>NC_091826.1:97439307-98725140 GCF_038994185.2 Dermacentor albipictus
TTGAAAATAAAGAATAAATAAATTAAAAAATCGCTGCGTCGTAAGAAAGCATCCTACTACGGTGACTTGGTGACATAAATCATTCCTCTACCATGTGAGCTGGCAAGGGTGATGGGTTGTCGTAGCATAATGACTGCGTAAACAACTTGAAGGGAAGGAAGGAGTGATTACTAACAGCTTGTACTGAGCCCTACAAAACGTAGCAGTAGAATAATGAAATCTGAAGTTAACATCCTCCGAAACGTTGCAAAAAGCTATTGTTTCCTATTTTGAAACGCAAGGCTTTAGAATTGCAACACACGCACAACACGGGCTCAAACCAAAACGGGGCTGTACGTCGTGGCATATGGCCTACAAACTGAGCAAGGGATTCTACTGCTGAGTATCGGCACGGAATAATATTACCTAAATAAAAGTGCATAGGCGCTAGTTAGCTAAAGAAATCTAACGAAACTGCGCCTGTTGTAGGCTGGGTTTCAGAAAACAACATTTGGAATAACCATGAGTAAAGCCAAAGACATCAAATGACGATTCCTTTGAGAGGACTATTGCGTCAGGCGAGCTACCGCATGCGCTGCGTAGAGGAATCACGCGCTTTCTTCTTTAGTAATTGGAATGAAAGCGCCCAATAAAATATATATTAGGAGTTGTTGTTGGACGCACCAGCGATGTACATTTCTGTAAAGCTGAACTAAAAAAATGGTGTTTAAACTGGACATCTCCATTCTTTTTTATTATTGTTGTGCAAGTAAGCAAAAATACGTACCTCAAGAGCGCGCTGAAGACCACATCCAATGCAGGTCTTGCCATCCGGCGACAACTTCTTCACAGCTTCCCGAAAGCCTTTTAAGGTTTGGTGATTGACTGTCATCATGCGGTGCTGCACCTTTGCGGTGGTGCTGAATGCGACGATGGCGAGCTGTACGAAGTCGTCGAGCAAACGCAGGAGGAAGCCGTCAACTGCCTCTTTTAGTGTTTCTAGTCGCCTGTGCGCCTGAAATATAGAAGACATGACGTGCAGAAATTATCAAAAATATGGGGTGCTCTAGAAAGGGAGGAAAAATTTAAGGAGTGGGTCCTCTTGGCTGTTTTTATTGCATTGGCAAGTTCTAAAAAGATATAAGAAAGCGCAAACAAATGCTGTGGCTCAACGAGCGAATCTTGGTTTTGGGTAATTCTGAAGAGGAGGCTTCAAAAACAGCTTTGAAAAGCAGTGGTAGTAGAAACGCAACGAAAAAAAAAATCGGACTAATCTGTATCAACACAGTATATATTGATGTGAGAAGGTGAATAGAAATGTAAAGGCAGACTTTATTCAGGCCCAAGTTAAATATTTCCTGTTTACTATATATATGTTGTGTTTGAAAAATTGAAATATTTTCTAAGATTGCTTTTCTGCAGCAAGAACACAGTGCTCAACTGTGGGCCTCTTTGAATTTCCACTTCTAGATAGCCGCGGTCTGCCAGAACCAACCACAGTACCTTCGTCGTTTTCAGGTTGCTCCTTCCACCGCGCGACGTCCTTCCGCCTCGCGTTCGTTTTATTCGTGTTGGACGGTTCTGCAAGCCGCGGGCTGCCAGAACCAGCCAGGCTAATTTTGGTCTGGCTGCTCCCGGGATGTTCTCTCTGCCCAGGAAACGCGAAAACGGATGGCAAGGTGGGCGCTTGAGGACTTTTACCTCGCTCAGCCAACTGGGGATGCTCACTTTCGCATTGCATTACTTCTACCGTTATCTTTCTAAGGTCATGGCGTACGCGTGTACGCACGTATGTATGTCTTTGTGCGCGTGGAAGAGAGAGAGAGAGATCTAGACGGCGCGCCGCGCACTCGATTATGCGTGCATGTGATCTGCAGAGTGTTCCGTGCAAGTTGCGGTCCACAAAGTTGTGCCTTTTTGCTACATCTGTCTCTGGTTTCACTGATGTGCCCTAACTATAGCCCGTTGATGTTAAAGGAATGCACGGTTGAGTAATGACCCCGCATACAGTGCTGAGCAAAGGAAAGCGATACCCGGATTGCGTGGCTACGGCCCTTGTCGTGCCTCTGGCGAGGTCTCATGAAGGTGAGCTGGTGCATTGTGGTATACGCTGAGGGCGAGAGAGTTCGTTACGCACGTAATCTGTTTCGGCCGAAAGTCGTTCAGTCTGTGTTTCGCGGTGGCGCCTCCCAGAGCACTGCAAGTCGTGGTTTCTGCAGCGTGCTAACGTGGTTACGGAAACTGACAGCGTACGCGTTTCGCAGCACTTCTTTGGCTATTATTTTGCGTTGTGCTAGCACGGCTCATGATATGAAAGTAGGGCCAAGGTGCTTGACGTATACTGCGCGCTCAATAAAGGAAAGAGGTGAATGGCAGCAGAAAATAATTCATCAGCTTTTGCACTCTCTGAAGAAGGTCGAGCAGGGAGGCCGTAGTATTTTACCTCAATCGACGTATCTATGTGGATATATTTATTACGCTCAACACCCATCTGGTCCATGCCAGAGCTATGTCGACACTGTCGAAAAGGTCACCTAGGCGAATTTGACCTAACCGCAACACGCAACGCGCACTGGTGGTGACGCAGGTGGCCGTTAAACTGGCCGTTAAAAACTGTGTTTTCCGGGACGTGGTGAAAGGAATGCACGAAAGTAAAAATGTCTCTTTGTAATTTGCGATTGAGCATACTTGCTTGTTAATTACCGGAATGAAATTCGGAAGGACTACGTCTGGTTCTAGCTTACAAATCGGGGCTTTCCGTTTCCATCCCGGAGAAGCCCATTTATCCTTAGGGCCCACATAATTAAGAAAAGTAGATGGAACTCTGCATGTTTTTAGAGTCGTGTGAGCCGATCAAAGTTGTATCATTTGTTTCCAGATTGTTTTGTTTAAACAAGAGTTACAGCCGTCTTCTGTAACCATGCTTCCTCCGTAGATGGCCATTGACAGCAGACGAGAATTCTGTAACGTTTACAACTTCACTCTGAAGTTATAAATATGACAACTAAAGGAAACTCGGCGTAGCGACAGAGATGTCCTAGCAACCAATTTCACTATGAATGTTTTTCCAAGATGCGGAAATTCCAATGAGCTACACACCATTCGCGAGAAACTGTGGAATAATAGGTCGACGCGACGTGTAAACGGACGGACATCGACCACTGCAAGAGGGTAACTCTATAGAGCTTCGCTGTATGAAGGTTTCCCTCACTCGTGGCTTTATGCACGCTAGATCTGTCCACTTGGCTTTGGCCTTCTGTTATACTAGGACTTCGTCATGTCTGCTCGAGCAGCCACGACAGCCGCCTTCCGGCGGTAAAAGCTGTGGGAACAGGCGGAAGGCGAGGTCAGTACGCGCCAGACGATTTTGCTCGGCCTCAATGGCCACCCACAGTTAATGGACAGAGGCTCTCTGAAGTGGTTTACGAGACCCTGATGGTTTATGGCTCCCCAGGCATTTTCCATTATATTCATCTAGGCCCGCTTGCGGTGGTCACTCTAACGCCATAATGCTTCTTTGTTCCAGAAAACGAGCCACCGACACTGTCATATGGACGGGGCTTCTGTCTTGCCTATTTTGTCTCCTCGCCTGTTTGAATGCACCCTCTAATAAGGCTCCCCAGACGCTGCCAGTGCAGCGTCCGGTGATGTCCACTCGCTTAAGATCTCCTACTTCAAGTGTATGAAAATGAATTTTGGTCAGTGTTATGTTGCTATTTGGGCGTGATGTGAAAACGCGAATTGCGAATATAGTGGTGCACAACGAAAGCGTTAGCTGCATGTGATACAGTATTCGAATGACAGAGCAGGCAGATGAACATCAGCGTGTTTTGGCAGTCGATAGCGGTGCACCGATAAGGTGTTCGAAGAGCCACTCAGTGAAGTCCTGCTGATTGATAGGTTTCGCAACCGCGAAGAAGGAAATGTTAACCAATAGGAAGTTTATGGCGTCTGCTCAAATTCCTCCCTCTCTATATATGTCAAGTCAATCATCCATGAAAAACAATGCATACGTAGATTGACCAGACGTAGCAATACATAGGTAGCGACTATATCGTTGCTTAGAGATCCCTGTCCCCTTCAAGTCTCATTCTCATTTTAGTTGCTAGAACATTGTGAGTCAAGCGACCTAAGCTTGCGTCACTAGTCTCCCGGATACGCTGGTGCTGGTTCCATCGGGTCGTGAGTATAGGCTCGTTCGACAACATACCACTCCAGTACTGCGGGATAGTAGTACATCCGCTTACATCCGCTACACTACATCCGCTTCCGGCGCAGCAGGAATGCTGTGAGCACGTGTGTCATGTACCACTACAAAGCACTGAAACACGAACAGAAAAAGTTGGTGATGTTCTACTTAGAAAGCGCGTGTCACACACAAGCGTATGGGTGGTATAGCGCACACAAAGCTATCCACCCTTGCTGCGGCTATGCCCTGTAAGAGTTGGATGACAATACCACTGCTGTCAGTCAGTTGTAAGGTTTCGACGTTGCTGAAGGGAGGAACTTCGTCTCATCGAGAACTTGGAGTACGGGATTTATTTGCAATATTTACATTACGACCGGCGATACATTTCAACAGTCTAGCATGACTCCCAAATGAAGCACGAAAGACGAAGCACCAAGCACGAAGCAAACAGCAAGAAAACTGCTGCTTAAAAACCCTCGGTCCTCCCTAAATCTCTAGGGGAGGAAAAACTGCCGTTCAACGTCCGTCCAATCGGACCGTCCAAAGTTGTCGTGGAAGGCGCAGTCGAACCGTCTTTGAGGGTGAGGGCTTACACACATATATCCGCACTTTAGATTCACAGAACACACCGAGTTTAGCGGGTCCTCGTACACAGTGGTCATGCTTGACCCCAGGCGGCAATTGTTGATTGCAGAGCGGACAACTTAGGTAGCCGGCGCGACTATGAGCATACTGTGACCAGTTATGCGGCCCGTCCAAACGCACCGCAAGACAACCTTTTCCAGGAGTCATCTTGCTCCAAGTAGACCATGAAGGCGACAGCGAATCAAGTAACAATGCTAGGTCCGTCGAACGTGGGTAGCCTTCTTGCCATCACCGACTCTCCGAAGGAGGTGCATGGTCGGTTAACTTTGCAGGCGTCGCCAGTTCTCCGAACGAGGCGCTTCGTTGGCTCTCAAAAGCTACTTGTCGCAGCGGGCCAGGAAGGGCTCGAAGATCGGTACCCCGGCGAGGACGATCGAAACAGCTGCAGTGGGTTGGGAAAAGTTCGCAGGTCAGTACCCCTGCAGGCCGATCGGAATAGCCGCTAGACGGCCCGCATCACAGATACTTTCCAAGATAGGGCTGGCGCGGCCGCGCAATACGCAGCACCCGCTGGGGTAGAACGCCTTTCTCCCGCCTATTTCGTCGGGCAGAAGCTTCTGCGCTTCCTCCCTGCCTTCCTCCCTTGCACGCGCGAGAAGATCGCGTGCGTTCACTGGCGCATACAGTACACAGCACCCGTAGTAACGGCCAGCGGAGGTAAACCCAGCGTGCCTCCACCTACCCTCCTACTACGCTACGCTTGTCTTTTCTCCTTCTCGCCTGACTTTTCTCAACCGCCAGGTGCTTTCCTCTTCCGGCGCTCGCTTTTTCAAGCATCGCGTTACCGATTTCACTGGCGAGTTCAATACGCTTGCACGAAAAAATCGAAGCTCTCCGACGTAAGAATCCGTCAATACAAAGTATTCTGCCTTGTCATGTCTAATCATTAAACTTACCGCCAACCCTTGACTTTTACCCAGAAGATAAATGACGCATTCCATGCTACCAAGCGCACATCGAAAATAGTGTGGTGGTCTCTTAAACATAGCTCGCATTTCAATAATGCTGACAACAGGTAGCAACTTTACACTATCGTTCAGGTGCTTACGCTGGCGTTTTCATTCAAAATTGGTACCAAGTCCTGCTTTCCGACATAATCTGCAACCACACCAAAAGTGGCTCTATTCTATGGTGTAAGAGAGAAAGTAATAATGGCGCAGACTGCACAGCCATACTGGTAGGTATTTTGGATCACGAAACGAAACGCATGGTCGGGTAGGTAATGTATTCGGGCGTCTTTTTTTTAGGAGCACTTATAAGGGCACCGTGTCACGAAAAGTCTGATGCCAGCGTCGGACGGGTCGGATGTCGCTTGGTGAAAAATCATTCCGAAGCATATCCGCGCAGGCAGTGGCACAGAGACGTTGCTGAACTAATTGAAATCCTCAAAGTAACATGTGCCGGATAATTGTAAAGTACAATCAAAATGCAACCTACAGACAGGATAGCGTTGGATTGTAATTTCAGTTTACGAGAAAACGTAATATTGTTACACGAAAACTCAAACACATATACCGTTTCTAGCGTTTCTACCATTCATAGCGTGGTCACAACCTTCGGAATTTGGGCGCATCAGGCGGCGCACACACCTGGGATGGCGCCGCCGTTCCTTGCAGCCCCTACAGATGGCGCTCGCCACCGCCGCATCGCGGCCCACGCTATAGGCCGCGTTTCCACCACAAATTTCGCCTCCGTGCATGTAGTTCGCTGAAAGCGTTCCTCGGTAAACATTATGGGCACATAAGCTGCAGCTGCCGGGAAGCGCCAGAAGCGGTCAAGTATCTTGAGACGCAAACGCGTTCCGCTCTTAAACAGGCCACGAATCACTTTTAATGGAAGTGTATAAATGCATTTGAAGTGAAATGTACTTCAATATGTTAAATATGTACTTCAATGCGTTAAGCATAATCCTAGATATTGACAGAGGCTGTTTCAGCTATGCTCTCTTTCCATCTTCAGTGCCTAGCACTGAGGCATGCCCACAACACTCCGCCCTCTAATTGTCGATGGGACCAGCGCAAGTGTGGACACGCGACAATAGTACGGTGACAAGGTCAAGCACTGACTTGCAACTAACGTTTATTACAAAAGGCATGCATATGTAAGCTTTCCCACTTAATCGCAATCAGATACAATCACGCAAGTCAACATGGTGACCACAAATCAATGAGAGCGCACCTAGGCGTGAGGCGGCATCCCGCGTAGAGAGCCCAGGTAAGCAAATTCGTTAGAAGTTAACGTTATGGGGGGTTTCCTAACACAGTTACCTTCTGCGATAGCCGCTGCCTCAATGATGAGTCTTGTGTTTCCATGCGAATTTTAGCCAGTATTTCCGTTTTACGGCATTTACATTGGGAACAATATATTCCGATGAAACCCTCTCTCCCTTTTTGGATTTTATGATTATGCTCCTGCAACATCAAATTGGGGCACCTTCCCGTCTGTCGCGCGTCGCGCTGCCCGCAGGAAAGTGGTATGATATACACTACTCCTCTTTTGCGATCGGCGAAGCCCTTTCTGTGCGCATTGTTGCATGATTTTGATTGTCTGCTGAAGGGAGTGCGTTCTCGCGCATAAATGAGATAGCTTGTAAGGCGCAGAAAAATGACGGAAACTCCTTGCCTGTGGCCTGTGGCCTGTGGCCTGTGGCCTATCTTCTTTAGTTTATGCGAGGTAGCGTGAATATATGGGATAACCGCTTGATTCCTACAACCGGTATCACGTGGTTCGAAAGAGGTTTCAAGAGATTGCAAGTTCTTACGCAGCGTCTCTGAAACGGAAACAATAAGGCAGCTAGGATAGTCAATAGCCTTAAAACGAGCTGCCTGCGAGCTGAAGCTCTCTTGAACTGAGTAGTAGCAGGATTTCAGAAAAGCGTTTTTCAAGCAAGCCAGGACCATGCCGAGTTTGACCAATATACAACGGGCTCGTGCAAAAAGCAGTAGGGGTTTTTTAGCGCGGGGCTCATATTTCCAGCAGAAATGTCCGCCTGAAAAGGACAAGCTCAAATCTATAAACCTTAAGGCACTATTCTCAGACGTTCGTGAGTGAGAGCCAGCGATTCCAGGCAATCGCTAAACAGCGCCAGTGTCTGCAGGAGGGAAGGATCAAAACCGACATCTTTACAATTCAACATGATAAGGTAATCATCGACAAACCGAAAACAATTTACCATGTGTACTGTACCGCAAAGAGCTTAAATTTTCCTATCTGACTGCACCAGAAACAGAACACTCAGAATAGGGGCAATGCCTGAATCGATAGAAACGCCGCTTTTTTGCAGATAAACCTCTCCGTTCCAATCTGCGAAGGTGGAGTTAACGTAAATTGTTATAACATCCAGAAAACCGTTTACTGTGATTCCAGACTAATTCTTGAACGCCACAGCTCCAAATAAAAAAAATGGCTTCTTCAACAACGCCGGTAACCGCGTGATGTGGAATCGAATAGTATAAATCTTTAATATCGATAGCGAAACACTTATACGGATAATTATTACTCTTCTTAACATGCTGAATGATCTGCGATGAAATATCAACCAAAAATGGGTCATTAATTAGTAGCACTTTGAGGTGAAGCTGGAGGAAACAGATATCGACGTTTGCCACGTTCCCCTTTCGGAGACAATAACGCGAACCGTCGTACGGCTTTTGTGCGTTTTTGCTGAGAAAAACTTTGGCAGGGCTGCGTTTTCTTTCTTTTCAACGGACTGTGCCAGTAAGCTTACATTTAGCTTGGTTAACATACATTTTGCTCTAGAATTGGCAAGCTTCAGATTAACATCTGGCCGGAGGTTAAAAAGTGCCCTCACAGCAACTTCCGCTATTCTAAGAAAGGACGCATGGCGTGTGACATTGAACCCACCTTCTCTGTCTGGTGCCAAAAGACGCTGGTTGTAACTTTTTAGGTAAGAAGTCCCCCGTCCAACAGGAATGTTTTCTACACGATGAGAATACTGACACACTATGTCAGCGCCTTCACACACAGCGTTCCACTTCAACCTCCGGAACCTGCTTCCGAACGTCACGAACCAACGTGACGAGTTCCTCGGGCGAGTTGTGTATTTGGGCAGCAAACCTAGGACCTAGGGCGAGGGTCGGTCTGAAGAAGTCCGGTAGGGAGACGCCTTCTTCTGTGTTTACCTGTCAGGAAGATTGATTGTGAACCGGCCGATTACGACGCCTGAGGAAAAACAATTAGTGCCGCCATGTGCATTCCACTGAGTTGTCTATGAGAGTATTCAATTCGCGCCTCTTCTTCATTTTGGCTTGATGGCTTCCAGGACCCCGGGCCATCTGAACGTGCAGGAATTCTCGGCACAATCGTGCTTCCCTCAACACTTTAGAGCGTAGGATCTTCCAGATCCTTTTTCCATGTCCGGCGGATGGCGAAAGCCACCGACGACAGCTAGGACGTCCATGTTAGCAGACCATCCATAGCGTTAACTGGTAAAGAATTTGGTTACCTGGGGTCTGTACGCAGGGGACCGCCTTCGGCCTTGACGCGCTCTTGTGTACTTGTAGTGGCAATGTTGACTTGCACGATTGTATCTGGTTGAGATTAAGTGCGAAAGCATATGCATAAGCATTTGTAATAAACGCCAATTGGAAGTCGGCGCGTGTCGTTGTCGTACTATGTCCTCCTGTCCACTCTTGCGCTAGTTGCGTCAATATGGAATACCAACTGGCTCGGTCTCACACCCTACTTCTAATTGTCACCGTGGCGCGCAAGTCAAACTTCATTTTAAACGCCACGAATTCCAAGTTGCGGCCTACGACACGCTAAACGTAATAGGACACTAAAGGCAAATACTAAGTCAAGCTAAAGTGATATATTAGTGCTCAAGAATCTCTAAGGTGTCAATATTGTCGCGGATAGCTTTGATAATAGAGAAATCAAAGCAACTGCAAGATTATTAGAGACTCCTCCGGGACATTCAAGTCCTTGCCAGATGACGAAAGCACTCATCAGTTAAATTCTGTCACTAGTACTCAACTAATCGCTGCAAGAACCATCGTCGTATCGTATTATGAGATGAAATAAAATGCTGCTGCTCCAGTTCCATTTTATGTTTAGAAAAAAGAACCCATTGAAATTACCGTCGACAACGACGTTGGCGGTCTAAAGGTTTCGTTTTCACTGCACTATGCGCCGCCCACATTTTCGCGTTTCAGTATCGTCCTGACCGTGTAGTGCATCGCTCGTTTTGCTGGCTCGCGAAACTCGCAAGAACAGCAAGTAGCAGAAAATTCAACTTCCATGTGATGTCGCGGGATGCCCGAACGGTCTACGCCACTTGACCTTTTAAAAAGCAGCTGCAGTAGCGAATCAGCCGCTCTGTTATGGCTAGGTGCCGCCGTCGGTCGGGCGCCGCTTTTCTCATTGACGGCAGCAAAGGGCGGTGATGAGGTACGCAACGTCTCCACTCCCCCAGTTGGGTGGCAGGAGATCTGAATTTCGAAACGTCTCCACTCCCCCAGTTGGGTGGCAGGAGATTTGAATTTCGAAAAAAAAGTATTTGGACCCTCCAGATACAATTTTCTCGTAAATAAAGTTTTTCTTGGCCCGAAACAAGCATTGCGAGGCTTCAGGAAAGGTATTTAAAGAGTCCACCTCGACCCAGTATTTGCTTTTAGGGTCCCATTAGGCCAAACGCGGTTGTCCTCAGCCAGCCGCAGTGCGCTTAGCCCGTGGAGCTGTGGCGGCACTACTCGGCGGCTACGCCATCTGCGCTATGTAACCGACCGCACCTACCAATAACAGCAGTCTAAGGGCCTGACAAAATAGAGCCCCCCCATCAGGACATGAAATGGCCAGAAAAAAGTGAGGACAGGGCCTTCTTTTAAGAGAGCCTTAGAGAGACAGGCGACTTCGCTATCCGCTTGCTAGCTCCACGCACCGCGTGCGGCAGCAAAATTTGGCTCAGATGTTCGCAACAGCGTATGCAACCCGCGGATTGCGTTATTTCAGCAAGTGCGAGAGGTTGTACAAGGCCCCTTTAAAGGCGATGCTTAAGCGTCCTCCCAAGGGATTTGTTGTCGCACCATAGAATATTATACTAAAAAAATCACCGACGAATACGACACTCCCTAATACTAAATTTTAGCGCAAATAAATACGTGTTTTCATTTTGCTTGTTAATATTTTGCATTACGGTTATATAGGTGCATGGTTTATATTAGAACCAGAACGCTGTGAGTAGCACGTTTTGTTTCCGTACAGACGACGAGAGTTTCTCTGGCACCATATCGTAGCAATAGCGTCCGCGCAGCCCGCCTTGCGCGGCAATATGCTTCTCACGCCTTCGCTCCACCATTCAAGGGAGCGGCCCTTCGCAGCCGTGAAATTGGGCTACCAGTGACAGCGGCGACAACACCCACGGGAGCCTCACGCCAAACTTCTCTCGTAGCCGTTCGCTATAGCCTCTTGCTGGAATAGTGATCCCCGTCATGCACGCTTGTACCACGGATGCTGATACCTCAGCAGCTGAAGCCGCCGATCAGCGTCGGCCTCCCAACCCCACGCCACCCTGGCGCCCCTCCCCCCAAGCGCAGGTGAGATCACCCACGTAGCGGGGGATGCTGTGGATGCCGGCAACTCGGCATATGAAAGGCCGTTGCCCCTCCACTCCTCCTCCACTTTCCACCTCGTGGTTTCACTATGTCCTCCACCTCGACATTCCTACTCCCGCTCTTTTATTTCACGTTGCGCTCAGTGTTCGCTCTCATCTTTTGCTATGCTCGTTCGCTAGCTTAGGAGGTACAACGACGGCGAGGCACACCATCGTTCAAGGCAGGAACGGGTGTCTACGAGCTGCGCTCTAATACCTTTCCCTCAGCTTGTAGAAGGTTTGTGAACGTTTCATAAACTTCTGGTCGCAGCGCAATGTAACATTGAAGTGTACGGACATCTTTCTCTTTCTTCCGTCGGAGCGGAATGTTAGCCTAGAGTTGCGAAACAATGTATACGGGCGCTGCATTAATTAGGTGTCTAGGCAAGGTCTTGGACCACGCCCCACCGCGTTTGTCGGAGTGGTCTTAAGTGGGAGGCTCACCGTCGGAAAACTGCACGCCCATACCGTTACCGATTCCTAGGATCGTTGACTAAGGCTGATATGCCTATGTAGACGTTATGCAGTAGCTAAATAAAAATAAAGTTATCTAACAGCATGCATAATATGGTAACGCACGGCCCATTGCAATAATGTATGATGTGCCTTCATAAATCTTCCGCTTTACAGATTCCCAGAAAACAACATTGCCCAATAAACTGGGCTATTCGAACTTTTATATCAGCAGAGTAAGGCATGATATGAAATTCATAATCATCAGCGGCAGAAGCAGTAGCCCCGCTACGCCCACGGCAGGGCAAAGCCTCTCCCATACTTCCCCAACTACCCCGACCATGTGCTAATTGTGGCCATGTTGTCCCTGCAAACTACCTAATCTCATCCGCCCGCCTAACGTCTTGCCGCCCGCTGCTACGCCTCCGTTCTTTTAGAATCCAGTGAGTAAGCCTTCATGACCATCGGTTATCTTCGCTCCTCATTACATCTCCTGCCCATGCCCGTTTATTTTTCTTGAATCCATTTAAGATGTCATTAACTCGCATTTGTTCCCTCACCCAATCTGCTCTTTTCTTATCTCTTAACGTTATGCCCGTCATTTTTCTTCCAATAGCTCGTTGCGTCGTCCTCAATTTAAGTTGAACCTTATTCGTGAACCTCTAGGTTTCTGCTCCGTTGGTTAGTACTCCTAAGACACAGCTGTTATACACTTTTCTCTTGCGGGAAAATCGCAACCTGCTGTTCTTGATCTGAGAATTCCTGCCAAACACACCCCAGCCGATTCTTATTCTGATTATTTCAGTTTCATGATCCGGATTCTCGGTCAATATATGCCCTAAGTAGATGTATTCCCTTACCACTTCCAGTGCACCGCTACCTATCGTAACCTGCTTTTTCTTCCGAGGCTGTTAAGATTACTTTAGCTTTCTGCAGATCAATTTTTAAACCTACCGTTCTTCTTTGCCTCTCCAAGTCAGCGAGCATGCATTGCAATTGGTCCCCGGCGTTACTAAGCAAGGGAATATCATCAGCGTATTGCAAGTTACTACGGTATTTTTTATTAACTCTTATCCCCGATTCTTCCCACTCCAGGTCTCTGAATACATCCTGTAAACATGATTTGAATAGCATCGGAGATATCGGTTCTCCCTGCCTGACGGCCGTCTTTATTGGGATTTCGTTGCTTTCTTTATGGAGGAGTATGGTGAAATTACCGCTTTGTAATAGTTTACCGATGTATGTCATTTTAGAGATCCGAGCGCAATTCTTCAAATTCGCGCAATATTCCGAAAGGTTAATATTAAGAAACAGCGCAGGAAGCAAAGGCACTTACCTTCATACTACCGGAAATGTCAAGGACAAGGACAGCCCGTAGGCCTGTGCCAGGTTTCTGCTGAATCTCATCAAACTGCACCACGATGGGCTTGGACATGTTGGGCGGAGGAAGGCTGAAGGAAAGGAGGCAGGCACGGGACAATATTTACTTCCCAAGAAATGTATGGATATTGTTAAGGTATGCCACGTGCGAACGCTTGTGAAGACAAGGCGAATAGAGCCCTACGGGTATAGTCTCTCCCTTCATAGATAATATTTTTTTTATTTATCTACGCAATGGTGCAGCGACAAAAATGATAGAAACACATCCTCACTAAAACAAATATATATATCATCAAGAGCGCATTTCCTTTAATAATGCAAGCCTTTGTATGCCTACATTACCAAGCATTAGAGTTTGTTTTATCTGCTTAGTCTAGATTTACAATACAAAGATTTGAGGTTTGTCGCATCTACTTAATTTTTCGTCGATAAAGAGGTGTAGCATACTATTGCACTATTTCCAAGATCAGCCCTCTTTAAGCTGTAAGCCGCCCCTGGATACGACAGCCTACATGCTAGTCTTGTGGTTGCACACAGCCTCCAGAGCCTAAAGCTTCATAGCAAAGGGAGCCGATTCAGGCGACGGTAGAATGCGTGATCACGTGTGTCGTGTGGTGGGGGTCTATGCGTCTGGCCGTCTTCACAGGAAGCCCTGTAATCGTGATGGTGCAATACTTCATGCAGATTTTAATCTGTTGTATTGTCTTGATTACACTGCTTCACAAAAGCATCGCATTTCAGATATTTGAACATAATCATATTATTTTCGCTCTACATTTCTTTTATCAGATGGAGGGAGCAACCGCATAAAATCTATAGTTAACGTAGCAGCATGACGGAGGCAGCCGGCTTCTTATTTGGAAGCAATGCACAGATAGTGGTCGCAAACATGCTTCAGACACGCAAATATAACGAATATTGCACTCATTTATGTCGGCACAAAAATTATATGCAGACCCCTAGGTTATAAGTGAGTGCGAAGAAATAATGACTACGTACATATATTTGTGCTATAGGAGCGCTTGTAGACCTAATCTATACTTAGAGAACGTAGAACCCGATAATTGTTTAGTCATATTTTATTTATTTCACAATAACCCTAAAGGCCCTCTAGGGAGGGTATTACATGGGGTAAATGTTACATAGGTGAGGTGAACAGTGCGTAAATGTAATTACAATGGAAAAACAAAACTGGGAAAAAATTAATTACAGTGCATCAACGTACAAACACAAAAAATAATGATAGTTATCAGTACAGCAACTCTAAATGATTTGTACAAAATGGGACACTGTCGTGGAAGCTTTGGTTAACGGCGCATTAAAAAAAGAGAAAAGAAATGTTTACAAATCAGAGAGTCAGACGTGATATGTTATGTATTCATGGTACTGCGTAGAGCGTCTGTAAATTTTGAGGCATTTGTTTCGGTGACAATGTGTGATGGAAGATTATTCCACTCTTTCGCGGTGCGAGGTATAAATGACTGACCAAATGCGAGGGAATGACACATTATGCTTTTTACTTTGCAAGAATGATTCCGACGCGGAAAGATGGCTGAGGGTTCACACATGAACTCGTTATGAAGAGATGCGTGATAGTAAAGTTTATGGAATAGTGTTAAACGGGATATATTACGGCGGAGTGAGAAGGCTTCAAGCTCGGCGCGATATTTTAATGCTGTTACACTGGTTTCTCGTGAATAATCTGAAAAGATGAAGCGTACAGCACGGTTCTGCAGGGCTTCTAAGTCAGTTATTAGGTATGCCTGATGGGGATCCCATATGGCGGACGCGTACTCTATTTTAGGGCGTATTAGTGTTGTGTATGCCAATTTGCGTAAGTGTACGGGAGCATGTTTGAGGTTATGTTTAAGGAAACCAAGCGAACGGTTTGCGGAAGCGAGAATATGATTAATGTGATTATTCCACGTCAAGTTAGGGGTTAAGAGTACGCCAAGATATTTGTAGCTGGTAACTTGATCAACAAGGCTGTTGTTTAAGATGTAAGATGTTGATGTTCGGGGCACCTGATTAGTAAAAGACATGAATTTAGTTTTAGTAAGATTTAGAGGCATTAGCCGAGTTGAACACCATACGTTTATTGCGTTTATTTCACCATACGTTTTATTGAAGAATGTCGTGATCATAGTTAGAGTGAATATTACGGTATATGACGCAATCATCAGCAAATAGTCTGATATTGGATTTGATGCCGTGTGGTAGATCAATAATATAAATTAGAAAAAGTAGTGGCCCAAGTACACTTCCCTGTGGTACACCAGATGTTACGGGGACTAGAGATGAGTTGTGATTGTTAACCGATGTAAATTGCATCCTGTTAGAAAGAAAGTCTTTTATTCATGTGACAACAGTAGAGTCAATGTTCAGCTGTGTAAGTTTGTGAATAAGTCGACGATGAGGGACACGGTCGAATGCTTTTGAATAGTCTAGGAAAACGGCATCTACTTGAAATCCGGTGTCTATTGATGAATGTATGTCGTGAATAAAACCAGCGAGCTGAGTGTCACATGAATAGCCTCTGCGAAAACCGTGCTGTTGCTTAAATATGAGGTTATATTCTTCAAGGTAGTTAATGACCTGGGAATGCATAATATGTTCGATTAATTTACAAATGTTACTTGTTAAAGAAATTGGTCGATAGTTAAGCGATGAAGAACGATCCCCAGACTTAAAAAATGGCACTACCTTAGCCACCTTCCAATCGTGAGGGATAACGCCTGTTGACAGTGATTGTGAAAATAAGGCGGACAGTATTGGGAAGATGCTTGGGGCAATATTTTTTAGAATTGTTTTATTTAAGCCAGTGTTATCAGCGGAAGATGAAATCTTAAGATTAGTGAGGAGAGAATAAATTCCAGGATCGGTAATTATTATTTCCGGCATAAACGGATCAGTGCGAGTTATGGTGGCTAACGGTTCCAAATATTCGCGCGTAAATACCGATGAAAAAGTTTCGTTTAGTAGTTGGGAACAATCAGTGTCAGTTATCGCTGCGCCGTCATGATCAGTAAGGACGATGTCAGAATTATGCTTGGGATTAATGACACGCCAAAAGCGCCGAGGGTTAGTTGTTAACATGGATGACAGGTCCCGTTTATAGAATTGTCTGCGCGTGGCTTTGAGTAAACTTTGGTATTCTTCGTCACATGCCTTGTACCGACGCCAGGATTTAGATAATCTATTTCTGTCAGCTTGCCTGAATAATCTTTTTTTCTTGTTATTTAGGCGACGAAGGTTCAGCGAAAACCAAGGAGCAGTGGTATCAGATTTTATGGTAATGACCGGGATGTATTTATCTATTAGATTAGTGAGTGCATTTTTAAGTAGTAACCAGTTTTCTTCTTTTGTCCGCGACAAGTAATCTCTCAGAAAGTCGATAGAAATAAGCGATAGTTCATTGTTAATACGATCAAAGTTAGCTCTTTTGTAGCACCTAATCTGCTTGCTGATAATTTGCCTTTTGGTAAATGAAGGAACAAAGCGACCAGTTAAAACATCATGATCGGATAGACCAGTAATATGAGTTTTTTCAGAACATATATCTTGATTGTTTGTTAAGATCAAATCAAGAATATTAGAAGAGTGTGCAGAACATCGTGTTGGGCTTGAAATTAATTGGGTTAGGCTGAAATCTAGACAACACTGGAGGAACGCATGCGACTCTGACTGTGTGCTACAGGTTGATTGTGCGGACCATGCTATGTCGGGGAAATTAAAATCACCAAAAATGATTACATTAGAGTGTGGAAACCGATGAGTAAGTTGAGTAAAAATGCGATGAAATTCTGCTGTGAACCCATGAGTGACGTCCGGTGGGCGATAAAAGACACCAATAATTACGTTACTTGATCTGAACTTAAAACAAGTTACTACGCATTCAAGGAAAGTGCTCATAACAACGGGCACTACGATATGTTGTCTGCTTATTGCAAGGAGGACACCACCACCTCGACGATTTTTCCTATCGCAACGAAAGATGTTAAAATCAGCTTCACAAACGAATATGTTTTCATTAGGAGTAGCATCGTTCAACCAAGTTTCAGTTTTTGCTATTACTTGTCCGACGTTGAGTCGATTAGTGAAGATAGTGCGACATTTTTAGACATAACGCTTCTAATGTTAGTGTATAAAAAGCAGCAACCGTCCTCAGTATTAATCGTACTATTTGTTAATGTTTGTGGTGTTTGTGGAACCTTAGGTGTAGTTGAAAGGTTGGCTCCATGTCAAACTGGAGATATAACCGTGGAAACGAGCTTCGCACAATTTGCTTGAGTGTCCCATACGTACACTTCCTTGTTAATTTTTAGTTTGTTAAAGACAAGGCTTACACGGTCTTTTTCTTTCTTTATGGTTTTAGAGAACTGCCAAAGTTTACGTCTTTTATCGCGAACCGCCTCAGAGTAATCACGAGAAATGCCAAAGTTAGTATCTTCCAGCTTGTGGCCATTACTAAGCACTGTTTCGATTTCCTTTTCATTGAAAAACTTCACAATAATTGGTCGAGTGCGTGCACTTGAAAATCGTCCGAGGCGGTGGGCACGTGCGATTGAAGCTGTTGATAATCCTAGTTGATCTTTGCAGAATTTAGTTACTATTTGCTCGGACGTTTCCCACTCTTCCGAATCGCCCGTGTCTTGTATGCCATAAAAGAGGAGATTAGAGCGCCTTGAGCGGTTTTCCAAATCGTCTATTTTATCGTGCATTATCGATATATCACGCTCGCTGCTGCTGCTGCAAGACTGAGGCGACACTCCTGATGCAAACTTTGATTCTAAATGCTGGATTTGATTTTGCATTTTGGCTAGATTAACGTCTTGGCTTGGGATTGGTCTCTCTGAGGAAAGTGACTCAAGTTTAGCTTCAACTTCATGTACGCGTTTAGTTAGTACTTCAAGGTCATTTTTTAGTCCAATGTGCATGTGTAACACTTTGTTCACTGATTCCAACAAGTTAGAATTACTCGCTTCCAAGCGTTGTACGGCACTGAATACCATGTCAAGTTTTTCTTCTTGTGCTTTCGTCATTGGACCAGGATTGGCTTCAATGTCTCCGCCTAGCAATAACAGGCGCCAAAGATACAGTGCTGTACGTGCAAACCGCTTGATACCGTTGGACATATCAGGGGGCCACGACACCGCAATGAGACAAGGATTGTTGCTACGATAACATGAAGCTTCAAGGTAACTAACCTGTACGAGTGCAAACGGTGAGCGAAACATACCAACTGCGGTGTCGTGGCCCGAAGTGTGGAAGAAGGGTGCGTGGTTATATGCAGGCAGATCAGCTGACATGGTTCCGAGTTGCCAGCAGAGTGGATGACTATCAATTAGGTTTGTCGGCGCGACATCTGGTGGATCCCGGCCGCTTTTTGTAGAAAATGGCTCGCTGCTTGAAAACTGGTTGTGGTAGCAGCATTCACTCAGCCGAGGCCGAGCCACTGGTGCCGGTGGCGTGGAACAGGACTGGCCAAGCAACGCCATGAACAGGACCTGTACGAGTGCAAACGGTGAGCGAAACATTCCAACTGCGGTGTCGTGGCCCGAAGTGTGGAAGAAGGGTGCGTGGTTATATGCAGGCAGATCAGCTGACATGGTTCCGAGTTGCCAGCAGAGTGGATGACTATCAATTAGGTTTGTCGGCGCGACATCTGGTGGATCCCGGCCGCTTTTTGTAGAAAATGGCTCGCTGCTTGAGAACTGGCTGTGGTGGCAGTATTCGCTCAGCCGAGGCCGAGCCAGTGGTACCGGTGGCGTGGAACAGGACTGGCCAAGCAACGCCGTGAACAGGACCTGTACGAGTGCAAACGGTGAGTGAAACATTCCAACTGCTGAAATATTTAATAAATACATAGGAAGGTCTAGAGTATAATAGCATAGGATGGAAGATACATTGCAATAAAGCAATGAAACAACAAACGATAATTTAGAGCTTAATATATATTAGAGTTCGAGTTAAATATCCAGTGAATGAGAGTGAATTACAGTTACATTTATATATATATATATATATATATATATATATATATATATATATATATATATATATATATATAGATAGATAGATAGATCAGGTGCAGCGGTGGCGTAGAGGCAGAGAATCCGCCTCGCATGCAAGAGGACCGTGGTTCGAATCCCGGTGCCGCACAAATTTCCACCGGACTACGAAAAATCCGCGTGTTCATAAAATGTAATAAACAGGCCTGGAGTGCGGCGTGATCCCGGAGACCAGAATCGGTATTGCACTCCCTCACCAGAGCAGGATTGGCCACCCTGGTGCAGTACTTCGCCACAACGTGCTATATGAATACACCAATCAAGCCCCGGCCCTCAGTCCCCAGCAGCTGCGAAGCAACTGACCACGGCGGCGCTCAGACCTGCGACGCAGCAGAGGGTGCTAAGAATCCCTGGTTCCGGACAGGGCGCCAGTGGAATCTGAACCTCGCAACGCTTAACGCTAGAACGCTATCTGGTGGGGCGAGTCTAGCAGTGATATTGGAGGAATTAGAGGGCAGTAAATGGGATATAATAGGTCTCAGTGAAGTTAGGAGGACGAAAGAAGCAAATACAATGCTAAAAAGCGGGCACGTCCTGTGCTACCGAGGCTTAGCGGAGAGAAGAGAACTAGGATTCAGATTCCTGATTAATAGGGATATAGCTGGTCACATACAGGAACTCTATAGCATTGTTGAGAGGGTGGTAGGTCTGGTTGTGCAATATATAACAGGTACAAATTGAAGGGCATACAGGTTTACACCCCTACATCCAGTCATGATAACGGGGAAGTCGAAATCTTCTCTGAAAATTTAGGATCGGCGATGGATGAAGTACTGTTGGACACTACTACTGATGGGCGACTTCAATGCCAGGGTACGCAAGAAGCAGCATGGAGACAAGTTAGTGGGGGAATACGCCGTAGGGCCTAGAAAAAACAGGGCAGAGTTATCAGTAGAGTTTGCAGAACAGAATAATATGCGGATAATGAATACCTTCTTCCGCAAGCAAGATAGCCGAAAGTGTACGTGGAGCAGCCCTAATGGCGGAACAGAAACGAAACACCTTTCATACTCAGCGCTAACCCTGGCCTTATACAAGATGTGAACGTGCTCGGCAAGGTGCGCATCAGGGACCACAGGATGGTAAGCACTCGAACTACCCTAGACTGTATGAACGCGAATTACCCCTGTTCTGTATGAACGCTGTCCAGCTACAAGAAGAAAAGCACCTGAAGCGGCACGATAGGCAGCGGAAGACATCAGGGAGACGGAGCGCACTGCCCAGCTACAAGAAGAAAAGTGGCTGAAGAATGCGCCACACAGCATGGCGCCATCTTTCGAGGCAGCTCAAAAATGGCGCCACATAGCTAAGAGACCAGTGACATTCAAAAGTCCACAGAATAAAAATGAGCCAGAACATAAAGATGAAGCGTAGGTTTTCCTGTGTCTGGCTCGAGAGCGAAGGGTTTGTAGCATTTGAAGTCCTAAGGCAGTGATCTAGCTAATGTAGCGACCAGTCGGTGTTTTGCAGCACTTAGAAATAACAATTTCCCGCGAAAAAGCACTAAAAAAAGAAGTTGGAGGAGAGGAAGACGCTGGGACCATCGATTTACGATTCGAAGTTGACCGAAGTATGAAGAACCTGAAATATCTTTCGATAAACGAGACCATGTTGCTGCGTGTTGGCGTCATCGCAAAGGCTGAGAAGTCCATCTTCTCCTCTGCCATGGTTACGGATCGGACAGCGCTACAGTTATTTCGCTCATCATTTATGCAGAAGGCTGCATATAATAACATATGAGTTAAGTATGTTATTATATTCAGCCTTATGCACAAAAGATGAGCATGTAAGCGGGGTTTCTTCGGCTCATAGAGCGGCAGTGACAAACTCAGCACCAGCAGGTAGGGCGCAGCCAGCGAATTAACTGGCTAGGAGCCAGGCGATAGCAACGGGTCTTTTCAGCCCGCCGATGTTCTTCGTCACAAGCGAAATAACTGTAGCGTTGTCCTATCCGTAAACAGAAGAAATAGTTACGAAGAAATAATTCTTAAACTGCCACAGAACAAGTGCAGCATTGAAGGTACAGAAAGGGAACAAGCCTTATTGGAATTCAAGAAGCGTGTGACTCCAGAACCAGTGCTTCGCATAAACGACGCTCCAAGACCATGTATTGTATACCTCGATACATCTGGTGAAGGGATTGGTGCCGAGCGGAAGCAGCCAGATGACAATCAACATTGCTATTTTCGTAGGAAAACGTTCACTGTTGTAACGGATCATTCGGTGCTACCGTATGAGTGAGTTTGAGAGTTCTTTATTGTGCATAAACTGTGCCTGAAGAATGTCAACAATCCTCAATGTTTGCTTTTCCGGGGTCGTCGAAGTTGTGAATACATGACAGGAACATTAAACAAGCGAAAGGAGTAAGCAAAGTTGAAGCTAGCACACTTTCCCGAGCTCCTTTAGTGCACCTTCTCTCACCCATCGATTTAAAAATGTAGCAAGGAGCGCTCCAAAGGAAGGTATTCCTTTGGAGCGCTCCTTCATTTCCTTCATCAGAAGGAAATGCCTAAGATATACGTGCCTTATTAACTGCACCCAACCTTATTTGCGAACGCTAGTCGGCATTTTGTACATGTTGGCGTGAAGAAGAGATTGTCTCTCCTCTCTCTAATGTGGCATCAGCCGGATAGAATACCCGGTGTCACCACCTACGTTCAACATTGTGATATAGTGCCGAAGTGCAAGAGGACCAAATCATCAAAGAAGTGCCGATCACTTGATTCACTCTCTGCAGCTGAATAACCTGTTTGACTCCTTGAAAATGGCAATTACATTGGATGGTTTTGTGGATACCGCTTATCAAAAAGTTCCATCTATATGGCCATTGACCATGCCACTACCTATGTTACGGCGTTAGGCCACAAAAATGAAAGCAGCTACGTCTACATTTCATGCTGAAAGAATATTTTCGCTGCCGGCACACCACGGAATTTTCTTTGAGATTGCGGTACAGGGTTCGCAACCGGAAAGCTTAAGCAGTTCCTAAAGCATAATTAAATACATCAATTCTGCAAGTCCTCTCATCGTCCATAATGCAACGGCATAAATGAGCGTACAATTCAAGGCATAGTCAGCACACTTAAATTTAAAGTTAAAGGTGAACCACGGAAGTCTTGCACTAAGGTCTTATCGGGTGTCATCGGCGAACATAATTGAACACCCGACAAAGTTTTTGCTTATGCACCTGCTGTATGTAATTACCTCTTACTCAGCCATAATTTAGCGGCGAGATGAAGCTATGGAGCAAGCGAGGAAAACTGCAGTTTAACAGCTTGCTCACCTACCACGATACAAACAAAGTAATCAATGACAGGAACTTTCTTCCGCTTGAGATTCAAGGCGATGACTCAGTATTTTACGAAACACCTTGTCATCCCAATAGCCGTAAGATGAGTTCCGTCATGGAGGTTCTTGCGATATTTTAAGCAAGCTATCACCAGTGAACTATTATATTAACCGCCCAGTGAGCTTTTAGTTAGAGATATCGACACTGCTCAGGTCAGCCAATTATGGCGTTATCCTGAACCTTCTGAAGTGAGACATTCTCGAGGAAAAAGAGAACCGTGTAAACATCAAAGAACGCAATGGCTTCAGAAGCAGACGGTGAAATTCGCGGGCTTTAGAATGAAAGTACGGCATCTTAACCACGGGACGTCTCTTGCTTCTGACAACGCAGATACACACACACTATATACATAATGTAGCCTTTGTTCATCTAGTCTTTCTTTACCCCAAATATCTGGATGTCAGAGATTACGGTTGCAGCCTGAGGTACTTGGAAGGTGGAACATAGTCCAGGATTTGAACTTATTTTGCGAACTTCAAGGCTAGTCGTACAGTGAGATTGAACATTCGTGTCCTATATCCACCTGTCGTACTGTAGACAATAGTGGTGGTAGAATTAGAGTGCGAATTGCATAGCTAGTTATGGTTGATGGGCTGTTACTAGTTCACGGTAATATGAAGTGCCAGAAAGGGTAGAATAAGGCAGACTCTCGGTGGTGCGTCTGCAGGTAAAGAGTTTCATGTCAGACTACTGTTCAGGGAACACATGGTCCGAAGGTTGCTGTAATATTCATGTAGGTAGGTCACTGGGCCCAAAAGGCAGACGAAACCATCGCAGAAAGTTTGCAGCACTTCTCGCGACGCTAACTAAACGACGAACTAAAGAAAAGGCAACCAGGCTTATACGACTACGAAAACCTGAAGCTCTGCATTTTGCTCGCCTGCATCCATCCACAGGAACCATGAAGATAGTGTATGGGGTCGCGACATCGCTACCTTAATGCTTCGGGAGAATCAAAGGCTCGATTCGATGGCACGTCGGACGTGAAATCCAGACGACCCGAAGATGCCCTTATTACACAAGGGAGAATGGAATCGTCTGTGCTGTTTATTATTATTGTGTATTGGCAGCAAATAGGATACTAGGAAGATAGTGGTTCCAAATAGTATGTTAAGCGTTCACGTAGTATGTGAAGTGAGGTTTCTAGGTATGACAAGGCCATTACACTGCCTGTGGCCCACCCCCGTTGTAGTGACATGTGCTTCACGGCCGGTCTCTAGGGCTGTGTCAAATTCTCCCTGAATAAACAAACTGCAGTGGTCTGTTAGGAAGGGCTTCAGAGTTACTTGACCTGACACGAGGCTCCCCTTCAGAAATTGTACTGGATGATGTCCAGAAGTGTTTGGAACTATCTCGGCTTCGATCAACTTTGTAAACAGTTGTGGATAACAACTAAGAATTTGTGAAGCGCTCTTAATTTAAGGAAGCAGCTCACCATTTCGAAGTGGGAAATTTGTGGTTCCAGACAGGGTGTAGAGGTGTTTAAATTCTCTGGATAAAGTTAGCTAGGACACCGTGTTTATATGTGTTGTGCGCTTTTTTACAGGCAAAATATTCACACGGTGCAAACAGCGGTGAAAATATGTTATTTTAACGTCTGTTACCATTCTGAACTTCCTAAATCACGTCTTAAGAGCAGGAAGATATAAAAGGTCTGATAATTACTTCGAATTGTATGTCAGGAGCTGAAAACTACTGCGGCTCCTCAACTTGGGTACAAGTTTTGTAGACTTGCTCATTTTCCCGTACAATGATATATGTTTTTTCAAAGCTTCGAGGATGATACGTATGACCCTTTAATATGCAATCAATACCAATTTTCACTCGCTTGTATAATCATGCACGTATACAAATTTACGGTGACACTAAATGGCGACACCACTAAGTCACAAACTCCACTGTGCTAAAGCTGGATTTGCGTGGGCGTCACAAATTTATTTCCAATGAATAAAAACGGAAGGACATTAGACTACCAGATTGTCCTTCCCTTTTTTGTTGCCGCGGCGTGCCCCGCTTATTCAAAAAATACGCCAATTTTAACTCACCCAATTCCCACCTTACTGCGTCACTGATTTCGTGAGCAGTAATGACGAGCGCGTACCTCATGAAGTCCTTGTTCCGTCTGATGACGTCCCAGGTGGACTCGCCGTTGCAGATCTCGTTGTGCATGTTAGGTGCTAAATTGTTGTGTCTATGACTTTCCTGCTCCGACTTGCAAAAGTGTTTTACCTGAGAAGCAAGGGACTGATTTTAGGAAATAAGCGTCACAACCGCCTATAAGTTATCGCCTCCAAAGTGATGAGCATTGGTTTATTTTCTGTACTTTTTTCACGAACATGAAGACGTGTATTTTGTTTTGTTGCCCGATATAAAAAACTACACAGAAGGCATAATTAATTATTGTTAATATTGACACGTGTACTTATCTTAATCGGGCGACCACGTTTCGCCGCTTAACTGTTATCGCAGAGCGCGGGACGCGCCTGCATGCATCCGACGTTTCTGGAAAGTTATCGAAGCTTCTACCCGGCTGTCTGCTGTCGCTGAACCTTGTCTTATCTGATTTTATCGCGTAACGCGAATGGTGTAGAACTTTGTGGAAGGCACGCGGGCCCGAACGATTAGTCTGGAACATTCGACGAATGCTCTATAAAAGCCGACGCGCTTGACCCGCTGATCAGATTTACGACGATCGCCGACTGTGTTCGCCGCTCTCGTTGTGCTTTAAGTGTAGCGTGTTTTGTGGGCACAGGTTCGCCCAGTAAAAGCTAGTTTTTGCCTTTCACAGTATTTCTACTGTGTTCTTTGACGTCACGACCACGTGACATCTGGTGGAGGTGCTTTGCGTTCATGCACCGGACACCCCCACAAAGCCGTGACCCAAGCCCTCACTCGGACGACACCAACGTCGACAAGAACCAGCGAGGTAGCCGCAGGCTGCAAGGACTGCCCCCGGAACACGGACTTTTGCCCGAGACGACTAGAAGGATGGCCACCAAGTCCACCCCAATGGCAGCACCAGCGTCACCCGTCGTGCTGCAGCAGCCCAGGGAGCTTCCGACGTTCCGCGGTTCAACTTTCGAGGACCCGGAAAGCTGGCTTGAGACGTACGAAAGAGTCGCTACCTTTAACAACTGGAACAGCGACGACAAACTGCGATATGTGTTCTTCGCTTTGGAAGACGCGGCCAGGACGTGGTTCGAAAACCGAGAAGCCACCTTAACAACCTGGGAACTTTTCCGAAGCGGCTTCCTAAAGACATTCGCAAGCGTCGTACGCCGAGAACGAGCCCAAGCGCTACTAGAAACCCGGGTGCAGCTACCTAATGAGACGACCGCGATCTACACGGAAGAAATGAGCCGTCTCTTCCGCCACGCCGACCCTGAAATGCCCGAGGCGAAGAAAGTCCGCCTGCTGATGCGTGGTGTGAAGGAGGAACTTTTTGCCGGACAGGTACGAAGCCCACCGAAGACCGTCGACGAGTTTCTTCACGAGGCCACCAGCATCGAGAAGACACTCGAGATGCGAAACCGGCAATTCGACCGCCGCACGACCTCGACAAACTACGTCGGAGTTCATTCACTGGCCGCCGACGACCTACGCGAGACTATCCGAGCTGTGGTGCGGGAGGAGCTACAAAAGCTGTTCCCATCATCACAGCCTCAAGTGGCTTCGATTGCCGACGCCGTGAGTGAGGAACTCCAACAACAACTTGGAGTAGCCCCTGAATCGCCGCAGCGTGAGCCGCAAGCGATGACCTACGCCGCCGTCGCACGCCGTCAAGGACCCCCTCCGCGACCACGCCAGGGCCCTGTCACGCCACAGTTTCGTCGTCCGCCGCCGCCGCCGCCAGCACGACCACCCGTCGCCCAGCGCACCTACGCGAGGAAGACGGACATCTGGCGTGCTCCTGACCACCGCCCGCTCCGCTACCACTGCGGAGAAGCGGGTCACGTCTACCGACGATGTCCGTACCGGGAGATGGGACTGCGAGGTTTCGCCGTCAACGCGCCGCGTCCACAGCTTGGCGAGCGCCCACGTGACATCGCCGATTACCTCAGTGGAGCCCTCGACGGCCGTCCCGTTCGCCATCACCAGGCCGCTACCTGTCGCCGCAGCGCCGACCATACACTGGCCCAGCCCGGGGCCGGTCAGCGAGCCCATATCCGGAAAACTAAAAGCAGCAACCGATGGAGGTGCGGTTGCTGTTCGTCGAACTGACGAAGATCCTCCGCCGCCGACGAAGACGACGACGAAACGATCTCGACGACATAACGACACGCCGCCGTCCCGACGAAGTCAGGAAGGCAAGACTACACCGACGAACGACGACTTGACGACGCGACGTTCCAACTTCAGTTCAACACGACGCAGCCGTGATCCGACGCCAAGACCCAACTGCAACGCCAGACAAAGAACCACCGACCTCGACGTACTTCTCGACGGCTACGCAGTCACTGCCTTAGTCGACACAGGGGCCGATTACTCCGTAATGAGTGGACACATCGCCGCCCAGTTGAAGAAGGTTAAGACTGCATGGGAGGGCCCCCAAATTCGTACCGCTGGAGGACACCTGATTACGCCGACAGGGATCTGCACGGCAAGAATTACCGTCCATGACCGGACTTACCCTGCCACTTTCGTTGTCCTCCAACAGTGTTCACGAGACGTCATTCTCGGCATGGACTTCTTGAATCAGTATGGCGCAGTCATCGACCTGAAGTCGAAATCGATAACGCTGTCACAAGATCAAGCGATACCACCGGAGACCTATCGTAGTCAACACGCCTTGAGTGTGCTCGAAGATGAAGTGAGCATCCCGCCGCGTTCCAGCATTATTATTCCCGTCGGCACTGAAACACCCGCTGACGTGGAAGGCGTCATCGAGGGTGACCAACATCTACTGCTCGACCGTGAAATTTGCGTCGCAAGAGGGGTCGCTCGACTCCACGCAGGGCAAGTGGAAGTTATGCTAACCAACTTCAGCCAAGAGTTCAAGCACATCAACAAAGGCACGACAATCGCATACATCGAGGAAATTGTGGAAACCAGCAATGCCTTTGTCCTCTCGGATTCAGCCGTATCTACCCCGATGAGCAATATCCCCGAACCAGACTTCAACGTGAATCCAAGTCTTCCTATGAGTAAGCAGCAACAGATCAGAAGTCTTCTCCGACGATACAAAGACTGCTTTTCGACGTCATCGAGGATTCGACAAACACCAGTTGCAAAGCATCGCATAATAACCGAAGAGAGCGCTCGACCACTCCGCCAGAGCCCTTACCGAGTTTCGACGCGAGAACGTGAAGCTATTAGGCAACAAGTCGACGAAATGCTGCGCGACGACATCATCCAGCTGTCGAAAAGCCCGTGGGCCTCTCCTGTAGTCCTGGTAAAGAAAAAGGACGGAACCCTACGCTTCTGCGTTGATTATCGTCGACTGAACAAGATCACGAAGAAGGATGTGTACCCCCTTCCACGGACCGACGACGCATTGGACCGGCTCTGCAACGCTAAATACTTCTCGTCGATGGACCTCAAGTCTGGCTACTGGCAAATAGAAGTCGACGAGAGAGATCGCGAAAAGACTGCCTTCATCACGCCAGACGGCCTGTACGAGTTCAAGGTCATGCCATTCGGACTGTGCTCGGGGCCTGCAACGTTTCAGCGCGTCATGGACACGGTGTTAGCCGGACTGAAGTGGCAGACGTGCCTTGTTTACCTGGATGACGTCGTTGTCTTCGCCGGGAATTTCGACGATCACCTTAGCCGGCTTGCGACCGTGTTAGAAGCCATCAAGTCATCAGGGCTCACTCTGAAGCCGGAAAAGTGCCGTTTCGCTTACGATGAGCTTTTGTTCCTAGGCCACGTGATCAGCAAATCAGGAGTACGCCCCGACCCACAGAAGACAGCTGCCATCGCAAAGTTCCCGCAGCCAACCGACAAGAAGGCAGTGCGCAGATTCCTTGGCATGTGTGCCTACTATAGGCGCTTTGTCAAGGACTTTTCACGCATCGCGGAGCCGCTAACACATCTAACCAAATGTGATGTCGCGTTCAAGTGGGAAACGCCTCAGGCCAAGGCATTTCAAGAACTCAAACGACGCATGCAGTCGCCGCCGGTACTTGCGCACTTCGACGAGGACGCCGATACCGAAATCCACACTGACGCCAGTAGCCTAGGCCTCGGTGCCGTCCTAGTCCAGAGGAAAGAAGGACTTGAAAGGGTGATATCGTATGCTAGCTGGTCGCTGTCACAAGCGGAAAGCAACTATTCTACGACTGAAAAGGAATGCCTCGCCATCATTTGGGCTACAGCTAAATTCCGCCCTTACCTCTATGGCAGGCCATTCAAAGTCGTCAGTGACCATCACGCATTGTGTTGGCTAGCTAACTTAAAGGACCCTTCAGGACGGCTGGCGCAGTGGAGCCTCAGACTACAAGAATACGACGTCACGGTAATATACAAGTCCGGAAGAAAACACTCCGACGCCGACTGCTTATCGCGCGCCCCCATCGATCCCCCGCCGCGAGACGACGAGGACGACGACGCCTTCCTTGGGATAATAAGCGCGGAAGACTTCACTAAACAGCAACGAGCCGACCCGGAGCTAAAAGGTCGCGTCGAGTATTTGGAAGGGAACACCGACGTTGTCCCTAGGGCATTTAAGCGCGCGTTGTCTTCATTCACGCTACAAAACAACCTGCTCGTGAAGAAGAACATCTCGCCAGTCCGCACCAGCTACCTTCTTGTTGTACCGTCAGCGCTGCGTCCAGAAATACTGCACGCCCTACACGACGATCCAACCGCTGGGCACCTCGGATTCTCCCGGACGCTGTCGAGAATACAAGAAAGGTATTACTGGCCACGTCTGACCGCCGACGTCGCCCATTACGTCAAGACATGCCGAGACTGTCAACGACGCAAGACACCACCGACAAGGCCAGCAGGATTACTACAGCCGATCGAACCTCCTCGCCGACCATTCCAGCAGATTGGGATGGATTTGTTGGGGCCGTTTCCGATATCAACATCCGGGAATAAGTGGATTGTCGTGGCGACGGACTGCCTCACCCGTTTCGCTGAAACTAAAGCTCTATCAAAAGGCAGCGCAGCCGAAGTGGAGAAATTTCTCGTGGAGAACATCCTGCTGCGACATGGTGCCCCAGAAGTCCTCATCACAGACAGAGGAACGGCTTTTACAGCAGAGCTCACCCAAGCCATTCTGCAGTACAGCCAGACAAGCCACAGGAGGACAACTGCCTACCATCCGCAGACGAATGGTCTCACGGAGCGCCTGAACAAGACGCTTGCCGACAGGCTAGCGATGTACGTCGACGTCGAACACAAGACGTGGGACGCGGTCCTGCCTTACGTAACCTTTGCGTACAACACGGCGGTGCAAGAAACAACACAGATCACGCCGTTCAAGTTGGTTTACGGCAGGAACCCGACGACGACGCTCGACGCCATGTTGCCGCACGTCACTGACGAAGAGAATCTTGACGTCGCTACCTATCTACAGCGCGCCGAAGAAGCCTGACAACTCGCCCGCCTACGGATCAAAAACCAGCAGCGTACCGACAGCCGACACTACAACCTCCGACGACAATTCGTCGAGTACCAGCCCGGCGACCGTGTTTGGGTATGGACCCCGATACGCCGACGAGGACTCAGTGAGAAACTACTCCGACGCTATTTCGGAACCTACAAGGTCATCCGACGTATTGGCGCACTGGACTATGAGGTCGTGCCAGACGGCATTTCGCTATCACAGCGGTGCCGCTCACGACCTGAAATAGTCCACGTTGTGCGACTCAAGCCGTACTACCATCGTTAATGAACTTTGGGGCTTTCCGTGACTGACCTTTGGACTTTGTTTCTTTTCGTTGTTTTGTTACTTATGTTTAATAAGTGTCCTTTTGGGTTTCGCTCTCTTATATTTGTAGCATCGGGACGATGCTTTTTAAGAGGGGGGTATTGACACGTGTACTTATCTTAATCGGGCGACCACGTTTCGCCGCTTAACTGTTATCGCACAGCGCGGGAGGCGCCTGCATGCATCCGACGTTTCTGGAAAGTTATCGATGCTTCTAACCGGCTGTCTGCTGTCGCTGAACCTTGTCTTATCTGATTTTATCGCGTAACGCGAATGGTGTAGAACTTTGTGGAAGGCACGCGGGCCCGAACGATTAGTCTGGAACATTCGACGAATGCTCTATAAAAGCCGACGCGCTTGACCCGCTGATCAGATTTACGACGATCGCCGACTGTGTTCGCCGCTCTCGTTGTGCTTTAAGTGTAGCGTGTTTTGTGGGCACAGGTTCGCCCAATAAAAGCTAGTTTTTGCCTTTCACAGCATTTCTACTGTGTTCTTTGACGTCACGACCACGTGACAATATGCACAAAAAGCCAACCTCTTTTAGAAAGCTACTGACTTATGTACTGAAATTATCTGTAAGAAGGTTTATGTTGGCTGTTAGTGTTCCTTGAAAAGCGTTTATTTTGCAGCGCAATTCCTGCAGATAAAGCAACTTTTAACGCATGCGCCTTGACATTGGTCTTTTGCTCCAGCGGCGCGAGCGCCTCGCTGGCAGACGACTACCACCTTTATCTACCACTGCCACAGTGTTCAGGTGCAGCCGCGACAAGTGAAAAGGCGGAAGGGATAAGTTGAGGCTCGCTGTCCTTCCCGGGCGCTACATGAAAGCGTAACACTGCAGGCACATCAAAGCAGCCAAACGGCGGCCTGACCTAATCTATTAACTATAATATCAGTTATATGACATTTATGTGACATATTTTTAATATAATTAGCTACATATATACATATATGTATATATATATATATATATATATATATATATATATATATATATATAGAGAGAGAGATATATATATAGATATATATGTATATATATATATATATATATATATATATATAGAGAGAGAGAGAGAGAGAGATATATATATATATATAGATATATATGTATATATATATATATATATATATATATATATATATATATATATATATATATATATATATATATATATTGCAAGCATTTATGCGGACTTCATCTTCATCTGCACAAAGTCATCCTGACTCCTTGCAGCCACCCCCACTCTCAGCGCTGTCGACAACCGGTATCGCGATCTTGAAATATACTCTGGCTTGCCCGGTGAGGACGTTGAAGACTGGCTCCACAACTACGATTGTGTCAGCGAGTGCAACAATTGGAACGAGACATCGAGGTTAAACAACGTACCATTTTACGTGTGTCAAGTAGCCAACACATGGTTCCTGAATCCCGAGAAATACTTCCGTGATTGGTCGTCTTTCAGGAAGCAGCTATGGCGGATTTTCGGCACACCCCCAGTTCATTCAAAACTTGCGAAAAAGAGGCTGTCTGAGCGCATCCAGTATTATGTAGAGTCGTATACCTCGTACATTGAGGACATCCTCGCGCTTTGCTGCCTCGTCGACAGTGTTGTGCAAGAAACTGACCGTGTGCGACCCCTTCTTAAGGGTATAGAATCAACTGCCTTCAGCGCACTCGACACTCAAAACCCTTCATTGTGTCGGACGTCATCTCCGTCTATCAGCGCCTCCACGCCCTGCTACCAATCCGCTTGCAATAGGACTTTTCAAACAACCCCCTGGCAAACATTAATGCGCTCTGGTATATTAATCAAGCCCCAATTTGTGAGTAATTGCAAGCGCATGGCTCACCCCCTTGCAGCAGGGATCCGGTCCGACCTGCTTCTACTGACCAGCGCGGAATATTTACGGAGGAATTGGCCTCCTTGCAGAACGCCCGCCATGCCAACGCTTTGCCCACAACCTGCTTCTTACTCCCAAGTTGCTGCAATGCCAGCCGCACCGTTTCCAATCACACCACCAGTGCCACTTCCCGATCACCTGGCACCTTTAGTCGCCCGAGCTCGGACCCCACCTTACTGCTCTGCCTGACGTTCGTCGAGGCCTATCTGCTATCACTGCAGCTTTCGAGGACATACCTGGTGGTTTTGGCGATGCCGCCAGCAAGGCGAACATCGTGGTTACGCCACCTTTGAACGCAATGAGCCACCTCCTCGTATCTACAGCATTTATGCCAATAATCCACCCACTCGCCGGTCTCCGTCTCCGGCCGATTTCTGTAACACCGGCCACAACTCACGTGTGTTGAGACGCCGCTCCCCATCGCCGCTCCTACGTTTTGTTTCGCCACTTCAGCATGTCTCCCAACTCCAAGTGCAGCAACTGCAAAACTGACCAGAGTAGTTTTGGAGAAATAACTGCACCGCAGCGAAGTGCTTCAAGCCCTCCTGAACGTCTGTCGAACATGTTATTGGTGTCTGTGGAGGGTGTCCGCTTGTTAGCTCCGGTTGACACGGGAGTTACTATATCGGTTATGCCTGCGGACCTGTGCTCTTGTCTAGAGAAAATGAAGACGCCTTATATTGGATCATCCTTGATTGGGGCTAATGGAACAATCATTTGGCCATCAGCCCAACGTGCAGGACGCGTCTTCATTGATGGTGTCCGTCATCACATAAAGTTCGAGATTTTATTCCCGTGCGCACATGAAGTAAATTTAGGTTGGGACTTCGTATCGATAGCGTCCACTTTAATCTCTTCTCGTCAACGTGTAGCCCATATGACCGAGGCAGTTCATTGCGGCGGGAGTGTCGATGTGCCACGACCGTCTTTTCTCGCTGCTGCCGATTCTGTGCTGCCGCCCACGCACGAGCAAATCATAACTCTCTCTTCCACAGATATCACCAATGGCGACGTCTTCAGCACTCCTTACAGCCGCTTTCTTGACCGTGAGATTGTCCCACCTGGTACGGTTCGAGGAAAGCTATGCATTACTCATCGCTTTAAACACGACCACTGAGACAATCCTCCTACCTCAAGGCTCTGCGGTGACCTTTTATGTGGGCACCCCACCAGTCTCCTTGCTTCCTATTGCCGCCTCACAAGCTGTTCCTCAAGAGGGTAAATCTGCTAGATCTGCCCTTGCGTCTGTGACACTGTCCTGACCTTACGGCTCATCAAAGTGAAGCATTGCTAAAGTTGCTCACGAAGCAACAGGCTTCCTTTGATATGAATAGTTCGTCACTCAAACAGACCTTCGTTTCTTCCCTGCCTATCGACACCGATAGCCAGACTATTGCACGCCGCCGCCCTTACCGAGTCTCTCTGGTTGAACGCCAAATCATCAAGGAGAACGTCGCCGATATGCTGAAAAAAACATCATACCTTCCTCCGCCAGTTCTTGGTCATCACCCGTCATTTTAGTGCAGAAGAAAGATGGGTCAGTACGATTTCGTGTTGACTAACGCGCGCTAAACAAGATCACCCGCAATACTGTATATCCGATGCCCCCTATCAATGACGCCCTCTATTCATCGCAAGGCGCGAAATACCTTTCCAGCGTTGATCTTCGCTCCGGGTATTGGCGAAATAAAATCCATGAAGCGGACAAAGAAAAGACCTCCTTTTCTATTTCGGACGGTCTTTACGAGATTAACGTAATGCCTTTCGGCCTATGCAATACTCCCGCCACATTTGAAAGAACGATAGACACTGTTCGCGGTCTCAAGTGGAAAATTTGTCTGTGTTACCTCGACGACATCGTCGTGTTTTCCTCGACTCTCACTGACCATCTGCGATGCTTAGATGGAGTGCTCACATGCCTTTCTAATGCCGGACTTCAACTAAAGACGAGGAATCGCGGTTTCGCTAGCACAACTATTAAAGTACTGGGTCATCTCGTTCGCAAAGACAGCATCCAGCCCGATCCAGAGAGGATGTCTGCAGTGCTCAACTTTCCACACCCACTTCGCGGAAAAGAACCGCGCAGCTTCCTTGGGCTCCCCGCATACTTTCGACGTTTAGTCTGGAGCTTCGGCAGCATTGCCTCACCCCTCCACAAGCTCCTTGCTAGTTCCAGTTCCTTCGGTAGGAACCATCAGTGTCTAGCCATGCTAGAAGAACTCAAGCGTGTACTAACATCCCCACCTGTTCGTTGTAATTTTGATGACAAGGTGATCGCATTACTGCATACTGACGCTAGTGGTTAAGAAATTGGCGCCGTACTGCTGCAGCGCGACCACAAATTTTGCGAAAAGCTTGTCGCATATGGAAGCCACGTTGTCACTTCCACGGAAAAGAAATACTCGATAAGCGAACAAGAGTGTTTGGCAGTTGTGTGATCTATTCAGAAAATTCACCTATACCCCCACGGTTGACATTTCACGTTTTTAACTGATCTCCACGCCCTGTGTTGGTTGCAGACAATCAAAAACTTCTCTGCACGCGTTGGCTGCGGTGATGACATGTTGGAAATGTGATGGACGCCCACGCGTGCCTACATCACATTTGTCGCAGAAGATTGGGTCCTTAGTCCTTTCGTCAACGACGCAGTTCTTGCCCCAGGAACAGTGGTAATTAGTTTTCCATTTCGAGCGTAGGAGGAAGAAGACACATTGGCGAAATAGGTCAATTTCTTGCCGCGGGTAGCGAGAGATCAGCGGTCTGAGTGCCGTGATGGCTGGTCAGGTTTGCGGGACGCATAGGACAACAGGTACGGGGAAACACGCACGATAGGTGCTGGAAGCTCTACCGATGTGACGTCACGCTACAATGGTAGAATCGTGGGACGTGTGCAGGCAAAGCACAGGGAAAACAATTTGGCCAGTTTGCAGAGGTGCAGCATCGTCCACTGTTATGGCTTGCGTCGGCTTAATCAAGCGAAGAGCTGGATGCACTGCTGAAGGTATCGGAAACGGCTAGAATATAAGGTGTAGTGGTTGCGCGAAAGCCCCGGAGGAAGAGAGGACCGCACAGATGAGGGGTGCGTTTACCTCGGCATAGGCAACGAGACTTAGGTGCCGGCGGACGCTCGCAGGAAGGCAGAGCTTCGCAAATTTGATCCTGTATCACCTGCCGAAGTTGTGCGGGCAAATACTACGGCTCTTGCGCGACAGATGATAGCAGAGATAGGTGCCGACCTCCACGTGGTCGAAGTCAGGAGCAGTGGCTATGCTCGAAAGGGCTTCGTCTAACGCAGATGGGCGCCACGTGAGGATACATTACCTGTGGCGCTTCTTAAAGCTTTACAATGCTCGGTGACCTGCACAACAGTCATTTGGTTTTTAATAATTGTAAAGGCATTGTTTGAAGCACCTTTCAAGAGTTCGCACGCTCTGTCTGCCCGCCGTCGTTGCTCAGTGGCTAAGAAGTTGGGCTGCTGAGCACGAAGTCGTGGGATCGAATCCCGGCCAAGGCGGCCGTATTTCCACGGGGGCGAAATGGGAAAACACCAGTGTAGTTAGATTTAGGTTCACGTTAAAAAATCCCATGTGGTCGAAATCTCCGGAGTCCTGCAATTCGCCGTGCCTCAAAATCAGAAAGTGGTTTTGGCACGTCAAACCGCATAATTTAATTTATTTCAAGAGTGGAGAAAAAGCGCAGCCACCTCCACCAAAATATAAGGCGAGGGAATGACCGGATACTGTAGCAGCAGAAGCAGCGGCAGCACCTCATCCGATAATAACTATGTGGGCACTCCTGTCGTATTTCTACCGTCGGCGTCGTCTGCGCCGTGATGTTCAGTGTAAAATCCAAGGACGATGAAATTGTAGCCGCGCGCTGTATGCTGTGTGTGCTTGTCAGAACTTGCAAGGCTCTACAGAAGATCAAGGCTCAATCGCTCGGCGAAGGAAAAAGGTGGGGAAAACATGCGCCATACTTTTTTCAACACCCGAGGCCGTGCGGGGGCCGTATCCTGAAGTGATATACGCTCTGGACAAAGTGGACACCCGAGCAGGCCTCATCTCCAAATCGATCTGCGATGTAGACAACGCGCATGCGCCGACTGCCGGTAGCTTCTCATGCGCTGTGTTTTCAACGCTTAGTTCGCGTTGAAGCGAGCGAAACAATTCGCACGCTCGTGCTTTGGCGTTTCCGCACTCCACCGTTTCTACACAGCGTTTCCATGCTAATTGAGCGCGATCTGCTCAAGTTAACCCGTTCACGCGTGACACCGTGCTTGTTAATTTAGTTAGTAAGCAAATGTTCACAACTTTATAAGGCCGACAAAAGTACTAACCGTAATTCGTGTACCTGTCTCGTAATATGCTTTAGAAATCGGTGTCCTACCTTTCAAGCGAAACCACGTCATTTTTCTCAACACCGCACGGAGTGTGATAATATATGGTACGCGGCAGTTGGAAGCCTAAACATATGAAGACAGTGCGCCGTGCGGTGGCGAAAAGGACGATCATCAACATCGACACCGATTTGGGAGCGTCGGCAGTGACGCCTCCAAAATCGTGGCGCGAGAGAGTGTGGCCCGTGGCCCCGTGGCGTGAGCAGTGCGCGAGGTTCGGCGTTCGACGGCAAAGAGCTTCCTCGCTGGGTGTCCAGCCCAGAGCTATCGCCGCCCGCGGCACTACGCCACCCCCGAGTCAACGCTGTCGCCCGCTGAGAAGCTTTCTCGCCCCGCTCTTCCACTGGTCAACTGGTCCAGGAGGGCTGGCGGTCCTGAACCGGGGTGATCGAGCGTTCGGGTGAGCGGCCACAGGGCTACCTCGCCAGCTGTGGACGTGAGCCGGTGACTGTGGCCGTGGGCTACCGGGCTACCTGCCGGAGGGAAGCCGGGCACGCGGAGGCACCAGTATATCGACTGTTGCACAGGGCCACCTGAGCCCCTCCAGACGGTCCGACCCTGCTGTCCGACCCTTTTGTCCAATCCTGTTGTCCTACCCGGCTGTTCAAACCGGCTGCTCAACCCTGCTGGCCCACCCTGCAGGCCGACCCCACTGGTTGACACCGGTTCCACGAGGTCTCCGACACGGTGACGTGCGCTTCCGCCTGAACTGTAGGCCAATTATAAGCGGCCGATACATAGATATAGCTGCATGTCGTCTATGAGGTATATTGGGGAACTGTCGCGTGTGTGTGCCGTTTTCTCTGTCAATTGTGTCACTACAAGTCTGATGTGTGTTTGTCCTTTTGCGTGCTGCTTCTGCCTCTTTCGGGAGTGATCCTGCACCCAATAACACTACACGGAACTCCAAAAGTGGGAGCTCCACTACCAGCAGGAGAGTCTGCACTGCTAATATATATATATAAATATATATATATATATATATATATATATATATATATATATATATATATATATATATATATATATATATATAGATATATATATACGTGTGTGCGTGTGTGTGTTTGCTTGCGTGTGGGTATCCATGCAGATTATATGCACCGCGGTCACAAACCTTTTATCAGCGCTATGTGTGTGGGAACGTCTATGAGCTAGGTGGGTTCAGCGGGACTCCACCGAGGAATTTTATGCTATCGCAAGTGCGATCTCAATATGGAGCAAGGGATGCCAGCATTGAATGGAAAGCGGCTTTAGAAGGGAAGCAATGACGGTATGGTTCATTTTTAATTTCGACGTAGTTTATTTCGTTACACAATTGTCCTAATTTGCTTGCCCTAAGTCGTGTATTATTACTCAATATAACGCGGTTCATTTCTTTGCCTTAGTTGCTTTTCTTGTACTGTACTATTTTCGAGATCAGCTCATGAAGATAGCCAGACACACGCAACAACACTATGTTCACGCAGAGATGAACACTTGGCAATCAAAAAGATCCAAGCATTTGTCGCCCAGTGCGAGAAGCCACAGATGATTCCTGCATTGTGGTGAAAACAACGTCAAATGAATGCTTTCTATTGCTCGTGTCGTAACCTAGTTGGCGCTATCCTTACCCTTTCATTCAGTAGCTGTGAACTACGCGCGCTTTGGAATAATTACCGCCCGATGGTGGCCATTGAGGTTTTTTTTTAGCTTAGCGTAGCATGGCCAGTCACTCGAAAAATGCCATGCAAAGCCAGAAAACCTGTTACCCAATACAAGGCGAGAATGCGTATTTTTCTCCTTGTGTGTGCGATAGATGGCTGACATCGGGAGTAAAGTAACCAACGACCCATTGTACGCAATAAGAATAGGCGCACTGCAGCCAAACATTCTACCAGGCCATCCGCTTTCGCCATTCCGTACATGCGATACAAAGAAAAGAGGCGTTAAACCTAATGCAGAAATGCCTAAGCTAGTACTAAAAGGAGGATAGCAAGCATGATGGGATGCCCTCTAAAAATCCAGTGAGCATGCAAGGCTACTAAAGGGGATGCTAAACGACACCATCCCCCACTCATGCTATAGTTAGGCACGCACAGGCAGCCGCCGCCCCTCCGCTGGTGACGACAGTCATCAACGGGTTGGTTAGGCCCGGCCGGGCATCGTGCAAACTTATTAAGATAATCCTCCTTGAACGGGGACTACTGAAGATTCGCATAGTATTTAATTCGCATAGCTCTTAATTCTCACGCCTATAAAAATGAATAGCGCCTACGACATCACCATAACCTTCACACACACTATTACCAAGCATAACAATTTCCGCACCGCGCTGTCCATCATATAATGTTCCGCATACCTTAAAATTCCCGTTCAGGGCGTTTATGATTATTTTTATTTATCACCGGTGACGCAATGCGTTAACTATGAGTAGACACGCTAAGCCTCGTGTCATGTGTCTCCGCACACGTCGCTCAGAGAACAGCCCACTTTGACCAGTGTTTAAGACATACACGCGACACGATGCCTAAACGCTAAAAGCAATAAGCGTCTTAGGCGATTGCAATAAGTGTGTTCAAGACTACATGTTTTATAGGTTACTTGCACACATTCCTCCCTTAATGGCTTTATCCCAAGGTCTTAAAGGTCATAATGGAAGAAACGCGAAGTTAAGACATCGCTTTCTGCTGCATCGTCAACGAGGGAAATTTAATTGTATAATAACCTCTCTATCCATCATTTACGCTGCTAAATAAAATTCCATACAAGACAGAAGTAACTACGAAAAACTTACATTGTCGAGACGTGGTAGGAACATGATTGACGATTCAACGGGGTCTTGTTCAGGCTGAGTTATCGCGACCACGCACTCTTCGGTAGCATAACAGCCCTCGTGATATTTGCAAATATTAGGATTGAGAACGGTATGGTGAATTCTATCCGAGCACGAGTTCCAATGCACCTCTTTCTGGAAGCAAAAAAGGATTTTAAATGCCTTCGAGTTCTAAACAACAGACGGATTTTACTATCCACGGGCCGGCCTGCAAATTTATGCATTGGAGCTACGGGAAAAAAATGACGTGGTACAATCCAATGAAACATTGTTTTGCTTCTATGGCATATAGAACTAGGTAATGGCCTGATTTACAGAAGTAGATTTCTTAATTTTTTCGTCCCGTTATAGGTTCACTGGAAGTTTACTGCGTTAGGTTTTGGGCATTATAGCATAATATTGCGCAGTATATAGTGGTTGTATTGCATAACATGCAGCAATATTTTTCATCGTAGGTAAACGTGAGCAATAGCATATAATTAAAGAGTATTTTATTTACTAAGAATATTTTATTTATTTGTTTGGGACAAGGTTCTATTCGGAAATATTTTAACATGCGTCAAGAAACAAGCAACCTAGCCGTCTGGAACAAGTTGTATTTTAGAATACCGTTTTCTTGCTTTGGGAGCTCTGAAAAAAAACAAAACAAAGCACATGAAAAGTACACCATTACTGATTTGTAGTCAGAGGGCAGTATTTTCAGGTGAGTGTAAAAGGAAATGTATCCGCTCATTAGCTGCAAGTCGGTTGAAATTGTGGCGATTGAATTATTTACGATTACACAGGGGGTATACCATGCTGGCAACAAGAATGCTGTCGTGCCTGCCTATCGCTAACACTGCGCTTTAGGGCTAAACCTTTTGCAGCGATGGTGGCAGCAAACGCTGCGCAAACCTGCTGGTTATTTTTTTCTCTTCCTGTTCATGCATTTGTTAACTTACGCCACTTCGTCACCCTTCCGCAAGCTTCCGTCCTGGCAGTTGATCACAAGTCGACAAGCTTCCCTCTTTTCTTTAGTCCAAAAAATCCCTCTCTTCTCACTCTCGATTTCTCAGGTTCTAACTCATGGTAGATACGCAAGCTTCTACTAATGGGCACATCATCGAAACCACAGTTATTGAAAGGCACGAATGCAGAGATATTTTGGAAATGTCGTAAAGCATCTCTGTCTGAGCAGTCTGTACAGAGGGCGTTGTTTATTTCTTTTTTGGCGTTGGGAAGGGTAGGGGAGGGGCATAGTTGACCAATTGCCTGAAATTGTGAATGGTGCTTAGTAGAAAAAAGCTCACGGGGTCGCGTGGCATTAAAATTCACGACAATTAGGACAGCTTGCGAGTTGCTCCAATCACTCTACAAGCGCATTGGCATTGAAGCGATTACATATGAGAAACCATTTTCCAGCTCGGCGGTAGTGCGGCAAGACAATTAGGTCTTGCATACCATGCTAAAGGCCTTAGGAACTATGGCCACTAAGCCCACATCAACAAAAATAAGGGGAAGGAGGGACAAGGTGAGAGCAAGTATTGCTGAGGTAAATTTCTTCTACAGTGGTCACTAATATGACTTCTGATAGCGTTCACCGTGTAATTTCCTCCCCAATTTTTTTTTGATTTGCGCTAAGTGGCCATAGTTCCTATAGTCCGTAGTGAAATATGTACCGAATACCTCAGCAACAATTGTTACTAGCTCCACAACTTTACGCTTGCTCCCCGAATTATTATCCAACCCGAATAACTATCTCTGAGACAGAAATGACAAACACTACGCCGGGCCGTTGCAAGCTTCCTAAGACCATGCGCGGCAGGGAAATGGCAGTGGCGAGAAGTAAGTTGCGCAACTTTTTGAATGATTCGCCAGCGACTGGAGTCGAGCATTCGAGGCAATGGAACTGTGTGGATGACGGCAAGCCTGCATACTTAAGGGGCAATGAAGAATAAACACAAACCATTTGTCAGAGGGAACGTGAACAGACGTCATTGAATTGATATGGTGCCAGTACACGCTTTTAATAAGAGGGAACTCTTTTGAGTTGTCAGCTTTCTTCACTATACTGAATAGTCAGGCTGACTTAATAAAGAAGTAATGCAGTGCGCTACACAGAAAAATCATATGCTGGGAGCCCACCTTATTGCAACACGGGCAGTACGACAGAGGGTATTTCTTGTGTCCCAAGCGTCCGTACTCATAAAACACGCCGTACCGGAAGTGGGCCCACTCATTCACGAATGCGTAGGCTGAAATGAAAAAGAGTTATAGTGAACACTGCTTAATAGATGCGCCTTTGAGAGGGGTGCTTTCTAAAGAGATTATGTGCTGAACGCGATTGTGGGGTGGGTGCGTGACCAGAGCAAAATTTCAAACTAAAACATTCATTTTACCATACAAGACGTATGCACATACTTAAAAGACGAGATATGCGGGTTTGTATGTTCCAAAGCATAGGCCATAATTATACTATTACGAATTCTGAAAGCAAAAACATGTCCACTTTCTTTAAAGTGTAAGTAAGCCTGTGCGCGCACATTTGGTTATTTCGGAGAAGTCTAATTTCCCTGCCACAAAACTCTCTCTATTCGACAACAACAATTAACTACGCGAAAGAGCAATACAGATGTGATGAACTTGGTTGATTTATGCACTGCTACGGGTTCGAAACGCACAAAAACGTGGATTGGGAAGCGTACCAATCTAAATTTAAGGGCTAATCATGGCATTGCAGAGACTTACTCCTTAGCAAACATCTTCGCTATTCACTCTTGTACTTTTACGCACTCGTCAGTTGTCTTGTGGAACTGTAGAGTCCACTTATCATTCCAGTTCCGCAGTTAAATTCTCTGGGAACCCTTTTCCTTCTGCATAACTACCGTATTTGGACCTTCCATTTGAAATTTGTATTTAGGAGACACGGGAAACGAATTTATCCATATTTACGAAGCACTAACACAGGTACCTGGAAAAATGATCGCTCTTAGCTTTTCTATATACTGCACAGTTGCTTTATACGGAAGCTCGCGCTTTCTTTGATTCAGAATTCATGGCTGATCGCAACCAACGCAGTGCACTTGCAACAACGAGACATCAAAAACTGCCATAATCACTGTAGTCTTAAATAACATCCCTCATGGTGACAGCGCTTCTTGCACTGTAGCATTGCTTTTCCATCACCCATAACATTCGCTCGCCCTGCGATTTCTGTACGTTCCTGGAGCCACGCAAAAATAGGCGGGAGCCATACACTTTTGGGTATCGCGTTGTAATCGCTGAACACTCTGCTTTGTAAGCAGGAAGGCTGACAGCCCGGTTTTCATGAATGCGATATCATAAAATAAGGAGCTACCAAACTGACCTGGAAATAATCGATGCACGCATAGAAACATTGGAAGACAAAAGTGTCATAGCACCATCTGTTTTGCTATCTGGCAAAGAAATTACACATACGTACATTTCCGCATTTACTTCGTTCCTGCGCTATGCTGTCTATTCGACCGGCCACTGCCACCATCGTTATGTCAAACATGCATTTCATGCCCCTCGTAATGTGGTATATTTATAAAGCCAAATGTTCCGAGCCTAACAAAGGGATAGGAAAATTTCGCCTCCTGCAGTTCATCTGTAATTACCTACACTAGTGGCATCTCAAGTCTCATGCAGACTGATTCGAGAAGAGCGCCTCTAGCCAGCCGGCAGTCTTCTTGACAACATCGTGTGTGCTGCAGGATATGTGGTGAACGATCCGTCTACTCAAGCCCTGCGGTGGAGAAATGCAAGCAGTCCGTGTTTTTTCACGGTACATTATTTCTCTATATTACAGTCACCTAACGGCACCATCCACCACCAGCCGAGCTCTTCTATTGGAATTTCCAGCTCGCTATTATTTGATGAAAGTCTCATCAGGAATGCCTCAGGTGCCGGTGTCCATCTGTGGCATGCAGCCCAAATGGCATCCAGGTAGCCATTATCAAAGCCTAAGGCTGTATCTTTGTGCCTCGGCTGACATGAATTTTTAATAAATATCGAGATGCCCGCGTACTCGGAAAACCAATCGCGGTTTTCTGCCTTTAAATGCTGCCACAAAACCATAATCACATACTGTCAAACGATTTCCTTTCTCCCTTCAATTTAGAAGCATTGTGCATTGTAAATAGTGCCCTCCTTCCCAAGAAGCATTATTTTCTTTATGGCCGCTGTACTATAGCACTAGTCTTGTCAGCTTCATACCGCCGCTTTCCACTGATATTACGCAAAGGGGTACAGGTGTTGCTGTGTAATCCGAACTTAGTAAAGCCATAGGCGTTGTCAGTCTTCCCGTAGTGTTTTAGAACCTTGTCATTGTAACATCTAGTATGCATATATTCTCTCAGTAATTCGTGCTTTGAGAGTGTAAATGATTAGTATTTCTTCGTGTATTCAGTATGTATTCATGTCTCGGAAAGCTCTGTGTTATGTCTGCTTCTCTTCTTAATTTTCATCAGAGAAATTTTGCTAGCAGTCCAGAAGTCTTCATTCCTTCTTTGCGCTGGAGATAGCAGAGTACTTTAGATGATGTACAATATTGACGACCGTTGTGCCCCGCGGTCTGATCTATGCTTAGTCCTTAAATAGTGCCAGTTGAATGGGCTCATGTCAATTTCTTCACAAATCAGATTGTTGTAGTATTCGCTTAGATGTAAGTGGATGAAAACACAACTTGTCGCAGGTGGGAAAACGATCCCACGTCTTCGCGTTACGCGTACTCACGCATAACACTCGTAATGCGACGACGCGGCATCTTTCCGCACCTGCGGCAAGTTGTTGTATGATGCCCTTTCATTGCCAATGAATTTATCATTTCATTCAATTAGTCAGTACAAGTAATTTCTGCTATGTTGTGATTAACTGACTTTATTTGTTGGCTTATCGGGATACGTTCGCGACTGCTAAATTGCTTCCCTGCAGGTTTCGCGGAAGAATGCCAAGGAACATAAGTCCTTCCACGTGAATGCCTCGTTGACCAGGGCCCTCGACAGAAGTAAACTCCTTGCAACGGGCACTTTCTCCATCTTGATATCTTCCAAGACTTGTTGTTTGCTTTCTGCAACGGGCTTCGCACTTGCTCTTGAGTTTTGTTTCCAGTAACACTCCGTACCTGTTATCTCATAGTGTTTCTCGCCTTCATGTTTCCCGTCTCTGAATTGCATGTTATTGCTTTATTGGTGCTCATTGTGTATCTATTGATCAAGTTTCTTTACCTAATAGTTTTATCCCGTAACTTTTAGTTTCTGTGTTGCAGTGGTTCGTTTTTTTTTTATGTGTGCATCAAAACTATGACCTGAGTGCTTTCCCTCGGGGCGTTATATAAATGACTGTATGGTTCTTCTTGTAATTATTAAAATTATTATTATTATTATTATTATTATTATTATTATTATTATTATTATTATTATTATTATTATTATTATTATTATTATTATTAAGAATTTGAATTATTTTTGACATGACAGTGTCTAATGTGGCATTGAGCGAGAAAGCCGACGGCGTCTCCAGCAGCGAAACGGGACCACTCGTGACCTTGTCTCGCGTTTGCTGGCTCGGGACTCGATGGAGCACAGCGGGCGAAATGGGACACCTGCTGCGACAATAGCATGCTACATGTTGCGCGTGCGCAGAGGGAATAGCCACGACGCCACATCATCAGCGCATCTCGACGGAGCAAACACGGTGACGCGACGTTTCAGTAACATGTGGTGCCCTTGATTTCTCAGAAATATATTCCACATGATCCTGTCTTCAGTCAATATGCTGACGAAGAAACGGCAAGAACTGTACAAAGAATTTACCGGCACCAGCCTAATCGCAAGACTTGATAACATACCCTGCAGCAAATCTCGAAACCCCAAAACTCGAAGGACCACTAAGTGACGGTAAATTTCGCATCAATGATGTCACATTAACAACTCAAAAGAAATCCTTAGGTGTCCTTGGATGCATTGCATCAAAAGTGTTTGAAACTCCGCTGCATTCGCTGCTTTACGTTAGTTCCAAGAACATTATAATCGAACAGAATGGCTTAGCACGACCACAACAACAAACTTGGGTATATTTGAGACCTAAGTTTGCAGTGTGGTACATAGTCGCGGAAATAAGACGTTTCTTACATTGACCTAACTGAAATATTTGTTGTAGTTTGCCATGAGCTCCTCATTACGAACCTCTCCCAAATGGACATGCCTTTTTTCATCACTGTCCTGTCTCCTGTTTACCTGAACAAGCGATCGTGCTTCGTCTGCATAAATAAACAAGGCTCTCTTTGCTAACACGTCACTAGGGCGATTCTAGAATGATCCGTTCTTGGTCCTCTTTTCTTACTAATGTTCGTAGATGTCACTTTGTCATTAATTAGCTACTGCAGAATTCGTTACATATGCAGGCAACACTGTCTATACAAACAAATATGGTTACGACATGAACGTGCACGGCGGCTCTTTGGCGTAGCGTTGTATGTGCTTTTCTGAACTTTCTCGTTTGTGACGTAAGCTCCAGCTGCTTTGTCGAAGTGGAAAGGGTCTTTTCGGCCGATTACCTTATGATCGGCCTCTCCGATTTCTGCGACGAAGCCCCGGAAATAACTGCGCTGTCCGTGCAAAAGTCCGGCCTGCCCAGAGCTGCGTGGATCTTCTTTAAAGGCTTTAAAGCAAACCGTAAGGTAAATAACGTATGTGCGTTCCGAGCCGCTGAAAGGTGCAACCACTCGTTGGTGGCATTGCTCGACTGCTAAGGGCACGATACTTTCCATCTTCATATAAGCAACTTGGTATTGCGATTCGTCCTGTATTATATTACATAGCATACCAGAATACAGAGGCCGCAGCGCGCCTATCGTGTCATCAGGAGCTAAATGCGGATATTATGCAGTGAAAGAACGAGGCTAAAAATTGCTAAATTTTAGCGCCATTTTTGGTCATAGCGTCATGGGATTAAAACAAACGGCAGGTCAGTTTCTGCCTCTGGTGCTCACAGTACGCAAAGTGCAAGGTTGGGTCCAGACATAGGAACACAGTAGACACCCACTGCCCGTAGGAATTCTCAAAGCCCGGGGAAACGTGAGAAGCAAATAACCAGAGGTACCAAGCTGCATTTCTTCCAAAAGGTTTCTGAAGATTTGCGAGGCTTTTCCTAAGAGCAGCCTCACCTATATTAGATACTCAAAGCATTTGTAAATGAACTTAGCTCTGTGCACAGAGTTGGAAAGCAACATAGAGGCGCGGGGAGCAGGTACTAAACGCGAAATCGTGAATGAGCTCTGTTTGGAGTTGCGTATAAATTTCTTGGGAACAAAGAAACTAAAAACACACCATACTGAACGAGAAAACAGCATATTCTGTTTACACGCGAAAGTAAAACATGCTATCAGAACTGTACGTCGCGGCGTGGTTTCACATGTGTCATGGTGAACGTACGACCTTGCGAATTAGTTATCGTTCCTGCTATCGGTGCCGGGAGACAAAGGTACATTATTAAGCATATTGCTGTTGCCTTACGCATTATAGTAACACTAATGCAGGGAAATAAAATGAAGCTTAAACATACAACAATAAGTTATTAAAGTGCCTGCCTAAACACAGCACACTGTGGGAGTTGAAAGGACCACACCATACTGAAACTATATAATGTCACGGGGTAGTGACGGTGAAGAAAGCAAGAATACGGTGGAATACAAAACTAGCTTTTATTGGGCGAATCTGTGCCCACAAAAACAGGCTACACTTATAGCACAACGATAGCGGCGAACACGGTCGGCGATCGTCGGAAATCTGATCAGCGGGTCAAGCGCGCCGGCTTTTATAGATCAGTCGTTGAATGTTCCAGATTAACTGATGGGACCCGCGTGTCTTCCACAAAGTTCTACACAATTCGTGCCACGCGATGAAATCTGATAACACAAGGTTCGGCGACAACAGACACGCGGATAGAAGCGTCGATAACTTTCCAGAAACGTCGGATACATGCAGGCGCGTCCCTCGCTGTGCGATTAAAGTTGTTAAGCGGCGAAACGTGGTTGCCCGATAAAGATAAGTACACGTCTCATTACCCCCCTCGTAAAAAGCATCGACCCGATGCGGCAAACAAACGAAAGTAACAAAGAAAAGCACTGTAGCAAAGAAAACAACAAACTAAGGAAGTTCATCAGCGTCCGTAAAATGGTTTAAGGCGCACCACGTGGACCACTTCAGATCGTGCGCGGCGCCGCTGTGAGTGCGAAATGCCGTCTGGCACGACCTCATAGTCTAGTGCGCCAATACGTCGGATGACCTTGTAGGGTCCGAAATAGCGTCGCAGCAGCTTCTCACTGAGTCCTCGCCGGCGTATCGGGGTCCATACCCAAACACGGTCGCCGGGCTGGTATTCGACGAAGCGTCGTCGGAGGTTGTAGTGTCGGCTGTCGGTACGCTGCTGGGTCTTGATCCGTAGGCGGGCGAGCTGTCGGGCTTCTTCGGCGCGCTGGAGGTAAGTAGCGACGTCAAGATTATCTTCGTCAGTGACGTGCGGCAACATGGCGTCGAGCGTCGTCGTCGGGTTCCTGCCGTAAACCAACCTGAACGGCGTGATCTGTGTTGTTTCTTGCACCGCCGTGTTGTACGCAAAGGTTACGTACGGCAGGACCGCGTCCCACGTCTTGTGTTCGACGTCGACGTACATTGCTAGCATGTCGGCGAGGGTCTTGTTCAGGCGCTCCGTGAGACCATTCGTCTGCGGATGGTAGGCAGTTGTCCTCCTGTGGCTTGTCTGGCGGTACTGCAGAATGGCTTGGGTGAGCTCTGCTGTAAAAGCCGTTCCTCTGTCGGTGATGAGGACTTCTGGGGCACCATGCCGCAGCAGGATGTTCTCGACGAAAAATTTCGCCACTTCGGCTGCGCTGCCTTTTGGTAGAGCTTTAGTTTCAGCAAAGCGGGTGAGATAGTCCGTCGCCACGACGATCCACTTATTCCCGGATGTTGATATTGGAAACGGCCCCAACAAATCCATCCCAATCTGCTGGAATGGTCGGCGAGGAGGTTCGATCGGCTGTAGTAATCCTGCAGGCCTTGTCGGTGGTGTCTTGCGTCGTTGACAGTCTCGGCATGTCTTGACGTAACGGGCGACGTCGGCGGTCAGACGCGGCCAGTAATACCTTTCCTGTATTCTCGACAGCGTCCGGGAGAATCCGAGGTGCCCAGCGGTTGGATCGTCGTGTAGGGCATGCAGTATTTCTGGACGCAGCGCTGACGGTACAACAAGAAGGTAGCTGGCGCGGACTGGTGAGAAGTTCTTCTTCACGAGCAGGTTGTTTTGTAGCGTGAATGACGACAACCCGCGCTTAAATGCCCTAGGGACAACCTCGGTGTTCCCTTCCAAATACTCGACGAGACCTTTTAGCTCCGCGTCTGCTCGTTGCTGTTTAGTGAAGTCTTCCGCGCTCATTATCCCAAGGAAGGCGTCGTCGTCCTCGTCGTCTTGCGGCGGGGGATCGATGGGGGCGCGCGATAAACAGTCGGCGTCGGAGTGTTTTCTTCCGGACTTGTACATTACCGTGACGTCATATTCTTGTAGTCTGAGGCTTTACCGCGCCAGCCGTCCTGAAGGGTCCTTTAAGTTAGCGAGCCAACACAATGCATGATGGTCACTGACGACTTTGAATGGCCTGCCATAGAGGTAAGGGCGGAATTTAGCTATAGCCCAAATGATGGCAAGGCATTCCTTTTCATTCGTAGAATAGTTGCTTTCCGCTTTTGACAGCGACCGGCTAGCATACGATATCACCCTTTCAAGTCCTTCTTTCCTCTGGACTAGGACGGCACCGAGGCCTAGGCTACTGGCGTCAGTGTGGATTTCGGTATCGGCGTCCTCGTCGAAGTGTGCAAGTACCGGCGGCGACTGCATGCGTCGTTTGAATTCTTGAAATGCCTTGGCCTGCGGCGTTTCCCACTTGAACGCGACATCACATTTGGTTAGATGTGTTAGCGGCTCCGCGATGCGTGAGAAGTCCTTGACAAAGCGCCTATAGTAGGCACACATGCCAAGGAATCTGCGTACTGCCTTCTTGAAGGTTGGCTGTGGGAACTTTGCGATGGCAGCTGTCTTCTGTGGGTCGGGGCGTACTCCTGATTTGCTGATCACGTGGCCTAGGAACAAAAGCTCATCGTAAGCGAAGCGGCACTTTTCCGGCTTCAGAGTGAGCCCTGATGACTTGATGGCTTCTAACACTGTCGCAAGCCGCCTAAGGTGATCGTCGAAATTTCCGGCGAAGACAACGACGTCATCCAGGTAAACAAGGCACGTCTGCCACTTCAGTCCGGCTAACACCGTGTCCATGACTCGCTGAAACGTTGCAGGCGCCGAGCACAGTCCGAATGGCATGACCTTGAACTCGTAGAGGCCGTCTGGCGTTATGAAGGCAGTCTTTTCGCGATCTCTCTCGTCGACTTCTATTTGCCAGTAGCCAGACTTGAGGTCCATCGATGAGAAGTATTTAGCGTTGCAGAGCCGATCCAATGCGTCGTCTATCCGTGGAAGGGGGTAGACATCCTTCTTCGTGATCTTGTTCAGTCGACGATAATCGATGCAGAAGCGTAGGGTTCCGTCCTTTTTCTTTACCAGGACTACAGGAGAGGCCCACGGGCTTTTCGACGGCTGGATGATGTCGTCGCGCAGCATTTCGTCGACTTGTTGCCTAATAGCTTCACGTTCTCGCGTCGAAACTCGGTAAGGGCTCTGGCGGAGTGGTCGAGCGCTCTCTTCGGTTATTATGCGATGCTTTGCAACTGGTGTTTGTCGAATCCTCGATGACGTCGAAAAGCAGTCTTTGTATCGTCGGAGAAGACTTCTGATCTGTTGCTGCTTACTCATAGGAAGACTTGGATTCACGTCGAAGTCTGGTTCGGGGACAATGCTCATCGGGGTAGATGCGGCTGAATCCGAGAGGACAAAGGCATTGCTGGTTTGCACAATTTCCTCGATGTATGCGATTGTCGTGCCCTTGTTGATGTGCTTGAACTCTTGGCTGAAGTTGGTGAGCATAACTTCCACCTGCCCTCCATGAAGTCGAGCGATCCCTCTTGCGACGCAAATTTCACGGTCGAGAAGTAGATGTTGGTCGCCCTCGATGACGCCTTCTATGTCAGCGGGTGTTTCAGTGCCGACGGAAATAATAATGCTGGCGCGTGGTGGGATGCTCACTTGATCTTCGAGCACACTCAAGGCGTGGTGACTACGACAGCTCTCCGGCGGTATCGCTTGATCTTGTGACAGCGTTATCGACTTCGTCTTCAGGTCGATGACTGCGTCATGTTGATTCAGGAAGTCCATGCCGAGAATGACGTCTCGTGAACACTGTTGGAGGACAACGAAGGTGGCAGGGTAAGTCCGGTCATGAACGGTAATTCTTGCCGTGCAGATCCCAGTCGGCGTAATCAGGTGTCCTCCAGCGGTGCGTATTTGAGGGCCTTCCCATGCAGTCTTAACTTACCTCAACTGGGCGGCGATGGATCCACTCATGACGGAGTAATCGGCTCCTGTGTCTACTAAGGCGGTGACTGCGTGGCCGTCCAGAAGCACGTCGAGGTCGGTGGTTCTTTGTCTTGCGTTACAGTTAGATCTCGGCGTCGGATCACGGCTGCGTCGTGTTGAACTGAAGCTGGAACGCCGCGTCGTAAGGTCGTCTTTCGTCGGTGTAGTCTTGGCTTCCTGACTTCGTCGGGACGGCGGCGTGTCATCATTAGGTCGTCGAGATGGTTTCTTCGTCGTCTTCGTCGGCGGCGGAGGATCTTCGTCAGTTCGACGAACAGCAACCGCACCTCCATCGGTTGCTGCTTTTAGTTTTCCGGATACGGGCTCGCTGACCGGCCCCGGGCTGGGCCAGTGTATGGCCGGCGCTGCGGCGACAGGTAGCGGCCTGGTGATGGCGAACGCGACGGTCGTCGAGAGCTCCACTGAGTAGCGGCGAGGTAGTCGGCGATATCGCGAGGGCGTTCACCTCGCTGCGGGCGCGGAGCATTGACGGCGAAACCTCGCAGTCCCATCTCCCGGTATGGGCATCGGCAATACACATGGCCGGCTTCTCCCCACTGATAGCAGAGCGGACGGTGGTCGGGGGCTCGCCAAATGTCCGTCTTCCTCGCGTAGGTGCGCTGGGGGACGGGTGGGCGTGCTGGCGGCGGCAGCGGCGGACGACGGAATTGCGTCGTTACAGGGCCCTGGCGTGGTCGCGGAGGGGGACCTTGACGGCGTGCGACGGCGGCGTAGGTCATCGCTTCTGGCTGGGACTGCAGTAATTGAGGTTGCAGCTCAGGAACTCCAAGCGATCGCTGAACCTCATCTTTCACGATGTCAGCGATCGAAGCTACTTGAGGCTGTGACGAAGGCAGGACCTTGCGCAGTTCTTCGCGCACAATGGCCCTGATGGTCTCTTGAAGGTCGTCCGAACCTAGTCCTTGGATGGCATACTGCGGCTTGTGCCCCTGGCGGTTATATTGCCGGGTGCGCATCTCCAGAGTTTTCTCGATCGTCGATGCCTCTGCAGAAAACTCAGCCACAGTCTTCGGTGGGTTACGAATAAGTCCGGCGAAAAGGTCTTGCTTGACGCCGCGCATCAGAAAGCGAACTTTTTTCTCCTCCGACATTTCCGGGTCGGCGTGACGGAAAAGACGGGCCATCTCCTCCGTGAAGATTGAGATCGTCTCGTTTGGCAGCTGCATTCTGGTTTCTAGTAGAGCTTGGGCTCGCTCTTTTCGCACAACGCTTGTAAACGTGTGCAATAGGCCGCTTCGGAAAAGGTCCCACGTCGTTAAGGTGGCTTCCCGATTCTCGAACCACGTCCTGGCTGCGCCTTCCAATGCGAAATAGACATGCCGCAGCTTGTCGTCGCTGTCCCAACTGTTAAACTTAGCGACCCTCTCATACGTTTCGAGCCAGGTTTCCGGGTCCTCGAATGTTGATCCGCGGAACGTCGGAGGTTCCCTGGGCTGCTGCAGCACGATGGGGGATGCTGGGGCTGCCATTGGGGTTGCCTTGTCCACAATCTTCTTGGTCTTCTCAGGTAGAAGTCCGTGCTCCGGGGGCAGCTGTTGAAGACGGCGGCTTGCTCGATGCTCTGGGACTACGTTGGTGTTCTCTTTGTGCTCCGGGCTTGGATCAAGGCTTGTCGGGGGCGTCCGGTACATGAACGAAAAGCACCTCCACCAGATGTCACGGGGTAGTGACGGTGAAGAAAGCAAGAATACGGTGGAATACAAAACTAGCTTTTATTGGGCGAACCTGTGCCCACAAAAACAGGCTACACTTATAGCACAACGATAGCGGCGAACACGGTCAGCGATCGTCGGAAATCTGATCAGCGGGTCAAGCACGTCGGCTTTTATAGATCAGTCGTCAAATGTTCCAGATTAACTGATGGAACCCGCGTGTCTTCCACAAAGTTCTACACCATTCGTGTCACGCGATGAAATCTCATAACACAAGGTTCGGCGACAACAGACACGCGGATAGAAGGGTCGATAACTTTCCAGAAACGTCGGATACATGCAGGCGCGTCCCTCGCTGTGCGATTACAGTTGTTAAGCGGCGCAACGTGGTTGCCCGATAAAGATAAGTACACGTGTCAATAAAAAGAAAGCAGTGGCCTACTCTACGGAAATAAAGAAGTCCTCCCAAATGAAATGTTGCGAACAAACCAGCGCAGTAACGCTCACCTCCTCTGAACGCGTAAGATTCTTTTCCAAGTGGGTATCCGATGCCCATCGTCTGCTTCTTTAGAGAAACGATGAAATTATATGCTGCTGTCTTTCCACCGCTGTGACACGAACAGAGGTGCAGAGCAAATCGATTTCGACATCCGCCTTCTTTTGCTGTCATTGTCGCGCTTTTGCGTGGCGGCATCACCGCGAGTCGAGAACTACGAGGCAACGTTGGAGCGCTGGCTAAAATGTGAGAACCTGAGGCTGAAGCTAGATCAGCTCTACTGAACACTCTGCTTCCACGCCGGGAACTGGTGCAAAGGTGGTACTTACTAATAATTGGTTCCAAAACTGTGGTATTAAGTTATACACTAATAACAAACCATGTGCGATTGCCGTACATATTTCGGTTGGTTTCCAATGCCGAGTTTGGATGAAAGGAAAAATTGTCGCGTGCACTTGGAAAAAGCGCTCAACTTCTCTTCACAAGCTCAGCATGCGAATCCGCGTGCCCTTGACGCTACAGGTACGTATTGCTTGTTCTATATTGCTTGTTGTATATCCCATGACTTCCAATCCCCGTTTGCTTTTATGAAATTGTATTCTACTGTGTGTCTTCGACTAGTAGAATATAGCTCTAGCTATGGGGGGGGGGGGGAACGTACAAATGAAATTGAGACCTCAATGAACGCATCGTAGACAACCTTATGTCTATCGGTAACACGGCTTTTCCCGTTCTCGTGACCACGGACCAGCTCTGTCGATATCTCTCAAATCACTTCAAAAATCAAGACGTACTAAATCAGGCCTTCTGTTCCTCTACAAAGCACTCCATGCCTCATACATTATACTTCTTGTTTGTGTGCAATTTTTTTTTCTGCCGAAGACAAATAGAAGGCAGCATTCCGCGTTTCGTGCGTGGGTTTGTTGCATTATACTGTCCTTTGGCTCGACTTAAAAAAAAAACGCTAAATAATTGTTTTGTCTGTAATCACGCATTTAGCAGTTCATTTTTTCAGCTTTTGTGTGTGTGGATAATTATGTTGTATGATTGCGTCACTTTTACGTGAACCTACTCGCTTTATGTTTGCCCATTTGTATGTGCTTTGCTACCTCCCATTGTTTTGTCGTCCAAATCTGTCTTCTTTGCGTATTTTATCTGGACAGTTCTTTCTAAGCACACTCGTACGCAGGCTCTGTAGCTGTTCTTCGGCTCAATAAAAACATTTTATTCATTATCATTGCTAACACTATTATTTTTACCGACACTCAACCGTTCACAGGGTAGTCATTAAAACGCTGATTTTGATAATTTTATTGGTTCTTTATCCAGGTTTGCGTTGTAGTGTCGCAGTTTGATGTAGTGGTCAACCGTCCTTCATTTTTGTTTGTAATGACCTTGCGCCGCGTTGTATGTACACTGTTCTTTTGAACAGTGGTTTGATTTTTTTCTTCTTTTTACGTATATACCGCTGACGTTTCTTTAAATGTATGCGTGCGCGAGCTCTCATACCTTATGGCTTTTCCTGGGCACGGTAAAAGATCGATTGATTTATTGACTGATTGAATAATATTATTGTTAGCAGTCGCTTCAGGCAAGGCGACAACACACGATGGGAATCACTGCGGCGGTCGCTGCGGGATTTGGACGACTTCTTCACCTTGTCCTCCAGGGAGCACTTTCACCGGACAATTTCGGCAACACTCCCCTGCGAGGCCGCTACCTCCGGTCTACGCTAGTGGGCCAGTGTTGCTACATGCTGCACCTTATCGCTTAACGCAAATGTGTCTGCCTCGCACCCCTCCTCGTCGTGTAGTCGCTTCTGGCTTCGCTCTGTGAGGCGACGTTTTTTGGCAGTTACAGTGATAGTTACGGCAGGCCTCGGGCGACCTCTGCGCTTCATGAAGAGAGTGGTACTCGCTGTATGTTTTAGCAAGAGTTCCTTCGATGAACTGTTTTCCCGGACTGACGTCAGTTTTTTGGCTCGTTTCTCGATTACTGGTCTAATTTTCTCTCTGTAATAAGTTCGCTGTGTACAATGGGAAAAGATTACACCTGCATTGCTTGTCTTAAGATGCTGCCTACCGGTGGAAAAGTAATGTGTGCTGAATCCACGTTTTCGTATCATCTCGAACAGCCATGCTCTAGAATAGCCATTAGTACGTTTACAGTCAATCCTCGATGTAAGGTAATTTAACAAAATTCGCGATGTAACTAACAACTTTAATTTCCCAATGTTATTTGCATTCAAAAGCGTGCATTTTTTTCGCCATTGAGCGAGGTAATCTCTTGACATGGTTTCGATTCAGCGAAGGATTAGGCCATTTCAAGCATATACATATGAAAGTATCCGTCGAGAATTTTCGGGAATTTATGAAATTATTTGATTGCTGATATTTTAAAACATCAAAATAACAAAATTCGCGATTTGACGAAGCTTTTGCTGCAAGTAGAGCTTCATTATGTCGAGGATCGACTACGTATTACGCGGGGCCAAACGAAGTGAGATGCATGGGTGTGTAAAACGTGCCGAAAAAACAAGAAGCTAAAAACCAGCACACAGGCTGCTCGTGAAGCAAACATGTTTCAGAGTCAGCACTCTTGGAAGAACTAAATGAAATCAGAAAAAAATATATGTTTGCGATGTTAGCCGGCTCCACGAAAGAAGGTTGGTTCTCTCTTATTGCAGCAGGATGAGTCCTGGACTGTATCGAAGTCGGGTAACTCGAAGGATCGGTGTCCTTTTTGGATGAAAAGTACGATTATATTTTGAAACAGCAGCAAGATATTCTTGACCGTCAATAATCTGAGGGTGCTGAAGTGGAAGCTTCGAAAAGAATTGTGGTAATGCAGACAGGAGTAATGCAAAATCCAGAAGAAAACAAAGATATATTGAGCAGTACAGCAGACAAAACAATCTTGACATTCAGGGTTTACAGGAGAAAAGCAAGGAAAGCTTATCACAAATAATTAGGCGAATGCAGTAAAACAGAAAGTTTCAGGGTTTTCATGTGACGACATTGTGGTCACTTATTGCCTGAAAGACAATGTCGTTTGTACACCTGTGGTGCTGGTGCGCTTCACATCTTCAACTCGGAAGGAAAAATAGTTTCAAGCGCGTGGGGAAAGCTGAAGCAACTACATGAAAGTGTATCACTTTACAGAGCAACGACAATTATAACTTGACCAAAGGAAAGCATGACCTCTTCTGGACTGCCGGAACGATGGCAAAGGAGGAAGGTTCTCTGCTTTGTTGGAAGAAAGGAGGCGATACCTCCGTGCAAAAGAACGAAACAGCGTCTCCAGCTCGAGTCGGTAAACAAGCAGGCGTGGAAAACATTGTTTAGTCAACATTCCTTTTATCTTTCATCGAAACAACAAACTTCATTTCATCTAAAACGAATTTAGATGCAATTATGCTCAAAGTTGTAGTGTTGTAAGCATTATTATTCGAACAGTCCTTAACTACTGAGTACAGTTTAAATTTCTGGCTGTTTCTGCAGCTGTCTTTGCAGACGTTTTTGTAATAACATTACTCAATGTTTCCTAGGCTTGCATTGATAGTTCAGCTCGCATGGCTTTTCAGCACATTTTGTTACAGCAAGTGGGCATCAGTGGTATTGTACAGTTCCTTCTGGTTTCTCGTTTTTCGTACGTACTGAATTTATGATGGTGAAAGGTTGTAGCAGGTCATTTTGTATGCACATCCTACTTAGCCATGGATCACCCTCATGCAACCTTTCAAGTTTTCTGGCAGAGGTTGATAATAAATGCGGCAATGGGCCTCAGTGGACCAATTTTGTTTGATCGACGACTTTATTACCAACATTTTTCGCCCCGAAATCGTATGTCTGATTATCTTTCTACATTGTCGTTTGTGGTGTGGATGGTGCAATTGGAACTCCAACTAGAGTGGTATTAGTAAATAAGAGCGTAGAGCAGTCCTGCTTAGGACCGCAGTTCGGGCATAACCCCCAACTATTCAATTAGGTCATGTAGCATTTTACAAAGCTTAGTTGACAACTACCTTGTAGTATGCCGTCTTGTATTACAGGACGCGCCTGGAACGCTGTCAGTCGGAACTGCATCTGGGAAGCGCAAATACCTTGTCCCTGTAATAATAAATCTAAGCTTGAAAATCTTATAGTTTCATTTGACTGGGCATCCGTAAGCAAAGAGCACTCCCCGGGCGAAGTGCATAAAAGGTTCTCTACAAAACTGCAGCATTTCGAATTACGTTGCACAGGGTGGTAGCTACACCGATCACTAAGAGTCACTGCAAGATGAACACGGAAATGATTGCGGCGATTTCGTATCTAGATACTTTGTGGAAACTTCAGAATATGCTACAACCAAGCAGTATGATTAGATTATAAGTAGCCTAGAAATAGGGTTGTTGCTTTTCTGCGGGGCACGAAACGCGGTTATTTTTAATAAATTCCAGAAATCTTCAACTAGTGTATGCCAAACTAGGTCTTTCATAAATTATCGAAGATGAGTGAGTTTTCCATAACTGTCTCTTTTTGAAACTTTTCAGCAACAACCCACAGCAGTAGCTTATGCTTTCAACAAGCACTATGTAAGAGCGTCCGTCCCAAAGAGCTTTCTCTCAATCCCCAAACTCTCAGTCGTTAACGCAATCCATATTGGCACAACATTTGCTTCAGAGAATTTCGAAGTGTCTTCGGGAAGAAATGTTTCCAGTTTCCGTCCTAACAAGCCCCGGTGATATAATGGAATACTATTATTACACATCATCCGAAAGAATCTGGATGCAGCGTCCGGTATTATTCCGGAATACCTCAAGACTACCATTGGTATGCCACTACGCAAGTAAGGGAAGGCGGGTAAGGTCGAGAACTTTTGGCCAATTTCTGTCTCACAAGTTGTTGCTCAGGTCTTGGGAAAATATATCTTTCCGACTATGTCTTCCTTTATAACATATTTCCCATCCTGACTGATCTACAGTTTGGTTTTGTTTGGGGGCATCATGCTGATGCACAGCTTGAGTAATTTTCACATGAACAGTTCTCGGCATTCAATCACACTTTTTTCACGTGTGTTGTCTTCTTAGATGTTGCGAAATAGTTTTACCACCTGAAGCTCAAAATCTTGTTAAGCGAACAATTTTTTTGAGGTCTCTAGGCCTCTTTACAACATTCTCAAAAATTACTTCAACATCTGATTTCAACTGGTCCTTACCGATGATGAGAACATTTTCATTTCTATGTTGTACCTGAATACTGGTATTCTTCAAGTATCAACTTTCTCGGAATCGCTGTTTAACATGTTGTTGGTAACATCTCTTTGGCAATTTCGGAATCTTCGGCGTTCCGGCATGATGATGACAATGTTATAGCAACAGTACATTTTTCTTAATAAATGTCCTATCAAATTTTGCAAAATGACGTGTACATTGCAGTGCTTTGGTTCACTAATGATGAGTTGTTATCAACGCTAAAATAACTGGATTGTTTTCGTTCTCCACTTAACACTACTGTAACATACCTCTCTGCTTGCCTAGGTCGAGCTGTGTTTCTTGTAAATGCAAACCCCTATTCCATAACTGGATTGTGGTAACATTGTTAGAATATCTTTCGATAGTCACCTATCTTTGCAAGCCCACTTTTCACTCATTTATTCAATACAGAAGTCATCGCTTGGCTGTTGCCTAATATCAAAGCTTAGAGCCCCTTTGGGGAAAAGTAAATCATTGAATATGCATTGCGTTACGCGGCATTGAGGCACGGCATTACAATCCTCGTCTTCTGTGCAGATTGTTGGAGATGAACGCTATACAGGATTATAGAAATTACCGAATTTTCAATGCTTGCTAATAGAAGCAGTTGTCAAACCTTATTCGACTTCCGTTTAGAAACAAAAAATAGCGCCACAAAGAAACTTGGAAAACACGTCTGGTATGTCGTCTTTTGTTTATGAAATCTTTAACGCGGATTTGAAGAGCGCGGTGACAGGAATATTGAAGTAATAGTAGTGAAACTAACTTTCAGAATACTTTCGCATCATAAAATTTACTGCTCCCATTTATTGCTTTAAGAAGATTAACCAATTGCAATCTTGTCCTTCTCAATTTCTTGACACATTTTTTTTCGCTGTTCTCTACATGTGATTGATGTCTGTATTTCAATCGCGATATGTATCTTGTTCCTATACATCATCCTTCAAGCTTTTGGTGGCAATTAACATTATTAATTTATTATTATTATTATTATTATTATTATTATTATTATTATTATTAATAGCAGCAGTAGTAGTAGTAGTAGTAGTAGTAGTAGTAGTAGTAGTAGTAGTAGTAGTCGATAATATTACTACTATACCGTTGTAGAAAAGATCCGTACTTGCATCTTTTAGGGCCTCCTTTGTTATGTTCAGCTCAGACAGTACGTGTGGCGGAACACGAATGAAGTCGCCCCGTTGCCCACACCTCTTCCGAAGCTTTGTACTGAAGGAATCTTCTTTGTGGCCGCTCTCTAAAGCTTCAACACGGACATCGCTCTTTGAGAACAACCATTTAGGTGAGCTTCGAGCTGTCATCCTCTGCGGCCACGTTTTCGGAAATTCCATAACGACTTGCTTGATGAAAACTCGACCGCCAGTGGCCTCGTGCAGGAGCTCAGACGACGATTGAAGAAGGGCCTGCATTTTACAACACGGCGTTTCTTTTTCTGGTAAGTCGCAAATGAGTTTTGTGATTTCACGACCGGTTATGTGTAGATCCGCCGTAGGTTTTACTTTCATTAAACAACCACAGCGCAAAAGTACGATGGCTGCAGGACATATTCGTAAATTCAGTTACTTGCATGAAGTCACAGGTAAAACTGCAACTTGACATCAACCTAGGGTGAGTGGAGTGCCTCCCATTGGACGCGCACGCGAATACTAAAGATTGAATTCTCACAGGGTGTTATAATGCATGGAAACATGTTGAAGTCCGGAAGTTCAGAGTAAAAATTTTTTTCGGTGAACGACTGAGAAACATGAAATAAATGCGTTGCGGGAATGTTCTAGCATCTGTATAGGAAAAATGTTAATGATGCATTATGCAGAATAGAAGTCAGGCGTGCAGACAGGACACAAGAGTAGAGAAGTGCACAACGCGAACACCGTTGACCACTTCTCCACTGTTGTGTCCTGTCTGCACGCCTCACTTCTATTTTGCATAATGAATCCTTACCAACTAGGTCAGCTTTCTGTCGTTCTAAGTTAATGATACATAGTGCAGAAACGGACACGAAGTTTGTCAGCGCAAATCCGACCGTTATATTAGGCATCATGACAACAAAGAACGTTAAGCACAAATTAAGAGATGCATAAAGGTCACACGAGGAGAAGCGCCCCCAAAATAAATGAAAACAATATATCATTTGTGGTCGCACGTGATTGTGTATCCCATTAGACAACATTCTTTTATAAGAAGCGTAGAATATTGCTCAGAATTTGGCACATGCCTTTAGGTTGGCGACAACCACTTCATTTGGTAGGGTGTCCTGGTGAATCGATACTAGGAGGTTAATGTATCCCCCGTCTGCGTCGTCGATTTCAAGTCCGTTCCCGTTGCCCAGGAGGCGAAACAATGCTAGCGCTAGCAGTAGACGCTCGAACATGACGAAGTCTTCTGTGACGAAAGTGACAAAACATAAGGAAGCGTTTTAAGGATTCAATGCTTTACCAAGTGTTTTCACCTTTATCCCTTCCCTCATATTCTGAACGCTTATCGTACATCTGCAATTTTATCTCTAACTACGGTTGGCGCTAATGCAGCTCCCAACTCTTATTGCATCTAGCCAAACATTTATACAAAATGGACATTTATAAGGCCACAACCGCAATTTAACAATGCGTAAGATCCACCAATCTGCGAAGGTTGTAAATGCATAAATTTAGCGAATATGCAACATGGTTAAAATGTCAAGGAAAACTGTCAGTAGAGGAAATGATCATGCAGACATTCTGGCAGCAAATATCTATTTCACGAATTTTGTGCCCTCCACTAAACAACAAACTTGGGGGCAGCCAGCTTGGCAAACACTGTCAACACCGGTGCACTGCATAAGTCACAGATGCTCCGGCTTGTATTTTATGCGATCCAATCCGGTGAACACGAATTGCAAGAACCTTGGACCATCAACCTGTATCTTCGCGCAGTTGAAAAAGGACGATTCTGCTTGAGCACAAAAAAAAGGCAACACGGGGACAGTCTGCACCTCAAAAACAGACAAGATACGGGACTGCTGTGGCTAAAAACTGATAAGCAGGCAACGAAAAAAAAATTCAGTGCCATCCTTCTCTGAAGAACGATGACCAGCCAGGCGATGGCCAGTGGGCATGTTAATGGCAAACTGCATCTGCGCCGCATGTTGGCCCTGTATTGCACTGTCTTAGGCATCGGCACACGTATGGGGAGTGCTTGAAGCCTGATTCAGCTCCGCCGAGGGTCGGCCCTCATAGCAACATCTAACGAAAATTGTTGGTCGGTCTACACGTAGACGATATGCGCCGGAACCTAGCCATACACGGCTACGCTGTAACAATCAGTCGGCTATAGCATACGTGCAGCAATGAAAAACAAGAACACACATCGCGAAAGTAGTAATACCTAAATGCTCATTTAGCGATCCTTGGAGCAACCCTTATGTCTTAATACACGATACACTACTAAGTGGAACAGACGTACTAGGTAATGTATGTGGAATTGGTGCATAATATATAAAAGGTAAATATCTTGGGCTTATCGTAATAAAAAGACAAAAAAAATCTGAAAATGGCCAGTTTGTATTAAAGAAACCCATGGCTAAGAATACACAAACACCAAAATGAAAGCAACTAACAAAACAATGAAAGCAACAAGCAAAAAATCAAAGGAAAGAATATCGTTTTTTTTTAAGTTTTCTATACGAAAATTGAATGTTGGTTATGGAAGAGAGGAAAGTATAAATGTCAGCGTTCACTGGCCTTAGGCGCAATTTGAGGTAGGATACGAAAGAGCAAGTCGATGCACATGAGGATATCAAGCTGGAGCTCGGAGCTGAAACGAGCGGTTTGTGCCTTCAGATTTACAAAAAGTAGCAGCCAGTTCTAGAACAACATCCTGCGCCATTTCTATAAAAGTGATGATGGTATAAGCTAAGATGCATTTTTTAAAGTCGGCGTCGTATACGGAGGTGCCATTGCAGATAATAAAGGTGAATTCATGTTAAGCGAATTTAAATGTTTTGTGCAGTTTGATGAAATCTGTAGAAGAAACAAATTTTCTTTACATTCTGCGCAGAAAACTCCTGAAACGTGGCTTCTGCATTGCAACCTCATTAGTGTGAGCAAGAAACAATAACGTTCTATTGAATGACATACCAATCTTACTTATTTGCACTACTCATTAACGACAGAACAAAATCAACGAAATAAAGATTATTTCTACTAATAAATTAAAGTAACAACTTTAGCCTTAGAAGCGATGCCGAAAATGCGACGTCGAAGGTTTTCTTCATTCTTCTGCGCTCAGTGATTTAATTTTAGCCTCTACACTCAACACACCACTACAAGCGAAGTTTCAGCAGCCCTGTTCCTCGGCAGCTGCTTGGTCACATGGATCAGCCTAGTGCTTTCACCTAAGGAGAAACTCCTCGCCTGTTTGCTCGCGCAAACTCTACGACGACGCCCGAGTTAACAGCTTCAAAGGCCCTTTGGGTTGACGAGTGAGTCAAGGTCTGGAACATCAGGCGGATATGAAATGATCCAATGTAGTGGACTCGCACATGCATGCCCACTTTGTACAAACTCAGTGTCACAAGTACTCGAGCTATGTTTGAGTGAATTAGTAACGATAATGGTATTATGCATGGGCCACAGGAAGACGACACTACGGCGTATCAATCACCATTCCTGGCACCACAGCGGGAGTCCCACCCAAACCAACCTCCTTTTATCCATGCCATGGCTCCAGATAGCCAAGCCTTGAACGCAGATACCAACTTCGCAACACAATGGTCATCTATGTTTCTTATCCTACGAGTAGTAAACGAAGCAAATAAGGTCGCAGGGTTGTTGCCTAGCGCGACTTAAGGCAACCCTCTCCGAACTTTCGCACAAGCATGCGCCCCTATCATGGTTCGTCTGTTCCATAACGTAACTTAAGCGTTTTAAGTGCAGCGGCGCAACGATGGCGCTCCACAAATGCAGCCATTAACAACTACACCGGCCGTGCCGCGGACATGTCTTAAATGCACCTTCGTGAGCGCTGCTGATGAGGCACGCGGACAACTTACCTGATCCGCTGTGCCAAATTCCATCTAGTGCGCACGTTCCCTTTCCTTTGTTACATCATTTCATGTTACCATTTAAAACTCTCGTCACATCAGACGCAGTACCTGCCCCCACTGAATTCGTTCTTATTTGGAATGAAATAAAGTAGACAGTGGTTACTGAAAAGATGTTTCTTCATCTCGTTTACATCGAGTCTACACCTGCAAGCCATAGCCTCATTTCTGTTGACCAGAGTACCAAACCGAAGCTTTTTTCGTTCCCGTTTTTGATTCGGTTCATCGAAAACCATGCAGTGCCGGCTCATCTCCGGATCGGAAAAATAATGGTACGAACCTGGTCGAATTGATTGCATTTCATTTGCACAACCAAACAATAATTTCTGGAAAACTGATCAAATTTATTTTCATACCAAATCTCAGTGCTGCCACCAAGCTGTACTGAAAGATTACACGTGTTACTTCTTCAGGCCACAAGGAGTAACTGAAGAATAATTCAGATCCAAGAGCAATGCTGGAATCTATGTGAACCGAAACGTTATTTCGGGATGGACCGAATGAAAGAGAAGAACGTATTGAGAAACGGAAAGGTCCTTCAACTTGTTGCTATATTCAAGGGGAAAGGGAAAACGAAAAAAAAACAACGCCGACTGCGGTGTAATGATGAGGACATGCAGTGGCAAGCGGTATAATCGTTCACCGTCTTCCATATCATTAAGAACTGCAGCAGCCGCAGCAGCAGCAGCGGTAGGAACAATGCCGGATGAAAACGTCTTCTTGCGTTCTCCAGTTACCTCCGTCTTGCGGAAGATGATTGCAACTTGCACCCCCAAATTTTATAATTTCATTACCTAGCCTAACTTTCTGCTACCTACTGCGCGTTCCTTCTTTTGAGATCCATAATGCAAGACCAATGTTCCACCGGTCATCTTTCCTAGATGTTATATGTCCTGCGGGCTGAATTTTTCCCGAATAGTCTAAAGTATGAGCTGTCCCTGATGATTGCTCAAGTATCAGCTGAAATCATTGCGGTAAGCTTCTGGTCATGGCTGGTTAATACCTGCCGTACGCACTGCAACCCCCATTTTCATTTCTCTGTAAATAGATTTCTAACGAGCAAGTTGCGCTTGCAGTAACTTACCTAGAAGGGCATGCTCTTGCACATATTCTAGACGCTGACTTCATCTCTTCCTTTCCTATCCTGCCCATTAAGCATCATTCCAACCCTTTCGCGTTACCATTCTAAGGTCCTGAATGATTCTGGACTGCCATCACCAGCATTGTTAAGCCTCGTAACGTCATCTGCAAACGAAGGTGTCTGTGATGCTCCGTTAGACTGTCACTCCTAATCATTACATGTTTTATATATTCGACACTTCTTCCCAGCGTACCACGAATAGCGTTAGAGATTCCGGATGATGTAAAGCCAAATACTCGATCACTGACACTTTGTGATACTGACGTGAATCGGTAACCGAGATCACGTAACTTATCTTATGCCAAACCAAGAGGCTATAATGACATGTGGTGAATACACGTGAGCTTACATGAAAACAGTGTATTGTATGTGTGCGCAAGATAGGGTATTAACCTAAATATTAACTGAAACTTGTTTCAGCGTCAATACGAAACGGTATATATACATATCCTGGGAGCACAGACAAAAAGCCACAAACCCTCGTTGGGGTCTGTAACCTTTTTGAGCGACATATCAGCTTTCTGCAGGAATAATAAGATAAAATAGTTATGACATGTTACTTTCACGCAGTACACGAGTAGGTTTCGTGAATAGATAGATTCATTCAAAATATTGGACAGAGGTGTAATGATCGGTGAGGTAGTAGCCCACGAAAAGACCGTTCCTGGCCTTCAATTTCATGATCATCACGATAAGCAGCTGCAGCAGCATTAGCCTAATTTCATGTAAACTGGAGGGCGAAGGACTGTCCCTGTGACCTCCATTTACCGGTATCTTGCTCTGGCTGATTCCAACTTGCGCCTGAAAATTTGCTAATTTCTTCACCTCACCCTGGTTTTTGCAGTTCTCAGCTGCGTTTTCCATCCCTTAGCGCCCATTCAGTGACTCTAATGGTTTACGAGTTGTCTACCCTGCGCATTCCATGGCCTGCCCGATCTGTTCTTTCCTCTTAATTTCAACTATATTATCGGCCATGCCAATTTCAACTCTGATTCATACCACTCTCTTTCTGTATTTTAATATCAGGCCTAAAATATTTCGTTCCATCGCTATTTTCGCGGCCTCTAGGTTGTTTTTAGCTCACTTGTTAATCTTCAAGTTTCTGCACCGTATATGTTTGCAACTGTAGAATGCAATGATCTTACATTTTTCTTTTCAACGACAATGCGGCGCACCCAGACAGATTTTGTTAAAGCCTACCGTATGCACTCAAGCCTATTTTTCTTCTTCTGTAGCTTTCCTTCCCATGATGAGGATCCTTGTGTGTAAGTGACTCAGATAAACGTACTAGTTCACAGACTAGAGGAGCTGAATAGCGATCCTGAACTTCTGTTCGCTTGCCAGGCCATGGAAAATTATCTTTGCCTTCTGCATATTGTTCAATCCCAATCTGACACTTTGTCGGCTAGGGAGCTCAATCATTTCCTTTAATTCGTAGCCAGTGTTGCTGGACAGGACAGCTTCATCTGCAAACCGAAGGGGGCTGAGAAAACTGCTGTTGATACCGACTCCTAGGCCTTCCCAGCGTAATATCTTGAATATTTAAATGCATTCGGTGAATAGTATTCGAGAGATTGTTTCTGTTTGCCTGACCATTTTGATACGTAATTTCTAATTGTGGAAAACCAAGGCAGCTGTGGAATCTCTGTGTGTATTCCCCAAGATATTCACGTATGCCTCCGGTAGTGCTTGAATATAGGCATCTTTAATTAAATATTACAAGATGTCCTTGATGGCTTGCTTCACTGATATGTCCGGTCGACGTCCCAGTAACACTTCTTCTCTGAACAGCCCATTGTCAAGTGACACTCAGTATAAGATCAATACCTGCCATTCACAGTCATGCTGTGGACAAGAAACAATGATATGTGCAGAACTATCGCATATTTTAAAGAAATATTTATTTTAAATATTTTAGAGTCCTCCATAAAGAAAGCAACAAAATCCCAATAAAGAAAGGCGTCAGGCAGGGAGATACGATCTCTCCAATGCTATTCACAGCGCGTCTACAGGAGGTATTCAGACACCTGGATTGGGAAGAATTGGGATAAGAGTTAATGGAGAATGCCTTAGTAACTTGCGATTCGCTGATGATATTGCCTTGCTTAGTAACTCAGGGGACCAATTGCAATGCATGCTCACTGACCTGGAGAGGCAAAGCCGAAGGGTGGGTCTAAAAATTAATCTGCAGAAAAGTAAAGTAATGTTTAACAGTTTGGGAAGAGAACAGCAGTTTACGATAGGTAGTGAGGCACTGGAAGTGGTAAGGGAATACATCTACTTAGGTCAGGTAGTGACTGCGGATCCGGATCATGAGACGGAAATAACCAGAAGAATAAGAATGGGCTGGGGTGCGTTTGGCAGGCATTCTCAGATTATGAACAGCAGGTTGCCACTATCCCTCAAAAGGAAAGTGTATAACAGCTGTGTGTTACCAGTACTCACATATGGGGCAGAAACCTGGAGGCTTACGAAAAGGGTTCTGCTGAAATTGAGGACGACGCAACGAGCTATGGAAAGAATAATGATAGGTGTAACGTTAAGGGATAAGAAAAGAGCAGATTGGGTGAGGGAAGAAACGCGAGCTAATGATAGCCTAGTTGAAATCAAGAAGAAGAAATGGGCATGGGGAGGACACGTAATGAGGAGGGAAGATAACTGATGGTCATTAAGAGTTACAGAATGGATTCCAAGAGAAGGGAAGCGTAGCAGAGGGCGGCAGAAAGTTAGGTGGGCGGATGAGATTAAGAAATTTGCAGGGACGGCATGGTCACAATTAGTACATGACCGGGGTTGTTGGAGAAATATGGGAGAGGCCTTTGCCCTGCAGTGGGCGTAACCAGGCTGATGATGATGATGATGATGATGACGATGATGATTTGAAGCAGAAATAACGGGGTCTTCCGGTTTCCCGTTTTTTTTTTGTTTTCCGGGTTTATGCATTTCTGTTGAATTAACGGTGGTATGAGTGATACCGTATCATCAGCTTTATTGCCTTCCCGTTGATACATCAGCATTAATGAAAGAAAACTGGTGTCTAATGCATACTATTGCTCAAACCAGAAGCTTTATATTCGAATCACAAGCAACTGCGTGAAGCAGGATGCAGAGAGCGCGGGGCCGACAAACAACTCATACGCTCACCCTGGGCTCGAATGCATGGCTACCATGCGCGATGGGGGTGGGAAACTAACGTTGTGCCACGCGCGCGCAAATTTGTTGGATTCATGCAAATCTTCTAGGTGTAAAGGTATTTGCGGAGAGCCCGATACAGCCTTAATTGATTTTTCTACGCAATAGGCTTATTAGCCCTCGGTGTTTGTTAATGCCATAGGTATGCTTCATGCTCAGATGCTTCAGATTCATTAAGGTGTTCCTAAAAGAGATCTTCAGTGTTTAGGAGTTCACAGTAGGAAGTACCTAACCAAAGCACACAGAACAAATCCGTGAAGAAGATTGTTTCATTGAAAACATCAGCATTATCTGAAATCAGCTCCCATTCGTCAAGGACACTTTAATGTTATGAATGCAAATTCTGAGCTGTTTGCTGACATGTTTATGCAAATAATATTGATCATCACCATCCTTTTTTTTTTCAACATTATCAGCCTATTCGTGTGAACTGCAGGAAAAAGGCTTCCCGCAGCGATCTTAAATCCCTACTAATAGAGGTGACACTATTTTATCCCCATAATATTAGCAATATAATCAAGCCACCTACTTTCTGCCATTCTCTACTTTACATTTTAATTCTAGGCACCCATTGCGCAGGTCTTTAATAGACCAGCGCTAACCATCCTGCGATTTCGTCATCCCAGTTTCCAGTAAAATATCGGCTACCGCCTTTGCTCCGTATCATATGGCGCTGTCTTTCGAGCGCTTAAGGTTACGCATAACACTTTTTGTTCCATTGCTCGTTGCCCCGTCCTTATAATCACAAATATCTTTTCGAACGTCAAAGTCTGGGGCCAGATATTAGTGCCAGTAGAGTACAACGGTATTGTAGTTGTATTTTCAAGGATAGCGGTAGACAGCAGGATAAGACTTGGTAATATCAGCCGTAAGCTCTCCAGCCATTTTTATGCTCTTGTCCATTTATTCGTAGTCACAAGCATCTCCCATGATTAAGTCGCATAGATGCCTATGCTGTTAACAAATTTTGCACGATGAGTACGAATAAGGTATTCTCGTTTTTTCGCCAGGCCGTTCAACGTTGCATATGTCGTCCGCATGATAATCTTCTGATGTACCATTAAACATTGTCGCCTAATTTTGCTTTCTTCACCAGTGCTTGTAGAAAGTTACGCTTGTATTTTATAAGCCCACCACCATATTCTGATTACGTGTGACTTCACTTCACCTTGCCACAGTATTTATTTTTGCCATTATGTTTTACTGGAAGCGTGCGACATATTAACCTTGTGTGACGGGCCGCAATGTCACCAGCGTTTGCGCTGGTGTTGCCCGTTGTGCAGCCTTTTGCTGCATACCGCGTACATTTCCATGCATTCGCCATCATTTAACCACCGTCGATGTCACAGGTGGCCTAACGATAAGCTGGTTTCACTGCGTGTGCTGTAAAAAGTCCTTAAAGAGATCCAATATAAAGCAAGAAGGAATAGGCTACGTTTTAAAGCGCAAGTGGATAGTCGAAAGCCATCGGTCCAACGTTCTAAATGAGTATTTGGTCACGACGTATAAAAAACAACATGAACGTCGGCGCATTCGCCAAAGCGGTTTCAAAAGACCACAACTTTAAAGAACGATAACGTCTCTCGGCCACTTTGATGCATCCTCTCGTAAATGAAAACGATTTCGATGCTCGCATGCGAGGACAAACTTTTGCAAAGCTCTCGCGCCTAACGTTAAATTCTGCATTCGCTTTGAGCGTTTCAAGTTGAGGCAATGATTGCGAACGTGTGTCATAAATGTGTATTTCATGTAAACAATTTCTTTCGTGACGGAGGCAATGTTTATCCTTTTGAACCGGCGTTATTGAGCGCTCTCAAATGAAATTCTTCGGAGAAAGCATGTCATGAAATGTACCCTCCCGATCTAGGCGTAGAAAATAAACCGCTTCAGGAACCCTCTAACACTTGAACTACCCCTCATTTAACATCTATTCTACACCAAATCGAAATTTGTCCTACTTTTACTCATCGTGAAATCATTTGTCTGGAAACTCCCTCCAGTGCATTGAGGAGAGCATTTTTAAAGCGATAATTGGCAAGAGGGGTTCACTCTAAAAAATAATAAAAAAAATATTACGTGAAGAGTCGCTGATAATCTACTTGTCGCTATTCGGGAAGCTTGCTGTGCAACCTCCGTCTGCCATCACTTTTATCGCAAGTTCTGCAAACAGTCTTTTTCTTTTTCAACATTTGCGGCGATGATACATTGAAATGCAGCAAGCCTGTAACCTAAGACTGCCATAGAAACTATACATGCGCCCCGAAACATTTCGCGCATGCAACATAGAAAGCAGGCGCTGCTGCTGTATTCCTTTAGTTTGTAAGCACTTTCGTAACGAACCTTACCTGTGTGGAAAGCGAACGCGAAGTGCAAGAGTAGTAGGAAAATCAATAACCATACAAAAAGTTGATCTCCTACTTCAACCCTACATTCAGAAAACTCGCGTACTGTTGAAATAAAAAAGAATTTAAGAAATACGTCTCCTTTTAGTATTTATTGCGCGCAAAAACATTTCTTTTTGTTAGCAATGGTCATCAATGGTCATTAGTGCTCCAAAAAACGAGTACCAGTTTACTGGCACTAAACGAAAATAATATAGCATGTTGGGTTTTAGGTGTGAAAACCAGGATTTGATAACGAGGCACGCCTTAGTGGGGGATTCCCCAAAGTTGGAACACCAGCGCTTCTTTACCGGGTAATTAAATCTGAGTACATGGGTGTGTTCGTATTTCGCCCCTATCGAAATACTGCAGCTGTGGCTGGGATACACGTCTTGCGTAGCAGCCCAGCACCTTAGTCACTAATCAACTATGGCGGACTTTACTGCGACTGCCTCAAATATATATATATATATATATATATATATATATATATCTCGCAGTCTTGTGTCAATGCAGCTAACTAGCGTTGGCATGAACTAGACAGAGCAGTAGCTGGCTTACCGCTTTGTCAGCTGATAAGGACCTCAAGGATGCTTAAGTGCAGGCCTCGGCTGGCACACAACACGCTATTCCACCTTCGCTGAATTTATCACCCTCAGTGGCGTTCGACGAGACGAGGTTCTGCAACGGAATAATATGTAAGTTAGTGAGAACCATAGGGAAGGGCCTACAATTGAGATTAGCGTGCACACAGTTTAAACATATACCTATACATAGCTCGAAGCTAAAAGGCCAATTCCAAAGTATCGGAATGGAAGCCGTCCAGAGCGATGTCGGCCCGCGTGAATGAATGAAGAAACGGCAACACCAGCTAGCCTGTCTACCACAGAAAAGCCCTGCGAAAAACGAAAATATGGAGGCAAGGAATAAAAATAAACATGAAGCGAGAGATCCAGTGTTACTCAGCTCAAACGGAGAACGTCGGCCGATTACGCAACCATTCTTCTTGTACGATCACGGAAAATCCGAATGCTATCGGACGTGTTGATGATGATGATGATGATTATGATGATGAAGCCTCAGGTAATGGCACAAACCCACTGAGGGGGATAGGCCACGAACAGGGTGGTAATATGATTCAAAAAATAAATAAAATAGATTGGTACTTAAATAAATAACCCGAAAAAAGAAAAGAAAAGAAATAATCCAAGGTGCAAAATAAACTATTAATACATGAGATAAAGTATTGATAAATACTATAGTAAGCCTTGCGTTGAGAGGAATATTTAAAAAAACGAAAAAAAAGGCTGCACCTAAACTTGAGTAAGGCAAATTATGAATAATATTAGTAAGAATTTTGCTCGTGCAGCCTTGATGGCCCAGAATTTCCGCAAAGAATGGGACGCACCCACTACGTGAGCTAACCAAAAAATCAAATGGTATTACGAGAAGAACAGAAACGTAAAAATAAAAGGTAGAATATCATAAATGAAAAACATCAATTTACACAGTAAGCCTTAAAGAAATATCAGAAGAAATACAAATATTAATGAAAAGTTCGATGGCGAATTAATGTCTAGTCGAAGTAGATGAAAGCAAATGCCTACCTGGGTGAGTTATGAGTAAGAATACGGTGTTTCTACCATGCAGTATATTGCGAGGTCCTAGCTCGAGCGCCACGGTTCATCCACGACAGCTAGAGATGAAGTCCACTTGCAACTATATCTAATCCGTTATCGCCATGGCAATCATCACATCGCCCTTATATAGTGATCATTAAGATCATCTTCAGCACACCGCATAATCCCTTGCCATGCCTCATAATCTGATTGTGGCTTTCAGAACTACAGCCCCATAATTCAACTAAAGTTAAACATTTGTACCACAATGCAATGTGCCATGTGAGCCCATGACAATACTACCCTTTTGAAAGGTTATCGACAACGTCGCACAACAACGCCTCAAATGAACACGAATAGTGGTGTGTTCTCTGTACTACTCAGTCGAATAGCCCTTTCACAAGGTAACGTTCAACATGAACTCGTCAATCTTCGAAAGGCCTAAGCTCTGAATAATTAAAGTTTGCCACCAACATCACTGCGTAATATCGTCAATCAAAGCAAATAGCTCAAAAAACCATCACTTATATCGATTCACTGAGTGCGTGGGATCCGCACCGTTCTGTCTCAAATTAGCTTTAGCTTTGTTTTCTCGATATCTATAATTACGTCAAACGTACGTGCGAGCATCACAGTTTGTAGCCTACAAGAGGCCCTGATATACGCTTTTAACCTTCTAAGAACACGTTGTCCATTTGTTGTTAAGGTGCTGTGAACATGTGAGTTAAATATTACTGCACAGGATGCAACAGAGATTTATGACCTCGTGTCAGATACTACAAAAATTTGGTTCTTCTCTCTTCCGTCATGACATAATGCAGCGTTCTCCGAAGTCGTTGGCAAGCCAAAGCTACTTGCTTATTTCATGATGGTTTGGCTATGTTAGTACTATATATTTACAAATTTTTCTCGTTGTTACGCAATATTTTACATTTCTGCAATTTTCGTGATAGTCTTTTTCATCAAGGATTAGCAAGATGTTCCCACGACCACCTGAACAAGGTCAGTCGTCTGCTTCATCGCTCATTTTTGGACGACGTGCCTCTGGTAGCTGCATTCATGGGAGAGCTCACTGCCAGAGGCTATAGAATCTGACAGCGAATACATCTTAGCCCTGGGCCGCCGTATGAAGAAGATGCGCCGTATGTCGACTGAAGCGACTTCATTGAATCAGAGTGAGCAGGAACCATTCATGGTTGCTGATGTGCCACTCTCAACGTCACACAGCATCAACTCTCTGAGCAGGCAGTTTCTAACCGAATATTTTGAAAGTGTCGCCACTGGGCAAATAAATAGGATCAGGATCAACGTTCGTAGGAACATCCGGACAATAGATGTGAGAAATTCCGCAATACCGTAGAAGTTAAAGACCATTCCATAATTAAGCACAATTCCCGTCCGCTGCTTTACTACTTACGGGAAGGAGACAATGACTGGTGTGATTTCCGACGTGGAGCTCAAAATGAAGCATGCGGACCTCAAGAGTCTTTTGAGGTCATCGGTACGCATTCTTGAGATTCACCGCCTTGGGAACTCCCGATGTATCAAGTTAATATTTGCTTCTTCGACATTGACAGTGTTTGTTAAACTGGGCTACGTGATAGACCATGTATGACCACTCGTTCCGTGGCCTGTTCTGGGCCGAAAATGTCTAACGATAGGGCACGTCAGCGCTGCTTGTAGAAGTAAAGCCGCCTACTTGCGTTGCGGTGGCCAGCATGATACCACCGACTGTGATTTGTCTTCATTTAAATGTCCCAAATGCAATGGCTCTCATGAAGCAACTTCGAAGGAATGCCCAAAGGTGAAATGAGAAGTCCGTATTCTTCGAAAAATGGCTAGAAACCAACCTTCACCTAAAGAGGCTGCTCAATCTACTCCCCAAAGTGACGAACGCTCGCGGAAGACGCGTCACAAACTCACTTCCGAAGAACTACATAGCGGGGCACAGGCGCCACGACCACACCTGCCTGTGCGTGCATCGATGACGGTAACGGCGTATACTAGTAATTCAAAGTCGATGACAGGAAGCGGCACACATTCATCTCCACCTGCTTATACAGACACGGAATGCCATTTTCTGCCATTGACCAAGTCTGATGAATAATTTGACCAAGTCTGACCAAGTCTGATGAATAATTTGAATTACGGTAAGTGACCGTAATTCCTTCATTTCATGCCTGGCCAGACCAACTTTCGTCGAACCCTTAATTACATTTGCTGCCCTCTAGGCCCGCGGCCATGCCAGCGTGGATTATGGGTCCTGTGCGCCATGAAGCCAAGAATGATAGGGCCAATCAAACCGATGACAATACGGGCAAGCAAAGAGATGGACACAGTGAGGAGGAAAGCACTCAGAAAATGTTGAAGCACCTGGTAGAGTGAATTGGCGTGATTATCGGTGGTCTCCAGAAACCGGCCGTTGAAAGTGCTTTGCGGGTGCTCGCCGTGCTGCAGCCGCTTATCGCAGGTCTTGAATGCTATAAAGCTATTTGTGCTACTCACGCAGGGGATGCCCACACACCAGCTTCCTCCTCTCTCTCTCTCTCTCTCTATATATATATATATATATATATATATATATATGTTAGTGGTGATTCATAGTGCCGTGTTGTACTGGTGATATTTCTGATGCGCCGATATCTCAACGCCCCAATTGTCCCAACGCGCTAGCTTGCCCACCAGAATGGCTATGTTATGCCACTTCTCGAAGCTTGGTTTTGTGGCGTAATGGCTTCAATAACAGGTTGGTGAGCTAGAAGTGCTGTGTTGAAATCCGGCCATCTGGGAATTTTAATGATATTCAAAGAAATTGTTTTAACGCCGCATTATTGCGATATCGCATTTCAGCCGTCTCCGTCGCCGTCAGGTTCTGTATAAAGTCCGATTGCGATGAAATCGTCGCCGCGCCCATTATGCTGTAGGTGCGAGTGAAAACGCGAGGGTGAGCCGAAGATCGCGGCTAAAGGTCGCACACGATAACGACATAGCGCGCCGTCTTTCCTAACGCGCAAGGCTCTGGGAGAAGGGGCGTTTCTCCTCCGTGCCTCTCGCGCGCGCGGACAGACTGCTGATCTGGAAAGCCATCTGCGAAGCGGACAACGTCCTCCGTGGGGAGGGCGCGCTCTACTCGGGGCGGTGCGCCCCCCCCCCCCCTTGCCGCCGTCTCTTGAAAGCCATCTGTGACGTTTGGGGAGTCCGGCGGCGCAGGGGCAACTAACGATCGCAGCTAAATCTCGCGCCCTATTTATGAAGGAGCGTAGGAAGGCAGCGCGGGAGGGAGCGGTGCTACTGCGACTCCGCCACAGGGTTGCCAGGTTTGGCTATATATAGCCAATTTGGCAAAGAAAAAAAATTTTGGCATCGACTTGATTGGCTCGGCTGTGTGGCTATATTTGAGCTACTGAAAATGTGCGACTTGTCTGTGTTTCGGCTATAGGTGGCGCCATAATCCACGCTCAAGAGGTGGCTCTCATCGAGTAGAAACAAATCTCGAAGGATACGTTTTATCTGGCTAAACCGGGAGCGCGGCCGTGGGTGCACCAAGGTAAATGTACCTGGTAGCGAAGCTTCCATAGGAGCCCATACGTTCAAAACATGGCGGTCCATCGGCGGTCCATGGGGCTTAGCGCCATCTGTATGTGGTGGGAACACTTCCGGCGGAAGAAAAAATAATGTGACGCCAAGTCCGTTAAAAGCCGAAGTGACGTCATTTTGTTTTCAAAGGCGCGAAATTTGTTTTGTTGTTCTTCCTTTGGAGCTATATATTCAAATGCCCTGCCATTCGACTGGATGGGCGTCTCGAGCTTTCAGCGTGGAAAGCGATGGAGGAAAAGGCCAGCCGTACGGTTGTCGAAATCGCATCCCTGCACAGAACATACTTTCTTTGGAGGCGGACGAAAGCTTTAGGTGTAGAGTGCTGATCCTATTGTTGGATGCCAAGCCCGTCGGCCAGCGCGGTCGCACGAAAACAACTACACAATTATCTGGCGGTCGTAACTCTCTACATTTGACTGAACAGATTAAGAAGCAATGAAGCTACCCACGTCACCAAATTCAGACAAACTTTGACAAGCAAGAAAGCACAAACTGTGAGGGGGGCGTGTTTCAACAGGTGATACGAGTGCGCCTTTCTGCCCATTTCAAGACGTGCGTTGCATTGCGAGTGATAGTGGCGTCAACGCCCCCTGTAGCGATGGGCGCTTAAAAGAAATGCATTTATTAATAATAATAAAATTAAACTTGTATTTTGTTAACTCGTCAAGAATGTATAAAATTGTCTAGGAATATTATTTTCGTTGAATGAATCTAACTGTGTCCCGTTTGAATTAAAAAAACGCGTTTTTCTTTCCCAATGTTTGTTCCCTCCAAACATAGTCGCGCTTCAATCGCTGCTCCCATAACCCCCCATGCTGATGTCGGTGACAATCTGTACCGAACCACGTTTCGCCCGAAGCTCCGCGACCTATTTGGATCGACCTTGGGTGCACTCCCGGTGTACACACTCACCTCAGAGCCTTTTTGGCTGAGGCGATAGCTTTTATCTTTGATGCGCTTAAAGTTAAACCGTGCTTCACCGTGCTATCGATTAAGCCAGCGACATTGTCTCATCTTCGTCTTGCCTGTTTCAGTCATCAGACACCCGAGCATCGGGATGAGCCAGGAAGTAGATAGAGCTTCCCAGTGCACTATACTAACGTGGCTATGCTCAGAAGCACTCCAAAAACATTTGCCGCCTTTGGCGTGCACGTTTGACACACAACGACAATCGCCATTTGCCTTGCCTGCATTGCATTTTTCTTGAAAACGCTGCGCGCGTCTCTTTCCTGCCACTAATGCTCTGTCATGCTGTTAACGCGCGTGTCGTTCGTGGATGTACCGGGCTCGCAACCTAAAAAAAAGGAAATGCATTTCTTTTTTAAAGACGGCGGGCCCGGTACTTTTTAAGTCGCGGACGGCAAGCGCGTTATCCGCATGACAGAGCATTCTCGACAGACAGTCGAGAGCGAAGCGTTTCCAAGAAAGGAAACGCTAGCCAGACAGATGACGATTATCGTTGTGCGGCCAATATGGACCCCAAAGGGTGCGACTGTTTTTCCACACAAGCATCATCATCTGTCTCGCTTGCGTGTCCATTCTTGGTAACATTGCGCTCGCTACATTCCTGTCGAGAATGTTCTGTCCCGCTGATATCGCGCATGCCGTTCGTGGCTTGAAAGCACCGGGCTTCCAGCGTTAAAGAAACGCAATGCGGACAAGACCGACCACGATTATTGTTTTGTGGCAAGATAGGACCGAAATGGTGTAGAGTGAAGGGAGAGCAATGAGATAGCGTAAAGCAACCGTTGCGCCGGTGTGAAATAAGGGAAGCACGGGTAGATAACACGATCCAGTGTGTTCGCTTTCATGGGTTCTGGGTGAAGTATCTCGCGGTGCACAATTTTCAAACAACTCCAACTTTCTCATGCTAAGCTTTACTGTCGTTTTCCCTTGCCTTCAAGATGAATCAGAACGGGATAGCGCTAAGGGCCTCGTGTCGCAGTATATGCGGTATCGGCGCGCGGTGTCGCCACCATGGTCTGCATGATAAAAATGATACCGAACCACGTAGGCCCTCCGCTTAGCGCATAGGCGTTACTGAATTAATTGAATTTGTAAAAAAAATGCCACAATGGAGTTTTACGTGCCAAAACAACTTTCTCATTATGAGGCACACAGTAGTGGAGGACTCCGGAAATTTGGACCACCTGGGGTTCTTTAACGTGCACCTAAATCTAAGTACGCGGGTGTTTTCGCATTTCGCCCCCATCGAAATGCGGCCGCCATGGCCTGTATTCTATCCCGCGACCTCGTGCTCCCCAGCGCCACATCACGGTCACTGAGCAACCACGGCGGGTAATTTGTCAATGTAAAATGCGTCAGAAAATTCGTAAATGCGACGTGCACATAAGTTACCGAAATGATAGCGTCATGTTATAGTTTGAATATACGGGAGAACTTATTACTGTTATTCGGAAACTCAAACACAAACCCCTTTTCCAGCTGCCGTCTGGGATTTGTCTTAATGGGAGCGGCATGCCCCGCTCGGTTCCTTGCAACTCCATCCAGATGATGCTCGCAGCCACCGGGGCACCCGCCGCGCGTGAGAAAGAAAAGAAAAAAAAAACGGAAAGCTCACCTTCGGCGCAAGCGTTCGCTGCGGCTTCTGTCAATTGGCCAGGTTTTGGGTGACATTAGGCTTTACTAATCCTATTTGTTGAGCTCTCACTGATGCTAGCGCGAGCTTCATCCTAGGCTGATGTCCATAAACTCCCCCGGCAGGGGTTTTTCCCTGTGGGCGACCTCTATTGCAACGGATGAATTACATCTAGATTTGTTCATCCGCAGTGGTGTGAGCAGCATCCCGGTGGCTAGACGGTGGCTGCAGTTTATATTCGGAGAGCACCAGTGACGTTTTTAACTGCTTCTCAAAATTAGGCCCTTCTTCACCTGTAAAATTTAAGTGGCGGTAAGTTGAAGCAAAGCATATTGAGGTTTACAGCTGTTTGCAGCACACAGAAAGGAATGTACCAATAATTATTCCTTTTCCGTGGTACCCGTTCAACTCACTATTTACCAGTGCTTCGCGGTTGGGAAACAGACACGATGAATCTGTTTGGAGAACTGACACATGATGCTCCGCTTAAATGTTTGAGTGAAATATGCCTATTGGACCGGTTCGCTGCAGCCAGCAAGAAGCCGAAGGCCCATTCATTAGTTGTGTTGCACATATTTAAGATATTGTTCCCCAGTGGAGATCAAATAAGTGTTCATATGAGACTTCTGGTGTCTTTAAGAGAACGGTACGCGAGGGTTTCTTTTATGCACTGACGAAGCAAATACTTTTCAGTCTGTGTAATCAAACAACGCAGGATCGACACATGTTGTGGCAGGATGTACTTGCATTTTTCATTTCAACGCAGCCTAAAGTGCACTGTAGTGCCTCGAGTATGCTATAGGCATTGTAATTGGAGCTGTAAAGAGCTACTATATGGTTTCATTTCAAAGTTGTAGGGGACTGCTGGGTGTCGCGAACAAAGCGCGCCTCGCCATTGCGACATTCGGTTGCTTCCGTTGCAGGATGTGTGTGCGATATCATCGATAAAAGCTACTGAGGGTCACTACGACACATTTCATCGCTTGCATTTGATTACTTTTCTATCTTAAACACGTAATTTTCTTTCATGTGATTGCTGTTACGGTATTCGTGAAGTATATGTATACGATAAACGATGCGCCGTCGTGTTAACCGCCAGTGCGTTTCTGTGTGCCTAGTTCAGATAACGCTGAATATACCAAACTTTTTCCCACAAAATTCGCACCTGTATCTTCCATTTAGGCCTTAATACAGTTGCCACATTTGATTAAAACAACTCAGCAGAGTGATAAGAAATATGATGGAAACTTCGCAGGGCCTGCTCCTAACACGGATTTTTAATGTTGACACCAAATTTCAAGGTATTTCTTCGACGTAAAATGATATGTCTCTCATACTCAAGTAATAAGAAAATGTTAAGTGTTTAGAGGAGCATCATAAATAACTTCGCGTGTTGAACTCGCAGATGTTATATTTAAGTAAAATTTATGAACGGACAGGGCGCGTATATGCATTGCAAGACCAGTAGACCCCTTCAGCGCTACATAGCTTGCAATATCCAAGTCGCAAATTTTAATGACTCACGCGATTTCAAAGACGAAACTGTGGTCCACACACTGCAACAGAAATAATCCGAAATCTCTCTGTAAGTGCGGCTCAAGCCACTAATACCCCAAGCACGCACCAAGAAAACAAGCGCGAGCGCGGCAGCCGAGTGAGCCGGCGGGAGCGGCGTCCTGGCTGTCACGTCACTCGCGAGAGTGCACCACTCCAAATTCTCACCGCTAACAGTCACCTCAATGCTAGAGAATAACATTAGTGCCCTTCCTGACATAATCGGCCAAACGCATATGTGTAGCGTGTAATCATCCGGGCGCATATGCGTAGCGTGCCAGGCCAAGCAATTTTTCATCTCTAGCATTGACAAGGGATGTTATACCTTCGCTTCAAACACACAAGATGCTTTGTTTCACTGGATCAAGTGAAAGCTTTCGATTGTGTTGAGTGTTGGTATATATTTGGCATGCTGGAAACATTCGGTTTTCACGCCGAATTAGAAGATAAAGTCGGCCTTTGTACTCGGGTTTCCGGCCAACCTGCTCGTCAACGGTTGCCTGAGCGATTCTTTCGCGGTCACACACGGGTTTAGGCAAGTTCGTTCAGTGAGCCCTCACCTGTTCGTTGTATGTATTGAGCCTTTGCTGCTCAGCATTTCACTTTGCCCAGCGATACGTGTTTTTCCCTTGCCAGGCCAAGGAAACATAAAGGTTTCTACGCATACGGACGACGCGCCCCTCTTTTGAAGAAATGAATACAGCTATTATGTCTTCTTTGTTCAAGGACTACTATGAATTATCCGGAGCCCTTCTGAATTAAGACAGAAGTAAGGCGATGGTATTTGGCAACATTACATGTGCCCTTGAAGATCTTGAGTGGGTAGCAGGGATTAAAGTCCTGGGGGTAGTTTTCCTCACGTCTAGGAAAGTGGCATAGGAGACCTACCTGTTCAGACCTGTGTAAGATGTCAGTGGAAGCAAGGTTCCCATTGTCGCTAGCCAAGCGCAGCTACATAACATCTGGCATTTACGAGGCTTTTTACTACGTTGCACGCATAGCTCGCACACCAAGCGAAGCTTCACAGACGCTAGCTGCACCCTGTGGTTCTTTCCTTCGGGAAGACAAGACAACATTGCGGACACATCAGCTCCTTCGGTTCCAACGAGCCTGGCTGGACTTAGCATCTCGAGTATCAGAACGATTAGCTCCGTCCTCGCATTGCCAGGTTTTCCCGACCTCGTAAACAATCCTGAATACCAGGCAGGAAAGTTGTCAACTATTTCCTAGGAACGTCCAGGTAGCTCTCTTTATCAGGAGTAAGTACACAAGCTACGGTGGAACAGGCACCGCGATGTTATATATATGGATGCCGAAGTCTTCAATCAATTAGACCAACTTTACCAAGTGTACATGTAGTTTACAAACCGGCAACGGAGGTGTGCAAATTACTAGTAACAAAGCACTTGACACAAGAAAATATGCAGCGTTGCCGCCGCGTTGAAACCCGTTACTACGCCACTTACGCAAAAACATGTATGAACAGGCTTTCGGAGACATGATGAACCTAAGTGAAGACCAGTTCCTGCGGAAATGGTCGACAGGCTTTATAAAACTCCGCAATGGGGGCATTACTGTGCAGCCGTTGCCCTACTGACACCTTAATCCTGCCATACTTGTATGTATCATCGTAATGTGCCTTAGCTCTTGATGTAATGTGACATTGTTGTTCTTTGTTCTGCACATCAAGTGCACCTAAATTTTTCTGATTAAGCTTGTCGAAATAAACTTCTCTTCAACGGGCTAATCGACGCTATCGCCTTTATATGAACTTTTGCCCATTGACAGAGATGCATACCGTTGTGCTCGACCTCCTTGGACGGTGTTTCAGCGATACGTGGGGTCGATACGCTTGCGCAAAGTGCCTTGGCACCCGAATCAAGTGCTGCTGTGCAGCTGGAACGTGCACCAGATTTACATGCGTCGACGTATGTACCGTATATCGGTATTTTATGGGGAAGGCTAAATACCAACTGCCTGACGAAGTCAACACATCCAGTTAAACACATTACATTAGACACATCGGCATAAACACGTTGCTAATTTGTAAAAAAAACCGAGCTTTCTGCGTCAACTGCGTACATTGTGCAATATTTTAGAGTTTACAATAGCAGCTTAGCAGCACAGTAATGAGCGATATTTACAAACCAGGTATCTATAGACAAGGCGACTCAGGACGTTGCCGTAATGAGGAACGCCGACAGTCGCTTGCAGGAGTCATACCTTCAAGCTGCAAGATATGAGGCCGTGTCGTGTAAACATTCCGTGCATGAACGCTAATGCGCACAATGCTCGCAATGCTCACAATGCGCACAAACAGAGGATGGTTTAGGCCTGAGCTCATTCCGCTGATTTGGCAATTGACTGCGATGGGACGGTGTGCGCAGTTGGGTTTTGTCGTTTTTGCAGGCAAGTGCACTGCGCTCTTCTCGCAACCGTCTAACCAGCCACGCGCGAAGGACGCATACCGCGGTAGCGCGACAGCGCGATGACAGCGCTAATTGCGTGGACATGGTTCATGTGTCCGCATAATTTCTGTTGAAAATAGGAGTTGCAACGGAGAAGTGATTATTATTTAGGTACTTCTTTCATTTCGTGCGCGGAAGTTCATAATCGTTTTCACAAGAATATAAACATGGAAAGCCGGTTTGTGACTTTACAAGGAATAATTTGGGGACAAGAACACTTGCTAGGTTAGTAAAAAATATATGTTCGAGTAATTTTCAGCTGCTGGTTAAAGACATGGGACGATATTTTTTGGGCCAAAGATTGTGCCACTATTACTGCAGAATTTTCATTTGATATGCAAACGTAACAGCGGATTAGTCCACTGATTTGTCGCGACAAGCGTCCGCAGATGTGATACGTAGCTCAGGTAAGAGCTCAGTAATGAAGGTCCTTCCGATGGTACCTATCTCTTTCAGTTGCTCATCACATCAACTGAAACTGCGAAAGGTAACGCCACTGAACGATTGGTCCATGATGAGGGTACCACGGAGGCCAATCACCGTGAATTGAAACCAGAAATAGCAAAATTCCAAGCAGATGTGGAAATATCTCAACGTCAGGTGATAAATGAACTCACCAACCTGGCTGAAGCGGCAGAATTGGTGACCTTTCAGTCTGCTGACGGTGAGTGCTTTCCAAACAATGGATACAATCCCAGATTCGGCATTGCGAATGCCTTTCGGGATCATCTCGACTGGAACGAGCGCTCCCAGCAGCCTATGCATGTAAGTAAAGATTTTCTAGCGCTGAACGAAGAATATTCGTGCAGGCAGTCGAAGTTTCTACACCCATTTAGCATCCTGGTTATTTTCGCCGCCACAATGTGTGGTACTGCGCTTTGGAGAAAGAATTAGATCACAGCCATCTGCGATCGACCTATTCAAATGCACGTGAAATGCACTTTTGAAACAATCACTCGACCAATTTTAACGATGATTATTGCATTTAAGAGAGGAAGTGAAATTCTGTTCACACTACAAAAACTGATGTCCAGCTTCACATGTTTTCAATATGGGCAAACTTATGTCTTTCAAAACAATCGAAGCGTGTTAAACTATAAAAATATGTTGCCGGTCAGCAAACAGATGTTGCTGCACTGTAAACAGTGCCGGTTAAACTTAAATGAAAATGGTTTACATTAGTTTAATATTTACGTCAAACAGATAGTTTGCTGGGGAACGTTTTCCTAAATTATATCTCGCAGATCAGCTGTGTCATGCAAATCTGTGGTTAACACAATAATATTGTATGCTTTAGATATAATATTTGAATGGTCAACTAGTCGCGAATTTTCTTTTTTATTTCGTGTGCTTTGTTTCACGCTTGGAAAACATATTTATGGGTTATGTATTTATGGTACGTATTGAATTTCCTGCAACTCGCCTACTTATAGATACACTCTATGCCATTGAAGAAACGTTCATTTTATTCTAATGACTACGCTGATGCTTCACTGGTCTGGCGTTACTGCGAGCACACCATGGCTATGCTACAAAGTGGAAAGCTCTGGTACACTATTTCATTGTTGCTTTTAAAAGATAAAAACAAATATTCTGGCATAACCCATCTCACAATGAATGTCCGTGCTCTCCCTCCCGCCTTCTGGATGCGCCGCGTCCAGTAGCTTCTATAGGAAGTGCTCACGTGACGCGCCCATCTTGTATGAACGTCTATGAAAGCATCCTGTCTGAATGTACAGCACGCAGGTTAAGTTTCCTCCAGCACCGGAAAAAATAATTTTAAGCACTTTTTCTCCTAGAGCAGTGGGGCCCAGTATATGCAGCGGCGCATACGCATATGGCAGTGGCCTAATTTGCCGTGAAAGAGGTTTGTAGGCGGCCGATATATGCGGGCGCCTGCGTACATTCATTGTGAGCGGGGGTGGTTAGGAGAGGCGGCTGGCCAGCCGGGAAGTAGGCTGCCGTTTGGGCTCGGTAGCATGGAGGGTTCTGTCCGTAGCTCGCGACTTGTCGATCGTGTTCCTTCCTTGGCGGACATCGCGAGCGTCTGCTACTAGAGCGCTGTCGTAGGTTCGTTAAACAGCTTGTGGCCCAAGTTGGCGTCTAAGAAGTTTATTCAACTGTGGCACACACCAATCGTCACAGATAAAACAGTAGCTGATGCAATGGTTCGCTTCGAATAGGGTTACCACAACGCAGCAGCCCAATGCGCGACCGGTTAGACCGTGCACTTCACAGTAAGCCAACTTGGCATGAGAACTGTTTGGGACGTTGAAGATAAGATGATGCCCGTCTTAGTAGGTAGCCCGCTCTTCCGACGTTGCCTTCGCTGAGTAGTTCAAAAGCGCTCAGTATGACCACGTAGGGAAACAACATAATTAGGAGAGAGTTATTCTTTATTTTGCAGACGTTTACGCACTCTTGGTGCACAGATTTGCAAATGCGTATGACAACTTGCGAAACAAAGCGGTCGATCATAAATAGCGCGGTAGCGCCTATACCACCCTCGCGGATACCGTTCTCAGAACACACGCAAGCTTTACAGATTGTGAATGTATGTCCAAGAAAATAGCCAGATCAGGAATTTCAATATCGAGCAATGCAAGTAATCGTTATCAGAGCGTCTCGAAAAGCCCACATAGTGTACGCAACAAGGACAGCAATGTTTCGCATGAGTGACTCTGGCTGCGCAAACATATTGAAAGAGGCCATCGTTGAGGGGACCTAATTGCACAGGGCATCCGAAACTTACAAAATATTATTGTTGTGCAAACAAGGGCGGCTCAGTCGTCCACATGGTGCTGTTGAAATTTTAAAGCATGCAAAATAAAAAAGGAAGATGTCCGATTTGACGGCTTAAGCCTCCGCACTTTTGTGTTGATCAAATTTCACTGAAATAGGGTCTCGGCATCTTGTGTTTTGGAGGCCAGCGATTGCTCCCCTAGCTGCTTGATTCAAAATTTGACGGGCATCTGCTGGACTGACCACACATGGGTTTGCGTTTGAGCGCATGCTACTGGTGGTCAAAGCACCACGTGAACAATGAGCAGCAAGCAGGAGATTCGCTGCGAACATCACAGATGTCCATGTCTCCCGGATCGTTCAGCTTCACCGTCAACAATGCGAGTCTCATCTACCAAAGTTCAAATGGCGCTCTGTGCCGCTGGCTTTACACATCCACGGAAAAGACGAGGAATGTGTGAGATGGAAATTCAAGACGATGAACAGAACGAGATGAAGGTGAAAGCAGGAGCCAGGTTTTCGGCAAGTGGACTTGCCTTTGTGAAGACACACGTAGGCTCATCGTACATTTATTGCATCAATTCCTGCCTAAGGGGTAGGGAAGGTTCGTATACGCCACCTTGCTAGATTGAGTGATCACAGGGGAAGTGACGCTCTGGTGTGAATGAGACGACTCGTTAAGAGCAACAAAAATTTAGCATGATCAATTAAAATGAGAAGTGGGTGCGTTGTCAATTAAACGCCGATGATATGCATGCAAGAATATTCCCGGCCACGTCTACGGCTAACAGCGAAATATCAAAGGGTGCAATAACGCATTCATCCCTTGCAGTATTCATAGCTAACGCTTTCGTTTCCTGTGCTCACTTATTCGTACCCTGATATTCTTCATTTCCTGTAACCCTAAATATTCGCATTTCACTTAGACAAGTGTTGTCAAAGAGGCTTCAATTTTTCTTTCACTGGTGTATTGCTATTGTATTGTATTGTATTGCTAGTATTGCTATTTATAAACATGCGACTGAGAGCCGAAAATATAAGTGTACTTGAATGCGTGCATTGCACTACTTTATTTTTTCTTCCAGCCTTCAACGTCGTATACATGAATGGGCGCATTAGCGCTACAGCATATTCGACGATTACGATAAACGTGGAGACTCAATTTCCGGAGACTTACTCGTTGGAGGGCAGGGTGAGCAGCAGGACTTCAACTTCTTTTTTGAAGTGTTCTCGACATTTTCCATCTGCAAGTCACTCTCGGAATCCTGTAATAGCAGCAGTGAAGTGATGCAGTGTTCTCCGCTGGTTGCCTTTAATATGGGCATATTCTACTTATTCATTGTGTTATTCTTCGCTCCCCACATCAAAGGCGCGCGATAATAAATCTATTCAAGCGCTCCTAGAGTTGCTGCGATAACACATTGCGCCTAAATTGTTCATTTTAGGGTGGATGGATGAATAACTTTCTTGATATCCGTCGGTACGCGTGATTAGTGCGCAGCGGGCCGCTCCCACGTCGGTACAGAGAGGACATGCCCCTCCGTTGCGTCGTGCGCCCAATGGACAGCCCACTGCTGATTCAAGGTCCGAGCTGCGCAGAGCTCAGTCCCACTTTTCATTGGTGGTCCTTGCCCCCGGCGCCAATTGGCAACCCCAGAGCATGTGAGCAAGGCTAGCTATATCCTGACGGTCGCGACACGCATTTCGAGGGTGCGCGTCTGGAAATATGTTGAGCAGGAAGGCCGGGCGTGGGTAGGTGCCCGTCTGAAGCCGCCTGTGCGTGACTTCTTGTGCACTATAGAGGGCTTTGTGCGGTAGCGACACGTTTCTGTTGAGTAACTTATATTGCTGGGTGAGATTGTTGTAAGTGACGAGAGGGTAGAAAAAAGAGCAACATTTCACCATGACTTGCAATTTCCGCAAGCATGGTGAAGCTTGTGTGACTGGCTGGTTGTGACGCAAGTGCTGATTGTGACGATAACAAGGCGTCTGGGCACCTTGTTATCGTTCGTCAAAAAATGCAGACAGACAGACAGACAGACAGACAGACAGACAGACAGACAGACAGACAGACAGACAGACAGACAGACAGACAGACAGACAGACAGACAGACAGAGAACTTTATTTACATGGTCGTGAGAAGCTTTGCCCTAGGGCAGAGCTGCAGGTCGCTCCGACATGGGCACTGGTAGGCCAAGCCTAACCACCGCATCGTGGGCTCTCTGGACAGCCCAAGTTTGAATTGAAAGTTCCGAGCTCTGGATGACAGAGCTCCATTCTTCTTCCGTGATCTGATTGCGTTTCTGTGACGAGGGGCATCGCAAGAGCATGTGTGCGTGAAGTCGAGCTAAAAGCTTCTGAAGTGATCGTATGGAAAAGGGCCAGATTTGGATAGCACTTAATCTGAAGCATGCGTAAGGTGGACGCCAGGGGTCTAGCCAGCTTGCTATGAGGGGGAGTATAAGTCCTCCTGCTCAGGTGATAGTGAGTAGTGATTTCGCTCAAAGTGGTCAGAGTGTCCCGAAACTCGAGGACCCTGCAGTCTGAGCTCGACCCTGCTCCCGTGCGGTGGGTAAGATCACGCGCTTGGGAGTGGGCAATGTCATTGAGATTGGGAAAGGAGTCAAGCTGGGGGTCGAGGTGCAGCGGAAACCACGTGATGGTGTGCGGAGAGATTATCTTGTTCTTGGGAATCTTGTGAGCCTCCTCAGTGATGGATCCTGAAGCGTAAGCACTGACCGCTGACCTCGAATCAATGAAGATTTGTGATCTTCTGTTATCTAGAAGTGCTAAGCCACTGCGACCTGCTCCGCTCTGGTTGGTGTTGAGCCCTTCAGGGAAGCCGCATTCACTATCTGTCCGTTGTGACCTACGAGGGCAATGGCGAAGTTAGACGACTCTCCATATTGGGCTGCGTCGACAAAACATGCCGAGTAGGGATCGTCCTTGGTATGTTTGACGAGGGCGAGGGCTCTTGTCCTGCGTCTGCCAACTTTGTTTTGAGGATGAACATTATGGGGGCGACTCGTATGTTGTTCCCTTGATCTTCTGAAATTTCATAATTCCGCTCTTCCATGAGAATAAGATTGATCCCAAGAACTGCCAGGACCTTCATTCCAACCGGGGTCAGGACAGACGGGCCAGCTGCGCTGACTCCTGGGCCTTGATTATCTCGTGCAATGTGTTGTGCACTCCTAGTTGCATAAGGAGGTCCGTGCTCGCCCGTAACGGAATGCCTAGTACTTTTTTATACTTTTTCGGATAATCGTGTTTAATCGTTTCTTCTCGTACTTATACCAATTGTGTATGGCTGCCACATAAACTATATGACTCTTGAGGAAGGTGTGAAACAACCTGAGGAGGATGTCTTCCTTTAGGCCTCCACGCCTATTAGAGACTCTGTTGATGAGTCTGATCATGTTCTCAGTCCTTGCTGTGAGCTTGCTGGGCGTCGTATTGTTACTGCCATTGGATTCAATGAACATGCCAAGAACCCGAATGGTGTGTACTCTGGGGATTGTACAGCCGCTTTTAGTGTGGAGTTTGATGCTTATTTCATACAACGGTTTCCACTCTAGGTTTGCGACCTCTCCTGACTGGCCTGTAGAGGAGTAGCTCAGACATTCTCGGGGAGCATCTCAGCCCTGTATTTTCAAGATACATCTCTGTTTGTTCTACAGCCTCCTGTAAGCCTAATTCAACAGCTCCTCCGCTTCCTCCGGGGCACCAGATTGTGATGTCATCAGCGTAGAGTGTATGATTGATTCCTTCTATATTGGAGAGCCTTTGGGATAGTTTCTTCATGGTGATGTTAAAAAGCAGTGGTGAGACTACCGCTCCTTGTGACGTGCCTCAGGGCTACAAACTGAAATTGTCGGACTTGAGGTCACCAATGTTTAGCGTGGCCTTGCGATTCCTGAGGAATGAGCTTATGTATCTGTGGAAGGCGTCTCCCAAATTGAGCTCCGAGATGGAATTCAGAATGTGAGCATATGAAACATGGTAAAAGGCCTTCTCCAGGTCTAAGCCTCAGATGCCTCTTAAATCTCTTGTCGTGTTGTCAGTAATTTTACACTTGATGAGCTTCATCAAGGAGTGCAGGTGGCTCCTAATTAAAAGAAATAGATTACATCCGCTTTACTATTTAGGGCAATTATTGGACTCCTGCGTTAGCCTTTCGGTAGGTAAGGTCGATGTTTTTGCGTACACTGTTCATCATAAGACAATAACAAACAACAAGTAGTGCTGCAATTCGCGCTTTCTTCTGCAATGACCACCGAGAGGGCAGCTTTCCCACTTTGAAATAAGCACAAGAACTAAGGGTGTTTCCAATTTGCCGACACCAGATTGCAGAGGGCATTCAGCAATGATAATCTTGGAAGCTCGGTTTAGCGGAAACAAGTCATTCACGTTTTGACATGTTGAGAACGGATAGTCGACTGGCTTTATTCCACAGTAAAAACAGGTTTGCCGAGTGGCTGTGGTGGCGCCCCTGTCGGGCAACCACCTCACTTCTATGAAAGCAGTAGGGAGCAATGGAACCGACGTGGAGGCCAGGCGAGGTCTCTGGATTTACCAGATGCGGGGACAACGCGCAGTGACGGATGGTCACTGCAATCGTACACGAACTCTGGTTCGACGCCACCTTATTGCGAACAAGCGCTTAAACATGTCGACTTTCAGATCATCATGCGCTGTGTCGCACTCCGAGACGGGCTTTTACCTTCGACGCCATATTCAGCAGGTCGTTCAACTGCTCTTGGAATACCTTCAGCTTCTGGTTTCGAATTCCTGTGTCACAGCGATACAATTGCTCCGCTTGCGGCTGTCACATGGCAAAACAATGTGGCATCGTAGTGCTTATCGCCCGCCTAGCCCTAGGGAATTAAAATGAGAAGGAGGCATTGGGAAATGTAGCGCTGTTTCCCTTTTCCGTTCGCAAAGGACGGAAAACGCAGCTGCGTAATGGACGCATTGCAGGTAATGACCCTGAAGTTAGAACGCCAGCCGGTCACACAGCACGACGGCTGCAGCTTATAGTATTACGAGGTCGCTAAATAAATCACTACAGTTTCCGCGAGCGCTGGGAAGTACAGGTGTTGAAAATAAAAAGAAATGGAATGTTGGCTGCCGCTAACGTGAGTAATAGCGGCAGCTGCTCGTCTAGGTTTCCCTTTGGTCAGTGCTGGCGCCATGGCACGGCCATGTCAGGCAGCAAACCAACCACTATAATAGCAATTAGCCGGGAACCACGACAAGTAAAATTCTGCAATATACTACAAGTGACATGACGGCACTATGCCACTGCTCAAAGAACCAAAAGTACCACTTATATGACCATGCTCCATGTAGACTATTTAGCTGGATGACTAGCTTTGAAAGTAGACGAAACAGCATGAAATCATGAGTGTGTGCTGGACGAACATGAGTGTGTGCTGGACGAATGACGAACATGTGCTTGTAAACGTATGCACAAACGAGACGTCTTACACGACGACGCCCTGGACTTGCCACCAAATTCGAAGTTTTTATTAGTCGTTTTTATGGCAGTATGAATAAAGAAGAGCTTGGTGCTTGAAGGCACTGCTTGTGTACGACAAAGTGAACGGTACAACAAGGTTCGGTCGCTGCCTTCGCGAAAGGCAACACAAGGCGACTTGAAGAACAGCTAGGGAAGTGAATGGTGCTGTGAAGAGCTGCCTATCTGTTTCTCACGTTTCTAACTTTTCTATTATTTTTAATTGGGTTTTAGGAATCGACATTTCCGTAATTGCGACATATCATAACCAAACAGCTGCACACGGTGGCTGCTGATCGGTAGCGGAGCACAATTGTATCAGTGCTCCATTTGCCAGGGCTACACATTGTCACAGTATCGCGTCGAGAAGTTCCATATTGAATCCGTTTTATGTATAACACCGTCGATAGCGGGTTTTAGCCTCATGGCAGCAGATGCGGCAGTTGCTGCAGCAGTAATGAGCGTCCGGCCGGCCCTTAAACAGTTGTGATCCATCTCAATACACCACAGCAGGAACTTTGGCGCAACGGAATCACATAGTTAGGTGTTAGGCGTGCTAATTGCTGATGTATGCTGATATCTAATATTTCATTGTCAAAAACATACGTATGGCGTGCCTCCATAAATTGCTGTAACGAATTTGAAGAAACACGTCCTACGTTTATTCATTTGTTTATTCATAATCGGATGATTGTTGAAATACACGCGCCACGGAATCACACTGCTGACGTTTTGCTGCTGCTGGGCATCGTGGCCACATTTTCAATACTGACCAAGGTCTTTGCATTGACCGCCTTGGAACGGGCGTTAAATGCGAAGATGGTCACTAGCTGAGGAGCGCTTCAAGTTATTTTTAAGTCAACACCATGAAGGCTGGGGCTAGTCGGTACATACTCGACGGAGTAACAGCGCGAATAGACGAAGGGCAAGGAGGGCATTGCTTGTGTGTGATCATCTTCTTGTCCTTCGTCTTCTCTTGCGGCCCCTCGTCTAGTTTCAAGGCCTCCGCTGCATCACCAGTATATATTTTTCCTTTTAATTCGAACACTTTTCTTCCTAAACACACGCGAAAGTTATACGAATCGTGTCGCTGTACAATTATGTGCCCAGAGCGACATCGTTTGCTAGAAAAACTTAAGATAGCTATTCCTTAAGAGAACTAATTACATTACTGAGCTACTTACCCACAAATTTTATGGCACATTTTTATATGTGAATGTTGTAGGGAATCCTCAAAAATGTCTTCTTCTGTGCTTGAACGTTAAAAAACAGCCATGTAAGCCGAATTAATTGGTCACAAATTATTCATGCAATTTCCCTGCACAAGCAGGCAGTACTGTAGAGCGCTTATCGCGGTGCAATGCTCCAGCGACGTGGCGCAAAACGAATCTGCCGTCGCACTTCCCCCTTCTAGCGAATCCATTACCGCGATAACGTTAAGGTGCCCGTGTCGCAGAAAGACCGGCGTTGGTGTCAGACGTGGCATCAGGAAAAAGATTTTCGAACAACACATGCTTCGGGCTTCCATACGGCGCAAAAAGTGGACTGAAATAAACGAATTTCTCCAGCTAAAATAAGGAGAAAAAAAAGCGTAAACTAGGACTTGCACACACCCCACAGGAATGATAGCTCTCGCACTGTAATTTGACTTTACGAGAAAACATAGTTCTGTTGCGCGCAATGTCAAAGAAACCCCTCCACAAACACAAACCGCCCGCGGCATTCACATACTGGCGGCGGCGCCTGCCATATTTCGCGCGCCAGTGCAATGGATGTCTTGGGGGCCACGGAGCGGCGCGCGCGGTTCCTTACAATAAATCCGGGTGGCGCTGGCCTCCGCCGCATCGCGGATCACTCAATAGGCCATGGTTGCACCACAAAGCATGCCTTCGCGCATAACGTTCGCGGCTGCGTTTCCAGGTAAACAGAACGGTTACATACGGTGCAGTTCGCCGGGAAGCGTGAGAAGCCGTCGGGAATCTTTGGATGCTATCGCATTCCACTCTTAACGGCGAAGCTTATGCGTCCCCTAAGTTTTCCGATTGGTGCTGTGTAAAACTCCTGATCGCGCGCAGACTCACTTCCGCCGCATATGCGAGCCGCACTTGGACGGACGCTTTTTGGAGCGGTACAGACCGCGTTATCGGTGAGGAAGAACGCAGCCTCGAACCAGTGTACAGCGCTGCTCCTCTCCTCGCACTGGTATGTGCGGATTCCGTTTTGCCCTAGCTGCAGCTTGGAAAGGTGACGGTTGAATTGCGAATTAGTGCTATTCTAACGTGTTCTGTCTTGGATTTCTACGATGTGAGATGAATCAAGGTCAACGGACTACGACTGTGCTGTGTTCAGATGAAGAAATCCCTTTCGGAAGCAAGCGTAGAGTGCATCTTCAGCCGCGGCGACTTCGTGGACACCGCCGTTTCGATCGCCGAGAAGCGTCAGCTTCGTACTGCCAGCATAAATAGAAAGGGCATGATGCCATCACGTGTAGGTACGGAAGGTTTTGTTTCCAGTGAGTGCTACGCGACAAACTCGGAACTCGGCAACCAGGATCAAATTGGTATATGAAAAAACGTGCGTATTCTAGTCGGTCAACTATTGCGAATGGATGAAGTTGACCATTTCTTCGTGCAGACACATTAACCTTATCCTGTTCAAATGCGTTTTAACTTCTAACATTATCATGCTTGGCAAACAACGTTCTGGCGGAAGTTGACCGAGGACGTATTATGGAAAGAGTGCGCGCCGACTAAGAGGGTGTCTTCGTTTGAATTTTGTAACCAAAGCTAAACCTACCGCGTGCTGGCTGGCCCTATTTCACGTGGGCTTTCCCGTGCTTCCGAATCTCGACGTCGCACATCGCGCACTCTATTACTGTACAAAATAAAGTGGCTGTTGCACATAGTACCAGTTCATTTTTCATCACTCACGAGCAGGCGACGGGCCCTTGCATGCACAGGCACCATTCGAGACCTAAGAGTGCGCATAACCTTTCAACGCGTCATTTGCGTCTAGTTGATTGTGGCGTATTCCCGGCCACCATCATGAGCTCAATTTATCCATGTTGATAGCACTTTCGATCAAATCATTTCACAGTTCTTTACCTTGTAATGCTTGATGCCCGGGTGCCAGATGAACAATGTTTAGAACATCGTACCGTGAAAATTGTAGGAGCACGAAAGCTAGCTAAAGGTGTTTCGTCGGAACAGTGCAGTTACCTGGATTGGGATGTACACTGGTGCGGCATACCGTATGACACATGGAGACGCCTCTGACTGTTGTCGCCCGAGTGCTACTTTAACAGAGTTCAAGGCTAGACTCACAGTAACAACACATTACATGTATACGTTACGTGTCGACAATGACTTGACTTGCCTGCTCTTTCGATCGTGGGAAGAGCTGCGGGAGCACCTCAAGGCCCGTTGCCGTTCGATATTGCGGCTATACCGAAGCTAAAAGCTTAGTGTAGTTTAGCTTCGTTTCCCTATCCAAACACTTGTTGACACCTTTCGAGAAAGCCCGAAAACTTGCCACACGTCGTCAACCGCACGTTCGTCGTCCCCCCTGTAGCGCGATCCCACATACTAGCATGGTACCGGACGACAGACGGCGCTGTGATCGCAAAATGGCGGCGCCATCAATAAAACGGTCTATAGCACGAAGGAAGAAAACTAAGAAGAGGCCCTGACGTCACTCTTTGTGAAGCTAAAGTGAAGCCGGAAGTTCGCATTGCCGCATATCGGGCCAGCTTTCCCATCTTGTTTACATTTCTCGCGAAACCACGCCGCGCTGCGCGCAACCGTGCTGCTCAGACCGATGCGCTCCGCAGCAATACTAAGCAATCGTTCGCACGTGTGCGTGATTCCGCCCAAGAGGGCAAAATTTCCCGCGGATATTCCTTTGTCCGTAGCCATTCCTGTGCCACGGTACATTGCGTACAACATTGCATGCACGCTCATTTCATGAACGCAGATGCCTTCCAGCACTTTCTTCTGGAATTTTGCAGTTGCGCAAACCTGACCTGGTGTCATCCTGCTGCGCAAGGTATCATCGGACTCCATCGCTACGCGTGCAAAGACCTCACCACCTAATCACTGCTGCATGCGATCGTGATGGCTGCTATGTGTTGCGTCATCGTTCAACAGCTACAAGGGCGCCACCACCGACAGCTATAAAAGAAGAAACCACTGCCGACCCCCTCTTCAATTGGCAGTAACGGCGGTGGAACGCAGACGCCTTCTAACACTTTCTTCTGGAATTTTGCAGGTTGGTTATCGCCACTTTCCCGTCATCAACGTATCGAGACATGTCTTTCGCCGCAGCTGCTGCCACTCTTGCTGCTTTTTAACTAATGCTTTGCTGTAATTCATGATACTTTTGCTGTTCCTTCTTGGTTTCTGCTTTCGCTTTTTTTGTCGAATAAGCACTACGTTGCTTATATTGGCGTTCAAGTACCGGTGGACGTAATCTGCCATGAGTGATGTAAGTGTTACCGATTGTGCAAAGTGCGAAAAGGCTATAGAAGCCGACTGTGGATCATTAATATGCAGTGACTGTTTGGGGCAGTATCACCTAGGTTCCTGTTCTGGCGTGTCAGAATCTAGATATAAATCTGAAGGGGACGAGTATAAACAGTCTTGGAAATGTCCGATGTGCCGTAAAACCAAGCCAACTGTGCCCAGCTCTAGGGAACGCGACGTCAGCACTGTCACGGCGCTTCTGCTCGACATTAAGGGGAAATTAAATGAGCTTCTTCCTCTCAAGAACAGTGAAGAAGGGTAAGTAATAAGCACTGGCCTCAAAATTATCATCCCATTTCACTCACTAGCACATGCTGCAAATTACTAGAACATATAGTTTTTAAACATATCGCCACCTTTCTTGATGTTTTTTTTCTCTTCTGCGCAACATGGTCTCCGTCAAACATACTCCTGTGAAACGCAGTTACTCTCATTCACTGATAAATTGCATTGCATTCTTGACCAGTCATCTTGCGCCGATTGCATCTTTTTAGATTTCGCGAAAGTATTTGACGAAGTATGCCATCAATTGTGCTTTATAAATTAAGTAATCTTAATCTTTATCCACATGTCTTCAGATGGATTCAATCTTTCCTTCTCAACCGCTGGCAATTTCTTTCTCGGACGCCTTCTATTTTTAATTTATATTAATGACCTTCGGTCCACCCTCTCTTCTGCCAACCACCTTTTTGCTGACGACTGTGTGATTTTCCGTGAATAAGTAACCTCAACGACATTAATACCCTCCAGACTGATCTTAATTTGGTCTCTAACTGGTGTAAAACTTGGAAATGGAATTGAATATTAACATATGTGTGTTCACGGATGTTTCTCACTGCTCTAACACTCCCTCTTCTTCCTATTGTCTTAATGGCATTCCTTTTGATTCCGTCGCATGATATAAATATATAGGCGTACATATATCACAAAACTTAACATGGAATGCCCATACTGAACACATTACCAATAACGCTAATCGCATGTTAGGGTATTAACGTCACAACTTCTCTGCTGCTCCTTCGTCCTTAAAACTCCTACTTTATAAATCACTAATATGACCTAAACTTGAATACGCGTCATCTATATAGGACCCCGGGCATGAAAATCTTATATATTTTCTTGAACTTATACAAAATAACTCGTTCGCTTCATTTTTTTTTTCAAATTACTACCGTACTGCAAGAATCACAGCCATGAAAACTAACTTTTCGCTCCCATCTTTAAAATCTCGTCGGAAAATCAGTCGCCTCACTTTTTTGCACAAGGTATATCATCACGTCAGGCTACATGATGATCTTATCTCCCATCGCACTGATCATCGGCTCAAGGTTGGCATCCAAAAGTGCAAAACTAAAGCTTGCTTTCAGTCATACCTTTCCCAGACATCTGTCGAATGGAACCGCCTCCCTCCCGATATTGCAGCCATTGAGGATAATCAATGATGTCGTGATGCAGTAACAACATTTGTTTATTTTGGAGAATGTTAAAATTATGTTCTAACAAAATTCACTGTATTGTATTTATTTTATTTTAAACCTATATTACCCACTCCCCTCTGTAATGCCTTTGGCCCTGAGGGTATAAAAATAAATAAATAAATAAATAAATAAATAAATAAATAAATAAATTATATGGAGGCTTTAATAAAGCACATGTCCGCCCAGTATGACACGGTACTCGCCACCATCGCAGAGCACTCAGGCGAAATTAAGCAACTAAGGAACAGAGTTCCGAAACTTGAAGAAGTTAGAACAGACGTTGAACTATGGAGAGTGTCTGCGGCTCTAAATGACCTTGAACACCACAGTCGAAAGCTGAACCTAGAAATTCATGAGCTGGCTAAACATGAGAATGAATGCCTCATGATTAGAATAACCGCCCTTGCTGCCAAACTGGAACTTGATCCTCTTAACGAGCAGACCGTCTCCGCCATTCACCGTCTTCCTTCACAAAAAGATAAGACACCAGCCATGCTCGTTCGCTTCACGCGACAGTCGACACGAGAAAAATGGTTTGAAAAAAAAAAGTTATATCAAGGGTCGACCATGATGCCCACATATCCGAAAACCTAACCGGGTATAATAGATCGTTGCTCAGAGTTGCAAAGCAATAGACACGCGTAAAAAAAAATAAAAAATAAAAAATACACTCGATGCTTCCATCTCCATTACCAGTCAGTGCGAAACAAGCATGACATGCTCAACGTTTTTTTCAGCAGCTTGACCTTTCAGTTTGATGTCATTATGTTGTCTGAAACGTGGTATAACCAGCACTCAGTCGTATGTCAACTGCCGAAATATCAGTGCTTTACTAAAAATAGAGAGACGCCATGAGGCGGTGGTGTCAGTGTGCTTGTCCGTGATAACATTGGTGCAAAGCGCATCAATGAATTTTGCTGTATTACTGATGACTATGAAATCCTATCAGTCTTGAGTGCTCGAACTGTCTACCCAGTTTTCGACCGTCCACCAAGTGCTAATGTAGACCATTTCTTCCAGTTTATTGATAAGTTCTTCCTTTACGTCAGTGAATTGCAATTTAAACTTGTGTTGGGTGCTGATTTCAATGTCAATATGATGCTCGACAACTCCATGAAGCGAAATTTTGAGGCAGTTATACATGCACATGGTTGTTGCAATGTCATATCATCACCTACCAGAACTACTCATAATACATCTACGTGTATCGGCCTATTCAATGCAAACATTGCTTTAATTAAGATTAAATCGGGAGTGTTTTCCTGTGGCCTTAGTAACCATATGCCTTTATTTCTAAGCCTGAATCATGCATGTCAACGATCAACTGCTACTGCTAACTTCATACAGGCGATTACGCAGAATGCGTTAGAACATTTCCATGCCGAATTAGGAAGCATCAACTGGACGGATGTTTATGCCACGCAAATACCGGATGTCGCATATGAAGGTTTCCTCATGCTATTTTCCTCATGCTATCACAAATGTTTCCCCTTTACTATTGTGAGAAAGCAACCCTCCAGGATACGCAAGCCATGGGTCACAAACAATCTTCTCCATCAAATAAAGAAAAAAATCCCTTTATGATAAGTTTATCAAGTCACGATATCCAAACGACTGGACCGAGTTTAAACGTTTTCGCAGTCGTCTCACGAACGAGCTGCGCAACGCGAAAAACCATTATCATAGTGACTAGTTTATATCTAGTGAATGTAACAACCAGAGGATATGGAAGCAGCTAAATCTTCAGCGCAACCATACACCTATTTCGCGGTCATGTATTAACATTGCCAGTAATGGTGTTCAAATAACCCACGAGTCACCACCTGATGCATTCAATGATTTTCTAGTCGGTAATAATAGTATTCCCGTATGCATGAGTGCCTGCGATTTCATACAGACAAGTGTTGCAGACACGATCTTCCTGCACGCGACAAATGAATCAGAGTTAAAAGGCCTTGTTTGTGAGCTGAGCAACAGCCGCAGCCTGGATCTAGATAATCTGCAGACAAACTAATTAGGTATGCCCAAAAAATTGTTGCCCCATTGCTGGTATACATATGCAACTTATGCCTCGATACCGGAGTCTTCCCGCACAAAACGGAAGTCGCTAAAGTAATCCCGTTATTCAAGCGTGGGCACAGGGCTCATGACAAATTACAGGCCCATATCCATTTTGCCAGTCTCCTCAAAAGGCCCGGAAAAGGTTATATTTAAACGTCTTTCTACGTTTCTGGAAAATAAAAACCACTTAACTGACTTTCAGTACGCCTTCCGTAAAACCCGGTCAACACAACTTGCCTTGTTGGATCAAGAAGAGTTTATTCTCAAAAACATCGAAGAGCGTTTGCTCACACTTGCAGTGTTAATAGATTTTACGAAAGCTTTCGACTGCATTAATCATGAACTTCTACTCAATAAATTGTTTAACTATGAAACTCGCGGCGTCGCCCTTGACTTAATTAGATCATATCTAAACTCCAGAGCTCAATTAACCCGTAAATAACATCTCTTCTCAGTTAAGGAACACATGGATAGGAGTGCTGCAAGGGAGCCTACTTGGCCCTCTCCTTTTGAATATCTACATTAATGATATTGTCATTATTGACAATGACATTATATACATCATCTATGCTGATTACACTACACTACTGTTTTCGTCTCATCATACCTCAGACTTGTTAAGGACTGTTAATGCAGTACTAGACAAACTACATCTGTGGTCCGTTAAAAATGGTCTCATAATTAATACTACTAAAACTAAAGCCATATTATTCCAAGCCAAGAACAAAAACGCTGCGCTGCCTGCTGACATCACACTTAATTCGGTGAAAATTGAACTAGTGAGCTCAGTTAAGAGCCTAGGGATCACTTTGGACCACGATATGTCGTGGAATAGCCACATCTAATCACTTGTCACTAAACTTTCACAGATAGTTGGGCTGGTTTTCTCCCTTGGGTACCTTCCACGCCATGTAAAAATGTTTATATATAACTCTATTTTCATCAGTCGTCTGAATTATTGCTGTCTTGTCTGGGGTACCACATCTGTCACAAATATAGGTAGATTATTCATAATTCAGAAAAAAATTCTCCGTTTAATATTTGATGTACCATGGGACTCGCCAAGTGAACCTCTTTTCCAAGAACTGAAAATACAGAGAGCGCATAATTTATACACTTACAGGTTAGTCCGTGCGTACGTTAGATAGTGTAAATCGAATAATTGTTGTATCTGTTCCATAGCTAACCCTAAACAGAACATATGCCATTATCAAACACGATCTCCAGAATATTGGCACGTAATGCACCCGCGCACTAATTATGAAAAGGAAATGATTGCTTATACGCTGCCTGTCCTGCTTAACACACTGATCGCAGATGATATCGATGTTTTACAGTCTTCGTTAACTAGTCTGTATAGTTATTCCTGCTAGAGCTTGTTTTATGCTTAAGAATTGTACTTGTAGATCACAATATTACTTTTGCAACATCATCTGCTGTTAGTATGCATGACTGATCTGAGTGTCGTATTTCTTTTTTTTTTTCATACTGCTGATTTCTTAATATGCAAGCTAAGTAACTTGTTTTCGTTTATCAATTTTTGTGTTTGTTTCATTTGCGTTATTTTATTCGTCTTATTCTGCTTTATTTTGATCATTTCCACATGCACTGGTGTACCCCCTGCTGCTGCCATAAAATGGGTTTTAGGACTTAGTCAAGCTGCTGACTCAGCTTTTTTCCTCAAGACCTGTCCATACCCAAATGTATGTTGTATATGAGAAATAAAGCACACACACTTTTCCTGTCCCACCTGGCCACAGCAACATACGGTAGAGCACGGTCCAGATGACGCAGCGCAGCAAAACACGGAGACCAACGCAAACCTGCCCACACGGCGCCTTTGCCACGTTATGAAACCTACGGAGCAACACGTGTGAGCGTACAGAACCATAACAAAGCCGCCATTGTGGCCCGAAAGGCGTGGCCGTTACAGCAAACAAATTAAAGAACCGCAAAAAAAAGATGAGAGCTTACTACGTCATTTCCTCCACACTTTTCTCCTAGCGCGCAGAGGGGGTAGGGCCTCTCAGTTTCCTTCCTCTATGGTGTATAGTATAGTGCCTAGAGCATACTGGCTAGTGTGCCGTCCGCGGCCTCCCGTGTGACACCGGATGCAATGAATGCCAGCGGCTGCCGCTAGTAGGGCTGCGGTGCAGGTGGGTGCCGCGGCACCATCCGGTCTTCGTAAGCCGCCTTGTTTCCACTGCATCGGCAAGCGGGCTGCTGCGCTTTTTGTTTTTATTAGGCTGTAGCAGCAGCACGGTTCAAATTTGGGCAGCTGATTACTGGTTAGGGTTTGTTTTGATTACAAATGGTTTCTTTAGCGCTTGTCGCTTGCGTGAAAAGCTCAGCTCGGCTTCGACCAGGGAATTAACCTTATGTGTTTCTATGCTGGCGAAGAGAAAACGTAATTTTCAAGGCAGAAGCCTTAGATCTCCATTTTTCAAGGTCGTGTTGTGAGGCACGACCTTGAAACGGCGCAAATTATTGAGCCGTTTCATGGTCACACGACCATATCACACGACCATACCATGACCCAAGGAAGGCCAGAAGCGAACCAAGGCATGTCCAGACGTGTATACCAGATTATTAATGATTAGCAAATTGAATTATTGATTTTGGATTCGATTAAGATGAACTAGGGGGATTAAGGTGGATTAGAGCGGATGAAGGAGGATTAGGGTGGATTGCACTAGGCTGTACAAGGCGCTCGCCTTAGTGTCTTTTAGGCGATAGGTAGGACACTTGTTTTTTATGCTAGCGATGATGGCAACGTAATTTTTTTCAGGATAGCATTTTTTATTCTAATAAAGTAAATGAACTTTAAGGTTACGTTACTGTTCTACTAATCTTATAATGATGCATAACCATTCAAGGCCGTTGTAACCGATCATCTTTTGAAATGACTCGAATTTCGCTGTTCTTTTTATTTTATTTGCTGCTGTTTCTACCTATTTTATCTTACTGTTGTCCTCATAGGCTTGAATGTTTTTGATTGTTTGTAAACCATGTACCCATCCTCCCATAATGCCCATTGGGCCCCGAGGGTATCATAGTGAGTAAATAAATTAGCCTGTAAAATGAACTGTGGTTGTGTGTGTACTATACATATTTTTATACTAGCTAAACACGTGCAGACTTCTCTTTATTTCTCATATACGTGAACGAAAATATTGAACGTATTTTTATTTCAGCGTACCAAAAATTTTATTCAAGCGTAACAACAGTCAAACGCAGTCTCAAGACAGCACTAGATGTTAGATAATTTACGCATACTTGATGAAGATAGATGTAGCGGCAGTGATGCAGTTCAAGGAGCTTCTGCCGTTGCATTTGCACTTCCCTCTCTTTGTTGATGCCTTTTACAAAAACCAAAACCTCAGGAAAACATAGAACTTTACAGCTGCTGTCAAAGCTGGTTTTTCATGCTCTGTAAACCCTAGTCGTGGAGAAGCCAATATCTGGAGCTGACCTGAAAAATCAGCTAGACTCGCTACATGTCACTTGTTTTTGCTAAAGAACACAGTAAAAACGTCTTCAATGGCCTTCAGAGTGGTTCACAAGGTCTGACTAAGATAGACAAGGCCTCGATCCTTTGTCATACCGGGTAGTGCAATATGAAGCTACGTCGGCCCTATCTTCCGCTTTACTTAGGGAAAGAAATTAAGCCTGCACACTTTGGTCGAGAATGTTTGGCAGTAATCTTTCGTGCAACATAACCTACAGTATAGTAATCCAAAGCACTACGGCTGCTTCTTTATTGTTCTTTTTATTTTTCCTCGCACTCACAAGGTACATGCTTAGGATACTCAGGAAATATCTTTGGTATGGCGTAGGGTTTCAGGCGTGTTTTATCGCGGGGACTCTCGTGGCCAACGTCGCTCACGGTGATAGAGAACGCCCGCTGGACTAAACCATTTTCTAATTGTTTTTCACAAACCACAGCAGTTGGTGCCAGCCTTCGGTCCGTTCTCCTGGTCATTCTCGCCCATTGTGCTACCGCTTCGTATCAGATGGTGGAGTGAACAAGGATACACGCCCTTTGTTCGAGCGGTAACCGCTTCTACACAACGGCACAAAGCAATTCCTCTCCTTGAACTCTAGCTTCGGTATTTTTTTCACCGCCGCCGCATAGTCCTCGTAATGACAAGCACATGAACACAACAGGACGCACTCACTCTTTGACAACACCAAGAACAAACACCCAATGCTCAAATGAGAGAGAAAATTCAAACATATAAACCGACGCAACCGCTGCAAAACTGATGTGCGAAGCAGACGACACGCGCAGTCTGCACCCACCCGTATGGCAGCGACCTCTGACGGCCACGGTAGGCATTCATAGAGGCGGCGCGACGCTCCTCCATTGAAAAGAGCATGTGCACGGCACACTAGCCAGTACATTCTAGGCACTATAGTCTATAGCCCAGCTCCATTTTTAACTCCTCTGGTACATCGCAGGCGGGCTGCCCCGCGAGACGCGTTTCGCAGTCTTGCGTGCGCAATATGGTGAATACCACAAATTCTTTCGATTCACGGAGGTCAATCCTTTCGGTTAACGCAGCCATTTCAATATGTTGAAGCACGTGAACTAGACTTTTATGATAATTTCCTTCAACTTTCAGATATACACATTTGCGGTACACTGTTAAACTAGGCGTTTCCCTTATTACATTTATTGAAATCATTGGTTTGGATTTCTCTACCTGCCGTCGTTCCTCAGTGGCTATGGTGTTGGACTGTTGAGCACGAGGTCGCGGGATCGAATCCATGCCACAGCGGCCCCATTTCTATGCGGGCGAGAACACTCGTGTACTAACAATTAGGTGCACGTTAAAGAGCCCCAGGTGGTCGAAATTTGCGGAGTCCTCCACTACGGCGAATCTCATAATCAGAAAGCAGTTTTGTCACGTAAAACCCTATAACTTGTTTTGCTTTTTTGTTGCAATTGATGTGCGCCTAAAGTAACTAAAGTAATGTTTAACAGTCTCGGAAGAGAACAGCAATTTACAACAGGTAGCGAGGCACTGGAAGTGGTAAGGGAATACATCTACTTAGGGCAGGTAGTGACGGCCGATCCGGATCATGAGACGGAAATAATCAAAAGAATACGAATGGGCTGGGGAGCGTTTGGCAGGCATGCTCAGATCATTAACAGCAGGTTGCCATTATCCCTCAAGAGAAAAAGTGTATAATAGCTGTGTCTTACCAGTACTCACCTACGCGGCAGAAAGCTGGAGGCTTACGAAAAGGGTTCTACCTAAATTGAGGACGACGTTTGCACCGACGAAGAAGTTTGCACCGATGACATGGCCACAATTAGTAAATGACCGGGGTTGTTGGAGAAGTAGGAGAGAGGCCTTTGCCCGGCATTGGGCGTAACCATGATGATGATGATGATGATGATGATGATGATGACGGTGATGATGATGATGATGATGTGCCCCTAGGTGCATACTTAGTAAGTAGTGACGTATTTTGAGTTACCTACGCGGAATTTTTGACATCAAGTGTTGGAAGGAAGGAAAATGAAAAGCATTGCAAATCCTTATGTGCAGTTCTTTGTCACAATACCGTACATATTATTCTGTTAGAAGAATTTTATAGAGGCACGTCATTACGCTTTCCACTCTATCGGCAGCCACATGGTCACTCGTGCACTCACTGACGTAAGAGTGAACGCTGTTGCAGCACATACAAAACCGCATGTGCCCCGGAGTCCGGCTCTGTTTTTGCCCACCCACTGCCTTCCTTACGCTCCACTAGACTCTCATTATTGTTAAGACGTCGAACTGGCATCACATCGGAGACTGCCTCCTCTAACCCTTTCAGTCGCGGTGTCTCCATAGGAAGACGCGACTTTCTTCATTGCCTTTCTTCATCCAACACCGAAGGATTAATTCTGCACACAGGTGCAGAACGCCATCTGATATGAAGCGGTGACACACAAGTGAAAAGAAAAAAAGATTGGTCAATACGAACGAGTCGACGTTTTACTGAAGGTATGGTTTGTCGCTGCTCAAGCTACTCGTTTACAGCAACCTTAGTCATTTAGAACAGTACTTCTGCTTATGCTTCTACTTATGCTTCTACTTCTACTTCTACTTCCACTTATGCTTGGGCCGCGCGCTCCGCAGATCACATTTAATATGACGCTGATAGTAGACGTGTCACTATAAGCCTAATGCGTGTTTGTGAGGTATGATGCGAAGGACCACTAGCATCAACATGTCCTTTCACCATTTCCGTAGCTCTGCAAGGACGAGAACTGTGTGGCGGAAACCAGGGTCACTGCGGGTTTTCGTCTGCATCGCCGCTGAGGGCTTCTTCATGTACTACAACCAGTGAACCCGTTAATGCTCTACTTACACAATCGTGAATAAATAATTTCCCACTTTTCTGCAAACTGCCACAGCGTACTTGCAAAAAAAGTAAGGTTGAGCCACGATATCTCCATTGAGAACACGACCGAATGTGCATAACAATGCTCCGAGAGAGGAGAATTGTTTTTTTCACACTCAGGACACCTAAAATATCATTACCTAGAAGTTTTAAAGTTGTTCCTGCCAAGTATCATAATTCATCACTCAAGGAGCTAAATATGTTTCTGCAAAATGTACGGTTGGAGTGATGCGTTGGAGTCGATCACGTGGCCATCTTGAGCGAAGCCATTGTGGTGGAAGCGGCAATGGACATCACCTTCTTGGTACTGTAAAATTTAAAATAGTTATTTTTTCTGATGGTTTGTAGAGAAGAGCAGCACAAGAAATACCACTGTATATTTGCTTCAGATTTGCTATAGATTTAAAACCTTTCGTGAAAGTAAATAATCAAATGGCTCATGAAAATAAAGGAGTTGTTGGGTGAATTTTAAAAGAAATAAACATGCACCCGCTAGCCAGAAGTTCAAATAATGCCACGCATTGCTGGAGCCCGAAACGCTTTATAGCACGTGGCTTCACATAGTTGTCATTGTTGCCGTGCTCGTGGCGGTAGCCTGATTTTCGGCAATGCGGCTGGACTGCGCCCTGAGCAGCAGTATAATTGTGATGGCTGACACTACGACTCCGGCAACTAGCGCCAGCAGAATCCAAATTATGACGGATGTACTGTCATTCTTTCTCCCATGCCCCGCCTCTGGTGTGGTTGTTTCCAATGGATCACGACCTGGTTCCCCTTTGGTCGGGGGTGTTGAGGTCGTTGCTTGGATTGTCTTGGTGTAAGGCTTTTCCGGCACTCTCGTGGTTCTTTCTGGCCCAGACTTAGTCTGCCCCATTGCCCGCGTGGTGATGGATGCTCCTGTCGTGAGTGATTCGGCGGTAAAGTTTACGACTAGGAACGACAATTTACGGCTCCTGGACAGCTTCCCCTTGAGTCCATCGGCGTTGATAACACGCGCCGCTAGGTACCCCTCCAGCGTGAAGTCCCTGTCGCCTGGTTTCGACGTTTCCCACTCGCGAGGAAGTGCGATCGATACGTTGTGCTTCGAACCGGCGGGGAGGGGGTCAAGGTTGCCTTCAACGACATTGGACAGAAGCACCTGGCTGTCGAAGTCGCTTTGAAGGCTGGTTCTATTCGTGCTGCCTCGGATCTCCACTGCCGCCGCTGTAAAAGAAAGAGATGGAACCTCTGCATTGTGCTGGCAATGCCCCCTACCCCTGTTTTGTTTAAATGCTATTTACAGCTTTCTTGTTGCAGTCTAGCTCGGCAATGTTTCACAAAGACGCTACCAGAAGTGTATAATAACTGGGCCGTTACGTCTGTAAAATAACATTGATCAACTTGGTCCCCGGCAGAAACGTCGAAAAGGAATTGGACGTGTTGATCAGGTTTTTTTCTTCTAATACATATATTTAGGCCGTCCCATCTATAGTCATCAAAGGTGCTGAAAAAATAAGAAAGAGAACAAACTGTGCGAGGTATGATTTTAGGGCCTACGGCATGCCGTCTTCAGAAGCCTGATTATCGAACACTGTAGCTGTTCTATCATGCCCTTTGTTTTTTAATCATTCTTTTTCTTTTAACTGCATGGCAAATGTTACGTCTCTAATGCGGCAACATAACGTAACGAGGGTCTTGAATCCGGCAACACTGATGCCTTCGGGTAGCATGTAAGGGTTTCTTGACCAGTTGCCTTGACCCAAAAAGATCACTTTCTCGTGGCGCCTGCGGAAAAAAAGAACGTTCCATGACCGCTGCCAAAGTCTCTGAGTTATGGCGCTGGCTAACCGTCCCAGGATTCTACTAGGACACAAATACCCAAGAAAGTGGATGGGGAAACGGCGCCGTGATAGCTCAGTTGGTAGAGGATCGCACGCGAAATGCGGAAGTTGTGGGTTCGGTTCCCACTCAGGCCAAGTTCTTTTTTCATCCACTTTCATTTCTAATAAACTCTCGTTTCTTTATTTCATTTATTAAGCACAAGTAATTTCCCCTATCTGGTCCTTGGTGTGACTTATTGTTGGCTTCTGATGATATGACATGAAAATCGGGCCCCTCGGTTAACACCTTTCTTCTTGTTTACCACTTAGTGGTGAGCATTCGTGTTTCATTGTTCTGGCATTTTTTTTTCTTCCATATGTCACGAATTGACAAACCAGCTGCTGCAAGTTATCATTGCTACTTTCCATGTATTGCCAACCCATGAAATATGAAATAAGAGAGAAATACGGTTCATACAAATAAATCTTTGTTAATTCACTCTAATTACTAGTGCACCAGGTACGTAAAGGGAAGCCGCGAATTTCTATCTGTGAGAAAGTTTTGTCGGCTACAGCGGGAGTCTAATCAGTGCATCGAAGAAAATAAGGAAAAAAAAGCACCAACTGCTCCCATGGGCGGGTGTACGTACGTTTTTTTTTATTTTTTGAAAGGCGGTTTGCTGAGCCCCTATGTGAATTTATTGTTTCAAGGTGTTTGATAGAGTTTAACATATTTATTGCTTACGCTACTAGCGATGATTAGAAACACTTCTGAAAAACGCAATGCGACACTTGACTGACTAGCGACTGAAATATTTGCGCATTCTGGACAGCAAAATGTTACCTTGCATCCACAGTGTATTGTACGTAAGAATGCGGTGCTCCAAACACTAAATACAATAAAAAGAAATAGATCTCTCCTCACTCGTATACCCAGTCTCAATGCTCTTGTTGAGTTTTCTGAGGTAATTTATTCCTCAGTAGGGGATGGTGGCTCATAGACAATACGCACCCTTTCCGTGTGTCATATGTGCGCCAGGCCAAGTCCAAGTAAGTATGATGACGGCTGTTCTGTCGCTCTCGACGTAACCGTCGAAAAAATCTAGGTCTTTGATTATACCTGGAGGAACATCAGTCTGCCGCATGTCCCTTTTGACGTTAAGGTAGCCGCAGTAGGCGACTCTTTCGAATGGGACCGTCGGCGTCTTTTTTCCTAGGAGGGTATCCACGAATGTGTAGTTGCCTGGCGCATGTAGCGTTGGTCCATTCGCTGCACAACACATAGTGGTAGCATTACTACCGCGACCATTTTAAGCACAGCAATCTAGCGAGGATAGGGGGAAGAGGAGGATTTCCAAGGAACTAACATTTAAGATTTCATTTGACGCCGACCCTGCACGTGGCATTGAATGTTCTTGCATTACCTGCAGACAACTGCAGTAATATCAGACTGAGATCTGTTTCAGGTATACGTTGGCTATTTCAGTAATGCCTGCTTGAAATAGAGTGGTAATTTACGCAGTTTCTTGTGTAATACGACAAGCTTTGGCCCTACATGATTTCAGAACACTCATAATGTATTTCAAGACTTACAGTTCCTATCTATTGCATTGCTAAATGAGGCATCAATTTCCCGTAACCACACCAGTGTTTTTAGGGTTCTATTGAGATTGAAGCAGTTGTTATGTGTCTGTCATACATGATAGCATATACCTTCCATTAAAGGGTCAAGGTTTATGCATTGCCGGCGGTTGTCGTCAGCAAACTCATTTGTAAAACTGAGGTTTTTTAGCACACGAAAAGGGAAGAGAGACAGTGGCAAGACGCGGACACAGCGCCAACTTCCAACAATTTGTTTTATTCCCCGAAACGGTACACACACACACACACACACACACACACACACACACACACACACACACATATATATATATATATATATATATATATATATATATATATATATATATATATATATATATATATATATATATGTATATATATATATATATATATATATGTATATATATATATATAGGTAGCAGACGTCTTTCGTGCTATGATGTCTCACATGCGAAAGTGAAATGAGAAGCTAAGAAGCTTTGTCAAAAATTTAACCTGAGTAAACTGGTCAGCGAAATCGAAAGTAAAAAATCTGGGAGCCTTGTAATGTTTTTTTTTTCGATAAACACCCATAAACCAGAATAGCCACAGCGTATTATAGTGTCGGAAGCTGAAACTTGCAAAAGGCCTTAGGTTTCTTTCTTCAACGCAGGTTGAAATTGCTAGCAGTGAATGATCCTTTTCTCACCAACAACTCAGAAGAAGTAATAGGTTACCTGAACACGCATGTAAGCAGTAATCTGAAAGCTTTCTCTATAGGTGTAGAATGCCTATATTATTCACTACCACATGATGAGTTATTACTATGTGTTCAAGAGGCTATTGATGCTTACGATGAACTGAAGTTTGTAAGCACCATGGGCATATCTACACAGCGTTTTCTTGAACTATTGTCCATGTATCTGCGCTCGACGTTCTCCAAGTGGGATGCGAGTGTTTATCTTCGAAAACAAGGAATTCGTATTGGCTCCTGTATTGCGCCAATCATAAGTGACGTTTATCTTGCTCGTGTAAACAGGATACTGGATGCTAAATTAGAAAACTCAAACGTAAGAAAGGTGTATAGGTACGTTGACGACTACCTTGTGCTTCTCGATCCAAGTCCTAGCGGGGATGTCACGCAAGTCACGATGTCACGCACTGTTACGCATGAAACGCCACAGGATGGTTCTTTGCGAGTCCTCGATATAAGAAGGTTTTTTGAAGGACACCAGGTGTGCTGAGCATATGAACCAACGGCGCAGAGGCCGCTACTGCCATTTTCATCGGGCCACCCTAAGTTAGTTAGGAGGGGCACCACAAAGTCAACCTTATTTGATGCGCTTCGCCGCTCATGTCCTCACAAGTGTCTGTCCAGTTTTCTGGCGCAAGTAGATCGCCTGAAACAGGCCAGTTTTCCGCAGCATATCATCACAACTGTGGCGGAAGGTCTTCTCAAGACCTCAAAACACGGATGACAGGATGAGCAGTCTACTTCACCGGAAAATGCGCGAGTCAAGCAGAAACGCGCAATCATACCGTACAACCACGATATCTCGCACACACTGAAGAAGCTTGGCAATAACAGAAATGTAAGCGTCATCTTCTCAGCGCCGATCAAGCTGTCCAACTTGTGCAAGGCCAGCTACTGTGGTTCTGAGAAGCCGAGTTGCCGGACAAATCACAAGGAATGTTACGTTCTTTGTGACAACAACATTGTGTATGAACTGCCCCTGTCGTGCAGCAAAAAATACATCGGCCAAACGGGAAGGTACGTAAATGATAGGTTCCGTGAACACTTAAATAATGTGCGAAATGGAGGAGTGGGGCATCAGGCTTTTCACTGCAGAAAACATGGGTGCAGTAGCGTTTATAAATAGTGCACGGTAATAGGAAGAAGCCCAACGCAAACAACACATGAGATTATTGAAGCGGCGAAGATCGCTAGTTTGGGGAGCGCTTGTGTTAGCGCGCCTTCAATCGATCTTTCATAAAAGAATTAGAATTTTTCAACGTGACACAGAGGGTGGCCTGATAGAGATGACATTTTATTCTTGGAATTACATTTTTTTTGCTACGCATGGTTGTTTTTTCATCTTCGATATCATGTTAACTTTCCATTACACGTCTCTCGTTGCTGTCTCATTTGATTAGAAATCACTACATATGGCCATGCGTACGGTGGTGTCTGTTGCTTATATATATGTGTACCGTTTCGTGTAAAAATCAAATTGTTGGAAGTTAGCGCTGTGTCGGCGTCTTGCCACTGTCTATCCTTCCTTTTCGTGCGCCAAAAAACCTCACTTACGGAATACCAACACGCACTAACCTACGCTTTTTCATGTGTAAAAGTTACGCCACTCTCCACCAAGTAGAAAAGTGCTAAGTTGAAAGACATCATTACTATAAAAGAACATAAAAATCCAAACATTTTCAACTTATTGATATGCATAAAGCACTTGCACTAGGTAAATCAATTTACAGGTCACGCTCAATGGTAGACGTAAACGGTGCAGTGCGATCGACGTGCAACACACGCTGCTATGCATGCGCCACTACGCTGCACATCGAATAGTTCATTGACATGCTTGAAGAAAAACAGTGCTAAATACACAAGGCCGAAAAGACGAACATGTACGATGGACAGGCGCTATAACAGGAACAAGAATGAGCCGAAAGTAAAGTTTTCGTGGACATAAATCTATGAAGTAATACTGCGATTTTGCTTTGAAATTCTAAAGGACATTCCTAATATGTACTTCCCAACAACCACTGATTTTTTTGCGCAAAATAAAATATCTCTATATGACTTTCACAGATTATGAGAAATCATTTTATTTAATCACTCCAATCACGGACGTTTTGCGTAAGTGAAGAGTACAGGAGGTATACGTGTAGACCTCGGTAAATATTTATAAATATTCCACAGCTAAATTGGTTCCGCTCAAGCAAACTAGAATGTTACATGTCAAGAAAGGAGCCAGGAAATGAGATACAATCTCATCAGTGCTAATCGCTGCTTGCTTAAAAAAGTATTCAACCATTATACTGGGACGTTTGCAGATGGCATTGTCCTATTCAGCAACAATGGGGACGAATTAGAAAAAAATGATAGAGTACACTAAGAGAGAGAGAGAGAGTATAAGAGTGCGGTTAAAGATTAAATGCAGAACACAATGATAACGTTCAACAGCCTGGTAAGTGTAGGATTCAGGATCCCCAGTCGGCCTCTAGAGTGTGTACAGGGGTACAGGAGTATTTAACTATGTAAATACACACAGGAGACCCTGGACATGTGGAGCACATATACAGGAGGATATAAATTGGTTGGTGTGCATTCGGCAGGCATTGTCAAATCCTGACTTGGAGCTTACCAATGTCGTCAAAAAGAAAAGAACATAATCACTGCATTCTACCGATGCTAATGCACGGGACAGAAAATTATACGTTAGGAAAGAAGCTCGAGAACAAGTTAAATACCGCACAAAGAGCAATGGAAAGAAAAATGTTTGGCGCAGTGCAAAGGGACAGGAAGTGATCGGTGTGGGTCAGAGAGCAAACGGGGATTGCGCATATTCTAATCCATATGAAGAGAAAAAAAATGGACTTGGGAAGGTCATGTAGAGCGTAGATACGGCACCCACAGAGCTGCGCTGTAAGCAGCAGCGGCCGGCGAAGAACCATCCCACCCTCGCCTCACTCGCTAGCTTCGCGCGCGACAGATAAGGGCACGCTTCCGTCCCGCCCTCGTCTCTCGCTCCAGCAAGATCGAGCTGCATTCGCTGGCTTCCCTAGCACTCTATTCGCTCGAACACACACCATACGGCACGCGGCAAGGATTTCATCAAACTTCCACTTTATTCGGAAGCTCACGAAGATACAACAGCAGAGAGACGCCTATATATGTGGTGTCGCAATAAAGATGAACACGGCAAGTTCCTGGCATTATGTGCCGTTCTCCTGCTCACATGAATTTCGAGTTTGAACAATTCTTGTAATCGCACTTGAACAGCAACACATTTGCTTGCCTTTGGCTCTGTACTGCACAAAGACTCTTCTGAAATAAAATCACGTACATTTACGTTAATGTCTCAGTGGTCATTTTACCATTTATGGCTAAATAAAGGCACGGCGAGAGAGACAGCGCATTGCACGGTGATGCACGATTGATCAACTCACGAGGAAGCGCTACCCCCGCCGAAGAAATGGAGATGTCAGGAGGGAATCCCTCCGTACGGTACGCATGGCTGGTCTTGTTGTCCCCGTAAACATAAGCCCTGACGGCGTACCTTCCTTTTCCCGTGAACTGGGTGAAGAACCCGGTGTACCAACCATCGTCGGCCACGTTATCAGGATCTGCAATATTAGTACCAAGGGAAGTTGAAAACGGAATCAATTACGGACACATTTGAATCAATCAGTTTCTTGTGGTTTAATTGCTCTAGAGATGAGCCAAAGTGACGTGAAAGTAATTTTTTTCAGTTATCACGTAATATGGCTGATTTGGAAATTTCTGAATTGTGTATTTGTTTTCTTTTTCTAATATTATTAGGAATGCTCTTTACCTGTTAAAATTCTGTATCCCGTAAGTGACGATTGCGCTATTTTTTGTAGCGAAGATTTTATTCTTGCCAAATGTTTTACTGATGCCTACCACTGTCGCACTGTAATTGCGTGTCGGCGATAGCGCAAAAAGCTGCGCATTTTAAAACCTTTTTGAGTGGGTACGCATACCTGTCACCTTCCGTCGAGAAAACCTTAAAGGACTGCAATGACCCCGTTCCTGTACTAAAACACAAAAAAATTGTTTCGGTGTCTAAACATAAATGCTCGGAGCATAGCAAACAAAATCGACGAATTAGACAGTATTGTAACTGCCAACAAACCTCATGTTCTTGTAACAGAAACCTGCTTGTATAATGATATCACCGACTCTGAAATAACACCTCTTGGTTACGGAATCTACAGACAGAGGGATTCCCGTGGCGGAGGCGTTGCAATTCACTTCCAAAAAACATTGAATGTTTCTAGGATGCCTGATAACACAGGAATTGGATGTGTTGTCGTGAAAATTTTTCTTCACGAGTGTAATGTAATCATAGGAGGGTTCTATCGACCTCCAAATTGCGACACCACCTCCTTTCAAAATCTTAACGAGTTCTTGTGCGCCTATAAGAATAAGCGCTGCAGTATGCTACTTGCGGTTGATTTTATTGTTACTTCTGTAAACTGGAATACCGATTTCCCTGAGCCCCTCTTAAGTGCTTCTGAACCGTTCGTAGATATAGTAGTGCTTCACAACCTTTCACAGCTTGTCAAAGAACCTCCCTGTATTCAAAAGAACACACTATCAATTCTAGACCTTCTCCTTACATATACGGCCGTAGTCCGCCGCAGCCCACAAATTCAGGTTTTCGAAGGTATGTCGAATCACAAAATTGTATACCTTACGTTGGAAGTGAATTTCGTTCGATAGATTAAAAATACAAGAAAGAATTGTCAAAATATTGATGTATCGGACGCCCTAGATGGCGCTTTTCCGGATTTTCATGCCATGTGTGAATCAACATTCTATTGAAACATTCTATTGATGAAATATGGGGATACTTCAAGTTCCTGGTTCTGAAGTGTATCCGTGATTTTGTATCTGTGAAGCGAAAAGTGCTGCGGAAGCGAAATCCTTGGGTAACAAAAGAAATAGTACGAATAGAGCGGATACTGAAAGAGGCAAGAAAACAACTCAAGCAGCGCCCGACTGTTCCCGCAAGCGATCGGCTTCTTCGCTTGCGTACATTATTAGCTGATAAAGTAAAAAAAAGCAAAGAATACTATCAAAAAATAATACTAAAAATTTTCTATTCCCATCCGCAGGAATGTTCTGGCAGCACTTATCGCCAAAAAAATAAGGCTGCACCCATACTCTGTATCAGTGATACCTTTTTAACCGACAATGCCGAAACTGCAGATGCGCTCAACCGATATTTCTGCTCAGCGTTTACGCGTGACGACGGTATCAGCCTACAGTTCCCTAGCTATGAACACATTCTGCCGATTGGTGATGCCACAATTACTGAGGAAGGTGTGTTAGCACATATCCTTAACCTCGACACTAAAATATCGACCGGAGCTGATGGAATCCCGAATGCGTTTCTTTCCCCGTGCGCCGAAGGGTGTTCGTAGCATTTAACCTTAATATTCGAGAAATCACTGTCATGCGCGGAAATTCCAACCGACTGGAAGTACGCGAAAGTACCAAAACAGCGAACACCAAAACAGCGAATACGTCCCTGCTCACATCATACAGGCCAATATCTTTACTATGCACATGCGCAAAAACCCTCGAACACATAATTTTCAAGCACATTTCCGCCTTTCTTAACGACAACGCTATAATTGACGCAAGACAACATGGTTTCCGGCGAGGTTTGTTTACTGTAACTCAGCTCGTAGAAATAGTTCACGACTAAGCGGCAGCTTTAGATAGACAAGGCCAAATAGACTTAATATTTCTCGATTTTGAAAAAGCATTTGAACACGTCTCTCATTCCAAATTACTTCGTAAACTAAAACCCATTTTAAAGAACGACGCCTTATTTAACTGGATTACAGCAGGCCTTTCATTACGGATACAAGTGTTCAGGTCAACGATGCAGCTTCGGCACCCGCAACTGTAGACTCAGACATTTCACAGGAATCAGTGTTAGGGCTGCTCCTCTTTCTTATCTTTATCAACGACGTCATCGGTGACATACGCGTCAAGATAAAGCTTTTTGCAGATGACTGCATTTTGTACAGCTAAATACGCCATTCAAATGATCAGGAAGCTTTAAACACCACGCTATCTACAATACAAACATGGTGCTCGAAATAGCAGATGAGTATTAACCTTAAAAAGACTGTTGCAATGACCATTACTCGCAAAAAGAATCCCTTAACCCTTTCCTATAGCAATAACAACCAGTCTTTATCAGTCGTAGCTACGTACATATACTTGGGAGTAGTAATAACATCAGACCTTAGGTGGAATGATCATGTAACATACATTTATAGTAAGGCAATGAAGAAACTAGGCTTTTTAAGGCGAGCAATGGGAAACGCTTCACCTGAAATAAAACTCTTAACACATAAAACTTTCATTCGACCCATCCTAGAATACGCTGCGATTGTTTGGGATCCGCACACACAAAGCAACATCACTAAAATTCAGAAAGTCCAAAGAAAATCAGGCAGGTGTATTTTTTATTCGTACAGCTGGCGCACATCCCGATCATCTCTTCAAGAAACTGCAGAACTGGAAAACCTTGCAATAAGGTGTTGCCGGGACAGAATAAAAATTTTCTTCTTACTGTATAACAATCAATTCGGAATATATAAAACAGCATATATTTTACCAGCTAGTCACAGCTGCACGCACACTTATCGCAACAGAAAGGTTAGAGACTTTTTCTGGAGGACCAACGTATTTAAAAATTCTTTTTTCCCACGCACAATTTCCGAATGGAACGCATTACCTGCCACGACTGTCGATTGTCCAACGGTTTCATCCTTTCTTTCAGAACTTTGTGAATAAAGCATAGCGTTCATCCCTCGTTTTTACCAGTCAAATTATTATTGTGAAAGGTTTCCCTTATGTTGTTTGTCATGCCGATTCTTGTTCAGTGTCTGTTATCTTGTTTGATCCAATTTCATGTTTTTTTTTCAAATGCCTACTCCTGCCTAAGGCCTGGTAACAAGGCTGGCAGGACTCGTAAAATATATAAATTCCCTCTCCTTACACATGTTGCATACGAAGTGCAGAATATATATTGAAGCAAAATTGATGTGACGACCCCAGAGTTGACAAAAACCAACATACCGTACTTCTAGGATGCCGGTTCTGGCACAAACACTACTCATCTCCTTTGAACATCCAGGGGAAAATTCTTGATCAGTTTTCTTTTTATATTTTACTTCTACACCAATCTCAGAGGTATTAAGGCCATATTCATTCTCTTTACACTTCCATCGCTGACGGCCGCGGTAATCTTTTTGGTATCCAGGGCATAGCAGCGGCCAGCGAACCAACTAATTGCGGTAAGGCGATATGCTATGCATGGGCGAGATAGAGAAGTTAAGGAGGTCAGGTGAAGAAAGAAGGTTTGTAGTTTACAAAGCTGCTTACATTAAATGCCTTCTGGGACACCAGCGACGAGCATTCCCACAGTTTGCTATAGACCTAACCATACAAAACTGCTGTAGCATTCCTTACGGGAGAGCTGAAAGCATGGCCGTTGAGTCAGCATGCGAATGGTGTTTGTGGCGCTTGAACGTGCCTATACGTGGGCCCCCTTGCTTCGATCCGCTTTGTGATTTGTAAAAATAATTTATAGCAAAATATTGCTGCATAAATGCAGCAGTTCGCAATCATTACGCACGATCGCAAAGACTGCAAATAGCTCATTCATACTGGCGAATCGCAGAGGTCATGTGACGTAATTGCAAATCGACCGGTCATCCATTGTATCGCCACAAATATTCTCTTTGGTCGCAAAGGGCATGCCCTGAGTCACTCACTCACCGCTGGATGACTGAAGTAAAGGAGCTATCATCACGATGCCTTGCGTACGCAAGGCATCGTGATGATAGCTCGTGATCGTGATCGTGATCCACAGAGCTGTAACTCTTTGGAAATTCAGTAAAGATATACACCGTCAGATTAACGTTTGACGAAAAATATTGAAAATATTTATATCGTGGCCTGTCGGTAGCAGCGCCGGAGCTCCAGAGTGGCTTGGTGGCAGGAATTTCGGGAAGAACTACTCGGCTGCAAATAGAGGAGGTGGCGCACGCAGCCTCCTGTCGCCTCGGCAGTGGAGCCAAGGCAACCTTCGTCTTTATGTTACGCCTATGAACATTGTCGACGCGCGAACTATAGCGTTGCATATTCGTAGTGCAAATAGGTTGGTGGCAGTGAAACAGTCACAAAAACAGAGGCAGTTTTACCTGAAGGACGAACAGTGATAACACAGTTTAGAGTTGATCTACGCATGGTATACAAAAGCATACGAGGGTGCGACTTAGTCGAGCGACCCTGCACGTTGTTTAACACCTGCTGGGCTAATGCCCCTAGTTAAAATATTCACGGGATTTATGCTGGGCTGTAGGAAGAAAGCCCTGTCGGCTGCGATATGTGTGACGACGCTAGCATGATGAAGAAGGCCGACAGTGGTGTTTCAGCCGTCCCACTTTGACGTTGCACGAGATGAGACAGAGGGGAATCCATAGGCGATTGGAAAACTAATCTCAACTGTTTCACCTATGTACGCGTGAAGGTTTCAAGGTTGCGCTATTCCGCCCGAAACGTGGACGTCATTGATGTTAGAAATTACAGTGCGTTTTCACGTGGCAAGACCACAATATGACACGAGGCAGGCAGTACGTGGGGGACTCCGGATTAATTTTGATTACCTTGGTTTCTACTACCTGCACCCAATGCACAGCACGGGGCCATTTTTGCATTTCGCCCCAATCGACGGACGGGATTCGATGCGGCACCCTCAGCAATCGCAGTGCAACGCCAAAGCCAGTGCTCGACTACAGCGAGTGTCGTTCAGGTGCATGGGAGGCTCTTCACGATGGCTACATGTTGGAGGACGCAATCTGCCGAATTTCTGACCCATCGAGAAACGAAAAATTTACTACTGGATGGATATCAACGAGAACAGTTCGTTGTTACACTCTAAAAATTTTCACACCCTTATGGGTGTAATGCGGGTGTATTCCATCTTTTCACCCTTGTAAACACCTTTGAAATACCCTTTTTTAACAAAAAAGGGTGTTCAACAAGAAAACACCCTTGGAACACCCCAGTCTTTCTAATTTACACCCTAATTATAAGGGAGTAAGTGAACAAGCTTACAGTATATGATGAATGAACATTGCCAGTTAAGGCGTTGATATTGGCTGTACATGAAACGCGCGCTACCTGCGCTTGAATCAGGTAGCTGGAATGATTAGATCGGGGCACCTAGGCAGCAGCGCACTGGCTCCGAACAGTGGTCAAAAATGAAGTTTCCCACGAATGTTGATATTGAACGGATGACACTAACGCGCAGACTTTGCATAGCCAGATATCTGCAAAAGGCTTCATATGATCAATAGCAAAATATTTACAATGCTATAACTGAATACTTAAAGGTGTGCAACCAGTTAGACTGGGAATGGTTAGGAGTGAGGGCTAACGGTAAATAGCTCACCAACTTACGGTTCGTAGATGACATTGGCATACTCAGCAACACTGCAGACTATTTGCAACAAACGTTTGAGGAACATGTCGAAGAAAGTGTAAGTCTAACTGAGAGTTAGTATGCAGAAGAGAAAAGTAATGTTCCGCAATATCATATATGGGGTTTTACGTGCCAAAACCACTTTCTGATTATGAGGCACGCCGTAGTGGGGGACTCCGGAAATTTTGACCACCTGGGGTTCTTTAACGTGCACCTAAATCTAAGTACACGGGTGTTTTCGCATTTCGCCCCCATCGAAATGCGGCCGCCGTGGCCGGGATTCTATCCCGCGACCTCGTGCTCAGCAGCCTAACACCATAGCCACTGAGCAACCACGGCGGGTAATGTTCCGCAGCGTGGCGAGAGAACGAATGTCATGGTCTTTCGTTCGTTTATTGAGCTTAATTACTCGCAGGGGCCTCTGATCAAGGAAATTAACAAAAATAAAACATTGGCTGGAGAGCTTACGGCAGGCATTACTAAATCATGACCAGGGAGCTTACTGCTAACCATTGCTTTCTACCGTTAGTAACGTATGGGGCCGAAACTTGGAAGTTACCAAAGAAGCTTGGGAAGACGTTGAGGACCGCGCAACGAACGATGGAATGAAAATTATTAGGCATGATGATAATAGACTGGAAGACAGCGATGTGGATTAGAGAGCGAACGGGAATAGCTGATATACTGGTTGACATTATGAGGAAGAAGTCGTGCTGGGCAGACATTGCAATGCGTAAGGGAGAGAACTGCTGGTCTATTGGAGTTGCAAAATGGGTGCTAAGGGAAGGAAAGCACAGTCGAGGACGGCAGAGAATAATGTGGACGTGATGGAATTGGGAAACTTGAAAACACGTGGAACCAGTTAGCACAAGACAGGGGTATTGGAGATCGCTGGAGAAGCTTTCGTCCTGCGATGGACGCCAAAATAAGCTGATGATGATGATGATGTGACGACATCCATGCTAGCTTCGCGGCATGTCTTTCATGTTATGTCATGCATGCGTGTCATGCACGTTCCGATAGCTCGATTTCCGTCGGTTGCGGGGGGGGGGGGGGGGGGGGGCGCTAGTAGCGGCATAGCCAAGTGGGGCACACCGGGCACTTGTAACGCTCACTAAAAGTAAAATTTCTGCTGCTATGGCAATGGCCCCGCTCCTTCCCCCTCCACGGTCAATTGGGACCCCCCCCCCCCCCCTCACACGAAAAAATTTTCTGGTTACGCCACTGTGGGGAGGGGGGTGTAAGATTGCTCTAGACCCCTCCCCCTAACTTGTCAACGGAAACGGGGGACGGGAGGGCAGCTGCCGCCGGGCCGCAAACCTTAGGCAGCCCAATTAACGGCTGCATTTCCCTTTGGACGTGAATACTGCATTAATGCCATTACACTGTAGGATTCGTGGTGGTTCGAGGGCATGCGACAATAAAAAAAACACATACAGCCATCAGAAAGTCTTAGCTTGAGCAGATCTTTGGGAGCTGGGCAAGACTCTCACAAAAGAAAAAAAAGCTTGGCACCCCTCTTACAGGCATTGTCAACTCTGGGTCCCACCGCTGACTGTACATTTCCGGTAAAAAAAAATCACCCATGAACTCCTCTCGGATTTGTCTAAGTGTGCGTAAGCATTGTGACTCTTCCTCATCTACACGCAGTCCATGTCGTTATCAATGTTATGAGACTTGATTCGACAAGTATAAGTGCCAGCGCTGCGGCGACACGGGCTGCTCTGGTCGGCAGCGCAAGCAAAGTACTGCAGGTGGCGGGGCCAGGCGCGCTGGTGACGTTCCGTTCGTTTTGAGCCGTTATCGCTCTTTAGCCCTCTTCATCCGCGACGAACCATTATCAACCGTTCTCCGGCGGCGGCTGCTTGTGGCACGGCCGCGCGAACCGTATCTTGAAAGCGAACTGCATTGTGGACAGAGTGTGCCCACTGCTGAAAACTTCACGCGCTGTGTTCTCACCGTTTACTTCGCTTTGAAAACAGACGCGCGCACACCTATCGTGAAAGTGATCTGCGAAAAGCGCATAGTGCGGCATAAGCTGAAAGCTTCGTGAGCGCAGTGTTCTCGCCGCTTCGGTCGCGTTGAAGCGAGAGCTAGCACGAAGGTGAATTCACTCGCTGCTGCGGGTTCTATGTTGAAAGATATCGTGCTGTACGGACTGACGGACGGATGGTTTTTCTTGTTGGGGAAATACAGAAATGCTTACGTTATAAAAAAAATTGCAGGGTTTGCGAATTTCGCGATAAGAACCAACACCAACCTACTCCCCCGCTGAGCGATGCCGTCTTGATCACCCCCTCCCAACCCCGGGAAAAGGGACACTACCTTTCTATCTCAGTTGAAGAAAGGATGATGAAACGTTAACAACGACCATAACGGCATCTCCTAACGAGTTGTCTTATGGCCTCTGAGATTTGCGCGCGAAGCTGGCGCGCGCGAACTTGAGAAGCCATAATTGGCCGCCTAATAGCATAAAAAGACAAATACAATGCCAAACGACACAGCTAAAATTCAAACAAAGAACTGATCTTAGCTATACTGTTTGGGGAAAAGAAATACAAAATTAGACAGCCGCAACACACGCCACTAAAGCCGCCACCGCCGGCGTAACGAGGAACCAACAGTTGGCAACATTCATTCGCCCGTCATTGCTTCGCTTCGTCTCCGCAACAAGAGCCGCCATCTTCTCGCGCCTAACGTTTCGTATGGTTTTGTTCTCTGCAATCCGCGCACACAGCGCATCGGTGGCTGCACGTCTGCTCGGCGTCGCAATGCGGCCTGCGTCATTTTCTGGTGCTCGCGCAATCGGTGTGAAACATGTCGCATGTGAAATGTTTGATAGAAGTGCCTCACGTCCAAGTCAAGCCGCCGTACGGGTGCATGGCTGTGCGCCCCGTTCTCGAAAGCGTCGACGGGTTTCCGGCATGCGGATTTCAGGTACGTGCAAATGCGTTTCGCCCTCCTATTGAGCTCCGGAGCAAAGCGTGAAATATTTCATGTGAAAGATGCAGTGCCCGTCATCATGGTGTGAATTTCGAGCGGCAAACGAGAACTTTGGAGCTTAGAGCACACCGCGGCTGCTAAGTCAGCGTGGAAATTGTTTTTCGTTACCGCAATGTGTTGCTTTCAGTCTAACCTGCGGCTTGTGGACAGCTAGCCCATCGACTTTTGCTTGTGGCTGCGATAGGTATGTAAATGGAAGCGGTAATAATTTTCGAGCGCAGAGAGTTGTTTCGCTCGATGTTGGTCGTGTTCATGGCGTTGTGAAGGCTAGAAAACTGGCTTGATCGTGCTTAGTTCTGACTCGAAGAGGCGTAACGTTGGCGCTGGATGTGTTTGTTTTCCGTGCCGCGAGTACCAGTTTAATGCTTTTTGTTGCATGAGAGTGGTTGCTGCTACATGCCCTCTGGCCAGAACACACTAAAAGCAATTTCCTCACTTATATGTATGCAATGTGACGTAACAAAATTTCCAGCGTTTTATTTGGAGCGTAAATATCCAGTATAGTTTAGTAAGAAACTCACATTCTGTCTTAGCTTAGTAGGCGTGAAACAAATGAAACTCTCATTTCTTATTGAATTGTTCGCCCACACCGCACCACCCGCAGATGCGTCATCGGGTAATTGACAGTAGCTTCGCTACGTGAGTTGTTTTATGCGCCAATATTGCCCGGTTAAGTATCCTGTTAATTTATGCCGACGCTCGTTCATTTTGCTTTTAAGCGGGTACTATCCCCGAGTACCGGACGATGCCAAACTTGTGAGGTGTAGCAAACGCGGGAAATGCAAAGTGGCGTGGCTGCAAGTTCCTGTTTTTACGTTTCTTGCATTCAAAGCCAACAGGCACAGTATCACTGATTTATTTTCCATTTCTGCTGTACTTGATCAATCTAATGTGACAACTGCATTTGTTTTTTAATGTTCTCCATTGACTGTGTATTGAGCTTGGCTGCCGCCCTCTCTTCAGAGGATGCCGCTGTGATAGCTCTTTCGTATAGCACATGCCTCTAGGCCCTTGTGTTTCAAGGGCTCTGGCGAGGCAGCAGTGCTCCAAGTAATTTTACCATCCTATATATTTTCTATTTTGCATCATTCTTCCACGATGGATTTTAATGTTCATATTATTCGTCATTAGTCATCGCCATAATTTTATAGCACGTAGATTTTACGCACTTTACAGCGACAATTTTAGGCCAGTTTACAGCCAAGTCACATCTTCCATAATACATCAACATTACCACTTGTCATGGTGCTCTTTGGCCAAACCTGGCCCTTGCGCCATAAACTACCACACATCATCATCATCAGCTTGGCTGCCAGAAAATGCTTGAATTTCTTTCAGTATCCAAGTGACGAAATATTTCACTGACGGCAGTGTGTGAAACACGCAAGATGACAAAACTGACAGCAAAATGATTAGATATTTCTTTTATAGCGTTTGGACTCGACTTTTGGTGAGGATGTCGATCGACCTTGGGCCTGGTGACAGCACACCCGACATCGCCAAAGTTCAGCCTATCAGTTGAGTGCCCCCGAATGGACCATCAACATCGGAAAATGAAGCAGAGCCAGGTAGGGGCAATTTTTACTTTGGAACAGAACACTGACAGCTGCCTCCTTTTTTTAAGAACTAAATAACATATTTACAAACCAATCCTTTCTCTTTGTGCAGCCTACATAGAATTGTTTTTGCTTGTTATACAGACCTTCAGAAAGCAGTTCTTCTGAACCATTTTTGCATGCACAAATAGATAAAGAGAAGTGCACTTTCTGAAGAAATTGATGCACTGAAATGTGCGTTCGACACACAGTGAGATGCAAAATAACCAACAACTTTAAAGCGGCAAAAAAAAAAGTTTGAAACATGTTCTAACATCATAACCCGCCTTCGCATATGGATCTAAATATAACAGCAACAGAGGTGCATGCAGAGAAGTGTTTGTAAATGTTTGCAAGATATGTACATTGTCTAAGAAATTGTTTTTATTTACTTGGAGCTTCTTGGTGCCATGGCAGTGCAGTAAAAGCTCAAAATGATGCCCCTGCTCCTAATAAAGCACCTTTAGATTTTAAAATAAAATTATGGGCTTTTACGTTCCGAAACCTAAAGTTTTGAGAACCTGGCTTCTTTTATGTACACCTGAATCTAAGTGCATAAGCGTTATTGCATTTTACCCTAATTGGAGGGCAGCTGCCATGGCCTAGATTGAAGCTGGGACCAGCATGACTGAGCAGCATGGCATCATAGTAAGTGGGCTATAACACCAGGTCAAAATGAGAAATACTGCTTAGAACTACCGACTTCTTGGCTCACAAGCACTTTGCACTAAGTTAAAGGAGTATGCAGTACTGACAGCGACTGTTTATGTACCAATTTCTTTTTAGGCTGATTCCATTATTAGGGTGCGAAGCTTCAATTAGTCAAAACCAGTTTAAATTACAGAACCAGCTCAAAACACACACCATGTATAGCTGGATTTGGACATGCAAATGGAGTCAATTCATGTCGCCGAAAATGGAAGTGGCAGTCACACTATTTGATGCATTTTGCCTAATACATAGTCAATAATAAATAATCAATTCCTAAAATATTCTTTTCAAAAAGTTTTTTTCAAGCATGAAAGGAAGAGCCAAATGGTGTTCAGGTGCACAAGCGGTTAGTTGCACGGTACTTCATGCATGTGTTCACTGGCTTCTTTCAAGCTTGAAAAAAAATTTTGTTGCACCTACTGAGCAGTAGAAAGCTGAATTGGGAATTTTTCAGGATGCTCTACAATTTTCGCACTGACACTTTTGCTTTGAATAAAATATTTGATCAGTTAAATAATTGTTAATAACTAATTACCTAATTACGAAAAATGCAAGAATTGGTTTCACTTCCTCAAAACGATGGCAAACGACATTACCTTGGTGCTGTCTAGCTACGTGGCACTTATACATATTTAAAGCTTGGGCATGTCATACAGACCACCTGGTAATTACAAGGCATATATAGAAGTGGCTAAGTTGTGTGAGCCAGCCATGTCTAGCGAATCATGAGAAACAGCCATGTTTCTTTGACTTAAGGGCATGATAAGATTTACATGCTCGACACCTTGTATCAGTGTGCTCTAGGCCTGTGCGTAGTTTAGCTGCTACATAAACAATATTTCTCCCCGTGTAAGCTAATATGCATCTTTCAAGTATATTGCCTCGTGTTTTCCAAAATAAACCATCTTGGTGCTTCCTTCATTATGTCTTCATCTGTTGCTGTGCTAATTTTGTAACATGCAACTGCACAAATTTTCATCTAGTTTTCATATTTCCTCGTTGTTTGGTCGCTTTATTTCTGAACAAGTTGTTTTCGTTAAGCCCTGTTGCACACAGTACACAGCATTTGTGCCTAGAGTGGGAATTGTTTTTTTTTTTCATATGGACATTAATACACCTTGCCTGGGCAATGTAAGGCATCCTACATAACACGGCCCTGCAATAATGTTTTATATTGCATTCCAGCATCATGCAAAACTGTTTACTTACCAGATTAGAATATGTATAAGTGTTGGAAGTAACAGAACTGGAAGAAGCCAGCAGATAATGAGGCCAAGGAAAGCATACAGGAACATGTTTTAAGTTTTTTATATGAAGTATAGAAATGATAAATTCGAGGTAAGTGAAAGTGGATTAAAAGATATCAACCTGTTTGTGGGGAACGGACCCATAACCTTCACATTACGCATGTGATATACTAACCACTGTGGTACTACGGCCGTGTTCGAGCGTCGACACTCAGGGGCCATTGAGGACGGTTGAATGCTGCCTCGGTGGTACAGTGCTTAGTGCATCGCATGCCTAATGCAAAGGCTGTAGGTTCGTTCTCCTCCCATGCCTGGTTGTTTTTTTTTACCATTTTCCTTTCCCTTTATCATTCGCACATTTAAATAGAAAATTACAAGTAAGTTTTCACGTGCCTACCCTGGCATCTTCCAGCTGTGATTCAGAAAAATTTTGACCCTCAGTATCCTTTCTTCTCGTTTGGAAGAACAGGAGCTTCATTTTAAAAAATAATGAATTCACCTTGTTCAGCATCTCAATGTGGTCTCAAATCTTATCACAGCATGTGTATTACTAATTGAAGTTTTTTTTAAGATGATGATATAGCATGGGACCTAATTAGTAGCCTTTGTGTACAGATATATGAATAGTCTAATAAATAGGAGGACTTTAAGAAGCACTTCTAACATGGTCTGAGCATGTGTTTAAAAAAACTAATCTAGCATGATTTCAGGCATAACTGTTGCCCCTGAAAAATATTTGGATCATCTGCATTGGCATTGTTTTTAGAGAGCACCAATACTGCTTTGATAGAAGTAGCCTCGTGGAACATGAAGCATCGCTTCTTGCTGAGTCAAGGAAACATTATCTGCATATCTGAGGTGCATGTGTCATATGCTCGAATGCTGTTTAAAGGCTGCTAATAAGAAAATTACTTAACTTGCCTTCCAGAGATTGCTTCAGTAGTCTATGCTACTCGATCATAAACAATTTACCATAGTGAATATTCATCGCAGTTGGCTTTGCAATGTTTATGCAAAATACCACAATTGCCTACTAGACATGTGACTGCACTAAAACTTGGAGTTAATGACCAGTAAGATTTATGGGACAGCAAAACTTAGTTTATGACTACTGTTTCTGCATAGTTTCTTACAGTAATTACTAGAGGGAAATCTGGTGCTGGAGTCGTACCACAATGGGAATGATGGGAAGCACACGGATTTGTCTGATATTCGTGCTTGTGAATTCAGACGTTCTTGTGGCTTCGTATATTATACGCTATATAAATCTTATTGTCGTAAATTTAAGCGCAGTCTATACTCTTCGAAGTGCAGAAGACGCCGCCAACACGCACAATTGCTATTAATTGCAACGATTGAGCTTGTCCAGGTAGCCAAATCGAAGGGCACCAAGCGTCTCAAGGCACTAGTATGCCCGCGATAAATTCATCAGGGCGTTGCATTCGCTTGTCGTTACATGCCTCCGTCGCTTAATGGTTTCAATATCAAACTTCTGTTCTAGAGTTCCTGTGTTTGAATCCTGTAGTCGGACGGTTTTAATGTTTATTTATTTATTACACAGTATATTGTTGAAAATGACTAGAATACAAAGTCACAAAGCCGTTTGAAGCCAAACAGACGAAGTTTAGGCAAATCCATGTACTTCCCATAATTTCCATGCTGGTACAGCCGTTCTTGTTTGATCTCCTGTGGACACTAACGTCAGAGTTCCCTCTAGTAATTATTGTATTAAACTGATTTCTGCGCCTCGCTCGTGCAGAAGCGGCACCACACCTGCTGCGTAAACATGCACTACCTTTCGGCCGAGTGCAGGGAATGCTGTGAACTCGCCATGTACATAGCCTGCACTAAGTAAAACAAATCACAACGTGCAGTTGCTACCACGTTGAACTGGTGGAATGAGTAGTGAAATGCAGTACCTCCTGAACTAGTTCAGAAAGTGCAGGTTAATCAAGTGGAGATTATATAGCAACAGAAGTTGTGTGATTCTGCATTACATTCACGAAATATACTTCATGATACTTTTCCATTTATTTCCTCAGTTATTAAGAATCCCTTTTGCATTGTTGGACAAAACTACAGAATGCCAACATATTTTCCAGCATTCACTGGTAGCAAACATGTCAAAACATGTTCTAGTGTCTGGATTGCCGCTTTAGCTGTTAACCCCAAGTTAATTCCGGAAAATGTACCAAATGTTTTACGTACTCAATTTTCGGTGTAATTCTCTTTCTAAAAATATATTACTTCATTAGTCTCTGGTTAGAAATAACACAAAAATAAGAGCTGCTCTTGAGGGCAGCTTTCCCTCAATGCCGACTGTAACTCATCTTTGACAACAAGAGCAGCATAACGTCGGGCAGAAAGAGTGCAACTAGTCATTGGCGATATTGGTACTACCTCCAGTCACTAGTACAGCTTGTGATCAATGGTTAAAGGTTGCGACTTTGTTGCTGCCCAATTTTAATTCTGCAGCTGTTACACTTGGGTGTAGCATGTGTACGCACGTGTGCATGCATTAAAATGACTTCACGCTAGAGCAAAGCAACTAGTGCAGAGAGGCATTAGTCATCTTTATATATTTGCTTTGTAAAGATGCACTAACTTTATCTTTTGCAATATAGACTTGGCGCTCATTGGCCAAAGATGCCCTTGTGCTACTAAAACCTACCAATTAATTCGCTTTTTGCAGTAGCACATGCTTATTCCTTTTTCAGGATCGGTCTGTGAGTTCTAATTTGTTTTTCTTGAACTGTGCAATTCCCACTCACAGGACTGCATGTCATCTAAGGTGTTCCTTTTTCAATCAAGAATGTTGAGGTTGTGTTAGTGAAACTCGATTTCTTGCCTCAAACGAGCTTGTACAAACTGACCAAGCTGATAATTCTACCTGCTTATATAATAAATGTGTTGCGCTTATGAACCCTCATAATGAATGACTTACAGTATAAAAATTTTATCTAATAAAACAATTTAATGAAAATTTTCATGTTTTTCGCGTTCGTGTTCACTTCTCTACTCTCGTGTCCTGTCTGCATGCCTCACCTCTTTTTTTGCATATTAAATATCGTATAAACTTAACCATGCTTTTTTACCACAATGCAGGGGGAAAAGGTTCCGGTAACACTGCATTCAGTATGGTGGCCGAGACGTGTATGCAAGCAACCTCCTTCATGTGGACCAAGGACTACTCTGCAGTGTCTCACAGACTTCCATGCGAAGCCCTCGACATTCTCATCTCAGTGGAATGGCTGCTCATCTATCTGTGTGTCCATCACCAAGATGGCCAGTTGTAAAGCTCCTGTACCCGTTTAAGACAGCTTAATGATTTTTTTATTTAGTTTTCATGGTTGGCCGTAGAATCTTAACATTTTTGATGTTTCTAACGTTTTTACCTGGCCCAAAGTGGTGCAATAACTTTAAACCAGTGTAATGTATTTAAGTGATGCTCACTCTAATGCCTATCTGGTTTTGTTTATGTTTAAGAAATTTGAATGTCTGATGAGGTAACAGCATTTAAACTTGTCATCGTGGCTCTTTTCAGTCAGCTGCTAGGAAATAAGATGCAAAACTTATCACACGCCAGTTGTAGCATTTTTGTTTTCAAGACTAAAGTATACATGTTTCAAAATATGGAAAGTGGGGAAAAAAGCCTCAAGAACATAATCATCCTAGGATTGTCATGTCCTTACAAATCTGCAATGACTAATGCCTCATACATCTTGGGAGCACATTGGTCGCAATGCCTACAGGTATACTTGATAAGAGAATAGCTCGCACTCAGATTTGCCACGCAGTTGATGGCTGATAGCTTTTGTTTGTCGTCTTCATGTTACTACTATGTATTCAATATTCATTTACATGTGCTGCGGTTTTTTGTAGTCACACACACACACACACACACACACACATATATATATATATATATATATTCTTCGTTTCAATAAAAATTTAGTTGAGAGTTAGCGCTCATCCTGTCTGCTTCTAGTCTGTGTCCGTGTCACTTCGCGCTACAATCCAAGATCAGGTTACTGTACCAACTTGCCCAACTTTTTGTCCTTGTGTTAAAGACACACTCAGACTTGTTCTTACTTATGTGACCGGTTATTTTTGTGCTTTATAATAAGATGCAGTGCTTTTCAAATGAAAACATGTGATAGTTCGTAGTGAGGTTATTTAAAAAAACTGTTCTGCTTAAAATTTAATTGAGCAAGCCTGTGCCATTATTCGGTGCTTATGTCTTTGTATTGGTATGGTTTTACTCATCTTCCTTTTTACTTTTAAAATGTGCAATCATTATTATGTAACCATTTCTCTTGAATGAAATAAATATTTCTGACATTTCGTCACAAATTTTACAATGATTTTGTTCAATTAGGTAACCTTAGACTAGCTGATTGTTATTCTGGTAGCTTAACTTACATTGCCTGTAGAATATTCAATGCAAGCACATGGTGAAAAATACACTAAGTTATTGGGTATAAGCAGGTCACTGTCAGTAAATGGAGCATACGTATATTTCAGAAAATAGTGGATGCTTACATATTGAACAGCATGCACAGCTACACATGCTGTTTTGTTTGTAAATGCTGAAAGATTATTCGACGTGGAAGCACTTTGTTCTTGGGCTTTCAGTGCTACCTTTAAGTCATATATGTGAAGGTACTAGTAGAAGCATCCCGTGGAGATAAATGACAACTTTGATGAATAGAGGTATAAAATATGTGCTTAAAACGGCAAGAAACTGCTTGACAGGCAAACGTATGCTTCTGTAGTACTGCACTTGTTACCGTCGCCAATACATGCATTGCTTGCGCTCTATTGCATTCAATATGAGCTACAGCAGCGAGCTGTGGTGTCTTTCCCTCCTGGTCGAGCTGGTGTTGCGAAAATTTTTGACCAAGAAAAGGAGGTTTTTAATCATTTCTGAAATACATGTAACTATGCTTTTGGCTGTGTGCTGTTTCCACGGAGTTATAAGTACTGGTGCACCAAGGTGCGGGAGATCCTGTGTCCTTAGTGCAGCGCGCATTGTTATTGCGCTCTGCATCCTGCCGGCAGTGTGCTATCACTGCAGAGGACGATTACGAAAGCATGGCGTGTGTGCCTTGCTGCAATGGCGAAACCTTAAATTGTTTTTCTGAAAGGGCCGCACGTCATGCTACCACATGACGGACCAGAAGCGCAATATGACGACGCCTCACAGATTCTGGCTCATACTGAACAAGGTAGTACCATAGCTAAGGCTAGGCAGCATTCACAACAGCTAGTCTGCCCATTAACTACATGGCTGTAGTGAACGCTAAAATACTTGCAGGGATAACACCCTTTTGGAAGGGTGTTGTCACATGCTACACCCATATTAAAAGTGTGGTTGTCTGTGTTACACCCCATATAGAAAGGGTGTTGTTTGCTTTACACCCATAGGTGAGGTGACGTCATATTAACACCCCTTCTTTTGTGGGGTGTTAATGTGCACCCTTTGCTTGGGGTGTAGCAATACACCCAAAAAGGGTGTCACCCATGGGACAAGCCATTTACACCCTTAAGGGTGTTAAAATTTTTAGAGTGTACCATTGTGTCGACTGTGAGTGCCTTGCATTTGGTTTTCTCAGTCTTTAGGTTTTTCAGTGGAGACCATCCAGCGGAGCTTAACACAAATTCCGTCGCTCATCGATGGGCAGCTATAGACGGGACTCGCCATGCCAAGGCAAAGCTAGGCTGAGTTACGACATCAGACAGAAATCGGCACTGAAGAAAAACCTTTTTTTTCCACAAGGGGAGCAGCACAACCAGCCGGAACGGCTACCGAATCCACGTGAATATATTTTTAAGAATGCTCTTGTACAGAAGAATGAGGCGGTATCAGAGAAGGAGATGATGCTAGATACAGACGGATGGTTCCCCGCCTTATAAAGATTCACAGTTCCCTACTTATCCCTACTTATCATCATCCTGCAACGCGGACCACGATCGAACGAAACGAGTGGGGGTGTTGCATCGCCACACCCATATCCTAGAGAACACTCTCGATAAGATGACTACCGATAGAAGTAGAGTGCCCAAGCCTCGACAAGAGCGAGAGATGCTTTATCGTAGTGTTCAGACCGTAGAATGGACTGGAGGTAAATAAACTCAGCACACATCAACAGCCAAGGCCAGCGCCTATGCTTGCGGGATCACTTAAAAGGAAGACTTACGTATAAGACTCAGGAACGGGTTGAACTTCACAGTAGCTTACATGCCGAGCCTTCGCTATTCAAGGCATTGCCTGACTGCGCTTCGGCGACAAGGACTACGAAGTGGCCATCCAGGTGGCGGCATCCGACTACGCCTGCCGCGGACCGGAACATAGCATTGTCCGCGGCACTCATTCTCACTGAACTGATGACACACATGAGAGCGTCAGCAGCACGTGAACATCGATTACGCGCATGCTTGGAAAGCCTAAAATCATGGTCATCACTTTCACAGGGAAGACGGAAACTTGGTTCATTCACTTGTACGCTGTTGAAGTGATTTGGATTTGCCTTTCGACACGACACTTGTGCTACATCTGCTACCAGCCAGGCCACTACGCCAATGTGTGCCTCACGTAGGACGCTTAGGCCTGTCCGAACTATGCAGAAGCGGTCATTGCATACTTCCGTGCATGTGATCCCGAGTGTATGCTGTGTGGAGCTCGATCGCATCTCACGAGTAGAGGGGTAAACTGAAGACAGCTGAAGATGACCCTCGCCGCGTCGCTATGATGCGTGATGCTATTTTGGTACTGCTAGATTCCACCCATCCTCGCCACGTCGCTATTCTGCGCGATGCTGTTCTTAACCCGCTAGGCTCCACCCACCCTCGCCGCGTCGCTACGCTGCGCGATTCTATTTCTATGCTCCCTAGGCCCCGTCCGCCCTCGCCCCGTCAACATGCTTCATGATTCTAATTTTATACCCCTAGGCTCCAACCACATTAGCCCCGTCATTACGCTGCGCGATGGAATAGACGAGAAAACCATGGCCAGGCGGCGCTGCTGCGCCTCCTGACAGCGCCCCAATATGGAAACGCCAAGCAGCGTGGTCGCGTCGTGGCGCAGTCTCCGCTTTGTTGACATTGTGCCGTCCGCGCTTTTCTTCGCTGCTCGTTCTCACGGCGCTCCGTTTTCGACGGCGGCAGACCGCCTGCTTGTGCCACAGCGATGCAAAGATTGCCGTGCGTTTTCAAGACGGTTGCCGACGCCGACAGCCTTTTTTTCGTGGCGGCAACCTCACGATAGGGGAGCGTCTGCTTCCGAACGTGCACGGCGTTGAACAAATTGTGGACGGTGATGTGAGAGTGAAAGCCAAGTGCGTGTCACAGGTGTCCGACAAGATCGTAGACGACGTCGAGTTAGAGGTACGCACCACGTTCAGAAATTTAGCCACTTTTATTTCAATTACAACATAAGTCACACTGGCAGCAGGAACTTCTGTTTTCATACTACTCGATGACTGCAGATCCATTGGGCTGCTTCTTGACGGTTCCGTCACTTCACAAAGCATGTTCTGGAGTCTGTTTCACACGTGTATGGCTGCTGCTCAAGAGCTGTGTCGCTGCAGTACGAAAGCACATGACCCGGTGGTGCTGACTGCTGAGAAGACTGTTGTGATTGCCATTGGTATGTTTGGCGCCGCTTCCATCTGCATCGCATATAAATGAAACAGTATGTTTGCTATTTGTTGTGGGGATTAAATTACTCCCAATAATATGTTTGCAAAGGTAACGTTCCTGTGATTGTGTTCATATATTATTCTACAAGAATGGTACCACTACAAGTTATGATACTTGCACACTTAGATACTTAGAAAGCATGGGCAAAGAACAAACATAACGAGCAAGTCTCGAGCGGCTGCTTTCAGATCTGCCGCTTCCCGACGCACGCGAGGACCGCGGCTTGCATTAAATACGGTCTGCTACCACACAAAAGTAGCACGCGGCCCCTTTCGTTACTTGTGCAACTAGTAATTTAAATTGCAGCGTTTAGAAAAGGGAAATAATTCTCTTGAGCACATCCATGCCGATCGTGAGGGAAGGCACAGTGCAATCAAATAAATTGCAAACAAATCAAAACCATGCTAAAACCACGAAATTATTATGAAGCCCGCTGTAATGGGGAGTCTCAGGAATAATTTTAACCTCTGGGGGTTCTTTAACTTGCATAAAAATCAAAGCACACGGTAACAAGGGTGTTCTTGCATTTTGCCCCTACCGAAATGCGGCCGCCGTGGCTGACAATCTAGCACGCGTCATAGAGCTTAGCGGCGCAACATGCATGCATTTACCGTTAACAAACGGCGGATGCCACCACAATTCAACAACGCGACACGACTAAACAAACGGCCGTGCACTAAAACCAGGCATATGACTATTCGGCTTTCAAGATATTATACGCGAATGCGAAAGTATGAGACTTACTTGACTGGGCGCACTGCAGTTATCCATGCTTGTCGTCTGTCCTTCTCGTACCACTTCCCAGGAAATCTGTAGAACTTCAAGGGCGACGTACGCCCTTTCGTGTTTTTGAGGCTGCTGTGGCAATCAACAACACATCAGTATTGCGTGCCACCTTTCCTGGCTGATGAGGTCGCACTCGGCATCGCAAAAGCACGCGCACGAGCGCTCCCGGCGTACAGAACACGGGCGCGTGCTAGCGCAGCGACGACCCTCGAAACTTCCATCGGTGTGCTAGGGGAGCCTTTGGCGCTGGTGCCGCGCGGGCAAACTTTAGGTTGCCTCGTCTATAACCCACTAGGCTCCACCCACCATCGCCGCGTTGCTATGTTGGGCGATGCTAGTTCTATGCCCCCCTCGGCATAGAGAAAGAAAAAAAGTTAACAGTGGACACTCCCACACACCGCAGCGGCCCAATCTACCCTAGTGCGCATGGTGGTTGATGAGAGTAACTGGCCTGTACTTGCTGTTTCTGTTTCACTGGCACGAAATTTGGATTACCCCTTGTAACCGACGTTGGGCTGTAGCGGAAGCTTGTCATTTCGGACCACTTTTCGTCACCCAAATTGCAACGCTTTTATTTGTCGTTTTGAGTTAGCGATTCACTGTTTTGTCTAGTTCAATATTTGGAGTGAATTGAGGTCGTGACGCCATTTTTCTTTCGATTTAGTTATAACAAATGGGGATAGAGGTAATCATAATTCACTACTGCTTTATCCATCGCGCTTGTCTTCTGGGCTTTGGTACAAATGCTCATATGTATCAAAGAAACAGAGTTTCCTCAACGTTCTTGTTCCAAGTCAAGATAGGCTTTTTCTGGGTTCTACCGTTGTCCAAGCATCACGACACACAGCAGTAGCTGCCGTAGCTTGGACCGCCAGACGGCATGGCATCAGCACGGTCTGAAAATGTCAATAAGTGCACGCTTCGTTAATTAACAAAAACATATGTACACGTCATAACTGTACAAGGAAACCGCTTTGAAGGAATAGCGAACTGATGCACAGTATAATATCACCGACACATCCTGACCTCTGACCCATATAACTCGAACTTACAAGGATAAATGTTAAGACATCGTGCAAGGGTGTTCAAAATTTCTCAGGCCGCCATCCTATTGAGTCCCATGGCATCGCGGCCTCTGAGTTTTTGGACACCCCTGTACGTACTCAGTAGAAGGAGTGCATTGGTAGGCAAATTAGCAGTTCACATAAGCGTGTTATGAAACATCGTTCCAGCGCACAATTGAACACGGACGAGAACAGAAAGACAACAGGAACGGGAAGGGGTCGAGGAAGTACATTGGGCCCTTTCTCCCCTCCTCCTTTATTTGCAAACCCTTCCTCGACCCTTGTCAACCTTTTAGCAGTCCGGCGTACGTGTTGTCTTTCTCTTTTCGCCCGTTTTTAATTGTGCGCTGGAACGATGTTTCATAATGCTAATCATAACCAACTAGCCCAGCTGTCCATACTTATCGATACACATAAGCGTGAGAAAGATACATTCGAAACGTTCAAATACAAGGCCTTTGTTCAAATGCGCGCCACGCCACGCCTAGGCGACAATACGTTGAGCAATGTTTTCCGCCACGAAAAAATGACAAGGAACCGAAGATTGCTAGAATGCGCAGTACTTCCCAACACAGCCACCGCAATAAGTACATGCAGTAGTCATTGGTGACTTTTCGCCACCCTTACTTTTCTGTATAAACAATCCGCGCGGACAAATACACCAGCGTCCGTCCGTGCACCGTAGATACACACCTCGCTGCAGTACAAAACACAATAAGCTATGCTCGCTGTTTATGTCACATGCCAATATTTGCAAGAAATATCATTAAAATATTCAGGAGCCCTTACTCTATAAGGGAAACGAGCAAACAAAGCTTTGCTACAGCGTGCCTAACGTCCTGCTTTTCTTTATTTAGGTAGCGCCCGTCCCCGGAAAGCCGTTTGCGGTCTGAATCGGCGTGGCGTCTTTTATGTTCGTTCCAGCGTTCGTCAGCCTCTAGAACGGGCCTAGGAAAAGACCGTCAACCATCACGCGATCATTTAAACGCGGGTTAGGAATTCAATTTTCTCGAAACCAGAATTTCCCTGAAATGTGCAATTCATAATACTGACCCTAAGCGTTGTTCAGCGGATCGTTTTTAGTCCGCCAACACAAACTATTTCAATGGAACGCCGACACCGTGGTTATCGCAAACAGTGCTGGGCAAGAACGGTTTACCCTCGCAAACCGAGACGCAGCATCTCGATAGTGTCTGACAAGCTGAGAGTAAGTGCAGTGCATAGCCGTGAACCGGTGCCAGTTAATGGCAGCTTCGCGTTGTTATGATTTTCGCGGAACGGAACCAACAAAGATTATTCCGTTCTCGGCGGGGGTAACAAGAAAGTACATGGTACAGCACACTCGCTAAGCGTTTCTTGAGGGGGCATGCTTTTCGCATTGTTCGCGTCTCGCCGCCTCATTTAGAGCCGCAAACTGTTTTTTTTAGCGAACCTCATCGCCCTCACAGGTCAGTTACTCCAGGCTTCGCTTGAAAACGTGACTCACCTGTCTCACACATGAAAACACCGCCGCAGCCGACGTTCACGAAACCTTCCTGCTGGCACGCCACTGGTATACGAATCGTAGATTTTTTCTCGATGGACGAATGGTGATTGGTGTTGATGGCAGTACGGATGAAGAACAAAAAGCACGTAGGTGTCTTGGATAAATTATGTTTTTATGCATAAGAAACGCGCCAAATTTGGGCGTATAATTATTATTTTTTTAAAACGATTGAGCAGAATTCATTACAGCATTTTCTTTTTTTTTGCGCCTGCGTCCTCTGGCGTTTGGTGGGAGCACTAGTTCGTTGCGTAGCCGTGACGTAGATCCTGAGGCCAGATTTCTTGGAGTGTCCGCTCTTAGTCTTTTCCTTTCTCTATGCCCTAGGCTCCACCCACCCTCGCTGCGTCTGTATGCTGTGCGATGCTATTTTTATACTCCTAGACTCCGCCCACCCTCGCCGGGTTCCTCCGTTGCGCGATGCTATATCTGTACTCTCTAGGCTCCACCCGCCCTCGCAGCTTCGCTATGCTGCACGATGCTGTTGTTATCCTGCTATGCTCAACCTACACTCGCCGCGTTGCTATGCTTTCCAATACTATCTTTATGCTGTGCTTTCACTCTCTCAGCAATACCTGCCTCTGCTCGGCGGTGCTGCGGACGTCAAGAGAAACCCAGCGAGGTTCCAACAGCTCCTCTGTAATATAAATGAAACTGTACTGTGGCAATCACAACTTTTGAAATTTAAACGAACAGAAAGCTGAGCTAGTTCGTAAGGATTCATTAGGCAAAAAAGAGGTGAGACGTTCAGAGAGGACACAAGAGTAGAGAAGTGGACAACACGAACGCCGACTATCAACAGAAGGGAGGACTGAGGCCAAAAAGAAAGAAGACACAAAACTCATCTGCGCAAGCTCAGGAATGATATCATCACGTGTCTGTCGGGTACATGTGTCGGTCTACGTGAGAGATAACTGTTAAGGCCCTTAATCGCTTCCTTATGTAAGGTAATCGAAAGCTGACTCACGCACGCACTTCCACCTTATAGATATACCTTGCCTCTACCCTAAGACGCGTATCTTCATTCTTATGCCTGTACAATATCGCTAATTCAACTCTGGCGTGCAGTGACAATCTTGGCAATGCAGGGAAAGATTAGAAGGCGATCCACTGGTTAACGATCGTTTAGGCTGCATTAGCCTTTGACTGATACACCGCCTCCTTTGCCCTACGTAGAACTGGCCACAGGTAAGGGGAATTTTATAAAATACGCCCATATAGCAGTCAGTAAACCTGTTGTTCTTATTGTGCTTCACTGGACAAATATCTGTTCTTTTTTGCCTTTTACCTGCTCCTTTTTCCTCTGCACGGCAGCGCATATCTTAACTAGCTTAATGGGAGCAGTGCAAACAACATCAACATCACATCTACTTGCAACTTATTTAAGCCTGTGCGACACTGAATGAATGTACGGAATGGCCACTCCTGTTTTGTTTTGCTATTACTGCTTTCTGCAATCATGTCCGTCATCCTCGAAACCGACTTCTTTAGGCGCTCAGCCACAGTGGCCACTGCTACAATAGGATAACCAGCTTCTAATAGGCGCCGTACCTGCGCATAAAAAGCTCCTATTATGACCTCCTTCGCTCTTGTGCCCCTGGTCGCAAGCTGTCCACCACCTTCCACCCACAAACGAATTGTCTTACGGAACGTCTCAACCGTATAATCACAGAGATGCTGTTGATGTACGTCTCCAACGATCACCGCGACTGGAACAGCCTTCCCGTATAATTCGTCCCGATATGACACCGCAATATGTTCGCCCTTTTATATCTTGTATGGTCGTGACCCCACGTTGCCGTTTGACACCATCCTTCCTTTTGTGCCGCATGTTCCCACAGAATACACACACGTGATGTAATCGATCGTGCTCACATGGCGACTCATGTCGCCCGATGTCGTTTATTAGCCTCGCAGCATATACAAAAGCGTTACGACCGCTGCCATCACGATAATATGTTTGTGCCAGGTGGTTGGGTGCTCCTTTGGTCACCATGTCGTAGGGTTGGCCTCTCCCAGAAGCTTCCCTCTCGCTGCACAGGGCCTTATCAATTCCTAAGCCAAGTTAATGACGTAAATTACGAGACTTCGCTGCTACACTTTGATACATCCCCAAGTCAAACGCCTGTTGATGTCGTGCGCGTTTTAGAGCTAAAGCCATTCTTCGCTCGCAATTGTTCGGCTATCATGCGCCGAGACGGCGCTATACCATACGGGGGTCCTGTTACGGAAGGATGAAAGAAGAGACAGGAAGAAGATCGTAGACGCTTCCTGCTGCGTGTTGGTCAGCCATCTTAACTACTCTGACTCATCTTTTATATATATTGTAAATAGAGTATTTCTATACTCGCAACATCACCGTAACAATATGCTTGCTGGCGCTATCGAAAATATGTTTTAACGCGATAGCATTAGGGAGCTCGTGTCGCAGAAAAGCCGGTGTGGTCGATGTCGGCGTTGGCCGTGAGCGATAAATACCGGAAGGCACTTCATGAATAAGAAAACCACTTGCAAGATGGGCTGGGTGGGAGTCAAACCAGGGTCTCCGGAGTGTGGGACGGAGACGCTACCACTCAGCCACGAGTTCGATGCTTCAAAGCGGTACAAAAGCGCCTCTAGTGATTGCGGTGTATCCTTCGAAACGAGCCGTAGAAAGGTATACTGCAGTGTATATCGGTAATTATCAACATGTAACTTACAGAAGTCGCACTTACACGAGTAACGAAGTGCGTTTCCGCTACATTTCTTCTGCGCTTTCCGCACACGCAGAGCCATCTTGCGGCAAACACAGATGACCCCCTCCTCTCAATGTACGGCACTGCCCCGACAGGTGGCGCGCCACTTGTGCATTGGGGCTCGGCTGGGACTGGTGCGAGGCGCGTCGCGGCCCGGATTCCCTCTCCCCTGACCGACGCTTCGCCATGCTCCCTCACGAGTCCCAGAATCCAGCGTCCTTCCTTTCTTTAGATCACTAGCTGTCTATCTCTCTGCTCGTGCCGATCACGACGTTTGGCTGGCGTACATCGTTTCCCCCTCCGAGACACCGAGTTCTTTGGTTCGTTCCGCTTGCTGAGGCGCACATTTCGTTGCCGCGCCTAACGCTGCGTTGCTCGACGCTCACCGCGTGATTGGTTGTTGCAAAGTCCGATGCGGGGCGCCTCGTAAGTGATCGCTGCGCCGTAGCGCATTGTCTTATACCCCTTGGCGGGTCGATGGGAACGCTGTCGCGTTCCACTTCATAAGGCGAAGCTTAAGCGTCCTCCAATTTTCGTTTTCCGTTCTTGTTTTTTATTCTTAGCATTGGTATAAAATTTATACGTTGACAATGTACTACACTGAAGGTCTTTTATTTTAAAGGCATAATTCAATGCTGCGCTCTAGAAAAAAAAACATGGAAATAACTAAAGGTAGTCGGTAGGAGATAGGATGCTTTCTTTCGATACAGAGATTGCAATGAGCAATTAGAGAGAAACCTTTCGGTAAATGCGCGAGACATGAAAATAAAAACTATTTTTCGCTGTATACGTTCTTCAACAAAGATCCGAATATGATACGCACCATATTTGACAAATCCTTTTTGCCACCTGCGGTTCTTAACATGCACCTTAATCTGAGTACATAAGTGTTGTTTAAATGCGTAAGCATTCATACGTTTACCCAACAAGAAAACCGTCCACCCGTCCGTCTTCGCGCCATGCAAAACGATCGCTTTCAAGCGAGAGCCTGCAGCAGGAAGCGATTTACTTCCGTGCGGCCTGTCGCTTCGACGTGAACTAAGCGGTGAAAATACCGCACTCACCGAGCTCTCAGCACACCTCGCACCCTGCATGTTTCGCCGATAGCCTTCAATATGCGAACCAGCGCGTCTCTCATCAACGCCAAGTGGCGTGAACACAGCCCGCCAAGCACTCAGCAGTCGACACACTCTGTCGGCATCGCGGATCGCTTTCAAGATACGGTCCGCGCGGCCGTGGCATGTGCAGCCGCCGGCGGAGTAAGCTTGGTCGAGTTGCAAAATAGTTTGACGCGGATATATAAGGTGCCAAAAAGTGATATGTTTTATAATGATCGGAAAGTCGTCAGCGCAGCTGGCCCCGCCACGTGCAGTACGTTGCTTGCGTCGGCATCGCACCTTGAACCGCCGTGCGCAGTGGTTCGTGCCTCCGCAGGGCTGCCGTTTGTACCGGCCGCATCAAGCGTCACAAAATCGGCAATGAAACCTGGCTGCGGGGAGATGAGCAAGCGGCACTGCGCTTACACATGCTTAGACAACTCCCACAGCAATTTCTACGTAATTTCTTTCTCTTTATTGCACTCCGCCTGTAATAAAATGCGGCCGCCGTGGTCCGGATTGAACCAACGAGCTCGATCTCAGAAGCGCAAAGCCATACACTGCCCTGCCGTGCCGGGTTTGCGAAATGTCAGTTTAAATGCACGATACCGCACTACTGCATTCCATGATAATTTAGTTTAGCACAATCAATGTTGTCCAGTACTCGCATTGATTAGTGCTGGAGATTTCTAAGGACGCTGGAAGTAAGTGAATTGGCTCCTACGTGTATGTGCTCCTTTCCTTTTAAGAATACTGGTTGCATTTTACGTTTACTGAACGACATGTATTAAACCATAGCCACGTTTAAAATGTGTGACGCTTTCCATCGAATATAAACGGAAAAAGCATTCCGAGATGTCCTTACCTATGCCGTTGTCACGCAGTCGGACAGGGCAACTACGTCCCTCTGTGTTAAGGACCACCGCTGTTACGGTTGCGTCCAGGACAATGTGGCCTCCTTTGCCAACACCAGCGGATATGACTGCATCATCTGGTTCCGTGACCGTCTCGTCCTCCACCTCACACTTAGCCGCTATAGGCCAATTGTTGTCATCTCTGAATTGGGACGTGACCTCCATGGTGATAAGGACTCGACCCTTCCTTGAACACTCCACTTGAAGCGTCCATGTGCCGGGCTTAAAACGTAGATCAATCAATCAGGCAGTAAATTATGAAATCAATCAATCAATCAATTTATCAGTATGTGGAATAGGGAGAGAAAAGCATTACGGCCTTCGCTATTCGCGAACTCAATTTCCCACACGCAGCTCTTCAGCGGGAGTGCACCGTTCGGCCATCTCGACTATTATCTAGTACACTCTAGCGGTAAGTTCATAAGTAGCTCGTTTCTTGCATCGCCTTCTATTTAAAGCAAAGACCCTGGGCCTATCTTGGGGTTGTGGCTGCCTGTTGCAGCTGCTCGTGCGTAATGTCCGAACAGTTCATACTCAGCGGCAGTACGCCGACGCCATTTATGAGGGCTGGCTCACACTACTTCACCCGCACCAGCGGAAGGTAAAGAGGGGAGCAGGCCTGCGTATAGGCCTGCGCATGTGGGTCGTTGGCCGATGGTGGGGAGGGCAAGGAGGCCGCGACGCAAGGACTCGCGATGAGACGGGAAAGATTGCATTGAAAGAGATGTCCTTACGTTGCGCATGTGCTCTACCATCCGGATAACCGCGCTAAAACAATCTCACCCACTTTCTGGAGACCAGGTATCCCTAAAAATTTGCGCAGAAAGCCAGCTCGCCTCTTTTAACTCTTATACCGCTGTTTACGTTCGAAGGTGTATTGCAGTGCTCGTCAACTGGAATAACTCGTCAGGTTTTAATTTTCAGTCCCATTGAATAAACACAAACCATAAACACTCCTTACGCATTTACGGAAAGCTTCGCTATATATGGGTTCCCATAGGGCACATTGGGCCTGCTGCATTTTTTTTTTTACTTAAGTAAGCATCCTATGTTGCATAGCTCCACTGAAGGTACTCATGGCAAGTAGAGAGGCCGGTGCACTTAACATGAAGTTGTCTTGGAAAAAACCGGGTTCACATCTCAGCATTCAATTGTTCCAAAGGGAAATATTGATAAATAAACGCTCAATTCACTATTCTGCGAAAGGCTCTGCAGTAGCCGCGTCAGCAGAGGGAAAAAAATATGTTTAGTGCCAAAAATTGTACAGTATTTCAAAGTTTTAGCTATAGCATCATCTACATAAAAAATATTTATTTGCGTCTTTACATCGGAAAGCGTTACCCAAACAAAAGCTCTAAAAAAACGATGATACGATGAATAACGAAAGTAAAATCGAACAATACAAAGATCGAGTTATTCCACTAAAAGCTGTTACGTAAAATACCAAACTGCGTATGTTGCTTTTTCTATGCACAGAAAGTCCGACTCATGGAACTAGGAAACCTGACTTTATTACCGAGTAAATTCAGCGTATAGTACTTCGGAACGGGTGCACAAATTACACTACGTGCTCGCTACTAGTTACAATTCCTGGAAGGGACAATATCGGATGTTGTTTGCCGCCTGTTCAGAAAAGGATTTCCTTTCTTGCAGGATGATCTCACGCGGTATACTATTATTGCAAGCGTGTTCGGAGAGCGATAATACACGACAAAGCAATCACGCAGGGAGACGCGATTACTGAAATTGAGCGTGTCGGGGAAGTAGTGCATCTTTGCGGAACGCGACCAAAGATTGCGAGGCACTGATCAACCATGGCTAATGCACTGTGGCCATACATGAGACCGCTTGTAGGTTTAGTGTCTTATTTTCAGCTCACAACATCGGTCTCGATCGTTTTCTCTTGCTTCACTTTTTATAAGCAAAGAACTTGTCTCTAACGCATTACATTTTTATTATTATATTTAATCAATTACGTTCTTTCTTGTAATATTTCACTTCGTCAATTATTTTTCTTTGTCTCCAAACGCTAACTGCTTTGAAATTAGGTTGTGCAGTACCAAAATGCATATAATAAGGTGCATTTTGGCGTACAGAGCCATAGTAAGTGTATCAACTTTGAGCACATACATTTGGTGAGAAGTATATAGTCAGTAGGAAGGATACCATATGGATGAATAGGTTACCTCTCTTTTGTTCAGCGTCCTGCAGTTACTCCTGGATCACCTGAACATGAAAGCATTGCACATTTGCACACTTATATTCGAAACTGGGCTTCTTAGCTTTTCTCTTACCATACGTTTATCTCCTCATCACCGGGCAGCGCCATCACAGGTGGGGAGAGCTGTTGCTGAACGCTGCATAGCTAAGTTCAGTCTGTATCAATTATCTCATATCGACAGATGTTTGGGTATATTAAACGAATGTTTGTTTCTCTTTGACTTATGCGTCAGACCTATTTTTTGGATTGTAACACACGGACAGTATTTCTACAGCTGAATAATATGCAGTTTTACATAACAATTACGTAGCTCATTTCTGCACCTTTTCAAGGAATGCGATAATTCGCTGGCGCCTGTTACAATCAGATGTTTCCGCAGAAATCACTAAAAGGAGTAAAAATTTAAATCAGATTATATGGTTTTACGTGCAGAAATCACGATCACACGAAATTTCCGGGAAATCCTGAAATTTGGACCACATGGATTTCAATAACGTACACCGCAATCTAAGTAAACGCCTGTTGTTTCATTAGGTCCCAATTGAAATGCGCCATCATGGCCGGGATCAAGCTAAATGGCTACCAGATAAAGGCGAGAAAATGGAAACGACGCTTCTGAGGCTTCATAGCGACGGATACTTAGGACGTTAAAGACAAGGAATCCCCTATGAATAATTTTTTCAGCTTCGACTTGCCCTATGCGGAGGGTCTTCTCCTAGCCCCAACAATCACGAAACAATATTCTTCATCGAGGTCCCAGGCCCAAGGATCGCGACATTCCATAACGACATTATTGCCAGAGAGATGATAATACTTTACAACGCAGTTATTTTCTCCAGCACACACCCCGAGATAACTTTAGTGCCGCTGCAGATGAAATAACAAAATAAACGAAGAGAATGCCAAAAAATATTTCAGGAGCATTCCTTAGTGAAGATGAGCAACGCGTGAAATTCTGCAAGCGATTCGTTGTCCGAGTAACCCCACTAACTCTAGGGACCACCAAGCACAGCTAAGAGCACAGCGGCTTTATTTGGATGTCCTTTCATTTGATCTATTCCATCCTTGAACTCCTCTTCCTCATCTTTTTATGCGTTCTCCAATACTTGCTGGTGATGCTCCCGAAGAAGAAAAGTTTGCCGTCAGATGCAACCGGGCGGCATGCTAGAATTGTGTCAGTCGCGTGCGACGAGCGCCGGCTGTACACTAAGAAAAACGGTAAAAAATAGGTGGTGCTTTGAGTAGCGGTGCTGTACGCATATGTTACGAAGGGCAGAATGACGTCGCAGTTTGTGTGGTCGGAGGCGACGTATATTGCAAGCATGTCGCCAAGCGTGCGGTTGAAGCATTCTGTAAGGCCATTGGTTTCAGGATGGTAGGCTGTAGCTGTACGATGAACATGGTGGCACTTTTTAAAAGTGGATTAAACTGCGTCGGATAGGAATACCCGTCCGTGATTACTGAGCTGTTCCTGAGGTGGCGCATGATGCAGGATGAATCGAAGAAGCAGGAAGGACGCAACATCGCTCTCGCGCGCTGTAATTTCGGCCTATTACATGATGTGATGAACTGCCACAATGCCCCAGTGGTTTCCTGCCGATGTTAGTGGAACAGGCCCATACAAAATTGATGCTGACGCACCCAAACGGCCGTGCAGGGCAATGTCTGCAGAGTGGCTGGCGAGGGGAGTTGTGGAGATTTCCGGCGCTTAGCATCGGGGCAACGGCGTACGCACTTGTGCACGAAGTTGCAAATCCCTTGCCAGTAGTATTGCTGTTGAAGGCGCTAATAAGTTTTGAAAACTCCTGAGTGTGCACACTGTGGATCGGCGTAGAATGCTGCGTTTATGTCGGAACGGAGGCTGCGAGGTATAACTAATTACCCGTGGTGCCCGTCGGGGCTATATATGGTCGGGGAAGGCGTTTGTCGCGAATGGAGAAATCGTGAGCTTCACGACGCAACGTGTGAGATGGCTGTTCTGGTGGACCAGAAAGCAAGTCTATAAGGGATGTAATAGAATGGTATTTTCGCTGCTCAGACCTGACAGTAGCAAGGTCGAGCGAAGAAACGGCATAGTGGGATAGTGAGCGGCAGGCATTGTCGTCAGGCAAGGGAGAGGGTGAGAAGGCTTCAGCCCATGAATGCTGGCGTCCGTTGTGGCACAGCACGCGGATATGGTAGTCCTGCAGGCAAAGTACCTATAGGGCGAAGTGCTTAAGGGATCGCTCAAGGACGACAGCCAAAACAGTGCATGGTGGTACGTTATTACATCAAACTGAGGGCCATATAAATGAGGCCTGAACTTTGTGAGAAACCAGCTAAGGTGACAAGGCATCATTATTCTATCACAGAGTGCTTCGTCTCAGCTTTTGCAAGCGTACGACTTGCATCAAGCACTACATTTAAGGAAACCCCTATTTTTTCTAGGCGAGAACAGAGGCGAGACAGACACCACTGTCATCTGTGTGCACTTCGGCAGGGGCTGTCGGAGAGTTATGGCGTAAAATTGACGGATACGTTAACAAACGACCGAGCATTCTGAAGACTTCATCGCACTTGGAATACAATGAAGTGAGAGAGCCGTTGCTTTAAGTAGCTTTGTCAGGGGCGATGTGATGGCGGCGAAATCGCGAATCAAGCGTCTGAAGTAAGAGCACAGACCGACGAACCTGCGTATCCTTTTAAAGACTTTGGTTGAGGAATTCGGTGACGGCCGGAGGTTTGGCTGCATCAGGGAGAATTCCCTCCTTGTATACGATATAACCAAGCATTGTCCGTTGCCGAGTGGCAAACCGGCACTTGTTGAGGTTTAGCTGCAGCCAAGTGTTTTTAGACACCTTAACACAGACCTGATCTGTCAGAGAGTGCATGAAGTAATGAGCAAAAACAAAACGTCGGCGAGGAAGCACAAGCACGTGTGACAAGTCATGCAGATTTGAGTCCATCATGCGCTCAAAATTACGGGCGCTTTAACAAGTCCAAAAGGCATTACGCGCTAAATTCGTATAAGCATTCTGTGTTCGACCGATCGGCGTCTACCATGGGTACTCACCGGTACACTGAGTGGAAATCTAGAAATGAAAAAAAACTTTCGCGGGAGATGGTAGCTGTCCTTGGGAGTGATCTTTTTTAGGCGGCGGTATTCGGAACAGAACCGCATGGGACCATCGTTCTTCGTAATCAGGGTCACAGCAGATGCCCTGAAACCTTTAGAAGGTCGTATCACCTCGAGTCGCAGCACGCGTTCAACTTGTTCCTTGAATACACAGCGTTTTGCAGGCGATACATGATAAGGACGTTGCTGCAATGGCGATTGCGGGCCAGTATCTATGCGATGTGTAACAGCCAGTGTCCGACCATGGAAAGATTGCCCTACATCAAAAGGAAAACGAAATTCTTCTAAAAGGCACAAAAGCGGAGACAGTTGGGCCGGTGTAAGGTCATCCACAATCGGAAGAATCGAACACATCGCTGGACGACAGGGACACAGAAACAGTACTGAGGGTACTGGAACAAGTATAGTCATTGCCGTCAGACAGGTATATACCTTGAACGTCGTTGATCGTGTCTACATTGCCAAGACATTCCACTTGGAGCAGCAATACAGAGTATGAAAACAGGTCGCAAAGGGAAATTGTGCTGTAGCCCTGTGTGATGTCCAATGTGGCAAAAAACTGCTGCAGACGTTTACAGTTACAAAGTGCTGAGATGGTGACAGTGGTGTAACAACATCTGAGTATCCGCTGCAGGACGTGGGCGCGAGTGTTGACGCGTTCGGTGGATCATGGGTGTCTACTTCGTCAAGTAGTTTCCCAGAAAGCGAAGAATTATCACTGAGGGGCAAATGCAAGGATGGCGATACTTTTAGTTCGGCCCGAGTGCAACACGAGTAACGGCATTGTGGTGCGAGAGAAAATCCCAGCTGAGGATAATGCCAACCGATGATAACGCTGCAGTCCGGGCCTAGCCACGAAGTCGGCATAACGGAGAGCCATGCTTGGAGAGAGTGGTTGAGTCCTCGCGACGGCTTCAGCGAATCTGAGTTGTGCTGCCGAAAGGATCTGTTATGGCGACGCAACGACGTCCGCGTATAGCGTAGTCGAACAGCCGCAAGAAGATGTTGGCGATGGTCAAGCAAGATCTCGGCGATTTCGCGATCGATCGTGCGAAGGAACGGAGGCAGAAAATGTGATGCAGGTTGTCGTAGATGAGGCGGCTTAGCCAAGGACATCATGGAGAGCTAGCATGCAAATTCCGCCCGAACTAGCGCGTTCATTTCAGCAAACAACGCTGACTGCCGGGAGATGATAGCCAAACCAGCCACGAGGTCGTGGAACGAAAAAGGGCGACGTGGCAGCTAGCACTGCATGTGTAGCTTCTCGTAGCTTTGGCATAAAGTGACGATATCTGCCACGTGCTGAGCATTCGTGCCAAGTAGCATGTTGTATGCAGCGTCATCTAACTCGTTCATGACATTTCTGATTCAGTCGGTCTCCGATATCGTTGCGTTGACTTTCTTACCCAAGTTCAGTACATCATCAATGTACCCGATAATTGATTCACCCGGCTACTGTGCAGGTTCTCGCAAACATGACTCAGCTCACTGCTTGTGCAAAGCAGGGCGACCAAACACAGCCCTTAAAAGGTCTTCAACGAGGGCCACGTCGGAAAAGCAGTCTCACGGTTGTGGTACTGGAGACTGGCGACACCCGCGATAAGAAGAGCACGTTGCTCATCTTGGCGCGATCTTCCCATTTCTTCTGGGCGCTTACCCTAGCAGATGTCGCAAGCCAGTTCTCGACGTTGGTGTAGTGCGGGCCACTGAATATGGCAGGGTCTTTCTGGCGAGCCACACCACAGCACATGACCGACTGTGGAAGCGCTGGCTGGGATGCGTCTTCAGGCATGGTTGAGCGTTCGAGGATTTACATTGTAGGCCAAAACAAACTCCACTACTTCTAAAGGTGTTGACTAGCCGCCAGCGGTTGGGCCGATCGTCAGACCACGGCATGGACTTCCAGTACAAGTGGTGTTTCCCGAACAAAGCGCTGGAGATATTAACCCACTAGAAAGTGCTGGAGAAGATGGCCCACTATGGCCTACCTCGTCTTCGCTACAGTTATTGTAATTAGGTAATTTTTTTTATCTTTTTCAAACCTGGTAGACTCTAACAAGTTGTAATGCTGCGAACTGCCCGTTACCAGGTGTGAGAGCCAAATTCAGTCTGCCTCGAACCATGCCAAGCAGTTCATGTCGTACAGTATTTCATAAATACAGCATTTATGCGCTGAACGAGAAACGCCAATGCATGAAACCCTCTAGCCCTAGAGCTCGAATAGAATTGGCAGAGATTTCCCAGGTTATCAACAAGCGTAAGATAGCTGACATAAGGAAGTATAATATGGATAGAATTGAGCATTCTCTCAGGAACGGAGGAAGTCTAAATGCAGTGAAGAAGAAACTAGGAATAGACAAGGATCCGATGTGTGCGTTAAGAGGCAAAGCCAGCAATATTATTACTAATATGGATAAGATAGTTCAAGTGGCTGATCAGTTCTATAAAGGTTTATACAGTACCAGTGACACAGACGACGATAATGAAAGAGAGAATAGTGTAGAGGAATTTGACATCCCCATGAGTGTCGCCGGAAGAAGTAAACAGAGCCTACGGACCTATTCAAAGGGTGAAGGCAGCTGGAGAGGATCAGGTATCAGTAGATTTGTTGAAGGATGGTGGGCAGATTAGTCAAGAAAAACTGGCTACCCTGTACATGCAACGCCGCATGATCTCGAGCGTACCGGTATCCTTGAAAGATGCCAAAACAATCTTAATCCATAAGAAAGGGGACGTTAAAAACTTCAAAAATTATAGACCGATCAGCTTCCATTGCCTACAAAGTATTTACTAAGGTAATCGCAAATACAACCAGGAACACTCAATAATAGACCATATTCACACTAGCAAACTGGTGATAGAGAAATGTCCGGAATATAACCAACCCTTACATATAGCTTTCAATGATTACGAGAAAACGTTTTAATCAGTCGGAACCTCAGCAGTCAAGCAGGCATTAAGCAATAAGGGTGTAGATGAGCCATATGTAAAAACGCTGAAAGATATCTATAGTGGTTCCGCAGCCACCGTAGTCCTGCATAAAGAAAGCAACGAAATCCGAAAAGCACGACGTCAGGCAGGGAGATACGATCTCTTCATTGCTATTCGCAGCGTGTTTAGAAGAGGTATTCAGAGACCTGGATTGAAAATAATTCGGGTAATAGGTGATGGAGAAGACCTTAGTAACTTACTATTCGCTGATGATATTGCCTTGCTTAGTAACTCAGGGTAACAATTGCAATGGATGCTCACTGACCTGGATAGCCGAAGCAGAAGGGTGGGTATAAACATTATTCTGCAAAAAAACTAATGTTTAACAGTCCCCGATAGAACAGCAGTCAACGATAGCTGGTAAGGGAATACATCTACTTAGGGCAGATAGTGGCCGTGTATCCGGATCATGAGACTGAAATTGTCAGAAGAATAAGAATGGACTGGGGTGCATTTGGCAGGCATTATCAGATAATAAACAGCAGGTTGCCATTATCTCTGAAGAGAAAAGTGTACAACAGCTGTGCCTCACCAGTACTTACGTACAGTGCAGCAACCGGGAGGATTACGAAAATGGTCCTACTTAATTTGAGGACGACACAACGAGTTATAGAAAGAAGAATGATGGGTGTAACGTTAAGAGGATATGAAGAGAGCAGACTGGGTGAGGGAACAAACGCGAGTTAACTACATCTCAGTGCGAATCAAGAAAAAGATATGGGCTTGGGCATAGCGTGTAATGAGGAGGGACGATTACGGGTGGTCATTAAGGGTTACGGACTGGATTACAAGAGAAGAGAAACGAAGCAGGGGGTGGCAGACAGTTAGTTGGGTGGATGACGCTAAGAAGTTTGCAGGGACAACATGGCCACAATTACCACATGACCGGGGTAGTTGGAGAAGTATGGGAAGATCTTTGCCTAGCAGTGGGCGTAGCCCCGCTGATGATGATGATGACTAAGCGGTGTGCATGAGAGAGAGAGAGAAATAAAGAAATAGAAGGCAGGGAAAACAGTGATAGAGATACTAAACAAATTAGGAGCTCAGTTTAGGACAGACTTTCAAAGAGAGATGTTTAACCTAAATGCTACTCGAAAGCGTACTGGGGCATTGAAACTTCTGTCTGTCCTCTTCCAGGAAGTGTAAAAAAACTCATTCAGTTATCTAAAGGGCACTGCATCTACAGTAGTTTCATGATTGGTAGATGATGAGAAGTGGCTGGTGAAAAAAAATGGTCGAACAAGAGTAATCCGCATATTCTATAAATCCTGGTTTCTAAGGATTAAGTCATACCGTGGCAGGGCTTGGTATGGTGAGTGATTTTTCCGTGCCGTTCTCCACTTCCTCACAATTCTGACACCTCTTTCCTGTGGGATCCACCAGCCAGGCCATGAGGGAGTAATGTTCAGCAGGGTGACGGATGATTCTAACAACCGTGTTGTTTCCCAGGCCTTCATCAAGAATAAATGTTTCTTGGACAGTTCCATTGAAGCCCTTCGTTATGTACATAATCTGCGAAATGAAGAAATGCTTGTTCACTTATTGCACAGTGCGATGAAAACAGATCTATTTGTCAAGTAGGTGGAAAATTTGGTAGCTAAAATCCGCTCAACAGATTGGTTTGACAGGAGCACATGCTACAGCCACCTCTGTACAAAGGGATCGGTGATGCCAGCAAGCGAGCCACAATACTATAAAGGACAAACACATGAGACAAAATATTTCTGTAATAAAAGTGCACTGGTAACAGATGATGTGAGGGGTACCTAATTAAAAAAATATTTGTTCGGAAAGAAGTAAGTTTTCAAGGCACAATTCTCTTATTATATGATAATCTTCTACGTTCACCTAAAAATGGGCATAGTTTTTTTGCGAAGTAGCTTGCTTACGTAATAGTAAGCGATCGATTTATTTTTCCTCGTGAGTGACGCAATCTAGTCATTCCGGAAGATGTGCATGCCTAGTTCTGGCGACGGCTCAAGAACACTGCCGTGGGCACTGTGTAACGCAGAGGGCAACATTGGGTACCCAGTCTTTAGAAATATTACACTGTATTGTCACTCCTTGTTATCACTTGGCAAACACCTTCTCAATGTTTGCTAAGGAATTGTTAACTCGAATTTACCATGAACTTAACACCTCCTCAATACTTGCAAGGACAAACACCTTCAAATTCAGCTTCCTTTTAAGGACAGTTCAACTACGGAACCCTTTAGGTGGCGGTACTCATTGTGTGCCATTCGATAACTATGTGTCTACTCTTAGCGACCGCAAGCATGTGTTTAAAGGATTTATTTTGCTGTACTTGTTCCAGTCTTGATACATCTCTTTATTTATATTTTTATGTATTTCTTTCATTTTGTCGTTTATCTATACCCACTTCTGCAATAGTCCTTACGGTGCTGAAGTACGCCTAAATGTTTTAAAAATGAAAGAAATAAAGAGGACTTACTGGAACGTTCCGTGCAAGCGTTGCCATATGTGCTACACCGAACGGAAGGAGTTCATCCACCCAACCCCAGCGTGCGAAGTGCCGGTCCTATATTTGTGCTCTAGGGATTCACGTGCCTGAGCGGCGTATTTTTTTAGTATAATATATTTTACTTTCGGGACCAACAGTGTTGCTGTTGGGAGTGCTTATGAAGAATCAACAAGAAACGACGAAAAATACTACGTGTACCTCGTAATTTGTGCCGCATATTAAAAATATGCAAGTACCCCGTAGAAGGACAGAACTAAAGTCACTCTGTTTGCTCTGGCTTGCAGCAACTCAGATTATTCGATTACGTATCAATGATTACTCAGTTATTATTATTATGCTTGTCACATATTATGCTCAGAGTAAAAGTATTATTGAGAAAGCAGTCGGCCATACTGAATAGCAATCGATCTAGCGTTCCGATCCACGAAACATCCTACATAGACGTTTTTTCCAAGCGTGAAATAAAGCAAAAAAAAAGAAACATACGAAAACTTGGAGAGCAACTATATGACCACCTGAGCAATATATATAAAGCAGACAAAATTGTTGTGTTACCCACCTATTTGCATTACACGCTAATTTGCGAGTAGGGCTTTCGGAAAATGTTCCTAAGCATAGTACCTGCTTCACGTAAATATTAGGCTAATATAAAATATTTTCGTATGAGAATAACCGTCGCTGTTTACAGAATAGCGATATTTGTTTTCTGTCCAGTTTAGGATTTCCAACTTTTAACATGCTTCGCTTGTTGTTAAAGACACCAAATATTACCCATATTAAAAACATGTGAAGTCATATGAGTTTTTGTAGAGTGACTGGAATTTCGCTATCTCTCCTCAATGCAATAAAGATAGGTGAAGTGGGTCGAGTAATTGTTTAAAAAGTGCATTTTACGTGCATTTGAATAGGTCAATCGAGGATGACTCCGAGCTAAACCTTTCTGTAAGTTCTCCAATGCACGGTATCGCACTTTTTGGTGGCGAGAATAACCAGGATGTTAAATAGGTGCAGAAACTCTGTCTGCCTCTAGGAATATTCTTAGTTGAACGCTGTCAATCTGTACTTACATACATAGGTTTCTTGGAGCGTTCGCCCCAGGTGAGATGATCCTTAAAGGCATTGTCAATGTCGAATGTGGGATCGTATCCATCGTTTGGAAAGCACTCGCCGTCAGCAGACTGGGAGATGGCCAATCTTGTATCATTAGCGAGGTTCCTGAGCTCGTTTGTCGCCTTACGATGAGATCTTTCCGCATCCTCTTTGAATGCTGCTACTTGTGGTGCCAATTCGTAGAGATTGGACAGCGTAGTAGCCTGCCCAGAAACCAGTTGTTCAGTGGCATTACCTTTTGTAGTTTCACTGGTCGTAATGAGCCCCTGAAAGCGATAGGTACCACCAGAAGTAAACTTTATTACTGAGCTCTTCTCTGCGCATCATATGACGGGAGCAGACGCTGGTGGCAAGCAATCAATGGACACATCCGCTCCTATGTTTGGATATCAAATGAAATTACTGCAATAACATTAGCATCAAACAGTGGCGTACGAAATACCATCCCGTGCCTATGAGGAGCAGCTGAAAATTATTCGAACCTATATTTTTTACAAACCCCGCAAATGTTCTTGACCACAACCGATTCTTTGCAATTTCACAAACTCGGTTTCCCTGTTTATAGTGTTGTGAAAACGATTACGAACCTCCGCGCACAAAATGCCAGAATTATATGAATAATATTCGCTTCTCAGTTGCAACCCTTATTTTCGACAGAAATTATGCGTTCACATGAACCGTGTCCAAGCAGTTGGCGCTGTCATCCCACCGTCGTGCTGTCGCGGTACCGATGACGGCGCATGCGTCCTTCGCGCAAGGTTAAACCATCGTGTGCTTGTGCGCATTGTCAGCATTGCGGCCATTATGCGCATTGCTTTCCGGCACGTAACGTTGACGCGACACGGTCTCATCTCTTGCCGCTTCGAGGTGTGACGCTTGAAAGCTGCTGTCGTCATTGCTCATTACGACAGCGCTGTGAATCGCCTAGTTGATAGATACCAGGTTTATAAATAGCGCTCATTCTTCCGTTGCTGATCTGGTAATGCAGAACTTCATATTTTGCCAATATAGACGCGTTTCACCGAGAAAATTAGCTTTTTTCTTTGCAAAATAGCAACGCGTTTTGCCGATGTGTATGTTGCAATTACGGTCAATGAGTGTGTGGACTTCATCAGCCAGTTTGTCTTTAGCCTTCTCCCCGCTATACCAATGAATGGTGCACACATTGATGCACCCAAAGCTGGTGCATGTTCCATCTGCAAAGGAGCAGCTGCTTCGGGTGCCATGGCGCACAGCGCGCTTATCGCTGAAACAGCGTTCGAGGAGCTTTCAATTTCTTTCAGTGTTAGGCTGCTGAGCACGAGGTCGCGGGATCGAATCCCGGCCACGGCGGCCGCATTTCGATGGGGGCGAAATGCGAAAACACCCGTGTACTTAGATTTAGGTGCACGTTAAAGAACCCCAGGTGGTCAAAATTTCCGGAGTCCTCCACTACGGCGTGCCTCATAATCAGAAAGTGGTTTTGGCACGCAAAACGCCATAATTAAAAAAAAAATTCTTTCACTTGCTTTCAATGTTTCATGAGGAAAACTGCGTGTTTTCAAGTGACTGCGCTTATTTGGCTCTTATTTGGTAGTAAGCGGTGTTCCGTGGCGGGACATTCAAAGCCGATACAAAGATTCCGATGGGAGCGCGATGTGTTATCGCGCAAGCAAATTGCAGGATGCGTTCGTCAGCAAAGGCAAACCAGTGTTGCTCGTAGAGGCGGACATAAATTCGCATAACCGATCTGCGCTTGCGCTCATGCCACTGTAGTCGAGGCACATGTGAACGGTCGGCTTATATGCACAGCCGTGAATTTTACACATTTACAGATGTGCTGGTAAATGGGTGTGCTTTTTATGAAGTTATGCATGAGAAAAGCCAACTCTTCCTGAATACTATGACTGCAGCCAATGAATGCTTTCAAGCGTCTGTTCTTCAGAAACAAAGGCTAAAAAAATTTCTGCTGAGCTAATAATTCCCCTTCCAAAATGTTTTCTACCGAACAATCCACAGTCACTTCGAGAATAACTTGGTAAGCGAGAAACCACGCAACAACATACAGCTAACAACACCTCCAAGAAATTCCTGTGCAATCTACCCGAAATGCCACGATCTTGTTATGGAAAAAAAAGGGTGAGCCGTGAAGACAGGACACAAGAGTAGAAAAGTGTTGTCCACTTCTCTGATGTTGTGTCCTGTCTTCACGCCTTACTTTTTTTGCATAATGAGTCCTTACCAACTAGCTCAGCTTTCTGTTGTGCCAAGATCTTGTTTGTGCATATGCGGGCCCTTTTAACATTTAACAGGTAAGATCTACTTCACTGAACAATAAATTATCCACAGATGTAACTTGCAAAGTTTGCGAACATTTGAGAACCGGAGAGCACAAAGAGTATCTTCGCCTCTTATTTGCGCAACTGGATGAACACGGCCTGATCCTAAAGACCAAGAAATGGATTTTCGGAATTAGAGCCTGGGATTTACTCGGCCATCGCATTTCACGCCAAGGCATCAAGCCACTGGAATTACAGCTGCGGGCAATCGAGCACTTCCCTTGTCCAGCCTCCTTCCAAAAGTCGCGCGAGATTCTCGGGCTCATAAATTTTCACAGGAACTTCATACCATCCTGTAAGCGAGTTCTTCAGCCGCTTACCGACCTGCTGCCTTGCGACACTTAGAAACCGCCTACCATCCACTGGTCCTAGGAGCATAAACAGTTATTCGAGCATGCGAAAATGCAGTTGGGGTATACAGTGTTGCTGATTCATCCGTTGCTCGACGCGCCACTCTCCTTATGGTAGACACGTCGACCATTTCAGTGGGTGCAGTACTGCAGTAGCACGAGAGCACTGACTGACAGCTCGCGACAGCACTTTGGCGAGGGAGATGTTGGCCATCTATTGCGGTGTCAAACATTTTTGTTCTTTTTCTTGAAGGTTGTACATTTGCATTCCGTTAGCCTTCGTTTTAAAGCTGTTAGCCTTCGTTTTAAAGCCGTTAGCCTTCGTTTGAAAGAACAACAGTTCGTCGTACTCAGAACATATGATTCAACAACTTTCCTTTTTTCCCAATTTTCTGCGGACATGTGCCCCATCTCTGGGACATAAAATCGGGCATGGTAAGCACTATCGTGCATCAGCACTTTGCCGGCTGGTGGTTTGAATTTCCAAGCTCTAGCCACTTCCCAGCAAAACGGCCCTGAGTTTCACCAATTGTGGGAAGAAATCTCGCCACTTCAGCATGCGAAGTTGCCGCTTCCCTACACAAGAAAATTTGTCATGTACGACACATCGCACGCAGCTCCTAGCCTGCTTGCGCCCCTACACTTTCGGCGGCCTATATTTGATTCACTGCACGGGTTAAGCCATCTCGCCATCACAGCAAGACAGACTTATCGCAGAGTGATTCATCTGGCCAAGGTTCAACAGCCATGTTCGAAGCTGGGTCTGTTCGAAGCTGCAAGCCTGTCATGCTGTGAAAGTGGCCTTGCACATGTTTTCAACGGTGCAGCTTGGCCTCCTCCTTATAGAATTCATTGCTGGATCAAATACATAAACAATAACTGCATTATCATTGCCAAAGATGCTGCAAACAAATTCTTGAACGCTACGCACTGTAAAGACAAGTAAAACACGTATTTTCTTATAAAACCATATACTTGTATGTCCCCAAAATTGTACCCGAAATAAATGATATCAATGCTTCTATGTTGTTTTGTCTACTTAATAAGAAAAACAAATATCACACGAACTGTTGAAACATATTGTTTCGAAACCAGCAAAGCAGTGCATGCTGCTGATACAAAAAATGTAAAGGCCATGAAATAAACAAGGTCAAATATTTTAAATGAAACTATCATTCAAGAACTTTATTTATATTTTTGTACATATGCAATGACCAGAGAAAAAATCTCAATGACGCTGTCCTTTGTTCGGATTTATTGCGGAGGCACTGTGAGCGGCCGTGCATTGTAACTACACCGAAATTATAGTCTCAACTGACAGAATATATAAAAAGCAGTAGTTGTGCAATATATACGAAGGCGAAGCAAATGAAAGTCAGCCGACGCGAATCGCTAACAAATTGTTTGCTTTATTTAGACATTTGTTAGACAATTGTTAGACAAATGACAAAAGCTATACATTTGTCCCACTAACTAATGCGAAGCGTGATTCCCGTCTGCTAAAACTCCTTGGGTTGCTGCCTAATAAGTCTGTACCTGACCCTTTCACGTCATCGTCCGGCACGACTCAGGTTCCCTTCAGCTGTTTCTCCAACTGCTCCAAAATGCTGAAGTCGCAGGGACACACGTAGGTGCGTTGTGGCAGATGTTACTGCGTTTCCAACTTGAACTTTGCCAGTTTTGTGTGAACCAAATCAGCGATGTGAGGATGGGCATTGTCCTGGAGCAAGATGAATCCATTCGTCAATTTTCCCCGTCGTTTGTTCTTCATTGCCCCATGCAGCCGATCAGGCATTTAAGAATACCAGCAACAATTCATAGACTCTCCAGGTTTAGCCAGTTCGATCGGTAGTGGTCCCTTTCCGGAAGAAATGGCGGCCATCGCTTTCTTTGGGGGTGGTGAATTCGAATAGTTCACTGTAAGCTTTGCCATGGTGTTCCAGGCTCGTAGTATTGGCACAATCTCGGTGACAATTGCAGATCAGAAGTCATCACATTCATTGTGATACCGGATCAGACGGATCAAGGCAGCGCCGAACGTCTCCGTCTTCTGACGGTCGTTAAACATCTTGGGTATCCACTGCGCACACAAGAGCCAATCATCGAAATATTCATAAATTATGGTGTGAACCGAACTGTGACTGATGTTCACACGCTCTGCCAATTCATTGATGCTTATGCTCGGCTCTTGTCTAATCAGCTAATGAACCTTTGAAATAGTGTTGGGAGTAATCGCATGGTGGCTTTAGCCCGGTCTTGCCTCGTATTTGCAACTTTCACGTCCTTGCTCGAACCGTTTGCTTCAACCCTTCACAGTGACCAATTAAATGCAATGTAAAACGTAAAAGGCAGCCATACGGCTACTAATTTCTTTTCGGGAGGTACCTTCATGTGTCCAACACATCACTACACCGCGCTGTCCAACTTTTTGGACGTCGATTATGTCACGTAATTATGTTCAATTCAGAGCATGAGAGCAATAAAGCTCATTATTCCTTACGACTGCGTGTCACTTTTGTAAATGAGAGATGCTTGTGTGCTACCAGCATGCCTCGCTTATAAGGAACAGACCATAATTGCGCGGGGTGGGTTGGATCACTTTCATTTTAATCGCCGTAGTACATTAGAAATGTAGATACAATGGAATATAGAAATGCGAAGATGCAGCTTGATAAACGGCAGAAGAGTGTCAGTAGAAACAAAGTTGACTGCACATACACAAAAAACATCGAGAAAAATTTCAATATACGTATAAGGGTGTACCGCTAGAAGGACACCGCATCGTTTCTGGCACAACGTCACCGGCTGATTTACCGACCCTTCCCAGCCCCTTCAAAAGACGCTTGCTGATTTACTACTTATTCAGTGGGCATGCGTGCAGCACTCATTGCACTATGCCTCATGCGCAACTATTCGTTGCTCCACAGGTGTGTAACAATTTGACCCTGCATGCTAAACGGAGTGACAATCGCTCACTTTTGCTGCTCCCATGCTCACTTGTCTTATATGCTACTATGTGTGATTGGCTCGACATGGCGCAGTTGTTGCAATTCCGTGATGTTGAGAAAAACCCGGGGCCTCCAAGGGTAGAGAGGTCAGCTCAAGATGACTGTCTCGAGAAGTCTTCCCGAATCACCGTCTGATCAGATGAGCAGCGTCTTAGAAATCCTTAACGACATAAAGAAGACGACAGTAGAGCTTGCTAAAGCTCACTCCATGTTGAAATCAGATATGAAGGATGTGAAAACCAGCCAAAACCTAATTGAAGGCAAGCAAACCAATATTTTACGCCGTCTTGAATCACTAGAAAATAAATCTGAAGCACTACACATATTTTGCTGTTTTTCGACAAAATTCAAGAAAGTGTTGACCTGTTGAAAAAGCAGCCGGGCACCAGATTATCGCGCTTAGACGACTTCGAAGACAGATCAAGACAGAATAACTTGGTTTTTTACGGCATACTCGATTGCCATGTGTCATGGCGGCAAATTTAACTGAAAACTATGGATTCCTTGTCGACAGCGATGAGAAATGCATTACCACTGAACTCAGTTGAACGGGCGCATCGAATCGGGACTTTTCAAAAACGAATTGTCGTCTGGTTTTAAGGAAGCTATGAAACATCAAAATTAAGGAGAGCATATTTTGGTCGCGCAGCCAGCTTAAAGGTAGTACCATTTCAGTATCTGAGTACTTCTCGCCTGTGACAAGGCTCGCTCGAAAAAAGCTTTGCAAATTTGGTAAAAACCACCCTAATTCCCCCTCAATTAAACCCAATTTTAACAAGGTTTTCATTGATAAACAATGTTTCATGTATGAACCAACAAGTGACAGTGTTAAGGGAGTTAAAACTGGTTTTCCAGATCACGCAAGCCTACATGGCAATCTCCGTCATCATCCTAATACATAGCAATGCGCGAAGGGCAATGGCGCATCCTTAACACCACAAGCCTCCGTGCTCGTTGCAAACGCTAGAAGTGTGTTTCGCAAACACGACGAACTTGTATCGCTCATCGGTAGCCGTAGTGGTGATATTATTGCACTGACGACAGCGTGGCTACAGCCTCATGTGCAAGATAGTGAAATCTTCGACTTGTCTTGATTTCGTATCTACCGTTGCGATCGCACTGCTGGGAAAGGCGGAGGCATACTACTCGCTATTTCAAAGTCCCTGCAATGTCATCAAGTCCACTTCACTGCAACCTGGAAGCTGTGTACGCGTGCGTTGATATCTGTTACAGTAAAATTACGATCGTTGTTTGCTACCGCGCTCCATCCTACCCATCCACTTTCACCGCTGAGCTGCACGATGTGCTTAACACCCTTACTTCGCGGCATCCTCCCAACCCCAATATATGACTGCAGGATTTCAAGTTCACCAAGATATGCTGGGCAACTGAACCTCTGCACTGTTATCCATTTTCTTTCCTAACAAACAACTTTCTTCATCTTTGCTCTGTGTTTTCCCTAACACAAATGTTATTAGAACCAATTAGGCTCTCGTAAAACGCTGCTAACCTCCTTGACGTAACCTTATGCTCTCATCCTGACATAGTTACCTCTCTTTCACGCTTACCGGGCTTAAGCGACCACCTGGGTCCGTATTTCAACATATCTCCCATGGTAAAACCAATAGATGAAAAAAATAATGGTATTTCATCACTATGATTGGGCGAACTTTGAAGCTAATATTATGTCTACAGGCGTGTGGTATTTGACTGTTTGAACGAGGCGCGTGGGCGCCATCACTCGAGAAATGAGGAGGAAGAGTGAACTGGGCTCGGCTCGAGCGCTGCAACCGTTGTTGTAAATATAACCTGTAAATAATCACTGGTCCTACTGACCCGTCCTTCGCGTAATATTGTGGTGGAGGTGGAACGTCCCCCGTCCTTGCCACAGAGCTCCGAAGCGGCCGCACCATCGTCTTCTCAGCCACGGCTTCCGATGTAACCACCCCGTCACCATCTACACCTGTAATGCCAACCATAACGCGCGTTACGGTCCCTAGTCTCCGGGATCCTGCGACATTCTCTACCCGAAATGACGTTGACGTCGATGACTGGCTAAGTAGTACGAGCGTGTTAGCCAAAGCCACCACTGAGACCGCACCATCATGGTTGCCAATGTGATTTTTTTATCTCTGTGTGGCACCGCGGGTCTCGTTTCACACCCATGAGGCAGTGCTCTCCAATTCGGACATCGAAGAGCGCCTTCGCGACCTGTTTGGCAACCCGTCAGGTCGCTGACAAGCTGCGTGAAACGAGCTTGCTGCTCGTGTCCAGTCGTCGACCAAATCGTATGTCTCCTACATATAGGAAGTGCTCGCGCTTTGCGGAAATCGACGAGCACATGACCGAGGTTGGCAAGGTGGGCCATATTCTAAAATGCATAGCGGGCGACGCCTTAAATTTGCTCGTCTATAACGACGTTTCTACCGTCGACGCCATCGTCAAAGAATTCCGCCGCTTCGAGGTAGCCAAAAGCTGCCGCGTTGTCCCGAATTTTTCCGGCTCCCAAACACCCCTACCCCGTCCTCTTGCTCCGCTCTTACCGCCAGACGACGATTTCAAGAGAACGTCAAATGTATCATTCGCTGTGAGATTGAAGCGATGAGTCCGGTCTCCTTCATCCACGACCCCATGACGTACCCTTGACGAAGCGGCTCCCACTATTTCCATTACTCAAGCAGTTGTGCGGAAAAGATTGCAAACCTTGGCATCCCTACGACGTGCGCTGTCTCCCGAATTGATTCAACACCCATTACCATGTCCACAACCAAAAATGAGCAGTATTTAGCTTCCAGACCACGAAATCCTTCTGAATAGCAAACCCCAGACATCAAACCTATCTGCTTCCGCTGCCACGGCGTCGGTCATTTATCCTGACACTGCCGCACCACCTCGATACCGCCATACTGGAGCTCGTTCCCTGCTCCTCGCCCATGCGCTGACGCTCGCCGTTATTCACCTCACCGTCTGTACACCACTTCGGATGCCCCTGACAGCCGCTCCTCCATGCGAGCGCCGTCGCCTCAACGCCATCGCCTCCCGTCACCCCAACCTCACCGCTTTTCCCCGCCAACTTAACGGCCTGTAAACTAGGCCATGCAGCTCTTGAAGACACTGCTGCATCGCGTTCGTCCTGTCCAAATCCTCCGTTGACGCTCCTCACCAACACGAACATAATTGAAGTAGACTTAGATGGTGTTCCGTTGACGACATTATTGATAGTTGAGCCTCAGTTTCCATAATGAGCGCTGACCTATGTCGTCGCATCAAAAAAGTTCTCACGCCTGCCATCACTCGAGCCGTGCGCGTCACCAGTGGCGCCACTGTTGTCGTCAGGGGTATCTGCTCTGCTCGCATAGGAATTGCTGTTCGCCAAGCCCGAGTCCCGTTCACCGTTCTGAACAGTTGCCCTCATGATCTAATTTTCGGGCTCAACTTCCTGAGGACACAATCTGCCCTCATCGACTGTTCCATCGGTACCCTGTGCCTCGAGTTTCCTTTTCTTTCAGGCGTTCGCCCCGAACGCCCTCTGCACTACATCGTTTGTTCGCTTACCTCCAAAAGCCCTAACCTTCGTCGAATTGGCCTCAACGGCAAGTGTGCCTGATGGCGACTCTGTCGTCGCACGTGTTCGTGATGTACTCCTGGAGCATGACATCTCTGTTCCACACTTCGTCATAACCCTTGCCGTTAATCGGATGTGTCTCCCTGTTAATAAATTTGGCTGGACGAAGCAAGTTTTACCTGTAGGCATAGCGGTGGCCAGCTCCGGTCTGCGACACACGACCACGTCAATGCTTTTGCAGCCGACGCGTCTCCAGATCCTCTTGATTACCCGCAGGATGCCTTGAACGTCGACGGCCGATTACGTCCTATAGTCGCTCCGGACCTCGCACCTGACCAAGGAGCCACCCTATATCGCCTTTTGTTCTCATGCCGCGACATATTTGACACTGACATCCCACCACTTGGTCAGACGTCCATTGTTAAGCATCAGATAAACACTGGTGATGCTGTTCCCATTCACCGTCGACCATAACGCGTGTCCACAGCAGAGCGGCAAGTTATCTAGCAGGAAGTACACAAGATGCTTTCCAGGAGGTATTGTTGAGTCCTCGTCGTGTCCTTGGGCGTCCCTGGTCGGGCTCTTCAAAAACAGATGGCACATGGCATATCTGCGTCCATTAGCGCCACCTAAACCAAATTACTAAAAATGACTTTTACCCTTTACCACGAATCAATGACGCTATTGATTTTCTTCACGGTGTGAAATACTTTTCATCCATTGACTTTCGGGCTGGCTATTGGCAGATTTCCGTCGATAAGCAAGATGAACAAAAGACCGCTTTCGTCCCTCAAGATGGTCTCTACCAATTCAATGTTATGTCGTTCGGTTTATGCAATGCCACCGCCATGCTCTAACGGATGATCGACTCTCTTCTTCAAGGTATGAAATGGTCAGCTTGCCTTTGTTACCTCTACGACGTCCTTATGTTTCCGCCTAGATCTGAGACGTACCTTCAGCGCATCGCAGCTATCCTTGACGTCTTCCGCAAGGCTGGCCTCCAATTAGACTCGCCGAAGTGCCACTTTGGGCGCCGACAAATTACAGTGCTAGGTCGTCTGGTCGAGGCTTCCGCTGTACAAGCGGGCCCGCAGAAGGTTGCAGCAGTAACGGCTTTTCTTGTACCTCAGTATGTCAAAGTCGTCTGGAGCTTTAGGGGGATTTGTTTTTATTTCCGACGGTACGTGAACGATTTCGTAGCACTCGCTCGACCACTCGCTGAACTTCTGAAGAAATACGTGCCTTTTACGTGCGCTTCCACTCAGCTTGGCGCATTTTCATGCCTTATCACGATTCTCACCAATCCACCAGTCTCGGCCCACTTTGACCAGTCCGGACCTATAGAGGTCAGAACCTATGCCTGTGCTTATCTGATCGGTGCCATTGTATCGCAACTCCAGCACGGACACTACCGCCTTATGGCCTACGCTAGCCGGCTCCTGACAAGCGTCGAGTGTAACTCTTTGATTACCGGATGCGAATGTCTTGCTCTTGTCTGGTCTGTTTCAAAGTTCCGCCCATATTTATATAGCAAGCCTTCTCAGTAATCACAGACCATCATGCCCTCTGTTGGCTTTCGTCACTCGAGGATCCTACTGACCGGCTTGGTCGTTGGGCCATCCGACTACAAGAATGTCCCTACACAGTGATTTACAAGTCGGGATGTCAGCACCAAGACGAAGATTGTTTCTCTCGCTATCCACTCGAAGACGTGCCTCTACACCTGATACTGGCAGCGACACCTGTGCTCTACTGCTCCATGTAACCGACGAGCAGCGTCGTGACCCGTTCTTGCGTATAATCATCGACGTCTTGAATCGTCGCTTGCCGACAGTTGCCTTTCGCTTATTCACGCTTCAAGATGACGTGCTCTACCGCCACAATGTTCACCCCGACGACCCTGCGGTAGTCCTAGTGATCCCTGAATACCTTCGCTCGGCTGTTCTCCACGAACTTCCCGACCTCCCCACTGGTGGTCACCTGGGTGTGTCACGTACCTGCGACCGGATCCCCCTACACTTCTTTTGGCCAGGGCTTGCTCATTCCATTCGAAGATACATAGCTGTGTGTGAGAAATGCTAGCGACAAAAGACACTATCGACGATCCCTGCTGGGTACCTTCAACCACTCGACATTTCCGCGGAACCATTCTTTCGGGTTGGTTTGAACTTACTTGGCCCTTTTCCGCTTTCTGCCTTAGGTAGCAGTTGGATCGCTGTGGCCACAGATTACGCCACGTGCTACGCCATCACCGAGCGCTTCCTACAAGCTGCTCCAGAGATGTCACCGATTTTCTTCTGCTCGACGTGATTTATTACACGGATCCCCACGACAACTTCTCTCACACAATGGCCGGACATTTCTATCAAAAGTTATCGTGAGCACCCTGCAGTCCGAGGCCACGAGGCACAAGCTATCCACAGCATATCATGCGCAATGAGATAGCCTCACGGAGCGTCTCAATGCCACTGTCGCTGACATGCTCGCGAAAGATCTCTCTTCACACTACACTGACTGCGACCTCGCTCTACCATTTGTCACATTTGCTTATAATTTCTCACGGCATGACACAGCCGGTTATCCCCATTATTATTTCTGCTCGGTCTAGAATCAGCACTCTAGGGAAATTGCCCGTGACCACCTTCCGAAATCGCAAGAGAGTCAAAGGCATTTGTACGACCGGCGGCGCCGAGACGTACACTTCCCGCCTGATTCTTTGGTGCTTTTATTGTCTCCGTTGCCTCAGGTCGGCCTGTCAGAATAACTGCTGTGTCGGTACACAGGCCCATACCGAGTGCTTCGTGCCATGACTCACGTCCCATCTGCACCCCAGTCGAGTGACAACGTGCACGTTACATGACTGAAGCAGTATCACCCTCCCAGTGATGACATTTAGACGCTCCTAGGCATATCCCGCCGTGGGATTATGCTACACGCGTATGGTATTGGAGTGTTGGAACGAAGCGCGTAGGCGCGATCACTCGAGATAAGAAAAGGAAGAACGAACTGGGCTCGCGCTGTGAATCTAACCGGTCAGCGTGGCAGCCACTGTTGTAAATAGAACTAAACTGTTTTCAAAAATGAGACACATGAGCTCACCGACAAGCTTATTCCGTGAAGTGTAATATCCTTCAATATTCAGAAACTCTGGTCCAACTCCAATTTTAAGAAGGCTTGCCAACCAAAAAAATAATGACCGTATCGAATAGCAAATAAAAGTTCACTGACACCGAAGGGGAACGCTTAGAAGGTGGCGAACAGTACTTACAGAGAAGGCGAAAAGCTGGTAAGAATGCATTCCAAGTACACACTTTGCCTGATTTACTGGCGAATGAGCCTCCATATGTTTTGGCGTGTTATTAGCACTTCCAAAGATAATTCGGTCACATCGATCGATTTCAGTGGCTCACCGGTACCCGAAGATGTGTGTCCTCATATCCTTAATTCTGCGTTCTGTAACAACTTTGTCGTGTGTAATGACCCTGTGCTTCACACTCTTGAGTGCTGCAATTACCCACCTATAGACTTTATAATCATTGAACCTCTTGGGATCGAACGTGTAAAAAAAGATCTGAAGGGGTCCTAGTGCTGATTTAGTGAAGGTGAAATTTCTGAAGAACACTGTTGTTTATTTATCTCTTCTGCTTTCATAAAGTTTTCAGCAATCCTTAGATGGCTGTTAGCTACCTGCAAATTGGAAGGTCCGGAAAGTGGTCGCTTTGTACAAGTCCGGTAGCATACATTCGCCCCTTAACTACTGCCCCATGCCCCTCACCAGCATTCCATGCAGGGTTCTAGAACATGTTTTGCACTCACATTTAGCAAAGCCACTTAGACAATATATCAATTTTTCACAAAAGCCAACTTGGTTTCGTAAAAAAAATTCTTTTGTGGAACTCAACTTCTTTCTTTTACTCAGCCTTCATCTTATCCTCGACAAAGGTTAACTTGCAGACTGTCTTTTCTTTAATTTCGCCAAGGCCTGTGACAAAGTGCGCCATAAGTTGCTTCTATTTAAACTTAGTAAACATAATGTTGATCCTAACGTGTTGGCATGGCTTGAGCATTTTCTCCTTAATCCGTCACAGTAAGTTGTTTCAAACAATATGTCCCCATTTATTCCTGTAGACTCTGATTTGCTCAAAGGATCAGTTATTGGTCCTCTTCTCCATATATATTAACGATTTACCAAAGGACGTTCTTCTCTAATATTTACATCTTCGCAGATGACTATTATCCTCCGTGAAATCTCGGACAAATCTGATAGGAAAGTCTTACAAGACGATGTAACACTATCTCTAACTTGTGTGACGTTGGGTAATGCAACTTGACGTAAATATTTGTAAACGTATGCGTGTAACTCTCAGAAATATTCCTCCGCCGATCTATTAGCTTAATGATACTCCCCTAGAGATCATTAACTCTTATCAACACCTAGGCACCCACATAACCTCGTCGCTTTCCAGGTCGTTGCACATCGATAAGACAAATAACAGTACTAGGTGCATGCTTGGTTATCTTCTCCGAAATTTTTCTTCTGCTCCTACATCATTAAAATTTCTCCTATACAAAATGCTTAATAGGAGTAAAATGGAGTATTGCTCATCCATGTAGGACCCGCTCCTCGAAACTCTTATTCAATCATATCAACTGATCCAAAATAATGCCGCACTTTTCATTCACATCAATTAAAACCGCACATCAAGCGTAACTGCCATGAAAAACTCTTCGCTAGTTGCACCTCTTTCAACCTAAAGAAAGCACTTACACGATGTTGAAAGATTTGCAATTACCAAAGTGCTTTTCATGGCAGTTACGCTTGATATGCGGTTGTAATTGCTGTGAATAAAAAGAACGGGAATATTTTGGATTAGTTGATATGATTGAATAAGGGTTTTGAGGAGCGGGTCCTAGATGGATGAGCAATACTCCATTTTACTCCTAAAAAGCATTTTGTATAGGAATAATTTTAATGATGTAGGAGCAGAAGAAAAATTTCGGCGAAGACAACCAAGTATGCGCCTAGCATTGTTATTTGTCTTATCGATGTGCAACGACCTGGAAAGTGATGAGGTTATGTGGATGCCTAGGTATTTATAGCCATCCACATATTTCGTAAACTGTGTTTCCACCATATTTAATCTAGCATTGATCATAGCCATAAGGTTGGAATCATTCAATGCCGCACCAGAACCTGCAACGAATCAATTATTCCTAGGACCTCTCAGAAATGGAACCACCGTCCCGGCGCAGTTGTTGCAATCAAGGATAACTCAGTTTCGTTCAGCCCTATCAGACATCATCACTCCTGGATACAATTGAATAATCAATTTTGCTGTAATATCTAACCATTTTTGCCGCTTCGTTATTTACATGCACATGCTTTTACTCACTCCCTTCGGCGATATTTCAGTCTTGAGGGTACAAACAATAAAAATAAGGAAAAGAACGCTAGTTTCGTCCCTCATAGTTCGTTGCGTTCCTCCCCGTCACTACTGCGTGACAATAATCCCATGATACCGTAAAAAGTACGCGTTTCGTTTCACCCTTCCGGGGCTGAAATGAAAACGAACAGTTTGTAATTATTTTTTAACCGATAAATTACTTGTACACTCCACGGCACGCGTTCATGTTCATACGTATACATTCGTTGTCAAAATTGCTTCTGCAAGGGGAGTTGGCATGACATAAGGACTGTAGACAGAGAGAACAAGGGGATTTATCAGTATTAACTTAGCCCTCTGATTTACCGAACACTAGAATCATTGCCCCTCTCCACATCTATAACATCCTTAACTCCCCTTGTTACGCTACCTGGTGTAGCTTTGTGCTTCATTTGTATTTGCTTCATTTGTACACAAAGAGAACTATTATAAGGAGGGTGACAGCTTCTGTGAACAGATATAACTATCCCTTTACAGAATACATATCCCGAAGGCTATGAAGCGTGAGGACATGCTATATTGTTTTCGCTGTACAGTGTACTCGTAGATAAGAGGATACTGACCAATCGATGATGTGTGAGCTCATGCGCCGAGCTGTTGGCTTCGATGTAGGCTCTCGACAGGTTTTCAAGGCGGTCAGGAAAAAAGTAAGTTTGCCCTTTGGTTTCCGTGGCCAGCTTCTCAAGTTTCTCTTCAGCTTTGTCACCCATCGTCATTGTCACTACTTCGACCTTTGCCGCTAATAGTTGAGGCCAGACGTCATGAATGTAGGGCTGCTCATTCTCCACACCATCGGTCAAAAGAACAATACTTGCTCCTTCAGGACTCTCACTGGGAGTATTCAGAACCTGCGCGTAATAAATACAGCTTAAGCATTCTCTGGGTGTAATAATAACACACGTTTTACCACTATTAAAAAATTGGTATCGACATTGTGCGTGTGGGGAAACAGTATGTTGGTATTTCCGCCGGTAAAATTGCCACCAGACAAAAAAAAACTATTTCAAAATTTGTTCAACATCATTTCCAGCATTTGCCATGCAGTGTTGTGTGCGTTGCATGAATTTTGTCGCGCGTTTTTTTTTTCTCTTTCTTCTCATAATAAATGTTTGCCTATGTTTGAAGGCATGCTATGGTTCGTGCGTATATATCTCATTGACTGAATGGGCGGTTATCGCGGGAATGAAGGTAATGCAGCTGAGTACTTCTAAGGGTCATTGATTACGTTAAGCTTCACTCATGGGGTAGTCCAAGTGTTACCTGAACGTAGACAGGAAATAGTGTCTTTGTAATGTGCTATATTTGTACAAAACGCCTAGATAGTTTCGTCTACTTATCGGGACTAATAGTTGCAAAGAACATTTGATGCATTTATCCGCAGTCTGCACTTATCCGCAGAAGACATCATCCGTGGCTGACTTCCCAGAGCCCGCCGACAAGAAAGGACTGAGCTGATTTCTTGTCATGTGTGCCTATATAAGAGGCGCTTCGTCAGGCTTTTGACGCATCGCGAGTCATTCAAATAGGTAAAAAAAATACGACGTCACTTTCAAGTGAGAAACGCCGCGAAGCATTCGAAGAGCTTAAGCGACAACTGGCGTCACGGTCAGTGCTCACCCAAATCGATTGGGTTTCGATGCCGGAACGAGAAGCGATAAAGCAACATGTCTCGGCGCCGTCCAAGTCGAATGGAAAAAAGGAGTTGAAAGGGTCACTGCTTGGCCTAGCCGGTCACTCTCGAAGGCCGAAGCCACTCATTCAGCGAGGGGAAAAGAATGCCCTTCCGTCATCTGGGCGACCACGAAATTTCGTCCTTAGCTTTTTTTAGTCATACGTGACCACCATGCCACGTGTTGCCTGGAAAATGTAAGGAACCCTCAAGACACGTCTCTCGGACGGAGTCTCTAACTCCAGGAATTTGACACCACCCTCGTCTTCAAGGGCGGACGGAAGAACTTTGACGCCTACTGTTGTTCATGTGTCCCTATTTAACCAGCACCGGAAGACAACGATGATGACGGCAATTTTCTGGGAACAATCAGTGCCGAAGAGTTCGCTGGAGAGCAGCTAGCAGGCCTGGAGCTAAAGAGCCTGCCTGAGTACTTGGAACGAATCAGCAACGTTGTCCCTAGGCTACTTTGGCGAAGATAGTCTTTGTTTTCGCTGCAAAGAGAACCTTTCATAAAAACTGAATTTCGACCAAACTGCGCCAACCACCTTCTTCGGTCCTAAGCGTCGCATCCTGAGGTTCTGCACGCCCTACATGCTGATGCAAGCGCTGAACATCTTTCATTCTATTGTACGCTATCGAGGATACAATAAACAATATTTCTGATCGCGTATGAGCGGCGACATTGCCCACTACCGAAGGACATGCCAAGACTAATCAACTACAGAAGATGCCACAAACAAGGGCAGCGGGATCGCTGCAGACCATCCAGCCATCTTGCGACCAACTTAGTAGACCGGAATCATGATGATGGGGCTATTTCCGGTGTCAACAACTGGGAATAAGTGAATAATCATGGCTAACGACTACGTTACCTACTACGCTGAAAAAAGAGCGCTATCCTAAGGTAGAATTCTTTTGTCGTGAACACGCTGCTACCACATGGTGTCCCGGAATTCGTGATCACCGACATAAGAACTGCTGTTAGGGCGAAGCTTACACAAGCCATCCTGCAGTGCAATCAAATCGCCACAGGACAACCGCTTACGATCGTCAGAAGAATGGTCCTATGGAACGTCAGATTAAGACCCTCGCCGACATGTTATCCATGCACTTTGACGTCCGCCATAAAATCTGCGACACTGTCTTTCCCTATGTAACCATCGCTTACCATAAGGCGATCCAACAAACAGTGCAGATCACGCTGCCTAAGCTAGGTCAATGGAGGAATCCGACGAGGAGCGTCGATGTCATGTCGAGAATCTCGACGTCACCGCCTTTCTGCAGCGCGCCGAAGATGCATGGCAAATTGCGTGCCTGCGCATGAAGAGCCAGCAGAGGCCGCATAGCGAACGCTACAATGTTCGACAACGCTGCATGGAACACAAGCCCAGTAGCCGTGTTGGCGTTTAGACTCCGCTACGCGAAAGAGGCCATTGAGGGAACCTTTTGTTACGCTGTGTCGGCCCCTTCAAGATCATCCGACGTATTGGCGCACTGGACTATGAGGTTGTGCCAGATGCCATGTAGCAATCAAAGCGGCGACGTGCATGAGCTAAAGTCATCCCCTAGGTATGACCTAAGCCATCGTACTCCCCTTCACAAACTTTGCGACTTTGTTGCATGGGTGTTTTCTTGTTGTTTTTCTTCACTACGGGTGCCCATGTTTTCGGCTCTTCTGCTTGTTTGCAGCATCGGCACGATGCTTAATTAAGCGGATGGCATTGACACGTGAAGTTGATTATCTTTCTCCAGGAACCACTTTTCACCGTCTAACAAATGTTAAACGTATTCGATCGGCGCAGGACACATCTGCACGTATTAGAATTTCCTCGAACTTTAATAATATTTTTATACATTGTCTCTTCCGAGCAAGCCTTGTGATTTCTCACGGTTTGCTTAACGCAAATCGCGACGTACTTCCTAAAAGCATGCGGGCATCTGCGATTACATTAGAAGCTTTGACGAATCATGCATAAAATCCGCCGCTTAACCCACTGAACAGATTTTTCCGACCGGCGTTTGCGATTGCCGCTGTCGCTGAGCTTTGAGTGCCACTTACTTTCGTGGGCACAAGTTCGCCCAACAAGGAATTTCTTTTGCGATTCACCGTTTTGCTAGTGTGTTCTTCACCGTCAACACAACTGAATATATTGCGGTTTTGGCACGTGATGCCCCAGAAAGAATAATGTAAATAAATATTGCATAAAGCAATTGCATAACCGCTGCACACATAATTGCTATGCATAATATATTTCGCACCAAGACGACTGCCATGCATATAATTCTCCGAATATTTAGGAGAATACGCGTATAGTAATAGCCTGCTTCGTCCGGTCCTTTTAAACGCAATAATAGGTAGTATACCTCAATAAGCAGTTTCTCTATCGCACTCTCTACTAATATTCAGACTGAATATCAATGTAGGTTGCTGAAAGGATAACATGCAGCAAATAGCAAATTAACCTCAGCTTCTACAGCTATTCTGCGAATAAAAGATGAATTTTGAGGAAAAAAATACATGAGGTGAATAAAAAGCACAGGGAGAGCATGGACACAAAATAAAGCTGTTATCCCACGAGATGAGCATCAGACCTCCTTCGGCAGAATGGGTGACGTTGAGCGTCCGACCACTGGCGCCTAACTTTTTCGAAGCAATACTTATGAGCTTACACAGCACTCCCAGGCATTTGGTATGTGTGTTCAAAGTTTCCACGGGAGATGCATTTTATAGAGAAGCCATTAGAAAACGGGGTTGCCTGCTAAACTGCGAGAGCGGCAGTTTGAAAACTTTAGCTCTGCACCTGATAAGCCGACACTTTCGAAACTTACCCGGCTGTCTTTTTTTCAAAAGGCGCTTTTTCTAAAGCTGCGTCTTGACAAGTTCGATAGGGATTATCGCTATGGCAAGGCCACTGTGTTAGCAAACACATGCAAGAATTAACGAAGACAAACACCGCTTATCGACGGAAAGGCCGCATAAATGCGGCATCGAAGCAGCACGCAAAACTTATCTGCGCGCGCTCAAAACGGTCAGCTACTGGCACGCGCGCCCACTCGTGAAAGCTAAGCGTTTAAGTATATTATGTCCAATTTGTTACTGCTACTGATAATTGCGAAGCCTCAACATTAGGGCAAATCTTTTCTGTGTTACTACTCAAGAAAGCTGCAACGCCTTCAATAATAGGGGAACGCCTGCATTCGCGGCAGATCGCTAGAGCTTACTCGGTGTTCCACTGGTCAGCAAGAGTTTATTATAAATATTCTCATTCTTTCCTTCACCTGTTTAGCTAGCAAAGAGTTGCGACCGTCGTTCGTCGCCGTGCAAAGAAAGACAATTCAGATGAACTGGCTCTACCAACCAATGTACTAAGAACCGGCTTTCATAGAGTAGCGAACAGAAAGCAGCAATATTTCTAATTTTCGTCACGAAAGCTGAACTCCTGAGAATGTTCGTGCTACGCTTTGCTGGACCGCTAGCATAGGGTAATTGATCCCCGATCCCGCACTGCCATCGTTCCTTATGAATGTATCAGAATTTAGCGTATTTTAGAATGTATCAGAAGAAAACCGGTGTATTGAGGAGTATTGAACGGGTACATATATATATATATATATATATATATATATATATATATATATATATATATATATATATATATATATATATATATATATATATATATATATATATATATATATCATCAGCCTTGTTACGCCCACTGCAGGGCAAAGACCTCTCCCATACTTCTCCAACTACCCCGGTCATGTACTAATTGTGGCCATGTTGTCCCTCCAAACGTATTAATGTCATCCGCCCACCTAACTTTCTGCCGCGCCCTGCTACGCTTCCCTTCACTTGGAAGCCAGTCCGTAATCCTTAATGACCATCGGTTATCTTCCCTCCTCATTACATGTCCAGCCCATACCCATTTCTTTTTCTTGATTTCAACTAAGATGTCTTTACCCGCGTTTGTTGCCTCACTCAATCTGCCATTTTCTTTTCCCTTAACGTTACACCGATCATTCTTCTTTTCATAGCTCGTTGCGGCGTCCTCAATTTCAGCAGAACCCTTTTTGTAAGCATCCAGGTTTCTGCCCCATATGTGAGTACTGGTAACACACAGCTGTTATACACTTTCCTTTTGAGGGATAGTGACAACCTGCTGTTCATGATTTGAGAATGCCTGCCAAACGCACCCCAGCCCATTCTTATTCTTCTGGTTATTTCAGTCTCATGATCCGGATCTGTGGTCACTACCTGCCCTAAGCAGATGTATTCCCTTACCACTTCTAGTCCTCGCTACCTATCGTAAACTACTGTTCTCTTCCGAGGCTGTTAAACATTACTTTAGTTTTCTGCAGATTAATTTTCAGGCCCACCCTTCTGCTTTGCCTCTGCAGGTCAGTGAGCATGCAGTGCAATTGGTCTCCTGAGTTACTAAGCAAGGCAATATCATCAGCGAATCGCAACTTGCTAAGGTATTCTCCATCAACTTTTATCCCCCATTCTTCCCCCTCCAGGTCTCTGAATACCTCCTGTAAACATGCTGTGAATAGCATTGGAGAGATCGTATCTCCCTGTCTGACGCCTTTCTTTATTGGGACTTGTTCCTTTCTTTGTGGAGGACTACGGTGGCTGTGGAGCCGCTATAGATATCCTACACTATTTTTACATATGGCTCATCTACACCCTGATTCCGTAATGCCTCTATGACTGCTGAGGTTTCGACTGAATCAAACGTTTTCTCGTAATCAATGAAAGCTATATTTAAGGGTTGGTTATATTCTGCACATTTCTCTATCGCTTGATTTATAGTGTGCATATGGTCTATGGTTGAGTAGCCTCTACGGAATCCTGCCTGGTCCTATGGTTGACTGAAATCTAAGGTGTTCCTGATTCTATTTGCGATTACCTTAGTAAATACTTTGTAGGCAACGGACAGTAAGCTGATCGGTCTGTATTTTTTCTAGTCTTTGGCGTCCCCTTCTTTATGGATTAGGATTATGTTAGCATTCTTCGAAGATTCCGGAACGCTCGAGGTTATGAGGCATTGCGTATACAGGGTGGCCAGTTTCTTTAGAACAATCTGACCACCATCCTTCAACAAATCTGCTGTTACCTGATCCTCCCCAGCTGCCTTCCCCCTTTGCATAGCTCCTAAGGCTTTCTTTACTTCTTCTTGCGTTTCCTGTGGGATTTCGAATTCCTCTAGGCTGTTCTCTCTTCCACGATCGTCGTGGGTGCCACTGGTACTGTATAAATCTCTATAGAACTCCTCAGCCACTTGAACTATCTTATCCATATTAGTAACGATATTGCCGGCTTTGTATCTCAACGCACACATATGTTTCTTGCCTATTCCTAGTTTCTTCATCACTGTCTTTAGGGTTCTTCCGTTCCTGAGATCCTGTTCGATTCTATCCATATTATAGTTCCTGATGTTCGCTGTCTTACGCTTGTTGATCAACTTAGAAAGTTCTGCCAGTTCTATTCCAGCTGTAGGGTTAGAGGCTTTCATACATTGGCGTTTCTTGATCAAATCCTTCGTCTCCTGCGATAGGTTACTGGTTTCCTGTCTAACGGCGTTACCACCAACTTCTATTGCGCACTTTTTAATGATGCCCATGAGATTGTCGTTCCTTGCTTCAACACTAAGGTCTTCTTCTTGAGTGAAAGCCGAAAACCTGTTCTGTAGCTTGATCCGGAATTCCTCTATTTTCCCCCTTAACGCTAACTCATTTATTGGCTTCTTGTGTGCCAGTTTCTTCCGTTCCCTCCTTAAATCTAGGCTAATTCGAGTTCTTACCATCCTATGGTCACTGCAGCGTACCTTGCCGGGCACGTCTACATCTTGTATGATGCCAGGGTTCGCGCAGAGTATGAAGTCGATTTCATTTCTAGTCTCACCGTTCGGGCTCCTCCACGTCCACTTTCGACTAACCCACTTGCGGAAAGAGGTATTCATAACCCGCATATCATTCTGTTCTGCAAACTCTACTAATACCTCTCCTCTGCTATTCCTAGAGCCTCTGCCATATTCCCCCACTGACTTGTCTCCAGCCTGCTACTTGCCTACCCTGGCATTGAAATCGCCCATCAGTATAGTGTATTTTGTTTTGACTTTACCCAGCGCCGATTTAACGACTTCATAAAAGCTCTCGACTTCCTGGTAATCATAACCGCATGTAGGGGCATAGACTTGTACCACCTTCAATTTGTACCCCTTATTAAGTTTGACAACAAGACCTGCCACCCTTTCGTTAATGCTATAGAATTCCTGTATGTTACCAGCTATTTGCTTAATAATCAGGAATCCGACTCCTAGTTCTCGTCTCTCCGCTAAGCCCCGGTAGCATAGTACGTGCCCGCTTTTTAGCACTGTATATGCTTCTTTTGTCCTCCTAACCTCACTGAGCCCTATTATGTTCCATTTACTACCCTCTAATTTCTCCAATAACACTGCTAGACTCGCCTCACTAGATAACGTTCTAACGTTAAACGTTGCCAGGTTCAGATTCCCATGGCGGCCTGTCCGGAGCCAGGTATTCTTAGCACCCTCTGCAGCGTCACAGATCTAACCGCCGCCGTGGTCAGTGGCTTCGCAGCAGCTGGGGACTGAGGGCCGGGGTTTGATTGTTGTATTCATATAGGAGGTTGTGACCAAGTACTGCACCAGGGTGGTCAATCCTGCTCTGGTGAGAGAGTGCGTTACCGGTTCTGGTCACCGGGATCAGGCCCCACTCCAGGCCTGTTTGTGCAGTTTTCTCAACACACGGTTTTTTTTCTATTTTCCGGTGGAGAATTGCGCGGCACCGGGGTTTGAACAACGGTCCTCTTGCACGGGAGACGGATACTCTACCATCCCCGCAGGAGTTAAATAAAAAAATTAATATGGGGTTGTACGTGACAAAACCACTTTCTGATTATGAGGCACGCCGTAGTGGAGGACTCCGGAAATGTCGACCACCTGGGGTTCTTTAACGTGCACCTAATTCTAAGTACACGGGTCTTTTCGCATTTCGCCCCCATCGAAATGCGGCCGCCGTGGCCGGGATCCGATCCCGCGTCCTCGTGCTCAGCAGTCTAACACCATAGCCACCAGGGGCGTAGCCAGGGGGGGGGGGGGCGCTTATGGGGCTTCAGCCCCCCCCCCCCCCCGAAAGTTTTTCGTGCTGTCCATGCACCGCCTACCAAAGCAGCCCCCGGCGCAGGAAATCATTCTGTATTTTGTCTAGAACGTCTTTTTCACGCTCGAAAAGCCATTTCGCCGCGAAAATTGCGAACTCAGGCTGGATTTCGCGGCAACGCCGATGCCCCGGGAGTCACATAACGCAAGCAGCCATCCGAGCACAAACTTTCAAGGACGTTTTGATGGCGAACGGGCATGCCGCGGCATCTCGCGGAGGCCGCGGAATCTACACTCTATAATGGAATCTACGGAGCGCGTGGATTCCAATTCCGAAACATTATGGGTATAAAGTTCTCATAAACCTTTGATGTGAAAGGTGCATTGCCATTTCCAAACGTGTGCTTTAGATTTTCTATTGCGGAACTTTGTAAGTTTAATGTTCCCATAAGTATTTGACGCCAAAGGTGCATTAACTTTTCCAAAGTTGTACGTCGGGCCATACAATGAGACAAGCCAAATCAACACACTATCAGACAAGTTGACAAAGCCCGCAGCAGGGCCCGATGAGACGAGGCGTTGTGGTGGTTCATTCGTGCCGTCATGTCCCAAAAAAAAAACATTTTTTTTTCACGTGCGCCAAAGCATCCAATGAAGACACTAAAGCCAGCCAAGGTAACTATGTTCTTATTTATTGTTTCTACTTTGTCTTTTAATCGCGAGGACACATTGAGTCTCGTCAATTTTTTTCGTGCTCGCTCCCCTACCAGGGGGATGCCAGAGCCAGCCAGAGCTCATGCGTTTTTCTAGTGTTGCACCGACCACCACGCGGCGCACTTCGGTGCGCGTTCGGTTCTCTGGCCGAGTGCATTTTCGCCTGGCAGATTTTTGGACGCTTTCTACCTAGCAGACGAGAAAAAGAGACAACGGTCGCTCGCCGTCATCACTGTGGGAACTCGACGGATTGCACGGCGTTCGCTTGAGCGCAACCTTTCCAGAAAGTCTTGTCTCGCCGGCGTACGATACCGAGCAGTATGCGCATGGTTCTTGGTGGACCAAGCGTCTCGTGTTTTCTTCGATATTCTTTTAATAGCCACATTAGTTGCCCAAAGTAGGCATTCGATTGTGACCAATATACTTTCCTTTGCGTTCCTTTTTTCATTACCATTCCACCGCCCCAAAAAAGGAAAAAAAGAAACGTTGCGGAGCAGCAAGTTGTCGCATGGTGAAAGTTCTATTTTGTTACTTCTTTTGCGGGAACTAATGGGCCATGGGACGCTTCAGGTGCCGGATACTCTTATCACATTATTGTGATAGCAATTCTGTGGAGAGTCTAGGCCCATTCCTGCCGTCGCCCTCATGTTCCCCATAAAGTCCGAGGGCGATAACATCGTGGCAGCGCGCCTGCATGTGCGAGTGAAAGCGTGTGGGGGGTGGGGGGGGGAATGGGTGAACCGACGATGGTGGCTCAGTCTTGTGTGCGCAAAGGAGAAAATCGGGGAGCAAGCGCGCCGCCTTCCGTCGCGCGCGATACATCGGGGGGAGTGGATGGAATGGGGGCGGGAACTAGGATTCTGTGAATCTGTGATTGCGCAACATGTTTATTTGCCCTGTTTGACCCATTATATACCGTGACTTTTTCTTAGATACGTAGATTTATTGGATATTATTGGAGTGCAGTGGACTTTGTTTCCAGAGGCAATTTTTTGCCCTTTATCAAGCTGTATCTTCGCATATGTATATTCCATTTTATCTTCGCATTTCTCATCTACGAGGGTGAGTCAAATGAAAGTGAGCCTACCCACGCCGCGCAATTATGCTTCTGTTCATTATCTGCAAGGCCTGCGCGTCGCACGCAGGCATCTCTCATTTACAAAAGTGGCACGCAGGTGTGAGGATAAATGTTCTTTAATGCGCTCATACACCGGGTTGAACATAGTTGCGTGACGTAATGGATGCTCCAGAAGTTGAGCAGCGTGGTGCCGTGAGGTTCTTGACAGCTGAAGGTGTTTTCCAAAAAGAAATTAGTCACCGTATGGCTGCCGTGTACATTGAACATTGCATTTCATTGGCCACTGCGAAGCGTTAGAACAAACGGTTCAAAGAAGAACGTGAAAGTTGCAAAGGCGATCCAAGACCAGGCCAAAGCCATCGTGCAATCACCCGTAACAAAATTTCAAAGGTTGATGAGCTGATGACACAAGAACGGCGGATAAGCATCGATGAACTGGCAGAGCGTGTGAACATCAGTCACGGTTCTCTTCATCGTCACCGTTCACGCCATAATTCATGAACATCTCGGTTATCGGCTCTTGTGTACGCAATGGATGCTCAAGATTTTGAACCACCGCCAGAATACGGAGAAGTTCAGCGCTGCCTTTACTCATCTGATCCGGTATCACAATAAGGGTGACGATTTCTTGTCTGCAATTGTGATCGGGGACAAACCATGGTGCCACTACTACGAGATTGAAACACGACGGCAAAGCTTACAATGTAAACATTCAAATTCACCACCCCCAAAGAAAGCAAAGGCCATCATCTCCGCCGGAAAGGTGTTATTGACTTTTACTTTTCCATCGTCAGGGGCCATTACTAATATAATTTGCTAAATCTTGAGCGGCTACAAATTGTTTCCGATATTGTGAAACGCCGGATCGGCTGCGTGTCGCAATAAAGAACAAACTACGTGAAAAGTTGACGAATGGGGTGATCTTGTTCCACGACAATGCCCGTCTCCACGTCGCTGATGTGGTTAATATAAAACTGGCGAAGTTCAAGTGGGAAACACTGCAATATCCGCCATACAGCTCAAATCTGTCGCCTTGCGACTTCCACTTTTTGGGGCAACCAAATAAACAACTCAAGGGAACCAGATTCATCTCGGACGATGACGTGAAAGTCAGTTGCAGACGTTTTGAAGCAGCAACCCAAGGAGCTTTATGAGACGGGAATTACGCGACTCGTTAGTCACTGGGACAAATGTCTAAATGCTAAAGGAGGCTACTTTTAAATAAAGTACCCCGTTTGTCATATATTCGCATTGGCTCACTTTCATTTGACTTGCCCTCGTATATTCTGCAGAACTCCTGCTTTTTATACGGGCTCTCTGCTGCGACTATAATTTCGGTGCAATTACTCACGATACACGGCCGTTGACAGCTGCTCCTGCGTAATACATTGGAACAAGTGACAGCGTCATTGAGATTTTTCACTGGCCGTTGAATATGTACAAGAATGTAAACAAGGATCTTGAATAACAAAGTTTCATTAACATATTTGTCCTCAACTTGTTAATTTCATGGCCTTTCCATTTTTCATATCAGCGGCATGCACTGCTTTCCTGGTTTCGAGCTGATGTAGTTCTAAAGCTCTTGTGATATTTTCTTTACTTATTAAATAGACCAAAACATGGAAACATCGACATCAGTTATGTTGTACACAATTTTTGGCATATACGAGTGTAATATTTTAGGAAAAAATACATATTTTACTTGCATTGACAGTGCGTAGCATTCAAGAATTCGTTTGCAGCATCCTTGGCAATGGCAATGTAGTTATTATTCATGTATTTGATCCCTAGGCAAATGGTTTAAGAGGAAGCTTTAGCTTGGGCCCAACTCCGACGCGGTTTATTCAGATACATGTAAAACGCAGAAACGCTTTTCTGAGATAACTCCGGAATTGATTTTCATGAAATTTGTTGCATTTGAGAGAGAAAGTTAAATTCTAGTGTCTGTTGGAAGCGGAATTTCGATTTAGGGCCGGAGCTCTGTTTAAAATATTTTGAAAAATTCGAAACTTCGAAAAACATAGAAGGACGAAGTTTAAAAATTAATAGCTCTGCATCAAGAACAGATATCGCGGTTCTGTAAACGGCATCCATTACACCATTTAAAGCGGACAAATTCCATATGTCTATTTGTATCTTACGTGAATTGGTTATGTTATGTACAAGGGTTTTGCAAGAGCCGTATTTCCATAATACTTAATTTTTTGAGACTCTTGTGTAACATATCAATTTTGTCCGCTGTAGATGTACTATTGTGTGCAAATTACAGAATTGTGATATCAATTTTCATTGCTGCTTTACAGAGTTATAAACTTCATTGTTTCGTTTTCTGGAATTTTTCGTTTTCGTCTCAATTTTCGTTTTCTGGAAAACCAAATATTGAGACCTAAATCAAAAATTCAGAACAGTCACTAGGATTTTAGTTTTCCTTTTAAATGCAACGAACCTAATCAAATTTGGTGCAGTGGCTGCCGAGATATATGAATTCTCCTTCTACATGTATTTAGATAGCAGCATCCGACCTAATATTTCCACTAGGAGGAGGCCAAGCTGCAATGTCAGCCCCCCCCCCCCCCCCCGACCGAAATTTCTGGCTACGCCACTGATAGCCACTGAGCGACCGCGGTGGGTCCCGCAGGAGTTGTACACCTCATTTAACCTACAGTGGTGCCCTATTTGATCAGTCAAGGTTGACCAATCTGAGCTCTGTTATACGGCATGGATGGCACTCGGCCAGAGGACCTGGTATTTATGACCTGCACATGTGTGGCCATACCTAATTAAGGATATATATAATTTTTAGGAGGGTTCCCGTACAGTGATAAAATAAAGGAAAGGACATCAAAAATAAAGAAAAAAAAGAAAAAAAGGGGGAGAAAAAAAGGAACATGACAGGTGATTTGAACTCGTGACCTTTGGATGTTGCCCGGAAAGATAGCTCAGTCGGTTGGTTCGTCAGGCCCCAGATTACTTTCAAGCGCCATAGCTCCAACCCCGAGCCACATACTTACGTGGAAAGGGACGAATGTTGTCCGCGAGTGGTTGGGAGGCATAATTTCTTGGAACAAATGGCCGCCCGAGGAGATATATATATATATATATATATCCGCCGCCGGCCTCTTTCTCTTCTACTCGCGTACAATATATATATATATATATATATATATATATATATATATATATATATATATATATATATATATATATATATATATATTGCTATGGCATGAGCCGGGCGAGCAGAAGAGAAAGAAGACGTTAGCGTGTGCAGCTTCGGGACGCCATCTTGACTTCACCATCAATCTCGTCCCTTAAATAAAGCCGGTTTGACAATAACCGTAACAGTTTTCTGGTGGAGGTGCGGGGTACTTCGACCAAGACGACGGAGCTGCTGCAGCAAGCACCACGCCGGAGCCGACGCCTCGCTCGACTGCCCCCAACACCACTTGAGATCCCGATGTCCCACAGCGGTGACCAACAGCCTTCTCTGGCAGCTCCAGTTCAAACAACCGGCGCCTGGATTCATCAGGTGGAGCCCCGCCCTTTCTCAGAAAAATTCGGCGAGGACGTGGAGAAATGGCTCACCCACTAGAAGCCTGTGAGCAAGTACAACGGCTGGAACCCCATGGCTCAGCTCGACAACCTGGTTCTCTTCCTCACAGACACTGCGCTAGTGTGGTTCGAGAACCATGAAGATATCTGCACAACGTGGGACAGCTTCGTTACTCACCTTACCGAGTGCTTCGGCGATTCCACCATGAAAAGGAAGCAGGCGGAGCAGACATTGCTTCAGCGCGCTCAAGTCCCAGGTGAGACCTGTACTACGTACATTGAGGCAATCCTGAAGCTTTGCAGAACGGTCAATCCTCGAATGTCCGAAGAGGACAAGGTTGGACACCTTCTCAAAGGCATAGCCGAGGATGTGTACAATTATTTAATCGGAAAGGAGAGTCTCGCCTCGGTCGCCGACCTCATCAAGCATTGCCGCACATTTGAGGCCTTGAAGCTGCGCCGTATCACGCCCAAGTTCGGCAGGTTAGCAAATGTCACAACGGTGGCAAGCGTTGACGACAATGACAACTACAGTTTTCAATTTGCGGCAACTATAAGGCAAGGTTCGCTAAGAACTTGAAAGACACACCAAAGGGGTGGATGTCGAACAGCTTGGGTGGGCTCCCAACCAACCTCAAGAACATGCATCTGCGGCGTCCGCTTTGTCTGCCATGCCTGGCGTTGCCGAGTGTCGAGTCGATCAGCTGCGACAGCACCGACGTTCCTTTCCCGATGACGTGACGCGCGATCAACGAACTCGTCGAGCTACCACCACGAATCGGAATTCGGAAGATCGCATTTGTTATGCACAGCGTCCCAGGGTTGACCCCGAGGTTTACAACGTCGGTCGCGCATCGCCTGTGTGTTACAGCTGTGGCGCCTCGGGACACATTCCTCGTTTTTGTCGCCGGCGTCGACAGACAAGATATGGCCCACCACCAACTTGGCCTAATTTTGAACGTGACAGTTATGACGACCGTTGGCCGACAGACCCTGATAGTGCAAACACCACAGGTGCGCCACCCCGGAATACCTTCCGTCAATATAGCAGAAGGAGTGGCTCGCCAGCTTCAGACCGCAGCCTGACGCCGCCAACTAGTTGCCAACGCCGTTCACCGTCACCACGGCGACGTGCTGCGTCACCGCCGCCGTCGGGAAACTAGCCGGCGCGACCGATGGAGGTAAGGTCGCCGGACAGTCTGCGTCTCTGCGAAATGCTCCTCTGCCTATTATGATGGTGAAGAACAAAGTGCGTGTGTTAATTGATAGTATACCTGCAACAGCATTAGTGGATACTGGTGCTACCGTTTCCGTCATGATTGTGACATTCAAAGAGAGGCTGGGTCGGAAAGTTATGTTCCCGTGGAATGGTGGTGTGACGTTTCGTGGTGTCAGTGGAGAGTGCCTAGTTCCCCTTGGTATTTGTGTTGCAAGTGTTTTTTTCGGAGGAGAAGATCTTAAAACATACTTTCGCCTACTACCGCGGTGCACTCACGACGTGATTCTCGAGATTGACTTTCTTCAGGATTGTGGTGCATCCGTTAACTGTGGCCCAGGTGAAATTACTTTTAATAGCGCGCTTCTCGCCACCCTTGCCGACACATCCTTACCAGTGAAAAACTATTGTGTTGTTTCGAAAGATTTGCTGGTACCGCCTTCGCCGCTGTCACGTATCCCTGTCAACGTCGCTGCTGCCGACCTTTCATCGTTTGACGTGCAACTCCGGCCACTTACGTCGAGCTGCACAAATAAAGATGTACTCGTACCGCGCTCTGTCGTGACAGTAGTGAATGGCGTCTCAAATTTGTGGGCTTTCAATTGTTCTTGCGTCCCTGCTGTTCTTCCGCATGATAGGAAGCTCGCTGAATTTGACGAGATTACTTACAGCTCCATAACAGTTCTAAGCGAGGAGGAGCAGCCTCGTACTATCGATCCTCACCAAAGCACTTTTCAAGAGCAGATCCTATGGATGATCAACAAGGCGCTGCCCTCACATGAGCGCCACGCTCTCGCAGAAGTTTTGTGGGCACATCTTTCTGTATTCGATTTCGCACAAGGCGACAAGCAGGCTTCACTCACTCGTTCTCGTGCTCGCCACAGAATTGACACCGGATCTGCGCATCCCATTCGGCAGAAGCCTTACCGCGTTTCTGCAACAGAGAGGACAGTTATTGCTGAACAGATGAAAGACATGCTGCGGAAAAGGTTTGTTCAAGAGTCCTCTAGTCCGTGGGCAGCACCAGTAATCTTAGTAAAGAAGAAGGATGAATCGTGGCGGTTTTGCGTAGATTACAGGAAACTGAATGCAGTCACCAAAAAGGATGTGTATCCACTTCCCAGAATTGATGATGCCATCGATTGTTTACATTGCGCTGCCTACTTTTCATCACTGGATTTGCGATCAGGGTATTGGCAGATACCCATGCACCCAGACGATAAGGAGAAAACGGCCTTCGTGACACCAGATCGTCTTTATGAATTTAACGTTATGCCGTTCGGCCGTTGTAACGCGCCAGCAACATTCGAACGATTCATGGAAACTATCCTCCGAGGACTTAAATGGGAAATTTGTTTGTGCTACCTCGATGATGTGGTGATTTTTGGCAGCACATTATTGAGCATAACAGCCGTCTCAGTCTTGTTCTGGATTGTGTCAAACAAGCCGGCTTGATCCTAAATTCCAAGAAATGTCGTTTCGGGAAACGGAGACGTTAGTACTTGGGCATCTGGTCGACAAAAACGGTGTGAGGCCAGATCCACGGAAGATTGAGGCAGTCAGCTCCATCGAAGCACCGATGTAAGTGCGGGAGTTGAGGAGTTCGTTGGGCCTGTGCTCATATTTTCGGCACTTCGTCCCAAGGTTCACTGACGTGGTGTACCCCCTAACATGTCTTCTCCTAAAAGCCGTCCCTTTCATATGGGCATCGACTTGCGACGACGCGTTCCGCCAGCTAAAATTTCTACTAACGTCAGGGCCCATATTGCGTCACTTCGATGCATCCGCACCTACGGAGGTGCACGCTGATGCCAGTGGCATCGGCATCGGCGCCGTACTAGTCCAACTACATGACGGAGCTGACCACGTTGTGGCTTATGCTAGTCGCTCTTTGACTAAGGCGGAACGCAATTACACTGTGGACGAGCAAGAATGCTTGGCAGCTGTTTTCGCTGTCCACAAATTTCGGCCCTATATCTACGGACGCCCGTTCACTATCGTTACTCACCACCACGCGTTATGCTGGTTGGTGAATCTCCGTTACCCGAGTGGACGACTGGCACGTTAGGCTCTTCGACTGCAGGAGTACGACTTCGTTATTTTCTACAAGTCCGGGCGTCGCCACGCAGATGCGGACTGTCTCTCCCGCCTTCCTCTGACGATGACGGAGTGTGACGCAGGCAATTTTGATGACTGTTTTGCTCCCATTTTTTCTACATTCCCAGACTCGACGACTTTCAAAGCAGAGCGGGAAAATGATATTAGTTTGGAACCTCTATTTGTAGCCGCATCGCGCCCTGGAGCCACCGGTCGATTTTGTGTCCGCGACGGCCTGCTTTATAAGACCAATTATTCAGCTAAAGGCGCACGCTTCCTTCTGGTGGTGCCGCAGAGTCTGTGAACGGACATAATGAGAGCCATGCACGACGATTTGAGCTCTGGCCATCTAGGATTCATCAGAACTTTGAACCGGACACAGGAGCGTTTTTACTGGCCCAAAATGCGGGACAATCAAGCACTACGTCGCCATTTGCGAACAATGTCAACGCTACAAGCACCCTACGACCGCTCCGCCAGGTCTTCTCCAACCTCTGCCGCCGCCTCGCCTGCCATTTGAACAAGTGGGTATCGATCTTCTCGGCCCATTTTCCCGATCATCTAATGACAACCGATGGGTGATCGTATGTGTCGACCATCTGACCCGTTACGCGGGAACGGCGGCCGTACCATCTTCAACAGCTGTGTCCGTTGCAACGTTTTTGCTTCGATTCATTATTCTTCGACATGGTTCCCCTCGTGTCATCATTAGCGACCGCGGTCGTCAGTTTGTTGCGGACGCTGTAGAAGAACTGCTTCGTCTCTGCAGTTCACAGTTCCGTCATTCAACGCCTTATCACCCTCAGACAAATGGGCTTGTGGAACGTACGAACAGAACTCTAACTAACATGCTGGCTATGTATGTATCTTCCGATCACAAGGACTGGGATGACGTACTCCCCTTCATCACCTATGCTTATAGTACTGCAAAGCATGAGACGACCGATTACAGTGCTGTTTATCTCCTTTACGCACGTTCACCGCTAAGCTGTATTGACACTATACTACCGTTTGACTTTCACAACGAGTACTCTGTTGCCAAGACGCTTTGTCTTGCCGAAGAAGCCCGGCGTATCGCTCGCCTTCGTACTGTGGCATCCCAACACCGATCGAAAGAGCGCTATGACAGCCGACACCAGTCTGTATGATGCGCCAAAGGAGACTTTGTGTGGTTGTGGACTCCGGAACGTAAGCGTGGCTTATGCGCAAAGTTTTTGCCCCGGTACACGGGCCCATTTGTCATTGTAGATCGCTTGAGTGACTTGATGTACGTGGTAGCACGCTTGACGTCCGCTGGTCGACGGTCTAGCCAGACCCAGTTAGTACCTGTTGCCCGTCTTAAGCAGTTTCACCCTACGCTTTCCGAGTGATTTGGACTTGCCCAGCGGGCTTCGTCTGGCAACCGGGGATTGCTACAGCATGAGCTGGGTGAGCATAAGAGGAAGAAGACGTTAGCGTGTGCAGCCTCGGGACGCCATCTTGACTTCACCATCAATGTCGTCCCTTAAATACAGCCGGTTTAACATTAACCATAACAATATCTATCTATCTATATATATATATATATAAATATGTAGTAGGCAAAGAGGGTTTCTTCAGGCTACCTTTCAAACGTAAAGAACTTGAGTGGTGCTACAAGGTAAACAGAACAAGTATTTAATTTCGACAGTTTCGATCGGTGGACCGATCTTCGTCAGGGTTTACAAAAAAATGGCAGTTCGGCCGTAGTAGGGAAGACACCAGACCGGGTACCCGGTCGTTCTTACATACATCAAACCGAGAGGAACAGTTGTGACAGTGATTGATTTTCGGCGCCTTGGCACATTTACAGCGGCCTTTGGCAGCTATGCAGGGCAAGAGGAAGGCGGAGTCACATGTATGTAGAGCAAGGAGGTAAGTGAGGGAAAAAAAAGAAGAAAAAAGGAAAAAAAAGAAAGAAAACGGAAAGAAAAAGAAAAAAGCACACAGGAGGAGGGAGACGTAAGACGGAGAGGGAGGGGGGGCGGGAAGTAGCGGCAGCTAGGTTCCCGTGCACCCGAGGCAAGGAGGGAGAAAGCGGTCGCTCCGCAGCTCCAGTGCGTGGGCTGCCGTTGTAGCGGGAGCGGGTGGCGGGGGGCACAATAGAGAAGGGGCCCAGAAGGAAGACAGAAGAGCGGCAACTTGTAGAAAGAAACACAGTGTCACAGTACAAATATACAAGGCACGGCCCGTTCCGGCAGCTTTGTGGTCCAGCTACGGTGCGAAAAATAAGAAAAAAAGAAAAAAATAGTTCCAAAAAAGAATATATGCATGGGATTCGCAAAGCAAGTGCGCCCATGGGCTTAGATTTACGGAGTCGAGTTAAATAGCCTCATTGTGGTCCAGTTTTTGAACGTTCAACAGACTACCGACATCAAGTCAGCACGTGCGTATTTCAGGAAGGGCAATAGGTCACTCCGAATGACCACTTCAGTGGCAGGGTCCAGGGAACTGAATTTATTGGTTTTCCGCTCGCCCCCTTGAGGCGCATGCGGAGGGGTGAGCAAGCAGTGAATAGCCAGCGTCTCAATGTTAGAGTACATAGAATGTATTCGCGTTTCCCACGCACTTTCACGGCATATCCCGGAGGCACGTCATCCGCCCCGGACTCTCATTAATTCCTTTAGTGTACGTTCCAAATTTATGGATGAAAAAAGATTCTCTCTGCTCGCGTGCACGGGTGTGTTGGAAACCAGATTGCAAGAGCACAACGCTCACGCGTTCAAAGGAGTGATCTGGCAGCCGAACGTGCCTGGAGAAGGGTAAATTGGGGAGACTTTTCACATGCGCGCGGTGATTGTTAAACCGCAGGCGGAAAGGGGTCTCTGTTTGGCCGATATATTCCTGCTTACACACCTCGCATCGAATTTTGTACACGACGTTACTGGAATCACAGTCAAGATTTTCGGTAATTTTATATACGAAGGGCGAGTTCGATGCTTCAGCCGTGTCTGCTGTTGTCATGTGACGGCATACCTTGCAACGAGGTTTCCCACACGGTCGACAGCCCTTGGGTGTGTTTGACTTCTGTGTCCTCGCCATGACTAACAAATCCTTTAAATTTTTGTTTCTTCTATACACAACCCGAGGCGGCTGCTTGAAGATAGTAGCGAGTCGGATGCTCTGTTTCATGATATTAAAATGGCGGGTGAGAATGGCATTGACCCGCGGAGCACCGGTGGTGTATGTGAGGACCAAGTTTGAATCTGATTGTGTATTAGTATTGCTAACCTTTTCTCCCATTATCTGTGCTCGATCTAAGCTGCGGGCGCGTTCAATGGCATCGTCTACTATTTTCGGAGGATATTTTTGGCGTATGAGAGCAGATTTCAGTTCCTCCGCGTGTCGCTCAATTGCGCAGATTCGGAACAGACTCTTCTGTATCTGTGGGCCTGGGAGTAGGGAATGCCTGTTTTGCAGTGATGGGGGTGGCTACTATAAAAATGCAGATATTGCTGACGATCTGTCGGCTTTTTGTATAGGGACGTGGAAATGCGACCACCACTCAGTGACAGAGTGACGTCGAGAAAGTGAATACTATTTTGGGAGAAGTTGTGCGTAAAGCAGATTGACGGGTGCAGAGAATTGAAATTGGAAATGAAGTTTAAGAGACTTTGTTCATTGTCGGCCCACACAAAGAAAATATCATCCAGGAATCGCTTATAAAATATTGGTTTTACGGCCGAGTTTGCGAGGAACGGTATTTCTAAAGATGCCGTAAAGATATTTGCATAATTTGGCGCCATCTTCGTTCCCATGGCGGTTCCACTGATTTGCAAATAATGCTTGTCCTCGAACTCAAAGTGATTATATTTCAGTACTAGATTCAAAAGAGTCTCAACTGTGTCTTTATCTAATTGCCTAGGTTGGCTGGAGTCAACGTAAGCTGAAACTGCGGATGCTATGCCCTCGGCGTGAGGTATGTTGGTGTACAAAGATGCGACATCCATAGTGACCAAGTAACCCCCCGCCGGTACCGTCAGGTTTGATACCTCCCGAAGGAAATTATTTGTGTCTTTAATGTACGAGGGAAATGAAGATGGGATGTCCTTAATGAGACTGTCAATAAAGCTGGATATTTTCTCAGTCACTGTTCCATTACTGGAAACGATAGGCCGGCCGGGATTGTTTATATTGTGGATTTTGGGTAGTAGGTAGAAACGGCCGGGGCCAGAGTTTCTTGGTATCAATGCTTTGAGCGTCTTATCGGTTATTTGCCCTGCCTTGCGCAGAGTGGTTAGGGCGTCCTTTATTTCGCTTTCAAATTTCTCGGTAGGATTGCTTGGGAGTTCTCTGTAAAATTTAGAGTTTCCCAGTTGACGGAATCCTTCGGCTATGTAAACATTCCGGTCAAATACCACCACTGCACCACCCTTGTCCGCTGGCTTAATGACAATTGTCTGATCATCACGTAGAGTTCGCAGTGCCTGCTCTTCCTCTTTTGAGAGGTTACTGCGGATGGGACGATGCCTCTCGTACTCTTTTATAATGTCTTTTTGAACCGCACAAATATACATGTCCAAGTATTTGTCGCGTGCCTCGCCAGGTGTCCATGATTTGTCGGAGAGTCCAGGTAGCTGGTCAAGACACCCTTCTGTAGTTTTTCGATCATAAAAGTACTCCCGTAGTCGCAAATTTCTCGCGAAGTCATCCAAATCTTGAAACAATTGAAACTCGTTCATCCTTCCTTACGCCGGACAAAAAGTTAGACCTTTCGAAAGGAGATTTAGTTGCGCACTCGACAATGGGCTACTCGACAAGTTTATGACATTTGAGGCGTCGCCCACTGTCTCGTGCTTTTTTCCACTGATTACTTCAGAACAATCGGTCGCCTCGGATTCAGGGTTTTCGCTTTGAGAATCAGCTCTGATGACCGTTGGGATATTGTCACGCTCCGGTTTCTTTCTTTGTTGTTCTTGGATATTGAAATGTTTCCTTCCCTCGTACTTTACCAGTTCCAGCGCTTCCAATTCAGTGAGCTTTGACTGACACAACAGAAGCTGCTCCTCGTTTTTAAGCTGTGATGCTCTACGCACGCTATGTTGTGCCACCAGACGAGTGAGCCCAAGCGAGGCCTCCCGTAGTGTAGCATTCCACTGCTCTCTTTCTTTTTCGTCAAAGGTGTCCATTGCCAGCTTCTGTTTTACTTGGAGACGCTTCGGTGCGACGCCCGAGGCTAAATATTTATTCATATTAGAGGCATGCATCTGAAATCGCACTCGCTTGTCAATTGTCTTACGCAACGTCATGAACTCGCGGGACCAAAAATTGCCGGATCGCGCCGTACCTGAAGTGTTGGCCAGTCAATCTCTGGGCGTTGGCGCTGCGCAGCCGACAGCCTCGGCGTAGGTGGGGCGATCTCCGCGGTGTCCGCTGCCCTCCCGGCAACCGGCGCCCCTGGTCGTGCCTGAGCTCCGGGCACGTGCAGCGTGTTGGTCCGACCCGTCACAGGGGGCAGCCTGGGCATCGCCCGGATGGTATGATGAGCCCCGCCGCGTGGGCCCGGCGTAACCATTCGAGGTGTGTTCACGCCAAGATCCATGCAACCGTCCGCCGCCCCGCAGGAGCACGCACCTCAGGTGACTGGCAATGATGGCCACCCCCTCGAAGCTGGGGTGCACCCCATCAGACGCGAGTACTCTGCCTGGGGGCAGCCACTGGAACTCGTGGTCAAGGTAGATGGCGTTCCTTGTCCGCCGGCAGTGATTTCGCAGCAAGGCATTGAAGTGACATGCCTCCTTGTTGAAGCGCTCGATGTACCGTCTGTTGCGACACGCTCGGCGGCGGTTTGGTGTTCTCGGCAGCACCAAGGTGGCGAACAACTTCTTGATTTCCGGGCGCAGCTTGCGAATTGTGTCCAGCAGCTTTCTATACCGCTGGAAGACCATGCTGCCTGACTGAGAGGTGAGGTCCTTCGTACCCACATGTAGCACCAAGGTGGTCACGGAGCGTGGCACAAAGTCCAAAAGTGACAACGTGTCTTCAATCGATGCACATGACTGCGAGACGAAGGCTGGGGCGTCGTCCTCGTGAGGATCAAAGTGACTGAAAACATACTTGGTCTGTGAATCGTCGATGACGGCACAGTGCGGTATCTTATGCGGGAATTTCCATGAGATCTGTTTCCCTGTAGCAGGTTTGTAGCCATGAGTAGTAGTAGTAGGCAAAGAGGGTTTCTTCAGGCTACCTTTCAAACGTAAAGAACGTGAGTGGTGCTACAAGGTAAACAGAACAAGTATTTAATTTCGACAGTTTCGATTGGTGGACCGATCTTCGTCAGGGTTTACGAAAAAATGGCAGTTCGGCCGTAGTAGGGAAGAGACCAGACCGGGTACCCGGTCGTTCTTACATACATCAAACCGAGAGGAACAGTTGTGACAGTGATTGATTTTCGGCGCCTTGGCAGATTTACAGCGGCCTTTGGCAGCTATGCAGGGCAAGAGGAAGGCGGAGTCACATGTATGTAGAGCAAGGAGGTAAGTGAGGGAAAAAAAAAGAAGAAAAAAGGAAAAACAAAGAAAGAAAACGGAAAGAAAAAGAAAAAAAGTACACAGGAGGAGGGAGACGAAAGACGGAGAGGGAGGGGGGCGGGAAGTAGCGGCAGCTAGGTTCCCGTGCGCCCGAGGCAAGGAGGGAGAAAGCGATCGCTCCGCAGCTCCAGTGCGTGGGCTGCCGTTGTAGCGGGAGCGGGTGGCGGGGGGCACAATAGAGAAGGGGCCCAGAAGGAAGACAGAAGAGCGGCAACTTGTAGAAAGAAACACAGTGTCACAGTACAAATATACAAGGCACGGCCCGTTCCGGCAGCTTTGTGGTACAGCTACGGTGCGAAAAATAAGAAAAAAAGAAAAAAATAGTTCCAAAAAAGAATATATGCATGGGATTCGCAAAGCAAGTGCGCCCATGGGCTTAGATTTACGGAGTCGAGTTAAATAGCCTCCTTGTGGTCCAGTTTTTGAACGTTTAACAGACAACCGACATCAAGTCAGCACGTGCGTATTTCAGGAAGGGCAATAGGTCACTCCGAATGACCACTTCAGTGGCAGGGTCCAGGGAACTGAATTTATTGGTTTTCCGCTCGCCCCCTTGAGGCGCATGCGGAGGGGTGAGCAAGCAGTGAATAGCCAGCGTCTCAATATTAGAGTACATAGAATGTATTCGCGTTTCCCACGCACTTTCACGGCATATCCCGGAGGCACGTCATCCGCCCCGGACTCTCATTAATTCCTTTAGTGTACGTTCCAAATTTATGGATGAAAAAAGATTCTCTCTGCTCGCGTGCACGGGTGTGTTGGAAACCAGATTGCAAGAGCACAACGCTCACGCGTTCAAAGGAGTGATCTGGCAGCCGAACGTGCCTGGAGAAGGGTAAATTGGGGAGACTTTTCACATGCGCGCGGTGATTGTTGAACCGCAGGCGGAAAGGGGTCTCTGTTTGGCCGATATATTCCTGCTTACACACCTCGCATCGAATTTTGTACACGACGTTACTGGAATCACAGTCAAGATTTTCGGTAATTTTATATACGAAGGGCGAGTTCGATGCTTCAGCCGTGTCTGCTGTTGTCATGTGACGGCATACCTTGCAACGAGGTTTCCCACACGGTCGACAGCCCTTGGGTGTGTTTGACTTCTGTGTCCTCGCCCTGACTAACAAATCCTTTAAATTTTTGTTTCTTCTATACACAACCCGAGGCGGCTGCTTGAAGATAGTAGCGAGTCGGATGCTCTGTTTCATGATATTAAAATGGCGGGTGAGAATGGCATTGACCCGCGGAGCACCGGTGGTGTATGTGAAGACCAAGTTTGAATCTGATTGTGTATTAGTATTGCTAACCTTTTCTCCCACTCCCTCCTCCTGTGTGCTTTTTTCTTTTTCTTTCCGTTTTCTTTCTTTTTTTTCTTTTTTCTTCTTCTTTTTTTCCCTCACTTACCTCCTTGCTCTACATACATGTGACTCCGCCTTCCTCTTGCCCTGCATAGCTGCCAAAGGCCCCTGTAAATCTGCCAAGGCGCCGAAAATCAATCACTGTCACAACTGTTCCTCTCGGTTTGATGTATGTAAGAACGACCGGGTACCCGGTCTGGTCTCTTCCCTACTACGGCCGAACTGCCATTTTTTCGTAAACCCTGACGAAGATCGGTCCACCAATCGAAACTGTCGAAATTAAATACTTGTTCTGTTTACCTTGTAGCACCACTCAAGTTCTTTACGTTTGAAAGGTAGCCTGAAGAAACCCTCTTTGCCTACTACCACTACTCATGGCTACTAAACCTGCTACAGGGAAACAGATCTCATGGAAATTCCCGCATAAGATACCGCACTGTGCCGTCATCGGCGATTCACAGACCAAGTATGTTTTCAGTCACTTTGATCCACACGAGGACGACGCCCCAGCCTTCGTCTCGCAGTCATGTGCATCGATTGAAAACACGTTGTCACTTTTGGACTTTGTGCCACGCTCCGTGACCACCTTGGTGCTACATGTGGGTACGAACGACCTCACCTCTCAGTCAGGCAGCATGGTCTTCCAGCGGTATAGAAAGCTGGTGGACACAATTCGCAAGCTGCGCCCGGAAATCAAGAAGTTGTTCGCCACCTTGGTGCTGCCGAGAACACCAAACCGCCGCCGAGCGTGTCGCAACAGACGGTACATCGAGCGCTTCAACAAGGAGGCATGTCACTTCAATGCCTTGCTGCGAAATCACTGCTGGCGGACAAGGAACGCCATCTACCTTGACCACGAGTTCCAGTGGCTGCCCCCAGGCAGAGTACTCGCGTCTGATGGGGTGCACCCCAGCTTCGAGGGGGTGGCCATCATTGCCAGTCACCTGAGGTGCGTGCTCCTGCGGGGCGGCGGACGGTTGCATGGATCTTGGCGTGATCACACCTCGAATGGTTACGCCGGGCCCACGCGGCGGGGCTCATCATACCATCCGGGCGATGCCCAGGCTGCCCCCTGTGACGGGTCGGACCAACACGCTGCACGTGCCCGGAGCTCAGGCACGACCAGGGGCGCCGGTTGCCGGGAGGGCAGCGGACACCGCGGAGATCGCCCCACCTACGCCGAGGCTGTCGGCTGCGCAGCGCCAACGCCCAGAGATTGACTGGCCAACACTTCAGGTACGGCGCGATCCGGCACTTTTTGGTCCCGCGAGTTCATGACGTTGCGTAAGACAATTGACAAGCGAGTGCGATTTGAGATGCATGCCTCTAATATGAATAAATATTTAGCCTCGGGCGTCGCACCGAAGGGTCTCCAAGTAAAACAGAAGCTGGCAATGGACACCTTTGACGAAAAAGAAAGAGAGCAGTGGAATACTACACTACGGGAGGCCTCGCTTGGGCTCACTCGTCTGGTGGCACAACATAGCGTGCGTAGAGCATCACAGCTTAAAAACAAAGAGCAGCTTCTGTTGTGTCAGTCAAAGCTCACTGAATTGGAAGCGCTGGAACTGGTAAAGTACGAGGGAAGGAAAAATTTCAATATCCAAGAACAACAAAGAAAGAAACGGGAGCGTGACAATATCCCAACGGTCATCAGAGCTGATTCTCAAAGCGAAAACCCTGAATCCGAGGCGACCGATTGTTCTGAAGTAATCAGTGGAAAAAAGCACGAGACAGTGGGCGACGCCTCAAATGTCATAAACTTGTCGAGTAGCCCATTGTCGAGTGCGCAACTAAATCTCCTTTCGAAAGGTCTAACTCTTTGTCCGGCGTCAGGAAGGATGAACGAGTTTCAATTGTTTCAAGATTTGGATGACTTCGCGAGAAATTTGCGACTACGGGAGTACTTTTATGATCGAAAAACTACAGAAGGGTGTCTTGACCAGCTATCTGGACTCTCCGACAAATCATGGACACCTGGCGAGGCACGCGACAAATACTTGGACATGTATATTTGTGCGGTTCAAAAAGACATTATAAAAGAGTACGAGAGGCATCGTCCCATCCGCAGTAACCTCTCAAAAGAGGAAGAGCAGGCACTGCGAACTCTACGTGATGATCAGACAATTGTCATTAAGCCAGCGGACAAGGGTGGTGCAGTGGTGGTATTTGACCGGAATGTTTACATAGCCGAAGGATTCCGTCAACTGGGAAACTCTAAATTTTACAGAGAACTCCCAAGCAATCCTACCGAGAAATTTGAAAGCGGAATAAATGACGCCCTAACCACTCTGCGCAAGGCAGTGCAAATAACCGATAAGACGCTCAAAGCATTGATACCAAGAAACTCTGGCCCCGGCCGTTTCTACCTACTACCCAAAATCCACAAAATAAACAATCCCGGCCGGCCTATCGTTTCCAGTAATGGAACAGTGACTGAGAAAATATCCAGCTTTATTGACAGTCTCATTAAGGACATCCCATCTTCATTTCCCTCGTACATTAAAGACACAAATCATTTCCTTCGGGAGGTATCAAACCTGACGGTACCGGCGGGGGGTTACTTGGTCACTATGGATGTCGCATCTTTGTACAGCAACATACCTCACGCCGAGGGCATAGCATCCGCAGTTTCAGCTTACGCTGACTCCAGCCAACCTAGGCAATTAGATAAAGACACAGTTGAGACTCTTTTAAATCTAGTACTGAAATATAATCACTTTGAGTTCGAGGACAAGCATTATTTGCAAATCAGTGGAACCGCCATGGGAACGAAGATGGCGCCAAATTATGCAAATATCTTTATGGCATCTTTAGAAATACCGTTCCTCGCAAACTCGGCCGTAAAACCAATATTTTATAAGCGATTCCTGGATGACATTTTCTTTGTGTGGGCCGACAATGAACAAAGTCTCTTAAACTTCATTTCCAATTTCAATTCTCTGCACCCGTCAATCTGCTTTAAGCACAACTTCTCCCAAAATAGTATTCACTTCCTCGACGTCACTCTGTCACTGAGTGGTGGTCGCATTTCCACGTCCCTATACAAAAAGCCGACAGATCGTCAGCAATATCTGCATTTTTATAGTAGCCACCCCCATCACTGCAAAACAGGCATTCCCTACTCCCAGGCCCACAGATACACAAGAGTCTGTTCCGAATCTGCGCAATTTGAGCGACACGCGGAGGAACTGAAATCTGCTCTCATACGCCAAAAATATCCTCCGAAAATAGTAGACGATGACATTGAACGCGCCCGCAGCTTAGATAGAGCACAGATAATGGGAGAAAAGGTTAGCAATACTAATACACAATCAGATTCAAACTTGGTGCTCACATACACCACCGGTGCTCCGCGGGTCAATGCCATTCTCACCCGCCATTTTAATATCATGAAACAGAGCATCCGACTCGCTACTATCTTCAAGCAGCCGCCTCGGGTTGTGTATAGAAGAAACAAAAATTTAAAGGATTTGTTAGTCAGGGCGAGGACACAGAAGTCAAACACACCCAAGGGCTGTCGACCGTGTGGGAAACCTCGTTGCAAGGTATGCCGTCACATGGCAACAGCAGACACGGCTGAAGCATCGAACTCGCCCTTCGTATATAAAGTTACCGAAAATCTTGACTGTGATTCCAGTAACGTCGTGTACAAAATTCGATGCGAGGTGTGTAAGCAGGAATATATCGGCCAAACAGAGACCCCTTTCCGCCTGCGGTTTAACAATCACCGCGCGCATGTGAAAAGTCTCCCCAATTTACCCTTCTCCAGGCACGTTCGGCTGCCAGATCACTCCTTTGAACGCGTGAGCGTTGTGCTCTTGCAATCTGGTTTCCAACACACCCGTGCACGCGAGCAGAGAGAATCTGTTTTCATCCATAAATTTGGAACGTACACTAAAGGAATTAATGAGAGTCCGGGGCGGATGACGTGCCTCCGGGATATGCCGTGAAAGTGCGTGGGAAACGCGAATACATTCTATGTACTCTAATATTGAGACGCTGGCTATTCACTGCTTGCTCACCCCTCCGCATGCGCCTCAAGGGGGCGAGCGGAAAACCAATAAATTCAGTTCCCTGGACCCTGCCACTGAAGTGGTCATTCGGAGTGACCTATTGCCCTTCCTGAAATACGCACGTGCTGACTTGATGTCGGTTGTCTGTTAAACGTTCAAAAACTGGACCACAAGGAGGCTATTTAACTCGACTCCGTAAATCTAAGCCCATGGGCGCACTTGCTTTGCGAATCCCATGCATATATTCTTTTTTGGAACTATTTTTTTCTTTTTTTCTTATTTTTCGCACCGTAGCTGTACCACAAAGCTGCCGGAACGGGCCGTGCCTTGTATATTTGTACTGTGACACTGTGTTTCTTTCTACAAGTTGCCGCTCTTCTGTCTTCCTTCTGGGCCCCTTCTCTATTGTGCCCCCCGCCACCCGCTCCCGCTACAACGGCAGCCCACGCACTGGAGCTGCGGAGCGACCGCTTTCTCCCTCCTTGCCTCGGGTGCACGGGAACCTAGCTGCCGCTATTTCCCGCCCCCCCTCCCTCTCCGTCTTACGTCTCCCTCCTCCTGTGTGCTTTCTTCTTTTTCTTTCCGTTTTCTTTCGTTTTTTTTTCCTTTTTTCTTCTTTTTTTTTCCCTCACTTACCTCCTTGCTCTACATACATGTGACTCCGCCTTCCTCTTGCCGTGCATAGCTGCCAAAGGCCGCTGTAAATCTGCCAAGGCGCCGAAAATCAATCACTGTCACAACTGTTCCTCTCGGTTTGATGTATGTAAGAACGACCGGGTACCCGGTCTGGTGTCTTCCCTACTATTTTTTGTAAACCCTGACGAAGATCGGTCCACCGATCGAAACTGGCGAAATTAAATACTTGTTCTGTTTACCTTGTAGCACCACTCAAGTTCTATATATAAATATATATATATATATATATATATATATATATATATATATATATATATATATATATATATATATATATATATATATTGTTGCGTGTGAAGGAGACCGTTTGTAACCCTTATAGATGCAGGGGACTGTTAACTTTAAGTCGCGAAGGTGAGCGCAAGAGCGGTCACCTGGTTTATCAACTGAGCGTCGTCCTCTTCTTCCTTCCTCTACTCGGGCCCGCAAGCACGTTCACTGGTCTTCGTTTTCTTCATGCGTAACATTCCTCTCGTCGCAGACGAAGCCCGCCGGGCGAGTTAATCCATGTGTCTTGACGTGAACAATTTCAAGAGGGCGACATGGACCACTTGTGTCTTGGCAGCTCTTCTACCACTCGCCGTGAGGCGAGCTATGTTATACGTGACTTCCGTGAGTCTGTTAATAAGCACAAACGGTCCATCGTAGGTGGCCAAAAGTTTTTGGCATAACCCGCGTTTCCGTACTGGAGTCCACAGCCAGACTAAATCACCAGGGCGATAGGCTACCGGACGGTGGCGAATGTCGTAGCGTGCTTTTGATCTGTCCTGCGATGCCAAAGTGCGCAAACGAGCAATACGACGAGCTTCTTCGGCGAGGCAGAGAGTCTCGACGACAGTGGGATTTTCGTGACAGCAGAAGGGGAAAACAGTGTCGATTGTGTACCGGGGTGGCCGTGCGTACAGCAGGAAGAAAGGGCTATAGCCGGTGGTCTCGTGCTTGGCGGTGTTGAACGCGTACGTGATAAAAGGCAGTACGTCATCCCAGTTCTTGTGGTCGGATGAAACGTACATAGATAGCATGTTTACAATTGTTCGGTTAGTGTGCTCCGTAAGCCCATTCGTTTGTGGAATGTATGGTGTCGAGTGACGCAAGTGGGAACCACACATACGAAGCAGCTCCTCTACGACGTCTGCTGTGAATTGTCGTCCACGGTCGCTGATGATCACGCGAGGCGGACCTTGTCGCGCGATCACATATTGCAGCAGGAATGTTGAAACGTCAGTGGCAGTTGCGGAGGGCAGCTGCCGCCGTCTCGCAGTAGCGTGTGAGGTAGTCGACGCAAACAACTATCCAACGGTTTCCCTTGGCTGATTTTGGAAATGGGCCTACGAAGTCAATGCCCACTTGTTGGAAAGGCGTGCTTGGAGATGGGATCGGCTGCAGAAGACCTGCTGGAGCAGTAGATGGCCGTTTGTGGCGCTGACACTGCATGCAGCTGGCCACATACGTCTCAACAGATTGTCGCATTCCAGGCCCATAAAAGCGTTCCTGAATCCGGTAGAGCGTCCTCGCCGAGCCTAGATGGCCAGACGTAGGGTCGTCGTGCATAGCACTCAGAATCGCTGTGCGAAGGCTCTCCGGCACCACTAGGAGAAAACGTGCGCCAGTGCAGGAAAAGTTCTTCTTATAGAGGAGTCCATCACGTACACAGAAATGGTTTGCTGTCGTCGAGGCGGTCGTAGCGGTGAAGAGCGGTGTTAATTTACCGTCTTTTCGCTGTTCGGTTTTGAAGCAGTCGACGTCTGGAAAACGCGGCGACAAAGAAGCCACGAGGTGATCGAAGTCGTCGGCGTCACAGTCCGTAGTACTAAGTGGCATACGCGAGAGACAGTCCGCATCAGCGTGTCGTCGACCACTCTTATAAGAGACGGTGAAGCTTTATTCTTGCAGTCGGAGCGCCCAGCGCGCAAGGCGGCCACAAGGGTAACGAAGATTCACAAGCCAACACAATGAGTGGTGGTCGGTGACCACTGTAAAGGGGCGTCCATACAGGTAAGAACGAAACCGCTGAACCGCAAATATTACCGCGACGCATTCTTGTTCCGTCACAGTGTAATTCTGCTCGGGCCTATTTAATGAGCGGCTTGCATATGCGATCACGTGTTCGCGGTCACCGTAGCGTTGAACTAGGACGGCACCAATACCTATGCCACTGGTATCTGTATGGAGTTCTGTCGGAGCTGAAGGACTGAAGTGTTGAAGAACCGGTCGTGACGTCAGCAGGAACTTCAACTGATGAAAAGAAGAGTCACACTCCGGAGTCCACTCAAAGGGGGTGTCCTTCCGTAGCAGGCATGTCAGCGGATACGCAACGTCGGCGAATTTAGGAATAAATCAGCGGAAATAGGAACAAAGCCCCAGAAAACTACGGAGCTCCTTGACAGAGCGTGGTGCACTGAACGCTTCAACGGCTGCTGTTTTCTGGGGATCAGGGCGGATGCCATCCTTGTCGACGAGGTGCCCAAGCACAAGGGTTTGGCGGTCTCCGAAGTGGCATTTCTTAGAGTTTAACACTAGACCAGCGTTTCTGATGCAGTTCAGGACAATATCCAGACGCGAGTTGTGTTCGCTGAAGGTGCGGCCAAAGATGACGACGTCGTCGAGGTAGCACATGCAGATGTTCCACTTCAAGCCACGCAATACAGTGTCCATAAATCTCTCGAAAGTTGCCGGAGCGTTGCACAATCCAAATGGCATCACATTAAATTCGAAGAGCCCGTCAGGGGTTACAAAGGCAGTCTTCTCTTTGTCGTAAGGATGCATCGGAATTTGCCAATAGCCGGATCGTAAATCTACTGAGGAAAAGTAAGAGGCTGAATGAAGGCAGTCTATGGCGTCATCAATATGTGGGAGTGGGTACACGTCCTTTTTTGTTACAGCATTCAAACGGCGATAGTCGACGCAAAATCTCCAAGATCCATCGTTTTTTTTTAACAAGAATCACTGGAGCTGCCCACGGACTTGCTGACTCTTGTACGATTCCCTTTTTCATCATTTCGTGCACTTGTTCGTTGATAATCTGGCGCTCTGATGGTGAAATACGATATGGCTTTTGTCTACTCGGATTTGCCGAACCCGTGTTGATGGTATGGCGCGTTCGAGACGCAGGGATCGCAGGTATATTGTCCTTCTGCGCAAAGTCGAATACCGAAACGTGCTTCGAAAGCACACCCACTAACGTTCGGCGTTCACTCGTGTTGAGCGATTTATTTACCATCGACAAAACGGCCGTTTCCGAACTGTGGCCATGAGGTTCTTTCGGCACATCCATAAGTTCAGCCACTGATAAGGACGCGTGTTCCCTGGCGAAGGCTAATTTCATGCCATCTAATTTTATAACGGGCTCCTTAGAACAGTTTACGGTCCATAAGCCAGTCCGTCCACCTTTGATCGACACCACACAATGTGGCACCAACACATTCTTCTTCATACAGTTAAAGTGCATCGGTTCTACGGTAGCTTCGAAGCAGTCGGAATCGGCGCCGCAACAGACAACGGGAACGCAAACGGTAGATGATGCAGGTATGACCGTATCACCACAAACACACAGTGTAGTTTCGCGATCTACAGGGATCTCCAGGAGTCCTGATGGAATTCTACCACTTAAGAATACTTTTCCTGTGCGGCAGTCGACAGTAGCACCACACTCCCGCAAGAAGTCCATGCCGAGAATAACATCATGAGCCGACCGAGGAATAATTACAAACTCTGTCGTAATAACATGGCATCCCAAAAATACGTCAGCACTACACACACCAATAGGTCGCAATGGCTCACCACTCACTCCACAGAACCTTGAATCATCGTCCCATTTAAACAAAACCTTTCGCCCTAACACGTGTTCAAAAGAGACACTCATGACGGAAATTGTTGCGCCTGTGTCCACCAGAGCCATCATAGGGACATTATCTACAAGCACGCGCACTTTGTTTTTCAGCATCAACACAGGAGGTATTTCTGTCAGTAGCACGTCTCCAGCGACCTCACCTCCATCGGCCGCGCTAGCTAGTTTTCCGGTGACGAAGGAACGTGGTGCGATGCCGCGGTGAGGGAGAACGGGGAGCACGACGTTGCGGTGGGGGGGTCAAACTCCTGTCAGTTGCCGGGGAGCGATTCCGGGAGCCGCTGAGCCAATACTCGTCGCCAGAGGATACGTGTGCTGGCCACGGGGCAGCGTGTGACCGTTCGGAGGGCCGAGAAAACTCTGAGGGCTGGCCATACCACGTGGTCATACGCTGGTTGCAAAACCGCGATATATGACCCGGGACGCCACAGGAATAACACACCGGGAGAGGTCGAAACCTTGGTTGTTCGTCGATGAAGCGGATATTATCATTTTCCCGAGTGTAGTGGGTTGGTTCCTGGCGTGTGTCACGATGATACATCGGGCGTCGAGTAGGCGTGCGTTGAGCGCGTTGGTCATAGCGCGGAGTCGGAGGGCGTGTTGTCAGCCTCGGCTGTGGGGCTGCGCTGTACTCTACGGTCGCTGCGGTAACCATCGGTTGCCAAGGGGCCGAATGTGGCGTCATCATAGCCTCACGTGACGTGTACACGCCATGGTGGTCAGCAGTTGTGTGCAACTCCTCGCGGCGGGAAAGTTCCTCGCGGACGATCTGTCGGACGGTGGAAGGAAGGTCGAGGGAAGGACTCGTGTCCACACTGGCAACCGTCGTAACGTTTGCCAATCGACCAAACTTTGGCGCAATCCGACGCATCTTGAGCGTTTCAAAAGTTCTGCAGTGCCGAATGACGTCAGACACAGAACAGAGGCTCTCCTTTCCAATTAGAAAATTGTACACATCCTCAGCCACTCCTTTCAGCAAATGTCCGACTTTATCTTCTTCCGACATGCGAGCACTGACCACCTTGCACAGCTTTAATACTTCTTCGATATATGTTGTGCATGTCTCACCTGGTAGCTGCGCCCGTTGAGACAGTGTCTGTTCCGTACGCTTCTTTTTGGCGACTGAGTCCCCAAAACAAGCCTTTAGCTCGTCAACAAAATGTTCCCATGTCGTAAGCGCGTCCTCGTGGTTCTGGTACCACACGAGGGCGGTATCGGTCAAGGACAACACCACATTGGTGAGCTGAGCGGTTGCATCCCACCCGTTGGATTTGCTCACTCGTTTGTAGTGGACGAGCCACTCGTCAGCATCTTCCTCCGCTTCGCCTCCGAAGGTGGGTGGAACTCAGTAGTATGGCAGTGGACTGCTAGGCGCTGCCCTCGGAGTGGCTCCTTCTTCTGGCATGTCGAAGATGGTCACGGCTGATGGCGGGAGGCCGGCAAGTCGACGGCTTCGACGAAGCTGCGGCAGTGATGGTTCCGTTGTTGTGAGCGGTACCCAGCACCTCCACCACTTTGTTGCGTGCGAAGGAGACCGTTTGTAACCCTTACGGATGAAGGAGACCGTTTACTTTAAGTCGCGAAGGTGAGTGCAAGAGCGGTCAGCTGGTTTATCAACTGAGCATCGTCCCCTTCTCGGGACCGCAAGCACGTTCACTGGTCTTTGTTTACTTCATGCGTAGCAATATATATATATATATATATATATATATATATATATATATATATATATATATATATATATATATATATATATTTATCACCAGCCTCTTTTATGTCCACTGCGATCTCCACTTAATCTGTCCTGCGGGAACCGATTCTCACTAGCACCCACGAATGTCCTAATTTCGTTGCACCACCTAGTTCTATGCTGTCCTCTGCTGCTCGTCCCTTCTCTGACACTCTAATGGACTTATGTTTATCTAATCTGCGTATTTACATGGCATGCACAACGCCACTTTTTTTCTCCTAATGTCAATTGCGATATCGTCTATACCCGTTTGCTCTCTGATCCAAACCACCTTCTTTCTATCTGTTAGAGTTATGCCTAGCATTCTACATTCCATCGCTCTTAGGGCCGTCCTTAACTTGTTCTCAAGCTTCTTTGTCAGTCTCCAAGTATTTGCCTGATATTTCAGCATTGGTAAAATGCACTCACTGTACACCTTTCTTTTCAATGGTAACGGTAAGCTTCCAGTTGGGAGCTGACGATATCTGCCATATGGGGTCCAGCAAATTTTTATTCTTCCGTTAATTTCCTTCTCGTGATCAGGGTTCTCTGTGATGATTTGACTTTGGTAAACGTACTTCTTCACAGACTCTATGGGCAGACTGGCTATCCTGAACTCTTCCCTTGCCTAGTTTTTCATCATTATCTTTGTCTTCTGCTTATTATTCAACCCCACTCTTACGCTCTCTCTGTTAAAGTCCTCAATCATTTTTTGTAACTCGTCTGCAGTGTTGCTGAATAGAAAATGGCATCGGCAAGCCTATGGTTGCTGAGGTATTGGCCATCGATCCTTACTCCTAAGTCTTCCCAGTTTAATAGCTTCAATACTTCTTCCAAGCATGCAGTAAATAGCATTGGATAGACTGTGTTTCCTTGCCTGACCTTTTTATTTGAAGGTATCTTCCTACTTTTCTTATGTAGAATTATTGTGGCTGTGGAATCTTTGTAGATATTTTCCAAAGAACTTGCGTAAGTGGCCTGTACTCCTCGATTACGCAATGCTTCTAAGCATTCTGGTATCTGTACTGAATCCAATGCCTTTTCGTAATCAATGAAAGCGATATATAGACATCGGCTATATATAGCGATTGTACCCTGCTGATTTCTCGATTACCTGATTGACGACCTGGATGTCATCCATTGTCGAGTATCTCTTCCTGAAGCTGACCTGTTCCCTTGGTTGACTAAAGTCCAGTGTGCAACGATCCGCGCGGGTTCGTAAACAAGGGAGGCATCGAGGCACCCTCCGTGTGACAGGCACCCCGCCGCGTGGTGGTGATGTAGGATGGTTGCCCACAGAGCAGCTTTGCTGGTCGGTGTTTATTGGGTGCAGTGACCAATGTTGCCGACCGAGCTTGGCAGGCCACCAAGCCTGAGGGGCCAACGAAGATTATGCCTGAGCAGGCGTCAGATGCTTGTTACACCCCCTTATTGCCGATTTGTTTATCGACAACAAAAAAGGTCCCCGTTCAAAGTACGAGGCTCCGCCTCCGTCCTAGCCAAGTCGATGGAGCCTGCTACACAGGCGAGTAATGGTCCGGTGGCCTCCGCTGTCGAGTACTCCGCCTGGGCACCGGTGTTGACGGGCAAGGTGTGGCAACGCCAGGTCCTGCCTGAGCCATCCTCACCCCATCCGGAGGGTCCGCAGTAGTCGGCATTGTGAGTGGTGCTGGGCTGGCAACCCCGCAACACTGTCAACGCTTGCCCTCTCTGAGTTGGGTGGTGCTCCGCTTGAAGCGACAGGTGTTGCCGCTAGTCCTCCTGCAGGATGGAACTCTGAAGTGGTAGTCGAGGGTGCTGGCGAGGTCCCGAGGCAAGGCCTAACATGGTCGGCGTGTCTCTGCCACGTGGCCACATCTGGCATGCGCATGAGCAGCGATGAGGCGCTGACAGGAGACACCACCTGTCCGGTGGACCAGGGCGGGCCAAGACAAAAGTTCGTGGCAAAGCTGGAGCTCCCAACTCCGGCAAAGGCCCGGGACGGCTCCTTCGGTCAGCAGCCAGCTTCTGCTTCAGCAGATTCAGGAGCACTGTGGATCGGATGTCCGGATACAAGATGCCCAAGGGTGTCTTGACCTTCCCACCCAGCAGGAGCAAACGGGGGGCACGGCCAGTGACATCGTGGGGCGTGCTCCGGTACTGGAACATAATCTAGGCAATCTATGTCCGTTCTTGAGCTTGTTCTTGATGGTTTGTACCACTCCCTCGGCTGAACCGTTTGAAGCAGGGTGGTACGGCGGAACCGTTACCCGGCGGATTCTTTCTTCGTCAGCCAGGCCAGGTACTCTGTGCTGGCGAAAGCAGTACCATTGTCACGACACGACGACGTACGGTAACCCATGGGCGGCGAAGACGTGTCGCAGCGCTGCAATCGTCGCGCCTGGTGATGGAGGGGGGACAAGTAAAACCTCCACCCACTTCGAAAAGGCGTCCACTACTACCAGGAAGTAAGGGCGCTTGAAGGGCCCCCCAACATCCATATGTAGGTGGGACCAGGGCCTCTGTGAGAACGGACAGGGAGTGGTTTCCACATGACCTGAGGCCCGCTGAAGCTCCTGGCAGAAGTAGCAGCTCTGCACAATGTGAATGGTGCCCTGGTCCAGGCCAGGCCACTAAACATGGGACCGGGCCACTATTTTGGTCATTTCCATGCCAGGGTGACCCGTGTGTATCAACTGAACAACTGCAAGACCATTGACCAGAGATTTGTGGGATCATCACCCTCGAACCCCACCGTACCCAGCCCTGCTGCAAGCTCAGCTCAGCGGCCTTGTGGCTATAAGCCTGCTGAACCAATTCCTCCCCACGGGACACCACTTTAACCACCTCAGAACGGACTGGGTCTCGGCTGGTCGCTTGGGATACTGCAGGTCTGTAGTGCACCTCCGGCTACGCGTGCTTAAGCATGAACATGTCAGCAGGTTCCGGAACAGCATCATGCACCTCTGGCAGGGGCAGGCGGCTCAGGGCATCAGCAGGTCCCAGGTCTTTTTTCGGAGAGTAAATAAGCTTGTAACTGTGAGCTGCCAGCCTCAACGCCCAGGCTACCACTTTATGAGATGCCTGCACTGGAGCTGTCTTGTCAGACCCCAGCAGCCCCAACAGCGACTTGTGGTTAGTGACCACCTCGAACTTCCGGCCTCACAGGTACTGATGGACGCGTTCGACACCGAACATCAGGCGCAGGCATGCCTTGTCCACGTGGCTGTATCAGTGCTCGGCAGCATGGCCGACGTGAAGGAAATGACACAGGGCGTTCCCGGCCATACTTGTCCCGGTGGGCGGGGACGGCTCCCACGCCTTACGGCGACCCATCTACGGTTAGAACGACTGGCTTGGCAGGATCGAATTGCACCAGCACCAACACCAGCCTTGGGGATTCGCTCCTTGCTGCGCTGGAAAGCCTTGTCATGCTTCTTCATCCAGACCCATTGCTGACCATCTCGAAGCAGATGGAGTTGCTGTAGATGCTCCATCTGCTCCAGTAGGCTAGTGCTTGGGGAGGAGGCTGGGGTCGTATTTAACGGCATTTAGGGTGGCTTCCTGGTACTCTGGCAGACAAACGCCCAGTAATGAATTGTATATGACCCCTTGGTTAAGTAATGTGGAATGGCTGCCTCCCTGCCACCAAAGCGAACGCTGAGCTGTTCCTGACCCTTCACCTGGGAGAGCTGCCCGGAGTAGCTGCGCAGCATCATGCCCGAAGCCTCGACGGACACGCCGGGGAAAATACCCTTGAAGAGTTTCCCGGCCATGACCAACACGCTGGCCCCTGTGTCCAGCTCCATGGAAATGGGGTGCCCGCAGATTTCGATGGTCAGCATGTATGGTGGTACAGACGGCGGTACAAGGCCTGTATGCCACATGTCGAAAATCGGTGGGTCCTTGGCCACGACGTGAGGCCTGGCCGCGGAGCAACCCGAGCCAGCTTCCGCACGCCTTCCGCACGCCGTCCCAGCGTCACTTGTGGGTTCGCTTGCACAAAATAGGTGCGCCGTCGTAAACTTCGCCATGGGGTTCCCATTATGCTGACTCTTGCCAACCGCTGGCAACAGCAATTCATCCCCACCTGCTCATTTTTGTGGCCATTTTTGACACCAATTCAGTGAACGTTAGAAGACTGCAATGGTACTGCACTTTTTCTTACATAAACAATCGTCACAGTTATCATGTTTTAGTTATAGAATGGGTTTTTTATGACACCGTTATATACACCGTTTTTTCGGAAACATCATGTATTCAGATATTTTTACACATATATACACCCGCGAGCAAAAGTGTACGGCTCACAAGGTCGCCGTAAAGGTTGAATTTCATCGTAATTTACAAGCATAGACAGGAATTAACGAGTCCACAGTAAAGTTCGCAGTACCATGTCTGGACTGCAGTACTCAAATTCAAGTTGTGTTCTCAGTCAGATTAAATAACTTGGTTTTATCACGCTACCCCTGGTCTGTATACTTTTGCTGACGGGTGTACATGCTTCATTCTTATTTTAATAAATAAAGCACAATTCAGGCATATGCCCGCGTTCTATGCTCTCAAAATAAGACTGGTAACGTTATAAATAATAAACATAATCGCTACATTGTAGAAAGTCATGCTACTCCGGGGATACGTTGATTTCAACTTTTGCGCTGCAAAGTGAGATGGCAAGGATGATAAGTTATGGTCGCATGATGACTATATAAAAAAACTAAACTCGCAGTGAAGGAAGAAACAAATACTAACAACACGTAGTGCGCCCTTCGAAACGTAAGATTAGAATTATGAAATCTGTAGTTAATATCTACCCAAATGATGCAGAAAGCAATTACTGTTGCGTATTTTGTAACACAAGACATTGCAATTGGAACACATGCACAACACGTTCCAAGAATAGAACGAGGGGCTGTCCTTCGAATCAGAAGATCTACAAACTGAGGAGATTCGACTGTTGGCATCGGGACCGAATGGTACATAAATAATAGTGCAGAGGTCCTACCTAACTAAACAATTGTTACGAAATTCCGCCTGGTGTAGCCGGGTTTTTCGGACAGCACTTTTCACATAACCATCACGAAATCCAAAGTAACCCAATGAGGCTTTCTCTGTGTGTACTGTAACGTCAGGCTAGCTATTGCACGCGCTGCATAGAGGAAGCACGTGCTTTCTTCTACAGTATTTGGAATTAAAGCGTCTAAGAAACTAATATTAGAAGTTATCGCTAGAAGCGCAAGCGATGTAGAAGCGACCTATAAAACGACACGCGATATACAGAAATGGTTACAGAACACGTTCAAAGTGGACAAAAAATTTTTATAGCCAATGCATGTACGCAAAAATACGCACCTCTAGAGCGCACTGAAGGCCACAGCCAATGCACGTACGGCGATCCGGCGTCAACTTATTGAGAGCTTCCCGAAAGCCTTTTACGGTTCGTTGATTGACTGCCATCATCGGGTGCTGCACTTTTGCGGTGGTGCTGAATGTGACGATGGCGAGCTGTACCATGTTGTCGAGCGAACGCAGAAGGAAGCCGTCAAGCGCCTCTTTTAGTGTTTCTAGTCGCTTATGTTCCTGAAATACAGAAGACATGACATGAAGAAATGATCTAAAATAGGCTGTGCTCTAGAAATGCAGAAGTAATTAATCACTGAGTTCTGTTGGATTTCTTTATTGCAATGCCAAGTTCGAAAACATACGCGAAAGCTGCGACAACCCATGTGGCTTAACGAGATTATCTTAGTTTTGGGTACACAGTAAGAGGAGGGTACAAATCGAGTTCTTAAAATAGCTCCAGTAGAAACAAAATGAGACAAAGAAATCTGACTAATCTTTAGAACGCGATATGTTTTTATGTGAGTAGATGAACAAAAATGTTAAGGCAGACCGAATGCAGGACCACATATACAATTTCCAGTTCACTATATATATTGTTTACAAAAACTGAAATAAATTTCTAAGATTGCTTTCTGCAAGAAGAACACAGCGCTCGATAGTGAACCTCTGATTTTCCTTTGATACCGCGGGCTGCAGTAACCAGTCAGGGTGTCTAGGTCTGGCTGCTCTCTGGAAGTTCTCTCGCCAGGAGGCGACAAAGTGAAATTATGAGCGCTGGCCGCCACATATTTCGGGACTTGACGGATTGCAAGGCTGGCTCTTGAGAACTTTTACCTCGCTCGGCCAACTGGCTACGGTGATAATCGGATTGCGTCACTTCTAGCGTTATGGATCTAACGTTATAACGTACGTACGTATGTACCTAATGCGTGCGTACGTATGATGGTATTTGCGGCGTTTGTGAAAAACGCTAAACACCGTTCTTCTGCTTTTTTTATAGCGATACCGTTGACGTCGTTGCTGAACCTGTTGGGACCTCGGGCCACGAGCTTCGTACTGCGGCTGTGATCTACGCATCGTAAACCACGGTGCATCGACGGAGCTGTCAACTGTGATCGCTACGGACGGTGCTTGCGTCGGCTTCTGGGTCACGTGATACCTGATTCGGTACCCGCTGGCGGCTATCAGCTGTAAGAGGGCCCTGTGGATTGTGACTAGTTGGGATTTGCGGCGTTTGTGAAAAGCGCTGAACATCGTTATTTTGCCTTTTATAGGTGAGTGCAGGTTCATAGCATTGCAAACTGTACCTCAGTGCACGCCGCAAATCCCAAGCCCAGTGCCTGTGATTATATTCGTACAGTATGCGTGTTGACATTGTCACATAACGACCGTGTATAGTTAGCTATAGCCAACGACTACAGTGTAGCTGCTGTGAGAGGCTTCATTTAAAAGCCGCTGCTGGTTTCTTTGCTCCATGGTGCCCGAGAGGGCGACTGAATATTATGTTTTCTGTGGTTCATCTCCTAATCTGCTGCCGCGCCATTGAAGTCAATCGCGGCCCTGAAAAGATAGACAGGGCTCCTGATGCCCTAAAAGTGCCGAATCTGCGCGTGAAAAATTTAAAAAGGAAATTAGCCGTAAGGTGAAGGACATTTTATGAGGTATAACTGACCTTAAGAAAGGCCTTTCGAAAGTGGCAGCTTCGCTGGACAATTCTTTAGAAAATGCCACAGTGTTATTCGAAGTAAAAAAAGGTGTCGATGACATCAAAACCGATCTTTCATCCTTTTCTGATAGGCGGGATTCTGAACCTAAAATAGTTAAACTCGTTGATGACATCAATAAACGCATGCGCAGAAAAAATTGATATTCAAAGGCTTGCCTGAGGAAGAGAAAGAAGACTACGAGGCTTCTCGAGTTGTCGTTGAAAGCTTCTGCAGAGCTCACCTTGGCCTCGAGGTAACGGATATTGACCGTGCGCATCGCATTGGATCTCACAGGCAAGGGCAGCACCGGTCAGTAATAGTGAGGTTTCTACACTACAAGACAAAATCCAGTATTTTGGCTCATTCGTACAAGCTAATTAATTTGAAATTAAAGGTTTGGATAGATTATGACTTTTCAGCTGGAATATAATTCATGCGCAAAATACTTCGCGACTTTGCTAGAGCGAATTGTCAAGCCGATGAAAAGTTTAAGCTATCTTTCGCCAAGCTACAGATACGCAGGAAATTATATCGGTGCCAGCATTCCGAGGGTAGGGTCATGGAATGTGTCCATCGAAATGCAAACCCATGACGCAGTCGCCAAGCGCAGAAAGACAGTGGGATCCCTACATTTTCTACAATTTCCGCTAACTTTCGTAGCACCCTTAACAAACAAGATGAGCTTACTTCCATCATTCACGCTTGTAATGCAGATGTTATAATTGGAACCGCAACGTGGTAACACCGGAAGTTAGCAATCTGAGTTACAAATTTCAAATTTATTCACTGCTTTCGTAAAGACCGTGTGTATAGAAAAGGAGGCGGTGTCGTAGTAGCAATAAGAAAGCATATACAGGTAAAACACATACCTACTGACAGTATCCTTGGAACTATTTGGGTTACATGCTATTTACCAGCTATAACTTTGTTTGTTGGAGCTTGCTATAGGCCACCTGACTTTCTACAATTTTTTTCGGAGGAACTGCAGTCCGTATTAGGCTCAATTTTATCCGAATATATTAACTCTCCCTTAATTTTGGCCTGTGATTTCAACTTTTCAGTCATAGAGTGCTCAACCTTAAAGCCCCTAGCATACGCCACACACCCGATCCTGCAGATTTTGTTGACCTTTAGAATATTTTCAGTTGTCTCAACTTATCGTAATCCCTACGCGGCACAATGCTGTTTTTGATCTGTTTCTAACAACACATCCCAAACGTGCTACCGTGGATGTACTAGAGTATATCAGTGACCATCGTGTCATACATTGTACTTTAAAACGGAAACTGTGAAGAAACCGCGACAAAAAAAGATCTATGACTATTCTAGAACAGATCCCGAAGGCTTCAACTCTGAGCTTTTTGAATTTTACCTGTCATTTACGCAAACGTATGAAAACTGTTCGTTGCAAGATAACTGGATTCGTTTTCATGCCGAGTTGTTAAGTCTCCGGAAGCGATAAACGCCAAAAAGATGGATCTACGAAACAGCAGACAAGCCATGGTATACTATTGAGATTAAGCGATATTTGAATAAAAAGAAACGTTTGTTTCGAAAAGCAAGAAGCCCCAAATCTGTTGAAGCTACGTCAGAATATTTATCCTTTTCTAAAGAATGTGTATTACATATTGAGGCTGCCATATATAAGTTTTTCAGCCAGGATATTTGGCAATTTCTAAAAACTTATCCAAAAATTTTGGAAGGTCATTTCTCCCGCATCTGCAAAAGAGTTACCTGTATTTCCACTGAGTCTAGTGCTGCAATTAATGTCATGGATGTTCTTCAATGGTTAATTTATTCGCTTGTGGTGTAATTAATGACGAAAAGCCCCTAGATAAGTCAAATCAGTTTTCTCATAGTTCTCCCCTTATGAAATGTATAACTGTGACAAGGGGCGTTATTGTGAAAGCTGTTGAGCGTTTACCATCGTTTTTTAGTCTTGGCCTTGACGGTGTTTTTACTAAGCTACTAAACATGACAAAGCACAATTCTGCTCTTATACTTACACTATTATTTCAACAGTCTCTTGACACTGCCGAAATTCCACACCACTGGAAATTGGCACATGTGATACCAATATATAAAACCGGCGATAAAAACAAGCTAACAACCTATAGGCGTATATCTCTCATGTCTGTTGTATGCAAACTATCTGAGCACGTGTTATCTTCTCAAATTAAGCAGTACATGGCTAGAAACCACACTAAATTTGCAAACCAGCGTGGTTTTAACGAGGCCAGTCATGTGAATCCTAGCTTCTTGAACTTACTACAGACATTCACCTTAAACTTCACGAACTTACACAAACTGACGTCACCATTATAGATTTTGCTAAAGCTTTTGACCGTGTGGCTCATAACCGCCTCATATATAAAATGAAGCTGATTAAAGTTGACGAAAAAGTAATAAAATGGGTTAAAGAATATTTAAGTAACAGACGACAAGCTGTCGTAATCAATATAGCCCGTCCACCATTTGAACATGTTCAGTCCGGTGTACCTCAAGGTTCCATTTTGGGACCCACTCTATCTTTAATTTATACAAATGATATTCATCAGGGTATAGACTCCGAAATCCGTTTATATGCCAACCAATGCGTTCTGTATCGGCCATTAAAATGTAAGGCTGACTGTGATAAATTACAAAATCACTTGAAAAGGTTTAAAAGATGGTGCTCAGAATGGCAAATGAGCATAAATACCTCTAAAACTAAACTTATGAGATTTACTACTTGCAATGAAATTATGCAACACCCATACTTTCTTAATGGTGAGGCTCTAGAAAGTGCCGAATCATTTAAATATCTAGGTGTTCATCTTTTTCCGACTTTGTCTTGGCACAATCATGTGGGTTGTATTGTTTCCGCTGCATGCAAATCTCATGGCTTCATTCGTCGAACGCTTCGTCAGGCTAATAGTGATACCAAGCTTCTCACACATACCACTGTACTTCGTTCAAAGCTTGAGTATGCGTCATTTATATGGAACCCGCACCAAAAGCATCTTATGAATAAATTAGGGTCTTTAAAGAACAAGCGAGCGTGATTTATTACAGGTAACAATTTGCAACATTCAAGTATAACCAAAATAAGACATGACCTAGGACTCATCCCATTGCAGACTAGAAGAAAGATACCTCGGCTAACTTTCTTCCATCAGCTATATCACCACCCAAATATCTTCTCTCAGGCCACATCTGGTTGAACAACCATTTGCACGTACGTAAGGTTGAACAACCATTTGCACGTACTAAACTATTCTAGTTTTCATGTCTGCACTTAGCCATTCCGGAATGAAATCATCTCTCAGGTAATATAGCCGACATAATTGACATATTATGTTCAAACAAGCACTTAATAAAATATTCAGAAATAATACCATTAACATTTCCTCCTGCATTTCTTCAGATGTGAGATTATTGCTTGTATATTGTAGGAATTATTCGCTTATGATGTAGTCGAATTAGAAGTGATGCAAAGGTTGCATAGCATGTACGCCTGCATATAAGGATATTCGATTTATATTGTATATCAATTGTCCCTGCCCCCCCCCCCCCATGTAATGCCCGAGCTTAGTCTTTATGGTAAATAAATAAAAAAAAAATGGCTGTGGCTTAGGTAAGGTTAAGCCCAGGATGCGAAGCATACTAGCCTTTATTTTAGTTGTTGAACCACTGTTTAGCCTGGTGAACTGCTGTTGCTTGGCTATATTTGGTTCGGCTAGACGAAGAAACAACTCATGCATTACTTCTTCGCCTTCAAGAGTGGAACGCGACAGCGTTCCCGTCGACCCGCCAAGGGGTGTAAGACAATGGGCTACAGGGCAGCGACTACGCGCCCCGCATTGGACGCGGTGAGCGTCGAGCAAAGCAGCGTTCGGCGCGGCAACGAAATGTGCGCCTGAGCAAGAGACGCACGCCTTAGAAACAGCGCGTTTGTAAGGCAACACCGCATTCGCTAGAGGCGCTTTTGTACCGCTTTGAAGCGTTGTACTCGTGGCTCAGTGGTAGCGTCTCCGTCCCACACTCCGGAGACCCTGGTTCGATTCCCACCCAGCCCGTCTTGCAAGAGTTGAGCCAAAGCCACTTCTCCTCTGTCGTGACGTCACGGTGTCACGTGATTTCATGGTCACCGCCGCGCCTGAGGAGCTGGGTTGAGCCCTCGTAATATGCTTCGCATAAAATATGTATGTGCATGTGTAGGGAAGAGAGAAAGAGATAGTGCTAGACGGTGTGTCGAGCTCTCAATCATGCGTGCATGTTATTTGCGTTTTGTTCCGAGCAAGTTTAGTCCACGAAGTTGTGCCTATTTGGTTGATCTGTCTCTGGTTTTAACTGATGTGTGCTAAATATAGGCCGTGTATGTTAAAGGAATGGTTGAGAAATGGCCACGCATACAGTGCTTAGCAAATGAAACGCGATATCCGGAGCGCATGACTGCGGTGGTTGTTGTGCCACTGGTGAAGTCACGCGAAGCCGGGTTGGTGCATTGTGGTATACGCTGACGGTGAAAGGGTTCGTGACGGAGGTAAGCTGTTCCGGCGGAAAGTAGTTCTGTGTGTTTCACGGTGGCGCCGCCCATGGCGCAACAAGCCGTGGTTTCAGCACAAGGCTAACGTGGTGACAGGAACTCACAGCGCACGCGTTTCACAGCACTTCGTTGACTATTTGGCAATGTGCTAGCACGGCTCATGGAATAAAACTAGGGCCAAGGTGCTTGAGGCGTACTGCGCGCTCCCTAAACAAAGTGATGAACGAGCTCAGAAAATATTTCATCAGCCTTTCTACTCTGTGAGGAAGGACGAGCAGCGAAGCTGTGTGGTGTTTTACCTCAATCAACGAATTTATGTATAGATAGCTACTACTCTCAACACACGTTTGGCCCGTGCCCGGGCTCTGTGAAACCTGCCGATACGGTCGCCTAGATGACGATGACGTAACCACAACACAGAACGCCCCCCGTGAGCGACGATATGTGTTGACCGGGGCGCGGTGAAAGGAGCGCAAGAAACAAACACGTTCCTTTGTCATTTGCGATTGAGCATACTTCCTAGTTAATTTGCAGAATGAAACTCGGACGGACTAGACTTTTACTCTACAAATATGTGGCTGTCCATTTCCCTACCGGACATACCCATGAATTGACAACAGACGGGGATCGCACAATATTTACAATTTCACTGTGAACTACACAATCAAGAAACGAAAATGAAACTCGGAGTAATGTTGGAGTTGTATTAGCGGCTCAATGTCACCTAATTTCTTTCAAGATAGTTTCGTTAAAACAACACTTAATTTTTTTAATTATTATGGGGTTTTACGTGCCAAAACCACTTCCTGATTATGAGGCACGCCGTAGTGGAGGACTCCGGAAATTTCGACCACCTGGGGATCTTTAACGTGCTCCTAAATCTAAGTACACGGGTGTTTTCGCATTTCGGCCCCATCGAAATGCGGCCGCCGTGGCCGGGATACGATCCCGCGACCTCGTGCTCAGCAAAACAACACTTAGAGCCGCCCCTTCTGTAACCATACTCACTCCGTAGACTTGCATGTATTGAGGGACGAAGCTTCGGGCCACGACACTGCCACAATGGTTCGGCGCTCACTAACTGCTTTTCTACATAAGCTGCAGCTACCGGTCCTGGGACAGTTGCTGTCGCTGCCTGCAGTACAGCTGACTGATACCCGTGCCGACGAACAGCGAAGGAGTACTGTGCATTGCATGGCGAGCCTGCCAATCTGCTATGATTTGTCGAGTCTGCTGCATCACCCGCTGCCGATTCTGGACAATTACATGCTGCTCGTCGGACAACATGGGAAGGCAATACCTACACCGCCTCCTGAAGAGCGCGTGCATTTGGACGAAGCTTCGGGCCACGACACTGCCACAATGTTTCTGCAGTCAGCAACTGCTTTTCTAGAGGTATGTTACTATCAAACTCACTGTTACCGTATCAATATTGTTTGCCTTCTAGCGGTGTCGCGGCCACTCAACTATTTCAAACGGTCTTGCACTTCTCGTATGTTTTGCGACTGTTGCTTTTGAGTGGGAATGTTAAGGAAAGCCCCGGACCTATGATAAACGCTCAAGTAGACAAGTTAGATGGTGTGGCTGAAGATGTAAAGCGCCTTGAAGCCACCAATGCAAGTCATCTCGAATCAATGATGAAAGTTCTAAATATGCACGCAGAACTTAAAACGGACCTCGAAAGCCTAAGCAAACGTGTACAGGAACTAGAAAACAAATTAGAATCTGCTTCATGTGTTCATGCCCCAACAGCTCTGGAAAGTGGACTTTCTAGCATCCTTAACAAAATTGATAATCTAGAAAACCAGTTACGTAGATCAAATGTTTTGTTTTATGGTGTTACCGATACTAACGAATCCGAAAGCTGGGAAAGTTGAGTAACTTGTGCATGAGTTCTGCGGTGATAAGTTTGGTGTCACTGTAACTTCCACAGCTAAGGCACCCCATGTGGGCCGTTTTTCAGCTGTGAAAAAATGCCCCATTATAGGTAAGTTCTTCAACGATAAAGAACTTGAGGCGTTTTTATGCAAAGGCAGCAAGGTGAGGGACGCAGGTTTCAGCATAGGACGTGACGATTCCGAAGCCGTTCGTGATAAACGCCGGAAATTTCTGCAGTTTTCTCAATCAAAAAGAACAAGGTGAACACGTGCGTCTAACATTCGACAAGCTGCATATCAATAATATACCTATATGTGGGATGTCGCGGGTAGCCGTGCTGTGCCAGTTCATTATCCCACCACAGTGTGACACGTGCCGGCTGTTAAGTCATCTTCAAAGACTGCGTCATTTTCGCCTAATGTGTGTCCTAATTTAAAGAGTAACACCAATTTCCTTTTCACAAACATTAGAAGTGTTCTTTCCAAAACTGTCGCCCTTTCTTCGCTCGTAGATTCTACGGCCGCTTCACTTCTAGTATTGCCTGAAACTTGGCTGGACGATACCATTCCGGCTGAAAACATTCTTCTCAGTGAATCGAAATTTTGCTTTTTCCGGTGTGACAGAAAAAAAAACAGAAAAGGGAGTGGTGTCCTTATAGCCACAAACAAACAATTATCTCCTGTTCCCCTCGCTGTTAATACTTTCCTCGAATGTGTATGGATATGGTGTAAATTCGGAGTTACTGCTGTTATTATTGGTGCTTTCTACCGGCCGACCGATATGTCTGATACATTCTCAGGTGAATTCTATAGAATACTCAGCGACTCTCATATGCGTTTTCCTAACTAAATTTTCTCGTATTTGGCGATTTTAATCTTTCAAACTTTGAATGGCCCGCTCTCTGTGTTATTTGAAGAGATAAAGAAGGCCACACCGTTTTTCATTCCTGCTTCGATTTTTCTCTTGCTCAACTTACTAACCGTCTTACCTGTCACTCGGCTACCACGGCAAATATCCTTGATCTTGTCGTTACAAATAACCCGGACGTTCTTATTTATTGTTGCATTTAAATGGTTTATCTGATAACGACATTATCACCGGGTTCATCACGCATCCATTTACTGAAAAGAAAACTACCATTAAGCTAATTCATTGCTACAATCGCGCAAATTTTCACGAATAACTAGGAACTATATGCCTCTGAGAACTTCCTGGCTCAGTGTTCATCACGCACAATTGAACCAAACTGGCTGTCGTTCAAAACCACCTTGTCTAACCTTGTTGATAAGTATGTGCCAATCGTCACTATCTGACTATAAAAAATTCACCTTGGTTCACACACTGTCCTCGTCATCTTAATAATAAGACAAGGCGTTTGTATCGCAAACCAATGACCACACGTCTCCTGACATCACGGCACAAGTACAAGCGTTGCGATAAAGAGTATCAGTCCCTGCTTGGAACAACCCGTCCTAACTTCCTCAGTCACGACCTCTCTACTATCTTAACCAATAATTCTCATAGATTCTGGCGCATTATCAATCCGAATTCCTGTCCTGATATAGTACTAATTAATGCTGACGGACAACCAGTCACTGAAACTGAGTCTTCGCAGCTTCTGAACGATGCATTTTCGCTAGTGTTGCCCAATGAAGATATAACCTCTTCGCCAATATTAGAGCCATTGCCTAATTTTTCCATGCCAGAAATTGTTATCAGTGAATCTGCTATTCTTGCCCTGTTGAATAACCTCAAAAGTACTAACAGCTCTGATCACCTTCGTTCCAATATTTAGATACATAAAAATGCTTCTTTAAACATTTTTTGTAGTGTTATAAGCCCTGTATTCACATTCATCATCATCTGACACTATTCCTCACGCCTGGAAAATAGCCAAAGTTATACCAATTTTTAAATCGGGTGATCGCTCTGTCCCACTTAACTATCGTCCTATGTCATTAACTTCAACATATGTAAACTTCTCGAGCGCGTCATACAAACACAAGTCATCAACTACCTAGTAGACCATGATAATGACACGTGTACTTGTCTTTATCGGGCGACAAGTTTTGCCGCCGAACAAATGTTATCGCACAGCGCGGGACGCGCCTGCATGTATCCGAAGTTTCTGGAAAGTTATCGATGCTTCTACCCGCTGTCTGTTGTCGCCGAACGTTGTGTTATCTGATTTCATCGCTTGACACGAATGGTGTAGAACATTTTAGAAGGCATGCGGGTCCCAACGTTTAATCTGGAACATTCGATGATTGCTGTATAAAACCCGACGCGCTTGACCCGCTGATCAGATTTTCGACGATCGCCGACTGTGTTCGCCGCTTTCGTTGTGCTATAAGTGTAGCCTGTTTTGTGGGCACAGGTTCGCCCAATAAAAGCTAGTTTTGTACTGCTTCTTTCTTCGTCGTCACTACCACGTGACAATATCAGCTTCAAGTACCAGCACTGTTTCCGTAGGGGTTATTTATGCGACACTCAGTTCGCCGGATTTCCTAACGATATATTTTCCGCATTTAACGAAAGATGCCAAGTTGACGGAGTGTTTCTGAACTTCTCTAAAGCTTTTGACCACCTTCCTCATCACAGGCTGCTAACCAAATTAACACAAACATTCTCCCAAACGTTCTTGCATGGATTAAAGATTTCCTCTCCAGCAGACAACAATTCCCCTGTCCTAAAAGCTGTAACTCTTCTTCTGTTCCTTTAACCTCTTGAGTCCTCTAGGGCCACATACTCGGTCCTCTACTTTTCTTAATTTTTATTAATGATCTGCCCAAATGTGTCTCATATCGAATTCGATTATTCGCTAATGATTGTGTTATGTATCGTAATATTAATAATGACACTGACCGACTTTCCTTACAAACTGATCTTGATGCGGTGACCGCTTTGTGCTCCTCGTGGTTAATGTCTTTAAAGGAGTACTGACACAAAAATTTGAAGTCGAGATAACTTGTGAGATCGATTTAGTGGGTCACACACACATCGTGTGTAAAATATCAGCGGCGAATATCGCTTAGAACATATTTAAAATCAATTTTAAAGTACGTGCGCGCAGCCAATCGTAAAACAGAGCACCTCGCGACATTGACATCACCCGGGTCTGTAAATAGCCAAGAAAACGCTACGTCATGTGGCTACGTCACGAATTTTCGTTGGCTACCATGCGGCTTATTCGGGACACACGGTGCGTGCATACGAAAAATTGAGCGGCGCGTAAGCTCCGCCCATATCCAGCCCTCCAGCTTGACTTCAGAGCCACGTCGAGAAACGCAATATAAACAACTCTCCATAACACTGCGTCGCTTTACGTGAACACTGCCAATAACGTTATGCCCCTGCGAGTGACAGAACACTTCACGACGGCGCGTCGTCCACTGACGACTCCGCTAACAGCCAGCGATAGGGCCGGTAGGCCTAGCTAGGCAGACTCCGCGGCCGACGGCGCTTACGATCCAACCCGAGCTCGTCGAAGAGCGCTTATGTTTGCCAAAACAATTAACACTGTACACTTACGTCGCCCGTAATTAAATACAATTGGTTTACTCGACGCAGTCGTTGCGAAGGGCAAACGTGCAAGCAAAGCGAGCAGCCTCGCTCAGACGGTCGGTGTGTGCTGTCTGCCCGCGAAATGCCCTCGCGTCGCGTCTCCTGATCTCGCCAGTAGCTTAGTCCTAGTGTACTAGGCGTTGCTTTGAATAACAGGCACACGTCGAGATAATTTTACTGAACTGGTAACTATTTGGTGTCGGAAACAAACTGCAGCAAGCAAGGAAAAAAAAAACACTGTGAGAAACCGGCCAGCCAGCGCCGCCTCCGTGGAGGGAACGTCACATGCCAGCCGCGCTGTCACTGGCTGCGGCCAGACGACGGTGCGGTTGTCGGACGCGTCGGACGATAAAAATCTGCCCGGTTTGTCGCACGCCGGACGTCCGATCCGGCGCTTCGGCACGGCAAAACACCTCGATTCCGGCTGCCGTTCCGGCGCGTCGGACGCCGGATCGGACACCAAATCGGACCGTGTGTCTCCCGCTTCATCGTATGCCGCATGCCGGAGCATGCGGCGCCGCACGTCGGATCGGACGCCGAATCGTACCGTGTGTCTCCTGCAGCGCTCGCCATCGCCGGCCGCAATATCCGAGTCGCTGCTCTCCAGTGGGTCAAATTGAAAGTGATTGGCCACATCTAATACGGCGGCGACTCCCACATGCAGGAAATCGTCGCCGCTGGACGACGAAAACGAGGACGACGACGACGATGATGGCGAGGACATGGCAAACCACGTGCAGGCGTAGCAGACGACTAGCAACACGAAGCTCGCGTGCCGGCGCGCCGCACGCTGGCTGCGCGGCAGAGCATACGTCATGGCTTTTTGCGAACACGTGACCACTTTGTTTACACACGCGGTGAACCGTTTCGTTACTCTCTGAAACCGAAACTGGGACTGGTCGCTACAAAAAAGACTGCAGATAATTACCTGTCGCGCTCTGAAGTAAATGAGGTCTCGTGCCGTGATTACTGGGTCATTAACTACTTATTAAAGCAGAAAAAACCACATGGATTTTTTTTGTGTCAGTACTCCTTTAAGTACGTCTAAAACCAAGCTAATGTCATTTACCAACCATTCCACGCGGCTTCCTACCGCCTACTTTCTCAAGTAGAACTTGCGCCAACTTACAAGTATCCAGGCTTTAATCTTCAGTCTGACTTACCTTCACATTACCATATTAACACCGTCTTAGCATCAGCTAACCGAGCTGTCGGTCTTCTTGAGCGTAATCTCAAGCACGCACTTTAAACTTAAAGAAACTTGCTTATATCCTGCTGATCCACCCAAAAAGTAAGATGCTTCTGCCATATGGGATCACGGTCAAGCATACATAATGAACAACATTGAATCTCTGCAAAACCATGCTGTTCGCTTCGTCTTTTCCGTATGTTCACGCTTCACCAGCGTCACATCATGAAAACATGCCGTGTTGGAATCACTATCACGTCGACGCCAGTTTGCTCGCCTAACCTTATTTCACATACTTCATCACCATGCCACGCTTCGCGATGGCTTTCGTCCCCATCCCCTGCAGCTTTCCCGCGCCGTGACCAGGCTAACAAAGTAAAACGCGTAGCGTGCCGCTCATCGCTCTACGCAAAATCATTTAGACCTCGCACAATAGTAGAATGGACTAACTTACCATCATGCAATGCTACTGAAGTTAACTTACCATCTTTCCAAACCTTGTTGCAAGAAAACGGTTAGTGGTAGCAGATTAGTTATTATTTATCGTTGTATGTACTTATTACATATGGGCTAGGCGGCAGCAATCCCGGCAACATGCTGAACAATCCATTTTGCTTCAGGCTACAGGTTACGCTGCTTACTCTCGGAAACCAAGCTTCGACTAGCGCCTGTGCTGCTTCGACAACGTTGGTGGGCGTGGACCAATACGCTGGCGTGCATTCATCGACACGTGGTGAATGCGGCATCATGAATCGGCAAAGTTTTCCATCCGTCACAAGTCCAGGTATCGCCTCCACAACAGTGACGTCAAGTCACATGCCCCATCGGACAGCTATAAAGGCGCCGGACGAGCTGTGCTTCACCAGTGGGCTAGGCGGCAGCAATCCCGGCAACATGCTGAACAATCCATTTTGCTTCATGCTACAGGTTAGTAGATATATGCCAACTCGTGGTTATGGATCGGATAACCGGTTTTTGCTGCTGCTGCCCTGCCCACTGCGTGTTAATTATTTTTTGTCTAGTATAAATAGCTCATTAATTAGAGATCTTCTGGTTTGCGGAGACGTAGAAGAAAATCCAGGTCCAACAGAAAAAGATCTCTTTCTAGAACTGTTAAATGGGCAAAGTAAAAGTCTTTCTACTATACATGATATGCAAGCAACACAGAATGAAATGCAAAGGAACCTATCAAAATTAACAGAAAGAACTGATGACATCGTGCGACGATTGGGTGGTTTAAGTGCACTGAACTCTAACGCAGAAAGCATCAAAACAACAATAACGAACCTCGAGGAAGAACTCGCTAACATTAGGGAACATGTTGATGATCTAGAAAACAGAAGTAGGAGAAATAACTTAATAATTTATGGCTTACATGAACCTAGAGTTGAAACTTCAGAAGACTTAGAACGAAATGTGAAAGATGAAGTCTTTAGTAATAAACTAGGCACTAACGTAACAGGCAAAGAAAGGTGTCACACACTCGGAAGAAAAGACGAAAATAAAACCCGTCCAGTGATTCTAAAATTTCTTGACTACCGAGAGAAGAATGCCCTGCTTAGAGCACCGCATAAACTAAAAGGCAGTGAACTGTCACTATCTGAACACTTTTCTAAGCGAGTACGTGACACACGGAGGCTTTTATGCGAGAGTTCTAAGGAAGAAAGGCAGAAAAACATGAAAGTAAACCTGCATTACGATAAGTTGAGCATCAACGGGACTTTGTTTGGTTGGGATGCTGAGAAAAAAATGCCGTTATAAGCTGAAGAAATCAAGTTCTCAAAATTGACAGACTAAGCGCAGGCGTGGCTCTTTAGTAATACTTAACGTGAATTGTAGGAGCATTATAAACAAGCGTACAGAGTTAGAGGGAATTCTTTTGTCGTATAACCCAGATATCGTTGTATTGACGGAGGCATGGTTAAATGAAGAAATATATGATAGCGTGTTCATTGCACTTGGGTATAGCGCATTCAGAAAAGACAGAGGTAGCCGGGGCGGAGGTGTAGCCATCCTTTTCAAGGATAACATTAAGCTCTTAAAGATGCCTGATTTATCAGATGTTGAGTGCATATTTTGCAAGGCCTACCATGAAAATATTCGATATGTCATAGCTGCTCTGTACCGACCTCCTAATTCTGGTATTGAAGTTTTGGATTCTTTGAAGCTATACATGAGCGAGCATGTGAAACCCGCTGACCGCATTATTCTCTCGGGAGATTTTAACTTGCCAAACATTTATTGGGAAACGATGTCGGTCAAAAGTGATAACGACAACTTAGGGGAGGCCATGCTGGACATTGTCTTTTCTTTTAATTTATTACAGTTAGTGGATACCTGTACTAGAACACAGGGTAATTCTGAAACAATCCTGGACCTCTTTTTTGTAAGTGGGACTATAAGTAGTCACACTAAGTGCGATGTATTTCCCGGTATATCGGATCACGAGGCTGTGTTACTAACCATAAATAATATGAATTGGAAAGACAGCTTTAGCGCTGTCCGATTCCGCAATTTCTCCCGAGCTGATGATGTTTCGATTATAGATACGCTTTCGTTTTACTTAGATTCATTTTCAGAGAATATTGTAGATGTGCAGGAACTATGGGAAAGCTTTAAGAGTATTGTTGATAAATGCACTAAAAAATATGTGCCAACTATTGTGAAGAAAAGAAAAAAGAATCCCTGGATTTCTCGGGAGACGCTGAGATTGAAAAGGCAGCTCAAGACGTTAAAAGATAAAATGAAAAAAATCAAGCAGTGCTTCACCAGATCAACGGCAGAAATTTCTCTCTCTTTCATCTAAACTTCGGATCCAATTGTCTACTGAGAAACAACGTTACTATGAAGAATCATTGCCTAAATTCATAACAGCGTCTCCAGATAGATTTTGGCGGGAGGGGTCACCGAAACATTACCAATGCGATGTTTTTGAAGTTGATGGCATTCACTTGAATGATGAAGAAAAGATTGCTAACTTATTAAATGAGCATTTCCACTAAGTTTTTACTAGTGATGATGGTGTCTTACCTATGTTTGAGAATTGTTTGCCCCCTATTTCTGATGTATCAATAAGCGAACAGGGTATATTCCACATGCTTTTAAAACTTGATGAAAAGAAAAGTTCAGGCCCAGACGATATCTCCAACACTTTCCTAAAAATGTATGGCCAATGGGTTTCGAAATATTTGTACATTGTGTTTTTACGTTCCTTGGAAGAAGGTCAACTCCCGAATGACTGGAGAACAGGCCGAGTAACACCACTTCATAAACAAGGTGCCAAACAGTCTATAAAGAATTACCGTCCCGTATCTTTAACCTCTAACACTTGCAAATTATTAGAGCACATAATACATAAACATATCGTGGATTTTTTAGATACACATAACATCTTAACAAAATGCCAGCATGGATTTCGGAAAGGGTACTCAACTTGTACACAGCTAGCTGCTACTATCCATGATTTTGCCGTATCTGTAAATAGCGTAAAACAAATTGATGCAATTTTTATGGACTTCTCCAAAGCTTTCGATAAAGTAACACACAGTAAATTGTTATTTAAATTAAATAGTCTGCTTAAAAACTCTCAACTTGTTAATTGGATATCAGCGTATTTGAACAATCGCCATCAGTTTGTTGCTTTCAAACGACATCGATCTAACCAGTTACCAGTAAAATCGGGTGTCCCGCAGGGCTCGGTCCTAGGGCCACTCCTTTTTCTTATGAATGTAAACGACATGGTGGAAGGCATCTCTGTCAAAATAAAATTATACGCGGACGATTGTGTTCTATATACGGAGGTTAATGATCAATCTGATCAGACATTGTTAAACAATGATTTTCAGCGTGTTGCTTGTTGGTGTAAGCGGTGGCAGATGTGTATAAACTTCGACAAGACAGTTTTCATGCGGATCACTCGTAAGAAGAGGCCCTTATCGTTTCCGTATAATTTTAACAATGTGCTTTTGTCTGAAGTGTCTGAATACAAATATCTTGGGCTATGGATTTCAAACAATCTTAGGTGGAACAAACATATTCACTACGTTACGGCGAATGCTTATAGAAAGTTATTCTTTTTAAGAAGAACATTAACGTTGGCTACCCCTGCTGTAAGGAGATTAGCATACACATCCATTGTCCTCCCAGTCTTAGACTATGCTGCTATAATATGGGACCCCTATACAAAAGGTAATATTCTGAAACTAGAGAATGTCCAAAAGAAAGCCGTACAGTTCATTTATAACAACTTTCGACGTAGCTCAATCACTGAACTACAAGCTCGCGCTAACCTAATCCCGTTATCCGATAGAAACCGCTCATCGCGACTAAAATTTTTGTATCAATTAGTTGAGGGGCACTATAAAGTCGACGTTAGCGAATGGATTACATTTTTTCCGGTTATTCGACACGCCAAAGACATGAACTAACAATAACACCTTTTCGTTCTCATAATGACTCTTTCAAGTATTCATTTTTTCCACGAACAGTCAGAGACTGGAATAATCTCAGCAGCTGTATCGTTCAAGCAGACTCTTTGTCAGCTTTCGCATCCCTTCTTGATGGCTGAAACATAATTGGTTATATTATAGTGACTGTCTATATGATTTGTACTTTGAGTGTTCGTCTATTTCATTTACACATTTTATAAATGTTTTGCTTAATTTTTCTTTTATTCTTTCTTGACTGTGACCTAGCCATGTACATATATTTCGTTTGCCATTATGTTGTATTTTCTCTCATGTATTGTGACCCACCCTGCTAAAATCCCGGTGGGGATTGCAGTATCAATAAATAAATAAATATAATGTAAAAAATTATTGTTTCCTTGACTAAGTGCACATACCCCTTGTAAATATCTATTTATATTATGTTCCTTGTGTGTGGTGTTTATTTCATGTAGTTTTATTTCTTTTGTGTATTTCATGTTTTTGTCCCCCGCAATGTAATACCCCCGCATGATGGCCCTTAGGGGTAATGTAAATAAATTATTAAATGTATAGCAGATGTGAATTCTGTAACGTTTGCAACTTCACTCTGAGTTTATAATTATGACAAGCAAATGAAGCTTGGCGTAATGATAGATACGTCTTTGCAAACAATTGCGGTAAGATCTTTCTTTGAAAATACGTAAATTTGATTGAGAGCTAAAGGCCATGCGCGAGAAACAGGAGACAAAAAAGTTTTTGGGTTAACGTGACGCATAGGCGGACGTACATCGACTACCGCCAGAGTGTAGCTATACACAGCTTCGCTGTAAGGTTTCCCTCAGCTGTGGCTATATGCACGCTAGATCTGTCCAATTGGCTTTGGCCTTATGGTATGCTGGGACTTCATAATGTCACCTCAAGCAGCCACGACGGCCACCTTCCGGCGGGACAAGCTGCCGAACAGGTGGACGGCGAGGTCAGTACGCGCCAGACGATTTGTCTCTGCGTCAATGGCTGCCGAAAGTTGATCTACTGAGGCTCCGTGACGCGGTCTAAAAGGCCGGGACCATTTATGGCTCCGCAGATTTTTTCCATCACATTCATGTAGGCGCCTTGCGGTTGCTAGTGTAGTGCCACTATACATCTTTGCTCCAGAAAATGATTCACCGACACTGCCACATAGACCGGGCTTCAGTTTAGCCTATTCCGTCTACTCTACTGCTCGAGTGCGCCATCTATATTTCTCTCCAAACGCTGCCGGAAAACCGTCTGGTCATATCCACTCGCTGAATATTTCCTCCTTCACGTCTACGAAAATGAAGTTACGTTCGTCACTGATACATTTGTCACGGGAATGAGGGGAGCGGAGCTTCGAAGCCAACAGCGCAACGCCACAGCCTCCTCGTTCACCAGCGTTTCTGTTTAGAGTCCTGCCTCGGCGGATGTTGGCCGTGGTGAGCGCTCGATCCGACCTAATGAAGTATTCAGCCACCGACAAAGTGGCAAGCAACAAAACCGTGGGCAAAAGGGCGCATGCTTAAAGCGCTCACCGTCTCGTGTTTACCTTTTGGATTCGTTTTGTGGTTTTCCTCTGCGTTTCTTCTGTTTTTTATTATTTGAAGTCCCTCAAATGGTTATATGCGCCAATTGTTATCGTTATCCTCATAACGCAATATGCTGTGACCACCTTAACGCTGCTCCGAAACATGACGCCATGGTAGCATATCCCGTACACGGGCATTAAAATCATTCGTAAGGCGCGCACAACCAGCCTTCCGCCAGAGTACGACAGCGGCATATCCTCTTTGAGCGCCATGGAAGACCAGCGCGCCATATAAACCATATAAACCAGGGCTCCCAACGCTCCGGTGGAGCTAACGCGAAGACAAGACCGAACGACTGCCAGCGGGACGCAGATTTCCTGTGACACCAACCCTGTCATCCTCAGCGTATATAACAATGCACAAGCTCGCGTTCATGAGACCTCACGGGTGGCGCAAGAAGCGCCGTCTGCCTTGCACTCGGAGTATCACGTTTCATTTGCTCAGCACTGTTAACAAATATCTTGTTGCTATTGCGTTCCACCGATACTATTTGTTGTGTGAAACATTTTGATGGGGATAGGCAGCGTGAAGTTTCCTGTGCGAACCGCAGCCCCAGCTCCTCAGCAGAGGAAATCAAGAGAAGCGCCATCAGCCGAAAAAGAAAACTTTCTGAATAAGAATTCAAACAGGCCGCCAAGAAGGTTTATGCTTTTAAGTCCCACCTACTTGATATCTTCCTTTTCCGCGTCTTGCCCGTTGATGACAAGACGCCAGTTCATCAGTGTCGCCGGTAGCGGAGGTTATGGCTGCGAGCAGGCATCCTCGACGAATCGCTTACGTGCTATTTCTCGTCTTGGCATCGGACGCGTCGGAGGGCGCTTGTTGCGCTGTGCAAGCTGACGCGCCCTGTGCGCGTCTTGTACCTAGTCGTGCGAAATCTCGCAAAAGTTATTGTAATCCGGAAAGCCACTATATATATTAGAGCCGGCAATTAAAGGGGCTGACAACGGCGAGCATGCGCAGGCCAGGCCGGAAACTGCCAGGGCTGATAGCTTGTTTACGTTTATGTCGCAGCCATCTGTCCCGGCGTTTGAATTTGCAAATATTAAGCAGCTTCGGGTTGATATGGAATCCCAACCCACGTAACTTCTTATCAGGAGAGGAATGGCAGCGGTCTGGCTGCCACCATGCTGCGACAACTCCAAAATTCGAAGAGGTCCAGTGTGAGCCTCCTACATTTGAACCAAACAGCTCATTCATTAGGTTCGCATAATGTAACGTCACGCATATTCCGCAACATTGTGAGAACGCGATACCGAACACCGCCGCTGTAGAGGCATGACTATGCACCGTTCTTCGGCCTGCGGGGCTCGTAGCCTTGACATTGAAATCAGCACAAAATGAAGTCGTGTGTACGATGCCAGGTGGTTGTTGTCATTTACCATGTACCCACAGAGCTGTATTCGAACAAGTTCCCATAAAAAAGTGCCAATAAGGCTTCTCTGGCAATCACAAAGGTGTGCCATCAATCATGTGGACGCAGGTGAATAAATCACAGCTGGCAAAATATTTGCAGAGACCTCCACTACGATGCCTAACTAAATGACGAAATGTTAAATTTTACTAATAATTTATGCTTGCCCATGCAGCTGACCAGACTACAAAGAATAATTCAGACCTACCTAGAAACGTGCTCAATTCTCTGTGAATACCGTGACACAATAAGCATGGGCGCTACCTTCTACTGGTGTATATAAACAGCAGTTCGTTCTTCATCAGCATTAGTTACAATACCGTGGAATTATTTTCGAGCTTTTCTAAATTCATAACAACTGCCTCAATAATAGTAAAGCCTTGTTCTTCGTAATCTCAGTCTAAACACAAAGCCTGCAGGCTACATCCGCTTCCGGCACAGCAAGAGTCCTGTGACCACGCTTATCATGTACCACTAAAAAGAACTAAAATGGGAACAGAAAAAGTCAGTGATAATTTACGTAATGAACGTGAGTGGCATGCAGGCATATGGGTGCCATAGCGCACACTAAGCGGTTGGCCCTCGATGCGCCCAGACACGAAGACTGACCGCATCGCTGATCGCTTTCAAGATAGTGGTATCCCGGCCACGCCATACGCAGCAGCTGTCGGAGCAGAACGCCCAAACCTGCCCCTTTCCTGGGGGCCGCTTCCTCCCAGCTTTCCTCCCTTGCACGCGCGAGACCCTCGCAGGCTTTCACTGACCCATACAGCTCATAGCACCCGTAGAAACTGGGAGAGGAGGTTAACCCGGCGCGCCTCCGCCCACCCTCCTCCCCCGCGAGGCTTCTGCTCTTTTTCCTACCCGCTTTGCTTCTCTCCACCTACAGATACCTTCCTCCTCCGGCGCTAGCTACCTTCGCGGCTTCAAACATCCCGTGGCCTTTTTCACTGACGTGCTATATAGGCTTGCGCGTAAAAATTTAAGCTCTCTTACGTAGCAATAAGTAAATACGAGGTATTCTGTCTCTTCGTGTCTTATCGTGAAACCAGCCGCCAACCCTTCACTTTTACACCCAAGACAAATGACGCATTCTACGCTACCAAGCACTCATCTAATGTAGATTGGTTGCGTCTCTTAAAGATTGCTGGCATTTGAGTAATGCTGACAACAGCTGTTCTCGGAGGAATATTAGACGAGTAAGCGAAATGTGTAGTCGAGACAGGTGTATTCGGGCGTCTTTGTTTCAGGGGCACATCTAAGGGCCCCGTGTTGCAAAAGATACGATGTCGGCATCGGACGTCGCTTGGCGAAACATTATTCCGAACAACATCCACGCAGGCTCTCCGCGTGTCGCGAAGGGTTACTGAACTAATCGGAATGCTCAAAGTAACATGGGTCAGAAAATCGTAAAGTACTATCTAAATACAACATAAAGACAGGATATTGCCGGATTCTATTTTGAATATACAAGAAAATGTAATTTTGTTACGCGGAAACTCAAACACAAGCCCCTTTTCCAGTGTTTCTACAATTCATAGGGCGCTGATTGCGTCAGCGCGCGCAAATCGCGGAAGCCACGGAACGGCGCACCCACTTCCTTGCAACAACTTCAGATGACGCTCGCCACCGCCGCATCGCTACCCAAGCAGGAGGTCGCGATTTTAATTCAAAGTTCGCCTTCTTTCAAAGCTTTTGGCACCAGCGTATTGCTGCAAACGTGACGGCTACATAAGCTGCAGTTGACGGGAAGCGTCGAAACTAGTCGGGGATTTTGGAATTCTATCACGTTCCACACATAAAGAGGCCCTGAATCACTTGGTATCAAAGTGCAGAAGGAAAGGCGTCACAGTCCTGCTGTTCGCGGATTCGCAGACGCGCAAGCTGCCTAGCTGCCTCTGCTCGGAGTGTTATCTCTTCAGCACCCATCTCCTTTTCGTCAAATAATTCATGAGGGAGCATTGCGTCTAAAGTTGTTGTAACCTCACGGCCATATACGAGACTGAAGGGCGTCTTGCGAGTGGTCTCTTCACAAGCCGTATTGTACGCGAAGGTGACATAACGTAAAAGCTCGTCCCAGTTCCTATGCTCTAAATCTACGTACATGCTTATCATATCAGCCAATGTCCTATTGAGTCGTTCTGTCAGTCCATTTCTTTGAGGGTGATACGCTGTTGTCTTCCGGTGGGCGGTACTACTTAGACGTAGAACGATATCGAAAAAGTGGGCCATGAACGCAGTATCTCTGTCCGTGACGACTACTGTGGGAGCGCCATGCCTTAGAAGGATGGATTCCAGAAGAAATCGTGCCGCTTCATCTGCTGTTGCCCGTTGCAGAGCACTTGTCTCGGCACATCTAGTGAGATAATTCGTGGCGACGATTATCCACCTATTACCAGTAGTAGACGTTGGAAGGGGCCCAGAAAGTCCATGCCTACTTGTGCTAACGGTGTGGCCGGTACGTCAACAGGGTGCAGTAAGCCGGCTGGTTTGACGGATGACGGTTTACGACGTTGGCAATCCAGACATGTCTGAACGTTACGTTTAACGACCGCGGTAAGCCTCGGCCAGTAGTAATTCTGCCAAATCTGTGCCAATGTGCAAGTGCAGCCTAAGTGCCCAGCAGTCGGCTCGTTGTGGCAGGCGTGTAAGATTTCACGTCGAAGCGGTGATGGAACAAGAAGGAAGGAGTTGCTGCCGCTAGGCGAGAAGTTCTTATAAAGAACGTTGCGACGCAAGCAGTATGATGCCACCCCTCTTGCAAAGGGCCTCGGCACGCTGTTGGTTCGTCCTTCGAGGTAATAAATAAGCGGCAGCAATTCAATGTCATCCCGTTGCTGGCGTGAAAGATCGGCAGTATCCACGAGTCCCAGAAAAGCCGTGTCGTCATCATCTTGTGCTGCCGGCTCAACAGGAGACCGAGAAAGGCAGTCGGCTTCTGCGTGCCGCTTTCCCGACTTGTATGGAACAACAAAGTCGAACTCTTGCAGTCGGAGACTCCAGCGTGCGAGCCGGCCGGAAGGATCTTCCAAATTATTGAGCCAGCAGAGGGAATGGTGATCACTATCACCTTCGAAGGTGAAAGACCGACCATACAAATACGGACGAAATTTCAGCACTGCCCATACCATTCCGAGGCATTCTTTTTAAGTGATGGAGTAGTTAGCTTCGGCTCGAGATAGTGTCCTACTGGCGTAATCAATCACGTTTTCGCTGTTGCCCTGCCATTGTACTAGCACCGCCCCTAGACCGACAATACTAGCGTCTGTGTGCAATATCGTCGGGGCTTCCTCATCGAAGTGTGCTAATATGGGAGGCGATTGCATGCGTTTCCGCAGCTCGTGGAATGTCCGCTGCTGGTCTTCACCCCAAGTAAAAGGCACATCTTCTCGGGTGAGCTGTGTTAACGGCCATGCGATACGCGAGAAATTCGCAATAAATGGCCGGTAATATGCACAGAGTCCCAGAAAATGTCGCACGGCATTTTTGTCTGATGGAATCGGAAAGTTAGCGACAGCGGCAGTATTATCCGGATAAGGTCGGACTCCTCGGCTACTGACGACGTGACCCAGGAACTGGAGCTCATGAAAACCAAAATGGCACTTCTCAGGCTTCAAAGTGAGACTGGCAGAGCGTATCGCTTCAAAAACAGTTTTCAGCCTTCGTAAGTGTTCGTCGAACGTTGCGGAAAAGACAATCACGTCATCCAAGTACACCAGGAATGTTTGCCATTTAGGTCCGGAGAGCACAGTGTCCATTAGACGCTGAAATGTTGCTGGCACCGAACACAAACCGAAAGGAAGTACCTGAAATTCATAAAGTCCGTCAGACGTCACAAAGGCTGTTTTCTCACGGTCTCTCTCATCCACTTCGATCTGCCAATAACCACTTTCCAAGTCCATTGAGGAAAAGTAGCGCGCGTTTCGCAACCTATCCAAGGAATCATCAATACGTGGCAGTGGATAAACGTCCTTTTTTGTGACCTGTTTGAGCTTCCGATAGTCGACGCAGAAGCGCAGGCTACCGTGCTTCTTCTTCACTAAAACTACAGGTGATGCCTAAGGACTATTAGATGGTCGAATAACGCCATCTTGCATCATCGTCTTCACTAGTTTTTGTATTGTTTCGCGTTCCTTTGGGGCAACACGATAAGGGTTTTGTCGGATGGGTCTTGCGTCGACATCAGTAATGATGCGGTGTTTGGTAAGTGGCGTTTGACCAACTCTTGACGGAGAGAACAGCCCTGGTACTGGTTTATGAGCTCAAGAAGACGGTTCCGCTCAACGGCCGTTAACGTCGGATTAACGGCGACAATAGGCGCAGCTGTGTGGATTGTAGAGGTCAACACCTGCGCTAAGTGGCAGTCTTGTATTTCTGTTACTTCGTCGAAATAGGCGACAGCAGTGCCTCTAACGATGTGTTGGTGCTCTTTACTAAAATCCGTCAGCAAGAGTTCGGCGCTTCCGTCGATTACATTGATAAGTGCTCTGGCAATGGAGACACCGCAATTCAGTGCTAGCGCACTGATTTGTTCAGCTACTCCAGTCCCATTTTGCAGACTGTCACAGCGCACCTGTACGAGAGAGCAACTCCGCGGCAAAAGTATGACGTCGTCCACGGCAATACGTAAGCGAGGTTGTTGTGGCTTCTCGTGGGTGACATTATCCGAACTCGCGGCAAATGTAACGCTTCTGTGATGGATGTTAATCACGGTACAGTACTCCCGTAGGAAATCCATGCCCAATATAGGTACTTTACAACACTCAGTAAGGATGACGAGGGTGACGACGAAGGTTGAACCGGCGAGTAAAAGTCGGATTTCCCGACAGGTGTCATCAACTGACCTCCGGCGGTTCTTGTGTTGGGCCCGTGCCATGGCGTCTTCACCTTCCTTAGTTTGACAGCGACCTGTAAGCTTAGGATTGAAAAATGAGAGCCAGTGTCAACCAGAGCGGCTATTTCGTGGCCGTCAATGCATACGATGAGCTCGGCGCTGACGATGTCAGTTACGTCTTTCGTACTTCTATCCGTCGTATTCGTCGTTGTGCTGGGCATCTTTTTCGTCAATGTAGTTTTCACGTCGTCGTTCGTCGATAACGGGGATATGCAGCAGTTGGAGTATTGGCAACCTTACCCCCGGAGGTCGCTGCGGCTAGTTTCCCCGTCGAGGGCTAAGCGATCTGCCCCTAGTGACGTCGGCAAAACTGCGACGAGTCGGCGAATTGTAGTGCGCCGGAGATGGAGAAGGAGAACATGGTCGGAGAGTCGTCGCATTTTGTGGCTGACTGTTCACAGGACCGTCGTTGTAAGCGCATCGACCGTCGTACGGAGAATAAGCATAGTTAGCAGAAAAGCTTGGATGTTGAGCGGCACGATAGTTGTTCCATTCGTGGCAAACTCTATAGACGTGTCCAGCTTAACTACAATGGTAGCACACTGGTCGACGGTCGACGGTGCGCCACAAATCGGTTTTCCGACGCTGATAGTTTGGCGGCAACTCTCCACGGAGCCAAGGAGTGGTGTGCGCATGTCGAAAATATGGCGTTGTTTGTGCTGGTATGATCGGCGGTGTCGGTTAGCGGGTAGTTATGGGTGTCAACGGCGTTGAAGTTGCATTGAGTGGACGGCGAACAGCGTCCGCATAAGTGAGGCGCCGCGGAACGTTCCCACAGTCTGGCGCTGAAAAAGCTTGCCGGACTTCCTCCTGGACTACATCAGCAACAAAAGATAACGCTGGCATTGGTTGCGTAGGCGCAACTACAAAGCCGAGCTCTCGAAGCTCTTCTAGCACCACCTATCGCACAACTTCATACAGAGACATGTCGTTACTCGCAGCCAGTACGGAAGTGGTCGCCACCGAGTTGCTTATGCCATGCTGGCGGAATTGTTGCTGCAGGGCCCGTTCAATGGCTGTAGCCTCTTTTGTGAGCTGGGCCACTGTTGTCGGTGAATTACTCACAAGGCCGGCAAACAGTTGCTCCGTCACTCCTCGCAAGACATATCGCAGCTTTTTTTCCTCTGGCTTGTCTGGGTCTGCCAAATATAGTTGTGTCATTTGTATAGTTGCGAGAGGTACTGGGATCGATACCCCGCACCTGCACCAGTGTAACGACGTCGGATCGACGAGTATGCATAGCAGCACCACCAAGAAACGCACTCTGACAGTCGTCCAAGGGAAAAACAACGTCTTCTTCGTATTCCCCGCTTCACCTAAAAATCCGCGCTACTTCAGCGTCGTCCCCACAGACGCATACCCGCTGCATTATGGTTCTGCTAAATATAGTTGTGTCAATATGTACAGTGCTCACGGAATGAAATAGGACATGGAGCATTTAGTAGAACCCATTCAGTAGTGCAAAGTACGCGCACCATGTCATGTCGCTAGGAACTTGGTCACCAAACGTGACGAGGACTCCGATGTAAGCGTACGCGCCAAAATTACGTTGATGTGACACGAACTACAGCCGGTTGAAACGAAAGTATGCGCATTACTTAGCCCTAAATTGACGCGTTTCATTCCGTGAGCACTGTACATGGTTTTTATTAGAGCCAACACGCTGTGAGTCGCGCTCTTTTTTTCATACAGACGACGCGTTCATCGGAGGGGAAATCAAGCTACCATGTGTCAGCGGTGACAACACCATCGGGAATGCCATGCCGAGCCTTTCTCGTAGCCGCTGGACATCGCCCCTTGCTGGAGCTGTGATCCCCGTTCACATGCTGGTACTTCGGCCTGACCTGAGCAGCTGACGCCGTGGACGAGCGTAGGCCTCCCCATCCCACGCCACTCTGGCGCTCCCTCCCAAGCGCACATGGGATCACCCACGTGGCGGTGGATGCCGTGGACGCCGGCCACTCAGCTCCTGCGTAGGCTATTTTCCCTCCACTCATCCTCCACTTTAAGCTTCATGCTTTCACCATACCCTCCTCCACCACTTTTCTCTCTGCACTCATACTCAACGCTACGCTCTGCGTTCGCTTTCACGTTTCGCTCTGCTCGTTCGCTCGGTTACGAGGCATAACGCCGACGGGGCACGCTGTCGCTCAACGCAAGCACGGGCGCATAGGAGCTGTGCTCTAATACCTTTCCGTCAGCTCCGATAAGGTTTGTGAACTTTCCGAAACTTTAGGCAAGGGCGCAATCTCATGTCGAAGTCCATGGACGCATTTCGTTTTCTTCACTCGGAATGGAATAATTAGCCTAGAATTGCTCCACTATGGAAGCCGGCGCTACAGAGATTGTCGTAGGCAAGATCACGTGACCACGGCTCACCGCGCTTGTTGCAGCGATCTAAAGTGGTAGGCTGGCTGCCGGAAAACTTTGGACCCACTGCTTTACGTATTCTTGGCACCGATGAGAACGGCTGATTTGTCTGCTTAGACGTTATTGTGATAGCTATAGAAAGAAGAAGTTGTCTGACAGCGCGTATAACTTCGTAGTGTATTGCACAGCGCAATAATCTATGAGTTAGGTTTGTATAGCCTCCGCTTTACATATTCTCACAAAAGAAGAATGGCCAATAAACTGCGCTGTTCAAAGTTGCATATAAGTAGAACATCGCATGACGTGAAATTACCCCTCAGTCATCGCTTACCCATGTATGTCAGTTATGAGGTTCGAACGCAATTCTTTCAACTCGCGTAATATTCCGACCGGTTAGAATTATGAAACTGCACAAGAAGCAGAGGCTCTTACCTTCATACTCCTGGAAACGTCAAGAACAAGAACAGTTCGCATGCTTTTGCCAGGTTTCTGCTGAATTTCATTAAACTCCACCACTATGGGCTTGGACAGGTCGGGCGGAGGAAGGCTGCAGGAAAGGTTGCAGGCACAGCGCACTTGTCACTTCCAAAGAAATATATGGATATTGTTAAGGAATTCCACGTGCAAACACAGGTGAAGACAGGGCGGGTATATGGAGAGCCCCACGGGCATAATTTCTCCGTTTGTAGAGAAATTTTTCTTATCTACGGAATTACGCAGCGACAAAAAATGATTCCTACACGTCCTCAGTGCAATGAATGTACGTCATTAAGAGCGCAATTCCTTTAATAAAGGACACTTTCCTATGCCTACTTTCTTAAGATTTAGGGTTTTGTGCATTTGTTTGGTTTATGTTTACATTTTCTGTGGTTTCAGCTTTCTGGAATGTGCTTAGTTTTTTGGCGAGTAAAGAGGTGTAGCGTAGTATTGTACTATTTCAAGGATAAGCATGACCTAGGCTTCGCGCCATCTCTGGATACAACAGAGAGCCTACATTCCACTCTTGAGATTGCAATTAGACTCCCGAGCATAGTGTCATAGCAAAGGGGCCCATCGAGGAGACGGTGTAATGCGTGGTCACATGGGTCACGTGGTTGGGGTCTCTGCCTCTGGCCGTCTTCACAGGTAGGCAGTTACTCGCGATGGTGCAAAACATTGTGCAGATTTTCAATCTGTTCTATTGTGGTTAATAAATTGCTTCATAACAGCGTGGGGTTTGGGATATTTCAACATATTAAAGTTATTTTCGCTCTATTATTCTTTTATTACAATTGGGGAGCGAGTGCATAGAAGATATAGTTCAATAAGCAGCTTGACAAAGGCGGCCGACATGTTCTTTGGAAGCAATATAGAGCTTAACGTTGAAAACATGCTTCGGACACGCTTCTATTAACGAATATTGCACTCATACATGTATAAGCATAAAAATCAGATACAGACCTTTAGGTTACCAATTAGTGAGAAAAAATAATAACCGTGTACGCATATTACCACAATGGGATTGCTTTTAAACATAACCTCTACAGATTGTACGATGCGTTAAATGTTCAGTCATATGAAGGAAAACTACAGGTAAGTTTCATTGCAATAAAGCAATGAAACAACACAGACTAAATTATGGCTGGGGTTCATGCTCCCTATCTCAAGAAAATACCGTTTCATTGCTTACAAGAAGTGCCAGCAATATCAATGGCATACTTATATGTATATATAAGGGTGTTCAATTTCTGTGGGAGAAGGTGTAATGGAAGCATTTATTTCACATAGTTTGTGTGGCAGAAGCGTACATTATAATGCTCAAGATTTCTCATGTTTTAAACGCTCTTATTAAATTCATGTTTCGCAAATTAAGATACAGGTTGGATGTGCATAATTTATTTCGCATAACTTTGACCGACGAACCGTGCATTCGCTTAAAGAAATGCTGGCTCTCCCGTAATCGAGAGTAGATGTAAGCATGAAGTGGCAATCGGCAAAGCAAATTGTTGGGGATGACACTTGCCACCATCTTAAAATGGGTGTAGAGCACGTTCGCAACGACACGCCCACCATAACGCGCTGCACCCATCTACACTGCCCACTGGTCCGTGTGGACGCTAGCAGAAAAGCGCCTGAGCGATGAATGGATGGATGTTATGAGCGTCCCCTTTGGAACGGGGCGGTGGGTGGCACCACCAAGCTCTTGCTATTATACTGCCTAATGTCCTACCGAGGATAAACAATAAAAAAGAAGAGAAAGAAAAAAAGAAGGAAAAGACAAAAAGAGGAATGCGCCACACAACGTGGCGCCATCTTTCGACGCGATGCAGAAACTGCACCGCGGAACTCGGAAACCGTTAGCATTCAATGGAACAGAGAATGACAATAAGCAAACAGATTGCAATGAAGTGTATGGTTCTCTCTATGTGCTTCTTGAATGTCGCTATTGGAAATGACATGTAAAACATCAGCTTTTTTAGAAGGTACATCTTAATCGATATTGTCCACAAACATTAGGAAGAACTCAGAAGCAATATTTTTTTCTACCTCATTTGTGCAGCAGCTAGGGCATGTAATGTGCTCCTGTAATAAGGAATGGTTGCTTGAATTCGCGTTTTGTTTTCACTGGTTGCTGAATGACCGCTGTTCTTGCAACTTGCCTGGATAACGGCTGTGGTTTATGGTTCAAGGTCTATTAAAGATCGCCGACAGCGGCACCTACAAAGAAGTAATGCTTATAAACTGAACATAATATAAGGTACTCTCCTTGCATAATATATTAGTTTTGTAGCGTGAGCTATACTGGCCGAGCTTGAGCGGCTTCGCGTGGCTCCTGGAGAGCCGTGCGGCGCATGCGCGAGGAGCTGTGACGTCACACGGCGCGCAGCTGATGCGCCTGAGCCGACGCCGCCATAGCCGCCTCGCCGGTCTGCGCATTCCTAAGACGTCATAGCCGCGGCCGACGCACTGGCGCCGGCGCGTGCCCAGCTGTGCGCCTCCATTGCGCAGTATACACGTCTGATGCTGCAACGGAGCCACTTGTTAGCGCCTCCCATTTTGTGTGCTTGCGCAGAGGTACCAGTGGGGTACACATATAGCGGTGCGTTTGCCAGTGTGGTATAGGCATGGAGAAGGAGAGCGAAATTGCTGCTCAGCGGCTCAGAAGCGCGGAGAAGCCTAACTCATCGGATCCCGAAGTAGATGCCTGGTAATTAGCGATTGAGCGTAGCAAGAACGACCAGAAGAAGGCTAAACGTGCTGCGGAGACACCGGAGCAAAGGGAGGAACATCTAGCAAATCGGCATCGCCAGGAGGCTGGGCGACCTGCCTCAGCTCAAGCTACGAATATCCTGGCATAGTCGAGCTAAGCCACTGCCATTTAGTACGCGTTTGGTAAACGGTGCCTTAACACTTGTGCGAAATTTTTGCGACAGCGAGAACCTTTCTTGGTGTCAAAGTGGAAATTATACAGCAACATAAAAAATTCGCGATACAGCTTTCTGTTGCCTCAGCACGGGTAACACAAGTGTATTTCCGAGCTTGAATGAAGCCCGCATATACACGCAAAATGTCTTGACCGGCCAGTCGCGCTTCAATTTTGTGTGCATTTGCGGGTTTCTTTCATGCTCAAAAAGCAAAACTTTTATGTAGGCGGTATTGTGCGACGTAAAGCTGTATCGGGAATTTCGGATGTCGCCCTACAATTTTCTATTTGACACTTCTTATCTAATTTCAATATTTGGGAAGATTAATAACTAATTCGGACTATTGATCTAATTAGGCGGAATGAAACAAAATAATTTGAGTACCTCCAAGCGAAGGCAAACAACATTACCTTGGTTTTGTCTAGCTAAAGGTGGCATTCGCATATTTTAAAACTCTGGCTAAAATTAGCTAGGGCACGCTGTATATATACAATGTGCACTATTTCGACCAGGTTAAATATTCACGGGGTGAAAGCGTTAGGCAAGTATGTAATTTTCACGTCTGTTGCGAGTGTCAACTTCCTAAATCACATCTTAAGAATCCGAACAAATAGGTCTGCTATTTACTTCAAATTGCATGTCTGAAGCTGGAAACTACGGCGGCGCCTCAACTTTGCTCCAAGTATTATACACTTGCTCGTTTTCACGAGTGAAGATGAGTCCTTTCCTAAATGTTTGAGGTTGATACCTAGGGCACCTAAAAATGCAATCAATAGCTATTTCTGCTCGCTGTGATAAACTCGCACGAGTATAAATTTGCAGTTATACTAAAGTTCAACACCACAAGGTCACAAAAACCACTGTGCTGAAGCTAGACTTGCGTGGGCGTCCAAGGTTTATTTTTGAATGAGCACAAAAAGGACCACAGGAGGAGCACCTTGTCATTTTTGTGTTGACGTAGCTTGCCCCGCTGATTAAAAAAGAATATGCCAATTCCAACGCGGCCAGTTTCCACGTTGCTGCTTCAGTGATCATTTCAGCAAAAAAGAAGGGTGCGTACCCGATGAAGTCTTTGTTCCTTCTGATGACGTCCCATGTAGACTCGCCGTTGCAGATGTCGTTGTGCATGTTAGGAGCTAAGTTGTTGTGTCTGTGACTTCCCTGCCCCCAGTTGCAAAAATGATTTACCTATAAAGGAGGGAAATCATTTTAAGAAGGAGACATCACAATCGTTTATAAAATACCGCCTCCAAAGTGATGACCATTCGCTTATTTCCGATGCTTTCTTTTCATGAACACAAATACGAGTATTTTGTTTTGTTGCCCGGCATGAACAACTGCATTGAAAGCATCATTCATGATTGTCATTCTACACAAACAGAGGAACGCCTATAAAATGTTAGTAATAAAAATATATATAAAATATTTATGTTCGTGGTTGGTGATGCTTGAAGGGCGTTTATATAACTGTGCAATTCCTATAGGTGAGGCAGCCTTTAAACAGTACATCTTCAGCCGTAGTATAAGTTCCTATATGTATAATTTGCTTTGTCGCTGACGTGTTGAGTCCAGTGGCGCAAGCGCTTTAAAGACGCCTACCACCCTTATTTGCTACTGCCACAGCCATCTGGTGCAGCCGCGACAAGTAAAAAGGCCGTTGGGAGAAGTTCAGGGGCGCTGTATTTCCCTAGCGCTACACCAAAGTGTGTGAGCTTCAGACGCCTCAAAGCAGTCACACGGTGGCATGCGCGACTCTATGACCTGTTATCACTATAAGCTTTATATGCCACATTGGCACTATTAATTGTATATATACATATATATATATATATATATATATATATATATATATATATATATATATATATATATATATATATATATGTATATATATGTATATATAAGCTTTCGGTGACGAAAGCACCCAGCCACTCAGATGCGAGCGGACTCGCCCTTTGATTCAGCGTCGTTGTACGCGGTTACAAGGAAGCCTCAGTGCTGCTCATGGTTACACAGAAAATTCTGTGCTATTGATGGTTGTAAGCAAAATTGAGTGCTATTCGTAGCTACAAGAAAACCTCACTGGTATCCATGGTTACAAGGAAAAGTCAATGTTGTTGATGGCTAAAAGCCAAACTAAGGACTGTTCAGCTTACAAGAACAACTCAGTCTTGTTCTTGGTTACAAACAAAACTTGTTGTTGAGAATGATTAGAAGCAAAACTTGTTTTTGAGGAAGATCACAAGCAAAACTTGTTGAGGATGATTACAAGCAAAACTTATTGTTGTAAATAGTTAAAAGTGAAACTCAGTACTGTTCCTTGAAAACCTATGTGTTGTTCAAAGTTACGAGCAATACTAAGTGCTATCTATATTTGCAAGTCAAACTGAATGCTGTCCATTGTTACCAGCGGAACACAGCACTGCCTATCTGTGCAAGCAAAACGAAGTGCTGTTCATGCTCGGAAGAAAAAAACCAAAGTTCCTGGTTACAAGCGAAACTCCTGCAGCGCGGGTAACTACAACAGAATCGGTAGGTGCAAGCGATGGAATATTTTATTGAAGATAGTGTGACTGCATTTATTCTGCGCGAATCACCCGGAGCATGCGCACTTCATTATAGGATGAAAGGGCTTGCCTTGACGCGACACGGCACTTCCTATCCTTAGCAGCCTAGGCTATCGGGGATGTTGTGGGCGTAGAAATCCTAGGGAGTCCTAAGCCCGGCGGTGTACTTGAGATTGCTTCCCATGAAAACTGAGACGTACCAAGTGATCCGCGAGACGATGGTTCGGTGTCTTCCACTGTTTGCAGTTGATCACTCTCTGTGATTTGGCTGTCTCCCGGCCAAGTTGCGCAGATTTGTTGCGTGACTTCACACGCTGCCGGTCCTGAGCGCACTTGGTCTACGTGACGGCGCTGCAGCCCTCTTCTGGTGCCCACCGTGACCATACGCCAAGCTCTTGCTGGCGTCACCGTGCTGGGTAACCATCTCTGGCCAGTGTTAATGTAATACCGCGACTAATCGGGCATTAGCAGTGAAAAGAATTGTAAAAGCGGTGCTGGGGTTCTGCGCACCGTGGAATTCCGTGCCACCTCTTCCTCTGGAAAATGTGCACTTAAGCAGGTTCTGGGTTGAAAACCCCTTCGGAAGTCGGCGTTACTCTGTAGCCGTACAAGAACTTCGAAATTATATTGAGCAGACTTCCATCCTTACTTTTTGATATCTTCCGTAATGGTGAGCATGGCCTGCTCCGCCAGTGCGTTTTACAGAGGATAGTATGGGGCGAAGGCAACATGACGCACATGGTTATTTGTCAAAAAATATTTCAGTAATTGAACAATTGAAGCCCATTGTTTCAAACGAATGTGTAGGGCAGACCCAAACGCATGAAAATCGCTCACAGTACTTGAACTGTATGTAGTTTTCGCTTTTGCCGTCGTAAGAGGCACTGCCTCCATCAATTTAATTTCACCTTCCACTCCCACCAACAAAGTGTGACCTTCAACCGGGCCTGCATGGTCGATATACAGGTGAGGCCAATGTTTGTAGATATTCGGCCAGCTTGAATGGACCTGTTAGGCTGGCATGGGCCAACATTGTAAACATTGCTGTCAGCTATGTACCAGTTGCTTGATGCCACGGTCCATTCTGGGATGCCAAAACATTGTACGAGCCAGATCCATCATTCCCATCGTGCCTGTATTGGTGCCCTAAAAATTTCACACAACAGATGCCCTCACGGCCTCTGGCAGGACTCCGCGATGGGCCCAGTAGATTAGTCCTTTAATAAAAGTGAATTCCTGTCTGCGGACGCAGTATGGCATCACACGCTGTCTCTGGACCTAGTTGGTTTGGCCAATCACGCAGAAACTGTCTTTACCTCTCGGAGCAGCATGTCTTCGCTGGTGTTGCCTGTCAACTGTGACGCGTAGAGAGAAAACTCTGTCAACGCTTGTGCATGTAGCACAGATTGGAAAAGACCGTCTTCACCAGTAAGCCCTTGTTCTGGCAGAGGCAAACCACACAAAGCGTCCGCATCCGCGTTCATTGGTCGTTTACGAAACTACGCTGATACGATTACGTTTACGATTTACGCTGATAAAAGGAGCGTTCAAACATGTGTGCTGGCCTCCATAATCTGTGCAATTGGTCTCTCTGGATAGAATAGATTTTCAACGGCTCATCATATTTCTCCAAACAAAATTTATTACGGAAAAAAATAGTCTCAGCACCTCAACACACAGAAAACAAGGGCGAACGCTTCCTTTTCCACTTGAAAGTCATTGCGCTCCGCTGGTATCCAGGTCCTAGAGCGAAAAGCAATCCGATAATTTTCGCCCTTGATGCTATGGGACAGCAGTGCGAGCATACAGACTTATGATGCGTCGTATTCCAGTCGAAGGGGTTTCAGCGGGTCACAGTGGACAAGATATTTCGCTTTGCCTAATGCACTATTTCCTTCCTGAAATGCGCTATCCTGGGAAGGCCTCTGCTTTCACATCCCGCCCTTTACCAGCAAGCGATATAAGGGAGATGGCCACGTAGGCAAGTTGGGCAATACCTTATCTTAATATGCAACCGAGCACAATAAATATTTCAGCTGGCTTAACGATGTTGGCTTCGGCGCAGCCAATATCGCCTCGATGTTATGTGTTGGCCCAGAAAAGACATGGGCAAAAGACAGAAAGACAGAAAAGACATGGGCCAGAAAAGACTTGGGCAAAAGTGAGTGCTGCTCCTGGTTGCAATCAAAAGACAGTGCCGTTTATGGCTGCCAGCAAAACTGAGTAATATTCGTCGTGACAAGCAAAACTCAGCGCTCTTATTGTTACAAGCAAAACCCAGAATTGTTCAGGGTTACGGGAAAATCTCAGTGCTGCTCAAGGTAACAAGCCAAACTCAGCGCTGTTCATAGTACAAGAAAAACTGAGTGCTGTTCATGATCATCACTCACTGCTGTTTAACGTTACAATTAAAAATGAGTGCTATTCGTGATTACAAGGAAAACTCCGCGCTCTTCACGGTTGCAAGCGAAACTGAGTCGTATTCGTGGCTACAACCATAACTCAGTGCTGTTCATGGTTTCAAGCTAAATTGAGTCCTGTTCATGGGTACAAGCCAAACTCAGTGCTGTTCATGGTTGCAAGCAAGACATAGTGCTGCTAATGATTACAAGCAAAACCGAGTGTTGTATATGGGTGCATGCAATATTCAATGCGCTTCATGGTTGCAGGCCAAACTCAGCGCTGCTCATGGTTTCGTGCAAAACTCAGTGCTGTTTATGATTCAAAGGAAAAGTCAATGCTTTTCGTAGTTGCAAGCAAAACTGAGTGCTGTTCGTGGTAACTAGCAAAAGTCAGTGGCTTCATGGTTACCAGGAAAACTCAGTGCCGTTCATAGTTAGAAGCAAACCTAGGTGCTTTTCAAGGTTACAAGAAACGGGGACGGCGGTTCGTGGTTACAAGAAAATCTCAGTGCTTTTAATGGCTACAAGCTAAACTCAGCGTTGCTCATGGAATAATGGAAAGCTCAGTGCTGTTCCTTGTTACAAGACAAACTCGGCGCTGTTCAATGTTACAAGAAAAGGTGAGTGTAGTTCGAGATTACTAGGAAAACTTAGTGCCCTTCATTGCTACAAGCCAAACTGAGCGCGGCTCATGGTTTCCAGCAAAACTCAGTGCTGTTTATGGTTACAAGCAAGACTCAGTGCTGTTCAAGGTTACAAGGAAAGGTGGGTGCGGTTCATGGTTAAAAGCAATACTCATTGTGTTGATGGTTACAAATCAAACTACGCGGTCTTCATGGTTACAAGCAAAACTCAATGCTGTTAATCGTTACAAGCAAACCCAGTATTCGTCATCGTTACAAGCAAAACTCAGTGCTAATCACGGCTACAATCCAAACTCACCGCTGTTCGTAATCACAAGAAAAACCGAGTGTTCTTCATGGTTAGATGCAAAACTCACGTGTTCATGGTTGCGCGGGAAACTCGGTGCGGTGACACAAATGAACCAAGATTGAAGTGCAGTACGACGCTACCAGTTTCCCGAACCCAGCACTCTCACATCTACTCGGGTGCACCCATGCCCGCTCACGCGCACCTGTGCGAGGCAGTGTGAAACACGTGGCGTCCATTTCAAATAGGCAGTTCGTGTTGGTACGATGAAAGTGTAGATGTGGTTGTGACGCAATGCTTGGGGTATCTGGCTGCTGTGTTTCTGAGCGAGGCTTAATCTCACCATCGGGAACATAAATGTTTGTAGTTGTGGAGTTTGTGCTCTTTGCCAATGCACCAAAATCAGGCTCTGTCAGTGAAATCCGTCAGAGTTCGGAAACAGCGTTTGCTCTAAAATTGTCAAACGTCGTGTGGGTTGAGTGTAAATGCCACGGTGGTTTTCTTTTCTAACCCTGTTGCCTATATCTCATTTCTTGATCTAGTCTGAACCTAAGGGCGCATCAACTGGCAAAAAAGATTTCAGCGCAATATCTGTGTACTTAAGATCTCTAGAGCACTTTAAACACTATGTAGCTTTGACACACATCCTTCATATTTGAAGGCGGTTCCGAAGTAGTGCTATGCAAGGGCTCGTGATTTCTCCAAATGTATAAATGCACACTGGATGTGCTTGCACTTTTCCCGCTATCTTCTCGCTGCATGTGTGCCTGTGCATCCTTTTTAGTCTTTTACTCTCGTAAGCCATGCGTCAAGTTACCCTTTCTTTCTACCATCCAAGAAGCAATAACTCTCCGTAGTGGGTAAGGTGTGCTTACTGCAAGACAGTTATGTTAATTTGCCAAGTATGTCTTCGTTTTTTCATTTTGTTTGCCGAATATATCGGTGCTTTGTGTTATAAAGCGGTGTGATTTATTTATGCGTAAGCCACAGTGTTATGCGGAGAATACATCGCGTTTTCTTTTTTTTAGAGTACAAGAAACCAAGTTTTGCCGCATTCGGAAAGACATCGAACCTTGTATTAAGCGTTCAGTGTCCATTGCCTGAGATGTTAGTCCGTAGCGCAAGCCGCGTAGGAAGCGCAGCGGCAGCACCAGGGTAGCAGCAATGAATGCCAGCAGCCTGGTCCAAGTGATATATACTCCGTTTTATACACAGCAGGCAATGCTGCTGAAGTTCCGGGGAATGTTCAGTGAGAAAATTTATCACTCCGCGCGTTGCGTTTATGCTTCGTTAGGCGGTCCGTCCATTATTCGCTGCACGCCAACAGCATTCACCTTGGCTACTTGCGACGTGTTTCACAAGAAAAAGCCGAAAAAACAAACAAAATAAAAAAGGTCTCACAAGCACATTAGCAGCCGCATGTCATAATGTTGTAGTTTCTAAGGACTAAAACTTTTTTCATTTAATAATGAAGCTATATAAGCAACTGTTGCGTGCAATTGCGGTCAAAAAACACCGAACTATATCCAAGTGCCAACGAAGCCACTGCAAGAAGTCTGTCTAGTCTCCACTTCGTTGACTTCCATGTATAGGACGCAGTACAGGTGCCTCCCTTATTACTACCACTATAGTTGGTTATGATAGTTTAGTTATGATTTTAAAAATTTGAAAGACACAGAAATAGCTAAGTGGTGCGAACGCTTTCGTTACCTTGCGGCGTCTGATATACCCGTTACAAAAGCATCACTTGGTTGCCATCATCACAAGCTTCATGGTGTCGCAGAGATCGCTGCACTTTCGGTCTCTGGTCGCCAATCAGCCTTTTATCTAGAAATTCTCAGTAGCAATAGAAAAACATCAAAACATAAGCAGACACGACATCTGTAGATGCCCATGAAAGGCCAATCATGCCTCGTTGCGCAGAAAATGGTGAAAGTGTCCAAACATTTGAATATCGCTATTTTTCGTACGCTTTTCAAATACCTCCTGCACCATGCACCGCAATTGTACTGCTTAAGTGATGCCACACTTATTGGAGGCCATTATATGCACGAACAGTCATGATAAATATGTTTTTAATTACCACTTACAGTGAGTACTTCACACATATTGCAAATTACGGTTTGTAGTGTACTTCGTGGTTCATAGATACTAGGGCGGGGGTGAGGAATTCTGAGGATGGCGCCAATTTCGGGTTGTGCGCTTGAAAACTGGACGATGTGAGGCATTGGTGTTCCAATAATTTCAGAACGTCAATGCACAAATCGGTATTTTGGTAAAAAACGTAGGTAGAACAAGCCTGCAGTTTAGCCACAAGCTTGAGGAACACTAGCTTCAATACTTATGTCGGTAGCTCAATTAATAGAGCATCGCACGCCTAATGCGAAATACGTCGGATTGTTCCCCATCTGGTGCAAGTTCCTTATTCATTAATTTTCAATTTCGTTAATTTATCATTTCTTTAATTCATTAAGTTAGTACAAGTAATTTCCCCTGTCTTTTTCTTGATGCCTATGTTTGTTGGCTGCTTAGGATATTGCCGCAAGGTGTCACGAGCCAGCGCTGAAAAAAGAAGTTGGGACTGGAACGTGCGCTAAGCAAGAGACGGGCGCTGGAGTATAAGAAGTAGAAGCTGAGGACACCGGCTTGAATTTATTGCCCGCCATCTTGTACAACGGTCTGCCTCGCTGACGCCAGGCACATCTTACATTGTCTTTTCGTGACATAACTGGTAGAGATGCGCGGTACGGTTCATCCGATGCCACAAACCCCTCCTGGTAGCAGGAGTACCAGCCCAATTGGCCTCGAGCTCCACCACTGGAAAAGCTAGCGCCACTGTCGGCGTGACGTGCTAGGAGGGATCATGTGGAAATAGCGGCCGCGTCGGCTGCTTCGGGCGCGCCGAAGCGAGCTGAAAACGAGTTTAAATTCCCTTGTACGCTGCGGTCCTCATTTAGTGGCGAAATTTTCCCGCTTCGAGTGTCTCCTTTAAAACGCTTGAAAGCACTACAATAGGTAGTGGCTGCCCTTGAAGGCGCGCAACATGGTAGGCTACTTCTCGGTGCCGCAGGGCCGGACGCAAGTAACTGAGGCCGGTGTCAGCCTTATTGCTGACACCTTATTGCTGCGTCAAGCTTGGGTTACGAAACATAAAACCGGCAAACAGTCGTCGGCTATAACTCGAGTATGCAGCAAGCACAGACGCGAGGAAGATTTCTGCTATGGCGTCTGGTCTGCGATGTTCTGAAAACGCGCACTGAGACGCTCGCCCGAGTCCGCTGCCCCACTAATGTCATGACGGTTTCGTCTATGAACTTGTCGATGCTATATTTACTGGCTAGTTCATTGGAGTGGAAAGGCAGCGGTAAGAAGCACATTTTAAAGAAGCATGGCATATGGTCATGTTTGTGTTATGAATTATTGCACTGGATAACAAAAAGTGGATGTGGCTTAGCCAAGGTTAAGCCCAGGATGCGAAGCATTCTAGCATTTATTTTAACGCGACATCCTTAAGGAGCTCGTGTCGCAGAAAAGCCGGTGTCGTCGGCGTCGGCTCAGGCGTGCGGCGCTTGCTCAGGCGCACATTTCGTTGTCGCGCCGAACGCTGCGTTGCTCGACGCTCACCGCGTCCAATGCGGGGCGCGTAGTCGCTGCACCGTAGCAAAGCCACCTAGACACAGTCTCTGTAGCACGCCGCAGCCTTCGCTTCTCATTCCAACGAGCAGCTCTGTCTCCAGGAGGCATCTCACCTCGTGCGTGTCTAGCAGAGCCAAGCGCAGCTTCTTATATACCACCGCGACGCCGCGAGCGACGGCGCGAGTTTGAGCCCCGTTTCTCCTCTGTCGTGACGTCACGGTGTCACGTGGTCAACCTTCAAGGCGACGCCGCGAGCGACGGCGCGAGTTGGAGCCCCGTTTTTCCTCTGCGTGACGTCACGGTGTCACGTGGTATTGAAGGCGACACCGCCGCGCCTGAGGAGCTGGGTTGAGCTCTAGTAATATGCTTCGCATAAAAAAAGAGCAGTGGGAAATTGCATGCTGAGAACACCGATAAACATACAGTGCGACGCAACTCGAGAATTAATATTGAAAGGTCAAAGAATTTAGAAGAAAAAAAAAACATTGAATCATCCCGACGGCACATCACAGTCCCCGTAGGCATCGAAGTCTCTACAATGAAATTATTTTTGAACAGCTCTGATAGCACCCACGCATGAATGGGTGCTTGTATACTGTCAATGCTCATATTCTGCGGCCTAAAGCTCATTGCACGGTGCGAAAACGCGCGCGCGGAGAAAGCGAACAGTGCGCGGACAAGCATGCAGATGCGCAGTCGGTCGCTGCGAATCTGCGCGATCGCTGCATTGAGGCTGCGTTCTATTACACTCCATCTAGTTTTACAAACCCTATAAGAACATATTTCACATAGTTTGATCTCAGCGTTTACCTACCTTTCACGCAAGAAGCCGGTTCGGGAGACTACATCGCGGCGACCGCGCACAATGGCTTTCACTGTACGTACGTATTCGGTAAAGATATAGCGTCTGTAAACGATTGTGTGCGTTCAGTTTGCCCAAGATTATTATGCGAAGCATATTACGAGAGCTCAACCCAGCTCCTCAGGCGCGGCGGTGTCGCCTTGAATACCACGTGACACCGTGACGTCACGACAGAGGAGAAGTGGCTTTGGCTCAACTCTTGCAAGATGGGCTGGGTGGGAATCGAACCAGGGTCTCCGGAGTGTGAGACGGAGACGCTACCACTGAGCCACGAGTACGATGCTTCAAAGCGGTACAAAAGCGCCTCTAGTGAATGCGGTGTTGCCTTAGAAACGAGCTGTTTCTAAGGCTCAGGCGTGCGTCGCTTGCTCAGGCGCACATTTCGTTGCCGCGCCGAACGCTGCGTTGCTCGACGCTCACCGCGTCCAATGCGGGGCGTCCAAGGCGAAGCAGAGTAACGCATGAGTTGTTTCTTCGTCTAGCCGAACCAAAGATAGCCAAGCGACAGCAGTTCACCTGGCTAAACAGTGGTTCAACAACTAAAATAAAGGCTAGTATGTTTCGCAGCCTGGGCTTAACCTTACCTAAGCCACAGCCATTTTTTTTTATTTAGACAGTAAGAAACTTCTCTCGTTTCGAAAGTACTTACAGAAATGTCCGGGAGAGCTCGCGCGTGGTGTTTTCAGTGAGTGCTGACAGCAAAACCTATGAGAAGCACGCCACGTGGTCTCTCATACTATGCCAGCGAGGCGCTTCCGATAGGTGGCGACTCCGTAACTCCTCGCCGCCAATACTAGTGGACACCCCTGTTCACCGTGCAAGAAGGAGAATCCGTGGATTGCCTCCGGAGCTTGATCCTTTCTCCGCAACAACATCGACGCCAGCACACACCGGTATGGAAGGAACATCGACGTCCCTACCGACCACTAGGCAAGGTACGGCCACAACGGCAACTCAGTATCTCCGGCAGAATCTCCGAGAGCCGAAAGTGTTCCACGGGGATATCTTCGAGGATTTATAAGGCTGCTTAGTCCAGTTTGAGCGCGTTGCCGAGATAAACGAATGGAGCGACGCGGCGAAGTTAAGGAACGTCTACTTCAGCTTGGAGGATGGTGCGCGCACTTGGTTCGAGAACCGAGAAGGGCTCAGCAAATCGTGGCTCGAGTTCCGTCGTGCCTTACTGGAGACCTACACCAATGCTGATCACCACGAACGAGCCGAATGGGCACTCCAATCCCGCATTCATCTGCCGAACGAGAGCGTGACGTCGTGCCTCGAGGACTTGACGCGCCTCTTCCGCCGGGTGGACCCAACCATGTCCGAGGAAAAGGAGCTGCGCCATCTAATGCGGTAGTTGAGGAACAGCTATTTGCTGGCCTTGTTTGAAGCCCGCCAAAGACCATGGCTGAATTCTTAACCGAAGCCACCACGATGGAAAAGATGTTACACCAGCGCTAAGCCTTCTATGAAAGGCAATTGAACGCAACTTCACCTTCGGACCAGCGCTCAGCTCCGTATGACAGGCACGCGAACGCTGCTTCACTGACGGACGCGATGGCCTTTGGAAACGTGGACGTTCTCCAAGACCTTATTCGCTCTGTGGTGCGTGATGAACTTCAACGGCTCACCTGCCCGCCTCAGCCCACGCTAAGTTCCATTTCTGCCCTTGTTAGGAACGAAGTGCAGCAAGCGATCCAAGGTCCCGTTCCAAGCAGCAATGCGCGGCCTGTGACAGCACAGTTGCAGCGGCCGTCGTATGCGGAAGTTTTGCGGCAAGTCCCTGTCTCCGTTCCAACCCATTTTGACCCCGCCACGTCTTACGCCGCGTCATACGTCCCGCCATTCTCATAAGTGCTACCTATCCAACGTATGGAGGATCGGCGGCCGCTCGAACGGAAGTCTGACGTCTGGCGTACCCCGGACAGAAGGCATCTGTGCTATCATTGTGGAGAAGCTGGTCACGTATACCGCGAGTGCCCATACCACCACCTCGGACTGCAAGGTTTTGCCGCGGATTCACGAAGGCCCAGACATGGCGAAAGGCCTAGGGCGATTAAATACTTGACCCAACAGAGTATGCCACTGTTCCCACGGTGGCAGTCACGCTCGCCGTCCCCCAGGCGTTGTTATCCCGCTCCTAGAAGCCCTCCAATGGCAGGCCAGGGACGATCGCCAAGCCCTCGCCGGGAACACTACGAAGGACGACCTTCGGGGGCGAGGCTGCTGATAATCGCCCTTCCGAAGACCTGCCATGGACGCGAGCACGGTCTATTCAGCACGATTCACCGACTACAGCAGCCGAACTCAGTGACAGACTGTCGCTAGACATACCTGTTGTGCTCGGCGGCCGCCACATGAGTGCGTTATCGGACACGGGTGCCGACTACTCAATCTTGTGCGGAAATATAGCGAAGGAACGCAGGAACTTAGAAAAGTCATCACGCCTTGGGGGGTCTGGAACGCAAATTCGTACTGCTGGCGGGTAGATCGTAACACCATTGGGCATGTGCACGGTCAGAGTACAAATTCGTGGGTCCACGTTTTCAGCCAGCTGCCTTATACTCCGCGATTGTTCTCGGGACCTCATCTTGGGCGTCGACTTTCTGCGAGAGTATGGTGCCATTATAGACCTCCGGGAGCGCACAGTGACTTTTCGACAGAAAGAGCAGAGAACAACTGTGACAATTGCCGACGCAACGCGCTTCGAGTTTGCGCCGACAGTGTAACTGTACCACCACGTGCAAGTGTCCTGATAACGCTCGTATGCGACCATCTGCGTGATGGCGAAGCTGTTGCAGAGGGCAATTCCTCTCTTATGCTTACTCATGGTGTATGTGCAGCCCGCAGTCTCATTATGCTTCGAAGTGGACTTTCGGTGCTCCTCGTGACGAATTTCAGCCAGGAACTTCGGCACCTATTTCGTCGTACTACTATCGCTTTCGCTGAGCACATAGCCGACGTCGCTGAATGCTTTGCGTCTATGGCGAAGGAGAACCCAGCTCAGACACTCAGCAATATGGACATCAATTCAGACCTTTCGGAGGAAAAGCAGAAAGCACTGCGCGAGTTGCTCCTTCGGTTCAAGGAGTGCTTCGCATCTTGCTATAAGATACGCCAGACGCCCGTTACGAGGCACCGCATAATCACGTATGACGATTCTCGTCCCATACAACTGCCTTATCGTGTATCGGCGAAAGAGCGCAACGTGATTAATGCACACGTGACAGAAATGCTTCACGATGACGTCATACAACCATCCCAAAGCCCTTGGTCATCGCCGGTGGTCCTGGTCAAAAAGAAAGACGGAACGCTTAGGTTCTGCGTTGATTATAGAAAGTTGAATAACGTCAAAAAAAAAGTTTATCCGCTTCTGCGGATCGATGACTCGTTAGATCGACTGCGGCAAACCAGGTATTTTTCACCCATAGGTCTAAGAGCGGATATTGGCAAATCGAAGTTGACGAAAGAGACCGCGAAAAAACTGCCTTTGTTACCCCGGATGGACTGTACGAATTTAAAGTACTTTCATTCGGCCTGTGTTCTGCACCGGCCCCATTCCAGCGAATGATGGACACTGTTCTGACGGGTCTGAACTGGCACAGCTGTTGAGTCTACTTAGATGGCATCGTCGTGTTTGCGGCGACCTTCGAAGAACGTCTGAAGCTTTTAGAGGCGGTACTTGAGGCGCTCCGCTCCGCTAATCTCACACTAAAGCCAGAAAAGTGTCCCTTTGGTTACGAAGAGCTCAAGTTTCTCGGGAATGTCGTGAACGCCGATGGCGTCCAGCCTGACCCAGACAAAACATCTGCTGTTGATGCTTTTCCGGCTCCTCGTGACAAAAAAGCAGTACGCCGCTTTCTCGATCTGTGTGCGTCCTATCGTCGCTTCATCGCTAATTTCTCGCGCATCGCCGAACCACTCATACGCCTCACGAGAGAAGACACACCCTTCGTTTGGACGGATGAGCAGGACGCAGCTTTCACCGAGTTACGGCAACGCCTGCAGGAATCACCCGTCCTCGCTCACTTTGATGAGGACGCTGACACCGAGGTGCATACCGATGCAAGTAACATCGGTCTTGGCGCTGTACTCGTTCAACACCAGGAAGGCGTCGAGCGAGTCATCGCTTACGCCAGTCGCACGCTTTCACGCGCAGAAATCAACTACGCCACCTCCGAGAAAGAGTGTCTAGCGGTTGTGTGGGCCATCATGAAATTTCGGCCTCATCTGTACGGTCACCCTTAATTAAATAAAATTAAAATAATTAAAAATCCAGCCTCTCAGTCAACTCCCTTTCTTCTACATTAGATACGGGTATCTTAATTATATCTCTGACCATTAGTTACTAAGTTCCATAGTAGCATTTAGTAAGTTATGCATTTTGATTTCTTGTTTAAGTAATGCCTGCCTCTTTGATACAATAGTTAAATATAGGGATACGTTACTCAAGAAAGCTGGCCCACCTACATTGCGGTAGGACGACTGGTGTTCCTCGAAAAGAGCCTTGTCATTCTCGGCTTTTACCTCACCTGCCTAGGATGACAAGGCCGGTTTTCACGAAAAGGTACTCCGAATATATATCTATATATATGTGTGCCCAGGGAAAATACGGGGAAGCGGGAGATGGAAACTTAAGGCGTTGAGCAAAACGAGAACAACATGAAAGCAGGACCCAACGTTTCGACAAGTGGACTTTTCTTCAAGGCAACATATACTTTCTTAGCCGCAGTATATAGGTGGGGTTCTTGTAAAGGGAAGAGGGTGTAAGGCGGGTGGGTGAGACAACGTGCGAAGGTGTCAGCGTGTCGAATTGAAATAAAGGACAGCTGAGCACAAGGCCAGTGACCCGGCCAAACGTCAAGCACGTGTCAACGCCGACGTGTTAGCCAGCGTGTCAACGGCGTCTGACATGCCAGCTGAGAAAAAACGAAAAAATGAAAAAAGAAAAGATCAAAAAAGTTACGAAACCAAACTAAGTGTTGTTGTCTATAGTTTGCAATTTACCATGGCGAATAGATTCTAAAGCTCCCTTTGAAACGTTTATGCCTATTGGTTGCAATGTTTTATTATATGGATAAGTTATGATTCTCTGTATTTTCTCTCTCGTTCATAATTCAAATCTGTCTTCACGATGCACAGTTTAAGTTTATCAAAGTTATGACCTAGTTGGTTGAAATGCTCGGTGGCAGATTTGGGAAGCTTTTTAGCTGTGTCCGCATGATGTCCTTTTAGCCTGACGTTCATTGATTGTCCTGTTTCACCGGCATATTGTTTCTTACAGAAGGAACATCCAAGCAAATAAATAACATCCGAATTTGTACAAGTGAAGCTAGATTTGACTTCGTTTGTATAACTTTTTGCGCTGCTTTTAATTTTAATGTCACTTTGACGGTGCAATAGGTTTTGCACCTGGAGCGACAGCATGCTTTTATTACAGGGGGATGCGGTCGGCTGACTTTTGCGTGCACTAACATGTCTTTAATGTTCCTTTTTGCGGCGATAGGTAATCCTAGGTACTTCCAGGGACGCTTTCCTCAGACGCTCGTGACTTGATGATATTGTGCGGTATTTTCGTAGGATGTCGTTTATTTTTGGTAGTGCATTAGAATATTTTGGTATAAAGCCGGCGGTCTGTCAGATTTTGGTGTGGCCTGTTTCGTCACCACTTCCGACTATCGCTCCAATTTTGACGCAGCACCATAAGCTTTGTCGAAGGCAACTTGGGGGTTGTTCCTTTCTTCGTTTCACTTGTCCGACAAAAACTCCTTGCTTGCAGTGTCGCAGGTGATGACTGCTGTAGTCTAAATATTGCTGGCTATCCGTACGCTTCCGGTAAAGTGTCGTTCTCAGTTTTCGGCTTTCTATGTACACCGTCATGTACAGGAAGTTGATCTGACTAGGAGAGTAGTGAGCAGCACATTTATTACTCGGGTGAAATTGATTGAAATGGCTAATTATGTCCGTTAAGACGCTTGCGCCATGTTCCCATATTATAAATACGCCGTCAATGTAAAGAATATAGGTGGGGCGTTTTAAAGGGTAGGATTGCAACAGGTCTGCTTCAAGCTGTCCCATGAAAATGTTCGCATACATTGGAGCGAATGCTGTACCAATGCTAGTGCCGAAAGTCTGCAGATAGCGAATAGAATCGAATTCGAAGTAGTTGAGCCTGAAAACTAACCTAAGGAGTGATAAGTAAACTTCAGGAGCCTGCGCTTGCGAATTGATTGCGAGGGATTTAGAAACGGCTTCAATTCCTTCACTCATGGGAATGTTGGCTTAAAGGGCAGAAACATCCAAAGTAACTAGAATAGTGCGATCGGAAAAGAGTTGGTTGGCGTTGATGCCGACGATAATTCGAAGGAAGTGCGGAGTATCTTGAACGAAACATAGGAGGGGTGCGGGGATGTTTGACAGGTGTTGAGTCAAGAATTTAGATAGTGACTCAGTTGGTGCGTTGTTATTAGTTACAATCCCTATTGGAAAATCCTATTTAAATTGAAACTGGGTTATACAGGTTTAAACTGGTTTTAACAGGGACCTGTTTAACAACAAACAGGTATAAACAGCACCAGTTTACACACGAGCAGGTTTGAACGGGGTCCCGTTTGGCATGCAAACAGGTATAAACTGGACCAGTTTACACACGAACAGGTCTGAGCGGGGTCCCGTTTGGCATGCAAACAGGTATAAACTGGACCAGTTCACACATGAACAGGGCTGAGCGGGGTCCCGTTTGGCATGCAAGCAGGTATAGGCACGACCAGTTCAAGCAGAAATGGGACTTAACAGGGGCCCTGTTTGCAACTAAACTGGCTTATACTGGACACAGTGGCACCATATAGGGTCGCCTCTTTGCCAGAAAAGCTGGTTTATTCTGGAGCTTTGTGGCAGCCATACTGGATGGTATCATGCATACGAGTTTAATGCTTGAATAGAACTGGGGAGGAACTTTTTTATTGTTCGACATCCTGACAATTTAGCCCCTAGTGCTAAATTGGGGCCATTATCAAGCTCTACAGAAATTGCGTGACCACCTCGGAACATTCACAGACCAAACTGCGATATGCTAGCTGTGAATTTCAAACCGATTCCCAGTCCTGCCCAGTTGAAAAAGACACAGGAATTCCTGCTGCAACTACAGCAATTTCTGTTGTACGACAGAAGTTCCTAACGTTTCTGAAGTTGCAACAGACATTTCTGACGTTACGACAGCGATTCTGACGTCGCAACAGAAACATTCGGTCGCGACGGCCAAGAGTTCTGAAGTCGCAACAGAAGCACTTTCCGTCGCGGCCCTTTAAAATGTCAGCTTCGCATCGGTGGTGTACACTGTATTTTTTTTCTTGCGCGGTATTCAGTCGTGCTTCTCTGAAACCGGCAGTACTGATAGCACCGACACCGGCATTAAAGTCGACGTTGCCAATTGTTATAATTGTGCCGTGACGACGCTGCACAAGCAACGCCCTACCGGCCTCCTCAAAATCGGCCGCTGATCTAAATCATACCATCTGCGGGAATGGCTGCGTATCCGCTTTGTTTTATTTGGTAAGATGGGGCACACAGGCCTGTGGACTTACATGTGCGGTTACACTGACAAATTAGTTATATTCCCAGAAATATTGCACAAGCATATGCGAAGCGGAAAAGAAGTCTTCGATTGTTCCACAAAGTTGCGTGAAAAGATGTCTCGCTCGGGTCTCATTAATCTGGTACAGCGCTGCCGTGAGAAGCCAGTGTTCTGTCGAGATGAAGACTCACCCACGAGTGTTTATGCAGCTATATTGCATTGAACACACGAATTATATGCGAGCTCAAAAGTGTAAAGAGCAAGAGACAACTGTCGAAATTAGCAGTAACAACCCTCAGTGTCCCCGGTCATCGTTGTCTATTTCTGAATTTCGTATGAAATATGGATATCGTTACAGCAAAATCGATGGTCTAGCACTCCACGATGTACCTGTCGATGGTAACAACACTTTTGCTCATCTAGAGATGCGGCAGTTGACGCGGTGAAGTGAAAGCGCTTCATGACTTTTAAAATGCAAATGTAAACAGCAACTCAGACAGCAATTTACACTCTAGACATAGCTTAAATGTTCATTAGCAGTGATGTTCGGCGTGGTGCAGTGGTTAGATGCTTGTCTCGGAACCGTCAGGTCCAAAGTTCGAATCCTAGGCGAAAGGCATTTCTTTTCTACTTTTATTTTTTTTTATTTCGTATTATTAATTTTACATATCCTTAAAATGGCCTCTGTCAATTTTTAATCAAATATTGAACAGGAACTACAGAATTTTCGACTACAGGGCGTCACACTACAGAGACCAGAACGACAGTCACAAATTTGCTGTTGTGTTTTTCAAGTGGGTGAGACGTCTATACGGCGTATACGCAGATTGCTGTCCTCTCTATTAAAAGCAACGTTGCTGAAACACGTCGTACAAGACGCTGTACGACTCGCATAACATCGAAATACAACGCCGTCACCATCCATGAGATCACCGAAAGCACGGTCGCTTTCGGTGGCGGCCTACAGATGGCAGCACAGGTAGCGCCGGTAAAGTTACAGGTGATATTATTTTGCCGTCCTCAGTTGTCGACACATGTGAGTGCTTGCTGCATTGACGCCGTCCGATGTAGTTGTTGAATCGTGTGTAAGCTGTGCCGAGAGAAATTGTGGTGCATTTTGTATGCATTGAGAATCACAAAACCCCTGGGACCGCGTAATGTAGCCCGCAGTATCCTTCGTGTGGTGCGCCGATGTCGAAGATATGACCCTTCGCGCTTCCTTTGTTCCTTGATCATGAACAGGATCTCCTCCTCTGGCACTGTCGCATCGTATCGCGCTGTACGGAAGAATTTGGTGAAAGTTGTGCTCTTACGTCCTGTAGTTGATCCGCAATTCAACAGTGTGTGCGCCGGAAGGACCGTTGGTGCAGTCGATGCCACGGCACCTGCGACACTAAAAGCAGCGTTTTCCGAGTACGCCTAGAAAGGTAAGTCCGGCGCTTGCGCGCATTCTTCCTGTCTATGGTTCGTGAAGTGTGCGTTGTTGTACGTATCGCAAGATCCGTACAACAACCGGATCCGGATTTGTAAAGCAGCAAGAATTATAAATGTGCTTTTCAAATGGTTGTTCTTCATGTCGCAGTGCACATTTAGCAAAAACTTCCATGGAAATTGCCCTAAAACGTATTCATGTTACCAACAGCTCTATCTGTGGTTTATTTACTTTCACCAACGAAGCACGCTAGCGCGGGTGGTTCTTTGATCTAAATGGGCACAAAAATTCAAGCAAAGAAAGTTACTGTTTGTGTACATAATTTTTCATTAAGAAATGGTATAGGCATTTCTAGAAGTAGTACGTCGATGTGTCGTCGTCACAGCTAACAGCTGCGCGAGATAGCACCCGATTTCTTCGTCGACGCATGGCCAGATTTTTAGCTTGTATGGAAATTCTTCTGTTTATAGAGTGTCGTCAGATGACGTGTATTAGTGTCCTGTGTGTTTTCGTGTACTTGTAAAGGATTCCGATCTAGCAGAGAAGCCGAAATTACATAAGCAATGTTTCTTTTTAATCGAAAAATGTTTCTTTTTAATCGAAAAATCTTTCTCTTTTCTGTATTGTCTCTCCAGAAATGAGGTGGTCTGTTGTAATTTTAAGCGCATCGTCCTTTGGGAGCAGTGCTTTGTTGCGCCGCATAGACAAGTTAGGTTTTGGAACGCTTTTCATGTCCTAAGGAATTTTTTGTTAGTACAATTCACATTTCACGTTATACAGCTGTCCTTTGTGTGAACCTTTTCATAGTAGATTCATGTTCTCTACAGTTCGATTTACGTGTTATTTAACCGCCTGTGATGTTACAATCAGATATTTGCACAACCAGTTGCAGCTTCATGTAACTGGTTGTATGAGACTTTTTTCAAAATATGACGTGATCTTTTTATATAACAAGTTTGCAGTTTCAGCAGGGATTACAATTAATAAGTATTTATTATTGTTTAGGGATGGCAAGATTTTGTGAACCAGAGGCACCTCCACATATGCACCTGCGGCACTTCTGCAGCCTCAACAGCACGGAAAAGTACCTGATGTGCATGCTGTGACAAGGTGTGTACAAAGAAGTTGCTGCCACTTCAACGAGCTGCAGATTTTGTTGGTATCATCCATGTTTGCAAACTCTCCTGAATTTTTCGTGGGTTTACAAATGTGGGCTCATTTTACAATTTTATGAATGTCATTTTAGAAAGGCAATGAAGTTGTGTTGGTTAAGATGTTTTAAAGCTGTTGAGAGATTGATGGCATGACATTGTTAAAATGCATCTAAAAAATTAATTGTAATGGTGCTTATACTGCTTTATTATTAGCGATGCAATATCTCTAACGAGAACATCAGAGGGGCACTTGCTTTTAGGAAGTTTAGTCAGATAAATTCCTGAAGCAGCGTAAAGCTCTGTAATCTAAAAAAAAATTATCAGTTACTGGTTTCAAGTTCGCTGCTGCTTTTCGTGCTGCACGACAAGTTAAATAATGGTTGATAATGTGTGTGTGACGTAATAGTTCTGCGCAAACACACGAGGTGGAGAGAAGTAATTAATAAAGGGAAAATCAGACATCCACCCGCTCGTACCATTTGCTACAAAGGAAACCTGTATGTGTTCCTCAAAAGGAAAGCCGCACAGTTGAAGAAAAATTCGTCATGGTCCGGGACTCGAACCCGGGACTGCCGCCTTTCCGCGGCAGCCACTCTACCATCTGAGATAACCAGCTGGCTAGCACATGGCAGGGCGAAGTCGAATTACTTGACAACGCGAAGCAAAAGCAAGGGTTTGACGTAATATTTTTTTCTCCTTTATTAATTACTTCTCTACACCTTGCGCGTTTCCGCAGAACTATTACGTCAGACCCTTGCCTTTGCTTCATGTTGTCGACAAATTCGACTTGGCCCGGCCACCTGCTAGCCGCCTGGTTATCTTAGATGGTAAAGCGGCTGTCCCGAAAAGGCGGGGGTCCCGGGTTTGAGTCCCAGACCTGGACGGTTTCTTTTTTTCAACTGTAAGGCTTTCCTTTCGAGGAATCCGTACGGGTTTCTTTTGTAGCAATTGCTACGAGCGGGTAGATGTGCGATTTTCCCTTTATGAATAATGTGTGTGTGTATGCAACAATGGGGGTGCTGAGAGCAAGCTTTAAAATAATGTGTGCTATGTCCCCAACAAAGAATTTAGTGTCTGCAGCATTTTTACAAAATATTATGTTCACAGGTTGGCAGGTATGACATAATGTACAACAATAATGTACAACACTTTTGCTGTAGATGCATTTTCATAACGTCCATTTTCTGTCTACTTGAATCGTATATTTAGAATTTGGCCCACCTTCAGTTTGATCAAGTTACATAGGTAGCCCCCTCTGAGTGAAATATAATTAGGAGCTATTGTAGATATGCATGATATACCTACTCACTGTATTGCGACAGATATTTTTAGGGACTGTGTTGTGAGGCATGCATATCCTTTTACCTGTATGTCTTGCTGCAGGTTGCCCGACAAAAGCATAAATGCTTTGCCCACCTTTATTAATATGCTTTCATGTAGACTGCTAACATCTGTGCCCACATAGACTCCATGTTCTTAATTACATTTTTCTAAGTATTCACTGTTGTGCATTACATTATTGTGTTACATTACTGTGCACTACATGTTTTTCTGTTTTATTTTGGAGGGGGTATTAATTTCTATAATAGTACAGAGAATAGGAGTTCAAAACAAAAAGCCACGAAAGGTGGCTTAAAAGTGTATGAAGCTTGGAATTCTACATTCCATCCCCTAAAGCGCTACCAGTAGTAAAACATTCCTAATTGTCTTTTTTAGAAGCTAGCTGCCAGATACATAGTCCCATTATGAGAGTATGTTATTTTTTCTTCTTTGGTCTGACTTGTTTTGTTGAATGTTCTCCTTGTTAGTTCGGAATTTGTTTTCTTGCCACCTCATGCAATACTCCAACTGGAGCCTATGAGCTATGTGTATAATAAATAGGTAAATTCCTATAGCATGCAACAAACCATGCAGCATAGCATTTAAATGTTGCCAGTTTATAATGCTTCTTGAGTGCAGCGCATCATGGAGCTTGAGGCTGATCTCTTCAGCTGTAAAACAAATGGCAGGTTATAAAAATGTGGTCCTACAAACTGCTGGTTACGCATGTCAGTCAGCCTGTTGCAGTGGTCACAAGTGAGAATGTAACCAGAAGCTGGGCGTGCTCGGCCATTTCGCATATGGCACAGGATAAAGCTTCACCTCTGCCATTGCTTCTCTTATAATAATGGCCTCCGAGTATACATGCCGAGTTATGCTTCAGGGGACACCTGTTAGTTAACCTTATCAGGTAATATTAGCCTTATGGGTGCTATAATGTTGCAGTGCCTGCAGGATGGCCAGCATTACAACACATTAAAATTATTGTACAAGTCATGCAATGGTATCGGGATTGGCCCACCAAGTGACAACCTTTAATTACACTATACCTGGGATCAGCTCACTCAGTCAGGGAGACATCCATGCATGAGGGGAGGGGTATGGCAAATAGAGGGCGTTCGATTAATCTTTCTCACATAGATTGCTGATACATATAATCTTTCTTAAAGTGGATGCTTTGTTGCTCAAAGTGAAGTTACTTATGGGCATAATGTCAGCATTTCGATCCTATTTATGCTTAACGAAAGTTGCTTTGTTCAGTGTCACTTTTTTTATTGTTTCGCTTGTGATTCTAAGCTCACTTGTTTTATAGCTGCTGTAGGTATGGCTGGACCTGGAGAAGAAGTGTAAGCAGACCATGCTATGTTGCTGATCTGCGCTGATCTCCACACCCAAGTTGGTCCCGCGACAGTTGGGCACCATTGTGCCTTGCTTCATTGACAAGGTGATATAATATGGTGAGCTTGTACTTCAATATCGGTATTGAAAATTATGTTAAGGAAAAAAGACAAGGATTGGTCTTTATGATAGATACACTCATGTTCTTTCTTTAAGGTGTTCTTTTGACACTGTTCTGCATGGACATATTTTTAGAGAATTATAACAGTCCTTTATTGCAAAGTGCCATGGCGCTAGTTTATGCGTTAAACTAGCACTCTTTCACCAAAAAAAGCCTTATTTAGCACACAATTCACAAGGAAAGAAAGGAGGCTACAGGACAGAGTGCTACTAACAGTTCAGTATTATCGCTCGCACAGTGATATTGTGCAAAAGGTGAAAGGGGAGAATAGATCTGAATACATGCTGTTCGCACAGAAACGAAAAGGACGCATCACATGGTGAGCGTGACACTTGTTTTAGAATGATAAGAAGCAGTCTCACTGTCTAGTAAATCTCTGCATGGGGAGCTAGCGCTAGGTTCCTCGTCATACATACAAGAAAAGCCTCAGATATCTCTTCAGCGCTTTTGTCTTTATATTTTGTCACGATCAAGCAGCTTTCAAACATAGGTGCATGTGCGCCGAGAGCAGTGCACTACCACTGCTAACTGACCCATGCATCAAGTTTGCTTGGTCACGCTGCCAGTCATTTATACATTGGCCGGCTTATCCGATGTAGCCTCTACTGCACGAAATGGTATGTGATAGACACTGCACCTGTGTACTGTACGAGCTTTGTTACATGATTTTTTTTTTCAGAGATAGTGATGCAGGCCTTTTCATTATTTACATGCCTACACAACAAACCAAGCCAGCATGAGGCAACTGTTCTCGGCACGAAACAAACTTGATTCGTTAGTTTTCGTTCATTGGTGCGATCACACTAAGGCAGACAAGCTTGTAGGCTGTCCTTATGCAATTAGTACAGCACACTGACAGCACTGGTGTGGGCCTCATCTGTGGGCTGACTGATGGCACCTTCTACAGCGCAGACCACTTATGTTGGGCGAGGCACCAATGTGGACGTTTGTTCCCTTGTGCAAAACAGCAGTCCTAGGTATTGAGTAGTTGTAGGAAGACAAGGTAAACACAACTTCCATGGCTTGAGTGGGCTCATTTCTCTTGGGGCATCTAGCTTTTTTTCTTGCAACTGTGCAGAGGTGCTTCCCTAGAGTCGGTGTGAAAATGGCATAGAGTTGTGCATTCGGGAACTCCTGAACAATGATCTGCTGTAGTTAGGGCTTTGCTAAAATGCACTGTCTACCAATTGGTAAAGTTGCATTATTCAGCCACTGATTTCCTGTTGGCATGCTTGCACTCGTGCTGTCACTAATTTCTTGGCTTGCCGAATTATCTTGAGGCCCCACGCTGAAGGTGCTACCGATGTCTTCATGTGCAGACTTTTCAGAATGAGGTTTTTCGCTTTGCAAATGTTGTGGAAAGGTAGGCGGTGCTTACATGTAGCTATTCTAGATATTAGTGGAATGAATTGGCCCATCTTGCTTCATCAAACATCGTCATGCCGACATCAGTTGCACAAACAAAAAACCTGGCCTACTCGCAGCGTCATGCACGAAGAAACAAACAAATCAGCTGCTGGATTGTCTTGACATGGCATACTAAGCTGAGACCGGAACTGCTGTAGCTACAAACCAGGCAGAGACGATGATGATGAGCAGGGATTTGCAGTAGCGCCACTTCGTGGGGCAGCAAGGAGGCTCCGTTCAAAACAAAAATGTCGTTCAGCAAGTAGAACCATGCAACGGTCAGAGTCGGTGCATGGTGCTCTCGATCAAGTTGGCTCAAGGAGTGTCCGAAAAATCAGACGAGAGGTTGCAAGGCGTCCGAACTTTCGGAAGTTGTTATACATTATGGTCCATGGGGAGAATGGCGCTGCCGTGTAGCAGACCGAGTAATAAAGTCCGAATTTTCGGAGTCCGGAAAATCTGTCGGTGACTGTACCTATACCTATGTGTCTATGTATACCTAGGTGCAACAGTGTTTGCTATGATCTGTGCAAGAATTGCTGTTGCCCGTAGATGACCAACATGTCGGGTGTCAAGCTGTAAAATAACTTGCAAAAGTGATCTACGGAAAAATACCGCTTCTGCTATATTTCGCTTTTGCAAGAAATTTTGCGGCTGCTGGCACCTACCTTAAAAGGCTTTATATGGTCTTCGCATGGCCAGGGCCTTCTACTTTTGTGAGTTTGCTTATCTCGAAATTTACCCCGGTTTTTATACCTTCAAGTTGGCGGGATCCCTAGTCTCCTTTAACGTGTACCCAATAGACCTTACATAGGGGTTTTGGCATTTCCCTGCCATCTAAATGCAGCCATTGTGGCCAGGATTCAATCCCATGCCCTCTGCCTGAGCAGCGCAATGTCAAAGCCAGTACACTACGGTATTTTACTGGCAGAAGGGTTTAGTTTCTGAATAATTTATTATCTCAACCTGTCGGTGTTGTTTTTAAGGGTATTTCATGTTTTTATTCTGTTGCTTCAATACTAGTAATTATTGCTAATGAAACGATGTGTCCATCTTTTTTCTATAACACTTGCTTCAATCGCCTGCTAATTATGACAGCTTATTCTCCCACAGTAATCCATGTTCCCTTGAAACATAGGCATTGCATGAAACCACATATTTTTCAATAAGATTTATTCAGTATCTCCTATGACCAGAATTCTGAACCTTTCTTATCTGTGGGAACATAGGCGAATTTGCCTATGTGCCAACCTGTTGCATGAGTCAAGATAAATTATTGGCTTTACTTTTTCAGGTGCCCTGCTCGCTCTCACCCAAGCAACCCACTGCAGCGGTCTTCTCTCGGCAGACTGGATGCATCGAAATACATTTAGAAGTTCCAATAAACAGTGCTTGGGACATTTATGACATGCTTTTTTTAAAGCCGGATGACTTCAGGCTTAATGAAAGCTCAAGTTGGTGTACAGAGATACCTACGTAAAGTATACTTGTCTTTTTCACTTACAAGTACATGCCAATACTTTGCCTGACATTTTTCACCCCAAACTTACGCTTTACTGTGGATTTGTGAACAAACCATTACAACAAAAAGCACTGCATAAAAACGAGTACATGCAATCGAACAAATACTAAATCTGCAAGAATTACATTTGCATACTTGTAGTAAATATGAAAATGAGGTACAGTCTTCTTCAGGGTGCATTTTCTTGTAGGTCATACATAGAGAACGTACTCGTGGGTCATACAAAACTTGTTCATGATGTATCACATCAGTGTTGGTAGTGCTAATCAATTTATGCCGAAAATTGTGTTCATCTTCGTATCAAGCAATGTACCAGGCAAACCTACATGTGAAAGTGGCATTCTTGTTGCAAACATAATGCAGATCTACTTCTCTTCAATGCTGATCGCAAATACACAAATGTACAAAATAGGTTTAAGAGTAAATTAAATTAAGCAACATCAATCCATTCTGAAAAAAACAGGTATGAATGCAGCAAAATATAGGTCTGAACAGGGGCAAACAGGTCTGGGTTAGATAGGACGGGATTAAACGGGTCAGGATCAAACAGGATTTAAACGGGTCAGGATCAAACAGGATTTAAACGGGTCAGGTTTAAACAGGATTTAAACGGGTCAGGTTTAAGCAGGAATAAACAGGATTTAAACAGGTCAGGACTGAACAGGATCAAACGGGTTCCCGTTCCATAACCCTATTTGATGAAACCAGTTTGAAAACAAATATGATTTTCTAGTAGGGAATAGGCCGAAATGGGATTTCTGCTGTTTATATTTCTTCGACCGAAACTTTATGTATTTTAGAAGAAAAAAAGCGGCCTGCTTTTTTGTTCTTGGGCATCATGAAGCGATATTCAGATTGCGTGATTAGTTCCCTGGACAGGAGCTCCGCTATTGTGCTTATCACAGTATGACTGTAATCTAAATTTGGGTTACTGTCGAGCTTGTAATAGTTTTGTAATGGGTGTGGTTGGTCAGTTGTCTAGAGGCCTCATTATTGCATTTTTCTATAGGCCAGATTACGATACTGCCACCTTTGTCTGCTGGTTATATTACAATATAATTCCTTTACGCATGTACATGAAGAATTTCGTGTTGGGCGGGGGTCAAATGTTCATGTTTCCGGCAATGCCGCGCTCACTCTAGAATTTTCTTTGATATCACCTTTATGTATATACCCACGTCTGGGCACTGTTCAGTTTCCGGTTTGCACGTGCAAGGTGGCCTAAGAGGGTCGCTATCTTGCTTTCCTACATGTGGTATATCGAAAAAGAACTTCTTGATGCGCATGCGTCTTGAAAACTGTTATATCTTTGTGGAGTTCGAATTCGTTTACAGCGTTGTTCATTGGACAGAACATTACACCACGTTTCAGGAAATCAACTTCCTCGGGGTTTATAGTCTGGGATATATCGACTACATTGCTGCAGTGCTCTGGATGCTCGCCTGTATGACTATTGGTGGAGCTACGTGCTGCCGGGGTTGCATTGGTTTCTTTGGGAGGATCTGCATCTGTAAAACTTTGCGCTAGTAATTATCTAGTACTTTTTCCTCCCTTCTTTAGAAGAATTCGCTAAGTTCTCTTCTTTCCGCTTCAGATAACTTTATGCTGTCGAGTTGATCAGCAATTATCATATGTTCCTTGCAGTGTTCTTCAATAATAACAAGAGAGAGCAATGAATTTTCTAGGAGAGCATTGCACTTTAATAATAGCCTGGAGGGAAAAGAACCAAGGGCGCATCTATCCTTATTTCTGATATCTTTTGGGATTTTTCTCTGTTTAAGTTTTTAGGTGAAATATGTAATTTGTTTGTTTGGTGGCAAGTTTGCGAGATTGGAGGGAAGGGCGAGATTTGTTGTTGCGTGTGCTATCCCTAGTGCGTGGTAATCATTTCTGTTTGGTTCGGGCAGACCTCCAGGGCGAAAAATCTTCAGGTGGTGTCTTTTTACGCTTAATTTTCTTATCGAGGCCTGTATCGATGTTTGTCTGTGTATCTGTCTGCGTACCGATCTGCGCATTACTGTATGTAGCTGTTTGCCTGAAGGATTCGAGGGTGCTTGTAGCCTTCAATATGACCGGGTACTGTAAGGGCGGTGTTGGTTCTGTGTCCACCGTCTGTGTAGATGCTTCTTAGGCTATAGCTTTGGTGGAACGTGCATGCGAGCTGCTGTTGAAAATTTCAGTCGTATGTTTCTGTGTTGAAGCTAACTGGGACGAAGGATTTATTGGTGTTGTTGGTTGCGTCGATTTAAAAGAGTTCCTGAGCCTGTACTTGATGTTGTTAGCCATTACCATGACGCCAAAAAAAATGGGGTGCAGTCCGTCCCGGCCGAGCAGAATGTCGGGGTCCTAGTGTATTTCAGCGTGGTGGATGAAATCGATGTTTTCGTCTTGGTTTCCAATGTCAAGAACAAAAACATTGTGCTTAGGCGGCCCTAGTGCGTGAGCTAGGAGCGTCGCGGATTGATGAATAAGTGGCCTGTGTTTGTTCGCTATCCTGGGAAGTACTGTTGTCAGGCTGATTGCTGCTTTTGGTCTTTTGGTGAGCAAATCGTTTATGAGCGTTTTCATGGCCTCAACTGTGTAGTCACCGGTGTCGTAGGCCATTAGTCTCGCAGTAAATGACGAAATGTGAGATGTGCTGTGGTGCTGCAGCAATGAGGTCTCGGATGGTGTGTGTTGTGGCGCCGCTCTTAAAGCTAATGTGTGGAGAGCATTGGCCTGGTGGGAAGTATTCGTGCATGTACTTGTAGTGACTGTCTCCAATTAGTGCTACGTGTGACAAGGAAACCAGAGGGTGCTCATGTTGTTCCTTTATCTTCCGTCAGTAGAAATCCAGAGAAAACACCATTCAGGCATACACCCCCCACGGATAGGTTACCTAGGGTTATCTACTGCCGCAACAGGAACATTAAAGACATGTAGTCGCACGCAAAATTAGCCAACAGCATTCCCCCGTTAAAAAAGCATGTTGTTGCCCCAGGTGCAAAACCCGTAGGTACTATAAATGTGATACTAAAATTAAAAGCACCGCAAATAGTTACACACACGAAGTCAAAATTACCTTCACTTGTACAGGTTCGGATGTGATTTATAGTCTTGAATGTTCCTTTTGTAAGAAACAATACATCGGTGAAACAGGACATTCAATCAAAGTAAGATTAAACGGACATCACGTGGACGCAGCTAAAAAGCTTCCGAAAGCCGTTGCCGAACATTTCAACTAACCAGGTCATAACTTTGATGAACTTAACTGTAGAGCTTACCAATTTTCGTTTTGAACCAGAAAGAAAATAGAGGAATCATACCTTATCCATAATCAAGACATTGCAACCAACAGGCATAAACGTTTCAAAGGAACATTTAGAATCTATGCGCCGTACAAAATTTCAAGCTATAGACAACAACACTTAGTTTGGTTTCTTAGCTTTTTTCTCATCCTTGTTTCATTTTTTTGCTTTCTTTTTCCAGGAGTCGTGTCAGACGCCGTTGACAAGCTGGCTAATACGCGGGCGTTGACACGTGCTTGACATTCGGCCGGGTCACTGGCCTTGTGAACAGCGCTCCTTTATTCTCAATTCGACACGCTGACACACCTTCGCTCTTTGTCGCACGACCAGCCTTACACCCTCTGCCCTTTAGAAGAACACCACCTTTATATAATGTGGCGAGGAAAGCATATGTCGCCTCGAAGAAGACAATTCCATCTGTGGAAACATTGGCTCCTGCTTTCACCTTGTTCTCGTTTTGCTCATCCTCTATACATATTTGTGTGAGTGCGCGCGCGCGCGCGTGTGTAATGAACCGTAGAAGGAACAGTGGAGAAAGAAGCAGACAAGAAGTAAAAGGGAGTGTTCGGGTGACCATGTTAGTCTCCATCAGCAAACTCCTGCTCGCGTCTCGCAATTCGACAGGATAAAGATTTAGCAGCCCCCTTATCCGCCGCACATCAACACGCAAGTATTCAACTCTGAACCTGAAAAGCAGAGATCTACCCCCGACACCGACCAGCTTCATCACTGCTTCACCACAAGCCTTGAGCATACCCAAGTACACCGGATCAGCGGACGATGGTCCCGTGGAAGATTGGTTTCGCTTCTGAGTTCCACAATTCCGCTGCATCATGGTCCCAATGGGATATGGTCGCAATTTTCAGCGATTACATCGCAGGTGAGGCATTTTGCTTCTACCTCATGCACACATTTGAAAACTAAGAATCATGGAATAAAATCAAAGACGAAATGATCAGCCAGTTTAAAGTTAACGACCGCTCCATTATCACGAAGCTGAAGACATTTCAACTGACTCGCCACGCTCACACAGTTCCCACGTAGCGAGCATCATCATTCCGAAACAACGCCCCATATTAGCACATTCTCTGCGAATTTTTCTTGCCATGACTTTCCACTTTCCCACGAAAAGTACGCGCAATCGTACGCTGAGCATGAATTTGACATTCCCAATAAAAGAAAAGCCACTGCGCACTGACCGATCCGCACGCCTATTCGTTCCTGCGATACCAAACGTTAAACCAGTTGTGACCTTCGCACATCCGTCAACAATATATACTTGAGCAAGATGCAGCGCTGATGTCGTCGTTGAAGCTTCTGACGAACTCCATCGCTCGTCTAGAAAGCGCGGGCGGCAACGCGCTTTCACGTCACCCTACTTACGGCGCAGCGCATGCTTTACACGATTGTGCATGACGCCACGGCATCGCAGATAGACGAGCTTTCTTTGAGGAAACATGATCGAGCCGCATCCGCTGCGACATCTTCCAGCGCTCGATTACCAGGAGTTCGAAACATCAATTGACACAAAAGTCTTTATCAGCAAAACAAATCGAGGAAATACCGCAACAGTCAGTTGTTCTCGTGCAACGAAGCCAATTCGCTTACTGCCAAGACGAAACCAGAGTACGAGTACCAGCACCAACGGACGTAACTATCAAAGCGAAGACAATTTTCAGGAACGTACATATAGAGGTCAAGGTGCTGCGCGACTCTTAGGCTTTCTACTACGTACTACAGCTCAACAAGCTGCTGCACCTTAATAAACTTGACGCGAGCCGATCAACATCGTACACCGTCAAATGACATAAGCGTGCATGCTGAATGACGTCGCAGTAGCCTCTGAAGATACTTTTGAGACGACTGGCACACTGCACTCGTCACCAGACAAGACTTACAACAGGGAGCAGTGTACAAGCTACGCAATCATCTATACGTCAATTTGCGCAAGCAATCAACGCCATATTTCAACAGATGCGCTACATAAACAACTGTCGCAACAACATCACAAAGATCATAATCAGCAACCTCAAGCATACTTGCGACAAGAAAAATGTCAGTGCGCAATGGAACTAAACGCAAAGCTGACTAAAAAAACATGACCTTTTGCAAGCAAGAAACATCACCGAGTACATCAGCACCACCTATGAGGACTGATCCTACCGCAAGGATTCCTGCGGCAACGACGAGAACAACACGGGTATTCCACGGGAACAACACGGGTAACCCTGGTATACCGCAGAAACTAAGATTTCGCCTCCACCACCCAGACAACCGAACGTTCGGATGAAGACTCCGCGTGTCCACAGCTCGCGAATAGTAAGCCGACGCCTACTACATCCGAATATCCGCGTCTGCCATGTGTTTAAAGCTTCCTTCATCGGGGTAACCATATGTCGTCCGGAGTGCAACAGCTTGCCTCGGCCACCTGAGCTCTATTGGACGTCATCGGACTGGCAAACTCGCATTACCACAGTATTATAGGTCCCTGTAGTTACGACTCTCTCCGTAGGGAGGGAAACATGTGACGAACCACACAACCACGGTGCGTGTAATAGCGGAGAAAGCAGCAGGCGAAGAATAAAAAGCAGTGTGCGGGCGACCATGTTTGTCTCTGTTGGAAACCGCCTGCTCGCGTCACAGACATGCACTTACATTTTACACACACATACATACACACACATACATACACACACGCACATACACACATACATACACACACATACATACACACACGCACATACACACACGCAAACACACGCACGCACGCACATACATACATACATACATACACACACGCACATACACACATACATACACACACATACATACACACACGCGCATACACACACGCAAACACACGCACGCACGCACGCACATACATACATACATACATACATACATACATACATACATACATACATACATACATACATACATACATACATACATACATACATACATACATACATACATACATACATACATACATACATACATACATACATACATACATACATACATACATACATACATACATACATACATACATACATACATACATACATACATACATACATACATACATACATACATACATACATACATACATACATACATACATACATACATACATACATACATACATACATACATACATACATACATACATACATACGTGTGTGTGCGTGTGTGTATACAATGCGTGTGACGCGAGCAGGTGGTTATATATATACATATACATTGTCCAGGTGTTTATTGACAGGGTACGTCAGGAGTCAGAGGTCGTACTCGGTGCGATAGGCAAAACCCTGTGAGCCGTCAGAAGCAGCCCCGAACGCAAAGCGCTGGTGATGTGCCTGACTGACTGTCACTTCCTCTTTACATTTCATACGCTGCAGATGCGCCAGGCTAACTGGCGCTTCTTCCTCGTTCCATTTGTGCCCCGGAGAAATAGGCGCCATCCTGGCGATATAAGCATAAGGTAGCATAGAGGGATCGTAGAATGGCTTGAGCCGATCTACATGAACAGTTTCGCGACCATGACGGCGCTGATGAGAAGACGGCAACACAGGCTCAACGACATAGTTCACGGGGGAAGTTATTGCAATAACACGGTAAGGTCCATGATATCGTAGGATCCGCTTAGAAGAAAGGCCGGGAGGTAAAGGTGGAACCCACAGCCAAACCGATGAATCGGAAGGGAAGCTTGGGGAGTCAGAGCCACCACGGCGAAGCTTCTGGTGTGTCTGATCTGCGGTGGTAAGACAGTGGGCGAGTTTTGTGTATTCTTCAGCATGCTGAGCAGCTTAAAAGAGAGGAAGACATTCTGATGAATCATGCTGGTAGGGTAGAATGGCATCAATGGCGCAGGAAGGCTCGCAGCCGTACACCAAGAAAAACGGAGAAAAAGCAGTGGTGGCTTGAGTGGCAGTATTATACGTGGACGTGATGAATGGATGCATTACGTCCCAGTTGCAATGGTCGCACACGACGTACATGGCGAGAATATCGCACAGGGGACCGGTTGAAACGCTCCGTCCACCCATTCGTTTGTGAAAGATATGCGCTAGCGGTCCTGTGGATGATGTGACATTCCTTCAGAAGCGACGTCACAACTTCAGATAGAAAAGCGTGGCCTCGGTCACTAAGATTTTCCTGAGGTGCTCCGTGACGAACAAAATGCCGCAGTGTGAATGATCCAACGTCTTTGGCAGTGGCAGATGGAAGTGCAGCAGTTTCCGCACAGCGTGTGAGATGATCCACCGCAACAATACTCCAGCGGTTACCAGCCGCGATACAAGGAAGTGGACCGTAAGGGTTCATTGCGACGCGCTCAAAAGGATGGGATGGAGAAGGAAGTGGCTGCACAGGTGCGGCAGTGGAAGTAGAGACCGACTTTCCGCGCTGGCAGTCCAGGCAGCAGCGGGCTTACATGCGTACGAACTTGTACATGCCTGGCCAGCAATACCGGAGTCAAAGATGGGTGTAGGTCTTTATTACGCCACCGCGTGCACAATGGGGATCAGTGTGAAACGATGCGCATTAATCAGCCCGTAGATGACGCGATATTAGGAGAAGCCATCGCCGACCCTCGAGGAGATAGTTGTGACGGTAGAGGAGTTGGTCGCGAACGACAAAGTGATGCGCCGGCCATTGTAGCGTCCTAGAGGCTGCCACAGTGGCAGGATCAGGAGAAACTCCAAAAGCGAAGAAATCCACGCGTATGTGCCCTGCTCAGAGTGCATGCCATCGAAGATAATTTCTGGCAGGACGAAGTTGAGTGCGCAAAGACTGTGTGCGTCAGGTGAAACAGGTGAGCGGAAATGAGCGTTGGCGCTCACGCTTGCGTCAAGAGCGGTAGAAGACCCGGATGTCGTATTCATGCAAACAGTGCGCCCAGCGTGTGAGGCAGCCAGAAGGGTCTTTCAATGAGGAGAGCCAGCACAGCGCATGGTGGTCCGTTACTACATCAAATTGGCGGCCGTATAAGTAAGGTCGAAATTTCGCAAGGATCCAGAGTATGGCTAAACACTCCTTTTCTGTCACAGATTTGTTTAGCTCCGACTTTGTCAGCGTGCGATTAGCATACGCAACGATGGTTTCCTCAAAACCACGTTTGCGTTACGCACGAACCGCCCCATGGCTGACTCCACTACCATCTGTTTGGACCTCAGTTGGGGAAGCTGGGTCAAAATGTCGTAAAATAGGAGGAGAGGTGAGCAGATGGCGAAGGGTCGTGCACGCGCCATCGCATGTTTTCGACCAGGCGGATAGGGCGTTGTCTCCAGCCAGCAGTTGATTCAAAGGGGCGATGATCATAGCGAAGTTCTTCATAAAGCGGCGAAAATAGGAGCAAAGGCCGACGAAACTATGTAGTGTCTTCAGGCTGGAGGTTTGGGGAACTCCGCAACTGCACGAAGTTTCACAGGTTCTGGATGCACGCCTTCTTTGGATATGACGTGGCCTAAACTGGTAAGCTTAAGGGCAGCAAAGAGGCATTTTTTGATGTTAGGCTGTAGGCCACCCTTAGTAGGGCAGCTTAATACTTCTCTGAGTAGTTGGAGGCGAGTCGGAAAATCAGTTGAGAAGACACCGACATCATCTGAGTAGCACAAACACGTGTGCCACAAGAGATCGCGTACGATGCTCTCTATTATACGCTCGAAAGTTGCAGGCGCATGTTAGGCCGAGTAGCATGACATTAAATTCGTATAGTCCATCCGGTATGACGAAGGCGGTTTTCACGCAGTCAGCCTCTGAAATGGGGACTTGCCAATATCCAGATCGCAAATCCAAAGAAGAAAAGAACTCGACACCTTGCAAAGAGCCAAGAGGATCTTCTGGGCGCGGTAGGGGATATACGTGTCTGCGCGTAATTTTTTGACGGCGTCTGTAATCTACGCAAAAGCGAATAGAACCGTCTTTCTTTTTACGAGGACAATTGGTGACGCCCACGGGCTACGGAATGGCTGAATCACGCCACGCCGAAGCATATCGCTCACTTGTTCGTCGCCGACACGCCGTTCAGAAGCTGAGACACGGTAAAGACGCTGACAGAGTGGGGCGTGTGAGTGGGGCGTGTGAAGAAAATTACTATTTTGAGCTTTCCCGTGTCGATGCTGTGCGATCTGTAGTGGTGCAGCCGAGAAAATGTTGATGGCAGTCGAAGGAGGCTGTAAATTTCCATAAGAAGTTGCATAAGAAATATGAATAAGTTGCCTGCGCTGTCTGGTTGTGAAATGACCGGAGATTGACGGATAGAAGAACTCCAATGGCGGTCGATTGGCACTGTCGGGGGTGGTGATGCACGTCGAATGTGCGTCGTCGGGAGCATCGAAGAGCATTGAAGAATCCACAGTTTTCACGAAACGGAGGCAGTCTCCGCTATGTAAAGTAGTCAGCAGAAACGACACAATGCACACACACGCATTACACCACGGCCAGCACTGAGGGAGATGGCGGCGAAGGGCAACGGAAGGGAATGGCGACATACGAACAAGTCACATGGCGGGAATATCACGGTTGCGTCACGTGCTGATCCGCAAAACACGGAGACGATGGCGGCTGAGTGAGGAGGGATATCATTAACTTTGGCGACAAGCATTTTTGTAGATGCCACAGGATCTTCGTCCATAGCAGCATCGGCAAGACTACATCACCTCGGCGCCGGCACAGTCAATGATGGCATTGTTTGAGGAAAGAAAACCTCAGCCTAAGATAACATCGGGGGAGCAGGTGGGAAGCACAACGAATTCAATGATATGAAACTACTCCTCGATGACAGCACGTGTGGTGCAGGCTCCCAACGGTTCGACATGCTGTGCGCTCGCGGTACTCAAATACACTCCACAAAGTGACATCGTCAATTTTCCTATTCGTCGGCAAAGTCCTGCGCGTAACACAGAAATTGCTGCGCCCTTATCAACTAGTGCAAATGTTCGAATCCCTTCGACCTATAGCGCAATGACGTAGCAGGGGTCATTTCGAGGCCTTTGGCAAATCGAAGGAGACGCAGTTCTCGCCTCGGGAACTGCGGCACTTAATTTCCCTGAGGTTGAGGGCTTGGCCAGTGTCTCATCGGTGAGATGGAGCGGCAGCGTGGGGATGGGGAACGAGGAGCATGGTTGAAAACAGGGGTTTCATCCGGCGGCACAGGAGATTGTAGCTGTCCAGGGGAGTATGTGCTCATGGGCCGGCGGTTGTCATAAATGTGCAGCATACGGCATCGACAAAAGCGGGAAACGTGTCCCCGAATACCACAGTGGTAACGAATTGGGTTGTTATCAGTGGTGCCCAAAGAATTTGGCTGACGTGCTAGCTGTGGTGCAGGCGGTGAGAAGGGATTTGGGGGTGGCCGCGCAACAGCTTAGAGAGGTGAACGTGAAGCGAAGGGTCAGCAGCAACGTCAGCGTACGTGAGGGGCGCCGCGATGGTAAGCGGTTGAATAACAGCTAGCAGGCACTCGGCGACTTGCTCCTTGATGACGCTCTCTGACATCAGTGTCGATGCAGAGTGTAGTTGCGCGTTCGTAAAAGGCACCACGGAAAGCTGCCGAGCAACTTCTTCTCGAACGAATTCCTTTATCTGGAGCATTAGATGTGACTCGTCAACGTCTAGCGTCATACCTGAGAGAGTGTGAAGGACTTCTGGCTGAGACAGACTTCCAAGTTTGTCTTAACTCTGACACAGTGCAATGACAGCAGGCACTGTGGTCGAGGTTCGAGCGACCCACATTTGAAATGCATCGTCCTCTATTTCCTTGAAAATATGCCTGATCTTGTCAGCTGCTGGTATCGTTGCGTCGACTCTGTTGCACAGATAAATGACGTCTTCGATGTAGCTTGTGAAATTATCACCTGGTTGCTGGGCGCGTACGCACAGACGTTGTTCGGCCTGGAGTTTGCGGACAGCAGGACGACCAAAGACGTTCGTGAAGTTGGTCTTGAAGACAGACCGTGTCACGATGTCGGAATCCTGGTTACAATATCACAAATGGGCAATGTGTCTCAAGAAGAAAATTACATTTTTTAGCTTTGCCGTATGGTCCCAGTGGGTTGTGCGCGCTGACTCTATCGTACCAGGCAAGCCTGTCCTCGACGTCATGATCACCGGCACCCTCAAAAATAGAAGAATCCCACTGACGCTGCACGCCAGGACAGATGATAGTTGGTGCCGTGAGTGCAGCTTCTTGAGTTGGATCGTGAGGCATGGTTCGGAAGGCTGGGCAGGAGCGTCCGCCTTGGGCCGAGATTGTTATAGGGTTCTGTTTCGAAGTTCCGGTGTTTATGGAGTCGTGCTCGACACTCTCCACAAAATGTCAAGGTGTTTGAAATGATACGTAAGGAGTGAGAGGTCGAAATTGGTGCGGTAGGCTAAACCCTGCGAGCAGTCATAGGTCACAAGCGGCTTCGAGCGTAAAGCGCTGGTGATGCGCCTCGTATTACATATCACAATATATATATATATATATATATATATATATATATATATATATATATATATATATTTTTTTTTTGAGAAACTTATACTCCCGAAGATTGCGCGCTACGCCAACAATGCAGTCATGGTTCTGATGACAGGTGCAGATACGATGATGACATGAGTCGATGATATGTGCAGGGTGAGGGAGATGACTTGCGAATACTTTGCTCACACTAAAATCCCCCCGTAGCGGAAGCGGCGAGCCTGGCCTCAGAAGTGTGCTACAAAACGCGCCGTGCATAACGTTTCGAAGGAAGCACGTGCACATACTCGGTCCCGCGACAACGACGGCCCGAGGAAGTGCAAACAGGCAAAATGCGGTAACTAACAAGCGAAGTTCGCTCAAGAATCCGGTAGGGTCCAAGAAAACGATTGTTGAATGTGTCACAGAAACTTAGCCACGTACAGGTGTCCAGAGTAGAACTTCGTCGCCAGAGCAGAAAAGTAAACTGCGGCGGTGGAGTTGAAGCGGTCCTTGCAAACATCTTGGGAGATGTCGGTGTTAAGGCACGGAAGGTTGCGGCAGTAGGCGAAGTGGGAAACACAATGTTCGGAAAAAGGCATCACATATGAGACAGGGGCCGAAGAGAAAGATGCATAAAGCGTGAAAGTTGGTGAGCGGCCTTAGACCAGGAAGAATGCGGAAATAGTGGTACGTTGGGGGGAGGTGCAGTGTTACAGGCAAAAGTCGCCATGTATAGGATTGCATTCCAGTTTGTGTGTTCGGGGCTCATGCACATTGAGGTCATGTCGGAGAGTGTTCAATCGAAACGCTCGGTCAAGCCATTGGTCAGTGGTTGGTAGCTGGAAGTTGTCTTATGAAGAGTGCTGCTAGCTCGCCGAGGTTCCTCATGAATAGAAGAGAGGAACATCTTTTCGCGATCGCTGGGGAGAACGCAAGGTGCACCATGACGTAAAAAGATGCTTCCCAAGAAAAAGTCCGCAACTTCAGCACCTGTGCGAGAATGTAGAGAAGCTGTCTCAGCATAAGGAATGAGATGACCAACATTTCTTACGATCAAGCGATTAGAGTTGACGGTCAGAGAAAGAGGCATGCACAAGTCCATTCCGACAACCTCAAAGGAGAGCAGGATAAGGGAGAAGTTGCAGCGGCCCAGCGGGTGCAGATATATGTGCGTTGGAGGCGTTGAAAAGGCACGCAATAGGCGATATACTTGGCCATGGAGGAGAAGAGGTCAGACCAAGAGAAGCGGCTTCGGATGCGGTCGTAAGTCTTGTGATATCCTGATATCCAAGGTGCCTTACTGTTGGATCGCCGTGAAAAGTTTTTAGAACAACGCTTTGCAGACAACGGGGAATGACGCGGACCGATATGTTGCCATCTGGGTGATAAATGTAGCGGCGTAGGGCACCGTTGTGCAACTGGAATCGTTCAAGATGGCGACGCAGACAGTAGTTTAGAGGCCAGGAGGTACCGCTAAGGCGGTGAAGACGTCTCCGCCAGTACGGGTATGTATGCTGGCGCGTACTAAAAACGTGATGACAGTCAGCGCCTTGCAAGTCCGGTGTTTGTAAAGGGGATGATGATGGTTCGCGAAACGGGCTATTTGGTGGAGGCGTGGGTGCATGATGCGAGAGCGGAACGGGGCAACGGGGGGCAGCTTCGGCGTATTGGTGCTTCTTTCCAGACCTGTACGATATGTCGAAGGTGTACTGCTGTATGCGAATCACCCAGCACCAAGACGACCCGATAAATTTTTCAGCGAGGAGAGCCAGCACAATGCGTGATGGTCTGTAACGACCGTTAAACGGCGGCCGTGCATATACGGCCAGAATTTCTGCACAGCCCAAACAACAGCGAGGCATTCCTGTGCAGTAATTGTACCACGTTTATCTGCTGCGGGCATGCAATGACTGGCATAGGCAATGACTTGCTAACGAGAGGTATTGCCATGTTGTAATAAAACAGCGCCTTTGCCATGACCGCTAGCCTAAGTGTGCACGAACGTCGGTGCAGCCGAGTCGAAATGGTATAATACCGGCTCGCACGTGAGCGCTTGCTTTAGAGCCTGAAAATCCGCTTCGCAGGGCTCTGTCAAAACGAAAGGCATGGCAACCCGAAGAAGTTGATGGAGCGGAGATGCAAGCGTTGCGAAGTTGCGTATAAAACGGCGGAAGTACGAGATGAGGCCGAGAAGCCTGCGCAACTCTTTTTGATGTTTTGACCGCAGAAAGTTATAGACTGCAACAATCCTCGCCGGGTCCGGCCAAATCCCTTCTTTACTAATTGTCTCATAACATTGATAGTCTTGATCGCGAAGTGGCATTTTTGGGGGGTTAAGCTGCAGTCCAGCCTTAGGAAGACAGGTTAAAGCTTGATTAAGGCACTCGACATGTGGCGATAATGTCGGACAACTATATCGTCGAGATAGCATAGGCAAGTCCTCCATTTGAGACCACGTAAGACACTGTCGATCATGCGCTCGGATGTGGTAGGTGCGTTGATGAGTCCGAATGGCATCACGATGAATTCGTAGGGTCCGTCCGGAGTGGCAAATGTTGTTTTCTCCTTGTCAGGCTCGTACATTGATATTTGCTAGTAACCACCCTTGTTCTGTACAAGGACCACAGCAGAAGACCAGGGACTTGAAGAGTGGCGTATTATATTGTGGTAAAGCATATCGCACTGATTTTTTTATGAACTTGTACTGGTTGAGAGACACTCTATATGGACGTCGGTGAACGATGCGGGAGCCATTGGTCTGAATGCGATGAGTGCGGCGGGCAGTTTACCGAGGACGGTTGAACGGACATCAAATAATGCACCATGTTATTCACAAAAAAATCGTGTAAATATCGAGTCTTAGGAGGTGAAAGGTCTGGGCCGACGGAACTTGTCAGAAGAGAGTAAGAAGGGTCGAGAGGAGGCAAAGTTGATTCCGTCGGTGCAACAGTCTTAGGAACGAGGATAACGGGTGGAGTATCAACAGCGCATGTGGTAGTTGATCCACAGAGCAACAATTTATGATCGGGAGTAATGTTCGATACAGTAACCCTTGTACACCCGCCAGTGAAACGAAGAAAACTTAGAGCGACCACAATTCCACTAAATTAAATGCGGCCATCAGGGTGAACGAACACGTCGCTATTTAGAATCTCGGTGGAACGAGCGGGGATGATTAGTTCTCTAGAGGGATAAAGCACATAGTATGCGGCTGTTACGAAAGGGCTATGTGCATCACGTGTAGAATGGCATTGCTGAATGATGTCGGTGTGGGAATGGAAGCGCTCGCGGTAGCTGATAAACACGAAGGCAAATGACAAGTAGTCCCAACCCAAAATGAATTTGTTAGTGCATTCACGCACCACGGCAAATACAATGTGATGGCGGATGCCGTCGAGGGAGACACGTACTGTACATTGCGCGGTAGCATAAATTCTGGCATCGTTTGCACCACGCAAAGGAGCGCAGCAGTATGGCGCGGTCACTTTTCGTAGACAAGAGCATAAATCAGCACGAATGATAGAAATGGCTTCACCAGTGTCAATAAGAACTACGCTAACACCATCCACAAACACTAATATGATTCCATGCGCACTCTATAGTAATTATAGGCATACCAATGGATGCAGTTTTCCCTCGTAAAACTGCCACGTGGAGTTTTCCGCGCGGAGGTCAGGGGCCTGTGAGGCAGGCCAAAGTGGGGACACTGAGCGACGGCGTAGGGAAGGTGAGCAGCGCCTAGATGAACGATAGGTGGAAGGCATATCGTCTGCGTATGGGGCAACCAATGAACGGTGTGATGAAGGTGGGTATGTAATCCGCTGCTAAGTCGTAGGTACACGGGTATCGGAGCGTTCTTGGGGAACATAACCACGCCTCTCGTCCTGTTTGCGCCGTCGGCAGAACCGGGAACTTTGTCCTCGGTATTCGATGTAGAAAGAAAGAGGTCGTGCAGGACGCCAAGCAAGGGTAGCAAGGTTGAGGAGGAAAGTTGCGCAGATACTGAAGCAACGGATGTGTTTGCAGATGGTGTAGTCCCCGGCGTTCTCGTAAATGAAGTTATCGCGGTGTAGGTGGCATATGTATGTGCAGGAGGAACACCGGTAGTGTCAGAACACATGACACGGGGAGTAGACGCAAGCTCTTCTTCAATGATTGCGTCCAAGCCGGTCACAGAAGATGAAGTCAAGGTGCCAGAAGCACAGGAAGAGCATTGCGTGAGGAGTTCCTCAGGCTGTATGGTACGGATCAAAGTACGTAAGTCCGTTACCTGAGGGAGGCGACCACCATATGTATCGGTGTGAGCGCGAAGAGATTACTATCCGTCAAGGTGTTGGCACGTGGTAATGGCATCTGGCACGGAGGTAGGGTTCTGTACAGCCAGGGGGTAGAAGCCAATAGTCTCTTGATTATGTGACTCATGTGGTCGCTTTCAGACATAGCAGAGTTTACACGCCGGCACATGGCGTGGATATCTTCAATATAAGGCGTGTACGACTCCCCGAATATTGAACACGCTGATCGACCTTCTTTTTCGGTATCTCAGTGCGAATAGCAGGAAGATCAAAAATAACACGTGACGATGAAGACTGGTGGGTTGGAAAGTCCCACTGCCATCCCGTTGCTCGCACCCAGTTCGCTCTCTGGCTGCGACCTACCTGCTGGTGCTGCGTTTGTCGCTGCTGCTCTACGACCCGAATAAGCTCGCTTTAGATTTGGTGGAGGTGCAGGGCACAACAGGAATTCTAAAGCTTCGCAATCGGGCACTGCAGCCCGTCCTTATTAAGGACTTAAGGACCACCACAACACTCTGCCCCAGTAACTACCGTTGTCTACCCAGGCTCGTTGCGTCAACGCGACCCGCCAATTTTCTGCGGCACCGAAGAACATGACGTAGAAGGCTGGCGGGCTGACTACGATTGGGTGAGCATCCACAACCACAGGGACAACACTGAATTAGGTATCGTTTTATTTGAATGGTGTCGCCAACGTGTGGCCCTGCAACGACGAACGTGATCGCACGACGTCGACGGCCTTCAAAACAAACGGGACGGAGGTATTCGGGCGCCCCGATGTTGGCAAGCTTCGCGCCGAGCAACGTTTGCGTGCTCATGCGCAACAGCGCGGGGAGACATTTACCAGTTATATAGAATATGTCGACCTCTGTAGCGTGTTGACGTCACAGTGGCTGATGCCGAGAAGATCCGCCATATCTTAAAAGCCAATCAAGACGACAGCTTCAAGATGCTGTTGGCGAAAAATCTGGCGACACTTTCTGAACTCGTCAGTTTCTGTCAAAGCTTCGACGAAGTACGCCAACAACGCATAGCCACCCTTCAATCTCCTCATTAGGAGATGAGCTCGCCAGCTTTCTCTTATTCCACTTTCACACGGCCAGTCTAGTTCTCCGTTGGTGCCCGCTGTGCAATGTGTCATCAACGAGCAGGTAGCCGACCAAATTTCACCTCATATCCAGCAGGCTCCGACTGCCCCTCCCCTGACGCACGCCGAAGTCACTACAAGGCCTGCACCGCATACCTCCTGTACCTTTCGCCCGCCTTTGCACCTGCCCGTATCCCTTCCAGTCCGGCCACTGGTGCAGTATGCACGACGTCAAGACCATTGGCGCACGAAGACACCAATCCGATTTGTTTTTATTGTGGCCGCGCTCGACAAGTGCCACCTCACCATCGTTTCCTTACACCGAACGTCCCCGTCATGTATCCAACAACGTCGCAACTATTGAGACACCTTTGAATCTCTTGCTGCCATCGAGACCGCATTCTCCGCTTGCCGTTTACCTGCTCCTCGTCGCTGCTCCATTTTCCCAATGCACAGTCGGCAGAGTCCTCTGCGCCAGGAAAATTAAATTGCAGTTCAGGTGTTAAGAACAGTGGTCTCGCGAAATGTATAAACATCACACTACCCCTATAAACGTTCTTGAAGTCGCAATAGAAGGAACGTTGACCCTTGCATTTCTCGACAGACGCCTTGCACTTTCAGGGATAGATACCCGTATTTTCCGCAAGATAGAATTGATGACGCTGATTTCTGGACTGTCCCTTCGGACTGCCAACGCGCAGCACGTCGAGACACCCAGCGCCTGCACCGCTCATGACATCAGTGAGGAGGTCATTTATATCATAGAGTTCATCGTGTTGGCATCATGTTCACACGACGTCATATTAGGTTGGGACTTTCTCTCAGCACTTCAGTCGATCACTGACTGCACCCACGTTGAAATCAAGCTGTTTGTATTTTGCCGATATTATTACTGAAGACAAGGGTCCTTGTCGCAAAATCACCGTTTCAGACGGCACAAAATTACCCGAAAGGATGCGTACCGGTTCCCACGTATCGACGATGCACTTGACTGTTTAAAAGCAGCAGAATTTTTTCTTCCCTAGAACTCCGCTATGGCTACTGGCAGGTGCTCATGCCTGACGCTGACTGTTCTAAAACCGCGTTTGTAACACCAGACGATTTGTATGAATTCATATTCACGCCGTTCGGTCTGTGCAACGCGCCCGCCACCTTTGAACGCATGATGCACGACATCCTGTACGGCCTGAAGTGGCATACTTTGCTCTACTACCACGATGACATTGTCCACATTTCGCCTCCTTTCCCGACCTATCTTAGCCGTTTACATGAAGTTTTGATCGTTCTCCGGAATGCTGGTCTCTAGGTTAACCTGTAAATGTACCCATTTACAGCTCGAACACTCACTATATTAGGTCACATTGTCTCAAAAGAAGGCATTCTTCCTGGTCCTGCCAAACATCGCACCGTGTCCAAATTCCCCAAGCCCACTAACTTGAGCGCACTACGCAGCTTCATTGGCCTATGCTCATATTTTCTGCGTTTGGGTCACAATTTTGCTACTGTGTTCGCACCACTAAACCAATTTCTCTAAGGCGACAATGAACCCTTTGGATCAAGTATCAGATGCACTGTTGATGCTCAACCCATTGCCCTCGTTCCTTAGGCTGTGTCACCGACGGAATCAACTTTGCTTCCTCTCGACTCTTCGTGCGCTGTTCTGATACGTTCCATCGGCCCAGACCTTTCACCTACTCAGACTCGAGATCTACTCGATCTGTTTAAACATGGTGCCTTGTTCGGCGTCCATTCAGCCATCCTGGGTAAAACGCCTGTCGCGCGACTCATCACATTCAGACCGATCGCTGCAGCATATCATTCACGGACGTCCATATAGAGTGTCTCTTGACCAGAGTAAGTTCATCAAAAATGAGTGTGATATGCTCCACCGGAATATAATCCGCTCCTACTAAGTCCCTGGTCTACTCCAGTGGTCCTTGTACAGGAAAAAGACGGGTAAGTTCGCTGTTGCATCGACTACCACGCCCAGAACAAAATAACACGCAAAGACGTTAATTCCCTGCCACGAATCTATGACGCATTGGACTCACTGCAGGGGGTTGAGTACTTTTCCAGTCTTGGATCTTCCATCAGGCTACTGGCAGCTGCCAATTTACGAGTCTGAGAAGAAGGGAAAAGCATTGGCCACCCCGGAAGGGATCTAAGAATTCAACGTGATGCCACACGGACTCTGCAACGCTTCTGCCACATTTGAGCGCGTTATCGACAGTCTCTTACGTGGTCTCAAATGGAAGACCAGCCTATGCTATCTTGACGATATAGTTGTGTTATCTTCCACGTTATCACAACATCTCGAGCGCCTTAGTGAAGTTTTAACCTGTCTTCCCAATGCTGGAGTGCAGCTGAACCCCCACAAAATGCAACTTTGAAAATGCAGCGATTGAATGAATCGGGAGAATCGCGCTCTTGTATATGGCTACTGGCAAGCGTGTCTGTCTCAATGGTAATGTGACCTGTTGGCATGTAAATTACGGTAGAAAGGTCGACTCTCTCGTCGTGGACAACGCACTCACCAGGAAGCAATCTGAGGAAATATGGAAGCTTGTTCTATCCGTGTAGTCTCGCGACGCCGTTACGATTGCTAAAAGGGCAAAAGGTAACGAGGGAAATTTTCGGCTCAAGAACATGGCACAAGCAGGAAGAAGGGCACTTGCATGAGTGAGAATGTGGCTATACAGCTTGGTAAGGGCGGAGGAACGCTGCGGCATTTAGATGTCATTCTCAACGTCACTGTCTTCCTGAGCATCAACAAAGGGGGCATGACAAAGCGCTACATGCGGCCGCAGACATGATATAGTCTGCGCTGGCAGTGCGAACTGAAATGTTTTGTGATTGCGTTGTAACATTTTGCAGCAAGTGACAAAGTGACGAATGACAAACAGCTGCACCAGTGCCGACGAGGGACTGTGCAGTGACGCGGCCCACGCGTACGTCCATCACATCTGTAGCAGAAGGCAGAGGCATTCGACTTTTCGTGGAGGACGTAGTTCATGGGTCTGGGAACTGCGGCGATTGGTCTCCCTGTTCGAGTGCAGGAGGATGACGATGCATCGGCATAAAAGAGCCGCGTTGAGCTGATTTCGATCGGGAGGTAGCGAGAGATCGGCGGTATAAGAACGGTGATGTCTGGTCACGTTCGCGGGGCACTGAGGACAATAAGTACGATGATACACGCGTGTAAGCATGATTGCTCTACTGATGTGGCGTCACGCTGCGATGGCCAAATCGTGCGACGTGGCAAATAAACCACACGGAAAACAATCTGGCCTGTTTTCGAAGGTGGAGCATCGTCCATCTATGGGTTAACTCGGCTGAATGAAGCGAAGAGCTGGATGCGGTGCTGAAGCTGTCGGCAACGGCGAGAATGTCCGAGGCAGTGGCTATGCGAAAGCCCCTACACAGAGAGTGCCGCATATATCAGGGCTACATTTACCTTGGTGTAGGCAACGGACATCGGCACCGGTGGACGCTCGCAGGAAGAAGGCAATGCTTCGCAAACTTGATCCTGTATCACCTGCCGAAGGTGTGGAGGCAAAGGCTATGGCTTTTGCACTACAGATGATGGCAGCGATAGTTGCTGACTGACCTCAAGGCGCTGAAACTCTTTTACCTGGGATACCAATGGGTCAAGGTAAGGAGCGGTGGCTATGCTCGATAGGGCGTCGTCTGACGCAGATAGGCGCCGCGTAAGAAAAACGCTACCTGTGGAGCTTCTGAAAGTATTACGACGGTAGATTACCTCAACGACAGCGACTACGTTCATAGAACAAATCATATGAAAGAAATTCTTCAATATCCCTTTCGTGAGCTCGCACGTTTTGTCTGCCTCTGTGATGGTCGAGGTTATGCTTCTTCCGAGGGCGACGATGTCCCCTATGGAGCTCGTGAGCACCTGACCAGTTTGCTGGGACCAGCCTCGTAGGCGCTGTTCTGCACGAAGCTTCGACAGGATGGGTTGGCCATAGACCTCAATGAATCTCGACTTGACTCCGGTCCATGAGCAAAAATTGGCTTCGTGGTTTGTAAACCAGAGAGTGGCAACACCCGTTATATAAAAGTTTACGTTGTTGAGCATCATGTTGCCATTCGATTTTTTGGATGCTCGTTTCCTCATATGATGACAACCAATCTTCGACGCCGTTGTCATGCGTGTCGCTCAAGATTGCAGCATCTCGCTGATGTAAGTAAGCCGATTCCATTCCATTACTGTTCTTGGCAAAAGGGAATATTTAATGCAGTTGTTACGCTGAAGAAGACGGGTGAATGTGAGATTATGACGTTGTCTTGTAGTGTCACCTGAAGAAAGAATATTAGTCCGTCAATATTACTCTTAAAATTACCTTTGAATAATTGGTAACGGAAAATGAGACGGAAAACGCGATTTCTTTCAGATACAGATGTCAAACCAGCCTTATTTAGCAGATCAGTTACTGATGTGCGTCCATAGTTATTGTAAACAAAAGGAAGTGCTTTCTTTTGTACTTTTTCAATTTTAATAATATTCGTTTTATGAAATGGATCCCAAATTATCGCCGCATAATCTAATACTTGAAGGATAACGATTTTTAAGCTTGGGGCCGGTCTCTGGGTGTGAAGAGCTTTAGTGTTTGCCTAAGAAAAGTTTACGGTTAGCATTGTTTATCACCTGATAAATGTGCTTAGACTAGTCAAGGGCGTTAGTAATCCATAATCCTAGATATCTGTATTGTGTAACTGCGGAAAGGATATTGTTAGCAAAAGTGTATTGGAATATGAGCAGCTTTTCCTTGCGAGTTAGTCTCGTGTCAACGGTATTTTGAAAATTCATCAGCATCTACCAGACATCACACCGTACAGCAACCTTTCGGAAGGCCTATTTCAGTGTTGTTTGATCTGATATAGTTTTAATTTCTGAGTAGGGTAGGCAATTACCCGCGTACAATTTAATATGAACTGGAATGTCTTTTACGATGTCGTTTATGTAAATGAATAGAAGCGGCCCAAGCACAGAACTCTGAGGGACGCCAGCGTCAACAGAAAAAAGACTGAGATGAGTGATCACGAAAAGTCACATATTGTTGACGGTTACTCAAGTATGTTGAAATCTAAATAGTAATCACGTAATTTTTGTTGTGTTATTAATTTTGGAAAGCAGCTGTTTGTGAGAAAATTCATCAAATCTTTTGCGAAATCCATAAATATGGCATCTGTTCGGTTTCTATTATTAACAGATTTAGCAAAGTCATGCACAGTTTCGACTAATTAAGTGCCTGTAGAATCTTTCCGGCATCCGTGCTGAATATTTTTAATAAAATTACGTTTTCAAGAAAATCAGAGATTTGGCTATGTATTATGTGCTCGTTAATTTTGCAAGTTGTCGATGTTAATGAGACTGGCCTATAATTATTGATGCGTTGTTTGTTACCGTTTTCATGAGCCGGTTGATCTCTGGCCGTCCTCCAGTCATTCGGAACCGGTCCTTCGTTTAGAGATCTTGAATGTAATATAAACAGCTGTTTGGCTACCCATTCTGCATACCTAGTTAGGAATGCGATTGGTATGTTATCGGGTCCGGGGAACTTTTGGTAAATCCAAATTCAAAAGCATTTTAATAATTACTTGCTCGCTAGTGACACGATCAGGCATGAAGGTAAACACGTTTCGAAAGCGGCAGTATGTCATTATCATTAGTGAAAACAGATTTGAAGTATTTCTTAAAAGCAGATGATATTTCTTTTTCGTCATGATTTAAAGTGCCGCTGAAGTTATACACACGAGTCTCTAGATACTGGAGAAATTGCGCGCCAGAATTTCTCTTGCGAACTTGAAATGAAGTTAGGCAACAAGTCGCCAAAATAATTTTCTTTATTGAGTGCTATCCTACTTTTACATTGAGCGGTAATAGGACATTTTTTTCTTGCAGACACCAAGGTTGGTTTACTGCTTCCTTTTTTCTTTTTTAATCGTTTAAATTTTTTGCGCATTTGTATTGGAGTACGAAAAATCAAGGGATTCTCACATTTTACCTTTTTAATAATGCTGGGCACAAAATGGTCGATAGACATCAATACAAGATTCTTGAAGGAAATCTACAAATCGTCTACATTTCCTGGTAACATCGAAACACTATCAAAATGAAAGGATAACACATCGATTATTGACGTGTTATCTGCACGTGAAAAGTTAGCGAAACAAGATTGTTTTCGATTTCTGTCGATAGGAGTATCAGATAAATAAGGAGTACGGCCTGGTGATGGGAGATTCCTGTGATAATTTCGGATTTTGGTTTAGTACTAATAGATCCGCTCACGAAGAAACGGTCTACTATATATTTAGAACTGCCGTGTATCCTATTGTATTCGACACACGAGATAAATCAAAAGAAAATGCTATATCCAACATAGAATCGTCTGTTTTGTCGTTATGGTTTACGAGGGACATTGTGGATCACTCAATATTAGGCAGGTTGAAATCGCCAGCTAGAATGATCTGATCGCCAGGTTTTACATACGTGCTCATGTAAACTTTTCAATCATTGAAAACTGACAGGGAAGAGGAAGGCGGCCTGTGCATCACGCCTATGATGTACCTGATTCGACCACAATTGAGCTTTACTAAAAGTGCACTCGACATTTCACACATCAGGCATCCTGAAAAATTGTAATAATTTTACATAGATAATGTAATGCCAACACCTCTACATATGACGTTTTTCCTGAGTGCACTGTGCCTAGCAGGCGTGGTTTCGCTGTCAAAAATTTCATCACGTAACCAAGTTTCAGTCAGCACAGCGATGTCAGAATTGTTAGCAGGAAGAAGCCCCTCAAGCTCGGTTGCCCTATTAATTACACTTCTGCAGTTAACGCTCAGGACCATCAAGGACGTAGTATCGTGTTGTCTCTGTACCCTATTTTTCCTTTTGGTCCATCTGATACGCTCTCTTTTCTCGGAATCCCAGACATACAGAACACCGTCTATGTTTATTTTATCGAAGACCAGCTTTACTTTAGCGCCGTTTGCTTTTTCTTCCATTGCATTGTCCAACAGAAGTTCACGCACCTCACGAAAGCGCTTTGAAAAGTGTTCGAATGAGGAAAGACAACCTCGAGCCTTTAAGTTTTGTGGGATGCATGTAAAATACACGTCTTTTCCGTACAGTGAAGGAATTTTATAATAACCGGCCTAGGCTTCCCATGATATTTACGGCCAAGCCTATGAAGTCTTTCAATACCTGTAGGCGTTATACCTATCTTCTTCTATCTTCTATCCGGGTGATTGTACAGCTTTTAGTATGAATATCGAAGACCTGTATTAGTCCTTGCCGCATGACGGGTTGCTAAATTCCGTAAATGAGTGCATTAAAGAACAAGTGTAAAAGTCGGCTTTTATTGACAGATGCGGTGTGTCCACGGGAGCTTTTCTAGAAATTCTTTCAATGTACTTGAAGTCAACGCTGATTGGGTGGAGAAACGGCGTTTTTCTGCAGAAATCAGGCATTTGCATTGGCTCAAAGGTTCCCCCTATTCTTAGCAACATTTACCTGAGTAAGGTTGACAACTGCTTAGAGAAAGCCTTAGGTGATAGTGTTATCAAGATATTTCGTTACGTTGATGATTACCTGATTTTCTACAATAGGGAAGAATTAGACTCTGCTGCTACCTCAGTAAGTGAGCAATTTAAACTTTATGGGGGAGGATTCAATTTTACCAAGAAATTACCTCAGCGACGCGTAATTCAGTTTCTTGTCATTTCCTTGATCTTCGAACAAAATCATGTTTGTTGGCAGTACTCCCCAAGATCTTCGAAGCCGTTGCTAAACTTTCAATTCAAGCATTCTAAATTAGTAAAAAACGGAATTGCCATGTCGTGCCTTAAGTCTTCCCTCACAAGATCTTGCATGCACAAAATGAGCGCCAGTTTTAATGCGCAGGTCCGGCGCCTATTAGAAGCAGGTTATCCTAGTGTAGCGGTGGCAACTGTAGCTGAGCGCCTAAAGAAGTCGGTTTCGAGAGGGACGGACGTAATTACAGAAAGCAGTAATCGCAAAAAAAGAGTAGTGGCTATTCCGTATATTCATTCAGTGTAGCACAGGCTTAAAAAAGTTGCTAGTAGAAGTGATGTTAATGTTGCTTTCACTGCTCCCAATAAGCTAGGTAAGATATGCGCTGCCGTACAGAATAAAAAGGAGCGGGTTAAAGGCAAAAAACGAACAGATATTTGTCCAGTGAAACACAATAAGAACAACAGTTTTACTGAATGTCGTATGGGTGTGGTTTATCAAATTCCCCTTAGCTGTGGCCAGTTCTACGTAGGGCAAACGGGACGGTATATCAAGCAGAGGCTAATGGAGCATAAAAGGTCGTTAACCGGTGGATCACCTTCTAATCTTTCGCTACATTACCGAGATTGTAACTGCAAGCCAGAGTTAGATGAATGCGCGATATTGTACAGGCATAAGAATGAAGATACGCGTCTTATGGTAGAGGCATGGCATGTCTATAATGGTGGAAGTGCGTGCGTGAGTCAGCCTTCGATTACTTTACATAAGGAAGAGATTAAGTGCCTTAACAGTTATCTCTCACGTAGTCCAGCACGTGTACCCGATTGACACGTGGTGTTACCATTCCTGAGCATGCGCAGATGAGTTTTGTGTCTTTCATTTTTTCGCCTCTGTGCTCCCTTCAGTTGATAGTCGGCGTTCTGGGTGTCCACTTCTCTACTCTTGTGTCCTGTCTGCACGCCTCACTTCTATTTTGCATAATTTAGACATACACGTAACACGATGCACAAACCCTAAAAGCATTAAGTTCTTTCTTTTTGTTCTTAGCTGAAAGCAATAAGTGTCAAAATAAAAGAAACGCGAAGATTACAGGTTTCGCCTTTTGCTGCTGCGTCCACGAGGAAAACAATTCTTTAATAAGCTTTTAACCATCATTGGCGCTGTAATTAAGAGGTCATATACGAGAAAAGTAACTTCAAAAAACTTACGTTGTCGAGGCGCGGTCGGAACATGAGCGATGATTCAATGGGGTCTTGTTCTGGTTGAGTAATCGTGACGAGGCACTTTTCGGTGGCATAACAGCCGTCGTGATACTCGCAAATGTTAGGATTAAGAATGGCATGGACAATTTTATCAGAGCACGAGTTCCAACGTACAACTTTCTGCAAGTAAAAGGAGGATGTTATGCCGACATATTCTAAATCACAGACATATTTTAATATCCATGGGCCTGTAAACGAATTTATGCATTGCAGTTATGCGAAAAAAATTAATCATGTGGGACAGTCTTATAAAATATTTTTTTTGCTTCTGTTGCATATAGAACCAGGTAATGACAGGAATTAGAAAATAAGATTTCTGAAACAAATACCTGACCCTTTATAGGTTTACTGGAGGTTTAGTGCGTTAAAAATGAGCGTTATAATATAATACTGTGCAGTGTATTGTGGTTGCGTCACGTAATATGTGCCAATATTTTACATCGTATCGTTGGTGTAACCCAGAAATAGCGTATATTTACGAATATATATACTAATAATATTTTGAACACTTGTTAGGGTTGAGTTTCTAGTCGCAAATGTTTAAGATCCGTGAAGAAACAAGCAACCTAGTGTCTGGAGGAATTTAGCTCTTATTCAAAAGTTTACTTCGTTTGAGAGCTTCGAAAAAAGCATAAGGGATATGAAAAATACATGGCTAATGTGTTGTAGTTACAGGGCAGTGTATCCGGGCTGGTGTAGGAGGAAATGTATGCGCTCATTGGCTGCTAGTGGATTCAAAATGGGGCGATCGAATTATTTACAATTATGGCGGGGGAATCCCATGCTGATAACGAGAATGCTTACATGCCTGCCTATCGCTAACACTGCACCTTAAGGGTGAACGTTTTGTAGCGGTTGTGGTAGCTTACGCAGCGTAGCCCAGCTAGTTACGTGCCCTAATTTGCTTCGTTATCCTAGATTTGTTAACTTGCGACATTTCCCCACCCTTCCCCACGTTCACAACTTGGCCGTTGATCGCGAGTAGACAAGCTTTCTTCTTAATCCCTCCGCCTCTCGCTCTCTTTCTCTGCTTGTCATCCTTCAGCGATATGCGGACTTTAACTAATTAGACACTTCATTGAAAGCGCTGTTATTGAAAGGCAAGAGTGCGAGACATCACATAGGAAATGACGTAAACCATTTCGCTGAGTAGCCTGTATGAAGCGTGTTCTTTCTTTTTGTTCATTTTTGGTGGTGTGGAAGACGGGGGGGGAGGGGGGGAGGGCGCGTGGTCAACCGGTCACCTCAGATTGAGAACGGTGCTTAGCAGAAAAAATCCCATGACGTCGCGTGGCCTTCAAACTGCCATTTAGAATAGCTTGTTAGTTGCTTCACTCACTGTACTAACGCATTCGCATTGCAGCGATTAAATATAGGAAACCGTTTTCAAGCTTGGCACACGCGCGTCAAGACAAGTATGTCTGCCATACTGTACTAAAGCCTATAAGAACTATGGTCACTTAGCAGAAATCGGCAAAAAGAAGGGAAAAAAGGGAAAAGGTGAAAGCAAGTCTTACTGAGTTAGCTTTCCGCTACAGGTGGCACTAATAAGAGTTCTTAAAGTGGTCACCTTGTCCCTTTCTCTATGAATTTTTGTCGATTTGCGCTAAGTGGTCATAGTTCCAATAGTCCGTAGTACAATATGAACCGAGTAGCCAAGTAACAAGTGTTACTAGGTCTGCCACTTTTCCCTTGCTCCTCGAATAACTAGAATGTAGCATAAAACACTATCGCTGAGACAGAAATAAACACTACGCCGCGCCGTTGCAAGCTCCGCAAGACTATGTGTAGCAGGGAAATGGCGGCTGCGAGGATTCATTTGCGCACTTTTTTGCATGCTTCGCCAGCAACTGCTGTGGACAATTCGAGGCCATGGATCTGTATGCATGACAGCAAGCCTGCAGATTTAATGGGCGATGAATGCCAAACACCAAACATTTGTCAGAGGGACCGTCAAAGGGCGTCAACGAATAATCTGGCTCCAGTACACGGACTTATTAAGAGGTAATCCTATATACTTGATTGGGTCGTCTGCTTTCTTCCCTATACCGAATAGTCAAGCTGATCTAATATAGAAGTTATGCAATGCGCTACACAAACAAATCAAATGCTGGGTACCCACCTTATTGCAGCAAGGGCAGTAGGACAGAGGGTACTTCTTGTGTCCCAAGCGCCCGTACTCATAAAACACGCCATACCGGAAACGGGCCCACTCATTCAGGAAGGCGTAGGCTGAAATGCAAAAGAATTCTAGTAAACAGTATTTACCAGATGCGGCTTTGAGAGGGGGGATTTTTAAACGGAGTAGGCAGTCAGCGCAATTGTGGTGAGCGCGTGACCACAGCTGCATTTTCCAACTAACACATTCATTTTTCCATACAACACGTAACCATTTGATTAAAACAAGGGATACTCTGATTTGAACGGTCAAAACCATATGCTGTAGTTATACTCCTACGAATTCTGCAACAAACATGTCCACTTATTCACGGTGTTTAAATTTGCAAGTGCACACATGTGGTTATTGTGGATATGTCTATTTTGCCTGCGCATAATGAGCTAAATTCTATGGCAACAATGTAGCTACGCGAAAGAAAAATGCAGATATGATGAACTTGTTTGATTTATGGACTGCTGCGTGTTTTAAACGCACAAAAACACGCAAAAAACAAGCACGAACCATGGCATAACAAGTTGATTTTTATTGGCTACTGATGGCTTTGCAAAGAGTTATTGAATAGCAAATACGTTCACCATGAACTTTTGTATTTTGACGCATTCATTAGCTGTCTTGTGGAACTGTAGGGGGCACTTGTCTATACTTCTGGTTCTATAATTAAATTATCTGGGAACCCTCTTTGGTGTCTAGATAACTAGGGTATTTGGACTTTGCCTATGAAATTTGTATTTCTTTAAAAGGCGTCATGTGGTACGTCTTTACCCTATTTACGAAGCACTGACACAGGTACCGGAAAAATCTCTTAGGGAACATAGGTTCTCTCTATACCGCACATTCGCTTCATAAGAATGCTTGCGATTTCCGTCATTCAGAATTCAAGGCTGATCGCAACAACCGCCATGCACTTCCAAGAACGAGACATGATAAATTACCATGATCACTTTAGCCTTAAACTACATCCCGCATGGACACCGCGCTTCTTGCACTGAAGCACTACATTTTCTATTAACCGCAACATTCTCCCGCCCTGCGTTTTTTGTATGTCCCTAGAGCCCACTGGTAGCGCAATAAGTGGCGCCAGCCATACGCTCTGCGTATCGCGTTGTAATCACCGAGCGCTCTGCATTGTAAGCAGCGTCGTTGCCGGCCCGGATTTTACGAATGCGATAGCTTGAAAAAGCAGCTACCAAATCGCCTTGGAAATAGGCAAATACACGCAGAAATATTTTAAGAGAAACGTGTCATGGCACCATCCTTTTTGCTATCTGGCAAGGAAATCACATACATTTCTGCGTTTAGATCGGTCCTGTGCTAAACCTTCCGTTAGACCGACCTCAGCCACCATTTTTATGTCTAACGTGCATATTATGACCCTCGTGATGTGGTATACTTTCAACGCAGGAAGAATGAAAAACCAAAAGTTCTGAGCCTAACAAATCGATTGGTAAATATCACCTCCTGTACTTCCACTGTAATAACCTGTATTAGGGGCATCACAAGTCTTATGCAGACCATTCGAGAGGAGCGCCTCTAGCCAGATGACAGAGTATTTGGCAACATCGCATGCGCTGCAGCAAATGTGGTGATTGTATCCGTCTACTCCACCCCTGCAGTGGAGAAGTGCAACCAGTCTGCTTTTCTCAATATTTCTGTATATAAACCGTCAACTAAAGGCCCTATCGACCAGTCGAGCTTTTCCGTTGGAATTTACAGCTCGGCATTTTTTGACGAATGTCTCATCATGAATGCCTGAGGCACCGGCTTCCATCTTCTCCCTGCGTCCCACATGGCACCCTGCACACTATTATCAAATCCTAAAGCTGTATCTTTGTACCTGTGGTGACACGAATTTTTATAAAATGTCCGGATATATTGACTTTCTCGGGCGCTCGGAAAACCAATCACGTTTTTCCTGTCTTTATATCCAACCACAAAACCATATTCACAAACTATCAAGCCATTTCTTTCTCCAACTTCCAAGCGTTGTACATTGTTGTCAAGTGTAAACAGTGTCCTCCTTCCCAAGTAGCATGATTTTTCTTTCTGGCCGTTGTACTAACACAAATATTGTCATCTTTATTGCGCACATTTCCTCCCCCATCACGCGAAGGGAGCGAGCTGATGCGTGTGTACTGCGGCCTTAACGAAATCGTAGGAGTAGTCTGTCTTCCCCTTCTGTTTTAGAACCTAGTTGTAACTCTACTACGCATATAATGCCTTAATAGGTCGTGCTTCTTGAGTGTTAATGATGAGTCTTCTTTTATCTATTCAGTATGGAGTGGCGTCTCGGAAGGTTCCATGTCTGCTGCTCTTACGTTTCATCAGTAAAGTTCCGTCAGCAATACAGAAGTCCTCATTCCTGCTTTACGCTGAACATATTAAAATACTTAAGAATATCGACAATATTGATCACTTTTGTGCTCTGCAGTTTGACCCATGCTCATTCTTTAAATAGAGCTAGTTATATGAGCAAACTTTAATTTCTTTGAAAACCAGATTTTGGCATGTTCGCTTGGATAAAAGCGAATGAAAGTGGGTGAGAAAACAATTGCTGCAGAAGAGGAACGATTCTACGTCTTCACATTACGCGTGATTCGAAGACGTGCAATGCTTCCCCCCCCTGCGGAAGGTATTTTATCTTCCACTTTCATGGCCATTAATTTATCATTTGTTTATTTCGACCAGTAAGTACAAGTTATTTCCCTATTTTGTCCTTGGTGTCATTGTTTGTTCGATTCTCATGAAAAGTTCGGTACTAACTTTTTTCCTGCAGGTTCCACCGAAGACTACCAAGGAACATAAACCTCTCCACGCTAATGCGTCTATCATCAGACACTCGCCCTTCCAAAGAATGGAAAGTGCATGCAACTGGCACTTTCTCTATCTTCATATCGTTCAAGACTTGTTGTTTGCATTCTGTAACGTGATTCAGACTTATTCGTCAGTCTTGTTTCCAGTAACGCTCCTTTCCTGCTTTCTCACTTTCTCCCGCCTTCCGCACATGTTTACGGTCTCCGAATTGCATGTCGTTGCGATATTGGTACTCATTCGGTACCTTTTTATGAAGCTTCATTTTTTCTAATAGCATTCTCTTAACTTTTCCTTGTGACATTACATTGGTGCCCTTTCTTTTTCTGTGCACCTCAACTATGCCTAGAGTGCTGTCCCTATGCGTATTACATAAATGATTATCTGGTTCTTCTTCTTCCAATTATTATTATTATTATTAATATTATTATTATTATTATTATTATTATTATTATTATTATTATTATTATTATTAAAAATTACGAATATTTTTGGTGCCACGGCGTAAAATGTCACATTAGAGGAAGCTTTAGCTCGGGCGCTCCTATCTAAATACATATAAAAGGAGAATTCGTTTTTCTCGGCAACCACTGCTCCAAATTTAAAGGCGTTTGTTGCATTTAAAAGAAAACCTTAAAATCTAGTAACTGTTGGTTTCGAATTTTCGATTTAGGTCGTCAATTTCTTATTAAAAATTGGCAAAAATCACAAATTTTCAGAAAACGAAACTATCAAGTTTACAACTCTGTAACTCAGTAAGAAAAAATGATATCGCAATTCTGTGAATTGTACCTAATAGCACATCTAAAGCGGACAAATTTGACATCTTACACATGAATCTCAAAAAAGTAATAATATGCAGTTACAACTTTTGCAGAACCCTCGTAAACAACGTAACAAATTCACGTAAGATGTAAAATAACATATGAAATTTGTCCGCTTTGAATGATCTAATGGATGCCGTTTATAGAACCGCGATATCTGTTTGTGATGCAGAGCTATTAGTTTGGAAACTTCGTGCTTCTATTTTTTTCAAACTTCAGAATATTTGAAAATCTTTTTAACAAAATTCAAGCCCTAAATCAAAATTCCGCTTCCCACAGTCACTAGAATTTACCTTCTCTTTCAAATGCAACAAATTTCATTAAACTCGGTCCAGGGGTTATCTCAGAAAAAACGTTTTGGCTTTTTACATGTATATGAATAGGCTGCGTCGGAGTTCGGCCAGAGCTAAAGCTTCCTCTTAAGCGAAAAACCTGATGGCGCCCGTCACAGCGAAACGGGACCGCTCGTGACGTTGTCTCGCGTTTGCTGGCATGGGCCTCGATGGAGGACAGCGGGCGGAACGGGACACCTGCGGCGACAGTAGCGTGCCAGATGCTGCCGCCGGGCAGAGGGCATCGCCACAACGCCAGGTCAGTAACGCGCCTTGACGAAGCAAATGCGGCGACGCGACATCTCGGGTGTCATGTGGCGTTCATTGCTTCTCAATAAATCTTCCATGTGATCCCGTCTACAGCGAACATGCTAACGTAGAAACTGGAAAAACCTGTACAAAGAATTAACCGGGACAAAAATTAATCGCGAAACTCGATAATATACGTTGCAGCAAAAAGTTTTACTTGCCCTATAAAACCCGAAGGACCACTGAACGGCGTTAGATTGGGCATTAACGCTGTCCTATCAACGACTAATAAGAAATGCTTAGGGGTCCTTGGATCTCCCGATCTCCGGAGCCTACATCTGTCCTGTGCACTGCCTCAAAACTGTTCTAACATCTACTGCATTCGCTGCTTTATGTTAGTTCTAACAACATTTTAATAGATGAACAGCACGGCTTTGTATCAGGATAATCCACCACACAAATTTGGGAATATTCGTTACCCACGCTTGCACTATGGTACGTGTCGTGCCAAAAAGACGCTCCTTACTTGGACTTAACTTAAGCATTTGGTGTAGTTCGTCATAAGCTCCTCATTTCAAAGCTCACTCAAATGGACATACCTTCTTTTATCACTCTCCTGTTATCTAATTACTCAAGCAATCTATCGTGATTCGTTTGCATTAATAGACAAAGCTCTTTTGCTAAAAGGCCACTACTGGAATTCTCGAATGATCCATTCCTGATCCTCTTTTCTTGCTAGTGTTTGTAAATATCACTTCGTCAGCAATTGGAAACTCCACAATTCGTTACCGATACAGGCGAACTGTCAATTTAACCAAATATTCCCACAACGTCGAGGTGCACGGCGCCTGTTTCGCCTGGCGTTGTGTGTGCTTTTCTGAAGGTTCTCGTTTGTGACGTGGACTCGAGCTGTTTCATCGAAGTGGAAAGGGTCCTCGCTGGCGATTAATATATCATGATCGGCCTCTAGGATTACAGCGACGAAACCCAGGATATTATTGGGCTGTGTGTGCAAGAGTCCGGCCTGTCGAGTGACCTGCTAGGTTTCAAAGCCTCGCAAACGATGAGGAAGGTTACTAAGGGACGTGTGTGCGCGTTGCGAGCCTCCGAAAGGTGCAACCACCCGCTGCTGGTGTTGGTGCGCTGCTACGGAAGCGATACCTGACTGTTTTCCACCTTCACATCAGCAACTCCACGCTGCGATTCGTGTTGCATTATATCACACAGCATCCTAGAATGAAGAGGCCGTAGCGTCTGCCTTGCCTTCAGAAACTAAATGTGGATGTTAAAGCAGTGATAGAACGAGGCAGAAAACTGTCAAGTTTTCGCAGGATTTTTCGTCAGAGCGTCATGGGATGGAAACAAATGATCGTTCAGGTCTTGAGTCTGATGTTCACAGTACGCAAAATTCGAGGTTGTGTCCAGGCACGAGAAAACAGTAGACACCCGCTGCCCGTAGGGATTCTCAAACCCCGGGGAAAGCTGAGAAGCAAATAACCAATGGAACCAAGCTGCGTTTTTTCCAACATGTTTCTAAGGATTTTTGAGGGCTTTCTATTGAGCGGTGTCACCTATATTAAATTCATGACTCGAGAATGAATCGAAGCAGTCGTAATTGAATTTAGCTCTGCGCGCAGAGTTTCAAAGCAGCGTAGCTGCGCTGGCGCAAGGTCCTAAACTCGAAATCGCGTACGCGCGCTGCTTGGAGTGGCTTACAAAATTCATGCACGCAAATAAACTCAAAACTCAGCATACTGAATGAAAAAACAATATATTCTGCTTACCCGCTAAACTAAAGCATCCTATCAGAACGGTACGTCACCTCGCGGCTTAAGATATGTCACTATGAACATACGCCCTTTCGATCTAATTATCGTTCCTACTACCAGCGCCTGCGGACAAATGTACATTAGCAAGTATATGCCGGCTGCTGAAAACATTATAGTAACACTAATGCAGGGGAAGAAAACAATACTCACGAAACTCAATGCAGCTTAAGCCTGCATCAGTAATTTATTAAAGTGTCTGTCTAAAGAAAGTACACTCTGCGATTTGAAACAACCGCAGCATACTTGTACTACCTAAAAAAAGCAGTGGCCTACTCGACGGAAATGAAGTCCTCCAAATGAAGTGTTCCGAAAAAAAAAAAACTGCGTAGTATAGGTTGTATTTGCCCAGTGCGTAACATTCTTATCCAAGTCGGTCTCGGATGCGCGTCACCTGCCTCTTTAAAGTTACAACGAAATTATACGTGACTGCCTTTCGACCGCTGTGACACGCATAAAGGTTCACAGCAATATGTTTTCGACATCCGCCTTCTTTTTCTTTCTTTGTCGGGCTTTTTCGTGGCGGTATCAAGACATCTGGAGGCAAAGTTGCAGCGCACGCTACAATGTGACAACCTGAGCCTGAACTTAGATGGGCTCTACTAACTGCTCTGCTTCTACAATCAGAACTGCTGCAAAGACGTTAACTACTATTTAATGCTTCCAAAACTATGGCATTAAGTTATACGCGGTTAAGACACCATGTGCAATTTCCATACTTGTTTCGGTGGGCTCCAGTGCCCAGAGAGGATGAAAGCAAAACTCGTCGTGCGAACTTTAACAAATCGTTCAACTTTTCCTCACAAGCTAAGCATGCGAAACCGCGGGCCTTTCCCGCTCTAGGTGTTGCTTGTCGTATATCGTATGACTCCCACTCCCCATTTGCTTTTCTGAAATTGTATTCCATTGTGTGCCTTCTACTACTGTAATGTAGCTCTGAAGTTTCCGAGGGAACGTGCAAATGAAATTCGAACCTCAATTTAGGCATGGACAATGAGCTGATGTCTATTCTAGAGCGCCACTTTTCCCGTTATCGTGGCCATAGTCCAGCCCGGTCATATATATCTCAAATCAACCCGAAAATCCCCACGTATTAAATGAGGCCCCCTGTTCCTCTACAAAGAACTCCCTGCAAGTATACATGGCCCAAAGCTGCTTGTTTGTGTGCATATTTCTCGGCCTCAAAAAAAAATATAAGGCAGCATTCTGCGTTTTGTGCGTCGCCTCGCTCCATTATAGTGTAGTGATAGTGTAAAGGCGTAGTGATTATTTTCTCTGTATTCAGATAGTTAGCAGTTCATTTCATTCGTGTGTATGTAGATAACCATGTTGTATGGTTATGTCGCTTTTACGTGCACCTGCGTACTTTGCGTTTCCCTATTTGTGCTTTGCTACCTCCCTTTGTTTCGTCTACGACATTTGTCTTTGTGTATTTTGTCTCGAGAAACATTTTTAACCACACCCGTACGCAGGCTCCGTAGCTCTCCTTTGGTTCAATGATAAACATGATTTATTATCATTGCTAATATTATTAATAACGACACTCAGCTGTTCACGGGATAGCCATTATAAGGCTCATTTTCATGATTTGTATTGTTCTTTTCCGAGCTTTGCGATGTAGCGTCACAGATTGACGTACTCTTCAACGTTCCTTCATTTTCCTTTGTACTCCCGCTCGTATCGGTAAACGAGCAGACCTGTGAAACACTGTTCAGCCAGCCTGAGCTTTCCTTTCAACAGAATAACGGAGCTCAGTTCATTAAAGCAAAATTTTGATGCTCGGGTCAAAGTTTCACCGTAGTAAGCAATATTATTCGAAGTATCCATTATTACTGGGAACAGTTTAGATTCCTGGCTGAGTCTCCAACTGCCTTTGTATGCGTTTTTTTAATAAGGGCAATCAATGTTTCCTAGGCTTGCCATGTTATTTCACCTCGCATGACTTTTCCGCACATTTTGTTATACGAAATGGGCGTTGTGGCAGAAGTTTTGTGCAGTTCCTTCTGGTTATGCCTTCTTTGTACATGATGAATGTATGGCTATAAAAGGTTGTAAGAGATCATGTTGCATGCGCATCTTACTTATTCGTGGACCACCCTCATGCAGCATTTCAAGTTTTCTTGCAGAGCTTGACAAAACATGCGGCAATAGGGCTCAGTGGACCAATTGTTCGGTCAGCGACGTATCATCGGCATTTTACGCCCGGAAATGGTAGCTTTGATTATCTACGTTGCCGTTTGCAGTCTAGAATGTACAAGTGGAGCTCCAGCCAGAGCGGAATTAGTTAATTATAGCGAATACTGCAGTCCTGCTTAGAACACATAGCGGTCAGAGCCTGCAACTATTCAATTAGGTCATGTAGTATTCTGCAAAGCTTAGCTGACCACCACCTTGTAGCATGCCGTCTTGTATTACCGGACGCGTCTGGCACGCCTTAGATCGTAACTGCATGTGGATGACGCAAATACATTTTCTCTATAGCTAAGCAATTTTTGCTTGAAAATCTTATTGTTTCGTTTGACTCGACATCCTTAACCAAAGAACATTCGTCAAGCGAAGTGCATAAAAGCTTCTCTACACAACTGCAAAAATTTGAATTGCGTGACATACGCTTTGTAGCTACACCGATAAGTAACGGTCACGGCTGGATGAACACGAAAATTATAGCTGTGATTTCGTATCGAGAAGCCTTGTGGAAACTGCAGAACATGCTACAACCAAGAACTATGATTTGAATATAAGTCTGCAAGCAATGAAATTGTCACTCTTATGTGGGGTGAAAAACGCCCTTTTTTTTAAAATAAATTCTAGCAGTTTTCAAACAGTGTAAGCCAAACTAGGTCTTTCGTAAGTCATCTCAGAGGAGTGAGTTTCCGATAACGGTCTCTTTTCGACTCCTTTCAGCAATATCCCACAGCAAATAGCGCGTGCTTTAAAGAAGCACTTTGTAAGAGCGTCCCAAAGAGCTTTCTCTCTATTCCCAAACACTCGGTCGTTAACGCAATCCACATCTGCGTCAGAATTTCTTCCGAGTATTAGGAAGTGTCATCTGGAAGATTTTTTTTTTCACTTTCCGTCTTAACAAGCCTCCTTGATATGATGGAATACTATCATTACACATCACCCCAAATAATCGGAATGCACTGTCAGATATTATTCCGGAATACCTGAAGACTACAACTGGTATACCACTACACTAGTCAAGGAAGAAGGGCAAGTTTGAGAACAGTTGGCCAATTTCTTTCTTACTAGTTATTGCTCAGATCTTAGAAAATTTCTCTTCCCGGCTATGTCTTCTTTTCTTAACAAATTTTCTATCTTGGCTTATGAAGAGTTTGGTTTTGTTTGTGGGCGCCGTAGTGTTGCACTGCTTGACGAATTTCCAGACGATCTATCCTCGGCATTAAATCAGAGCGTAATCGCACGTGCCCTCTTCTTAGATGTTGCGAAAGAGTTTGACAAGCCGAAGCACCAAATCGTGTTCAGTGAACTATGTCTTCAGGTTTCGTAGGCGGTTTTACAACTTTCTCCAAAATTAATTGAGCAACCTATTTGAACTTGTCTTTACCGACGATAAGGGAGTTTTAAAAGTTAGCTGAATGCTAGTGTTTCTCAGGGATTACTTATATCGAAACTGTTGTTTAACATATTTGTTGTGACATCCCTTTGGTTATTTTTAAATGTTCTGCGTTCCGGCATGCTGATGACAGTGTGGTACTGGCAAAATATCTTTCTTATACAATGTTCACTAAAATGTTACAAAATGACGTGTACATTACGATGCTTTGCTTCACTAATAGTGGTATTGTTATCAGTGCTCAAAAAACAAAAACTGGGTTGTTTTCGCTGTCCACTTACGACTACTGTGATATTTTATTACTTCAAAACTGAAGTCAGTTGCTTGGCTGTTGTTTAATATCAAACTTTAGCACCCTATCAGCGAAAAACATTATTCTACATACACTGCGTTACAATGCATTGAGGTACGGCGTTACAATCTTAGGCTTCTGTGGGATCGTTGGAGATTAAAGGTATAGAGCGTTAGAGCAAGTATAATTAAAAATATTGCTAGAATTCCGCAATAGTAACAGCTGCAATTATGTTAGGTAAGCTGGGTCTACCGAGCTTTCAATCTTTGCTAATAGAAACATTTGTAAAACATTATTCGGCTTCCGTTTTCAACAAAAAAATAAAAATACCGCCACACGGAAGCTTCCAAAACACATCTGGTATGTCGTTTCTGGTTCATGAAATCTTTAACGTGGATTCGAAAGGCACGCTCACGGAATTATTTAAGCAGTTACAGTGAAATTAACTTCCAGAACACATTGAAGTAGTAAATATTACAATGCCATTTTTTTTCTTTAGGAAAATTAACCAATTACAATCTTGTGCTTTTCAATTTCGTGTCCTTTATGTTTTTAGTTGTTCTCCTTGTCTCGTTGATGTCTGTTTTTCATTTGTGATATATATCTTGTTCCTATGCATCGTCCTGCAAGGTAACAAATTCTTAGACGGCCTTTGCAGGTTCTTGTGGCTTTTTGGTGGCAATAAACGTTATTATTATCATTATTATTATTAGTAGCAGTAGTAGTGCTAGTCGTAGTAGTAGTAGTCGTCGTCGTCGTAGTAGTCTATTATATTACTACTACGGCGTTGTTGTTCGAAAGTGGATAGAAAAGTGCCGTACTTGCGTGGTTAAGGGCCTTCTTTGTTTTGTTCAGCTCAGCCAGAACGTCGGGTGAAACACGAATGAAGTCGCCGCGTTGCCCACACCTCCTTCGTAGGTTTGTACTGAAGGACTCTTCTTTGTGGCCGCTCTTTAAAGCTTCAACACGGACATCGCTCTTTGAGAACAACCATTTAGGTTCGCTTCGAGCTGTCATCCTCTGCGGCCACGTTTTCGGTAACTCCACAATGACTTGCTTGATAAAAACCAGGCCACCAGTGGCGTTGTGCAGGAGCTCCGAGGATGATTGTAGGAGAGCCTGCATGGTTCAACACAGCGTTTTTTTCTTGCAAGCAGCAAATGAGTTTTGCGATTTCACGACCGCTTATGGGTGCATGCACCGTAGATTTTACATTCATTAAAGAACAACAGCCTGAAGGTATAACAGCTGCAAGACATTATTGTAAATTCGTCTATTTGCTTGAAGTCAGAAGTACAACTTCAAATTGACATTAACCTAAGGTGAGTTGAGTGCCTCGCATTGGAAGCTCACGCGAATACTAAAGGTAAATTCGCACAGGGTGTTATAATGCCTGGAAAGTTATTGAAGTCCCGAAGTTCAGAGCAAAATTCATTTCAACGAACGACTCAAGAACATGAAATAAATGGGTGGCGAGAATGTCCATGTATTTTTATAGCAAATTGTTATTGATGCACAGTGGAGGAAAACAGGAAACGAAGCTTACCAGCACGTATGCGAGCGTTAGATGAGCAACTTGGCACCAAAGAAGGTTAAATACAAATTTAAATATGCTGACACAATGTTCTCGATGTGGCGACAATGCAAAAGAAACCAGCTCTAATTACCTAATTAGGGGTTAAAACAAAATAACGAAGAAAACAACATATGATAATTCAAAGTGAGGCTCTCTACTTTTACAAGCGAGTTCAATGATGCCTTAGAACGCGTAGCTAGAAAATGACTTACACTATGGAAAAAGCGACGCGTTTGCTGTGGTATAGTTAGAAAAATTATGAAACATATTTTACTAGAATGGAAAGACATCTACCCGCTAGTCGGTTTAAACTCAGGTAGCCTTCTTAAAGCCTCTGGGTTCAGTGATAGAAATGGCAAAGTAAACATGCCCGTAACAGAGCTTTGCAAATACCGGTCGAAGGTTTGATAGCAGAAAAGTAGGCAGACCAGAAACAACTGTTGCCTTTAAAAACAACGCTCCTAATAGTAACTCAGAATGTCTGATACTGGAAAGCTTTTCTCTGTAGTAAAAAGATAACACTTCAGGCAAAATTATAGAAACAGTGACGCCACCAAGATTTTCGTTTCGAAGGGGATGCTCATAGCGTCAATCCATACATCCATCTATTCCATGTGCGCGCAGAGGGTCCCTTAGTTTTGCTTACTTGCAAGATGTAAGTGCATGCCTTAGTGTTCTTAGGTGGGCATTGCTCGAAAAACAGAGAAGTTACCGGCATTGAGAAGTGACAAAAGACGTGCTGGAAAGACACGGATTTGTAGAAATGTGTACTGTGGTTGCGGAAAGGTCACGTGACTGTACTGTCTCTTCTCATTATTTTGTACAGACACATTGTAAGTGACAATGGGCAATAAAGAGAACACGAAACTATCAGAGTACGAAATTATGGATTACAGCTGTCCCAATACAATTTTACACAAAGGTCACACGAGGAGAAATTGGTAAAAATATAAATGAAAACAGTATGTCATTTGTGGTCGAACATGGTTGAGTACCCCATTTGACAACATGATTTAACAAGTAGCGTAGAATATTGCTTCGAATTTCGCACATACCTTTAGGTTGTCGACAATCACTTCATTTGGTGGGGTGTCCGGATGGATCGAGGCTAGGAGATTAACATATCCTCCGTCTGCTCTGTCGATTTCAAGTCCATTCTCGTTGCCCAGGAGACAAAACAAGGCTAGCACTAGCAGTAGACGATCGAACATGACAAGGGCTTCTTCTGCAACGGAAGTGACAAAACATAAGGAAACATTTTAACCATTGATTTACCAACAGTTTTCTCGGTTATCTCTAACCTTCATATTCTGCACGCTTATCCCACATCTTCCATTTGATCTCTAACTACGGAATGGGCTAATGTAGCTTCGAACTCTTATTGCATATGGGCAAGAATTCATGCAAAATAGACAATAATTAGGCTACAAGCGCAATCCAAATATGTTTAAGCTCGACCAAACTGCAATGGTATTAAGTTAATAAATTTATCAAAAATACATCATGCTAAAATATTAAGAAAATTTGTCATGCAAGGAAATGGTGATGCGGAGATTCTGGCAGGAACTATTTATTGGGAGAATCTTTCTGCCCTCGACTAGAAAACAAACTTGGCGGCAGCCAGCTTGGCAAATACTATCAACACCGGTGCACTGAAGGAATCAGCAATGCGCCCGGCTGCATTTGATTCACTCGAATCCGGCGAACTAGAACTGCAAGAACATCAGACCGTCGTCTTCTATCTTCGCGCAGTGAGAAAAGGACGATTCGGCCTGAGAATAGAAAAAAAATGCATCATGGAGACCGTCTGTACCCCAAAAACAGTCCAGATAGGGAATCGCTGTCCATAAAAACTGATAAGCAGGCAGCGAAAAAAATTTAGTGCTCTCCTGCTCTGAAGAACGATTACCAGCCAAGCGATGACTAGTGGGCATATTTATGGCGAACTGCATCTCCTCCGGAGGCTGGCCCAGTGTTGCACTGTCTTAGGGATCGGCACACGTATGGGGATTGATTGAAGCCTGCTTCACTTCGTCGCGAGTTGGCTCTCATAGCACAATTTATGGAACATTGCTTGATGGTGTACTCGCAGACGAGATCACTTGGAACCTAGCAAAAAAAAGCTACGCGGTAACAATCGTTGGGCAATAGCATACGCGCACCAATTAAAAACAAGAATAGTATTCGCGAAAATACTAACATGCATGTGTTCATTTACCGTTCCCTAGAACAACCAATATGTCTTAATACACGATACACTACTAAGTAGAACATATCTACAAGATAATGTATGTGGAGGCAGCGTATAATATATAGAAGGGAAAATTATTTGGCTTATCGTTATAAAAAACAAATTAGAAAATTTGTGAACATGACAATTTTCTATTAAGCAATCGCATGGCTAATTGACGACCCAAACACGAAAATGACTTAAACAGTTGGAAGAGAGAGGGGGAGAAATTTAAGATACAGCAATAGGAAACATTAAACAAAACAATGACAGCAATTTACAAAAAATAAAAGCGAACAATATGCGTTTTTAAAGAGTTTTTTATACGAACCATTTAATGTTGGCTGTGGCAGAAAGGAACGTAAAGATGGATGCGTTCACTGGTTTTCCTAGGCGGAATTCGAGGTGGGCTACGACAGAGCAATTTGAGACAGATTAGAATGTCAAGCTGAAGTTTTGAGTCGAAATGGACGATTAGTGCCTTCAGGTCGACAAAAAGTGTAGCCAGTTCTAGAACATACTGCACCGTCGCTATTAAAGCGATGACGGTATAAGCTAAGACGCATTTTTACGAAGTCGCCGTCGAATCTGGAGGCGCTGTTCGAGACAACAGAGGTGAATTCATGATACACGAATTGGAATGTTTTGTGCAGCTTGAATAAATCTGTTGGAGAAACAGCTTTTCGTGACATTCTGAGAGCAAATCTCCTCGAGCACGGCTTCCCATCAAATCCATCAAAGTGCCTTAAAATGCTTATGTCTTTGGTATACGGGAAAATGCGAATGCGAAGGATTCTTTATTACTACTGCGTTCAGGGACTTCTTTCTAGCCTCTACACGTAACACAACGCTACAAGAGAAGTTCCAGCAACCCTATTCTTTTGCAGCTGTTTGAGCAGACGGATCAGCCTTGTGCCTTCAGCTGAGGAGAAACTCCTCACGTGTTTGTTGGCGCAAACTCTATTACGGTGCCCGCATCAACAACTTGAAAGGCACTTTTCGGTTGACGAGTGAGTCAAGGTTCGGAGCATCAGGCCCGGTATGAAATGGCTCTCGGTAGTGTGCTCGCACATACATGCTAGTTTATACAATTTCAATGTCACAACTACTCGAGCTGTGTTTCAGTGAATTAGCCAAAGAAACGTATCATGCATGGGCTACAGGAAGGCGACACTGCGGCGCATCTATCACCATTCCTGACACCACAGCTGCAGTCTGATGTAAACCAACCTCCTGTTATACATGCCATGGCTCCAGACCACCTGGCTAAGTGCCATAGCCTGAAGGCCGCTTCTGAATTCACAAAATGAAGACCCGTGACCTCGACGTTCCCCATTCCAAAAGTAGTAAGCACAACAAATAATTTTGCAGGGTTGTTGCATAGTGCGACAGAACCTAACGCTCCCCGAACTTTCGCACTAGCACTCTCCCCTATGGCGGTTCGTCTTTTCCACAACGTAACTTTAATCATTTAACTAGTAGCGGCGCGGCGATGGCCCAACACCAGTGCCGCCAATAACACGTCCATGGGGCGGCCCGCGGACATGCCTTAATGGGACCTTCGCGAGCGAGCAGTGCTCATCAGGCGCACGGACAACTTATCTGATCCGCTGTGCCGAAATTCGTCTAGTGTGCAAGCTCCGTTAACTTTCTTACATAATTTCTTATTACTGTTTCAAATTCTCCTCACATCAGACGCAGTGCATGCATGCTCTGAGCTCTTTCCATTTCGTAGAGAAATGAAGTAGGCAATGTTATTGAAAATACCTGTTTTAGTGTCGTTCACGACGTGTCTAGACGTACAAGACACAGCGTCGATTCTGTGGACGAGAGTATCGAACCGAAGCTTTTTTTGTCGCAGTTTTCTATTCGTTTCATCGAGAGAGAGCGTAAAGTTTAATTTCAAATCAGCAAGAATTGAGTCCGGCGTCTTTTAGTGGGTCTGGGCACCCGCCGCGGACGCGGTTCCCAGACCTTGTCTCGAAGCGGCTTCCTCGGCTCGCTGGACGGCCCAGAGTTGTGCTGTCAGGTCAGAGCTGAGCAGCGAAAACCATGCCGTTCTTGTTCAACTTCTCAGCGCGATGAAATACTGTACAAACTAGTTCAAATTGACTGATTTAATTTGCCCAACCAAACAATATTTGCCTGAAAACCGTACAATTCTTTTTCATATCAAGACTGAGCGCTACTCATAAGCTGCACTACAAGTTTGCACTTGTTAATTTTTCAGGCCACACGTAGTTAGAGAACACTTATTCACGTCCAACACCAATGCTGGATCTATGTGAAGCGAAATTTATTGCCGAATGGAGATAATGAGAGAGAAGAGCATATTACGGAAACACTGAAGATTGTCCAGCCTGTTACTATTCTCAAGGAGAAAAGGACGAGGAGAAAAATAGGCGACTGAGGTGTAATGATGAGGACAGGCAGTGGCAAGCGAAACACCTGTTCACGGGCGGTGTCGCTGGCGGCGTCAGCGCCTTTTTCCTATGCTTAGCCATAAAATTTTCAGTCTCTACTTCGTGGCGATATGCGTACCTTTTTTGAAGTCTCTGCCTTGTATGATAGTCTGGTAGAATGTAATTATTATGCACTTGTTTCCTAAATTAATACGGTAGGCTTCTGCTCATTACTTGTTCATACCTGCTGCATGCAGTGCAACCCAATTTTTCTTTTGTAGACTGATTTCTCACGAACACTTTACGCTGGCAACAACTTATTTTGAAGAACGTGCCCTTGGACATATTCTAGACGCTGAACACTCATCTTGAATTTTCCTTCTCTTGCCTTTCTATACTGCACATTAAGCTTGAACCCAACCCTTTCACGTCGCCGTCTAAGTTCCTCAATAATTTTGCACTTTCATCATCAGTATAGCTCAACCTAGCAATGTCATCTGCGAAGCAAGGTGTCTGAGATATTGCGCCTTAAATCTCACTCCTTATCATTACCCGTCTTGTAGATTCGACACTTGTTCCCAGCGTACCGTGAATAGCATTAGAGATTCCGGATGATGTCTGAGCCAAATATACGTTCACTGAGGCATCGTACTAGTACCTTGAGTGGTTCAAAGAAATGGTATTCATTTAAATTAGGCCACCCCTGGAGACTGTAATGGAACCGGTGAATATACGTGGACTCACAACACTCCACCATATGTGTCCCTCGGCTACGGTTTTAAACTTAAATATAAATTCAAATTTATTTTTGCATCAATACAAGATGGAATGCATGAAGCCGTGAAGGCCGAACGGGGTCTGTACACTTTTTGAGAAACATGGCAGTCTTTCTCAGGCATGATAGCGCAAAATAAAAAAAATTGACCTGTCATTTTCGCTCAGCACAAGAGTAAGTTTTCTGAATTCACTAACTCATTCATAGTAGAGCGTGAAGGACTAATTATCAGGAGAGGCAGTAGCGTCATAGGCAACAGCAGGAGCCTATTTTCATGTGCACTGCAGGATGAAGGCCTCTCCGTGCGATCTCCATTTACCGCTGTCTTGCGCTAGCTTATTCCAACTTCCGCGAGCAATTATGCTAATTTCAACACCTCACCTAGTTTTTTTTTTTCGTCTTCCTCAGCTGCGCTTGGCGTCAGCTGGAACCACTGAGCAACTCTAATGGTCCACCATTTGTCTATCCTGCGCATTACATGGGTGCCAGATCCATTCTTTCCTCTTATTGTCAACAAGCATATCGGCTATGCCCGTTTCATCTCTGATCCACACCGCTCTCTTCCTGTGTCTTGATATTACGGCTAACTTTTCTTTTTCCAACACTCTTCGCGCGGTACTTAGGTTGTTCCTTGTGCTTCTTATTAACCTCAAAGTTACTGCACCATATTGTTACGGAAGGATGAAAGAAGAGAGAGGACGAAGAAGATCGGAGATGCTGGCTGCTGCGTGTTTTTGGTGTTCAGCCATTATAACTACTCTGACTCAGCCTGTACATATGTTGTAAATATAGTGTTTCTATACTCGCAACATCCACGTAACATAATGATGGAGGTGCTGGGAACTACGGCTGGAAACGGAGCTCCGCAGTGGACGTCGCATCCGCCTCCAATGTCACCGTCCCCAGCTACATCGCTGTCAACTTTGGTTGTGGTTACGCAACTCAAGGATCGTGGAACTTTCTGCGGGACCAATGCTAATGCTAGCTAACGTGTTTTTCTACCTAAGAGGCATGACAAACGTTTTGTACAAAAACCACGAAGAGGAGCTAACCAGCTGAGACCAACGCAAACCGAAGTTCACAGAGTTGTTTGGCAAACTAGCCGGCCGTAACATTGCCGCAAAGTAGCAACTGGCCTCCAGTGCCCAATCCCCCACGGAGCCCTGCGTCTCGTACATCCTGGACGTGCTGGTAGTTTGTCGTACAGCCGATTACGACATGACAGAAGCTGAGAAGGTCAGGAACGTGCTTAAGGGTTGTGAGGTTCTCACACCCGTACTCTTATGAAAAAGGAACGACAACACAGTAGTGCAAACAATCACAAGGGCATTTATTGCACCTTTCATACATCAATGCCTGCTAGCCGAGTTGCTATCCGCAAAACATGCCGATGGGCACGCGACAAATCTGGAAGTCCGACTCACCGCGACCGGTAGCGAGCGAATATGTACACCCCATGCTGGATCCCAACGCTGGTCGTTCGCGTGTATGGCCACGCCAACGGCGGCGCGCTCGAAGGCGGCCACGCGAGGCGGTCCCGCAGAAGCATGGGTCACCGCGCGCGCAGAATGTCCACGCTGTTCGCCGAACCGCCGGGAAAGAGCCAGCCTGTCCTCCCCTGCACCCCCAAGTAACCCTGCCATGAGGGGGCGTTAGCAGCGCAACACTCGCGCCATCTCTCGCACTGCGCCCCAACCACAACGACCGCCGCGGGCATCACGCAAGCCACGCGGCGAAGCCGGATTACAGGAGACGCGCTATGCGGGAAAAACATCAGGGGACGCGCGAGAGTTGCGCATCCCCACAGGGTATTGCCGAGGACGCTTTTAATCTGCTCATCTGCAAAAGCTTCTCTACAGTTGATGCTATCATTAAAGACTGCCGACAATTCAAGCAGGCCAGAAGCCGACGTGTCTTGCACCCATTCGCCAGACATTCCAATAATGCGGCAACGTCGACGTGTGAAGGTCCACCCGCCCAGCAGCATGCATTGCCATCAGACGGCGTGGTGCGAATCAGTTGCGGTGAACTGGATGCGACGCGCCCGGAGCTTTCCATTCGTGTTGCCCTGATGCTACCCGTCTTTCCCGTTGCTCTCGTACAAGCCATCGTTCGCGAGGAACTTGAAAACAACGGTCTACATTCTGTACGTGCTGTCGCCAGTGCCAGAGCTAACGAGCGCCCTTCTACTATTTTCGCTCCCCTCCCCCCCCCCCGATGCTTCTCTGCGCGTTATCGCAATCCGGCTCAGTGGAGACATGTGGACGACCAGCCGATCTGCTTCACATGTCGCCGCATTGATTATGTCGCCCGATACTGTCTCCACTCGTGCCCCTCAACACCTCGGACACCAACCAACTTGCGCCGTTTTGATGGAAATGCCCGCAATATTTCGCCCACCGCCGAATCTAACTGCGCCGACAACTCTGCCAGGAACACATGGTACAGTCGCTCACCATCACTGTGCGGACACCATTCTCGTTCACCGCAAACACGTCGCCCATCTTCCCGTTCGACGCAGCCATGTCACCTTTCGTCCCCTATGGCGTTTGGCCGTACCCTATCCGAACGCTAAGAAATGCGGCCCTCGGAGGTGGTGCTGCATTACGCAATACCGCAGCAAATCCTCTGTCTGTGCCCACAAGGAAAAGTGTAATAGACGTTAAAATAGACGGCGTAACTGTACAAGCACTCGTCGGCACAGGAGCCCACGTATCTGTGATGAGTGTTTGCGTACGTAGACATTTAAAGAATGTCCTCACCCTAGCAGCTGCTCGAGTGCGTGTCGCCGACAGCGGCGTGCTGGTTGTTCTTGGAATGTGTGTTGTGCCTTTAGTTACAGCCGGCCGCCATACTTCTGTTCTGTTTGCTGTGATCGACTACTGCAATCACGACGTTATCCTTGGATTGGACTTTCTTTCCCATCATTCTGCTCTCATCGACTGCACGACCGGTGTTCTTCAGTTGGAAATGTCTCAACTCACCGATGCTCCGAGTACCACCCCACCGCACTTGTGCTCGCTTAACGATGTGCGTCTGTCATCTGAGGTAGTCACTTACGTCATTTTGACCACCAAGCCACAGGTTCCTGACGGTGAATGTTTGTTTCGCCCCATCATCGACGTGTTCTGAACCGGAACGCTGCTGTTCCGCATACGTTGGTCATGGTTACTAATAACGACGTCGTTCTGCCACTTCTGAATTTCAGCCTGTGCCCTAATGTGATTCCTGTCGGCATGTTCTAGGTCAGTGCTTTTAGTGGTTCCGATTTCGAGATTGAGAGTCTGAATGCCGAGAGTAGCTTGTTAGCACCAAGTGCAGCTCACAGCTCTCGTTCCTTAACGGATGGCTTCGCGAAAATTATTGCACCTGACCTCACCTCTTCATAGGCCACTGACATGCGGCACCTGCTTGAATCGTCCAGTGACATCCTTGATTTCGGCGACAGGCCTTTAAGCCAAACATCTGTTGTTCAGCACCGTATAAAGAGTGGAGACACGAATCCTATTTGTGGGCGTCCATATCGGGTATCGCATGCTGAACGTCGAGTCATCCAATCAGAAGTGGACAAAATATTTCGCAAAGCTCTCAGCCACCGGCCAGCTCTTGGGCTTTGACTGTCGTCCTTGTGAAAAATTGATGTTACCTGGCTTTATGCGTCGATTCTCGCCACCTAAACAAGATCGCGCTTAAAGACGTCTACCCATTAGCACGCATCGATGACGCCTTGGACTGCTTGAGTAGAGCTAAATATTTCTTGTTCATTGATCTTCGATTTGGCTACTAGCAGATTTCAGTTGATGAATAGACCGCGAGAAGACGGTCTTCATCCCACCAGATGGCGTATATCAGTTCAAAGTCATGCCCATTGGTCTATTCAATGCTCCTGCGATGTTTGAATTATGATGGACTCTCTTCCGCGAGGCTACAAATAGACCACATATTTTTGTTGCCTTCACGACGTTACTCTTTTTTCTCCCACGCTCGGCAGCCACGTTACCCGACTTGCTGCCATTCTTTCGGTCTTCCAAAAAGTTGGCCTTCAAATGAAGTCCATGAAGTGTCACTTCGGGCTCCGTCAGACTGCCGTGTTGGGACACCTCATTGAGGCATCCGGTTTCCAACCACATCCGGAAAATTTTCGCGCCGTACGCAGTTTCCCTGCGCCAAATTCTGCGTCTAACGTGCGCTGCTTCGTCGGTCTGTGTTCTTACTTTCATCGTTTCGTCAAAACTTCGCCGACGTTGCTCGGCATTTGACAGATCTTCTAAAGAAAAAATGGCTGTGGCTTAGGTAAGGTTAAGCCCAGGATGCGAAGCATACTAGCCTTTATTTTAGTTGTTGAACCACTGTTTAGCCTGGTGAACTGCTGTTGCTTGGCTATATTTGGTTCGGCTAGACGAAGAAACAACTCATGCATTACTTCTTCGCCTTCAAGAGTGGAACGCGACAGCGTTCCCGTCGACCCGCCAAGGGGTGTAAGACAATGGGCTACAGGGCAGCGACTACGCGTCCCGCATTGAACGCGGTGAGCGTCGAGCAAAGCAGCGTTCGGCGCGGCAACGAAATGTGCGCCTGAGCAAGAGACGCACGCCTTAGAAACAGCTCGTTTCTAAGGCAACACCGCATTCACTAGAGGCGCTTTTGTACCGCTTTGAAGCGTTGTACTCGTGGCTCAGTGGTAGCGTCTCCGTCCCACACTCCGGAGACCCTGGTTCGATTCCCACCCAGCCCGTCTTGCAAGAGTTGAGCCAAAGCCACTTCTCCTCTGTCGTGACGTCACGGTGTCACGTGATTTCATGGTCACCGCCGCGCCTGAGGAGCTGGGTTGAGCCCTCGTAATATGCTTCGCATAAAACACGCCATTGTCATGGGCCCCGGAGTAGGCTCACGCGTTCGCCGCCCTCATCTGGTTTCTGACCACCCCTCCCATACTCGCCCACTCTGATCCATCTGCACCGACCAAAGTCCACACTGACGCAAGCGGCCATGGCAGCTGCGTTGTTCTCAACCGGCAGCAGGATGCTACCGATTGCTCAAAAGCTTACGCCAGTCGCCTGGTGTCACCTGCCGTGAGAAATTACTCCATCGCCGAGTGGAAGTGCTTGGCTTTAGTTTGGGCTGTGGCCAAGATGGGGTCATATTTGTACGCCCGCCCACTTTCGATTGTCACAGACTATTACGAACTCTGCTGGTTGTCTTCCCTTCGGGACCTGACTGGACAGCTTGGTCGCTGCGCTTTGTGGTTCCAGGATCTTCATTTAGTGTCGTTTACAAGGCTGGACGCCTCCACAAGAACGCTGCCTGCTTCTCGCGTCACCCCGTGGATCCTCGCGATCACGTTGCGTATGATCCGGTGACCTGCGTGATGGTTTTGACTGACATGACCGACAGGCGCGCTGAAGAACAACGCGACGCATTCTTACAGTCCATCATCGCCATAGTGCAATCTGGCTACATCGAGGGCATGTGCCGCATGCTCGTGTTGCATGACTGCCCCCCCTACCACCGCAATATCCACCCTGACGGCCCTGAGGTGCTCCTTGTCTTACCTGGTCATATGCGATCGGTCATTCACGAACAACTTCACAATGCACCGACGGTGGGACACCTTGGAGTTTTGCGTACATACGACCCCGTACAACGCTGGTTCTTCTGGCCGGGTTTCTACCGCTCTGTGCATGGTTTCGTCGCAAGTTGCGAATTATGGCAGCGCCGGAGGAAGCCTCCCTTGGCGCCGCTCGGTGGACTCCATTTATTTGAATTTCCCTTTGAACCATTCTTTTGCGTAGGACTTGACCTGCATGGCAGTTTTCTGATGACGACTAGAGGGAATAAGTGGATCGCCGTCGCTGCCGATTGCGCGACACGCTATGCGATAACGAAGGCGTTGCCGACTAGTTGCGCAACAGACGTCGCCAATTTTCTTCACTGTGGTGCACCTCGACAGTTACTTACAGACCGCTAGCGTTCGTTCTTACATCGAGTTGTCCACCACCTCCTCTGCTCTAATGCCACTGAGCATAAGCTGTCCATCGCCTACCACCCACAAGGGAACGATATTACGGTACGTCTCAACCGAACAATCAAAGTTATGCTACCGCTGTAAGTTTTCAACGATCACCTCGACTGGGACGCCACACTAACTTACGTGACGTTCGCGTATAGCTCGTCTCGACATGAAACCGCAGAATATTTGCGACCGCCCATTGCCGTTTGACACCATCCTCCCTTCTGTGCCGGTTGTTTTCCCTGAGTACGGTCGTGAAGTCATAGATCGCATTCACATGGCACGTCAAGCCGCCCGATGTCGTCTATTAGCCTCGCAGCACATACAAAACGAGTGTTACGAGCAATGCTATCGCGATCTTAAGTTCGCGCCAGGTGCTTGGGTGCTCCTCTTGTCAACATGTCCTCGGGTTGGCCTCTCCCAGAGCCCCTCTCTCGCTACACAGGGCCTTATGAAGTTCTACGCCAAATTAACGACGTAAATCACGAGGTTTCGCCGCTACCCTTTGAGGTATCCTCAAGTCAGACGCCTGTTGACGTCGTGCACGTTTCGCTGCTCAAGCGATACTTCTCTCGCAATTCTTCGCCTACCATGCCCCGAGACGGCGCTTCGCCACGCGGAAGTACTGTAAAGGAAGGAGGAAAGGGGATAGAGGAAGAATATCGGAGACGCTCGCTACTGCGTGTTGTTGGTGGTCAGCCATCTTATCTACTCTGAGTTAGCCTTTATATATATTGTATATATTGTCTTTATGTGCTCGCAACATCCCCGTAACAATATGTTTGCACCTTTAGAATGCAATGAGCTTACACTTTTCTTTTCAACAACAGTGCTGACCTTCCAGACATGATTTGGTAAGGCCTACCGTATGCACTCGAAGCTGTTTCTATTTCTCTGTAATTCTCTTCCCACGATCCGGGTCCCCTGTGAGTAAGTGACTTTGATAAATGTACTGCTAGACAGACTAAGAGGCTGACTGGCTATCCTGAACTCTTCTTCCCTCGCAAGGCTATCGGGCATTATCTGTGTCTTCTGCATATTGATTTTCAACCCCATTCTTACTTTTTCACCTAAGGTCTTGAATCTCTTGTGGAAATTCGTACCTAGTGTTGCTGTACAGGACAGTGTCATCTGCAAACTGAAGGTTGATGAGATAAGCGCTGTTGATCCTCCCTCCGAAGCCTTCCCGCTGTAATAGCTTGATCATTTCTAAGCATGCGGTGAATAGCATTCGACAGATTGTGTCTGGTTACCTGGGTTCTTTTGTAGGTAACATTCTACTTGTGGAGAACAAAGACGACTGTGGAATCTTTGTAGTTATTTCCCAAGATATTCACGTAAGCCTCCGGCACTCTTTGAATATACCCCTGTTTAACTCAATATTATATCTTTGATGGTCTGCTTCAATTATATATCCGGTCAGCGTCCTGGTATCACAGTAACGCTGGGTACAAGCAACAAGAATGTGTGCTGCACTGTCTCAGATATTTTGTATGCATCGCAGTTGCGATGCAATGGCAATATCCTCGCGGCAACACACACTTGGGGCCCCATCACGTAAAACTATTCCAATATGTTTTTATTCCTATCTCCTGAAGTCAAATTTGCATAACCACCTACGCAAGCACCGGGTGGTCACTCCCACCATTGTCTCAACAGACCAATCAAAAGCTCTCCTTCTTCATAGGAGGAAACTTTTGTTTGCTTGAAAAACGAATAACATTGTCTACACTGAGCGACTCTTCTTATCTAATTGGCCGACAAGAGGCGAGGATCACTGTCAAGCGGAGGGGGATTTGATAGCGCGGAGCCACTGCACTGAAAGTAAATAATCGAATGGAGAAAGTAGTGCCAGCGTGTGCGATTGGTCCACTTTCCTTTACTTAGCTTGCGGTGGCTGGTTGAAAATCGCGGCGGAATGCAACGGAAGATTAAGAATGACACTAAGACGGATCCTCAGCAAAGACGAGTTGGCAGAACAAGGTCGTAAACATGCCGAAAGTGCTCAGAAACGTTGCACGGCCACGCAAGCAGTATTATTACACGCAAATAAACCCATGCTCTCCAGCAGGTGTGAGTAGCCAGTGCCTGAGCGATCTGCAGCAGCCATCATTTATTCCTTCTGGAACGGGGCAGCCTGCGGCTTTTGAGAATAAAATTCACTTTTGTTCGCCATAATAATGCATCTTTAACGCGTACAGGTTACTTTGACAAAGTGAGTTTTTGCGGTTTTGTGACGCCGCGTGACAGACATAAGTCGGTGGAGCCCGGAAACTTTAGACCAATAGCCTTGGGCTAATGGCGAAAAGGCATCTAATCAGAAATATTTTTTTTTTCAGTGAAATCATGCAGATTCAGTGTGTGCACGTTATATCAGATGGGGAGCTCTCGCGGTTTTCTTCACCAGGGTCTCCAGGGTCTCCCATGTTTTATTGGCCTAGATAACGATGCTCTTACACAAATTTTACACGATGAGTGCCAAGAAAAAATTGTCGTTTTTTCGCCAGGCCATTTAACATTACCTATATTTTCTGCATTATAACCTTCTGACGTACCTTTAAACATTGTCTGCTAATTTGCTTTATCCGCCCATGCTTGGAGAAAGTCCCGCTTCTATTTTATAAACCATGACGTCACATTGTGGCTATGTGTGAATTCACCTTACGTTGCCATACTGTTTGTTTTTGCGGTGTTGTTCTGCAGGAAGCATGCGACACATCAAGCATGTGTGACGAGCCGCAGTGCCACCTGCGTTTGTGCTCGTGTCACCCGCGGTGCAGCCTGTTAGCACATGGCGTACATTTCCATGCATTGGCCCACGTTTAACCACGTTGGATGTCACGGGCGGTCTAACGAAAACCTGGATTATTCTATGCATGCTGAAAAGAGTCTTTCAGGAGACACGTTATTGATGAAGAATGAATCGGCTTCATTTTCGAAGCGAAGTAGAAAGGCGAAAGCCACGAGTCTAACATTCTGAAAGAGTAGGTGCCTGCAACGGATGAGAGACAACGCGAACGTAGGTGCCGTCGCGAAAACAGTTTAGAAACACCAGAACTCTAAAGAACATGGACATCTCTAGACCACGTTGATGTATCTTCTTGAAAGCGAAGCCGATCTCGATGCGCGCGTGCGAGGACAAAATATTGCACAGCTCTCGCACCTAACGTCTAATTGTGCATTCCTTGGGAGCGTTGCAAGTAGAGCAAATGGTTGGGGACATGCATCGTTAATGTGTATTTGATGTAAAAAAATTCAGTGATGACGAACGGGTCCAGAACTAGCAGAGTTCATACACTGACGACCAAGTTGTGCAACTGCTGCTAATGGTTGGCTGCTTGGTTCTCTATGGCGTCAGCGTAAACTTTCTGTATTGTTTGTGCCACCTGCCTTTGCAAAAAACATTTGTCTCTTTCCGCCTCGCAACATTTAGGTGTGGGTGCAGGGTACACAGACGGAGCTCAGACACACGCACACCACACAACGTCCATTGCGACAGCTGATGGATCAAACCGTAAAATAAAACAAATACGAGTCCCATATAAAAAGAAGAACAGCCGTACACCGCCTGTTTGTTGTCAGATATTGATGCATTGTTTTTCTTAGCTGCACCGCATAGTTTAAAAGCGCCTGTGTTATAGAGCACAATTCTTACCTTTGAACTAATTACTTGATGAAGTGGGCATTAGCTCTACGTAAAATTAAAAGATCATTTGAATAAGTATCATAATTGAAGTTAAATACGTATATTGATTATTTGTGTAACCGCAAACAACGCATTTTGCGAACTTTAACCAGCGAGTTCGCAAGGCCTATGTCCTTGAAGCGAATGTCTTGGATGGCACCAGCTTCCAGGTAATAATATTCTAAGTTTGGCACACATATATAGGCGTCCCAGTACCTTTTTGGCTTCAATGCAGACACGAGCGTTTCCTTCAAAACGTAAGTGGAACAAGAGCCGATGTATACCGCGGGTTTGACGGCGTATATCTCGAAGGTGGTGCCAGTCTCAGAATTTGTTCCAAGTTGATATGCATTGTAAACTAACTATTTCGAAATTGTAGATTGGCATATCTGGCGTAAATGTTTAGTAAAGCATCTAATTAGTGGGATTTGGTGAATAATCAATTACGGATTCAATTGCCCGTAGATCTAAGGTCCGTCTGAGGGCAATTTAGTACGTTTAGTAAGTATTGTGCTATCTACCACAGGTGATTCTTTAAAAGTTGTTTCAGCACAAGAGAGCACCCAATCTAACAGAAAACTGTAAAATTAGCAGCCATCCGATTTGCGTACATAACATGATGTTCACAATCTTGGTTAAGAGACCTTGAAATAAGTTACACAATTTTTTATAAATGCAATGATTCGTTACGCTAAGGCCTTCTGCCCATTCCGCGAGAAATTTAAGCGATCAGCAGAAAGCGTGCAAATTCTTACAATGTTCAAAAGCGCATCACTGCCAATTGCGGCGGCGCCGCTCAACTGACATTCCCGCAGCCCCATTGCGATGCATCTACGTAGCAGGCACTCGTGATGTCAGTCAGACTAGCTATCCAATTGGCTACCCACGTTGCGTCTGCGGCAACGCCTGAAACATGCGGCTAAATTAAGCTTATTTTTGATAGCATGCGTTCGCATAGAATGTGTGCTCCCTTAAAAAATAAGTGCCCAAATTTTATAAACCCCGATGTTACCTCAAGCGAATGGCCTACTTTGGTATGATAATGCGGATTGTCTGCTACATCTGTGGCAATTGCAGCCGATCAGACGAGCAGGTCATCTCACATGAAAATAGGAGCAGCTGTTTCTCCTCTGGCAGCAGGAACCTGAATGTTTCGAGCACTGTACTACGCTCGTCTTGCACTGTAGGCGTGTTCAGGCAGTACATTGCAGTGGCTACAGGTGGACGAAGACGCCAGCACTGCAGGTCATTGTCAACGCCAACTTCCTTGGTCAACAGCGGTCACCCACAGATTTGAAATGAAAGGCGCTCTTTATACGGTAATTGTAGGCTCAGCATTTGGCAATGAGCAAAGTTTCTTATAGTTTGCCTAGAATGAGTGTAGAAAAATATCTTAACTAGGCTAGGTACGAAAAAAGGTGTCGTTAAGAGAATTGAACGTTTGTTACAACGATTGAGAACGTCCGTCAAAAAGCCACCGACTTAGATTTCAATGTACGAGTACCACCTGCGCCTTATGCAGAAAATCTGCTTTGATTCGCTATGGGCGTATTCATCATTTCTCCGATATATCCTCGTTTTAAATCATAACGTATCAAAAACATTATAAATAATCCATTTCAATACATCAACAAATTAGCGCCAGAACTTTCTCTTTCCGCTACGGGCTACTAAGAAATCTTGTGAACGGATTATAGAAACATGCGTAAGCGTAACGGTTGAATATGTTCATGTTATGAGTAAATTACCACGCGGAAATAATATTGGAAACCGCTACTTTGTAGTTTGCACATTGTATGTGTGCTCACAGCATTGCAGTGAACGCCGGCAGCGGTATCCGTCTCTTTCTAGCGATATAATAAAGCGAGACCCGCCGCGGCTGCTTAGTATCTGTAGTGTTGTGCCGCTAAGCGTGCGGTCATGGGATCGAATCCCGTACACGAAAGCCGCATTTCCATGACGGCGAAGCGCGAAAACATCCATGCACTTAGATTTAGGTGCACGTTAAAGAACCTCAGGTGGTCCAAATTTCCCGAGTCCCCCACTACGGCGTGCCTCATAATCAGAGAGTGCTTTTGGCTCGTAAGACCCCATAATCTCATGTAAACAAAGTGACCGAACGTTGCGTCGTGATGTTGCTTGCGCATCCGTCGCGCAATCATCTTTAAATTTCCCTCGGTGCTGCACAGGCTTGACGATAAAATTGCTTACCTAGAGCATGCGCGAACAAACTGGGTTTAAATTAACCTGATGTAGTCAACGTGTGACTCACCACTTGAAGAAGTCGCGACATAGCCATGGCCAAGTGGGGTAAAATCTGCGGCCAATCACCGCAGCTTTAAGGCTACTAATAGTTACCCACTCGTACCTGCGTTATTACAGCGCACTGGAACGAAATCCTTGGGAGAAATCATTCCTTGAAAGATACCCTCTTTCTCAAGGCCAACATAATAAATTTTCCAGGAACCCTAGAACCCTTGAACTACGGCACGTTTTAACACCTCTTCTACACCATTTCAAAGTTTATCTTTCTTTTACTCTTCGTGAAATCCTTTGTTCTGCATTTACACACAAAGTACTGAGGATAGTATTTTTTAAAGACGCGCTTTGAAAGAAGGGTTCAAGCTATAAAAAAAATTGGCCGACTATTATGCTTCTTGGTAAAGGGATCTTTCAGTGCAGCTGCTGCATTATTTTAGCGGGTACAGATACAGAACACGCAGTGCCGAAGGGAGGCGGTTTTGCGTTTCCGTTTGGGCAGCACACACCGCGATCCGCCGCTATCAAGCCGGCGCTTCGGTGACCCGTCTTTGCGCCATCTTATGGCGCGTCACCACCACAGACAAAGGAGGGGGGGATTAGCAATTATTTTTTAATGTTTCTTATGAGGTCGGTTGCATATCCAGTTTTTCGGGACACGTACCAAACAGTGCCCCAAGTGACCCCGGCAGAATGACAGCGCGTTTTCAATGAGACTAGCGAGCTTTTCGCGAATAACAAAAGCTGCATGTCGATTATTGAAAAAGGCAGGTGACAGACATGTTCTGTAAGACAATCCACATGAGCCAAATGCAGTGGTCACGTTGTGGCAAGCAAGAATTCTCTTCCTAGAGCGGTTAAGAATTAACCGCTCTAGGAACCGAGGTTAAGAATTCTGCGATGGAAGCCTATGGAAACTACGAAAATTTGAGCCCGATTTTTGAGACAAAAAAAGCACCTGTGATAAAACTACAGCGTCTATCGTAAAAGTCACTGCAACGTATGTAGTCCTGAGACTCAGCTTTCGATTGATGTTTGTCTCGACTCTCTACACACGGTGTAACACTGTTCACAAAAGCGATTTTTGAAGCACCGTCGTGGAAGTTCACGTGGTATCTATAAAAGCTCAAGCGTAACGCTCGCTGAAACGTTAGAAGCCGTGACCGAGTCGCTTAATCGCGCGCACATATCGTTCTGTGCCAGCAGTAGTTCGATGCCATGCTGCGTGATACCTCCTTTCTTTTAACTCCACGTATGACTCAGTTTCACAGTCTTCCGCCAGATGGCCATAACACAAACTAATTATTTGGTTTAAGTATTGCTTTTTTGTCAGGAGTGCTCTTCAAATATCGTATTGTCTATTTTTGCTTCCTAAAACATACGAATGGGTTGCTTGTTTGTTAAGTCATCGCTTTTATTATGAGATATTATTCCTTCGACAACATAATTACAAGCATGCGCATGTCTTTGTGTTAATTTAAAAAAAGGTACTATTGTGTCCTGTAGCATGGACATACTGTGTACATTTCACCTTCACCATCCTATGGAACTTCAAGGCAATACAGAGAACTGAGTGGGCAAAATTTTAAACAATCTTATTTCTATATAACAGCCGAGTATCAACAAGCTTCAACTGTCTGTGCCAATAGGTTGTCGTTTGTAACAACATATGCATTTATTACACGTAGTAGGAACATGTGCGTTAAAGCAGTGTTTCGGTCGGGGATGGGCGATCATCTCACACGACAGGAGCAAATGTTTTTGAACCCAATGGGCTGAGGGCACATTGACATGAAGAAGCGCCAAATATGAACCGTAAAGCCACTTATTACTGCTGGAGTTCGAACGCTGATTTCAGAAAGAGTGTCATTCAGTCTGTTTGCACGCGCATGTTTTCGCGCGGGAGCAGGGAAGGAGAGAGTGTATATGCATGTACACTCGCCCACAAATTATTGCGGCGTGTGCGAGCGCGTGGCGATATGAACCTCCTCCCCCGCTACTAGGGGAACCCCTGGTGTCGAGACCGACGCCTGCACGCGCGTCCTCCTTGCGCGCCGGCGATATCCATAGCCGCGAGCTGCCCCTCTTGCGATTGGCGCCGATTGGCGCTGTGGCGGCTTCGACCGGCACAACAACTATGTGAAGCCTGTTTAAAAAGCGTGTTTAAAAGCCTGAGCTTGCGCGCGCCGCTGCGGCCGCTTTTTGTCGAGTCACGAGCGCTGACGCATAGGGCCCGGTGGAGAACACGTCATTTTTTTTTCTGCGCTGCACCTTTTCGTTGCCAATCATCGTTGTTGTTGTTTTCTTTCTTTTTCTTTTACGAACGGGGCATTCTCCCGCGGTAGAGCGAGGCAGAAAAGGCGCTCTATAGAAGGAGACAGGCAGTACGAAATGAACTCTTGGGGTGCGATCTTGTACGCGTTCCAAATAAACGGAGGTGGTCCGTTCCACCGAGCCGCAAACGCTTGGTCAGTTTGAACGGTGTCGAACGCCATTACGTCAATTGTGAAGTGATATCTGCTGTCAATCATTCCGTGTTGTCTGCTATCGGATAACGCAACGGAACGGACCGCCTCCGTTCGAGTTTGGAACGCGTACAAGATCGCACCCTTGATTTCCGTGGTATAAAGGAAGCTTTTCCCGTCGAAGCCACCACAGCGCCAATCGCAAGAAGGCACCTCGCGGCTGCATTCGGATATCGCCGGCGCGCTAGGAGCAACCACGGAAACATGCGCGCTTGCAGTCTCGGAGGGACGCGCATGCGTGCAGTCGTTGGTCTCGACACCAGGGGTTCCCGGCTAGCAGGGGAGGAGGGTCGTTTCGCAACGCGCTCGCGCACTCCGCAATATTTTGTGCGCGAGCGTACATTCCTTGAGCGTACGCGCGTGTGTAATTGCATCTTCGTGTGAGCACGTGTTTGTGTCTCTGTATTTGAATCTGCGTACGCACGAGTGCGTGTATGCGTGTGCGAGCATACGTGCCTTTCTGTGCTCGTGCAGTTCCGTGTGCCTGCGTGCGCACATTTTTGTGGGTGTGTGACGCGTAGACGCGCTCAAATGTAATTGCGGGTGAAAATGTGTCGTATCTGTGTGTGTGTGAGAGAGAGAGAGAGCGCTACGCCACTTACGCCCACTCTACGAGATTAATGGGATGTAGAGTTTATTTAAACCCGTGTTTAAATCTACGAGACAAAAGCGAATTACTCTGCATTTATAGCACTATCTCTTTCTGAAAGTGAAATCAAGGCAAAAAAGACAAATGACGCCTGCGCCGTCAATATCACCGCCCCAAATTTCGTCAGGATGACACCGTCACCATCGCCATGGCTCCGTGAGCCGCTACCTAGCTATTCACCTTCGTTATCTTCCCTCCCACGGCGGCAACTCACCGTCTTCAAGCCAGCGACAAGCTAAACCTACACCATCATTGCCTCATGCGTTGCATCTACGACCAAGCTGCTTTCGGCGGCACACGTTCGCTCGTATGCTGATATTAAAAGTGTGCACTGCTTGCCTTGGAATAAGCAGCGTTAAGACGAAGCTTTTTAGCTCGGGTGCTCTAATGTAAATACATGTAAAAGGAAAATTCGTATTTCTGGGCAACGATTGTGCCAAATTTGCCGAGGTTTGTTGCATTTAAAGAGATTTAAAATCTAGTGACTGTTGGTTCCGAATTTTTTATTTGGGTCGTCAATATTTTATTGAAAAGTGGCAAAAATCAAAACTTTTTACGATGTTTTTTACAAATTGAAACGTTTACAAAGCTTTAACTCAGCAAAGAAAAAATATTGAACAAATATTTGAATTGCATATAATAGTACATCTATAGCGGACAAAAATGATTTCTTACATACGAAACTAAAAATAAAATTAGTAATATGTAAATGCAGCCTTTGCTGAACCCTTGTATACAACGTAAGAAATTCCAGTAACACGGCAAATTACATCATATTTGCCCCCTTTGAATGGTTTAACGGATGACATATAAAGAATCTGGATATCTGTTCTTGATTCAGCGCTGTTAATTTGTAAACTTTGTGCTTCTATGTTTTTCAAATTTTTTAATTCTCTTGTAAACAAAATTGAGACCCTAAATCAAAATTCCGCTTGCAACAGTCACTAGAATTTACCTTCCTCTCTAAAATGCAACAAATTTCATTAAAATCCGTCCAGGGGTTATCTCAGAAAAACGTTTTTTGCCTTTTACATGAATTTGAATAGGCCGCGTCGGAGTTGGGCCTGAGCTAAAGCTTCCTCTCAACAAAAATCGAAAGTGGACTGTTCACCAGGAACGCGCTTACAGAGTCATATTATTGGCATCACAAAAGCCTACGCGGGGTCAGGTTGATTTTACAGACTTTCTTTTTGTGCGTCAGTTACGCTTTTTGAGACCGCTTAATTAGAACATTTTTGTTCGCATAGCTCTTACAGAATCATGTCTAATCAAAATGTCCTCGCTCGGCTAGATAAGTTCTAGGACGGGCTCCAAACTGCTAATTTTCTTTAGGCATAAAAGATCAATACTTGAAAATATATTTAACGTAGTTTTGTTAATTACGCATACAACGTCTCAACTTAGCCGTACCTACAGGTTACCAATATGAACACTCGAAAGATAAAATAGTCTCCCCAAGACTTATCTTGGTTAGTATTCTTATTTTGTCTAGTTATAAACAGCCGGCATATTGATAGTGCAGTAGACTTCCTATAAAGCAAATGTGAAAGCATACTCAATAGGGTGGAGCATTGGGCGAGTTGATATTGCATATTAAAACCGGTACAAGGCAACATAGAAAGGAAGGAAGAGTTGGAACTTAAGGCTCTGTTCCTGTAACTGGTTGGCTCAGCCTGTTTTTTTTTCCTTTCTTTATTGCGCTGTACCAGTTTTATAGTGTGAAAGCATGGGCAGGTTTTCTTGGCGCAAATCAAGTTCATGAGCTTAAACGCACGTGCCAGGGCGTGCACTTCTGCCTTTGCAATAGATTCTTCTGCATTATACAAGCTCCTCAGCGCTACGGTACATCACAGAAGATGTGCGAAAACATTGTGTGCGCTCCCGATTACATTTCTTAGCGTTGCTGGCATCAGGATCAATTTCCTCAAGTCATTAGGAATAAAAAGTCGGGGGACGCTTAAGCTTTGTCTTTAAGGGTGGAACGCGATAGTACTCAAAGGTCGCCGACTGCTTCTCACGCTTTCCGGCAACTGCAGCTTATGTAACGCTAATGTTAACCGCGAAACGCTGGCGGTCAACGCTATGCACGAAGGCGAGTGTTTTGATAGAAACGCGGCCTGTTGTCTGGGCCGATCCCGTAGGTTGTGCACAGCCGCACCACGAAAATTGCATCATTTTCAGGTTTCTAACATTGTTTCGAACTTTTAATATTTCAGTTTTAGAAGAAAGGAAGGAAGGAAGGCAGAAGAAGAACGCAGAAGGCAGGAAGGTTACCCAGAATTATGTCCGTTTGGATACCCTACACCGGAAGAATCGGAAGGAGGAAAACAAAGATGCCAGGATGCGAGAGAAGGGAAGGAAAGAAGGAAATTAGCGGTGAGTTTGCTGATGCGTGTGGTCTAACAGTAATTCAAGTTTCAAGTTTATTCATCAATGATGTCAGATTTACAAGAATTGTATGCAAAATGAGCACTACACAGGGAGTCCCAAAGTTACAAACTGTCAGGGGGACTCCCATACATGAAAAAATAAAAAAAGACAATACAGATCAAGCATTGGTTACGGTGGCATTACAGACTAAATAAGAAAACAGTGCGAAAAAAGAAGAACTCAAAACTGTTTAGTAAGGCAAAAAATTGCGAAGAAGACTTCCGTAGTGAACAAGCAATGCAAATGTAAAATACAATAGAAATATGAGTAATAAACGTGTAGTACAATAGCTAAGTCAATTATGATTACAATCACAAAGGCAGTGGTTAGGATGAAGAGAGTTGCTGCATAAAGTATTTCTTAACCTGATTCTTGAATATATGCTCTGTGGGGGATGATTTTATGGTATGTGGAATAGAATTCCATAGTTTTATTCCCGCAAATGTGGTAGTGAACTTACCATAGTTTGTGCGCACTTTAGGCAAAAGACGATTATCGAGTTCAGAGAACCTAGTAGTGTTAGTATTTACAAAAGTTTCAATAACAAAGCCATCTATGTGTGCAATATTACGAAATAACTTATAGATCACGGTTGTTAACTTTAACTGAAAGAGCTGATGAAGAGGATGAATGTTTAAACTGCAATAAAGTGGCATTGCATTCGATAGGAAATGGCTGAAAGTCATGAGGCGAATCGCCTGATTCTGCATGCGTTGAAGTTGGCTGAGGTGAGCGAGGTATGTGTTTCGCCAGGCTGATATGCAGTAAGATAAATGGCTGTGAATGTGTGCATGATAAAGGGAATGGATAATGTGTGGCTGAAAGTACGAGCGCGTTTTGATTATGGCGCGTATTCCAAACGATATCTTATGGACAAGTGACTGCGCATGAAGATTGAATTTCAGATGCCTGTCTAAAACTACGCCAAGAAACTTAGCGCTAACAGATATTGGTATTAAGTTGTTTTCAAGACGCACCGATATAGAGTTCGAAATTAGTGTCGGGAAGGAATGAAAAACCATAAAAACCGTTTTTAGAGGATCAACGTTAACATTTTGCTGTAGCTCGTCGACATCGTTAGCACAAGTAAAAATAGTGGTGTCGTCTGCATATAATATACAGTCCGTAGTGGTTAGAACATTAGGTAGGTCGTTGATAAATAGCAGAAACAGCAGCGGGCCAAGGATCGAGCCCTGAGGAACGCCTTGATATATGTTCTTAGCAGATGAGAGTTTGCCATCAATCTGAACAACTTGAGTACGATTAGTTAGGTAGCTAGAAATAAGCTGAAGTGCTGGGCCAGTTATGCCGTAAGATTCAAGTTTATGCATTAGAATTTTGTGATTAATGGTGTCAAAGGCTTTTGTTAAATCTATGAATACACTTCCAACCAGCAAGCCTTGGTCGATTGCCTTCTTGACTTTGTCGGCAAAGGTTAGAAGCGCAAGCTCAGTTGAGCAACCCTGCCGAAAGCCATACTGTTTAGGTGATATAGTAGATTAAATTTTGCTAGGTAGGATGATAAAGGTGTATGAACTAGTCGTTCAATGATTTTACTGAAAAATGAAAGAATACAAATAGGCCTGTAGTTATTCAGAAGGTCACGATTGCCTTTTTTGTGAACAGTTGTTATTTTACCAACTTTCAGAGAACTGGGAAATATGCCTGCTTTAAACATTTTGTTAACAATATCGGCTATGATAGGAGACAGTTCATTAGAAACTAACTTGATACGTGATGGGTGAACAGAGTCTAGGCCAGGTCCAGTAGACCTAAGTGAATATATAACATGAAGAACTTCCTTTGCACTCGTAGGTCGCAAGTAAAAAGAATGAAGATGACGAGGCAATGTCGGTAATGGGGGATCTGTTTGAGAATCGCAAGTACTGCTAAAATACTCGCTGAAGGCATTCGCGATATCAGCTGGGTGGCAGTTCTCTGAAAGTTGGTAAAATAACACCTGTTCACAAAAAAGGCAATCGTGAACTTCTGAATAACTACAGGCCTATTTGTATTCTTTCATTTTTCAGTAAAATCATTGAACTGGTGAAACATTGAAACTGGTGCCTCAGTTTTTATTTTTGTTACATGCTCACGGCATTTATTATTTAAGAATTCGTTAATGACCTGCCAGTTGCGCCTCGTAATATTGCCATTATTCAAAATCTTGTTCTGAAAGTAATCTCGTTTAGCACATTTAAGTGCTGCTGCAAGCGTGTTAGAATATTTTTTGAAACGAGATTTAAGTTCACAGTTAAATGGTTGACAAATTACCTTTTTGTGGAGCCGATTTTTCTTACATATACATCGAAGTAGCGCTTTCGTGACCCAAAGTTTTCGAGGGGAACTGAAGAAACGAGTTAGGATAGATGTAGTAGTGCATTCATGAATGCAGCGTGTAACTTTAGCCAAGAACAACTGATAAGCCTCTTCCGCGGAAGATTCACAGAGTACTGCGGTCCAGTCATTTGACTGTATCATAGAGATAAATTTTTGAGAGTCGAAATGTACTTTCTCTTTCTTTTCAGTCGCTTTAGAATTTTCTCTACCTAAAGTAAAAAATACAGGGTAGTGGTCGGTTATGCTGTGCTCGATGACTCCTGCCGTACGATCTGTAGTAAAGTTGGTTAATATGTGATCAATTAACGTATTAGATCCTGTCATGTCACATCTAGTTCGAGAAGTGATTAGAGAAGCAAGGCCATAGCTAAGAAAAGACGCAAGATAATCAGAACATGATGGACTATTAGGGTCGATAATGTTTATGTTGATGTCTCCGCAGATAATGACATTTTTGTTTTCGTTCGCAACAGTGTGCAACAACTTTTCAAACTGCAGACAAAACTCAGAGTATGACGATGATGGTGAACGATAAAGGCACGCTAACACTGTGTTCCGGCCATCAATTGAAAAAACACTCTGATCAAATTCTAACCATATTGATTCGCAGATCAGATTACAAAAGGCAAGATCATTGCGGCGTTTGTATGGCAATGATGATTTAATAAATATGGCAGATCCGCCGCCACGTGGCATAGCACTATAGCAGTACTCCGCATTGTACTCTGGTAGCGCATATAAATTTCTATCGTCCGGTGACAACCATGTCTCGGATAGACAGATAAAAGAGAAGTTGTGATTAATTATGGAAAGAAATGCTATGAGGCTGTCATAGTTTTTTCGTAGACTACGAATATTGAAATGTATTAGCGATAACTTGGGAGTTTCATCACTGAAATGTTTTTTTAAGATCCTGACAAGAAAACATTTTTGCGCAGGTTTAAGAAATGCAGCCGCAAACACTAGTAAGCTAGGTGAAAACAGTAAGATCACCCGCACTAGAGATCCGGTAAAGACGGCTGTCATCTGCCTTTCGCGCCTTGATTACGCAGTGGTCTGTCCAGAGGTGTTTCCAGCCTCTTGCCTTTTTCAGCTCAAGAGCTTGTGCAAACAGCTGCTTTCTTTCTTGCGTAAGATGTTCATTTACGTATAAAGGCTTCTGATCCTTTTGTGGAAACCCAAGGTTCACAGTGGTCAAGCGAGCCCTGCGTGCCTTTTTCACGAACTCAGTTTTTTTTTCTCGGGAGCAAAAGCGTGCAATAATATTTGTTTCCTTTTTAGCTGGTACACGATGGGCAGTATCTACATCCTCAGGAGCGATTTTTCATCCTATAGCATCACCCATAGACTGAACAACCGCAAGACAGCTTTCACCTTTAGTTGCAGGGACACCTTTTATTTCTACGTTATTTAGTCGGGAGTACTGTTCCAGTTCCGAAACCCTGCGCGCCAAGTCGACATTTTCATCTTTGAGAGCCCTGTTTTCAACAGCAAGATCAATATTCTGCTTCTTAACCGTCTCGAAAAGTTCATTAAAGATGTTCAGGCTGTCACGCATCACAGCAACCTCAGACCGTTAAGCGTCCATTTCTTTTGACAACTCAGCATTGGTTGGCATTGCGTAAACAGCACGAAATTTGGCAGCAGCGGCAGCTGTGTACACAGAGAAAAATATGGTTGGAAAGAAAAGGGAAAAAAAAGACCAACCTGTGGTAAAAGTAGAAGTAGATTAGCGACTTGCTCGCGACCGCAAGCGCCGCTGCCAAAAGTGAGCGACAGCGTCAGCGATGCCTGCTTATATGTGGGAGCTTGGCCGGTAGAGGGCAGACGCAGCAGACCAGTCACTGTCGTGACGAGGTGGTCAGCTGGGCACCGCACGTGTAGAGGTGATAGCCTTTCCTTGCTTCGGCTCGTGGGTTGTTCCGCATATGCTGTGGCAAAAGTAGAAGTAGATTAGCGACTTGCTCGCGACCGCAACCGCCGCTGCCAAAAGTGAGCGACAGCGTCAGCGATGCCTGCTTATATGTGGGAGCTTGGCCGGTAGAGGGCAGACGCAGCAGACCAGTCACTGTCGTGACGAGGTGGTCAGCTGGGCACCGCACGTGTAGAGGTGATAGCCTTTCCTTGCTTCGGCTCGTGGGTTGTTCCGCATATGCTGTGGCAAAAGTAGAAGTAGATTAGCGACTTGCTCGCGACCGGAACCGCCGCTGCCAAAAGTGAGCGACAGCGTCAGCGATGCCTGCTTATATGTGGGAGCTTGGCCGGTAGAGGGCAGACGCAGCAGACCAGTCACTGTCGTGACGAGGGGGTCAGCTGGGCACCGCACGTGTAGAGGTGATAGCCTTTCCTTGCTTCGGCCGTGGGTTGTTCCGCATATGCTGTGGCAAAAGCAGAAGTAGATTAGCGACTTGCTCGCGACCGCAACCGCCGCTGCCAAATTGTAGTAATAGTCACAGACGTTCACACAAGCCTGTCGTCATCAAGAAGCACAAAAGCGGCTTCAGCGCTTTATGCGCGGATGAGCGATGGGGACGGTGTTCTAGCAGCACCTGCACGGAAAGCGGCCCATTGTCCAGTTTTTGGAGAGCGTTAGCAAGTTCTCTTTCCGGAGCATATCGTAGACAGTAGCACAGCAGGTGGTCGATATTTTCAACGGTGCCGCAGACTTCATATGCTGCACTGTAGGTCACTCCAATTAATGTAGAATATGCCTTTGTGAAGGTAACTCCTAACCAAAGGGGACAGAGAAGCGTAGCTCCACGTAGAGGAAGTCCGAATGGAGCTCGGAGTTGCAGTGAGGGGTATAATCGATGCAGTGGTGTAAGTCTCAAGTTTGGCGACTTCCGCTCGGTCAGTGAAAGACTGCGTGCCAGGTGCCGAAGCTGCCTTGCGGCATCTGTCCTCGAAAGCGGAACTGGAACGCTGTGACCTTCTTGAAATGATGTGCGAGTAGCGTTATCGGCGGAATCATTGCCACTGATTCCACAAAGGCCAGGCACCCATTGAAAGAAAACCTCGTGAACTTTTTGTTGGACGTGATGGTGAAGTTTCACGATTTCGTATGTCAGCTGTTCATGATAGCCACGTCGGAGAACTGATTGCGTGCACTGTATGGCAGTTTTGAGTCAGAGACACAGCGCGTTTTCTCAGATTTAGAAGATTTAACATGAAAGGTATGCGCTGTCGATCTAGCAAAGCATGGCATATCGATATGCCGAAATACGTGCGAAAATGTTTGCTGACAGACATCGCCGCCGACACGAGATTTTCTGAGATATAGGGTCCTTAATGCTTTCGCGTTAAAACAGTTGCCAGACGTAAAGCATTGTATATATTCTTCAGTACTGTCCAACAGATGGAACAGCGTGGACATGTACGTTAGAATATAAAGTACTAGTGTATTAGGATGAATTTTTGCGGCATGTATTTTGGCTGTCTAATGTTAAGACCTAAAAAAAGTAAATACCGTGATTTTGTGACAATTATTGCTGACATATGTGCAGTAACGTGAAATATTAGCTCCGACACAGTGTCTGTGATGGAACTGGTCCCTGGACTACAGGGAATCATTGACACGCGAAATACTGGTGTAACAACTGCCAGTAATCTGAAAGTGTTCAGCTCTGGAATTTTTGGCGTGTCTGCGACGCTGTGCAGTCTTTGGGGCCCCTTTTAACACGCGCGTTATATTTAAGCTAATATTTGAAGCAATAGTACATTATTATTCTTTTACGGGCGAGCTTCCTTTAGCGTCTCACCACCATTCCAAGGTTATCGCTTAGCTCCAGCCGCACCTGCATGTAGTTCAAGTATCCAGAACGTCGTCACGGGTTCAATAGAGGAAGATAGTTATCTAATCAGATTGCGCACATGAAGCGATTACTGCCGTCGTATACATTCTTGATCACATTTCAGCGCCCGCAATTGCGCTGCAATATACGACTATTTCAATCTGATGAACCGATGCCTTGCTTCGTAGATCAGATTCAGAGGAAGCACTATTTTGCGCGCCATAGTTCTGCTTTGATTGTTATTTTCTTTTCAAGCGCAATTTCGCCTTTTAATGAGTTATATTCCTGACTCACTCGTTTACAGCAGCTGCGTTCTTCACATCACTACGAATTGACAGTGTAGGCGTGCTACATCTTCATTGAGTGGATATTGAGAAATGGGCTAGGATTTTTGTTGCGTGTGCGTTTACTCATTTATACAAATAATTTATTATTCAAAGCTCAGTTTTTAATCTAAGAAGTTTAAAATGACAGCGACCAGGACATTCACAGAAGGTCTCAGGAATAAAGAAAATTTAAATGATTATTAGTCTGCTTTCGCCTAATGGCAAGGAAGGAAATTTCAATAAACATATCCTTAGGATAACTGAAAGCCTATTCACTTGAAAACGTTTAATCTGAGTCACCCCTTTGTAAGTTGGTGCTTCGTATTGCGGGTCCTTGACGTACGTCCAACCTTGAGACAAAAGGTCATTCAGAATTTTTCATTTTAGGGAGGCGTGCTACCCTCTTGCCTTTCACTCCGGTTCACAACCACGAAAAATATGAAAGTTCTGCGTGAGTGCCGTCGTTAGTCGAAACCCACGAGCTACCGTAACACACCTCTCCTGTATCGCTGTCATTTAGGCTTGGATAGGAAATGTACCTTTTATATCGACGCATCAAAAATTTAAAAAAAAAAAACGCCCTCGACTAGCGTAGCGAGGCTTCTTTCGTGTTGTACCACGTCCTGTGAGAGATGAGGCAGGCCACTGACAAAAAGAATGTAGAACATACTATAGAAAAGGGCAGATAATGGAATTACCAAAGCCAATGAGTTTAGCCATGGACGTGCCCAATTGGCTACCGTACATGCGGGGAGGGGAAAATATTAATGGTAATTTAGCGGTAAATGCGAGAGAAAAGAAGTAAGAATTAGGTCGCACCTCTGTGAGGTCCCGGATCCATGATTTATGCCGAGTTTACTGAATTGCAGTGGTGTTCAGTACCTCAATCGACACAGTTTCTTCTAGGAGTGAAGCGTAACCAATGATGGGGTCTGGAGCATATATATATATATGCTTTTATAAGCGGTCCCATCTCCTCTCTACCTCTCCCGCGTGGCCAGCTTGCCAAACTTCACAGGCTTGCATTTTTTTCCACTGCAACCACAATCCTAATGATACGTATTACAATATAAACAGAGAGACAAGGGAACAGAATGGAGAGGTAGCGAGAGTGAAACCTGCAGTAAACAAAGTGCAGGCACTTTCAAGAAGCACAGTTGGTCTTTGGTGGCCTTGTGAATCGCATACTGCTTCGACCAAGTTCACAGGATATCTTTCGCCGGTAGTGATCTGCCTCCGAACCGGGTAATAGTTGCTCACGGAGCAGAGCGCCGTGTTTGGAAGTGGCAGAGAAGGTGATCTATACTGTCCCGTCACCCACCGAAAATTGCATGTGCGCTACTGGACATTACTAGAGAACTGTATATGCGACGCCCAGCCATAAGCAATACCGCAGCACTGTTTTGCCATAGAAGATTCCAGGTGAAACAGGATGATTAATGCAGATGGAGACGCTATCTTCAGAAGCAATTTAGGATTAAATAAATGAGTCAGTGAATTCATTTAGAACAAGGGAGAAGCGAAGGTGGGTGGAAGCACGTCTCCGTACATTGGGGAAGGAGTGAGGTACAAAACGAGAAAAAAAAAAACAAGTCCAGGTGGCAGGCGAAGTCGCAGTTAAGGGTCGAGAGAATATAAGCATGAATTTCAGAAACTAGTTAAATTCCAGTGTAGATGTGTGATGTAGGGAGCAAATGATTAGAGTCTCCGCCCAGCATGCGTCCTTTGCGGTAGTATAAGCACCCGCCGTTCTTGGTAAAGAACGCTTACCAAATACCAATCTTGGCAATTACTTATTCATCGGCCATACCTCTCCGCGTATGCCTTAGTGACAGGCTCTGTGGACTCAAGCTGCGCTGTCGCGACAACTTACGACCATACTGTGACTCTTCCGGTTACGGTTGCCATACTCGTGACCCTTGCGTTTGCGGGAATACTACAAGCATCGGTTTAGTGCACAGGTTAGAGAACAGACAGTTCAGAACAGTGTTTCTCGCCTTACATCCGCTCAACGCAAGTACTTTTGCAGTATGTTCGGTGAGCGTCCCTTCAAGACAAAAGAGAGGTATAGCTCAGCGAGCCAGTAGACCAGCGTGCCCAGTGGGCTAGCGTAGAGGCCAGCGCGCATGCGTGGTACAACATGCGCAGTGGCGTCTACGCTGGCCCGCTGTGCCCGGTTGCTCAAGGACGCGAATGCAAGCAAAAGAGTGCATTAGGAGACAGGGTGCCATTTCGGGCCTCATGACAAACATATTGAAGCCAACAATCTATTAACAAGCATGCTGTCGTTTCTATGCAAGCAGGTTATATGCTTAAACTTCTGGGTGCTAGTCCCCGCCGCCACCTACGGGAGTGCGTGAAGCCGCCGGCGGCCATATTGCTAGAAGAAAAAGAGCGCGGCTCTAGCATATATGTGGCTGTGGTGTACGCGCGGCGATCCCTGCACTTGCGGTTCTGCAATAAAAACTAAAATTAAACCCCTTCAAGAAGTATTTAACAAGCAGTCAAGAAGTATATGATCAATAGATATTAGTCCGCCGTTGTGCGACGATGTTGTAGAATAAAAGTTTCTCACGGTGGCGGGTGCATTGTGTTCAACAAGTTGCGAGAACTGAAAAGCAGTCATATTTTCTGTTTTCGTCTATAAATAAGCGGCTGCGTGGGTGCATCGGCAGTGTGATGCCCTTTCTTCGATACGTGGTGCCGGCTCGTAATGGCAGCGACAAGGCCTCGAAATATAGTATCCTGATGCCGTTTTTAAAAAAAAATTGCTATTTTTTGTATAAGTGTTCAAGTCGCTCATAATGAAGCTGTTGCTGCTGTAAAGCTTGGAATGAGCGTTTTCGATTTAAAGCTAGAAAATAAGCAAAAGAATATATGGGCACTTTGCTGAACTAAACTGCGATAGCCGAAAGTTTATGACTGCCTCTGTTGCTGTTGTCTGAACTGTTCTGCTAACGGACGCTGCCATGGCCCCGAACATGGGATGCAATCACAGCCATATGGCTGCAAGGTTTGTCGCCGGTGTGCGCGCACCCCCACGTGCATGTCCGCTCTCTCCCACGCGCCGACACGCACGGCGCCTGCTCCCCTTGCTCCCCTCGCCGGTGATCACCGCTCTCCTGCGTGCACCACGGACTGCGCCCGGACACTAGTGAGCCAGTAAGGACTTACGCTTTAGTTCACGGGTAGGTCTAATTTTTGTCCACCATTGCAGTTTTAAACGGAATGTCTCAGTGAGAGAAAATTTACTATAAAGCTAAGACGATGATCAGACCGCATCCGCTAGTCCACATGCGCTCCGATGAGAGTATCCTGCCAAAGTTAATGATGTATTAGCTAGCGGCTCAAGCAACCTTCATTTTTTTTCGTTTCTGCGTCCATTCTGCCTGCGTCAGTGACGAAAACGAGAAGAGGGAAGGCCGATAAATCGATGGTGGCGAGGGAAGGCCGTAGCTTAGTGGTTAGCGTGCCCAGTACAAGGAGTAAACAAGGTAGAACGCTGCAGAAACAAGGGCTCCAATGAGGTGGCTTATTTGTGAAAACACCTTTCTGTGCTCTCTGGCGATGAAGCTCAGGATGAGGCGGCGGCCTCACCACAACGGTCGCCTTCAGCGGAACAGTATAAACAGGCGTGCAAAGTCGCATCTAAAGCCAAAAGTATATTCAGAGGAAATACAGTATGCTCCTATCAACAAAAAAAGTGATGACTAACGAGGACTGTGTTGAGCGAGTTTGTAGACCAATAATGTCACCAAAGACAGAGTAGCGCTCCTAGCCCGGTAATTAGAGGGAATGTACATCAACAGCATGTCAACTAGCGTGTAAGTGATACTTCATCAAGGGCGTTGCGTGTTTGTGTTGTTTGCAGCAGAAGCGGTTGTGTAAGATTTGACACTGAAGAGAAAGCGGTGAGGCGAAGTCCGCGAAAAGTAGTTTAGGACAGCCATATTGAACGTCAGCGCCGTGTTGAAGAAAGCCTGCGACTTCAGTTGCTCAGGTTGCCAGAAAGGCTTCAGTGGGAGCAAGCCGTTGGGCGCATTCGGTAACCACAGCAATGGACACACACTTTGCGAAACCGAAGGGGGATATGGCCGAGTGAGTTGAAAATTGGATTAATGAGAGAACTCGTGGGACGTATAACATATTGCAGAAGACAATGAGGTTAGATGGACGGCCTTATCAAACTAAATAGCATATGCAAACCCAAACGAATCAGCGTGGTCATAGTTGAGTAAAACGCTGAGTAAAATGTTGACGTCATGCTGAACAAAATCAACAAAGGTCGTAGTACTCGAGCATTGCAGAAACTTCAGGACTAACCTGCAAGTCCTGAGGAGAAGTAAATAGAATGGTAGAGAGGGAGCAAGGAGAACAGGCAGACAATGGGTAAAACCGGCGAAATCACAAAATGAGTCAATAAGAGCCTTGTCTCACTTTGCTCGCAGTTCCCATACAGGAGGGAAGGTCGTGACAGGGAAAATGTTATGTTAAGGAAACGAAGATAAGGAACCGTTACTAATATAGATACGACAACAGTTCCAGGCAAAATGGAAGGTAGGGTGCTGTACGTTTCTGCTATTTCTCAAAAACAAACGCCATGCAAATTCGTCAAGCGGACTATTGACGCAGGGCGTGCAAATGCAAAGCCGCATTAAATCAGTGTAGGGTCTATGCAACACTAAGAAAATGGTCGCACGTCAGATCAACGTTTCTGTGCCCGCCGCGGTAGCTGTGTGGCTATGACATCGCTGGACGGCGTGGTTTCGAGCTCTACCGCGGTAGCTGGATTTATAAGGGAGCGAAATACGAAAACAGTCGTGCACAGAGATTTAGGTGCATGTTAAACAGCAGGGAGTGAAAATTATTCGGGAGTCTGCCACTATGGCGTGCCTCAATCTTATTATGGTTTTAGCACGTAGAGCCTTATAGTTCTCCCAAGACGTCTGCCACAATGCGATGTGCAATGTGAAGCAATGGCAATCCTGAACCCTCTAATAATTTATAAACAATGGCGCCCAACAACGCCTCGAGCAAACACGTCTCGCTGTGTGTTGTGAACTACGCAGAGAAAAAGCAGTGGCGCACGCAAGATAACATTTGCCATCAAGGTGGACAGTACAGAACCCCAGCTGGTCCAAATTATAACGGAATCCCCCACTACCGCATGCCTCGTAATCAGATCGTGGTTTTGGCACGTAAAACCCCATAATTTACTGTTTACCATTCCTTAATAATGTATTGCTACTCTTGGGTGTATCGCTACTCTTGTATTGCACTAAACGCTGAAGAAATGATACATTCGCAGTGAGCATTACCGCTAATTAATGTCAGTAAAAGCAAACAACACAAAAGCTTCGCTTACATCGATTCTCACAGCGTGTGATCCGCATAATTTTTTAGGCTTCGAATTTATATGCTTGAGGTTGGCGCTCATTAATACAATATTTTTATTCGCAGTGAGGAAAAGTGGCTGTAGTGTCCACGGTAGAATTGCTTCAATCCCATCGCCATTACATCATTGCCAACTTTCGTGGGATCGTAGTAGTCAAAATGGGATATAACTGACAGAGAAATCAGGGAGTTGATGAATGGAAAGAACACAGAAGCTTGCACAAGACCTCAGGAAAATAAAATTACTTTTTGAGCAGCATGGTAAGGGGTTCGTGCTATGGTTTCAACGTCTATTAAAAATACTCCAAAATATGAACAGTGGCCCACATATCTGCAGGCATGTTGGGAAACGTGATCCCGCTGTAAATCTCAGGACAGTACTAGCTGATGTATATAAGATCACTTAAAGATTTAAAAAAACTGTAAATTTGGTAGCCAATATTCTGGACAAATAAACTGGCTGCTAAAGGAGTTCAGCCGAAACGCGACTGTTGCGAAATAAGGCGAGAATGTCAGCAAGTGTTGTACAGAGGTCAAGTAGGTCCTTTGTCCGACGCTAGCGCCCGGCAACTGTCAGGCGACTACACATATACGCGAGATGCCTGGTCGCCAGTAGTGAAAGGAAAATTCGGGTATACAATTTTGAGCGCGTACTACATCACGTTAAAAGCAATGCGCTCTACGGTCATTCTCCAACGGCACTGCAAACAAATTATCTCTCGTGCCGAATGCCACCTTCCTCGAACAGCCAACATTCCTTACCCGCCGTAGTTGCTAAGTGGGTGTAGTGTTGGGCTGCTGAGCGCGAGGCCGCAAAATCCGATCCTAGTCACGGCGGCCGTATTTTGATGGGGACGAAATGCGAAAACACCCGTCTGCTTAGATTTAGGTGGACGGTAAATAACCCCAGGTGGTTCAAATTATAACGGAATTCCCCATACAGCCTGCCTCATACTCAGATCATGGTTTTGGCACGTAAAACTCGTTAATTTATTATTTACCATGCGTTAACGATGTCCTTGAGTGTCGGACATCTCTTGAATACAAGTAAGTGTCAGGAGTTGTGCGCGAGGTCTTCGAGTATGTGGGTAGCCATTTTGGCGTTCGATATCTGCTAGTCTACATTGTGGCTATATTATATAGAACAGACACATTCCGCATATGTTACTGCACAATAATCCCATATAATGGTCTTCTTTCACGCACATGGATAACCGTGGCAGGACAATACTTTCACAACTAATCGGAAGTATTTTATATGTAATGCCAAAAGGTATACATGGCGCGTTGGCCAGTAAATGGGACGTAATATTGTGAGCAGCTTCGGCCATAGCATGTTAATGGACTACCCCACAGAGACAGTTTGTGCAATTCTTGTGTCGTGCCTTGTGTCTCAAGGTGCTAAACCAACTTATCCATGTATCCATCTGAATAGTTATGCACATCTCAATTTGCAGTTGCTGCGGTAGCACATGAGTGCGTAGAGCAAAGTCGCTAGGGAAATAATTGGAAGCACCTTAACGAAATTGATAAGTCAAAATCAAAAGCCGTCCACGACGGTGTCTCTCGTAGGCGCTGTGCGATGTTCGGACGTTAAGAATGTGTGCCGACTGAAGAAAGGCTGCTTCGGGGTGCTTCCGACGATCGCCCTAGCTCGTTTACTCCTTAGAATAAAAGAAGGAAAAGGAAAAGAAAACCGTGTCAAAAGCCCCGAATCAATCGTCGCTCATCGCGACTAGTCGCTCTTAGTATGATAAGTCATTTCCAAGCGACGAGCGGCTACGTTTTATCAAGAACACTGATAACGCTGGCGGGAAAAGCATTGTGGCGAAGTTGATTGCGCAGGCAGAGCTTCTAATTCATTTTTGTTTTGTTGACGTCATTGCGTGTCACCACGGAAAGTTTGAAAGGTTTAGGGTCTGAGCGCAACGTGGTGGCACTCATACAAACTAAACCCTCGTGTCCAGAAAAGCTGGATACGAGAAAACTGGTGGAAAACTGGAGTATTGAGTAGATGTCACACACTCATTCACTCACAGACATGCCTCAATGTAGCCGCCCAAGGTTGGAGTGGGAGTAGAAGTAAGGGGACGAAAGTTTATAACTGTCTTTCGAGTCACCGCAACGGCACTGCGCCAGGTAAAGGGAGGTAGAGGGCACGAATGGAGGCGCGAGAAAGGTAGCAAGGCGCAAGCGCTGCAAGAGGCGACAAATGCCCCTGGGGAACGCGCCCCGCAAACGGGGAAGCGAGAGACGTGGCTGAGAGCCTTACAGCTACGCGAGGCACAGACGGAAGAGTGGAGAGCCTTGGATCACGCGCTAGGTGGCAAGGAGCACCCGCCGCCGGCACCACGGCAGTACCGCGACAGCGGGAGACGGGACAGCGAGGGCGGAGTGAATGGTAGCGGCGAGAGTCACAAAAACGGCGCTGCGCCGAAGAAGGGGGTGAGAGGATTGGCGACAGCACGTGATCCGGCTTTGGAGGACAAGGGGTGAGCAAGACATGCGTTGCGCGCGAGAGATGGCAGCACGAGCACGCACTGCTAGAGCAGCGCGCCGAGGATGAGCTTGGTTATGGCGAGGCCGACGGCGACGCGAAACGCAGGAACTGGTGCCAAAGCGCTGCGCTCTAATAGTGAAAGAAAATAATCGCGTGAAGTGTCGCTGATAATCTGCTCATTCCTCTTCAGGAAACACTCTTCGTAACCTCTGTCTGCCTTCACGTGCATGGTGAATTCTGCAGTCTTATTCTTGTTTTCAACTATTGCAGCAAGGATACGTTCTAATACAGCAGGCCTCTAACCTCAGGCAGCCACAGCAAATATACATGCGTCCCAAAACGTTTCGCGCATGATACGTAGAGAGCAGGCGCTTCACTATATTCTTTTAGCTTATAACCATTTTCGTAACGTAATTACTGAGTAGCAGCAAAATCAATAACCATAGAATAAGTTCAACCCCTGTTCCGAGCCTACATTCACAAAACACGCGTACTGTTCCAGTGAAGTATAAATTGCAAAATACGTTGCGTTTTATTATTTTTCTCACGCAAAAATAATCTTTCTTTAATCTCAGCAGTTGTGTAAATTGGACATTACTGACCCCAGCAAAGTAGCAATTTACTGTTACAAAAAATCAAATATGGGGTTTTAAATGCCAAATCTTGATCTGATTATAAGGCACGCCGTAATGGGGGACTCAGGAAATTTGCACCTCCAGGAGTTCTATAACGTGCACCTAAATCTAGTTACACAGGTGCTTTCACATTCCGGCCCCATCGAAGTGCGGCTGCTGTGAACAGAGGCGCTATAACGTAAAGCTATTCCAAACATGTCTATTCCCATTTGCAATCACCCTTATGTGATTGGTCAAAAACTTTTTGAACCACTCCCACTTCACCTATCTTTCACGCAACATCTCGAAAACGGCAATAGCTTCCCATCTGATATGACGCGTGCACACTGATTATGCATCATTGGACCGAACAAAAACTAGTTATTTCTGATTTGACGCCTTTTAGCCATTAACCCTCGACTATTCGTCAAAAGTTTTCGGGCTATACCTACTTCACCTGCCTGTCATGCGACGTCACAAGACGGCGAAAACTCACCGCGTCAAAGTGACCTGTACGTTTTAAAGATACAATAAATGCCGAACAAAACCGAGTTTTTTCTGAATTTTTTCAGAAAGGAATACATGATGGCTTCCGCCGATCACTCAGGCACTGGATACTCGCACCTGCCAGGGAGCATGGGTTTACTTGAGTAAAATAAACCTTCTTGTGTGGCCGTGCAACGATTTAAAGCACTTTCCGCACGTTTACGACCTCGCTCGGCCAACTATTCTTTGCTGAGGACCCGTGTTAGCGGCACTATTAACCTTCAGTTGCATGCCACTACGATTTTGGACCAGCCAGCTCAAGCCAAGTAAGTGAAAACGGACCAATCGCGCACGCCTGCACAACCCTCTTTATCGGGTTATCGATCTGCCCAGCCTCATCGAATCACTGTCCACTTGAGCGTGCTCATCTCCTCTTGTCAGCCAATTAGGTAAGAAAGGTCCCTTATTGTAGGCAATGTTATTCGTTTTTAAAGGAAACAAAAGTAATCTCCTATAAAAGAGGAGAGCGTTTGATTGATCTGTTCAGACAACCCTGCGGGTCACCGCCAGTTGCTTGCGTTGGTGGTTATGGAAATTTGTCGTCAGTAGATTGGAATATAAAAGTATTGGGATCGTTTTACGTTACAGGGCCCCAAAATTCGATCCCTTGACCTCGTGCTTAGCAGCTCAACCCCATTGCCACTAAGAAAACACGGTGGGTTTAACTTGGAGTGCCTCAATTATTATTATTATTATTATTATTATTATTATTATTATTATTATTATTATTATTATTATTATAAAATATTATTATGCGCCTGTATGTGTGACAGATGTGCGTCAATAAGTCTAAGTGGGCTTTGGCATGATCAAGACTGACAGTGCAAGCTGGCTTACCGTTTTCTCAGCTGATAAGGACGTCGAGGATGCTTGATTGCAGGCCTCGGCTGGCGCAGAGCACGCTATTCCGCCTCTGCTGAATTTATGACTCTCAGTGACGTCCAACCAGAGTAGGTAGTGACCACCTTATTGAGATCGCAGCTCTGACGTGTCTTTGGATTCTGCAACGAAACAATACATAAGTTAGCGGGTACCATAGTCAAGGCTACAGAGTTGAGATCAGCAAGCAAAGTTAAGCGTATGAATATAAATAGCACGAAGCTCAACTGCCAATTCCCATGTAACGGAACACACGACATTAAGAGCCATGACGGCCCGTGCGATATAATGAAGAAAGAACAAAACCAGCTAACCTGGCTACCAGCGTCGCCCTGCCGAAAAAGAAAGCATGGAGAGAAGGGCTAGAAACAAACCAGAAGCAAGAAAATAAGTAGTACTCAGCTCAAACAAAGAACGTCGGCTGATGTAGAATCCTATCTTCTTGTACGAGCTCGGAAAATCAGGATGCTGCCGATCGCGTGATGCTCGTGCAACGTTGATGGCCCAGAATTCTCTCAAAAAATGGCGCGCACCCACTGCGGGAGCTAAGCGAAGAAGAAAATGGTATTACGAGAAGAAAAAGAAAAGTAAAATGAGAAAACAATATCATAAATAAAAAAGACGTTTTAATTTACATAGTCAGCCTGGAATATTTTTAAAATTAGAATAAAGACAAATCTAAAAAAGTCAGATGGTGTATTAATTTCTACTCGAAGGCGATGAAAGAAAATGTCTACGTGGACGGGTTGTGAGCGAGAATATGGTGTTTATACTATGCTGTTTATTGCAAGGGATTCGCTCAAGCCCCAACATTTCATTGACGTCAGCTAGAGGTTTAGTCAACTTGGACTCAACGGCGGAGTGGCGTTGCTGAGCGGAGCTCACGAACGCCACTCTGCAATACAGTCAGACAAGGCACAGGAGGACAACTGCCTACCACCCACAGACGAATGGTCTTACGGAGCGGCTCAGTAAGACCCTCGCTGACATGCAAGCAATGTACGTCGACGTCGAACACAAGACCTGGGATGCCGTCCTGCCATACATAACATTCACTTACAACACGGCGGTGCAAGAAACAACACAGATCACGCCGTTCAAGTTGGTTTACGGCAGGAAGCCGACGATGACGCTCGACGCCATGCTGCCGCAAGTAACTGACGAAGAGAATCTTGACGTCGCTACCTATCTCCAGCACACCGAAGAAACCCGACAGCTCGCCCGCCTTCCAATCAAGAACCAGCAGAGGACCGACAGCCGACACTACAACCTCCGACGACGCTTCGTCGAGTACCAGCCCGGCGACCGTGTTTGGGTATGGACCCCGATACGCCGACGAGGACTGAGTGAGAAACTATTGCGACGCTATTTCGGACCCTACAAGTCACTGGACTATGAGGTCGTGCCAGACGGCATTTCGCAGTCACAGCGACGTCGCGCACGACCTGAAGTGGCCCACGTGTAAGCACGCTAACGAACTTTTCTTATTCTTTTTCTTTCCTACGAGTGCTTATTTATTACTTTCCTTTGTTTGCAGCATCGGGTTGATGCTTTTTAATAGGGGGGTATTGACACGTGTACTTGTCTTTATCGGGCGACAAGTATTGTCGCCTAACAAATGTTATCGCACAGCGCGGGACGCGCCTTTACGTATCCGAAGTTCCTGGAAAGTTATCGATGCTTCTATCCGCTGTCTGTTATCGCCGAACCTCGTGTTATCTGATTTCATCGCTTGACACGAATGGTGTGGAACATTGTAGAAGGCATGCGGGTCCCAACGTTTAGTCTTGTACCTTCGATGACTGCTGTATAAAAGCCGACGCGCTTGACCCGCTGATCAGATTTTCGACGATCGCTGAGCGTGTTCGCCGCTATCGTTGTGCTATAAGTGTAGCCTTTTTTGTGGGCACAGGTTCACCCAATAAAAGTTAGTTTTGTCGTTCACAGTAGTGCTACTGTGTTATTCAACGTCACCACCACGTGACAATGTACATAAATGCATGCGTAAAACCTTATGCTTTAAACAAACCACAAAGCTAACTATTAGGTGTACAGTTCTTCCTTGAAACCACGTTAATACTTGTCATTGCTTGCCACAACAGTCAGACCACTCGTGCCCCTCTGCCTGCGTCGCTACACAAATAGAACATTCCTACTTTCCATCGACGACTTGCGTTGCCCTTGCGTGCGAGCTTGGTGGCGACTGGCCCATCGTCGGTACTCACGACGATCTTGTAGATGTCGCCTGAGTATCAGCTGGACAATCCATCTGTCTATGGTGCCTGTTTCCCGGTCGTTCTTGATGATGGGGCAACGAGTGCTAGCCGGTTAGGCCTAGCGAAGGGCTCGAACGTCAATTCGGCCCAGCGCCTTGCTCAAGTGATGATGAGGCGTGTGGGGTACTGTTTTACGTAGTGTTGCTGCTCGCCTTCGAAGGGGAATTTATGCTGGACTGCCCTGAACTACCGTGGGAGGCTGCAGCTATTCCGAGGAGCCTCGCTAGAACGCCGTCGAGGTCGACAGCCATGCCTCGGCATGCCAGCATCGCGGCGTCTTAAACCGGGGCTGGCGAGACAACCTTTTTCAGCCTTAGGACTACACAACACCTTCGACGCATTGAAAGAGGCGCAACTTGTCTCCCAACAACGCAGACTACAGCAGACCCCACTGGCAGGGAGCTCCTGAAGAAACTAGGCTGCGCTGATCAACGTCAAGAGATACAGAGGACCGAAACAATTCCGGACGAGTATCGCAACACACTAAAAGTAGCGCCCATACCCCGCAACATGGATCCCAACCTTCACAAAGCACGCAGAGAAGCGAGGGTTGAATACCTACAAAAGACACTAGCACCCCAAGAAACGACGGTATACGTGGGCGCAGCCACATACGCCAGAGCAGTGGGACAGAGCAACAGCAACGCGTTAGCAACGGTGATTGATTCGAAGCTACGCGAGATCACCAGCGCATCACTACAAGGCTGTACGATAGTCGAGGCTGAAGAAGCGGCCGTCGCTCTAGCGGCAGCGGAGGGATATCGGTCTAAACGGTCTCTAACAATCCTTACACACTCGCAAACAGCGTGCTGTAACTACCTACGCGGCAGAATAGGGCACGGAGTTCTCCGCATACTCCGCTCCGGAGACCACATAACACCACGACAAACAAAAGAAGAACCAATTAGGCATACGATAGCATGGACGCCGGGACACATGGGAGTGGCAGGGAACCAAGAGGCGGACAGGATAGCTTGAGGGTACACTTATTACCGAGCATCCAACGTAGGCAACCTCGAGGAGACCGAACCTGTACCCCAAGACTATTCGGCGATACTAAATTACTATAAGGACTGCAGAAAGCGGTATCCACCACCGCACAACTCCCGTAGCAGAGAGGACTCTGTCGCGTGGAGGCAGCTACAAACGGGCTCGTACCCGAACCTAAACGTACTAAGCAAAATTTATCCTACACAATACAATGACAAATGCCCCTGGTGCCACGAAACACCCACGCTCTATCACATAACGTGGGCATGCCAGAAGATAGACGTGGTACCCGTTATACCAAACCCCAGTGCGGAGCAATGGGAGGGAGTGCTCTCCAGCGATCGTCAGGTCGACCAAGAAGGTCTGATTCGGCGAGCACGACTGGCAGCAGCATCCAGCGGAGCCTTGGACTAACGGGAACCGACCGTTGTGCTAGAAGATGGACGATTCCATCTGAAGACCGCAGAAGACCAATGAATCTAGAGCTGATAAAGTTTTTCACTCACTCACTCACTAAGCAATGCAGATGATGCCAGCTCAGCGCTTGTTTTCTCCCGATCCCGGCTCTGGTCACGTGCCTCGTGCCTGAGGAACTTTCTCGTGTGCTCCAGCCGTTGCGTACGGTTTACTCTCGTCATCGTCATCTCGCCGCATGTTTTACAGGTGACATAAGCGCGCATTTCGCGAGTTTCTTTTTTCTCTAAAGACTGCTTTCTGCCAGCCTTCTTTGGTGGGAACCTAACCCTTCTGCTGTGACTTGCGTATTTTTCCTTGTGCGTTCGTAATTCACTACGCGCCACCAAACTGTCGCGCTCATTTGGCATTACACCACATGCACTGTTAACATTGTTAATGACTTCATTGTTTAGAACCCTTTATATGTGTAAAGTTGCTCAGGTCGTGTTATACTCCTGGCACTTCACCCTTCAGTTTCCCTACTCATAAAATCCGCCCCCACTTTTTGTTTCGAGCTGATGCATTCTATGTGGAAAGAGTATTCCTGAATTATTCAACAATTGCTGATCTTGTGTTTACACAAATATTTCAAGGGCTGGCGATCCGTTTTCACGCGGAATTGTCTTCCAAACTAATAAATGTGACATTTTTTACTGCCCATACGAGCGGGAGATTTTCTTTCTCTACAGGTGAGTAATTCTGCTGTTTGTTACGTAGGCCTAAACAATGAAACTGTCTGTTCCTTCGACCGCTTGCTTACGTTACCTGACGCCTGCTTTCATCGAAGGACCGATGGAGGAGGCAAGCCATACGCTGAAAGCTTCCTTCGCCATTCCTCACGCAAAGAATGGTTGCCGTATGGGTTTAGGCACCTCATAAGCCTCATGCGAATACCTGTATGGAAAAAAGAAAGTTGGATGGTCACATATTTGTTAAATTGAGTTGCTAATGTGGAGACGGGTAGACGCTTTCTTCCAAATTTGTTCACAAAACGCGATAAACAACCGCAGTGGTCGGTAAGACCTGGATACCTTCCAGCAACAGGAGAGACGCTTGCGTCGGCGTCGAGAGCAGTTGCACCTCGCGTCGATCCGCCAATTTTCGGCCCTCATGCTGTTTTTTTATCCCTATCCGGACAGTTCTTTCACGAGTGGGTGAAGCAAGTCGTCAGGACCATTTCTATACCCATCTTCTACCAATACTCGCCCGGGGTGGCACAGGAGAGTTTTGGGCAGCCCTTGACCACGCCGTGCGCCGACCTAGGCCTATCCGGCCTAGCTCGAGTACGGCCGCCCGCACGCCAGCGCGCAGACGACGGGGCGTCCAAGCGGCCGCCCGCCGCCGCGTCGGCGCCCATCTACAGGCTGCCCACCGCCATGGAGATCGCTGTCCAAAGACAAGAGGTGACCCCTGAAGAACTTTCGGATGCTTCCTGGCAGACGCCAGGCCTCCGCGCGCAAGAGCAACGCCGCGCAGCGTTGCGCCTCGCCGCCGCCGACGCAGCTAAATCGCCGCGATCGAAGCAGGCAAGTGCTTGGCCTCCTCATCCCCGCCGTCACGCTCCACTCCCTCGCCTCCCGGCCAACACGATTCACGTCGTCGGCCGCCCCAAAACCCCCGTCGACCTCACCAAACTCCAGCCTTGGCATTTATACACCGCCTTGCTGCAAGCAGCGAGCCTGCAAGACCTCCCGCCCGCATCTCGCGACACGGTGCGGATCCATCCGGTCAACAACACCTTCACGCTCAGAGTCGCGGAATCGGCTAGCGCTCAAGCCTACCTCCGCATCACCACCCTCATGGTGTCCGGCACCGCTTTCCCCATCCATCTTTACGCCCCACCGCCGGACGACGCCCTACGGGGCATACTCTACCACGCCTTCGACGATTTCATGGATGAAGCCATCCTTGACGGTCTACAGGCAAGCAATCCTGCAGTTTATATTGTGGGTGCCCGCCGTATGGGTAAGACTCCCTACATCTTGGTCACCCTTACGGACCCCAAATTACCCCGGTGGATCTTCTACCATGGAGTCCACCTTCACCGCCTCCCTTTCCACAGCAAGGCGGAGGCCTGTTTCAACTGCCGCTCGAGTGGCCACCGGACCGACGTGTGCCCCAAGCCACAGCAGGACAGGTGCCGTCCTTGCGGCGACACTTATCCCCCCCCCCCTCCAATCGAGGGCTCGCCCCGACCTGCACCCCTCGCTGCATCGTTTGCAACGGGAATCACTCCACACATAGCTCCAACTGTAAGCACCGCTACGTGCAGTGCCCTCAACCCCCGAAGCAAGCGGCACGTGATCCTCCGCCGCCTCCACCCTCCGAGTCGACCACTGACTTGCCGCCCCTCGCCCCAGTGGCACCCAAACCAGCCTCTAAGCCCACCCAGTCGACGTCATCCCGCGGCCCCCCACGGCGCTCCTTCGGCGTCCTCCTCACCGCAGGTCGTCGCACTGCAGCAGGAAAACGGCTCCCTGCGACAGCAGCACACTGCACAAACCGCTCAGCTTGCGGCACAGAAGACCCAAATTGAATCCTTCGAAGCCCAACTGTGAGCTCTTGAGGAGAAGCTAGAGGCAGCCATCACGCTCCCATCCTGTCTGCCCTCCTCAATCGCCTCGTCCTCTGACATGGATGTTCAGGCTTCCGAAGGAGGCAGTAGCAAACGCCGCAGACCCAACACCCCCCTTGCATCTCACCTTTTCCGAAGAGGTCTACGCAGCCATCAAGACGGTCCTGGTGGACCTCGAAATACGGCTGGATAGCCGTTTCAACTCGATCTACCAGCTTCTCACGGCACAACAAGCCCTCAATGCCATGCGCACGGACCTCAATGCCTATCCCCCGCCACGTCCTTCCAATCTCTCCAAGAGACGATCGATAGCCTTCGAAATTCCATGCTTGCAACCATCTGAGCCAAGCCACCGCTCCACGTCCACACCACCTCATCCTCAGCCGCCCGACCCTCGCAAGCACCAGCCGAGGCAATACGTTTTTCTTGCGCTACTAATCATGTCTGACCGCTCTGTAGTCACCGTTTGGCAGTGGAACTGCCGTGCTTTTCGCCCCAAGCGTAACCACCTCCTTCTACACCTTCAACAACTGGACCCCTCGGTCTCTCCTGACATCATCGGTACTACAGGAGATTCACGCCACCATTTCCCTCTCGGATTACGTCGCCCACGACCAAGTAGCTCCTCACCCTCTGCCCAATCCCGTCACGGCCATCCTCACTCGGCGGACACTCACAATCAATCGAGCCGATCTGCCCTTCCCTACGGTCCACCATGTCTTTATCGAGGTCCTACTTCAGTGACGTGAAGACCCCTCTCTTTTTATTCTCAATGTTTACACCCCTCCACGTATCCCCAAAGACTTGTCGCTCGTTGTTCTGCTCCGTGCCGCTGCAGCGAGAGCAGCCGAATCTCCCCTCCTCGTTCTCAGCGACTTCAACGCCAGGCATCCGGACTGGGCTTACTCCAAGGCCGATGGCCCCGGCACGAGGCTGTGGCAGCTTGCACACGACCTCCACCTCCCCCTGCTCACCGACCCCATGCAACACACGCGCAACGGCAACAGCGTGTGCCGCGACACCACTCCAGACCTCAGCTTTTTCCGTTACGTGCACGACGCGCGCTGGTCCAATACACATCATTCCCTGGGCAGCAACCACTACGTCCTCGCCATCGAAGCCCGTACCTCCCCGTGCAAGCCGCTCCCACACACGAACCGCTATGCGGATTGGGATGCACTCCGACCCGCCGGCTGCACTCTGCCGCTCCCGACATCGAGGACCTTTCGATGTGGACCGACCAGCTAGTGGTGAACCTCGACGGCGTCACCGCCTGGATCCCCACCACGGTGGACCATCCGGCAATTGACTATCGCCTCGCCCACCTGTTAGCCGCTCACACAGGCTTCACCAACTGTTGGCATAAGCAATGTGACAACCGTCGCCGGCGCTGCCGCATCGCATACCTCGATCGCGAGATCGAGCATCACACCACTGTGCTCGCCCACCAACAGTGGGAGCAGCTCTGCTCAGGGATCTCCGGTCAGTTCGGCTTCAAGCAATCCTGGCATCTCCTTCGCCACTTCCTCGACCCTGCTACCGCCAAGTCAGTCGCTCGGCAACAATTACAAGGCGTTGTCCGGGCCTACCACACCGACACAACGTCGCTGACAGCAGACCTGGCCGCCAAATACCTCCTGCTGCCACCCCCTGGCACCTCTTCTCCCCCTCCCGCTTCTTACTCCGGGGCCCCCAACTCCGAACTAGATGCCGATATCACGGAAGCTGAAGTCTACGCGGCGCTACACAACCTCCACACCACCTCTGCCCCCGGTCCAGACCGCATTCCCAACAAACTTCTCCGAAATATTGATGCCGTTTCGGTCGTTGCCCTGACTTCGTTCCTGAACGAGTGCTGGCGCTCCGCCAACCTCCCCCAGTCGTGAAAACACGCTCGCGTGGATTTCATTCCGAAGCCGGGTACGAAACTCAAATCGCGAACCTGCGGCCCATCTCACTCACTTCGTGCGTCGACAAGCTCATGGAGCACGTCGTCCTAGCTCGCTTGCAAATGTACAGGGACGCTCACAACCTCCTTTTTCACACCATGGCTGGTTTCCGCCGCCACCTCTCCACACAAGACGTCCTCTGGCAACTCCACCGCGACCTTCTCGATCCGCCCACCTTCTCGGACACTAAGGCTCTCCTTAGCCTGGACCTTCACAAGGCGTTCGACAACGGGTCCCATTTGGCTATTCTTACCGAACTCTCCACCATCAACCCCGGCTCTCGCACCTACCACTACATTCGCTCCTTCCTCACAGCCCGCATGACATAAATCATCGTGGCAGATCTCTCGTCTGCCACGTATGCGCTTGTATCTCGTGGTACCCCTCAAGAAGCCGTCTTGTCGCCTTTGCTTTTCAATCTCGACCTTCGCTCACTTCCGGACAAGCTTGACGGTATCCCCGATCTCAAACACACATTGTACGCGGACGACGTAACTCTTTGGGTCACGTCTGGCTCCGACGGGCACATTGAGCAGCCGTTGCAACGCGCTACTGACGTCGTCACAAGTCAAGTGCATGCGGCTGGTCTCGCTTGCTCGGCGGCCAAATCGGCCCTCCTCCTCATGCGGCCCCCCGACCGGCGTCGTCACAAGACGCCTCCCCCCACCATCACGACTCACGCCCATTCCACTCCCGTTTCGGTCGTCTCGCATCTCCGGGTGCTCGGGCTGATAGTTCAGTCAAACCGCCATAATGCTCACACCATCGTCCAGCGCTCGCTTTCGGTTCAGCAAACCGTGCGCATGCTTGCTCGTGTCCGAGCGCGGCGCATGGCCATGCGCGAACACGATCTCCACCGTCTAGTCGACGCTTTCGTCATTTCATGTCTCACGTACGGCCTTCCTTATACTCGTCTTTTCAAATCGGAACGCGACAAGGTCGACGTCCTCATCCACTGTGCATTCAAGACTGCTCTCGGCCTGTCCCCCAAAGCGTCCACGGCGCGTCTCCTCCGCCTGGGAGTCCACAACACGCTCGACGAACTGATCGAAGCTCACCGCACCGCTCAGCTGCAACGGCTTCATCGTTCGCCGACCGGTCGCTACATCATCTCTTCCATCGGTGATGACACCTCTTCTCACCCGCCAGACCTGGTCTCACTAGCGCACGCTCTTCGGGCAGCCTTTTCCATCAAGCCGCTACCCAGGATTACGCTTGCGGGACCCCACGACGCCCGTCGCCAAGCCCGTGCGGCCATGCTTCACGTCAAGTACGCCGACCACCTGGCCATCGCCTACGTGGATGTGGCCTGATACGCCTCGCCCGGAGACGCCTCCGCAGTCGTCTCCTGCTCGCCCTCCTCGGCACCCTCGGGGCCGACAATCACGGCCGCTACTGTTCGAACGCCCTACATCGTCCAGGCTGAGGAGGCGACCATCGCTTTAGCCGTCACCTCGACCGACGCCAGCGTCATACTTTCCGACTCCAAGCACGCCATCTCCAATTTCGCCCGAGGTCTCGTCTCGCCTACCACATTACGGCTTCTTTGACCAATTCTACTGGAGGACGAACCGTGTCACATTTAACTGCTCTGCCGCGGCCGGGTCACCCCGGCAGCGGGTCGGCTCACCAACACGCTGGAGGATTTGTCGACCGAACGGTGGGTCCCTCCGCGTCGGACGCCCCGGTGCCGGAGCCCCTGGTCACCTACCACGACATTACCCAGAACTATCGCCTCGAACGGTACGCCTACCCACCCCCACATGGCAGTCTTCCCAAGTGGCCCGAGATCGCCTGGCGTCTCCTCCAGACCCGCACCTTCCCATGGCCCCTAGTGTATTCGCACACCCACCCTGGTGTCATTGATCCACACTGCTGCCTGTGCGGCGACGTTGCCTCCTTGAACCACATCCTCTGGGGCTGCCCGGAAGACCCCCCGGCCGCCGACCTCGTCTCGCCACCCCCCACCGACGAACAATGGGAGGCCCTTCTCTCCTGCACCGACCGAGACATCCAAACACAGGTCCTGGCACGAGCTGAAGACGCCATCATAAAGCACAACCTGGGAGCCTACGTAGCTTAGCCTCCCTTATCCCCTTAGCCCTTATCCCTTTTGATCCCTTTAAGTTTCGTTTCCACAGACGTCTATCAACTCAGACTACAGAATTCTGGTGGACACAGCTGCTGCTACTCCTCCGGTCCTGACTCCCGCGTAGAAAGGAAACAACGCAACCTGTCACCGCTGGTTTGCAGGTACTCGGTGACGTCAGGCTTCCTGACGAAGTTGCTGCATTGTTAAAGAATGGGCCGAAGTATAGAACGGAACCAAGAATTCCTGCACATGAGCTACTGGCTTTGAACAGGCGCATCGCAAGGAAAGCAGAACTAGAGGACCAGGAGCGGTGCCTCCTCGATGGGGTGGACTGCCTTCGTAGGACTGTCACCGGGAGTGCGCCACCTTCGACAGCTGTGATCAAAAGGACAGTATCTTTCTTTAGAGACAATGAACTTCGGCTGTTACTGAGTGACAAAGAGGGCGGTTTTGTGATAGCTCCGTCTGCGGTCTTCAACAAAAAAGCCATTCAGGCTGTCAACAAGAACTTCATTCTGGCAAATGAGAAAGCTCAGAAGGTAAAACGCAAAGCCATTTCTTTGTTGGAAAATATAGGCCTCACCAAGATTGTGAAAGATGTAAAACAATGTAAGGTGCTTGCTTTAGAGGTTTTTTTCACTGTAAAAACGCACAAACCAGATGTGCCTTTCCGTACAATAGTCAGTGAAAACAACTGTTGGCACGTTTTGGTTAGCCGCTTTTTGCAAAAACAGTTGAAGCATTTAACTATCGACGATCCTCATGGCATAAAGGAGTCTTTCGATGTTGTTTCCTTTCTGGAAGACAACCATTCAGTAGCCGACATTTTTTCTGTTGACGTCGAAGATCTTTACTATTCGATACCACATGATGAGCTATTTCGCAGTGTGATGACGTGCATCGAAGAAAGCGGCGAGGTAGATTTTCGCAATGCGACCGGGTTGTCTTCGGAAAGTTTCATGTCCCTTCTTGAATTTTATTTAAGTGCAACTTTTATCCAGTTCGAAAATAACCTTTTTATCCAGAAAAATGGTGTGTGTATTGGTTCATGTGTGGCGCCTGCTCTTTGTAATATTTTTTTATCGTTTGTCGACCGCGCTCTTAAGAGTGCCTTAAACAATGACCCGGTTCAAATTTTTAGATATGTTGACGATTTGTTGTTCAATTACTAAATTAAACGCAATCGGTTTAGTAGGACCGGCGCTGGCTTTTCTTCATGATTATTTAACTAACAGACAACAGGCTGTTAGCATTTATAATCACCTTTCTTACTTCAGAGTCCCTCAGAGGTATATATTAGGCCCATTACTCTTATGTGCATTACTGAGCTAACTGTCGAGCTTCCGCATTGTGAAACTTATCTCTGTGTGGGCGACACTACGACTCTAGCAGCTGACACCTATATTAATAGCCTAACTTCTAAGCTCAATACCGATTTGGAAAATAATATTCGCTTGTGTCGTCGTAACTCTTTAGAAATTAACCCTAGTAAAGCAGCTTTCATGCTATTTCACCGCACTGAAAAGAAAGTAATAAATTTTCGGACCATGGCTATCGGTATTTATCCCACCAAACCTTCTATTCATTGTTGTTTTTAGGGGTTGTCCTCGATAGCAACTTAGAGTTTATTCCCCATGTTTCATATCTAAAGCGAAAAATTGAATATGGCGTCGGGACTCTCATATAAAAGCACACCCATACTTTAGTCCACCAACCTTGCTTTCTCTTTATCATGCAATCATTCACAATCACTTCACCTACTGCATTGCGACTTGGGGCAACACATGTAGGTGTCATATTGTTTCTTTACAATATGTCCAGATTGAGGCCATCCGCATTGTTACTTTCCAGTCACCCCGATGTAGTGCATCTGCTCTTTTGCAAGAGCATCGGATTCTCACAAATCATAAACTATTTCAATTGAACATGGCAATCCTTGTCTATAATTGTCGGTATTCAAACATTCCCTAAATAATATTTAACACTGAACAACTTGCTAATCATAATAAACTAGATTTTATTAGCTAACTACTTCTTATTACCTGTAATGCTGTGATGTATTTTAACATGTTCTGTTTGCTTCATTATGTGGAGACCTTTATATCTCTTTAACATTTCACCATATCCCAGTCCACTGGTTTCCTTGTGTCAGTACTTGTTAAAACTGTCCCTCTTGGCTACATTTCACATCCCCTGATTTGTTTTGTTTTCATTTCAGTACAAGATTTAATTCTTTACAGCGGTATGCCATGTTTTCAGTTTACTCGTTTTCTTGCATTAATCCATGTTAACAATTCTACCTCTGATGTATTTGCAGTAACCTGAATTGTCTTCTTACTTCTTTTTTGTTCAAAACGCAATTCTGTATATTATTATGTAATTTTTCAGTCCTTTTACTGTCGTGTGTAATTATTTGTAGACCACTTTACAAATTTGCTGCATCAGCTCTAACGTAATTTGTTTTTTTTTTAGTTCTTTCTAAGTAGAACAGAAGGTCCCCTTACAGCCTTCAGCTATGGGACCTTTTTCTGCATATCTTGTTACTGTGCGTGAGTGAATAAATAAAATTGTTCTTCTTACAAAAACAGACTAATTTTTGGCTACGAACGCGGGCAGTGTGCGAAGTTGCTCTAGCACTCACTGAATAGCATGCTAACTAAAAAAAAACATTAACTTTTTCTCTCACTATTCTGAATTAACAAGTTGTGTTGATTAAGGTATTCTGTTAATTTCAGAGGGGCAGATCTCGTATGAACGAGCATGTGAGTCGTAATTATGAAAACAGCACAGCTGCTCCCTAGGCGATTTTGAGGCACACAGTATAGTGGCTATATATACTGGCAGCGTTGCTTCTTGAGCGTGTACGTCGGATGTCTTTCGAAGCTCTGCATTGGGCGTTTTTAAAATGTTTATGTATGTCATGATTTGTGTGCTTTCATTGACTTGTTTCGCTGAATTTAACGCGGCTTTGTGTGTATATTTCGAAATTGGAGCAGTAGCCTCTGCATATAAAAATGTTCACGCAGACTAACGCGGTACCTTTTTTATACTCCCTTTGCACCTCGAAAGAACTGGGCTCATTGCAAAGCAAAATATAAAAAAAAAACTCTCATGGTGCCACGCAAAATTTCTGCTCACAGAGAGTGAAAATTCTGCTCAGATCATACGGAGCATAATAAACATCCAACCGCGGGGTCGCTAGAGCACAAGCATTACACTCCCACCTAGGATTTATTTCCATTTACAGAGTGCCGCGCATGACTCCAAAATTTGGCTTAGATGTTCACAGCAGCGTATGCTACCCACGGACTGTGTTTTTTCACCAAACTTTAGCGGTGGTTCAGTACCAAATTAGCAACGTTGGAAAATAACAACGTTAACAGCAAATTTGGCAAAATAGCCGTGGGAAGTAGTAAAATATGGCAATGACACAGTAATGTGCGCAATGGCGCGTAGCATGCGACAAAGCGGCGTCATGTCGCAGATGAAATCAGCGATTGCTGCAAACTACCGTTGTTTTATTATTCGCCGAGGCTGCAAATACACGCATGAACTGCGCATCCTAAAAGCAAATTTATTGAACCTTGTATCACAGAAACTGCGTGAAGCCTTTAAAGCAGCTGTCCAGCTTTACTTTGGCATTACATATGTAAACAAATTCTACCAATAGCATTCTACCAATAGGCAGCAAAGCATTCACGCAGTAAAGGAACACTTCCCAATACACAACAATGGAAACAATACATGTGTCATGCGGAAAAACTAGCAAAGAAAATTAAATGCACTTGATTGGTGCGCCCAGCATGCTATAGTCACCGATAGGAAAGTCCAAAAGATAAAAAAAAAGAAAGAAACAAATGACAGCGGATATATTGAAAGAGCACTCAAAACTCATACTCACTAACGCGTTCCGCTCTTGCACACTGGGGCTTGGTCAATACGGTGCACGTTTTCCCCACGAGAAACAAAACCGATTGCTGGCACACATACGATGTGGGCAACCGGTGGAGGAGGATTATTTGTTTGTTACAATTGGACAGAAGCTTGGCCTACTCTTAGGTAATTTTGCACGTCGTCGTTGGTAAAAAGAGCAAGAAAGCAAAACTAAAATCTACTAACAAGCGCTGTTTGCATTGTTTCGCCCTTTTTGATGTACATAGCATCGTCGTTTCGGTGCGATCAACCGTTCCCTTTCTATGTAGCCGAATTCTCTCTTCAACGCGACTTTTGTGACAGGTCCTTCCATCAGGAGTTCGGTGGTTGGACTCCTTTCGTGAGCAGAGAGTTGTAGCGGAACGCTGCCGCCAGTCCGTCCCTCCCTCCCACTTTGTAGCTGAGCTCTGCTCAACGAATGATAAAGGGGGTTGCATTTGGACGCTTGCGTGTGCATAGAGACTAAGAAATACCATACAAATTTCACATAACGTCAGATGTAAGCTCCAAATGTTTCTTACTGAGGCCGTAGGTTACACTTCTACAAGTACCTACCTTTGCTGTTGGCGTTCAGTTGCTTTTTGACAAGAATATTTCATTTACAGAAGTATAGACATAGACAAAATTATGTGTATCTTAAAATCATTCCTAATGATGCTCCCCTGCTGTGTATTCCACTTCGTAAGTAAACTAAATCGCCGGAGAGGACGCGGTCACGGCACTGAACTGAAGCAATTAATAACGGCGCAACAGTCCCATCCACGTCACTGTAGACGCCTGCGCCCTTTTTACTGGTAAACATGCAGTGGGTGTAAGCCTAATTGCTCTTGTAATATCATTCGATTATTTTCTTTGCCCTCGCAGTGGGTGTGTACCATTTTTGGAGGAAATTATTCGCCATCACGCTTGCACGAGGACCACGCGCCCGGTCGCATTCGGGTTTTCCGTGCTCGTACCAGTAGAATCCCAGCCCCGTGCAATCGGCCAAGCTTCATCGTTTTAGCTGAGTACGACTAATTCTTTTTTTCGTTCATTTTCAGTCCTTCCCACCGTGCTTCCTCTTTCCGCAGGGCCTTTCTGAGGCAGCCAGGCTAGCTTGTGCTTGCTTTTCTGTATTTGTTGACGCGGGCGTCAGCGTTCTGCATGGTTTGCGTTCTATAACTTGGGTATTGGCGTTTCAGCTTTGTCCTTTTTTACCTACGTATTTACAATTTTGTCGAGTTGATCTCACCCCTATACACGTGACTATGATGCCAACTAATTGAAGTGTTATACTGATGCAGAACGCGAAGACGCCAGTGCTGTGAGCTTCTGAGGGTGACTGCTACCTCCTCCGGTTGAACGCTGCCGGGACTCACCATTAAGCGCAAGGGGACGTGAGTGCTCTCCGCCAGCCTCGGTTTGTGCTCAAGCATCTTCAACGTCCGCTGAGAGAACGGTGAGCTACCTTGTACTGTCAGACTTGGTTAATGGGAAAGCCCAGTTCGATCGTTGGTGGGAAGTCTGCTATGCATATATCCATATAATAGTAATAATCACTTGAATAATGATAATGGCAATAACATTACTTGTGATACTTCCAGTCACCTGTTACTTGTTTGGCTACACCAAAAATGGCCACTAATTGCTTATCGAAGAGACATAATCATATGTGACGTATTTCAGATTGTTCATTTTATCTAGACCGTATGGGAGCTTTGAGATTGTAGATTCATAGCAGTAAGCGCTTTAATCCTAAGGTCATTTATTTTCCCAGGACTCCAGCAGTTTGCGTGAGCTTGCTACAATGGATTATCTTTAATAGCAAAATACTTAGAAATCGGATAAATGGAGCAGCTGGGCACGCTTTCACCGTAGCGTAGGCCAAATATATAAGTACGCACGTACGATTGCTGCAGAAGCCTTCGAATATAGATTTTTTTGCATTTCAGCTTACCATGCCTCTAATGATTCAAAAGTTACCTGTTTCCACAATTAGCGAGAAAATCAAAGGGGACTGAGATTATGAAGGAGAATTCTTGAAGAGGTGTGAGGAGATGACCACCACCACTTCACACAATTATATTTTTAATATAGCATCAAGGTACCTTGCCAAGCATGTCAAAGGCTAAGACAAAGACCACAGTTAACCACTGTAGCCAATCGCCAGTGAGACGATTTCGCAAAGATGCTTCGTAAGATAAATTTAAAAATCGTTGGAAAGAACTCGTTATATGTATAGAGGCAATGTGGTAAGCAAGGTGAGAAACATCCATAATTTATGCATAAACGATATGGCTGGTGGTTGAGTTTCATCTTACGCATAACAAAGCGTAGGTTGTGTCTGTTGTTTTGCGCAACTCTTGCCTCTATGATAGTGTTTCACCACTGAAAATTGTGGTGATTCTAGTGTGGCTCCCATTTCTGGCTAGGATGGATAGTTGGGCGTGTTGGTTAAGCATGATCTGAACTGAAGGCGCTAAAACGACGGTGGACGAAGAAGGAACACACACACACACACAGGGCGCTACTTCCAACAATGTTTAATCAGGAAAAAACGCCACTGATTTACACTAGGAGCGCAATCACAGTTTCTCAGTGCGCATTCGCATTCAGGTAAAGTAGTTCATTGCGTGATAGGGATATTGATGCAACGCTTACGCACTTATCACATGCTTCAATGATCCTTTTAGCCTCAATTATTATTGGAACCCATTTGTCATGGCTTCTGGCAACCACGGCGCAGGCGTGGAAGTCTGGTTTGCGTCTGCGATTCCTACAATGAATTGCCAGTTGGCCCTCCCTCCCGTTGTTCACTTTGTTATTGTGTTGCCTCAGCCTGTTATTCAGGCACTTCTCTGTTTGGCCCACGTTTTCTGCCCCGTGCAAGCACTGTAAGCTATGTAGAATGACGAACCCTCTTTCCCGCATGGCACCGGCCTGTGTCAACAAACACGATAACAAATTGTAGATTGTCAGGCGGGAGTCGCTTATGAGATTCCTTTAGATTTTGGTAGAAAGTACGTGGGACAAACAGAGTAGTGCCTGAATGACAGGCTGAAGCAACACAATAAGAAAGTCAACAAGGGGAGGGAGCGCCACCTCGAAATTCATTGTTGAAATTGCAAATTTAAGCCAGACTTCCGCGCCTGCGCTGTGGTTGCCAGAAGTCATCACAAATGGGTTCGATTAATAATTGAGGCCAAAAGGATCATTGAAGCAGGTGATAAGTGCGTAAGTTTTGCATCGATTGCCCTATCACGCAACGAACTGTTTTACCTGAACGTGAATGAGCACTGAGAAACTTTGATTGCGCTCCTACTTTAAATCCGTAGCGCTTTTTCCTGATTAAACTTTGTAGGAAGTGGAGCCCTGTGTGTTTGTGTGTGTTCCTTCTTCGTCAAACGTCGTTTTAGTGCTTGACATCAGATTACTGGCCTCCGCATTTGTGACCCTCACCCACAGCAAAATTTTGTGAGGTGGAGAAGGCAGATTTTTTTTTTTACGAACGGAGGCAGCAGGAACATTGCACAACCTTTGCTCTGTCACCTCATAAAAGTGCGCAGATATTTATTAGGTGCAATCGCACAACTTTTTAGTGATCATCTATAGCTTGCTGATTCTGTCTTGCTCATTGCGACAAATGCTTCAGATGAAAAGGGCATTCCCAATTCACATTCACAACTTTTGAGCATAATTACAAGGCTTATAGGGCCTGCACAAACACCTCCTAGATGCGAGAGCTGCACTCTATAAAGCCAAATCATTATATGCCGCATGAAATCGAAAATCTGGCGAGCGTCCGGCATTAACACCTTATGGGCAGAAAACAAACGTGACCAAGTGATTACGTCACATTCCCAGCGATGAACCTGCACTGGCCCTCACTGCAAAACACAATGGTGAAAAGTCCTGTAATTTGTGTGTGCGTGATCCCACGGCTCACACCCAAAAAACTGAATTCGCCCAAATCGAAAGTTCACCTACGTTCAAAAGCGACCTGGCCCACCCCCGAAGTTGACTCCGCCTAAGCTAAATATTTCGGTGGCACACCCCTAAAACAGAATTTGTCCAATTCGAAAATTGTGTTCACATACGTTCAAAGCAGACCTGGCCTACTCCCACAATGGATTTGACCACCTCCTAAAGCTTGGGTGCCGGACCCCCAAATTAACTTTGCACAATTCGAAAATTTAGCTGACCCACGTTCAAAACCGCCCTTTGGCCCGTCCCCAAAATTAGTTTTGCCCTAATCGAAAATTGAGTTGACCCACGTTCGAAATCTGCATGGCACACTCCCAAAATTATTCTGACCCACCCCCAAAAAATTTGACCCACCCCTACAATTAGGTGCGCCCAAATGCAACGCATGATGAAGTGAAAAGCATGACATGGAAGAGTCATACTGCTTTCCCATTCAATGCCTGCAAGAAGAATTAAGTTCCTATGTAACTTTTTTGACCTTACATAACCGCGTCAAAATGGGTTTTATTGAAGACATAATAAGTCGAAGTACTAGAAAGAAACCCTTAACATTAAAAGTTCTCCTTCGAGTAGAGTTAAAGGCCTATTGCAATAAGCAGCGTCTTCCTGGGCCTTCCACTGTCAAGCAAGCGCTCTTTCTGAAATTTTATGGGGAGGTACTCGTCTCCTGCCTAAATAGCGCTCCTTTTTTTCATGACGTAAATGTCGCTTTCGTACCGCAACTTGTACTAAAGGTGCGTGAGCTGCTCCGTTTATGCATGCGTGGGCCATGTCATCATCATCATCATCAGCCTGGTTACGCCCACTGCAGGGCAAAGGCCTCTCCCATATTTCTCCAACAACCCCGGTCATGTACTAATTGTGGCCATGCCGTCCCTGCAAACTTCTTAATCTCATCCGCCCACCTAACTTTCTGCCGTCCCCTGCTACGCTTCCCTTCCCTTGGAATCCAGTCCGTAACCCTTAATGACCATCGGTTATCTTCCCTCCTCATTACATGTCCTGCCCATGCCCATTTCTTTTTCTTGATTTCAACTAAGATGTCATTAACTCGCGTTTGTTCCCTCACCCAATCTGCTCTTTTCTTATCCGTTAACGTTACACCTATCATTCTTCTTTCCATAGCTCGTTGCGTCGTCCTCAATTTGAGTAAAACCCTTTTCGTAAGCCTCCAGGTTTCTGCCCCGTAGGTGAGTACTGGTTAGACACCAATATTATACACTTTTCTCTTGAGGGATAATGGAAACCTGCTGTTCATGATCTGAGAATGCCTGCCAAACGCACCCCAGCCATTCTTATTCTTCTGATTATTTCTGTCTCAAGATCCGGATCCGCAGTCACTACCTGCCCTAAGTAGATGTATTCCCTTACGACTTAACAGTGCCTCGCTGCCTATTGTAAACTGCTGTTCTCTTCCGAGACTGTTAAACATTACTTTAGTTTTCTGCAGATTAATTTTTAGACCCACTCTTCTGCTTTGCCTCTCCAGGTCAGTGAGCATGCATTGCAGTTGGTCCCCTGAGTTACTAAGCAAGGCAATATCATCAGCGAATCGCAAGTTACTAAGGTATTCTCCCGTAACTTTTATCCCCATTTCTTCCCAATCCAGGTCTCTGAATACCTCCTGTAAACACGCTGTGAATAGCATTGGAGAGATCGTATCTCCCTGCCTGACGCCTTTCTTTATTGGGATTTTGTTGCTTTCTTTATGGAGGACTATGGTGGCTGTGGAGCCGGTATAGATATTTTTCAGTATTTTTACATATGGCTCGTCTACACCCTGATTCCGTAATGCCTCCATGACTGCTGAGGTTTCGACAGAATCAAATGCTTTCTCGTAATCAATGAAAGCTATATATAAGGGTTGGTTATATTCCGCACATTTCTCTATTACCTGATTGATAGTGTGAATATGATCTATTGTTGAGTAGCCTTTACGGAATCCTGCCTGGTCCTTTGCTTGACAGAAGTCTAAGGTGTTCCTGATTCTATTTGCGATTACCTTAGTAAATAGTTTGTAGGCCACGGACAGTAGGCTGATTGGTCTATAATTTTTCAAGTCTTTGGCGTCCCCTTTCTTATGGATTAGGATTATGTTAGCGTTTTTCCAAGATTCCGGTACGCTCGACGTTATGAGGCATTGCGTATACAGTGTGGCCAGTTTCTCTAGAACAATCTGCCCACCATCCTTCAACAAATCTGCTGTTACCTGATCCTCCCCAGCTGCCTTCCCCCTTTGCATATCTCCCAAGGCTTTCTTTACTTCTTCCGGCGTTACCTGTGGGATTTCGAATTCCTCTAGACTACTTTCTCTTCCATTATCGTCGTGGTTGGCACTGGTACTGTACAAATCTCTATAGAACTCCTCAGCCACTTGTACTATCTCATCCATATTAGTAATGATATTGCCGGCTTTGTCTCTTAACGCATACATCTGATTCTTGCCAATTCCTAGTTTCTTCTTCACTGTTTTTAGGCTTCCTCCGTTCCTGAGAGCATGTTCAATTCTATCCATATTATACTTCCTTATGTCAGCTGTCTCACGCTTGTTGATTAGCTTCGAAAGTTCTGCCAGTTCTATTCTAGCTGTAGGGTTAGAGGCTTTCATACGTTGGGGTTTCTTGAACAGATCTTTCGTCTCCTGTGATAGTTTACTGGTATCCTGCCTAACGGAGTTGCCACTGACTTCCATTGCACACTCCTTAATGATGTCCACAAGATTGTCGTTCATTGCTTCAACACTAAGGTCCTCTTCCTGAGTTAAAGCCGAATACCTGTTCTGTAGGTTGATCTGGAATTCCTCTATTTTCCCTCTTAGCGCTAACTCATTGATCGGCTTCTTATGTACCAGTTTCTTCCGTTCCCTTCTCAGGTCTAGGCTAATTCGAGTTCTTACCATCCTGTGGTCACTGCAGCGCACCTTGCCGAGCACGTCCACATCTTTTATGATGCCAGGGTTAGCGCAGAGTATGAAGTCTATTTCATTTCTAGTCTCACCGTTCGGGCCCCTCCACGTCCACTTTCGGCTATCCCGTTTGCGGAAGAAGGTATTCATTAACCTCATATTATTCTGTTCCGCAAACTCTACCAATAACTCCCCCTGATATTCCTAGTGCCTATGCCATATTCCCCCACTGCCTTGTCTCCAGCCTCCTTTTTGCCTACCTTGGCATTAAAGTCACCCATTAGTATAGTGTATTTAGTTTTCACTCTACCCATCGCCGATTCCACGTCTTCATAGAAGTTTTCGACTTCCTGGTCATCATGACTGGATGTAGGGGCGTAGACCTGTACAATCTTCATTTTGTACCTCTTATTAAGTTTCACAACAAAACCTGCCACCCTCTCGTTGATGCTATAGAATTCCTGTATGTTACCAGCTATATTCTTATTGATCAGGAATCCGACGCCTAGTTCCCTTCTCTCTGCTAAGCCCCGGTAGCACAGGACGTGCCCGCTTTTTAGCACTGTATATGCTTCTTTTGGCCTCCTAACTTCGCTGAGCCCTATTATATCCCATTTACTGCCCTCTAATTCCTCCAATAGCACTGCTAGACTCGCCTCACTAGACAATGTTCTAGCGTTAAACGTTGCCAGGTTCATATTCCAATGGCGGCCTGTCCGGGCCATGTAACGTAAAACTATTGTAATATGTTTCTATTTCAATCTCCTGACGCCAAGTTTGCATAACTGCCGACGCAAGTATTGGTCAGTCACCCGCAGGATCGTCTGAACTGACCGATCAAACATTCTCCTCGTTCATACGAGGTAACTTTCGTTTGCTTGAAAAACGAATTATATTGCCTACACTGAGCGGCTTGTCTTATCTAATTGACTTACAAGAGGCGAGGAGCACGTTCAAGTTGAGAGGGATTCGTTGGGGCCGAGCCAGGGCACTGAAAATACATTGCAGGACAAAGAGGGTGGTGCCAGCATCTGCGATTGGTCCGCTTTCTCTTCCTTACCTTGCGGTGGCTCGTCGACAATCGCGGCGGCATGCAACTGAAGCATAAGAATGACGCTAAAATGGATCCTCAGCAAAGAAGAGTTGGCAGAACGAGGTTGTAAACGTGCTGAAAGTTCTCCAAAACGCTACACGGTAACGCAGAAAGTTTTATTACACGCAAATAAACCCATGCTTTCCGGCAGGTGCGAGTAGCTAGTACCTCAGCGATCGGCGGCAGCCATCTTTTATTGCTTTAAGAACGGGCCAGGCTGCGTCTATTCAAATGAAAATTCAGTTTTGTTCTGCAAATTAATGCATCTTTAACGCGTACCCGTCACTTTGACGCGGTGAGTTCTTGCGATTTTGTGACGTCACGTGACAGGCAAGTGAATCGGGCGCAGCCCGAAAACTTTTAACCAATAGCTGAGGGCTAATGCCAAAAAAAAGCAACGAATGAAAAATAACTATTTTTCTTTTGTTCGGTCAAATAAGACATAATCAGTGGTCGTCATATCAGGTGGGGAGCTATCGCGGTTTCCGTGACGTGGCGTGACCGACAAGTGAAGTTGGGGTGGGCCAAAAAATGTTTTTGACCGATTGCTGTGGCCTCATTGCAGAAGTGGAGTAGAAAACCTCTTGCTCAGTAGCAGTGAGTGTTGGCATTTCGCCCACATTCACGGCACTTCTTGTACCTGTATCTGCGATGTGTTCCTGCAATGGTCTTATATTTGTGTATAAGCGAACGATGCCAACGATGACTGCGAGTGGCGCAAGTGTTGTGGAGTAGACCCGAAATAACCAAACCCAGCCTCGTTCGGAGGCGTTCGAATGGTCCCCAGGAAACCTGCCGCTTGTTGGTGTTCTTGAAGTGATCACAAGGCTCAAGCAATTGGTGTACTTCCACTTTGCCTTGTGTACTAAATATAACAGTAAGAAAGGCTTAAACTTTCACCGAAGTTTATGCATAGCGTAGCCGCTTAATCGATCTGCATGCTATCGGCTCATTTGGGATCTGGAACATAAACATATAGCGAAAATAAATTCCTATAGTTAGCTTTTGCGTCAGTGTACTTGAGCAAACCGTTTCTACGTGTATGCAGTGCCAGCACAAGAAGTTATGTGTGCCGTGGTGACGCATTATATAAGCATGCACATTCATGTCCTTTCGCCGAAGGCTGCTCGCACAAACCGATGTCGCTTTGACTGAGATACGACTACGTGACTCCACACAGACGTGTCAGCTGAAACGTATTGTTAAAATAAGGAAATATTGCATTTTTCATGCGCGCAGAACAAGAAACAGCTATCGAAACTGGTGGTAGTATTCCGTAGAGCGTCGCGAATCCGTGGTTCACTTAAGACATTTTTGAAGTTACAATGCCAATTGTAAATGAAAATTACATTTGTGGCACTGGGAGGCATAAGGTTGTATGTTTAGAACATTTTATTTCTAATAGAGGCATAAGTTTTGGTTGGCGGGCGAAAGCGCACCTGGCATGTCTGTGCGAAACATACAAGCACAAACTGAAACTTCGCCCGGGTGTAGACAAGGGAAATTATTTCCGATTTTGCGCGTGCCGGTATGGCATTGTGGTAAAGTCCTACGCTTTATATGCCAATGTCAAAGGATGAAATGATCTTAGTGTCAAGTGTTGCCTTCTTTATTAAACAAATATATACGGTATCCAAGCAAAGTGTTTTGCTTGCTCTAGAGCTTCCTTTCGCACCCATACCCAGCACTGTTTGGCATGCCGCACCGGTCCAGTGCTCCAGCACCCAGCACGCGACACTGGACCCATTATCCAGCATGGCACTGGATACTGGGTACTGTGTTCTGTAAAAGGGAGCGGTGCTTCGTAAGCTCCATTGCGAGAGCACCTACTTTCGTGTTGCCACTCCTTGTTCCTGCCTCTCGCAGTCCATTTGCATCCCGAAATCTCTTAAAGAGCTTTTTACTGCTCACAGAGCGAAATCCAGCTTCTGTGAGGCTGCCCGTGACATGGAAAACGGCAGCCATGGAAAAGGGGATGGAAAAAAGGCAGGTTTGTGCTTAAATGATGTTTTTTATAGCAACTGACAGAAATATTGTCACAATCTCTAATGCTAGAAAAAGGGAATACTGACAGAGGCCTTGGACAAGATGAAGAGTTTAGGTTTTTTAACTGCTCCACGCACGTTTGCTCCGCCATTAAAAGCCATCTGAGTACAGACATGCATTTCTTTCTTCTCGTAACAATATCTTGCCTGAAGCATCTTGGGAACCCTGATGATACACTACCAATCACAGTGACCTAGCCTGTTCAGAGGAAATCTTAGTACATTTGAATCGCATAGTGGCATCAAAAGAAAGCAAGGACATGTAGAGTGCGCATTACATTACTACATCACCTTAGTCGTACACAGATACGGGCTTTTTATAGTCAGTGCAAGATTCATGCAGAATTAAGTAATATTCCAGTTATCCAGCATTATCGAAATAGTAGGAATGTAAGCGAAACCAATGCAATACAGACCGAGAAAGGGTCAGAACAGAGGACTTCGTCTCTCAGTGCCAGTCCTTTGTTGCGGGCCAGCTTGAGGTTCTTCCAACAAATAGAAACGTTCTGCATATTTGCTGTAAAAACAACGTGACATTGGAGGGCTATATATGGCCGGTTAGCTTCTCTCAGCACATTTATTTATCATAGAGTAGGTCCAAATCATTTATGACAAAGCACCGCCTGTACATTTCATATAGTGCCACCGAGCACCCATGCGCAATAATGTGGCGATGGTGCTGCCACCTGTAGCTCAACGTTACGATGAACAGTAATGAATAAATGAAAATAAAACCACAAACATATCTGCAATGCCAACATAACCTGAAGAATTCCCACCTAATCAAAATAATATGTGGAATTTATGATATCCATGCCTAATTTACTTATAGCTTATGTAAACCAAACACACTTACGAGATTCGTAATACTTGCCACCTGAGCCACCAGTGTTTAAGAGTAGTTCAGAAGGAAAATATGCAGAAGAACTAGGCAATCCTCAATGACCTGGTGAGAGAACGAGTGTTTGTTTACCCTCGCCGTGTATAATTTGTGCAAACGCGTGCTTGTCTAGCCCACTTACTCAGAGGCAACCACGATCATTGTAGCATCTAGCCTCAGGCCTGTAGACTCGGCTGATTGCTGTCTCTAAAGCACACAGACCTATTAATAAACCAGCTCACTATATTGAAAGGATTCCTTAATTTACTTGAATAATTTTAATTTTGCCACACCATATGTGACAGCAGTGTGCTCGCCTTCTCAGCCATTTCCTCAGAATGAGTACATGCCACAGTGCATATAGATGAGACACATGACAGCCTAATGTTTCGACAGAAGACTTTCAGCGTTGCTAAGGAGAAACAATCATTGTATGTGCCTAATGTTATTTTCGGCAAAAATGAATAAAGTAAGCAAAACTGTTGGGAGCTCTGTTCAGCTGATGCAAAGAATACACATTTTGAAAGTTTGAGAAAGGCGAGTCAACCTATTTTTATCCAAAAGTAAAAGCAGGATTCCCGGGTGGCTGTAATGGCATCTTAGTCGGGGGGCTGCGTCGATGCTAAGAACGAGCAGCGGATGTTGACCCTGCAAGCAGTGGCGTAGCCAGAAATTTTGTTCGGGGGGGGGCTACGCCACTGGCCGAATATATATATATATATATGTGTGTGTGTGTGTGTGTGTGTGTGTGTGTGTGTGTGTATTTTTTAATATATTTTTTATATATATGTATTTATTATTTTTCATTTAGGTGGTCAATGATTTATTAAAAATTCGCCAAAATTGAAAATTTTCGGGAAACGAAATTATCAAGTTTAAAACTCCGTGACTCAACAATGAAAAATGATATCGCAATTCTGTGAATTGCATATAATAGTACATCTATAGCGCACAACATAGATATGTTACACATGAATCTCAAAAAAATTTAGTATTGCGGAAATACGGCTTTTGCAGAACCCTTGTACATAACGTAACCAATTCACGTAAGATAGAAATTTACACAGCAAACTTGTCCGCTTTGACTGTTATAATATATGCCGTTTACAGAACCACAATATCTGTTCTTCATGCATAGCTATTAGTTTGTAAACGTCGTGCTTCTATTTTTTCAAACTTTCGAATTTTCCAAAATATTTCAAACAAAATTCAGGCCCTAAATCGAAGTTCTGTTTCCAACAGACACTAGGATATAACTTTCTCTCTCAAATGCAACCAATTTCAATAAAAGCGATTAGCAGGATTATCTCAGAAAAGCGTTTCTGCGTTTTACAAGTATTTGAACAGGCCGCGTCGGATTGGGCCCGAGCTAAAGCTTCCTCTTAAACAATTTATCGAGGGATCAAATACACGAATAATAACTGCATTGTCATTGCCAAAGATGCTTCAAACGAATTCTTGAAAGCTACGCTCTGTAAATGCAAGTAAAATATGTATTTTTTCATAAAATATTATACTCGTATGTGCTAAAAATTGTGCCCAACATAACTGATGTCAATGCTTCCATGTTTTTTTTTCTATTTATTAGGTAAAGAAAATATCACACGAACTTTAGAACTATATCAGTTCGGAACCAGGAAAGCAGTGTATGCCGCTGATATGAAAGTTAAAAGGCAATGAAGTGAACAAGTTGAAGACAAATATGCCAATGAAACTTTGTCATTCAAGAACCGTGCCTACATTCTTGTATATATGCAATGGCCAGTGAAAAATCTCAATGACGCTGTCGTTTGTTCCAATGTATTACGCAGGAGTAGCTGTCCCTTGTCGTGTATCGTGAGTAATTGCACCGAAGTTATAGTCGCGACAGAGAGCACGTATAAAAAGCAGAAGTTCTGCACGATGGTTTTGGCTCAGTCTTGGAATGTCTTTGCAACGTCCTTTGAACCGTTTGCTCCAACGCTTCACAGTGGTCAATGAAATGCAGTGTTCAACGTACACGGCAGTCATGTGGCGATTAATTTCTGTTTTGGAAACACCTTCAGCTGTCAAAAACTTCGCGACACCGAGCTGTTCAACTTTTGAAGTGTCCATTATGTGACGCAATCATATTCAACCCAGTGTATGAGAGCATTAAAGAACATTTATCTTCACACCTGGGTGTCACTTTTGTAAATGAGACATGCCGTTCTCCTACGCTCATGCTTGAATTAGGAAGGAACAGCGCCAACTAAGACGAACACAAGAGGGGAGAACGACACAGGACAAGCGCCTGGCGCTTGTCCTGTGTCGTTCTCCCCTCTTGTGTTCGTCTTAGTTGGCGCTGTTCCTTCCTAATTCAAGTATGCACCATCTAGCCCAAATGAATGTTCTCCTGAACTACGCTCATGCCTCGCAGATAATGAACCGAACCATTATTGCGCGGTTAGGGTAGGCTCACTTTCATTTGACTCGCCTTCGTACATTAGAAATGCAAAGATACAATGGGATATGCAAATGCGAAAATTCGGCTTGATAAAGGACAAAAAAGTGTCACTGGAAACAAAGTTCACTGCATGTATACACAAAACCTCGCAACAAGATATTTAAGTATGCGCATAAGTCTCCAATGAGTCTATGTATGTAAGAAGAAGTAACTGTATATAATGCCTCAAACAAGGCAAATAAACATGTTGCACAATCAAAGATTCCCAGAATCCTAGATTCCGCCCCCAATCCATCCACTCCCCCCGATGTATTGCGCGCGACGGAAGGCGGCGCGCTTGCTCCCCGCTTTTCTCCTTTGCGCCCACAAGACTGAGCCACCATCGTCGGCTCACCCATTCCACCTCCCCTCCTGCGCTTTCACTCGCGCATACAGCATTCAGCGCGTGGTCGCGATGTTATAACTTTTGGACTTTATACGAAACATGAGGGCGATGGCAGGAATGCGCCTGGAGTGTCCTTATAATTGCTTTCGCAATAATAAAATAAACGTATCCGGCAACTGAAGCGTCCCGTCGCCCATTACTTTCCGCAAAAGAAGTATCAAAATCGAACTTTCACCATGCGCCAATTCGCTGCGCCGCAACAATGTTATTTTTTTTCTGTGAGGCGGAGGCACCGAAATGAAAAAAACGAGCGCATAGGAAAGTATGTTGGCCAGAATCTAATGCCTACTTCGGGCACCTAATAGGGCTAGGGAAGGAATACCGAAGAAAACATGAGACGCTTGGTCCACTGAGAACCATACGCATACTGCTCAGTATCCTACAGCTGCGAAACAAGACTTTCCGTAAAGGTTCCGCTCAAGGAATTCGGTGCAATCGTTCGAGTCCCCATAGTGATGGCGGCGAGCGACCATTGTTTTTTTTTTTCTCGTCTGCTAGCCAGAAAGCGTCCAAAACTCTGTCCGGTGAAAATCCACTCGGCCAGAGCAAACCGAACGCGCACCGAAGTGCACCGCACGGTGGTCGGGGCCATACGAGAAAAACGTATGCGCTCTTGCTGGGTCTGGCAGCCCGCGGGTAGGGTAGCGAGAACAAAAAAAAAATTGAAGAGGCTCAATGTGTCCTCGCGAATAAAAGTCAAAGTGGAAAAAATAAATAAGAACGTAGTTACTTTGGCTGGCTTTAGTGTCTTGACATGGATGTTCTGGCGTAGGTTAAAAAAAATGTTCATATTTTTTTATCTGACATGACGGCACAAATGAACCACCCCAACGCTTCGTCTCATTGGACCTCGCTGCCTGCTTTGTCAAATCGTCTGCTAGTGTGTTGATTTGGCTTGTCTCGTTGTATGTTCTGACGTAAGACTTTAGAAAAGTTAATAGACCTTTGGCGTCAAATGTTTATAACAACATTAAACCCACAAAGTTCCGCAATTGAAAATCTAAAGCACAACTTTGTGGAAATGTCAATGCACCTCTCACATCAAGAGCTTATGAGATATATACCCATAAAGTTTCGCAATTGATATCCATGCGCTCCTTAGATTCCGTGGCCTCAGTGAGATGCCGCGGCGAGCCCGCTCACCATCAAAGCGCCCTTGAAACTTTCTGCTCGGATGGGACTGCTTGACGTTATGTGACTCCCGGTTTATGGGCGTTGCCACGAAATCCAGCCCGAGTTTGCAATCTTCGCGGTTAAATGTCTTTTCGAGCGTCAAAAAGACATTCTAGACAAAATCCAAAGTGATTTCCGGCGCCGGTGGTCGCTTTGGTCGGCGGTGCATGGACAGCACGAAAAAATTTCGGGGGGGGCTGAAGCCCCATAAGCCCCCCCCCCCTGGCTACGCCCCTGCCTGCAAGGCCAGGGTTGGCGGCTTTCCCAAAAGTGGGGATAACGCAGAGACGGACGGTCGCCACTAGGGCTCCTCCTCCAAAATTCCGGGGACTTAAAAATAAATGCAGGAAAGGAGGAAGAGTTTATATTCAAAATAAGCTGTCCGTGGGGTATACGTGGGGCTCTATGTCGAAGCTGGTCGAGCAAGGAACGTAGACTAAGTGTTGCGCGGCCGCTGCAGGAGAGTGTTGCGCGGCTCTTGCTGGACACAGAAAGCCTCGCCTGAAACACGGATTCGTGAACCATAAAGCATCTCGGCTGCGCTTACTCCGAGGTCATCCTTTATGTTGTTCGCAGCCGCCGTAGTACAAGGGTAGCCTTTCCACCGAGTGCTTTCTATCGAGCATGGTGGTCATTGACGTCTTCAGTTATCGGAAGAGATGCTCGACCATGCCATTGCTCTGCGGGTGGTAAGCTGTGGTGTTATGAAGGCAGGTGCCAAGCAGTCTCGCCAGGGTGGAAAAAAACGAATTTTGGAATTGCCGGCCTCGGTGAGTAGTTATGCGATGAGGGCAACCATACCGCCGCACCCATACAGCATCGAATGCTTACGCCATGGTTTTTCCCGTGATGACTTGCAGAGGGGTGCCTCAGGCTACCTTGAGTACAGGTCAACACACGTTACGAGGTTTTTCGCAGACTGGAATAGGAGGCCCCAACAAATCTAAATCCACGTGATCGAAAGTGCTCTCTCGAAGTCAGAACAGCTGCGCCACTGAAAGCGCGTGCCAAGTCCTTTTCACGGCGTGAGAGGCTTCACAATTTCTTGCCCAGCTTCAAACATCTATGTTTATCCCTCGCCAGATGAAGCGGTCCGTGATAAGCCTCTGTGTCACACAGATGCCGAAATGCGTTTGCCGCGCAGTGAACCAAATACTGTCCACTAAAACTGAAGATACACGACAAGGGCAGGAGCTGCTTGCGATATTTCGCACGTGACCAGTGACCAGTAGGGAAGCGGCACCTCCGCAAAACTGTACCGACGAGCCTTCTTCCCGCAGTTGGCGTAGCTTGGAGTAGGTTTGGTGAGCGGCGACTAGAGCTGGGAAATCCAAAGGGCCCGCAGGCACAGTGGCGATCCACGACAGGGCGTCAGCTGCCTCATTTTCGGTCCCAGAGATATGGTGGATGTCCGTAGAAAATTCAGAAATAAAGGAAAGTTTCCGAAGCTCACGTTCAGTGTCCTAGGAATCGTTATTGTTGAAAACCTAGGATAGCAGCCTATGGTCAGTCAGAATGTAAAAGCTGCAGCCTTCAAAAACAGAGCAACGGAAATGCTTGACAGCTCAATAGATGGCCAACATCTCTCTCCCGAAGGTGCTGTAGCGAGCTTCTGTCGGTTTCAGTCGTTTTGAGAAGTCCAGTGGCTTCCAGACTGCGCTATTGTGCTGCTGCAGTACTGCCGCCACTGCTTTGCTCGAAGCCTCGACTACCATAAGGCGAGTTGGTGTTAGGGCCAACAGATCATACAGCAACAATGCAGTCACCAGCCGCGTTTTGGCTTCCTGGAAGGAGTTTCCGTGCTTTCAGGCCCACTGGAAGCTAGGCGGCTTTTTGGATTCACTATGCCGCAGATGTGTCTTTTCGCCACACGTATTCACCTTGACACTTTTTTAGAGTGTGTGTGGGTTTCCATAAAACATAAAGCAGGCCTAATAATCATTGGTGCTTTTTATCGACCTCCTGACATGGGCAATACGTTTTCTCGTGAATTCCAACGGCTCTTTGAAATCATTGCTGTTCGTTTTTCTAAATCTCTAGTTCTAATTTTCGGTGATTTTAATTTCCCCGAAGTTCATTGGGCTAACCTTTCAACAGCAACCTACCTATCTGAGGCCCACACTTTCCTGCAGTCATGTCTCGACTTTTCTTTAACACAGCTTATCACCCGTCCTACGCGATCTTCGACTACATCCGCTAATATTTTAGATCTAGTATTAACCACTGATCCTGACGTGTGCTTCGACTTAACTCATCAAGATGGGCTATCTGACCATGATATCATAACAGGCAGTCTTGCAGTTTCCCTTCCAAGACGTCCGTGCTCTGATAAGTACATCCGATGTTACAATCGAGCGGATTTTGAGAGCATTAACTCCGCGCTATCTGACTTCTCTTTATATTTCCTCAATAGATGCCAATTTCAAACCATCGAACATAACTGGGCTGAACTTAAAACCACTCTTACTGAACTAATTAATCGATTCGTCCCTCTAACAAAAATAGCCTGCACCCCGACAGCCCCGTGGTTTACCGTAAAGCTTCGGCGCCTCAATAATGAGAAAAAGCGTTTATATCGTAAAGCCGATAAAACCCGCGACGCAGATTCCTGGCACCGTTATAAGACCTGCGATAAGCAATATCAGTCACTGCTAAAATCATCTAAACGACATTTCTTTGCCCATGACCTATATTCTATGCTCACTAACAATCCTCAACGTTTTTGGCGCGTAATAAACCCGAAGAGCTATCCCGATTTAACACTAGTCGATGAGCACGGTGATATGGTCCACCACTCGGAATGTGCTGATTTATGGAATAGTGCGTTTTCATCTGTATTCACACAGGAAGACACCATATCTTCACCAACCCTTGACAATCTCATTAACAAATCAATGCCAGAAATAATTATTAGCGAAGCAGGTATTTCTTCTTTACTAAATAAACTTAAAGTTTCTTCCGCCTCTGATCACACTGGCATTAATAATAAAGTATTAAAGCATTTGTCACCTAGTTTATCACCTATATTATGTGCACTCTTCTCGCAGTCTTTATCAACTAACACTATTCCGCACGATTGGAAGGTGGCAAAAGTCATACCCATTTTTAAGTCCAGAGACCGAACTCGCCCATTAAATTACCGCCCCATCTCCTTAACTAGTACTATTTGTAAATTACTTGAACACATCTTGTATACTGAAATTATTAACTACTTAGAAGAGCACAAAATTATTTTTGATTACCAACATGGCTTTCGTCGTGGTTATTCATGCGAAACACAGTTAGCCGGCTTTTTACATGATATACATTCATACCTAGACCTAGGGTTTCAAGTTGATGCTATCTTCCTGGATTTCTCGAAAGCTTTCGATCGCGTTGCTCACCATAGACTAATACTGAAGCTAATGAACCTTAACATACACCCAACCGTTATTGGATGGATTAAGGATTTCCTCTCATCCAGGGTACAATATACGTCTGTTAACAACAGTAATTCCTCATATACCAAAGTAACCTCCGGTGTTCCGCAGGGCAGCGTTCTTGGCCCTTTACTTTTCTTAATCTATATTAATGACCTGCATAACTGTGTGTCTTCCCACATCAGACTTTTTGCCGATAACTGCGTAATATATCGATTAATTTCATGCGACAATGACACAGATATTCTTCAAACCGATCTTAACGCTATTAGCACATGTTGTTCAACATGGTTGATGACTCTTAATACAGCTAAAACGAAGTTATTATCATTTACTAGGCGCAACCACCGTATTCCAACATCGTATGTAATATCTAACAACATAATTGAACTTACAACTTCATATAAGTACCTTGGTGTTCACTTAGTCTGATCTAACGTGGCATCATCACATCCGCCTGACGTTGGCATCAGCTAACCGCTCTTTAGGCCTCCTCAAACGCAACCTTAAGCATGTTCCAGCTAAACTACGCAGACTAGCATACATCACATTAATACGCCCCAAACTCGAGTATGCATCTGCCATCTGGAATCCTTTTCAAACATATATCGCCCAAGAAATCGAATGACTGCAAAACCGCGCGGTCCGTTTCATTTTTTCTGATTATTCACCCTATACTAGCATTTCAGCACTAAAAGCTCGCGCTCAGCTTGACGACTTATCTCATCGCCGCAGAATTGCCCGCCTCTCACTGCTGCACAAGCTTTATCATCATCCGCACCTTCACCGTATCTTCGAACCAGCGACAGCCTTCTTTCCACGCACAGACCATATCTTCAAGATAAAACGCATCAGTTGTCGCTCAGCTAACTATGCTAACTCCTTTGTTCCCCGAACAATTGTTGAATGGAATAACCTACCATCACACATTGCCACTCAAACCGATTTCGCATCCTTTCAGGAACTATTAGGCAATAGTTACGTGTAAATATCCATAATGTACCGTTTCTTCATACGTTGTTCAGTGTATATATTGTTTTGATCATTTGTCTTACCATTCTGCGTGCACATTGCACAAGTCGATTCATGTCTTATTAATTTGTTAACGTGACAACTGACGCATTTTCGAGCAACACCCCGTTTTACTTCTTTTACGTTGTACCTATTTTATTCCCTTAATTTATTTTCGCAGACAGTTTTGTATTTTCTGAGTTTCACTTGCCTAATGTATTTCGTATATTGTTTTACTTGTGTATTTTGCTAAATATCGTACTTTTGTATAACTTTCGTGTTTTCTTTTGTAAAAATTTTGTATAACTTTTGTGTACTTCAGTTGTTGTTGTTTTTCCCGTAACGCGCAAAGCTCACATCTTTTTCATGTATCTGTACCCCCTATGTAATACTCCTTCGGGGGCCTTTAGGGGTATTATGAAATAAATAAATAAATAAATAAATAAATAATAAATGTGTAAGCGGCTGAAGAACTGGCGCACAGGATGGTACGAAGCGCCTGTGAAAATGTATGAGCCCCAGAAACTCGAGCAACTTGCGGAATGAGGTTGGAGAAGGGAAGTCGTCAATTGCCTGAAGCCATGATTCCATTAGCTTCATACCTTGCGGTGAAATGGTACGCGGTCGTCAAATTAATCTTGCTCTATAGTTTGGTTCCTGCGAGACGACCACTGAAGTCGTGTGTGGGGAAGTGGGTATTGATCCGGGAGTAGTGGCGGGTATTAAACGCTCGGTAATCGCCGCAAGGCCGCCAGTCGCCATGGGCCTGCTTGGAACCAGACGGAGTGGTCAAGACCAATTGCTGGAGAAAGGACGAATAGCTGAAGCATGTGTTCAACTTGCAACCTCTACCCAGTGAGCCTTCATGGCCGAGCACGATAAGTGGTGCGGTGGCAGTGATATCATCTGTCACCATGTATTTCGCGTGCAGTGCATCGTTTCATGGCTTCCTAAGTTGCGGGTACACAGCAAGTATCTTGTTGTGCGTAGATACCGGCAGAAATGGTAGGTGCGGTGACGTTGGACTGCAGGTCAAGTACATCGATGGAAGTGATGGTATTCTTTAGGCGCCGATCGTGTATAGTCACATAAAGGTTGAAATGGCCGAGGAAGTCCGCTCCGAATATGACAAGGCTGACGTCGGCGATCACGATCATCCATCTTGCAAGTCTGGAGTCCGATGCCTAGTGTCATTCACCGGAGCCCATACGATGTCACGGCAGTGTTGTTCACTGTGTGGAGCGTGGGTGTGTACTGGCCGCGTTGGCGATCTCCGGCCGGGGCGGGATCGACAGACAGCTCGGCTCCGATGTCAATGAGCAGGCGAGTGCCAGTGATGCGGTCAACCACGAAGCATAGGCGGCTTGCATGAGTGCCGATGTCGCATATAGCCGTTAGTGACTGGTCGGTGCGTTTCCCGTCCGTGAACAGGACTGAATGCAGCGACTTGCTTGTTCGTAAAAGAGACGGTGGTGCCAGCAAAACTATCGCGGTTAGTCTATAGATGCACTGCTAGACGGAACCTAGTGGTGACGCCAAAGTTGGTCGTCAGCGTTGCCTACAGTAGTCAGCGTCTCCGGTGGACTAGTGCGACTGTCGACTGTTTCCTCCAGGGGCGATAATCGGTCCCCTGGCTCTGATATTCTCGCAGCGGTGATCTGTAGCTCTTTCGAAGACGAGCAGTCGCAGATGCGGGGAGCAAGTCCGTCTAGCCAATCGAGGCCTATATGTCGAATCCGATAGTACCATGCAGGCAGACTGTGGGATGCGTTACAAGGACAGTTGTCCGTGAAGTGACTAAAACCCAGAGATTATTAAGCCAAACGCTGGGAAGCTGAAGCTCTTATGTGATCGAAAGGAAACGTAATCGTGCTGTCGTCTCTTTCAGCAAAAGTAGGAGCAGCGTACTTCATAGCCAGCGTTCGAAAAAAAAAACCTATATGTTCTGGGTCACAACTTGTTGGGACGTAGGTTTACCGGAGGAACGCAATACCCATTTTGAGAACTTGATAACGGAGAGTCAACTGGATCTTGGGTAAACGCAACAGCACATTTTCGGAGTGGTTTGGTGGCGTCCTAGTCGGGGAGCTGCCTCGATTCCAAAAAAGACCAGGGGATGATGGCGCCTCAAGACGAGGGAAACCGGCTTTACGAGAATCGGGGACAAAGCAGGGTCACACGGTCACTACAAAACTGTGCTTACAGTTGGCAAATGTGAAACTTTCATTGAATTGCTCTGGTCGCATAGATTCGAATACGTTTGTTCAATCGGCACATTTTTGTTATTGGCATATCTTCTACTATCCGTAAAAAAGCGTTTCTGTTTATGTGCCAATAATATTTACGTTTCAGGCACTATTCATGGCTACCATATCCTGTATTTCAATCTATATTCTGTTTCAAAACAGTCTAAAGAGAATTATCGGAACTATAACTGTCAGTGACTTTCTGTGGCAGCACAGCCAAAGCTACGCACACTCTCTCCGAGGCGCGGAGCTTCTGCTCTTCTGTTACTAGGCCAAGTAGTGCCGACGTTCTGCAGGTGTTTACAGGAACAGAAAAGAGAAAAAAATGGATAACTTAAAGCCAGAAAACTCGGAATGTCCGAATGCAAATATTTGTTTCTAAACGAGATGTTTATGTTGATATGAAAGAAATCTTGACCAACAACATATAAATAGTAGGTGTTACGGTTTTGTTTTACTATACGTAGGTTTCAGTGGCTTACGTTCACCGACTACATGCAGATACGCAATCAAATAGGTGTACTACGGTTCAATAGCAGTCACTGCGCTATCATGGAATGTTGCCACCTCGTATAAGATGCTCCTAGGGCCTACTTTTGTGATTTACTGGCAATACATGTATTTGGTACAGTGCATTCTGGCATGCAGGATTGTTTAAATGAACTCTGTTGGTGAACTCTTTGATGCAACTTTAAAGATTCCTGCTCATACAAAACGATTTGTATTGCGGAGCCCGCACCGTAGGGCTCACGTGCACAGATTATTAAGAATATACCATTCTCCAACAGGTTTCCTCAAGTTGTACAAAACAGCCTGTCCTAATTCATATTAATTCGCCTCACTAGTCTACAGTGGCACCTTCATATTAAACAGTAATTTCATAAAAGGCCTATAGGCTTATAACATCACACCACACTACTACTCGACCGCCGAATTTTCTTGTGCAAGTGGCCATCACGCCTTAGCCCAATTAATCGCGATAACCTTCCGTTTCACTTCAAACTGTTTTTCTATATCACAACCTGCCCCGATCTCTACAACTACGTTGCACGTGAAAGGGTTTTTAAAGATGACATGAGAATACAATTTCCTTGTTTCCGCGTCGCACAGGCAATACTGGAGTGTGCATAGAATACAGCTTTTGTAACGCTCACTTTGCCGATTATGCTATATTTTGTGACGCTATTACTGTTTTGTACTAAGGTTCGCGTTCCACACCGTTTGCTTTCCACCCCCATTCCACCCCCTTCCATCTCTTTCCAAGTCATTTCCACCTTGACTTGTCAACCTGCCGTACGTTTGTTGAATGTAAACTGTTCTTGCTTATAGTTTGCTAAAAAATTTATTTTCATTTTCTGAGTGTTCAGCCACAGCACTTTGTCCTATATATATTTTGTACCATGTGTAATTACATTTTTGTGGCATTTTTTGCTCAATTCTTTTTTGATGTACGTACATAGGGGGCCGTGCAAAGTAAGAATATTCCAATCTGTTTTTATACTAATCTGCAACCATCGAGCGGTAACCCGCAGCGTAGTTTGAAAAGCACAATGAAACGTGCTGCTCCTTTAAAGCAGGTCACGTTTTTGCTTTCATATCGAATATCTTTGAAGAAACCAAGTTGCACATTCAAAAAAGACATACACGGGGAAAGGAGACGGCGAGGCAAAGAGCGCAAACTATCAGCTGGTTTTATATGTGTGAAGGTGCCTTATATATTCAGAACTGCAGGAAATGAAAGGATGAGGTGAATGGGCGGGGGAGAGTACAAAAAACCTAAGTCAACTTGTAGTCAGCAACAGCTGCGCAGTAATGTTTTTTCCTTTTGGTACAATTTCACAGAAGTGTCGCGAACACATTTATCGTCGCCTTCCTTTATGTGGTAGGCCTCCAGAAGCTCAGGCGAAGTTTTATTTTTACTTTTGCCTATAATTTTTTATGTTCTGAAGCAAAGGCACGCATCCACTGCATGTAAGGCAATGAGCGGGCAAGTTCACTCCTTCTTTATTCGGAATTGAACGGGCATGATTCCCTGTGCGTTCATTCACACAATGGCTTGCTTGACCCATGTAGACGTCTCCGCACTTGAGTGGGATTTCATATACCACGCCTGTGGCACATTTCAAACATGTTTCACTATGCTTTACGCTGCATATACTGCCTCGAGCTCGTTGGCTACAGAGTCTCGGGCACAAGCCTGCGAGTTTCTGTGGAGCAGAAAAAACGACAGGGGTGTCATGCCTCTTCGCCACCTTTATTATGTTCTGCGCAGCTGTGTGCATATATGGCACAACCGTAGTCTTCTTTTTTGGCTTTTCCCTCTTTTGATCTTCCTCAGCAGATCCTCAGACAGTCACAGTTGATATGACGTCGCAGGGGAGGACGGATGGAAGTAACCTTTCAGTTTGATTCTTGAAGCTTATGCGCATTACATGCGGGCATGACTTGGTAAGTGCAAATTCCAGGCACTAGCTAGCTATTGCTCTCTTGACTGCCTTCGAATGCAGAGAGTCATATGACAGTAGCTTTTTCTTTGCTCGTAGAGCGTAGTGCCTGCAGATATGTTGCAAGCCAAACTTCAGATTAATATTGTCACGTGGTGGTGACGAAGAACACAGTAGCAATACTGTGAACAACAAAACTAACTTTTATTGGGCGAACCTGTGCCCATATAACAGGCTACACTTATAGCACAACAATAGCGGCGAATACGGTCGGGATGGTTGAAAATCTGATCCGCGGGTCAAGCGCGTCGGCTTTTATACATAAATCGACGAATGTTCCAGACTAATCGTTGCGACCCGCGTGCCTTTCACAAAGTTCTACGCCATTCGCGTCAGCCGATGAAATCAGATAACACAAGGTTCGGCGATAACAGTGAGCGGATAGAAGTATCGTTAACTTTCCAGAAACTTCGGATACATGGAGGCGCGTCCCGCGCTGTGCGATAACATTTGTTAAGCAGCGAAACGTGGTCGCCCGATAAAGATAAGAACACGTGTCAATACCCCCCTCTTATAAAGCTTCAACCCGATGCTGCAAACAAACGAAAGTAATAAAGAAAAGCAATCGTAGCACAGAAAACAACAAAATAAGGAAGTTAGTTAGCGCCCGTAGAAGGGTTTAAGGTACACCACGTGGACCACTTCAGATCGTGCGCGGCGCCGTTGTGAATGCGAAATGCGGTCTGGCACGACCTCATAGTCCAGTGCGCCAATACGTCGGATGACCTTGTAGAGTCCGCAATAGCGTCGCAGTAGTTTCTCACTGATTCCTCGTCGGCCTATCGGGGTCCATACCCAAACACGGGCGCCGGGCTGGTACTCGACGAAGCCTCGTCGGAGGTTGTAGTGTCGGCTGTCGGTCCTCTGCTGGTTCTTGATCCGCAGGCGGACGAGCTGTCGGACTTCTTCGTCGTGCTGTAGATAGGTAGCGACGTCAAGATTCTCCTCGTCAGTGACGTGCGGCAGCATGGCGTCGAGTGTCGTCGTCGGGTTCCTGCCGTAAACCAACTTGAATGGCGTGATCTGTGCTGTTTCTTGCACCGCCGTATTGTAAGCGACTGTTACGTACGGGAGGACCGCATCCCACGTCTTGTGCTCGACGTCGACGTACATTGCTAGCATGTCGGCTAGGGTCTTGTTCAGACGCTCCGTCAGATCATTCGTCTGCGGATAATAGGCAGTTGTCCTCCTGTGACCTGTCTGGCTGTATTGCAAAATGGCTTGCGTGAGCTATGCTGTAAAAACCGTTCCTCTGTCGGTCATGAGGACTTCTGGAGCATCATGTCGCAGCAGGATGTTCCCGACGGAAAATTTCGCCACTGCCACTGCCTTTCGGTAGAGCTTTAGTTTCAGCGAAGCGGATGAGATAGTCCGTCGCCACGACGATCGACTTATTTCAGGATGTTGACGTCGGAAACGGCCCCAACAAATCCATCCCAATCTGCTGGAATGGTCGACGAGGAGGTCGGATCGAATGTAATAATCCTGCAGGCCTTGTCAGTGGTGTCTTTCGTCGTTGACAATCTCGGCATGTCTTGCCGTAACGGGCGACGTCGGTGGTCAGACGCAGCCAGTAATACCTTTCCTGTATCCTCGACAACGTCCGAGAGAATCCGAGGTGTCCAGTGGTTGGATCGTAGTGTGGGGCATGCAGTACTTCTGGACGCAACGCTGATGGTACAACAAGAAGGTAGCTGGCGGGGACTGCTGAGAATTTTTTGACGAGCAGGTTGTTTTGTAGCGTGAACGAAAACAATCCGCGCTTAAATGCCCTAGGGATAACTTCGGTGTTCCCTTTAAATACTCGACGAGGCCTTTTAGTTCCGGGTCTGCTCACTGCTGTTTAGTGACGTCTTCCGCGCCTATTATTCTAAGGAAGGCGTCGTTGTCCTCGTCGCCTTGCGGCGGGCGATCGATGGGGGCGCGTGATAAGCAGTCGGCGTCAGAGTGTTTTCTTCCGGACTTGTATATTACGGTGACGTCAAATTCTTGCAGTCTGAGGCTCCACCGTGCCAGTCGTCCTGAAGGGTCCTTTAAGTTTACTAGCCATCACAACGCGTGATGGTCGCTGACGACTTTGAATGGCCTGCCACAGAGGTAAGGGCGGAATTTCGCTGGAGCCCAAATGATGGCGAGGCATTCCTTTTCAGTCGTGGAATAATTGCCTTCCGCTTTTGACAGCGAGCGGCTAGCATAAGATATCACCCTTGAAGACCGTCTTTCCTCTGGACTTGGACGGCACCGAGGGCTAGGCTACTGGCATCAGTGTGGATTTCAGTATCGGCGTCCTCGTCGAAGTGTGCAATACCGGCGGTGACTGCATGCGTCGTTTGAGTTCTTGAAATGCGTCGGCCTGCGGTGTTTCCCACTTGAACTCGACATCACATTTCGTTAGATGTGTTAGTGGCTCCGGGATGCGTGAAAAGTCCTTGACAAACCGCCTATAGTAGGCACACATCCCAAGGAATCTGCGCACTGCCTTCTTGTCGATTGGCTGCGGGAACTTTGCAATGGTAGCTGTCTTCTGCGGGTCGGGACGCACTCCAGATTTGCCGATGACGTGGCCTACGAATAGAAGCTCTTCGTAAGAGAAGCGACACTTTTCCGGCTTCAGAGTGAGCCCTGATGATTTGATGGCCTCTAATACTGTCGCAAGCCGCTGAAGGCGATCGTCGAAATTTCCGGCAAGGACGACGACGTCATCCAAGTAAACAAGACAGGTTTGCGACTTCAATCCTGCTAAAACCGTGTCCATCACGTGCTGGAACGTTGCAGGCGCCGAGCACAGTCCAAATGGCATAACCTTGAACTCATAGAAGCCGTCTGGCGTGATGAAGGTGGTCTTTTCGCGATCGCTTTCGTCGACTTCTATTTGTCAGTAGCCAGACTTGAGGTCCGTCGATGAGAACTATTTAGCGTTGCAGAGCCGATCAAATGCGTGGTCTATCCGCGGGAGGGGGTATGCGTCTTTCTTCTTGATTTTGTTCAGTCGAAGATAATCGGCGCAGAAACGTAGGGTTCCGTCCTTTTTCTTCACTAAAACAACTGGAGGCGCCCACGGACTTATCGACGGCTTGATAATGTCGTCGTGGAGCATTTCGTCGACTTGTTTCTTAATAGCGTCACGTTCTCGCCTCGAAACCCGGTAAGGGCTCTGGTCACGGTGGTCACCTTCGACGACGCCTTCTACGTCAGCGAGCATTTCGGTGCCGACCGAAATAACAATGGTGGAGCGAGGCGGGATGCTCACTTGATCTTCGAGCACACTCAAGGCGTGGTGACTACGTGAGCTTTTGGAGGCCTACCACATAAAGGAAAACGACGACAAATGTGTTAGCGACACTTCTGTGGAATTGTAGCAAAAAGAAAAGATTTTTCTTCGCCGTTGTTGTTGATTACAAGTTGACTTAGCTTTTCTTGACGCTCCCCAGCCCATTCTCCTCATTCTTTCGTTGGCTGTGGTTCTGCATATATAAGGCACCTTCGCACAAATAAAACCAGTTGATAGTTCGCGCTCTTTCCGCTTCCGTCGCTTCTTCCTGTGGTTGTATTTTTGAATGTGCAACTTCGTTGTTCATAGCCATGCTAGTAACAAGTTCTTCTGAAAATCCAACAGCATTGCGTACATTGAGCAGATTTACTTATCAAATTGGCTGACAAAAATTCGGGAGGATGCTCAAGTGGGGAGGAGTTCGATGGGGCGAAGCCAGAACAGTGAAAGTAGATAACTGGCTGAAGTAGAACTGGCTCGTGGAACCGGCATGGCAGAAGCGGTGCCGCTCACGTTTTTCTTGCTGCTTTTGGAGGCTCATGTCATCTCTGCTTTGAAGCAGCCTTTTGGCGACGCCGTTTCATGTACGTCAACTACGAGTTCACCCTTTTGGTCTGGGATGTGCGTTGATGGATCAGCGAATGGAACTTCGTCTGCTGCTCATGACGACGAATCGACAAGCATAGCCGCTGACTTCGGCCGATGTACCGTGCCGATCAAGGAACACTGGTGCAGTGAACGCCTTATTGTCAGCCTACATATACCGGGATCTGGCAGTCACCCAGAGGGGCGTGGAACCGGCATGGCAGAAGCGGTGCCGCTCACGTTTTTCTTGCTGCTTTTGCAGGTTAGTAATCCGAACTTGCATTGCTTTCGCACGCATTTTGTTTTGCCGGTTCCACCCCAAATGTTGTTTGCTTGCCTGAAAACTCACTCGCAAGTGAAAGATTATTCGCGTCATCGCTTTCGATTATTGCGTCGTATTTCCTTTTATCTGCTGCTGCTACTTTTAAGTGGCGACGTTGAGCTTAAAGGGAAGCTGAAAGGTTTTCCAGAAAAAATGAGTGAACATTTGTACATAATGGTTTTCGACCCTCCGAATTCGAATATCGTATCGAAATTGAGCGAAAGAAAGCGCAAATACATTTTATTTCGACGAAAAGTGCAGCAGCGGACACGCCCAGCTCGCGCGTCTTGTTTCCGCCTGTGATTGGTCGGGCGACTCGTGACGTCAACTTTAGCGACCGACCGCTGCCGCTCCACATGAAACGCGGTGCCAGGTAGTTTGGTGCCGTAATGGAAAATTAAGAGGTAATAGAAAATTTAGAGACTACGTTTTTCTGAAGAGTTCGGCGTAGCTCCCTACATGTACGAGCCGATTGCAAAGAGCCGGCCTCTCGAACAAGCAAACGATGCTGGTGCGAGCAGTGCTTTCGACGAGAACGAAAGCGAAAGCGAACGGAAGTCTTGGGATCTCCTCGTGTTGGAAATGCTCTTTGGTGAGTATGTTTTTTGCAAAGCGATCTAGTGATCTCGCCGATCTTTCGCCGATCTAGTGAGCTCGTTTCCGGTCAAGCAACTGCAGTGTTGTGTTCCTGCATGCCTCCTCGTGGAACGTAAGCGGGGATGCGATCGTCGGCATTTGTGCGCTGTCCAAAGCTGTCGGCAACCTACAAAGACGGTTCAAACACGTGAAAAGCTTCCCGGTTCATGCAGTACGTGTAGTGACCTTCACCTGTGCGCCATCCGCACACTACTCGTAACCGAAGTCGTAAAGGCGGCGAATTCCGTCGGCTACGTGGGACGGTCGGTTTCTCGCTGTGCGCGAGAGACGGGGGGAGTGTAGCGTCCTGGCGTGCGCCGGCTTTCCAGCACATGCAAACTCTACATTTGCACTGCGTTATGGTAGCAGCGTGCAGGCTGTTTTACAACACACGTACAAATAGAAAATTCGCGGCGCTTTGCGACGAAACCTGCGTCGAGGGCGGGAAATAAACATGCACCTTCCGTTCAGCGTGCTAACATAAAGGAGCTCGCAGTAAATCAAAATCCAGGTTTGGGCGAGTTCGTGTATTCATAAAGCCTTCCAACACCAGTTATCATCAGTCAGTCCGCACTCGTGCCGTCTTTGTTTTCGTTGCTCCGATCTTTTCGCGCTGCGTTTAGAAAGCCTGCTGGTGGAAATTCTGGTGATAATCGTCGTCACGGAAGTGGTTGGAGCACAGCAGTGTTGTTCTTGAGGGCTTGAAATTCTTTCGCTTTACAGCAGCCTCCCACTTCCTTAAAAGCGTCTTGTCTTGTGGGAAGCAATGGAAGACATCGTCGCGGCCGCTGGTGTTCGTGCAACCGTAGGCTGCACAGAAAGACGGCATGATCGGCCCACCACATCAGTTGATGCTGCGCACCTTGACCACCACTCTACATACACACAGACACACCAACAAAGAAATGCAGGGTCGATCGAAGCAGATTATGACGGCACGCACGCAGAAACAAGCACGGTCAGGCACGGTCGCGCAGGCTGCGAAGGAGCAAAACACTAAAGTTGACGTCACAACACCGCGGTTTCCGGTCTCCGCTCGCATCGTCAGCGTCAGCAGCAGCGCGCGGTATTCGACGGGGGGCGGAGCTACAGCGCAATTTCAACCGACGATTACGTCGCTCCTATTTGAAAAAAAAAAACCCAAATTTTACCTACATGGTTTATAAGGTTCCCGCATCCGTATATGAGCGTCTTATTGAATTCGACAGACTCTTCAGCTTCCCTTTAACCCTGGCCCGACCACTGCCGAAACTCTGCAGAGGCTCCTCGATGGTCAAGATAGCATTAAGGCCAAGTTAAATGCAATAGAACTAACCCAAGTTGAAAGTAAACGCGCTATGAGTGATCTCAGAGCCCGTGTAGCGTCTATAGAATCTAAAATATCTAGTATTGACCAAATTAACTGCGCAATTAACGAATGTAAGAAACAATGTGAAGAACACCAGCGTACGCTGGGTTCAGTTATGGCGAAGGTAGACTATCTTGAGAACCAGGGGAGGCGTTGTAATTTGCTTTTTCTCGGTGTAGAAGATACAAAACCAAATGAGTCAAGTGAGGACTCTGGAATATGTGTAATTGATGTGTGCAAATCAAAATTGGGTATCCAATCAGTGAATATGGCAAATGCTCACAGGCTAGGCAAATTCAAGAATGGTAGCAATCGTCCTTTAATAGCGACTTTCGCTTCCTACGTTGAAAAACAAAATGTTTTAAAAAGTGCTTATAAATTAAAAGGAAACAATGTCAGTATTTCAGAGGACTTTTCTGAGGATGTACGTAGAAAGAGAAAGCATCTATGGCAGTTCGCGAAATCGCGACAACAAAGTGACGACAAGATCAGTCTTAAGTACGACACTGTTATTATAAATGGTCAGAAGTACTTGTTTGATGATAATACAAAGGAGGTGGTACCAGTAATAAAGGATAAAGCAGATGCTACAAAGGGAGTAGAACCGGTCGGATGATGGCGTCGGCATAATGCAACGCATATTTTCTTTCTTGTAATTAGCTGCCGAAGCATTAGGAACAAGGTTGATGAATTTGCATCTCTAGTTGATATGGTAAAGCCGTCTATTATTCTCGGTACTGAATCATGGTTAGCAAATGAAGTTGCTGATGGTGAAGTATTCTCAGATCGATTTAAGTGTTATAGAAAAGACAGAGACATGCATGGTGGAGGTGTATTTATTCTTGTGGATTCCAAAATTTCTTCTTCTCAGATAAATGCTGGCACCGATGAATGTGAGGCTGTATGGTGCAGACTGACGCTTAATAATAGCAAAGCTTTAACTGTGTGTTCATTCTACCGCCCGCCTGATTCATCCGTTGATCTCATCCGTTGAAGGCAGTTCTTTTTCTGTGTGTGTTTAGTAGATTGTCTGATGAGTGCGAAAATCATGACAAAGCAATAAAATGTCTGAAAATTTATTGCAGTTCCAGAATCAAATGTGACAGCATGATAGTACAATCAATGACTATTAGTACAATGAAAGCGAAATAATTCCATAAATTGGATGCAAACAAGCAAACCAGTTTGACAGGAAATTTAAGCATTTTGCAAGCTTCAGTACAGTTGAAAATCTACAAGTGTAGCCAAGACTGAAATTGAGTGGCTCAAAACATGAGCTATTGGGCAGTCCTTGCACGCATTAGAACAGGCCACATTTGTTTTTGCATGTAAACGAGCATGCTACAAAAAATTATGCAAAGGAGGCCAGACAGCACCAATGACCTAGAACATAACGAAAGTGCCTTTGAATACCTATGCTATTTCTAATAGACATCTACGTACAACTTATTCTCTCACGTAACACGCAGCTGCAAAGAAAAAGAAGCATAGGTAGTACCACCCACTCTGAATCAATTTCCTTAGCACTGTTTCCTTAGCAATTCAAGCTTTCCGGCTAGAGAACATGACAAGTTCACAGCAAAATGGGCATAATGTGATAACAGCAGACAAACAGGTGATATCTCAGGCTGAAGTTAATTCAACAAGGGGACTAGTCGTCGGCAGGGAAAGAAAATCCAAGCAGACAATTCCAGCTCACACTTACATGCTACACAGATCTCACTACGTAGGTTCTTCTTGTGATGCCCCATGACCTAAGTAAGCATCAAAGAGGTTCATTAAAGAGTGGCACATGTGCAGTGGCACATATGCAGTGGCACACACCCAGTGTACATACACAAGTCTGTGTCAAAAAAGTTCATTGAAGAGCTGCATCTACCCAGTGGCCCCAAGTGCTCGTAGTAGCCCCAGGGGCACGTACTGAATTTCCACAAATATAAGGATTTTTTTCAAATTTTCTGGCCTCAGAAGACGCCTCGCATAATATAACCGACATAGACGCAAACAACAAGATCGCTCATAGAAATCGGTGTCAGCAACCTGCCAAACTCCCCTACTTCTACACACCTTGCTATGCTAACTAAACCCCCATGTTGAGCATTTAAACTTACCGCACCCTCTCTATGCACTCACTCATTTTGCTGGATATCCATGCAGTGGAGAAAAGTGAACTCTATAAATACTGCCACGGAAAACGGTTGTTACCCTAACGAAGAAGTTTACTTCTCAAAAAAATTTCCCCACCTGATATAACACTTGTTCTACCTCTGCTGATAACCTTCAGCTGAATATTGCGTATCACACAAAGCAGCAATTCAACTATAATTTTTAGTTTTATAATGAAACACAAATTTCTATGGGATGTGAAAGAAAATATAATACAGGAACCCTTAACAGTATCCATAAGTGTAAAATTTTTACACAGGCAAAGAGGCAAACACATAGCCACCAGGGCACACATAAGGCGTCATTACAAACATTATCTCTGCAAAAAGCCCTAACAGCCCGACAACAGATGGTGTTGCATGGAGCCATGCATGCATTTTAAAAAAAGATAGGTATTTTGTATTTTTTTCTTCCGCAAGATCAAGGCAGGCAGGCTGTGATGCTGTGCAAACAGTGGTGGCCTTCAAAAGGGAAGGAATCCACACAAAAAGCCATGGTACTGTTGAGATGGCAGTGCATGATAGAGAGCATTCTAAAAAACGAAACGTAAATAAATTATGTACTTATTGTATTGCAAATTGACACCACATAAATATTTAAACATAGCATCACGAATTATTCGACAGCGCTGAGGCATTCAATGCTACCACGCCAAGTGTATCTTGGCCACCTCAGATTTTAGGAAAAATTACAGCCCATTGCACAGCTGCAGATTGGATGAAGTGGAGAGTATGACGAAAGCCCGTCTGGTCGGGATGATGCATACTAAAAGGAAGACGTCCACACATCGACCAAAAATGGTTCATAAGGCTCCCGTGGGGAAGCCAAAACGTAAATAACTACTTTAAATCATTTTGGTCAGTGTCTGGACCTCTCCCTTTTAAGTTCCAGAATGCGCACACAGAATAATTTGCGGACATTTCACATCGTGTGAGCACCGTTATCTTGTAGGCTAAGGTTGACACATCACGGCACTGACAAAGCTAAAAGAAGTGTTTCTATGAATGACCACAAGGCTTTCCAGTATGTTTCATTATGCGACTGGGCCATTAATGTAATGTTTATTATCTGCGAAGAGTATCTTCTTATTCTGACTTCATTAGGTATAATAGACCTTTCAGCAATTTCTGAAAAGTATTTCCGTCCAGCTAGGGTGGTTTATAGGTGCAAATAACCAATTTAGGAACCCCTATCTTGTAGTGAAGAAAAAGCTTAGAATAAAGAAACCTATAGCTGCACTGATTAAAGGTTTCTGAAATTTTGAATCATCTCTTTATATCTGCAGACGCTATTTAATTAGGTATTAGGATGCCTTGTAGCACTGACAATGAAAGGAAATCATGGCAACACATTACAAAACTAACAAAATGAATGTGTTCTTGGCAATATATAGTGTTTTATTATACACAGATTATACAAAACACCAGCAGTAATGCGCATAGCTTCAGAGTGCACACAGTTCTCCAACATAATAAATACAGGTCAACATCATAAAGCAACACATAGGTAGTAGGGTTTTCCTTTCACATTGGCCTAAAAACCAATCACATGAGTATTCAGCCATAATATAAAGAGCACCTGCTTGCATGAATTCAAGGAACTTTCAGATGTGCAAAATTGTTTAGGAGCTTTTAAGCAATGGGCATGACACTACTATAATGGGTAATTTGTTGCCTGTAAAAGTGGTAAATCAGGTGAACTGCTCGTTGTCCTTCCGGTTAAGGATATTGCAGAAAATGTGAGGACAAGAAGATTATAGGAGCTATTTGGAACCTATGAATGTTAAGAAAGAAGATAATATGCGATATTACCATGCTGACAGACAGTCAGATAAAAGGTGGTACAAAGAAAATATTATACATAGATTACACAGATGCAAGCATTCTGCTTCTTTATTGCCGCAAAACTCGGCAGGTACAGAAGTGCTTCATCCCCAATACATTCACTATGGAGTTCTTTAGAGGATGCATCAGATTTGCAAGCTACAAGTGGTTTGGGTATTTCAGAGACAGACATCTGGCTTGTAAATGCAAGAGCATGACCAAATACTGCAAATGCTTCAGAAAAATGCTTTCACGGTAAGGGAAATGACAAAAACAAGAATGTGTAGGAAAAGACCAAACTGCCCCAAATTATAATTTTAGCAGTATAAGATTTTATGAAACATAATTACATTTCTAAGACAAAACAAAACCAACATGATATGCAGAGAATGGGTGCTGGATATCAAGCGACCTCACAAAACAATAATTACATACATAAAAACGACACATTCGCAGGAAATTTCACAATACACGACATATAAACTATGTGATTCATGATGCACCCATGCCATACATCATATTCTTCAAGTAACCAACTTATTCAGGATCCCAGTGGCAGGTTTGTTAATGCAGTTATTGGTTTCTTGGATGGAAAAGACCTTGTATACAAATCTGCACTTCCCTGCCTTATATTTCCAAAGTACGTGTGTACAGTCAAATTTTGACACAGTTTGGCATCTTTTGCAATGTTTTGTAAGATATCCAGATGCTATTACCACCTACATATGTGCACAATGCTCCTGCAGCCTGCCATTACCATAAATCCTGGTCTATCCTACGTAATATCCCAGTCACACGAGCACTTTCAAAGTCCTTTGAACCAAAGATCCTTTACCTCAAGGGAGAATGTGCACTGTCACACAGGCACAGCAAAGGAGCCCTACTCGAAGGGAGCTTTGAGTCAAAGGAGTGCGCGTTCATCCTTTGAAACATCAAGGGAATACTCTCGAGCCTAGAGGGCGTCTGGCAGCAGGAGAAATAATCTCTAAAAATATGGAAGTTCAATTTCTGCCTCTTCAGAACGAGATTATAAGTACTGAATACTGTTACTAACGTACTAAACACTTTCGGGACACCCGCAATCTCCATCATGAAAGCGCCGGTACAGCAACGCCGGCACGGCGTGCCGTCAGCAGCAACATTGACACAACACGGGTGCCACATGCGATTTGGTTCTTTGGTTAGTGGCTGCTAGGCATCCCATTCTCTTTGACTTATTTCTGTTCATCTTCTTTCCTTGTCACTTTTATTTTGTAGTTCTTTACCGCGTTTCCATGTACCTACCACTGCCTAGCCACAACGAACGAAACAAAGCAGCTGAAGCAAAGGCAACAAATAATCGACGCCAACGTGTGGTGTACGAAGCGATATACATGGTGGCCATCATTACAATCAATACATCTGTATGTGGTAAAGTAATGCCTTTACTACTTGTGCATATTGTTTTGATGTTTCTATGTATTAGGAAAAATAAATGTTGCAGAAAAAAATGTGACAAATTTATTATAAGACGCATTGGGACATATTTTTTTATTACTTTCGAGGTGATGGCAGCGCCAAGGATACGTTGCGGTTTCTGTTAAAAGGTTCAACGGAGACTAACTGGAGACCATGTAGCACCGACATATATACCTTGAACTAATGTCCCTTTGAAAGCTCAATGCTCCTTAACTTCAAAGACTTTTGGCATGCTCGTGTGACTGGAGTATAACAATTGCTGCTGAAGGCATTAAAGGCACTCAAAGGTGCCTCAAAGACAGGCTGAGCATACTGCGCAGGTTAGCGTGTTAGCAATTCCTGAAAAACTTGCAGGACATTGTAAAAGATGTCAATACATGGCAAAATACAACAGCACAAAATACTCACAAAATTTAAAGCTAAAAGTGCACACTGATATATAAGGGCCTTCCCAGACAAACCGATAAATGCAATAGAACACCTTCTATTGAAATCTCGAATAGAAAATTGATTACCTGAAAAAGATGTATGCTACACGCAAAATAGAATGAGTGATGTATCTTATATGTCACGTATAGTCAAATTTTGCTGAAAATATGAGCCTTTCATGCATGCATATAATTGCACTCATGTGCTAAAACATGTTCATGTGCAGTGCTCATCCTGTGCATTTCATGTGTTTCATCTTACAGTGTAGTAAATATGTTTCCTAATGCCAGTAACCAACTCTCCCAGCTTTCAGCAATACTATGCAAGATTATTTATTCTTAGAAGTATGATAGCATGAAAAAACAAGCATAGAAACCTATCAACAGGACTAGCATCAACTACAAGCTGATTTTGCTCCTGGACGAAAATGAGTAGTAGTAACCGTAGTCATTACCAATGTTTGAATGAGGGAGTGGGTGAACCCAGAACTCACTCGAAGAATAACTACAGTAGCCACATGGCTGAACATTTGAGCCGTCGGTGTTTCCCTATCTTCCAGCACATGAGGTTAGTTGCAAAGAGCCCTGACAGAGCTGAAAGGGAAGTGATTGTGGTTTTCCACATTAGCATTTTCCACATTAGCAAACAAAGACTGACATGCTGTCGGAAAATAATCGCCATCTCTCATCAAAACAAGAACCCTGGGAGTGTTAGGCAGCGTTACCACTCACAGACCTTGGCGGCGGACGTGGAGCATCCTTTCTGCCGCAGGCATCACGAGAACGTGATCTTTTTTGGGTGAAAGCAACCAGTCAATAAACCCACGCATGCAACCTGAAGGCATCCATGTTATCGGATTCGAGACTCTCGTTATGGAATAAATGAGAAGAGCGTTAACCGAGGGGCCAAATTTTTATTAGTCATATCATAAGAAGCCAAAAAACACTGACACGAAAGACAACATAGGGGAAATTACTTGAGCTTAATAAATGATATAACGAAATGACAAATAATCGAAATGAAAGTGGATGAAAAAACAACTTGCCACAGGTGGGAGACGATCCCACAAGTTCAATTTCTTTTTTTTGGGGTGGGGGCAACAAATGAACACATAAATTACTAATGACTGATCTATCATGCAAGTGATGTTTGCCTATCTCAGTAGTCTATCTAAAGACAGAAAATTAGGCTCAGGTATTTTTATCTCTAAAAGCAAAGACAAGCTTTTATACGGCAACCTATCAACTTGGAACGCACAGTAGTAGTTCAGCTTCTATTGCATGTAGCTGTTGAGCACGAGTCAAGTAAAAATTAATGCAAAAGTATTAGTGTTCCATGCTCTTATTGCACGAAAAAGGGACACTAAAGGAAATAATGAGTTAAGTGAGATTGAAGGTTAGCCTTTTGTAATGACAAATTTATTATTTATAGCAAGAACAGAGCTTTTCTAAGCAAGAAAATTAGAGAACTGGAAATTCAAAGGGCACCAACTAATAAATTGAACGAAATTCTGTAGTTTTATGTGCCAAAACCATAATATGATTATGAGGCATGATGTACGAGGGAATCTGGATTAATTTTGACCCTCTCGGTTACTTTACTGTGTATACAATGCACAGCACACATATGTTTTTGCATTTCACACCCATCAAAATGCAGCTGCCACATCTACAATTTGATCATCCATGCTCAGGCTCGGCAGCGAAATATCAAACAGCCCAACTCAGAGCCCATACTTGTCAGCAACCTTCTGCAGTGGGTGCGTCACTTGGTGCTCAAGAGACAGTACTTCCAGCTGCTTCAGCTGCTTTACAGTGTGTGCACTGCTGGTTTTTTGCTGTTTTAAAGCCCATAAAGCCCAACTGCAACAAAAGTTAGGGCTGCATAAGAAATGATTCAAACAGCGTAAATACAAAACAGCATTCTAGCATTCTTGACACCGAGACTGAAATGAATGCCACAATTACCAGTAACTGGCAGTGAGGCGTGACTCCGAATGCAGGGCTCCTTAGTGTGGCCTACGAGATAAGGGACCCCCTGCAGCTGCCTGCAGTGTGATAAAACCTGGAGGCGATGAGGACTCTCGTCATAGCCACTAACCACCCGGTTCTTGCGTCGTCTGCTAATACAGTACTAAAAGAATATCAAAAAGAATATTTCTTCCAGCCCCGCAGCTTTGCCAAGATCTCTGCAGTAGTATTTACTACTCATTTATTACCAATATAGCCAAAGTGAAACTTCATTGCATTTGGAATTTAAGCTTTTGCAGTAGGGGTTTTGAGATGTGATAATCACAATGACCCTGTGCTTTGTGACATTACATCACTAGATATTTGACAACGCCGTGGTTCTAAGTGTTTTAGATACATCGATATCTTAATTATTTTACAACCAAACACTAATATGACACATGAGAATACAGTAGATAACATTTGAAATGTTTTTATAGGTACAGAAAAGGACTAACCTTGACACGTGAGGCACGCATGGCGAGAGCATTGTAAGTAAGGATCCCACTTGTTTTTAAATAAATAATTTTTCACCTTGGTCGGTGTCGGCTCTGTTTTTCCCCTGACTCTTCCTAACCGGACAAGACTTCGGTGAGGGCCAGTAAAACTGAGCCTGATAAATAATACGCGGCTGGAGTACAGCCCAAACAAGATTACTGGCTATTTCGGTACAATCTTCTTCACATTTAGAAGCAATCCTTCATATCAGGTGGAACGTTGACACTGGTGTCTTCTTCATTTTGCCTAGCCAATTTCATCTTGTTCTGGATAGGCGAACATCGAGACCAAGGATCCGTACTTCGATTTCTTGTAACAAGGACCAGTGCCGGTAGCCAGGAATATTTTGGTGCGCGTGTAGGTGGGGGGGGGGGGGGTCGAGGAGGGCAAGGGGCAGGTGAGCATTGTCTGCACATCGTCTTATGCAAGGTAAACAGAAATTTTGGGTTCGGGGGCAAGGAGTTACGTTCCCGGTGTAGAGCATGCTGCAAGGAAATGCTGGTCTAGCCTGGTGTGGTTGGAAACGCCTCTCTCAAGCTAATTGCCAAGAATTGTTAGAAAGCTATATTGTGGCTCCTTTTCCTTGCAGCAAGGTATGTATTGTCCAAAATGAGTGCTGCACGAATGATGGATGTCGCTGCACCTATTGCTGCCTGCAAATGTGAGCCACCATTCAGGAGCACAGCAGCACTGGGCGGTAGTGCTAGTAAATTGACATAATTAGCAAGGCTTCATTATGTGTACACTGGGGTAAAATGTCATTTTTGATTAAAATGGCTGTGACATATGAGTAGGCTTTGTTTGTTGTGGCCATTATCTGGCTTGCGGACACCCCCTGGATGGGCTGTATTATTTTTGCATCCCTCTGACAACAAACATTTGCTTGTGAGTACTTCTTGCTACCTTTATTATTTATTTTTTCTTGATACTCAGATCCCCGTCTTTGCAATATGGCCTCTGGCTGTTTATGTTCTTAGGAATGCAGACTTGTATGATGTTAACATATCTGAAAAGAAACAGTATATACACAATGAATACTAGAATTATAGAAAGCCACTGCTGTGAAATTATTGGTCAATCTCGGAAAGGCTCAGCTGAATTGGCCACAATGAATAATTTCCTGAAGATATAAAAGCTGCTTTTGTGAATAAATTTTCTAAGAAAAATAAAGCAATATGCGTGTCATGTTTGACGAGAATTCACAATTACCTGAAACACATTGTCGCAGCCTAGTAGAAGACGGGAAAGCCGGCGTAGAGGACGTATGGAAGCACTGTATCAGAGCAGTCAACGCGACGCCGTTGTCATTTCTGTTTTTCCACTCGCGCGCTACTTCAGAGTCATTCTCATCGCCTGGCACATACCTGCGGCTACCATATGGGATGTGGCATTTGGCCGCCCCCCCCCCCCCCCCTTGAAAAGAAGAGGCATCGTCCCGATGCACCAACGTCCGAAGGCTGTGCACAGACGGTGCAAAGTTGAGGTCATGAGGCAATGTATGGCTTCATACGAAGCACATGCACAACCTCGGGCAGATGCCGCCGGCGTTTGGAGCAGTTATGGCTGTGGGGGACAACTTCATAATTAACATCGCTGATGCGGCGCAGAACTGTGTACGGGCCGAAGTATCTTCGCAGGAGCTTTTCAGACAGCCCCCGCCGACGAATCGGAGTCCAGACCCACACCTGGTCACCGTCGTTGTACGTGACGGGTCTGTGTCTGAGATCGTAGTGTCGGGCATCGTATTCCTGTTGTTCCTTGATTCGCAAATGCGCAAGCTCCCTGGCTTCCTCTGCGCGTTGCGTAAACTCCTCGGCACCAGTCTCGTCGTCACCGCACTCGTGCGGCAGCATTGCGTCCAACATTGTTGTCACTTCGCGTCCGTAAATGAGGTTGAAAAGCGTCACGCGTGTTGTTTCTTGCGGAGCCGTGTTATACGCAAATGTAACATATGGTAAAATCTCGTCCCAGTTCTTGTGGTCGACGTCGATGTACATACTCATCATGGCTGCCAGAGTCTTATTGATACGTTCTGTCAGCCCATTGGTTTGGGGATGATAAGCCGTGGTCTTTCGGTCAGCGGTACCACTTAGTCGCAACACGGTATCCAGAAGCGCAGCCGTGAACGCAGATCCTCTGTCTATGACCACTGCGGGAGCGCCATGCCTTAGGACGACGGCTTCGACAAAAAATCGCGCTGCTTCGGCTGCTGTTCCACGTTGGATAGCACCTGTTTCGGCGTATCGCGTAAGATAATCCGTGACAACTATTATCCATCTATTTCCGGTAGTAGACAGTGGAAACGGACCTAAAAGGTCCATGCCAATTTGTTCGTACGGCGCTTGCGGTATCGGAACAGGATGCAGCAGTCCAGCTGGCTTGCCGGGTAGGGCTTTGCGGCGCTGGCAATCCAGGCATGTCTGTGTGTAACGTGTGTAATGTTTCACGATCGACGCAAGTCTCGGCCAATAGTACTTTAGCCTAATTCTTGCCAATGTTCGAGGGTAGCCCAAGTTACCAGCACTCCGCTCGTTGTGACAGGCATGTAGGACTTCGTCGCGAAGAGATGCGGGAATGACGAGTAGGTAGCTGCTGCCACTAGGTGAAAAGTTCTTTTTATACAGAACGTCGTTGCGTCAGCAGAATGAAGGCAGCCCTCTGTCGAATAACCTCGGCACGCTGCCTGTTCTTCCCTCTAAGTAATCAAAAAGAGTAACCAGTTCTGCGTCCTCGCGTTGGTGGCGTGAAACGGCGACAGTATCTAGCACGCCTAGAAAAGCCGTGTCATCATCGTCGTGCACTGCAGTCTGAACAGGAGACCGAGAAAGGCAGTCGGCGTCGGTGTGTCGTTTCCCTGATTTGTAGACAACCGTGAAGTCGAACTCTTGGAGACGACGACTGCAGCGCACTAGCCGACCTGCTGGATCTTATACATTAGTCAGCCAGCAAAGTGCATGATGATCACTGACAACAGTGAAACACCGACCATACTAATACGGCCAAAATTTCAGGACGGCCCACACCAGTGCGAGACATTCTTTTTCTGTAGTGGAGTAGATTGCCTCCGTCCTTGATAGCGTCCTGCTGGCGTAAGCAATCACTCTTTCGGTGCCGTCCTGCCGCTGTACAAGCACTGCGCCGAGGCTGACATTACTAGCGTCGGTATGAAGATTCGTAGGAGCGTCGTCATCAAAGTGGTGCGAGCACGAGAGGCGTCTGTAGCCGTTGCCGTAGGTCGTGACATGCCCGTTGCTGGTCTTCACTCCATACGAAGAGGACATCTTCTCTGGTTAGATGCGTTAATGACCATGCGATGCACGAAAAGTCCGCAACAAAGCGTCGGTAGTAGGCGCAAAGGCCCACAAAACGTCGCACGGCCTTTTTATCTGATGGCGTTGGGAAATTAGCAACGGCAGAGATCTTATCAGGGTCAGGTCAGACACCTTCATGACTGACAACATGACCGAGAAATTGAAGTTCTTCAAAGCCAAAATGGCACTTTTCAGGTTTCATAGTTAGACCAGCTGAGCGTATTGCTTCAAAGACCGTCTTTAGTCTCCGTAAGTGTTCCTCGAACGTGACGGAGAAAACAATCACGTCGTCGAGCTACACAAGACAGGTTTGTCATTTGAGGCCTGAGAGTACCATGTCCATTAGTCGCTGAAACGTTGCTGGTGCAGAACACATACCGAAGGGGAGCACCTGAAATTCATAAAGTCCATCGGGCGTCAGAAAAGCGGTCTTCTCACGGTCTCTCTCATTAACTTCTATTTGCCAGTAGCCGCTTTTCAAGTCCATCGACGAAAAGTAACGTGCGTTTTGTAGCCTGTCCAGTGAATCATTGATACGCGGCAGCGGATAAACGTCTTTCTTTGTGATCTGGTTGAGTTTTCCATAGTCGACGCAGAAGCGCAGGCTACCGTCCTTCTTTTTCACCAACACGACAGGCGATGCCCAAGGACTTTTAGATGGCCGAATAACCACGTCCTCAAGCATCGTCTTCATTTGCGTTTGTATCGCCTCGCGCTCTTTCGGTGCCACACGATAAGGATTCTGCCGAATTGGTCTGGCGTCGGCTTCGGTGACAGTACGGTGCTTAGTGAGCGGCGTCTGGCTGACTCGGGACGTAGACGAAAAGCAGCTCTTAAACTCATCGATGAGCTCAAGAAGGCTGTTACTTTCGACGGGTGACAAGGTGGGACTGATATCAACCACAGGGGCAGCATGGCCACGGTGGCCATCGCGTGCACCACTGAGAGACAGTCTTGTATTGAGGTAAATTCATCGGAGTAAGCAACAACCGTGCCTCTTTCAATGCGTCGACGTTCCCTGGTAAATTCGTCAGCAGGAGTTCAGCACGCCCGTCATGTACGTTAATTATGGCTCTGGCGATGGAAACGCCTTGACTTAGTTCCAGTGCGTCGATGTGTTCAGCGACACCATTCCCGGTGTTCAAGTTGTCGCAGATAAAAGGTACGAGGGCACAGCTTCGCGGCGGAAGCCTGACATCGTCGTCGGCGATACGGAAGCGGGGTGGCTGGTGCTCCGCCGTGTCGACGTCGTCTGAGCTCGTAGAAAATGTGACGACGAGGTCACGGACATTAATCGCTGCACCGTACTCTCACGAAATCCATACCCAATATAAGTTCCTTGCAGTATTGAAAGAGAACGGCGAGGGTGGCGACGAAGGTTTCACCGGCGATTACTATCCTGCTTTGCCTTTTCCGATCGGCGTCATCAACTGGCACCGGCAGTTCTGATGTTGGGCCCGGTCCACGGCGTCTTCACTTTTCTCAACCTGTCGGCCAGCTTTTGACATATTATCGAAAAATGCGAACCAGTATCGACGAGCGCGGCCACTTGGTGGCCGTCAATGAAAACGACAAGATCGGCGCTGACGGCATCGGTTACAGGGGGTGCGGTTGGAGACGTCGAAGTTTTAGAGTCGTCGGTTGTCGGTGATGGGGCTCTTGGAAAGCTAGACGGTTTGCAACCTCACCCCCGGAGGCCGCTGCTTCTAGTTTCCCCGGTGCGGGCTAGGGGACCTGCCCCTAGAGGCGTCAGAAAAATCGGCGCGCGTCAGTGGGGTATAACGAGACGGAGAAGGGGAACGTGATCGAGGCGTCGCTGAACCTTCCGGCCGAAAGTTTGTAGAATTTTCGTCGCAGGTGCGTGCAGCCTCAAACACAGGGTAATTGCAGTTGGGAAACGTTGGATACCCGGCTGCGCGGTAGTGGCACGTGCGGTAAACATGTCCTGCTTCGCCGCAATGAAATCACAGCGGCCGGCGGTCAGCGGTGCGCCACAAATCTGTCTTTCAAAACGGGTAGCCCACAGGGGATTCGCCGTAAGACCGACGCGCAGCGATCGGCTGGCGGCGATACGGCATAGCTGGCGCAGCTGTGACTGGCGAAAATATGGTGCCGGAGGTGGCGGTGCTGACTGCGTCATAGTGGTCGATGGTGTCAGCAGCATCGAAGTCGCGGGACATCCATATGGTCGCCGCGGGTATGTGCAAGGTGATGAGAACGACGCTGAAGTAGCGCGCGAGTGGAAAAACAGAAATGACAACGACGTCGCGCTGACTGCTCTGATAAAGTGCTTCCATACGTCCTCTACGCCGGCTTTCCCGTCTTCTACTAGGCTGGGACACTGGCGGAGGTGCGGGGTAGGATTGCCTCATGCTCGGCACCCCTTCGCGGAGCCATACCTCGAAAACGGAATCACCTTCGTTCATCGAAACTCCTGTTCACCAGTACAGTCGCCGCCTGCTAGGCCTGACGCCCGAGTTCAACCCTCTGCGGGACCCTGCGGGAACGCGTCTACCTACTTCCGCCATGGCTACTGCAACTCCATCGCAGGTGACGCTTCAGAATCCTAAGATAGCAGAAAGTTTTCATGGCGACGCTTTTGAAGATGTCCAAGATTGGCTGGACCAATTTGAGCGTGTCGCCAGTTATAATGACTGGGGCTCCCAGCAAAAGCTGTCTAATGTCTATTTCGTGCTTCAAGACAGTGCGCGGACGTGGTTTGTGAACGGGGAGAGAAGTTTGAACACATGGGATGCCTTCCGCACCCAGCTGCTAGACATGTTCACTAGTACCGACAGAAAAGACGCTGCGCAGCGCCTACTCGAATCCCGTATTCAAAAACCAAACGAGAGCGTAGCCATGTATGCAGAAGATATGACCCGCCTTTTCCGCAGAGCAGACCCTGAGGTGGCCGAAGAAAAGAAGTTACGCTATCTCTTGCGCGGAGTGAAGGAGGAACTGTTTGCCAGACTCGTGAGGAACCCACCGAGGACAGTGGTCGAATTCACCAAGGAGGCTACCGCTATAGAACGGGCACTAAAGGAATGGTACCACCAATATAATCGCGCGAACTCGCCGGTGAATGCTTCAATTCTACCTGTGAGCTACGGCACGTCTCTGCGTGAAGTCATCCGGGAGATTGTGCGAGAGGAGATCCGGCAGCTCGGGATTTCTCCTATGGCACCAGCGGTGGCTTCTGTCGCTCATATCGTTCGGGAGGAAGTTCGACAGGCCTTTTCGTCCCCCGACCGGCAGGCGGTGCCGCGACGACTAACCTACGCGGAAGCTGTCTGTCGTCCACCTCCCGCGACTATATTCGCTTTGAGAATTAGTCCCAGGTGCCACAAGCACACCTAATGCAGAAGCTTGAAAGCAATACAGTGACAGCCACACACCTCTACCACGTTGAATAAAAAAAATCCCAGGCGGTAGCACACTACTCACAGAGTTAAAAAAATAAACACATGTTGTCATTTGTTGAAATTGCTCTTTATTTTTAAAAGTTCAATTGAGAACAACATACTGTAGAGTGTATTAATGTTTATGTTGGTTTCCATATTATGTGCCCCTCTGTGGCAACAAAATGCTGCACATACACAATCAGTCATGCATGCCCTCCTACAAAGAGTGCATTTTCTGAATGGAAATTGAGTGAATCAAGTGACATGTGGCTCATTTGCAGTTGCAGGTAAACTTGATGGCTGATAGCACTAAGGGCAAGTAATAGAAGTATAAACGTTATTTCTCTTACTGGTTTGGGCAGTCGGTGCGTCCCTCAGTCCAGGGCTCCACTGATCTCTGTGGTTTGCTGGTATTGATCGAGAAGAGCTCTCTGGCTCTCTGCATCTTCACTAGCAAGCCAAACATCCAAGTGTCTGTTACTTGGCACTTGCGCCGTAAGCGGTGAATTGGAATTTGGAGGCTGTAGTTTATACTTTCATGTTACGTGGGCAAGAGTTGGCAGCTCCCCAGACCAAGAGCAGGTAGTTTCATAGAATGCAGGGTGTATCTTACTGAGTATTTGTAGGTGTAGATATGTGTTAGTCTGTACACAGTGCCAATCGCTGGCCTGTTCTTCCATAAGCTTGGAGTGTGGGTGGTCGTATTTTTGTCTCTCTTTTTCCTGGTTTTCGAAGGTGTCGTGTGGGTCAATGGGTGTTGCTTGAAAGGACTGACTAGTGCTCGGATGCTTACTGCTCGAGCAGTTCAGTCCGCCCTTTCATTTACCTCGAGTCCAGAGTGCGCCGGGCACCAAATTACCACCTCGTGCGATTCTGTGAAATTTGCGTGAGATGGTACCCGTCATGCACGAACAGCATGCTGCCTTAGAGTCCATCATGGCCAATGCAGATTTTTCTTTTGCTTCTGCATCTCGAAAGGCCAGTGCTATGGTTGCTGCCTCCACGGCGCTGGTTAAAGAGTTTTGAATGGAGGTTGTCATCCCTGTGGACCGATTGAAGGCCACTATTGTTAATTTGTCCGTTGCCACTCTACATGCATCTGTGTAGTATGTGTCTGGATTTCTTTCACATTTCTTTTGTAAAGCCTTTGATTGCGCTTTTCTTCTGCTTTGGTGGTGTTCTGTACTCGTATTCTTTGGGATTGGTTAAACTAGAATTTTCTCTCTTGTTTGTCTGGGTAGCAAAACTGTTTTTTCTCAGCCATACAGATATCAATCAGGGGATATCCCACCTTTTGTAACAGTGCCTTTCCTTGTTTTGTAGAATCCAGATGTACTCTCTGAGGCATGACCACATGCCGTGTCATGTTCTTCATATGTGTTGTGTATAGCAAGCCTCCACCTTTTTGGCACTTGTGTTTTTGGGAGCCCTAGCTGCCCTAAAGATGGAGCTCACTTTAGACATTTCAGCCTTATTTAGTTGTTGAAAGCGGAGGCTAGGACACCCTGCTAATAATTATAGCTTGCACAAGTCTGACTGCCTCCGCTTCTTTGAAACCTCTTTGTTGTTTTGTGACTCCATGGATCATTTGTGCCACACTTCTTGTTCTTTGTTTTAATGTTTGTAGCATGTGTGATGCCCTGCTGTTGTCTTGGTACAAAACCTCAGAATACATTCTGGTATGTGGAAACCAAGGGCAAGAAACAAGGAAAAACAATTGAAATTGGCTAGGTGGTTTCTTTTGATGCAGTGAAACGTAACTCAAGTCCAAGTATGCATTCACACAACATCTGCACATGAACACGTTCCTAAAATACATCAAAGCCTGACCAAGCGAACAAATTCGCAGGCCTCTTTGAATTTATTCCATTTATCCTTTTCAGCACTGGTCAAACGTGCAATACATTACTATGAAAACGCAGTTAGTGTCTGTATAGAGAAAAAAATTTGTAGGCTGTAACTGCCTGAAACTCTGATTTCTAATGCACAAACATTTGTGCATAGACAATTTGGTACAAAGAAGTGCTGGTACAGATTTCCCAGTGAAAATACATGCAGTTTGTAGCACATTTCACAAAGCTGATAAAATGAACATAATTGTGTCCACGTACACCCTGCGTGCCTCCATTTAACACAGAAACAGGCTGGCTGTTCGCATTGTTAATGCTGCATAGCAGTAATTTGCCGCCTTAAAAATAACGTTGTTGTGACACGAATTGCTCCTAGTTGAAAAAGACAACATGAATTCCTGTCGCAACTAAAGAAATTTCTGTCATGACTACACAGAAGTACGACAGGAGTTCCTGATGTTCATGTAGTTGCGACAGACATTTCTGACACTACGACAGAAATTCTGATGTCCCAACAGAATCATCCTGTCGCGAAGACCAAGAGTTTTGAAGTCGCAACAGAAACGTTCTGTCGGGCAACAAAAGTTCTGAAGTCATGACAACAAACAGCTTTCCATCGTGACAATGATTCTGACGTCGCAACAGGAACTCTCTGTAGGGACTACATATTTTCGGTCGGGGCATCAGAAATGTGCCACTTTCTGTCGCAGCGACATAACTTCTGACGCCGCGACAGAAGCGCTTTCAGTCGCGATGCTTCAAAATTGTATATCAATTTCGCATCGGAGGTGTACCCTGTACTTTTCTCTTGTGCGGTATTCAACCGTGGTTCTCTGAAGCACGATTGCTGAAACGCGGCAATGCTGATAGCACCGACACCAGTATTAAATTCGATGTGGCCAATTGTTATGATTGTGCCTTGACGACGAAGCACAATAAACGTCCTACCAGCCTCCTAAAAATCGGCCGCTGATGAAAATTATACCATGTGGAGGAATGGCTGCGTATCCGTTTTGTGTTATTTGGTAAGATGCAGAACACAGGACTGTGGACTTACATGCGCCGTTACACTGACACAGTTAATTTCCCAGAAATATTGCATAAGCTTTTACGAAGCGAAAAAGAAGTTTTGGGTTGTTCCACAAAGTTGCGTGAAAAGCTAGCTGTCTTGCTCGAGTCTCATTATTCTGGTACAGCGCTGCCGAGAGAAGCCAATATGCTGTTAGAATGGACAATCATCCACGAATGTTTATGTAGCTATCTTGCATTGAACACAGAATTATATGCGCGCTCAAAAGTTTAGAGCGAGAGACAACTGTCGAAATTAGCAATAACAGCCTAACAGTGTCTCCGGTCACCGTTGTCTATTTCTATATTTCTTATTTAATATAGATATCCTACAGCAAGATCGATGTTCTAGTACTACACAATGTACCTGTCGATAGTAAGAACACCTTTTTTTTCTAGAGATGCGGCAGTTGACGCGGTGGAGTGAAACCGCATCTGGGCTCTTGAAACGCAAATGTAAACATAAACGCAAAGTATTTATATAGCTAAAATATACGCCAGAAAGCGTTCTCTACATGGTGCAGTGGTAAGATGCTGGGCTCGAGCTCCTCCGGTCCGAAGTTCGAATTCCGTGCGGGAAGGTATTTTTAATTTCTCTTTTTTCTACTAACAAATTTACACAGCTTTAAAGAGATCTGTGTCAATATTTTATTAAATATTGATCAAGAACTACAGGACGTCACACTACAGACAAGAGAACGACATGATAAAATTTCCTGTTGTGTTTTTCAAGCGGGCTGTCACAACCTATATCGACACTTAGGGCAAAATGGTTATCAAACACACCTGATGACGAAACTCCAACCCTCTTTGACCCGCCCTGGTTGCTATAAGCGTCCTTGGAGTTGTGCTTAGTATTAAGCACGAGGTCGCAGGATCAGATCATGGTTCTGACACGTAAAACGCGACAAAATGAAAAGAAAAGAAAAGTTCCAACGTCTCCTTTTTGTGCGGCACTGCCTTCTTGAGATATTTTGAGAGGACCGATGGGTCTCAACACCATGACGTAAAAGATGTCAGCATTATGCGCATAGCGCAATGGGTCCGCGCCGTACTCACCACCGCAGCTTGAAAAGGCCGCGTGAAACATGAGGCAATTGGGCAAGCGGTAATCCGAAACGCGCTGTTTCCAAAGCAGTCGACACTGTACGCGATGCAATTTTGTTAGGACTGTGAGTGAGGTTTCACTAGCCGCTGTCATATCGTTGCGCAGTAGGGAATGCCCGAGTACGGCCGCGCGAACCACAAAAGTGTATTGTAGTACACAGATCAAGTCAAAGCGATGGCTACGCGGTGGCCGATCACCGTCGTGCTGCGCAGTGGGGCAGGTAGCTTTCTTGTGAGGTTCCACACTACACGAAACACTCTCCGACGGCAGCCAAAGTTACCTTGTAAGCACGCATATAGACACACACGCAGAACTACACACTAAGAAAAAAAGAGTATCCCTTACTCTTTTTGAAGAGTCAGGACTCGTCACGTATATGACACACCTTGTGGGAGACACCCGAACTCTCTTTTGGCAGAGAGTCCCGAGACTATCTGTGCTCGATACAAGGTGTTTACGTGACTCCACACACAATAGTCATGCATAATCTGTTGTAGTAGTAGCCTATAGCCTCTCAACAGGGTCACAAGACTAGTGCTGAGGGAGTCCGTTAACAATTCTAGATGAGTCAGACGACTCAAGATAAAGTGTCACATGAACACTGCAAGAAGGATTCAGGTAACTATTCTAGATGAGTCTGATGATTCCAGCAGTGTGTGTCAAGTTACCCTTAGTGCGTGGTGCCGGTCTCTTGCAAATAAAGTAAAGTAACTAATTCATGTAAGTCGTTTCACTCTTGGATGGCAGTGTCGAGCCGCTTTTCAATATGTGTCAACAACTCTTGCTGTATATACACACGACTTCGGCTAGTTCTCAAGAAGACTACTGTGAAAAGTCAACATAGGATAACAAAGAATCCACAGTAAACTTGCCAAAAAGCACATGGCAAGTTAGCAAGAAAAACTTAATATTTCATCAATCTTTGTTATTGTCTTCTGGAAAATTCAAATGTATCAGTCAGCACAGAATCACTATGAAAGCACGACAGTTCTCATTACCATGAAACTGGAATCAATAGCCAACCAAACAAAACAGTCTTAAATAAGTATCCAATATGTAGCCTGCAGCTGCATATGCATGACACTGCGATGCCACTCAGAACCATAATGAGACCCCAAAATATTATGTAACTCTTGTAGAAGTTCAATTCACCACCTCACAAGTATCTTATAATATGTCAAAATATTTATAAGTTCAACCTATTTCTCTAATCTAAAAGTCTTAACTTACGACTTAACATTCTAAGCAAGTAAGCTACGCATAATAAGAAAGGATGCATTTATGTACAAAGGAGACCCAGATAATGAAGTGCAATAAAAACAACATTCAAACTTAGATTACATAATCTATGCATTATACTATGCTTGCTGAAAACAACTGGTTGGCAATTGATAATCCAATCCAACAGTAAAAGAAACTGTCTTACCTTATGGTACACTTGTTGGCACTTTTCCCACACAATTTCTGCGTGTTAGCGTTAGACGAAAATTGATCTGAAAAACACCATATTAAAAAGTTGTGCATCAATTTTATTGTCATACAACATGCAACAGTGTATAAAAACTTCATAACTGACAAAATTACAAAAATAAATACAGCAACACTTATACTGGTCAGTAATTTATGCTGAGAAACATACTTTTGCCAGACTAAGTATATTAGCTGACACAGACAATTCCACAGGTAGAAATAACCGTTAATACAAAACTTTCCATATTGCAAACAGGTTGACAAAATAAGTAGCACAGGTAGCTTTATTTTGGTACGGCAAAGATAGCGCATGAATGATGAGGTAAAGGGAGGAAGCACAACACATAAACAAACTATACCCAGCTGCATTCACGCATCTCTAACAATACACACAGTGCACAAAGATCCAAAAGAAACAATGAGGAAGATGTAAGGAAGGCTTCTTTACTCATCACAAGTCATCCTGTAAGAGCACATTATGCACTCACTGTAATCTATCCTCAGGACACACAACAATAATTTACAGTAAGTGCCACATTAACAAATCACTCATACAACGTTCTCGTGATTTCCCTTATTCCAACCTTACCTTAGCAAGGATGACTGAGTTACGTAAAGCCTTCCTATGGCTTGGCACATATACAGAAAGAAGTGTTTCTATAAACACTGGAGGTCACGGATGGATGACTGACACATACCTCTTTTAATTCTTATGTTTTGTCATTATGATTATCTACAACACTAGTCTTTTGCAGAGTGAAAAACGTCCAGATAATACACTGTGGGCAACCAAGTGTGAATACCCGTGCTCGATTTCTACCTTTCTTTGGTGTCCTAAGGTAACAATGGCGCAAAGGATTGTTTTCCCAATGTATGCGTTCCCACATAACAGGAGGATATGATAAGCCATATTAATGGCGCGTGAAATAAAACATCTATGCTTAACTTTCCACTGCCCCTCCAATCTGGAGTGATTTTCTTTTGCTTTCTTGTGTACAGTAGCACAGGTGCTACGTAGTCCCCTTGGTGTCCAAAGCAACTCTCACACCACAACAGGATGTTAATTTTTTTTCTAAGTGAAACTCTGGTTATGGGGGACAACTGCGCACTTATATTTTGGCATTGTATCTTAATAATGCGGTTGACCTTTAACCTTAGCCACTTTACTACTTTTCTGCAGGTGCAGACAGGCCATTGCACCAATGTTAGGTTACGAAAACACCAGATCAGGGTAGAAAGCAAGAAGAGATATTTATAACTTGGGTGCCCACTGTGCACTGCGTGGATGTTTCAATGAACGATAAGACTACTTGGTAGATAAACATATAAAATATAAGAGATGAGAAGAGATAAGGGAAAGCTCGAAGCCTAGCAAATTATTAATGGGTATATTATAGGCAAATTAAATTTCTTGATTCCCAGTGTTGAAGAAACAGTTTTTCAGAGTATGTGCGCAGGCAACCAAGTCACTGATGCTCACAAAGGCAACAAAATAAAAACAAGCAAGATTACAAGAACTTCGAACTTGTAACCTAAAGTAAGACACCTCGCATGACTGATTTATGTATTTACTGAGCATAAATTACACCTAGCGCATATTCTGCTTATACAAGATGACAGACAATGAGTATCTGTTGCTTTCTCTCTGGGGCATTTGGCTCTTGTGAACACATGCACATTATATGGCACAGCTACGTGGATGTAGCGGGGCATAGTGGTGAGTCAGCATCAGTCTGTTTATATGGTCCTGCACTATTATCGTTATAATTAACAATTAGCAAAAAGCCTAACTTTCGGGTTGATCAGCTGTATTTTTAACAAAACATACTGACAGATTTCCCTGTTTCTTGCTAACATAAAGAGGCAGGTACATCATTTCACATTTCAAGAAACAGTTGAGCAACAGAACAAATGCTGAAGACAGAAAGTCTACAATGACGAGTACCTTTATTAATTAATGCCATGTACTAGCTCTTTCTGTAAATGAATACCTCTATTACCAAAAATTGTAGCCCGAAAAAATATTTGGAAAATATTTACAAAAGTAACAGAGATTAGAACTGCATCCTAATTGCAAATTTCTTCCTAAACAAGATCACAATAATTGAAGTTTTAATAATTTCAGCAAAATGGATTGTTAGTTTGTAGGAGTCCTCAGACTGACAGCTCTGAAATATTTGCCGCCATACTTGGTGGAACATGCTTTGCTGTTCCAGATATTACTTTGCCACAAAGCCTTTTGTAAGCCTTGTGGGTCAATTCTATGTGGAAGATTAACCTATTTTATCATTGCTCTTTCGGGTTGGGTATCTCAGAAGTGGTACTATTCTGAGTTCTTACAAACTAGACGTTATTGAGTACTGTAATCAGAATGCCTACCACTGCTACAAATTTCCGTTAGCGAAAATTGTCGCACTCTCATGAAGCAGTTATGTTCAATTTTTAGCGGCAGTCACTCCTGAAACACTCAGTACAAAACACAAAACAAAGGTATGAAGTCAAAATGCAAATGGCGAACAAAGTTATAGTCGATTCTGCATTTCATAGAACTGTTCTTTTTTTTCTCTTGGTGTGCCAATACCAATTGCACATTCACAAACGTTTTAGTATTGAACTTCTAGCAAATGCAGGAAAATTCAGTGTTTAACAGCAGCCCCTGGGAAGACAGCCCAGAGTCGCTTCGACAGAAGGACTTGCCTTCAACTTTGCGCCGCTATGTTGTAGGTCACTATAACAAGGGGCATGTTTTGCTGATTGAATATTACTCGAAGCAATTTTATTATTTGTACTAGAGGTTTGAACACAGAGCAAATTGTAGAGTTCGTCATGCAAATTTTATGGATGTCATTAGTATTTCTTTACCTGCTTCTTGAGTTATGCCCTACACAATGGGAAAATACAGTGATCTATCCGGGAACTTTCTTGTGAACTAAATTTTCACAAAAAGCAGTGTGCTGTAGCTAACTCAGCTCTTTGTAGACTGCAAAGTGCCGGTATCTAATCAAACAACATCTAAAGTTACTAAAAGTATGCAAGATTAGTAGGCAGGCTGACAGGCCTGCCTACTAATCTGGCATACTTCTCATGCTATTGTGAAAAAAAATATTGAATATACTTCAATATCTTTTTTTCACAATAGCATGAGAATAACCTTATGCACTTATAGTTGTCCTATACTAAGGAAATTTGACACACGTACTCTTCAAGATATGCAGAATGCTGATAGCTAATTGAAATTGCAATCTGTAAGATTATTTAAAGTGGCCGAATATTTGTTTGTATGGTTCCAGTAATTGTACAAGCCGTTTGGATAGGTATCAACAGTTGCAGTATACAACTAGCTAAATAAGATACAGCATAACGCTATTTCTGAAAATTTTATACACAAGAAAGTGCCCACAAAAATATTTTGCCACTGTGTAGGACCATAACTAAAAAACAGCGGCTACTCAAAAATAAATTATAATTCAAATCTAATAAAAACACTTTATGAACGACAGTATATTCAGATCTCTAGTACAAATATATAAAGAAGTTGTTCCGAGGAGTATTTCTCCTTAATAAGTGGGTGTCAGTGTGTTCTACCAAAGTGTTAGAAAATGCCTTCAGGCATACCATGGCGAGTTTTATAAATAGCACAAGCACGCATCTGCCTAAAAAGCCCCACGCACTGCTTCCATTCCGTAGTCATTTTCGCACACTGTTGCATGTCACCATTTGCATCCCTTAACACTGAGTGCGCAAAAGCAAATACAGCCTATTACCGTATCTATTCGCATAATGATCACACTCGCGTAATGATCGCACCCCTAAATTTTGTTGTCAAAATTCGATTTTTTTTTATTTCCCGTGTAATGATTGCACCCCGAACTTGCCGCAGCGATATGTCATGTGCCTAGTCTAGGTACTAATGATCGCGCTTACCATCTGTCGACTGCTATGCGAGCGACTCTTCAAGACAAACCAAGCTGTCCGCACGCACCAAACATTCTTAAGCAGATGCCTCATTTCCTTCCTTTCATCACTTTCCGCACTTCTAGGAGAAAAAAAGGCTACACCCAAACTTGCCTTTATTATGTGTAGGCTTTATAATGGTTGTAGTCAACAAAAACAACAAAGAAGGCGCCTTTCGATTCTTCTCGGCTGCACTCGTGGGCACGCAACAAATCACGAGCGGTGACGATAGCCGCCACGTTTACACTGATACGTTAGAAGTGTACCCTATTCATAGGCCAACATTTGTAACACAGCTAAGATATTCGCCCACACTTAGCGGAAACGTGCCATATTAGGATAGTTGTGAAGACAAATGCCGCAGTTTCCGCAGCATGCCCGCCATGTGCTCCTATGTCACTGGCAGCTAAGCGCGCCCATCTGTTTCTGTCCCCTCAAAGTGGACATGGCTATGTTATTGCCGCAAACTTGCCGATATTATTCATTACTGATACGGAAGAAACGCTTTGAATGCACGTAATATACTCACGAGAAGAAAAAAAAAATCACGTTTGGTGCGTTCGGCTTGCTCTGCCGGCCGCCATTTGTTATTTGTCCCGCACTACATACAGCGGCAGCCGCCTATTTGTTGACCTGTTGTCATCACGTAGCAAATGCCAGATGAAAACTTTTTTCTTTTTGCGGGAAACTTAACCCGCCTAATGATCGCGCCCCTGAATTTGAGTCAAATTTTTTTTTACAAAAAAGCGCGATCATTATGCGAGTAAATAGGTTAGCACACTGAATTTTTAGCCTGTAAAGGGGTCGTATACATATGGCGCCAGCTAACTCTAGTATGACAATAAACAAATATTTGTTCTTGCAATAATGAAACCAGTCCTAAAATATGTCCTCACAAATTTGGAAATGAATGCACAAAGAACCTTGCTGATTGCCACATTAGTGTCCTAAACAAGATCTTTTGATGTTTAGAATTCCTTGTTTAATTCACTTTCTCTAGTAAATGGGCTCTGACCTAGAATAGTCAGTGTAGGAGACTAACCCAGACCTGGAACCCAATATTTAAATCTCAAATAAAGACATTCATCCCGCGACCACGTCACTCCTATGTCATCAGAAGCGTGCATCCATGGACATATAGTCTGTAAAATAAGTTTTACATGATCTGTACTGTTACTCTTGCACTAATAAATTAGGAAATGCATTTGCTATTTAAAGCACTGCTGTAAGCCTTTGTGTTTGAGAAATGCAATACTCAAGAATGTAACACAACCAATGTGTGCATGAAACCTACGATGCCTTTGGCATTTGTCAGTGTGGCAAATAGGCACTGAGAAATGTCAAGGGCATCATAGCTTTCGTGTCTCAAACCTTGTATGCGAGTATTACTGGTATCTTTGCAGTGAAAGGAAGTAACAATATTATCAGACTTATGAGGGGAACTGATGTTTCGCTAGTTTAATATTTTCTTTTTGTGCTCCTATATTCTTGACTTTTCCAAAAATAATGGGTGTTTGAAATAAGTACTCTATATTGCTCAAATTTTTCCTACACCAGAGCCCACGTTAGGTTACATTTCTTCAACACTTTGGAGCGCTGCAAATTATCAAAAGGAAGAAAAAAAATGCCATAAGTTTGCATTTTAGCCTTTTGTGTAAGAAGAATTATGAACCTATCAATTGCATGCACAAGTACAAAAGAACTACGAAAAACTAGGCATAAAGACAGACATACTCTATAATAGCAGGAATCGATGGTGAGAATTCTAATAGAAAGTAACCATTAAAAAGTAGGTACTAAAGACACCAGCAAACAAGGACGGAAGGGAGACGACAACAATGCGCTAACTTCAAGCGCTTCAAGCGTTAGCGCATTGTGTTGTCGTCTCCCTTCCGTCCTTGTTTGCTGGCGCTAAATATGCTTTCAATTTACCAACACGCCCAATAAATGGCAATGCTACTAAAGACACATATGAATTATAATAACACAAGTATTTCCTAAGAATTTGAAGAGACAAATAGAATATCTTTTCAAATCACTCCACCCCAACATTCATCTTCGCTGGTCATGCTTTTGGATAGATGGCAGCTGAGGTACAGCTGTGAAATAGGTGGAACATGTAGAGGGGTCACCAAAGGTTGCACACTGGTTGCACAGCAGGTTGCTTTTATGTCCAGACTCACTCGACACTCATGCTTTGAGCCTGGTTATATGTCGTTTGCAAGAGGCGGGGCACGAGTGTGTGGCATGGCTTGGGAAAAATTTCGAGGCAACCTGAAAAACACAGATGCACATCTATAAGCAACAAAATATTCTTCACCATTCGGCAAACCTGAAGTTTACCATCGGTACATAGCAGATAATGAAGACAGACACAGGTCACCAGACTCGACGTATACAAATAAGCAAAACTGTCAGTGAATGTAAAGAGCTGCTTATAGGATGGAATGTTTCATTTTGTCGTTTGTAGATCAATAATAGTATCTTATGATAAAGTCAAGTGTACATGGCCCTCCGTAAAAAAATTAAATTATGGGGTGTTACATGCCAAAATCACTTTCTAATTAGGAGGCACGCCGTAGTGGAGGACTCCGGAAAGTTCGACTACCTGGGGTCCTTTAATGTGCACCTAAATCTAAGTACATGGGTGTTTTCGCCTTTCGCCCCCATCGAAATGCGGCCGCCGTGGCCAGGGTTTCATCCCGCGACCTCGTGCTCAGCAGCTCAACACCACAGCCACTGAGCAACCACGGCGGGTATGGCCCTCCCCTATTTGTGTAAGTAGGCTATTCCATGCGAGCTGTCCCGACTTGGCACACGACCACTTATAGATTTTTAATTATGGGTTTTTACGTGCCAAAACCACTTTCTGATTATGAGGCATGCCGTAGTGGACGGTTCCGGAAATTTGGACCACCTGGGGATATTTAACGTGCACCTAAATCTAAGTACACGGGTGTTTTCGCATTTCGCCTCCATCGAAATGCGGCCGCCATGGCCGTGATTCGATCCCACGACCTCGTGCTCAGCAGCCCAACACACACGACCACTTGAAATTTCTTTTTGAAAAACTTGAGGCCCTTCAATTAGGACAAATGTCAATTTCAAGAAATACTTAACTTAAAAACTTTTTTTTTTACTGGCGCAAGCACTAAGTGAGATTTTGTGTAAAGCACCAAACTATGCATCATAAAAGGCATAGTCAAAAATTGGTTCTTTCATTAGGAGGGCCAAATTTTTCAGAACAATAAAGAGAGGCCTTACACCAAAAATGTAACTGCTTATTAGCCACTGCTCAGTTTATTATGCGTCAATAAAAATGGACAAAATGGCTTATAACTTTATTTTCATAGAACTGGCTTACAGCAAAAGCTGCAAATTTATGTAATCCACAGGTTTAGGACTTGTGCTGTATGCAAAAGCTGGTTTCAGGAAGATAGATTATGCAGCAGTGCACAGAGATGTGGATGAACTAGCAAAAAAGTCAGTTTTGGTTTAAGTTTTTCGGCATACTTACTATTGAGGCAGTCTTAGTAAATTTATTCCCAATACCATGTATGGGAGTACACTGTATTGCTATTAAATTGCTAAAGCTTTATCAAAGCACTTTTTGTGTTAAGCAAGAAAAAAGTTTGTACAAGTGGTCTCCTACTAGTTTCAAAATTTACATCGCGTTTCGTCTAATCCACATAGCCTCTTGGCGGCTAAGACAAAATACATGGACTTGAGCATTCCTGCACTGATAGCAGGGAGTCTAAACTGCTTTAAAGTTCATTCTTTCATTGCTGAGTGGCTACCAGCCACTTCACTCAAAACGTTGCCACTTAATTACATGTATTTACCTTAATCTTTCTGTCGGCTTCTAGCCTGCTTGGCATCATCACGAAGGCTGCCAACTCCCTAGTGGACGTAGTCAGGAGACGGTGGTGGTAGGATGCAGGGGCGAGAGCCGCCAGAGTGTACCTGCAGCAAATTTGCACAAATACTCTTAGTCCTACCGTGTCACAATTTACAAGACAAATTCAGCTGTCTGTGTAACATAGATACCAAAACAAATAAATGTAAACAGTTAGGTCCTACAACACAGCTAGAACGTCGACAAAGAAGAAATGGTACTCATGCTTATGAAAATCCAAGCAACGAAAAAAAAGAATGTGCGTCCGATTTGTGCATGGAAGCTCAGTGGAAACCTGAGCTAATGCAATCAAGTGATCTGCTAGTCAACTGCAAACCTCGTAAAATGTCATCGTATATTTTTTACACGCACTATGTTAAGCAGCATTAAAACAAGTTCAACATCTCTAAACATAAGTAAATCACGAAGCTAATTCAAGTAATGAATTCCAGTGGTCGTTAATGCAACAAAGTGCAAGCTCTGAATGAAGCTGGCCAAACTGGGTAGTGACAAATAACAATGTGGTGCTCTACATCTTGCGTTGCTGGCTTTCACTGTAGCATTAAAATACACAAGAAATTTCACATTCCTGACATTTCACCTAGCTAATTTTTATTCCATAATGCACATTACTTCAGCAAGAGCGATAATGCTGTCTTTTAATCGTAAATAGTGATAGAACAAGAAATTTTACTGCAGCCTATGTTCTGACAAGAAAACTTATCTCCTTCTCTCTGTCGAAACATTCACTCCAGCGATGCTCCTTGTTCTACGGCTCTTCATCATTTCAAGTCTCTGTCTTCCTGTGTACCTCTGTACGTTCAATGTTGTATCAATGAAATTGTAATTGCGGAGAATTAGTAAATGTAGCTGGTGAAGAACTTGGGCTTGTTGATAGATAACGACAGAGCAACTGCGCAACATTGAGATACGGACAAAGAAGGCTTATGTGTGTTGTCGTCTCCAGCCATGTCTCTCCCTTGGACTATTACTCTATATCGATGTAAAGGTATTACCCTTTGCACAATGCTGAAATGAATAAAGGCCAGGAAAGTGGACACAAAAATTACAACAAATAGCATCATGTGCTAATGAGATGTGTGAAAGTGCCTGCTACAATCTATCTCACCCATAACGTGCTGGATAAGATGGCGTCTTCTTCTGGATGTTGCCATTTCTTGAGTACCTAAAATAAAGTACACTTCAAATGGACAAAAATACACAGAACAACGGCAGTAGCCGAGCAGATAATGCATTGTTTAGTAAAAGAAAAAGTAATTGCTGATACCCCGCAGATGAAAATTCCTTTATGAAAGTAGTAGAAAAATACACTACACGTCATTTCATTCAATGCTGTGAGCGTTTCTTGGTACAAAAAAAAAGGTATTTCTGCATGAAAACAGTAAAATAATCATAAGCTTGTACTTTTAAAAAATACGCTGCAGCGACTAAGCCAACTACAGCTGTATATACTTAAAATTGTTATATGCACATTACGATAGCCAAGATAGGAAAACCTTCGGTTCATATGCAGCTCACCGGGAGGTACAACTCTGCAATCAACTCATTTCTGCTTGCCAAATATCTGCACTAACATAGGATTACAAATAAAAAGACCCTCTTTTTCGTAAAGCACCGGACTCAAAATGGAAAATCCAGTAGGAATACCACGAATTCTCTACATAACACAGCCAGGTTTTGTGAGCCTAGTAGGATTTACTATATAAAGGTTGCAGCAAATTCATGCTTTTAAATATTCACAACCGTGAAAATAAAGATTACGTATAAAATAATAACACTATACATCGGCTTATATTGTGAGCCAATGCGTTTCCGACTTACAGCCAAATGCACATTAAATTTGTTCTGTTTCAGCGCTTTTAAAGCATTATGTCTGTTCGCTCGTGCATGCAGCCGCCTTACCGCTAGGAAAATATCTGTGCTGCCACATTGCCTGACACTGCCATACAGCGTTGTATTGTTCTTATTATTCGCAGTAATATACCTAAAGCGCTAGTAAATCTTCAGACTACACAGGCTGTTTTGTCGACAACCTGTCTTCGCCTGCGACAGTCACACTGGTGCTAGTATTGTATCTACACTTCAAGTTACGCAGTATTTGATATTCTACGGATATTTCGATGCGACAGGCCACTCGTCATTGGAGTCGTTACGAACGGTGTTTATCTACGGCAGTACAGCTTTGCTATAATTTCAGGTGCTCTCCTGAGGCTTCCATCTGCCAGTAGTATTTTCGCATACATACGCGTACGCATGCCTATGAAACGTCTGTGAACTGCCAAGAGAAACGTGGCGCAAAATGTAGCCGTACCGAAAGGGACGAGTACGCGCCGTTTGTAAACTCCGAACAAAAGCTGATATGCTTACCTGAGAGGTTAAGAGAAATATGGCACAGGTAACTCTCCGCTGGTATGCACCTGGTCGTCTCTGCGTTGCGATCTCCCATATCACAAGGAAAACACAGTGCAAACCGCAACACTTCGGGCTCTTGTGGTGGGCCGGCGAGCTGCACTTGCTCGATGTCGGCAAAGACGAAATCGGCGACACGTCGTTGCTGGCAGCGGTCCTCCTCGTCGCAATCACACAGCATGGACAGAAGTTCCCACCGTAACTTCCCGCAACGCCTGGTTGGAGTCGCCCCTAACGCAGCGCTTTCAGAACCACCCCATAGAATAAAGAACCACCACTCGACGACAACGTACTCGCGCGAGATGCAACACAACTGAAACACAGCGTCATGCTATTGACGGCTTCGGTTTTGGATCATTTGTATCCGCACAACTGAGCAAAACAGTTGCGCTGGTTTCGGTTTTCTTTCCTCGCGTCGAAATAAAAACTGTTTTGCTCAGTGATAATTTTACACCACGTAAGTTTTGTTCACAAATGAAGCAGCCATGAATTTAACACGTGTCTTGAAATACCCGATACCTTTACTTCGCCGAAGCAAAGTTTGCTCGTCCGAGTGTGGTTACGTTTGAAATATCTATCGTTGGGCTGTCGGAGCCATCGTGGTCGGAGCGTGCTCGAAGTGGGAAGACGCGGCGTAATTGTGCTCAATTTGCTTAGCTATAACAGTGCGGCTGCCCTTGATCTCTGTCGAGTGCAGTTTGCTCTGATGTAAGGTAGAACTATAAAGCCGCCGACGTTACTGAATAATCTAGTGCACCTGAAGCTGCCAGAACTCCCGTATTTCCTCCACAATTTCTTGCGACTGCGTTCCGCTGTCACCAAATGCGAGCGTAGTCGTTTGGCGGAGATTTAGCAACACATTTTCCAGAAATATCGTTCACCGCTGTATCACGACGTGGAGAAGCAGCGTTGTTGGTCCTTCGTAAAATTTTCTGTTTATTGCGAATTTTGCGATAGCAGTTATATGGACAAAACCGTCGAAATATATCTGTCGGTGTTACCGTGAGCTTACGTATAAAGTCAAGTGCGATAAGATCCTATCCCGCGCCGTTGGCTGTGCGCGTTAAAGGAAGTGTTCGAGGCTGGGCCAGGCTGGATGGGCGCCCCAAGTCAAGTATCTATAGGAGGCCACGTGATAAAATGCGGGCAAGCCGGGAGAGGGAGGCGCTAGTTCAGCACGCTTCTCTTCCTCTAGCCGTTGCTCTAGCCCGGTCTTGCGCCACCCTCGCTCTGTTTTGTAGGTAATTTCCAATGGATGCAAAGTAGGGGGGGGGGGAGGAGGGGTGCTCAGATAGCGCAATTTTTCGGAGTCGCTTTGAAGGAAGAGGCAGCAGAAGCGTTCGGTCCGCTCTGTTCGCGCCCTTCGTCACGCCAACGCTGTGACAGCGAGTGTTCGCGGTCATTGAGTGAGATCTGTTGATGTTTGCACGTGCGCGCGAGGCCCAGTGCTTGCTAATTTAAGGAGTAAGCGAATGTTTACTGCAGTTTATTCAGCCAATGAAACTAAGAACCTTGGTTCGTGCACTAGTTCGTGCAGTGGTTCATGGAGCATTGGGGTGAAACTGCTATATTTTTGTTTTTATATTTCTAGCGGGTTCCAAAGCAGTGTTGCGTACGCTAATATTTCTTTCTGGTCGCGGAACGCAACGCGCTGCGGTAGCCCAGTGGCTTTGGCGTTGCGCTGCTGAGCTCGAGGTGACGGGTCCAATCACAACCGCGGCAGTCGCATTCCAACGGGGTCAGAATGCGAGAACGCGCGTGTACCATGCATTCCATACACGTTAAATAACCCGAGCGGCTGAAAATAAATTTGCAGCTTTCTATTACCGTGCGCCTCATAACAAGATCTTGATTTTGGAACTTAAATCTGCAAAATTTAATTTAAAGTCGCGGAAAAACATTTATAATCAACACTGATGAGTGCGCCTACTGAACTTGTTATCTCGTTGCTGTGCTCTCTTTAGTAGCCAATACTTTTTTTTAGATTTACTTATGGTCAGAATCCAGTGTGACGAATCCAGGTCTTCCTTAGCATAGGAAACTACCTATCGCTTAAGCGTGTAAGGTATCAGCAAACATTGTCAAGGAAAATCAATATATAGAGTTCGATGTAATTGCAGAACATGACAAGGATGAAAGAATGATACGCCGCATTACAACCAGGACAGGAACCCGAGGGCCTGCTTAAACAGAAGAGGTTATCTGGTATTTCTTCTCCTGCATTAAAACCTTTCTCTCGCCACACTCATCTCGAATATCACAGGAATCGCGATCTTCCACGACGACTCTTCACGTACCATTGAGAGTCAAACCAACCATGCGCAAATGTTGACTCTTGGTTTCTGATTCTACTCGCGCAAAGGTGGGTCTTCGTAAGAAAAAAGAGAGTCAAGTTGTCATGACTCTCTTTTTACTCTCTTTTTTCTTAGAGTGTACGATGAGCAAAACAGGTGCCGTCACCGGCGCCGACGACAGTGCCGCTTTGCGGGCTTTGCCTTCAGTTTCACTTTTAGTTGATGGGAAAACGAACAGAAGCGAGGACATTCTGCGGCCGAAGCCGTCGAAGTTTTGCATGGTCTCGTTTCTGAAAACAGCTCGTCAGATGCCGACCGGGGGTTCTGGCAGCACGACAGGACATTGTGGTCGACGAGACAAACAAATCGTCTATTATATCGCCCTAAATAAGTTGGCTTGCACTGCGGAAATGTATAAATTCGCAGAGAGAAAAGAAAGAGAAAAATAAGCACTTGGACAATATATGTCTTCTTTCTCGCGTCCTTCTCGCAGATGTGTAAAAGCAAAGAAAATAACGTATAAAATAAGAAACAGAACTCCATTTACGCTAAAAAGAGGCCTCTATCTTCTTAACTCGCTCTCAAAAATGATGTAGAATTGAGGTTCTTTCTCCTTTCATCGCCATTTTTAAAGGGAGAGAAATGGAGGACGCTGAACATTTCTGCACCACTGTAAGGGAGCACGGTTTTCAGGCACGTAGTGTCAAGGGAGGTCACATCCCTTAAAATGCCTTTCTCGTCTCATTTCTCGTTGCAGTGTTTGAATCTTCGCGGTTTTGTGACGTCGCGTGACAGACAGGCAAAGTAGGCAGAGCCCGCAAACGGTTGACCAATGGCAGAGTATTGTAGTGGAAAAAACATCGAATGAGGAATAATCGTTTTTCAGTTTGGTGTAATCATGCATAATCAATGTGAACAAATCGTATCAGATGGGGCGTTTTCGCAGTTTTCGTGACGTCGCGTGAGAGACAGGCGAAGTGGGAGCGGCCCAAATTTTTTTTTGACCAACCATAGAGGGCTAACTGCGCAATTGGAATAGAAAAGGTTGGAATAGCTTTAAGTTATAGCGTCTATGGGCACCCCATATTCCTTCAGGGAAACGATTGAATTATATTATTGTTAGCAGTATTACTATATTACATGCTCGCAAAACCGTATGTAAATATATAACCACTGCAATTATATTCCATCCTCCGAGGATGCGGAATTCTGTTGGGGGCATCTGAGATAATGCCATTGTTCTCATGTGTTTCAGATATGCACAAAGATCTTGAAGCAACTGTATCCATAATAGTAGTTAGGAATAAAACCACAGCCATGTGATCAGCGTGCTGAGTTGTAGCTGATTGTAGCTACAGTTGTTTGCAGTTGATTGTAGCTACAGTAGATTGTAGTTGTAGCAGTTGTAGTTGAAAAACGGTTTAGTAAATTTGTGATGAAAATCATTTTGCAACAAAAGCGTCTTGCTGCTTCTTTTACAGAGGCCGCCATGACTGTTCTAGGGCTTGTACTTTTGGCAGTAGCCCTCTTGGAAATGTTTTTTAACTCGAGTGCTCTGAAGATCGATGTGGCGGATGGAGGTTACGTCGACCTCCTGGTTGGCGTGCAGCAGGATATCCCGGAAAATGAAACCATCATCTCCAACTTGAAAGTAAGTGCATGGTTCCGTGCTTTATTTTACGCTCCCCTCAAATAATGTTCTGGATTACCACCATTAAACGAAATGACCAATTGCTGTCATTTGTCTTGTTACCGTGTTCATCCTTGTTCGACACTTATGTACAATCTCAATCCGACAACTGTTAGGTTAGCATTTCGCTTTTTTATTGCGATAACAAGTATATGTACATTCAGGTGCCTTCACGCTGATGTAATCGCCATCGGAGTCACCTTATTGTTCCATAGGACGTGCAATTGCGATAACATCGTGACCGAGCCGCTTATACGCTGGGTGCCAGTGAAGGCGTGTGACGTTGTACCGAGGACGGTGACTCATCCCCGCACGCGCGAGGAAGAAAGGCACAGAGGAAGCACGCTGTCTTCATTGATGCGCAAGGCACGGGGGCGGGGTGTATTCGGCTCCGGCTGCTCCTGAATATGGGGCGGCTGCGAGGCCCCAATCTTAAAAGTGGCCGGCGATGGGAACAGGGTGCGCCGAGTGGGCTGATAGCTCAGTGTGTACTGTGTTCTCACCACTAAATTCGCGTTGAAGCGAGAAGAAGCACACTGATTCGTTCGCTTGCTGTTGCTGTCACGCTTTCGCACGCCATCGTAGGTGACATGGAGTTTCCGTTGTCATCGAGTAAGATGTGTTAATATTTGCTTGTGCGCGCGTGACAACATGTTTCTTCATTTAGTTAGCAAGCAAATGTTTACAAGTTTACACGGCGAATAAAAGTATTATCCTTTCTTTATATGGCGGTTCAATAATTAATAATTTACTAATAGATACTTGACCTTCTGTGCCAAACTGCGGCTTTTTTAGTCGTTTTGTGTTCCATTTAGTGTACAATGTCTATTTATAAAAAGTGTACAATGAACAAAAAAGAACAATGCAACACTTGCGGGACCATTACAGAGCGAAGGCAGTAACTTCCTACAAAGCAGTGTCTTTCCAGCACTCTAGTTTAAACTGTTCACACGTAAAAACGTGATACGTAAGCTGATACCTGTCATGCAGAATCGTGAGCAGAGCTGACGGACCACTGCGGACGCGTGGTGATGATGACAGATTGGCAATACTTTTTAAAGGGGCAGTGACAAATAGGCACGTAGCCTTCTTGACTCATTTACATATTCTATAAATGCTTATTAATCAAGCATACTACCCAAACCTTCTTATCATTTTCACTCTTTCACCTTGTACTATGCTCTCTCCCTATCTACCTCCTGTGTGGAACTATGCCTGTAGCGTATCCAGTCTTATTAATATCTTCCCTGGTTCTTTCACCATTACTCTAGACGTCTCTTCCTTATCTCGACGGCTGAAAATTTCATCCTTCCATCAACTTTAAATTGCAACGCTTCTCGAAGGTGGACAATAAATGTGGGTCTTGCTGGGTGAACCCCTTTGCATCCCCTTGGAATACTTTGCAATGTTTTCGATTGCCGCAGACGCAGGCACATGCCTCATACTTTGGAGTATATTTCCGCTGGTATGCTCATTTCCTTTCGCAACCAGCTAGTGCCTACAATAGCAAGACACCATTATTTGTGTTATCGTACCGATTTACCGTTCAGGAATCTTTGTTTGGAAACAGGCATAAGGTGCCTCATAAAGACTGGCCAACGTTTCGATAGGAGGACCTATCTTCGTCAAAAGCGGCTTTGACGAAGATAGCGCCTCCTATCGAAAGGTGGGTAGGCCTTTCTGAGGCACCCTATCCCTTTTTACAAACTTTATACCACACTGTGCTATTCCACCTGTCAGCCCCTTTCTTATTTTAGAATCTTTGTTGTAATTCCTGTAGATCTCAATGTTAGTTCTTAGTTTCCATCCTTAGTATCATGTTTACCGTCTCTGTTTTTTCTCACATTCTTTTTCATGACTCCTTTTTTCTATTCATACTTTTGATTTGATCCCCCTGTACTTGGTAGCCAACTTTCTCGACCTCTTCTTTTATTCTTTATCCACCTTATCGAGGCAAAAATATTTGTACACTTTAGCCACCCATTGAAGTCATTCATCTTCCTCAGTCTTTTTGCGAAGTTAATTTTGCTCTGTGCTTCTCTGACTTCAAAAGGGTTACAAACCACGTCGAACTGCTCTGATACATTTGGGATTTCCCCATGGGCTCTAAAACCTAAACAGCCTACCTATCTTTGGTTGACTTAAAACCACGACAAGCTGCTTGATTCTAGGCGCAAAGTGGTATTTGCGATAGTTAGCACTGGCAACATTACTTATTTCCATATTTCCAATTTAGTGTAGCCCTGAAAATTTCATCTAGAAATGTCATTCAAAACACCTATTCTGTCTGCACTTATTCAATACAGAGATAATATCATTTAGGATTCTGTGATTACCCATTATACCATTCTTTTACTAGATGAGGCACTCCAATTTTTATATCTTGCATTTTCATTATATTGACACGTGTACTTGCCTATTTTTATCGCGACTACGTTTACCCTCAAACAAATGTTATCGCACAGCGCGGGACGCGCCTGCATGTATCGGAAGATTCTGGAATATTATCGATGCTTACTGTTATCCAGCTTACTGTCCGTTACATACAAAGTATTTACTAAGGAGATTGCAAATAGAATCAGGAACACCTTAGACTTCCGTCAACCAAAGGACCAGGCAGGATTCTGTAAAGGCTACTAAGCAATAGACCATATTCACGCTATCAATCAGGTGATAGAGAAATGTACGGAATACAACCAACCCTTACATATAGCTTTAATTGACTACGAGAAAGCGTTTGATTCAGTCGAAACCTCAGCAGTCACGGAGGCATTATGGAATCAGGGTGTAGACGAGCTGTATCTAAAAATACTGAAATATATTTATAGCGGCTCCACAGCCACCGTAGTCCTCCATAAAGAAAGCAACAAAATCCCAATAAAGAAAGGCGTCAGGCAGGGAGATACGATCTCTGCAATGTCATTCGCAGCGTGTTTACCGGAGGTATTCAGAGACCTGGATTGGGAACAATTGGGGATAAGAGTTAATGGAGGATACCCTAGTAACTTGCGATTCGCTGATAATATTGCCTTGCTTAGAAACTCAGGGGACCAATTGCAATGCATGTTCACTGACCTGGGGAGGCAAAGCAGAAGGGTGGGTCTAAAAATTAATCTGCAGAAAACGAAAGTAATGTTTAACAGTCTCGAAAGAGAACATCAGTGTACGATAGGTAGCGAGGCACTGGAAGTGGTAAGCGAATACATCTACTTAGGAAAGGGAGTGACCGCGGATCCGGATCATGAGACGGAAATTATCAAAAGAATAATGGGCTGGGGTGCGTTTGGCAGGCATTCTAAGATCATGAACAGCAGGTTGCCATTATCCCTCAAGAGAAAAGTGTATAATAGCTGTGTCTTATCAGTACTCACGTACGGTGCTGAAACCTGGAGGCTTCCGAAAAGGGTTCTACTTAAATTGAGGACGACGCAACGAGCTATCGAAAGAAGAATGAAAGGTGTGACGTTAAGGGAAAAGAAAAGAGCAGATTGGGTGAGGGAGCAAATGCGAGTTAATTACATCTTAGTTGAAATAAGGAAAAAGAAATGGGCACGGGCAGGACATGTAACGAGGAGGGAAGACAACCGATGGTCATTAAGGGTTCCGGACTGGATTCCAAGGGAAGGGAAGCGTAGCAATGGGCGGCAGAAAGTTAGGTGGGCAGATGAGATTAAGAAGTTTTCAGGGATAATATCGCCAAAATTAGTATGTGAGTGCGGTAGTTGGAGAAGTTGTGGGCGCAACCTGGCTGCTGCTGTTGTTGATGATGATGATTATCAGTGCTTCTATCCGCTGTCTGTTGTCGCCGAACTTTCCGTAATCTGATTGCATGTATGCGCGACGCGAATGGTGAAGATCTTTGTGGAAGCCACGTGGGTCCCAGCGATTACTCTGGAACATTCGATGACTGATGTATAAGCCGACATGGTTGACCCGCTGATCAGATTTTCGACGATCGGCGAGTGTGTTCGCCGTTATCGTTGTTCTTTGAGTGTAACCTGCTTTTGAGGGCACAAGTTCGCCCAATAAAGGTTAATTTCTACAATCGCAGTTCTGCTGGCTTCTTCGCCGTCACTACAACGTGACAATATTTATAATCGACGCCACTGTAACAAGCATATATGAGCTCCTCTTATTCTTATCATCTTTGCCCGTGTAGTTCAGATTCATGAAGCTTTCACGCCACCCAACGGCGATTTTCTTTGTTTAATTACTTGAATGGCTCTATTCAATTTTGCTCTGTTCCTGGGACCCAGCTTGTTAAATAGCGCTGTATTTGGATTCCATGTGGTCCGCCTACAGTGTAATTAAGGACATTTTCTTCTGTATTCGTCCAGTAAAAGTTTTGTGCTACAAATTATAATCTCCTAGGCTTTTATGGTGTTTGATCTGGCTGAATTTGGCTGCCGCATTCTTTCATGTCGAAGATATCTCTAAGCACGTCTCCGGTTATACCGCAGGATGTCCTCCTCCTCGGAAATGTTACCGTACTGATCCTTTATAGCCGTTTCAGGACACCTATTTGGTGCTGCTAGCGCTATTATGTAGCTCCTGAATGATCCTGGTGTGCCTTTGCCTGTTTTGAGAATATCATGTGCCTCATGGTACCTCATGCATTACATTTATTCTTACGCAAAGCTCACTAGCCACCACATTTTTTCCCTTGTAATTGTTAATTATAAGGAGTACCCTTTCGTAATATCCCAACTTTTTTGCTTTCTGTAATTCTTGGATACCTGCTTAATTCTTCTATCATCATCATCAGCAGCAGCAGCAGTAGCATCATTATCAGCCTGGTTACTCCCACTGCAGGGAAAATGCCTCTCCCATACTTCTCCAACAATCGCGGGCATGTATTAAATTGTGGCCATGTTGTCCCTGCAAACTTCTTCATCTCATCCGCCCGCCTAACTTCCTGCCGCCCCCTGCTACGCTTCCCTTTCCTTGGAATCCAGTCCGTAACCCTTAATGACCATCGGTTAACTTCCCTCCTCAATACATGTCCTGCACATGCCCATTTCGTTTTCGTGTTTTCAACTAAGATGTTATTACCTCACGTTTGTTCAATCAAGAATCTGCTCTTTTCTTATCCCTTAACGTTACACCCAACATTTTTCTTTCCATAGCTCCTTGCGTCGTTCTAAAGTTCAATAGAACCTTTTTCGTCAGCCTCCAGGTTTCTGTCCCGTACGTGAGTACTGGTAGGACACAGCTGTTATACACTTTTCTCTCGATGGATAATGGCAGCCTGGTGCTCATGGTCTGAGAATGGCTCTCAAACGCACCCCAACCCATTCTTATTTTTCTCATTATTTCATCTCCTGATCCGGATCCGCGGTCACTACCTGCCCTAAGTAGATGCATTTTCTTACCACTTCCAGTATTTCCCTACCTATCGTAAACTGCTGTTCTCTTCCTGAGACTGCTAAATATTACTTTAATTTCCTGGAGAATAATTTTTAGACCCACCCTTTTGCTTTGCCTCCCCAGGTCAGTGAGCATGCATTGCAATTAGTCCCCTGAGCTACTAAGCAAGGCAATATCATTAGCGAATCGCAAGTTACTTAGGTATTCTCCATTAATTCTTATTCCCAATTGTTCCCAAACCAGGTCTCTAAATACCTCCTGTAAACACGCTGTGAATAGCATTGGAGAGATCGTATCGCGCTGCCTGACGCCTTTCTTTATTGGGATTTTGTTGCTTTCTTTATGGAGGACTACGGTGGCTCTGGAGCCACTATAAATAGATTTCAGTAATTTTACATATGGCCTGTCTACACCTTGGTTCCGTAATGCCTCTCTGATGGCTGGGGTTTCGACTGAATCAAACGCTTTCTCGTAATCAATGAAAGCTGTATATAAGGGTTGATTATATTCTGCACATTTCTCTATCAGCTGATTGATAGTGTGAATATGGTCAATTGTTGAGTAGCCTTTACTTATCCCTGCGTGCTCCTTTGCTTGACAGAAGTCTATGCTGTTCCTGATTCTATTTGCAATTACCTCAGTAAATAGTTTGTAGGCAACTGACAATAAGCTGATCGGTCTCTAATTTTTCAAGTCTTTGGCATCCCCTTTCTTATGGATTAGGATTATGTTAGCGTTTTTCCAAGATTCCTGTACACTCGATGACATGATACATTACGTACACAGGGTGGACAGTTTTTCTAGAACAATCTGCCCACCATCCTTGAACAAATCTGCTGTTACCTGATTCTCCCCAGCTGCCTTCCCTTTTTGCATAGCTCCCAAGGCTTTCTTTATAGTTCCGGCGTTACATGTGAGATTTCAAATTCCTCTAGAGTATTCTCTCTTCCATAATCGTCGTGGGTGGCACGTGGGCGGCACTGGTAGTGTATATATCACTATAGAACTCCTCAGCCACTTGAGCTATGTCATCCATATTAGTAATACTATTGCAGGCTTTTTCTCTTAACGCATACATCTGATTTTTGCCAAATTCCTAGTTTTTTCTGCAGTGCTTTTAGGCTTCTTCCGTTCCTGAGAGCGTGTTCAATTCTATTCATATATTTCCTTATGTCAGCTGGCTAACGCTTGTTGATTAACTTTCAAAGTTCTGCCAGTTCTATTCTAGGACGCGCCCGTTTTTAGCACTGTATATGCTCCTTTTGGCCTCCTAACCTCACTGAGCCCTATTATATCCCATTTACTGCCCTCCAATTCCTCCAATAGCACTGCTACACTCGCCTCACTAGATAACGTTCTAGCGTTTTACGTTCCGAGTTTCAGATTGCAATGGCGGTCTGTTTGGACCCAAGTATTGTTAGCACCCTCTGCAGCGTCACAGGACTGACCGCCGCCGTGGTCAGTTGCATCGCAGCCTCCGAGGACTGAGGCCCGGGCTTTCATTGTTGTATACATATAGGAGGTTGTGACCAAGTTCTGCACCAGGGTGGCCAATTCTGCTCTGGTGAGGGAGTGCGTTACCGCTTCTGGTCACCGGAATCAGGCTGCACTCCAGGACTGTTTATGCAAATATATCAGCACGTAGATTTTTTTATGCGGTGGAAAATTGCGCTGCACCGGGATTCGAACCACGGTCCTCTTAGCTATAGCTATTTTAATATATAGCTTATTCTCATATAAATTGCTTATAGCTCTTCTATAGCTTATTTTACTTAGTTGTTCGGTTACTTACACAATCTCTGTTTTCAACCTAAATAATTTCTGGCCACCATTGTCTGATTTACTGCGGTAGAACGTATAGCAGTTCCTTAGTATGACTGGCTGCTGTGGAATGCGCGTGAATTTTCTTAATGATTTTTCATGTCACTGTATTCTGCATATCACTAAGATTTAAGTATTTGTCTAAAGTTGCATCATGTCATTGAATGGTGTCAGGCTGCCCAGGCTATCTGTTCTTTGTTCATCTATCCTGATCAGTGTAGTCGTTAGTAAACCGTTACTAAGTATAAGGCCTAGTCGAAACATCTCCGCCTATTTCTGGATTGCCGCGTTACCTGTTCATTAGACCTTTGTTCTTGGTTACCTACTACAATAAAGTTCTGTTTTTCGCAAAGGTCCACCTATAGAGAAGCATGTAATCACTCACTTTTCGATTCATCAGATTCGCATAATATCTCCTAGTAGCAACACTGGCATGGTTTTCCGAATTCATTGTTAATACGTCATCCTGACGACATAGAGTAAGACAATGTGAAAACTGAGTTTGAAATGAATTTCTTTATTCGGCAAACATGTGTACAAAAACCAAGTGGCACTGAAAGCACAACAATAGCAGTGGGCAAAGTTGGCGATCACCGAAACCTGATCAACGGGTCAAGTGCGTCGGCTATTCGTACGTGGCAGTTCCATAGTTCCAGGACAATCACTGGTGCCCGTGTGTCTCCACAAAATAAAACACAATTCTCGTCACGCTTGCAATCTCGTTGCAGAAGGGTGGCCGACCACGCAGGTTACCAACGTGAATCAGTAATAACATCCGAAAAAAGTTCCGGTACACGTAGGCGCAACTTGCGCTTAAGATACATTTAGGTGCCAGCGCGTGGAATATGGTGCCCGGAAAACGGTTGAATAAATGATAAAAAAAATTCTGTCAATAATATTGTTTTATATCCACCATCGAATTATCTGTTTGATCGCTGGTATCACTACTGTTTCATAAGTAAGCTACTGCCAGCGACATCATTTTTCGTACCTTGTTAAGCTGTTTATATGTTTATTTTACCCTTTCTCACTTCCTAGCTCGCCTAATGGGCATGGCTACGCCTAGACTATCTTTGACAAGTTGTTGCATCACTACCATATAAAACTGACAGTGACCATCGTATGCTCCAAAAATGAGCAGTGTCGCTCGAAAGGTGAAGCACTGACAGCGATAGGAAGATTTAGCGTTGCGCTAGACCTTCTCAAGTGGTGCTCTAACTTTACGCGGTTTTGACTAACGCTGATGCGCCATAATTTCTGGCATCCTTGTATGTTTCAACAGGCCGTGCAGGGTCTGCAATGACACAGGTGCCGCCACTCTGCCCGTAATGAGCCGCGCCATTAAATTTACGTCACTTTCATGTGTGATCGTTATCATTCTTTACCACTTCTATATTTTATTTGTCTTAGAATACGTAGGATAAATTACATGCGCTTTTAATGTTATGTTTGCTGGCTGCCGTTCTCAATGGTTTGAGAAATAATATAGCCATGAACACAACACGCAGTGTGAATAATTTCAGTGAGACAATTTTATTTAATAATTTTATTTACTTATTAGAGTACCCTAAGGGCTCGTAAGAGCATTACATAAGGGGGGACGAAAAAGTTCAAGCATAAGTGAAATATATACAATGCAAATGTATGAAGGCATTGGGAACCATAAAAAAATGATTTGAACATCTAGCAGAAGCAAACAAAAATAAAAAGGAAATAAATAAATAAAAGGGAAACGGAGTTTATACAATGTTTAGTACCGTGAAGTACGCATAAGAAGCTAAAATGCGATGCAAACACTCAGTACCCATCAGAACACGAGTTTAAAAACACAATCGAATGATGATTTAGGTAAACAGCCTACACAGATACATATCAGCTGAAACAGATTGAATTTTATACAATGCCAAGCACGTACAAACACTGTTTAAGTAAATATTGAAGCAAATGTGGGCTCGGACAGGTTGATAAACTCTAAACAGGTTAGCAGTGCAGCATTAAATCATGATGATTCCGTAAGCGAGACAATGTTTGCAAGTAGCGAGTTCCATTCGGCAATAGATAAAACTAGAGGCGAATTTCGATAACCGTTAGTCCTGGCAAATATAGGTTTCACTTTATGAACATGGTCTCTGCGGGTCCAAATTTGGGGAGCGGGAAGAATATGTAGGGGCTCGAGCGAATGCGATGTTGCTGTGTTAATGGCTACGGAATAAGGACAACCGTGATAATTTCCTGCGCATATCAAGTGAAGGCAGATTAAGTAATTTCTTTAAGTCGGACACCCATTTATATCGAGAGTATGAAGTTAAGATGAACGGCGCAGCTTTATTTTGAACTGATTCGAGTAGGTTCGTGAGATTAGAGTGATGGGGGTGCCAAAATATGGACGCATATTCTAAACAAGGTCTGATAAGAGAACTGTATACACGAAGTCTGGTATCTGTGTTAGCAAAGTGTAAGTGCCGTTTCAGGTCACCGAGTTTTTTGCACGCTTTTGGGGTGATGTGGTAAATGTGAGCATTCCAGCCTAAAGTGGAGGTAAACAGGACACCCAAGTACTTGATTGAAGATAATGAGTCAACAGTAATACCACGTATAGCATGTTCGTCAGAGGTAGGTCGAGTTATCGAAGCAAATGTCGGGTGTTTAATTTTGGCTATGTTAATTTCCATCCGCCATGTATCACACCAGTCAGTTAGTTTTGTTAAATCAGACTGCTGCACAGAGATGTTGGTAGGGCAGCCTATTTCATTATACAATATGCAGTCATCTGCGAAGAGATATATTTATGAGGTAATATAAGTTGCGATGTCATTGGATCCGTCCTTGAGGAACTCAAGGACGGATCTTTGAGGAACTCTCGAAGTGACGTGAGTGCAGTTAGAAAAGCAGTTGTTTAGACTGATTACTTGAAACTGGTTCTTTAGGAACTCCTCAATCTATCGCGTCGTGTTGTAGTCAAGCTGTAGGTTTCTAACTTTCAGTTTTAGTCGATTATAAGGTACTCGGTCGAAAGCTTCAGAAAAGTCAATAGAAATTACATGTGTACTAATCAATCTGTGCAAAGAAATGTGAATATCTGTTACAAGTTCCTAAATTTGCGTCTGACATGAGCCATTTTTGGCGAAAGCCATGTTGGTTATTGAGGAGCAGGTTATTATCGTAGAGAATATTCTATTGCATGCTATTAGAGTATAGTTAGTGTTCCAATAAATTGCAGCTAATAGATGTCAGTAATATAGGTCTGTAATTATTATGGTCTGCTGTACCACCAGATTTAAATATCGGTATCACTAATGCTGATTTCCAATCTTCCCGTAGGAACCCTGTATTGAGAGTTAACAAAACTGAAGAGTAGCGCGAGGCTAATTTTAGAAGTATAGCACTTATACCGTCAGGACCTGGGCAGGTTTGATGAGAAGGCCCGTCAATTGCACGAGAGACACCATGTTCCGTTATTGAGATGAATGAAAAAGGGAATTGAATAGATGGTTGTTCAAATATATGAGTGTTATCAAGTGGCAGTTCGGTAGTAAAAACTGCAGAGAAGCATTTGTTAAATAATTCTGTGCCGTCTTATGTGTTAAGCACTGCTCCGTTTTCGGAAATTAGTAAGGGAGCACTGTGATTTGGTTTTGTGTTAACTACTTGCAAAAACTTTTTTTGGATCAGTTTTTATCATATTCGGAAGGGTGCAAATAAAAAAGTTGTCATTAGCTTCGAGAATTCTAGTTTCTGTATGGCGCGCTTTGGTTTTGTAATTTTGCCAGCCTTCTGGAGTATTGCTTCGGCCAGCTTTCCTGAACGCTCTCTTTTTCTCGTTTACACACTTCTTCACTTCGCTGTTAAACCACGGATTGCTCTGCCTTGAGCTGATGGTCATTTTTGGTATACCTGTAGTCTCAACTTCTTTGCGTTTATCGTGGAACAAGCTTCAGTTATCATCTACAATTCTGTTTTGAAAATTGTTTGCAAGGTCGGCTGTAAATGAGGCTAACATACCAATCGTTCTGCGAATGTCGGCGCGTGCATAGTTGAGAATGCACTTTTTCGCTGTATATTTCTCGGCAGGTTTCAATGCAAATGAACATGGCACCACCCTGTGATCACTTAATGGTTCTAGCACATGTGTCGCTGCATGGTCTGGATTTTTTTTAATAATATCTAGTATGTGTTTACCCCGAGTGGGGTCGCGCACGACTTAAGTGATGCAAATACAAGGTTTGTAGAAAATGAAGACACTCAGATCTGTTGCTATTTTCCTTTAAGGAAGTGGTTGACTACTCGATACCTGGGTAATTAAAGTCACCGCCTAATATCAGTATACATTTTGAGAACTGGAATAACACCTGTTGTAGAGCGTCATTAAAAAAATGAACAAATTCCAAATGGCTATCAGGTGGACTATAGCATTCACCAATGACACATTGCGCATGTCCGATACGTGCAGAGACCCACACTATTTCAAGAAGAGAGTAGATTATCACTAGAGACGGTTGATAGTCATCTTTTATGACCACAATAAATCCGCCTCCTCGGAAGCCTTCCCGGTCCTTTCAAAAGATTGCAAAAGATGGGTCAAGTGCAAGTTCGCTGTTAGTGATGTCACTGGAAAGCCACCTTTCCGTACCTATTACTATATCTGTGGTGCAAGAATGTATGAGCGTTTTCAGTGCATCCATTTTATGGAAAGGGCTGCGGAAATTTGCCAAGAGCAATGGGGCGGCATGTACGGACGCAAACGTACGCCTCTCAGTTGTTTTTCGTCAATTACTGGAAGGTTGGTTCCTTGCAGCAACTTGTACAACATTATTAGTGACTGAATCAAACCGGTAAACAGAACCTTTAAAATGTAGAGACATAAAGCAAATACAAGAACGTTCGTTTCCTTCACGATTGCTCTTAGCAAATTCGCGCAACTTCCTATGAGCCAACTGTACCTTCGGCGAAAAGTCTTCTTCTATCGATACTTTAGGGTACTCGAACTTTTTCATTTTGTGGGATTTTGTAGGACTTCTGTTTTAGATTTAAAGTTGAGGAATTTAATTATAATAGAATGGTGAAAACTGTGACGGCGCTGACCAATACGATAAGTACGTTCAATGTCTCCAAAGTTGACGTTCAAGTGAGTGGCACAAAATTCCTTCACAATGGCTTCGGATTCGGCATATCCTTCATGGCCCTCTTCGGGTATACCAGTGATTATAAAGTTATTGCTCCTCATTCTGTTACTTATGTCGTCCACAACATCGACGAGTTCTTCATTTGTTTTAGATATGTTTGTCTTAACTTGCTGAACAAAATTCTTGACAGTGACAAAGTGCTTTCTGATTTTTGTACACTACTAATTTTTTTTCAATGGTGGTGACCCGAGTATTTAGGCTTGCAATTTGTTCGTTAACTTGTTCCAAATCGGACGAAATTTCTTCACGAAACTCTTTCAGAAAGGGCAGCACGTCCTCAATCTTGGGCCCAGGGTTACTCGCTACGTCTCCAGCTCGAAGCAAGAGCAGAGTGAGACAAATGCACAGCAATGTCTATGAGGGTCTGGGGCTAAGCGCGCAAATAAAGCACGAGCTGTCATGTAAACGTTCATCCCCACTGTGACTGCGGCATGCAAACAAACCAATGCGTGCGTGGTATGTGCACAGATCAACACCCATTTGAACATCAAAAAGGCACATAGACGGGGAATCAACGGCCACAAAAATCACCTAGGGCTAATCGAACAACTCAACATTATGGCCTACCTATGACAGGAAAACGCACAACTCAGCACATGCTGCTTGTGGCCGCCAAGCCCAACGAGTTGCTGCAGTGCTGGTGCCTTTATAGGTTCAGGTGGCACTGCTTCCGATACCGGCGATGCATACTCGTGAAGTTCGCTGCGGAACCAAGATAATCTTCAGGTGATGCAGAGCTTCGGTTTTTGATGATGGGCGGCCAGGCAGCACACGGTGGCAAGCACGAGTCAACCTATGACAGGAAAACGCACAACTCAGTATATGCTGCCTGTGGCCGCAAATCCCGCTTGTGGCCACAAATAGTGCTAGCAATATATACTGCATGTCATGGATAAGTACATATATACGGAAATATATGTGGAGTCTTACGGCAACATCAACGATGACGGTGAAGGCAAAATTTCGCCGGGAGTCTCCATGTAATTGATATTGCAGTTACAAAAAGTGTGTTTCGGTCAAAGTGTACATATTCGTAGCTTAGCTGTTTAGCTGCGTTTGAGTTATCACTCATTTATGTTGTTTCTAACCAAAATGCATTTTTATGTAACAAAGTGTGCGAATCAAGGGTTATAATTTGGGGCGTGTCTTATATCCTTGCGACTTATCTTTGCTTCTTAGTGTTTTGTCGCTTTACTAAGCCCTTAATTTTTTTTCGACAGTGAGTTGGCCGTTTTAAAAATTCACTTCACCTGCTGTGAATCGACGTCCCACAGCGGTGTCTACATTTCGTTAAATTGTATCCCGTCACACCAACCTCAAGCAAGCCCACCTTCCTTAGTTCGCTAGTTCTTTGTTCGTAACAGCTAAAGCTATGCAGAAATTGTGCGAAGTCGTGTCACGTTATTGCCAACACCGTTGCATTTTTTTCAATGGAGTACAAATTCCATGCGTGTATTGCCATTGACATGGCGACATATACATGGTTCGTGCGATTGTCTAACAACTAGTCAAAAATGAGGTCACAAGTTGTACCACGCTCGCTTACACCCATTCAATATTTATTAAAAAACGAATTATCACCAAGTGTAAATTCGAGTCGAGGGCCGCCGTAGTAATCATGCCGTTGCCGTCATACGACCATCGCCAACGTGGTCGTCATGTTGCCGCTGTCCTGACATACGCATGCTCGCGCCACATGTGCAGCAGATGCATTTACGCAAACACGTTTGTCCACCGGCTATAGCTTTGCAGAAGCCCAAATGTGCTGTTTGGGATTCTGCAAAAGCTGCAAGGCATTTGGCATAACATCGATTCCCGCACAGCGCGGTGTCAGCATTAGTTCTTTTTCTGCGACGAGTATTTATAAAAAGGAAGATTTCGCTAAAATATACGCTAAATTTCGCAAATATATATGGTCACTCTCACTACTGCATGTTATACTAAATATGAAACAAGTTGAAGCCTATATGTCTCTAAACCATACCATATCTGCAAAGTAGGAGCTCGGTACCTGAATGGTTCTATTCGTAGTTAATAAAGGGAAAATCAGATATCCACCCGTTCGTAGTGATCATTACGAATTCTTGAACACGTTATGCTTGTCAGGGTATCGACGCTGACGCGGGTTTGACGGATATCGCGCCAAACTTGCTTTAGGTACCTATGCGCTGAAGCATCTTAGGTGGCTGCTTGGCAGTTCAGAGGACCCACCCCATTGTTTGTGACGAGGCGTGAACACTATTCGAGGAGTGAACACGTTGAAAAAAATATGCCGAAAACGCAGAGACTTCGCACCTAGGTACCCGAAATACCTCTCTAGAGAGCACAGCAACATCATCAAATGGAAGGATATATGAATGCTGAAGAGCAGTACTGCGAAAACGCTAATACAGGCTCAGCAGAACAGGACGCGTTATCGGAAGTGGTGCTACTGAAGTTTCTACCGATCCACCATAGCTCGTTACTTTCTGCTGTATTCCTTCTGCGCTCTAAAGTATAGCCATGTAACTAATAATTTGAAAAAACAAGTTCTCCAGCTGCTAAGGAACCCGCCCTTTGTGCCCAAAGAGCATGTAAGCCTTGACAAGGATGCTTAAGACTTAAAAAAATTCTTTTTGGAAGTAAACCACGCTCGTATAATATATTTATTGACTGGAAAACTTGCGAGCAATGCTTCGTTTTCATGTTTTTGCGAACCAGGAGATTCAAATGTTTGTTAGTCGTCAGGCGGAGGTTAAAGAGGCGGCAACTTAGTTACTTAGAGGTGCGATGTTTATTACATAAGCCGGCCCTGACATGGATGCGGCGGTACTAAAGGGACACTAAAGATTACCAGAAACTCAAGGTAAAGTGGTAGAGCAATGTTCTAGAACGTCTAAAGCATCAATATAATCGAGAACAGAGCTTTAGTAACCGAGAAATTTAGGTAAATGCATGACACGATTTGAGACCCCCCAGCGACATTCCGGTACTAGCCCATCACGAAAGCACTCCTCATAATTTGTGTTACTAATACTAAACTACTCGTATTAAAATATCATTTCATTCGATTATAAGACGGAAAAAATGTTACGTGTCTACGTCAATTCGATTCTAAGAAAAAATAACATTTCGACGTTACCCTTCAGTATGGGTGTTCGAAAGGTTTCGTTTTCGCTCGACTCGGTGCGCTCGACTCTGCGCCGCGCATGCTTTGGAGTTTCAGTAGTTTGGTTATCGCGTCGTGCTGTGAGGGTTCTGCTGGCTCGCGAAACTTTCATTTGGAACAAGCAGCGAGAATGCCACGTCCATGTGATGTCGTGGGAAGCCCTCGTTGCCTTCCCGCTCCGCAGAGCCGGTGTCGAGGCCGCCGTCGTAATACGCAACGACGCCTGCAGCGCGAGCCCTCAGCAGCAGGTCACGCTCGTCAGTGCTCAAATCGCTGAAGTTGAGCCCACCATCGCGAGCCAATCTGTCGGTGTCAGGGTCCATTGCGACGAGTGTCGAAGTTTGCGTCATAGAATGAAGTACCAGATTATGGGCGTCTTGCGCTGGACCAGTTTGAGGTATAGTAGCGGCGCCTGGTGGCGGTGCGGGAAACGACATCTGGGTTGTACCAGCTTGGGTCTTATTGAGCCCTGGCTATGGCGAAGCACGTTTCTAGGCCGAGTTTTGCGTCGATTCGCACTTTTTTATGCCCTGTTGCGAGTGCGAAAAGGCTCGTCACTTCTCACGGACCATGCCGACCACGCTGCGAGCTCGCCGCAGCCTATAGTTTAACGAAAACGGACTCTCCGTGTGCCGTGGGACGTAATGCTGGGAGTAGAAGGAATTGGTGATGCCGATCCGGAGAGACCTAGCCCAGCCTCGAAAAGGCGTCACCGTCAATACTTCTGCGTCGTGGGCTGCCATGAACAAGAAGGTCTGAATCCCAACATCAGATTCTACCGTTTTCCTTCAAGGCCTCACGAAGTGGAGCGTCGGGTGCGCTGCATAGCTGCAGTTCGTCGCGCAGAGTAAGCGAAACTTCGTGCCATGCTGACTGCTTCACCTGTCTTGAAGCTTGCTTGATTATCTGCGTTCGAAATTTCGGTCTTTTGCACCTACAGTCCCGACAGCAGACCGACATAGCAGCAGGCATGGCTGGTAATTCACGATTCGAGACCCAGCCACAGCGACAATTAACAGTTCGACCGATGCGAAGTGGTGAAGTGTGTGCAAATGAGCACAAACGGTCGGGCTGATTCGATGACAATTCACTACTCCATTACGAACAGCACAGCACAGGTTAAGAGAGTTAAATGCGCTCATCCTTGATCTGAAGCCAGCACGTTGAGGCAGCGCAGCAAGGCAGTATTGATTGCAGCACATCGATGTTCGAGCGCTGTCATTAAAAGCTACATTAAGCGACCAGCGCGCAAGCTCGCGCTACAGCACGATTCGCACGTACGTGCGAGCTCATATCCCTTGCATCAGTTTAGCGTCATGCATTAAACTAAGAATTCAGGAGGCCCGCCGCTTGGCGGTATGTGGAAAGACCGCTGCCGTCGCGGCGCGTACGATCGTGTGCTCGAGCAGTTCGTACATCGCGGCGCGTATCGTCGTGTGCTCGAGCAGCTCCGTACACATGATGTCTGCTTATCACTGCTGTAGATTCATTTATAGCACGCATTGCCTCGCATTTGTGCGCCTGAATCTAGCAGCTAGCGTGCGAACCTTACCTGTAGTTCCACTTCGTACGCGACTCGCTTCACTTGCGATTGACACCGTGTTAAAACTTCGCCGCCTAATTCTTGAACGGCGTACACGTATTCGGCACTGCATAGTTCCTTGCCTTTACGCAGCGTCACACCCCTGAAAAAAATCTTCGACGCCCGATATACGCAGCAGGCCGTGCTACAACACAACCGAAAGTGGCGGGTCCATATTGTAAACGTGCTTTCCGAAGCAGACGACCGAGCTCGGTACGACCCATTTTAGGACAGAGGGCGCTTTTTAGCACCTTTCTCGCAGCGCCTCGTGGGCAATGCAAGAGCCCCATGGTAGCGCGTTTATCCTACCGCTAGCCACCATACTCCCGCTTTCGCTCTGCTGTCGGCTCTGTCTTGGCTCTGTTTCTGGCCGCGCGTTTGCGTTTTGCACAGAAAAGCTGTAGCGCCGTCTGCGGACGCCGTTCTACTCACCGATGGCGCAATGTCACTATGAGACCATGATGTCAGTACTCCTCGATCGAAGGGCGGGCGATTTGAACTGCGCTAGAGGTACGCGGACGCTTCAGAACGCATTTTCTCTTAAAATAAGTCTCTTCTTGGCACGAAACAAGCGTTTCGAGGTTTCTGGGATGGTATTTCAACCGTCCACGTTTACTTAATAGTAACCTTTAGTGTCCCTTTAAAAGCAGCTAAGGAATCGCTACGATGACGATGGTGCAGCTGCGTGCTAAACGTGTTCTCTTGCAGCGCTCGATAGTTAGGTAATTGACGCCGTCGCTACTGTAATGATTGCGCTACACGTGCCCCCTGCAAGGGCAAGGTAAAATATTTCGTGTAAAGAAAATGCCAGTAATGGTTAAAAGGGTAAACAAAAACCCGGGGCACTTCGCCGACCAAATAAAGATTTAAAAGAAAAGAAGACGTTTCGGCTCCCACACGGGAGCCTTGTTCACAGGTAAAATAAACAAAGGTGCTCGAGCAGCTCGCTTAAATAGTCTAGAGCACGTGACGCAGGCAGCACGCATACACTGACGGCAGATTGCCATCGCTCCTGTTCAGAGTGTGTGGCGTAGCCTGGATCATGAGGAAATCTTTATTTGGTCGGCGAAGTGCCCCGGGTTTTTGTTTACCCTTTTAACCATGTTTCATCCCGACCAGACGGGCTTCCGTCAAACACTGAACTTCAAAATGCCAGTAAGTTCAGTTACTTTGCAGAGGAACGATTCTTAAGTTGCTTAGGGGTTTAATAAAACTTCCATGTTTGTAAATGTTTCGCAATAGAAGGAATGTCCAAAGGAATGGGTAACAGATAAAAAGAACAGTACAGAGTAAGAATATCAACACTTCGTAAAGTCACCGGAGCTGACATTCGATATTCGTTGACATGCATGTGATTAATTGTAACTGTCTCTGGTGGAATCCGTGTGACTTAGAGGGCGCACAAGGCTCTCAGGAAGTCTTGCTTGTGATAGTGGAAAAGGAGGAGGTTCGGCTATATCGGTGCCGGTAATGTTAATCCAGCGCGGTGATCACGATGCGCCAGAGGTGGCGAGGAGGATGATGGCCGCCCTGTGAGAAGCTATCGCAAAACAGGTGTAAGCGGCATTGCAATACATACCTCTTTGTTGCCCCCGGAGAAAAAGAGGGCTGTTTTCCTGTAGTAAGTTCACGGCCACGGGACAGGGTTTGCTAAATATATGTAACCGGTGGCTCATTGGTCAGAATGCAGAGGACGCTTAAATTTGTGTTATGGTTATTGGACGCTGGCTCCGTGTATTGCCGTATGCATGATATCCGCATAAGAAATAGATTACTGAAAATGGGCACGTTTACCGCTGTTAGGCTATTCTTACTTACTTGTTGGTGTACGTGTTTGTGTATTTTGTGAGCTGAGGTGCACTTTGGCAGAATAAAACACTCTGTTTTAATGTGCAGGTCCTACTAGAGTCATCCTCCAAGTTCCTCCATGTTGCCACGGAAGGCAGGGTTTTCATCAAGAATGTAACTTTGCTACGCCCAAAGAAGTGGAAAAGAAGGAAGGAAGTTACCGAAGTACCTAATCAATGCTTCACAAAAAGTGATGTCCGTGTTGAACTACCCCAAACAGATAAAGAAGCAGATTCGTTCGCTGCAAAACAACGTAGGCCTTGTGGAAAACGTGGGGACTTCATTCGAATTTTCACCAACGTCCTAGCGGATTTGAACTCAGGGCGAGACAGCTTAGACGGAGCAGGTACGGAAATTTTCTGTCAAGCTTTGTGTAACAGCAACAACAAAATTAATAATAATAATAATAATAATAATAATAATAATAATAATAATAATAATAATAATAATAATAATAATACATTTATTAGACGTTTAATACGGTGCCCAGAAACAGCAAAGAATTTTTCTCCTGGAGCCCCTTAAAAGTAATACTATAGACAAAATGTACAGAAAATGAAGTATAAAAAAAAAACAAATACCGACAACGAAAACGGGGAAAGGGTCTAAACGGGAGGTAATAAAAAATGATTGTCTGCACATCTAGCAAACGCAAGGAATGAAGTTTACTTTAATTATAGGGTTTTACGTTCCAAAACCGCTTTCTGATTATGAAGCACGCCGTAGGGGAGGACTCTGAAAATTTCAACCACCTGGGGTTCCTTAACGTGCACCTAAATCTAAGTACGCGGGTGTTTCGGCCTTTCGCCCCCATCTAAATGCGGCCGCCGTGGCCGAGATTCGATCCCGCGACCTTGTGCTCAGCAGCCAAACACCATAGGCACTGAGCAACCACGGTGGGTAAGGATTGAAATACAACATTTGTCAATGCATCCACGATACAATTAAAATCCATCGCTTAATTACGTGACGTGGCTCAAGACAAACCCTAACGTCTCGGTGCTGCGGCAAGAATACTTAGAGAGTTATAAATGAAGCAAGGATCTTAATAACAAAAGACTGCCACAAAATTATATGTTTTAAAAACACAATACATAAACCGAACAAATTATGAAAATTGTATAAATACAACAAAATTTGAGGTAAATAAATAAAAGAGCCGGACGGCAATTCAAGAATGTCTGAAACCATGAAGCAGCAACGCTTAAACAGTTATATATAAAGCAAGGATATTATTAACAAAAGACTGCCACGAAATTATATGCTTTAAACACACAATACATAACTCGAACAAATTATGAAAATTTTCAAAATATATAAAAATTCGAGGTAAATAAATAAAAGTGCCGGACGGCAGTTCAAAAATGTCTGAAACCATGAAGCAACAATGCAAATCTAAGAACAAGGACAGTGAGTTATGAAATATATTGACGTTATGAAACTAATCCTTACGAAGACTCACCATTTTGTGGTCGGTTGAGTGATGAGGATGACTTATAGGGACATGGAAATTTGCATCAGCTACATGTATAGCTGGTGGTCATGCGCGAAATACGAAGCGTTATGCAACTGAGGAGTTCGAGGCTGGTAATGACTTCGTGAAGAAGCTTCAAAAGATACCGATGTTTAGCGCCATCAAGTCGGCAGCTGAGTAAGAAAAGTTACGAAATTATTAAAGTGCTAGAACTAGACCCACTGTCAGCGTTAGCAAAGCGATAATGATATATGTTTTAAAGCGCTTTCTAGAGCCATTCAGTCATAGTTGGTAAATTCGGGTGTAATGACGCAAGAGTGACGAAGGCTATATTGCAACACCCAAAAGACATTAGGAAATGAAATGTTAAAGCAGCGAAAGCTGCGTTAGCTTATAGCCTGTACACAAAACCGGTTCCTTCTAAAAAGCTCAACAAGTCGGTGAAGCGCACTAGCGGATGATCTTCCAGTACTGAGGAGGGGTCTAAACGTATGTGTAAGTTATAGAGATTCTGTAGAAGCTTCCGTCTCTGTGTTTCAGTGTGTGGACATGTCATAATACTGTGCATTACTCTAAGTGGTTCATGAAACTTCTAGCAATTAGTTCAGTTCAGTTCAGTTCGTTTATTCAGACATACATTGCCTGGGTTGAAAGGACTAAAAGGCAGATGAGCTCTGCCTGACTAAAGTCCCTCCACCCGTACATTTGCTCAGAAGCAGTGAGAAAAGAGAAAAACAATGGCTTTGTACATTAAAGCGCCACAAAAAGATTTTCATGAACAGAGGTAATATCGTGATTAGGCATTTTAAATTGAGTAACGGAATCACACAATAATGCAACAACAACAACACATAAGAAGCACAAACGCGTACATAATTGGCAACATATTAAAAAGTACAAAGTTTGTGCAAGCGTTATACAACATGTAACATAATTCCTAACGATGTATAACTGTTAGAAAACGCAGCAGAACACAGAGGTTATAGAACAATAAAAAGTTTTTTTTTTTTAATCAAGAACTTATTTAGGACAGAGCACCAGGACAGTAAGTACATTGTAACATTTTTCTTTAAACTGTGGATAGAAGTACAGTTTTCGATAAGTTCGTGGATATGACTATTGTTGCGGAGAAAGTTATGTATAAGGTAGAGCAATGTTTGATTACCGTAAATGGTTCTGAATAACGATATTCTAAATCGCTCGTGTCGGAGATCATAGGGAACATTAGTAGGGTAGCACTGAGCCATATAACTAGTCAATTCATTTCCAATTTCTTTGCGAATATACAAGGCGAGCTTCACATTAAAAAGTTGGTTGACAGTAAGCAATTTAGGCTTGATAAAATATGGCGCAGTGTGTTCAGTTGGTTCCAGATTTTCTATGCAGCGAACAGCTCTCTTTTGTATAATTTTCAACCTTTCAAGGTTCGTTCCTGAAGTCGTACCCCATATTAAGAGACAGTAATTGAGATGAGAATGAACTAGTGAATAATATAACTGGAGCTTTAGTCAGTTTGGTACTAGAGACCTAAGTTTATATAAGGTTATATAAGGCGAGTTTTCGTTTTGAAGTAGAAAAGTATGTGTCTGGTGTTAATGCCCAATCCGAAGTCGACATAGGATAACCTCATATAAGCGTTGCTGGTGAATGCCCGACTTCCGCTCGCATAGAAGGGGTTTTGTTGTGTGTAATTTGTTGTTTATGCATTCGCATTCTAGTGTCCACTTGATGCCAGGGCCTTATGAATCGCTCGGATACTGTATTCGTATTGAAGTGTTGTTTGCGTTATGCCTTTGTGCATTGCCATGAACGCGTGTTCTGCTGCTTCATTCCCTGGTATCTCAGCATGGCGTGGGACCAGTCAGAACCGTATGGTTCTTCTGTATTTATTACAAGTCACCATGTTTAGGATATTGCCAAGCAGGGGTTAAAACGCGGAGTTGAGGTTTAGAGCTCTGAGTGCACTTAACGAATCGGTATAAATGATAGCATTCATCTGCTTCTCGGTGGTAATTTTTTGTTTTTGCTGCCGTCCATACCGCATCAGCTTTGGCGGTAGACTGAAGAAAAATTATTTATCCGAATGCTATTGTACAAATTTTGTTATGATTCTGACACCTACGTATTCTTGTGTTTTAGAGCCATCAGTGTAAAATTCCGTGTAATTTTGATATTTTTCTTGAATAGCTCGGAATTGTAGTATCATCTGTTTTTGTGGAATGACTTTTTTTCTTTATATGTGTTTGTGTCCAATCACAAATGTGTGTAAAATTTCACCACGAGGTCATCTTGGTGGCCTTTCAGCAACCTTCAGGGCCTCATGAGGAACTTGATAAGCCTGACAGCATTATTTGTGTCCTAAGATACGTGGCCAAATCATGTTCGGTTTATTTGTGTAGTGTACCCGGGAGCAGCAATGTGTCACGATATTGTAACTTATTAGTTGTGGTGATGACCGTATTCTCAGTATAGAGGAAACTAAGTAGTGCTCTGCGGTGATGTAAGGAAGGCCCATTACAGTCAACGTATAAACTTTGGGCCGGCGATGTTCTGTAGGCACCGCTCGCCAGTCGTAGGGCATGATTATGAACTTGATGAAATCACTTAATATAGGACTGCCTAGCGTCACCGTAAACTACGCAGCCATTGTAGAGAATGCTATATACGTAGCAGGCATGTTCAGTCAGATCCCCAGTGATTGTACGATGAAAATTCGGTGTTATTTAGTGCTTTATTTGCTTTTTATTTGTGTTAGTGTGGGCCAGGAAATTCTATTTCGTGTCAAAAGTTACGCCTAAAAATTTGTAGTCTTCTTGGACCGGCAGCGTTGTACCATCCAATATGACAACTGGATTACACTGTAACCCTCGCTTCCAGGAAAAGATAACTGTAACAGTTTTATGTGTTGAAAAGGGAAATCGTTTTGTCAGCACATTGCGTGCTGACAAAATGAAACTACAAAAAACAATATATTTATTGTTTTTCGTAGTTGTCCTTGGCAGGTGGGTAGATTTGAAGCGCGCAAAGCCACTTGGAAATCCTTCACATTTGTTGATTCTACCGCGGAGGGTGGGATGATCTTTTAACAGAGTTCATTTTGACTATCAAGAGTGTCATGCTCAGAATGCAGCCTTGTGGAACGCCATTTTCTTGGGTAAATGCGCGCGAAAGTATTATGCCGAGATGTACTTGAAATGTTCTATTTGACATGAAATCACATCGACAATTTAACCTTCTGCTGGGAATTCCCAGGTCAGGCATGTCTCTTGAAATTCCATATCGCTACGTGGTACCAAACGCCTTTTCTAAATCAAAGAAAACAGCGAGACAGTGTTGTTTGTGTAGAAACGCGTCAGTATTTCATGTTCTAGTCGCACGAGATGGTCAGTGGTGGAGCAGCCCTTTTTGTATCAAGACTGGTCTATTAGGCTTCTTGTTTCAAAGATGAATGCGAGTCTTACGTTTATGACGTTTTCATAGGATTTGGCTAGACAACTTGCTAGTGCAGTGAGTCTATAGCTGCTAGGGGATGTTGCAGGTTGTACACTGATTGTGATTGGTTGTACATCCGTGGTTGTACACAGATTGTTGTACACTGCAGAACTTGCACTACAATGTAAGGTAATCGAATTCCCGCAATAGTTCGCAAACAGAACCAAGAGAGCGCATACCTCTCATTGCAACATGTTTAATGCTACCAGAAAAGTTAACCTGTAAGGTTGTATCAAACGGTGTACTGAGGTCATTATCTCATAGGACTCACATAATGATACCTGTTGTACAGAATACGAAAATCGCTTGCTGCTTTTCATGTGGTAGTGATTACTTTGGTCTTCAGCAGCATTCCAGGTCAGATTATTATCTTTGCATCGTTAGGAAAAAGAAAACAGGTCAGATTGCAGGAGGCGACAGTCATCAAGAGTAGGAATATGCCTAAATATCTTGATGTCATCAGCATATAAGGGACAAAGAATTCGAAATAGCGGAAAGAACGTTTTTAATAAAAATAAAAAGGAGTGACACTGCTGGTTGCCATTCAGGAAGACCTTTTGTCATGAACGTTAACATAACCTAATCTATAAAGACGATAATTGCGCAAAATATTCACATTTGATGAGTCAACACCAAAGTGCGTAAGCTTTAGCAGAAGCCGTGAGGGGTTGACAACTGCCAAAGCTTGGCTGAGGTTGCAGTAAATTGCGTCATCCTTGCCCCGTGAAAATACCGGTGCAGGGATCTATATCATGAAGTTACGAGATTTGTGAGTTGGACGTAGGGAAAGAAATGCATGCTGATTTGGTATGAATGAGTTCCTCAGTGTAAAACACAACTGCTCTGACGAGCAAGCTCAAAAATCTTAGACATAGCGCGAGAGGGGAAATCGGGTGATAATTCGCGACATTGATTCTACACCCAGATTGAAAAGCAGAAAAAATACTTCAACTTTTCTATATGCGACGAAAAGTGTGAGTATTCAATCTTCAAGTCCAGCTCCTGTAGATTCCCTCATTGACGTGTTCAAACGTCTGATGAACCTTTCATATTATGCACCCCATGATAAAGCGAACTCTTCTATAACCTTTCATTTGACTTTCAGGTTGCTGGTGTATTTACGCATCCGTTCGCCTTGCTTAAGAATTTGTTTGTCTTTTTCGGACTTCTTGAATGCTCTTGCGTTGTTAATATAAATTATCGCAAATAATCCTCTTTTGGTTTCAAATCATTGAAAGGCTTACATGTATGCTCCAGATGATACGCAGTTGCCCAACTCCAGCTGTAAGTTGTTACTGCACAAGTAAATATCAGAACAAAAAACTTCGTAGCTTTGCTGTCCTCCTATTCTCGAGAATTCAGCCGTCCACCAATGTATGTGCCATTGATGCCGAATGGCCTTGTCTTTGTTATGTTGTCAGCCGGGAGAGGTGCCATTTCTTGTGCCACTGGGCGGTAATGAAGTCTCCTGAATGGGATGCTTTGCTTTATAATGTATCTCACTAACTGTTGACCTCCGCAATCTAATGCTTTTTCTTTAGATGCGTCAGTGTTTCAAAAGCTCCAACGTACATCGCTATTTGGTGCGCATGAAGTACTAAAAGTTCTGCCAACCCACGTTTTGTCGGCGATACGATAGGATGCTTCCAGAAAAGCAGAAATTGCTGCATCGAAGGCTCCCTTGCACTCTTTGACGTCTTCATCGTCTCTGAAGCTGCGATGCGGTACAGGGTCATGTTGTCGTTTGTTCTGCCACTGTTTTCCAACGTCTCCTGCTCCTGTTTTAGGAGACCCAACATAGCCATTTCAATCCCTGCTGCTATTGGTGAAGCTGTTTTCGCTTCTTTCCTCATATTTCAGACATAAGACATCGGCCACGCTGCAACCAGTATTGTTTTTCTGTACGATCCGAACCTGTTAAGGTCTATTATTTTTTCCTAACTTATGGTGACAGTCACGCTTACCACGATCTCTTCTTGGCATTCATCGTGTAATTCCCGTTTTATTTCATAATAAAGCTTTCGTGGTTCACTCTCGATCCACGTGGGGCCCTTCCACCTTGTCACTGCGCAGCGTAAGTTTCATCTTAATTATCTTGTGAAATCCACAGGATTTGTTGGTCTGGTAAGCACGAGATCACGGAATCGAATCCCAGTCACGGCGGCCGCACTAAGATGGAAGCGAATTGCGAAAAAAATCGGTCCGCTTAGATTTAGGATTACATTAAAGAACCCAAGGAGGCCCAGATATCGGGAGTCTCCCATTACGGCGTGGCTCATAATCATATCGTGGGTTTCGCACACGAAACCCAAGGATTTCTTTTTTGATATCCGCAGGATTTTCTTCCTTTAGCATAACCCCATCGACTATCGTTGGACTTTCTCTTGATTTTTTTGCCATTACGAACAAACAGTTCTTTCCTATGGCTTGACTTGCTCCAACAAAGCACGATTTGAGAGTCAATTCGGAATTTCATGCTGCCTACTTTCCTGGTGAATTTATGAGTTAGGTGTCTAGCTCACCTGACAGATGCTGAGGTAGCCAATCACTCGAGTTTGCCAATGTAATTTATTTTATTGGACCGACTCTACTTTTGGGATGGGTAAATGGACTCCTTTGCTTTCATCTGAGTTTACTGTTGTTATTCGTGCTGCTGGCTACGTACACCGTTGGGCTGATATATGGAAAAAAAATTATAGTCGATGTTTTTGCTTCAGTTTGCCTGGTGCAGTCATATAAATTTTACATTGTAATTATCGAGATGCTGAAGCCTCCCTGCTAACTACTTCCATGCTATTTGGTGTTGGCTTGGTAGTGGTTAGTGCTATCTGTAGTAATAACTTGACCCTAACCAAAAATGGCGACAGAACGTCTGCAGGGTCGTACAGCCGTGCTGTAGCTTAAAGCACCTCTCATTTTGAACGTTGTCTACCATCAATGTATTCTCGCCGCGATGTGTCTTGAAAACTCAGCACGTCTTCGGCGAAGCAACATTTCAGTCCCAAAGCACTGATTCCTCCCCCTTTTCCGTTTTTCCGATCGAAATCTTGCACTTCTTTATTAAAGAGATTTCGTAGTTTGGCGTCATTTAAAGCCCATTTTCAAAAATTCATCCCCGCTTTGCGAAAAAGATGCCTCTTGCTTCTTTGCACAGTTCTGCAGCTTGTGAACATTTTTCTGCTCCCAAAAAAACCCGTCGACGTAACTTCCTTTCTGGAATTGCCAATAACAACGGGGTACTAACAACGGGGTACGGGGTACTGGCTCCGGACAGGCCGCCATTGGAATCTGAACCTGGCAACGTTCAACGTTAGAACGTTATCTAGTGAGGCGAGTCTAGCAGTGTTATTGGAGGAATTAGAGGGTAGGAAATGGGATATAATAGGGCTCAGTGAGGTTAGGAGGACAAAAGAAGCATATACAGTGCTAAAAAGCGGGCACATACTGTGCTACCGGGGCTTAGCGGAGAGACGAGAACTAGGAGTCGGATTCCTGATTAATAAGGAAATAGCTGGTAACAAAAGGAATTCTATAGCGTTAACGAGAGGGTCAAAGGTCTTGTTGTGAAACTTAATAAGAGGTAAAAATTGAAGGTGGTACAAGTCTATGCCCCTACATGCAGTCAGGATGACCAGGAAGTCGAAAGATATTATGAAGACGTGGAATCGGCGATGGGTAAAGTCAAAACAAAATACAATACACTGATGGGCGACTTCAATGCCAGGGTAGGCAAGACGCAGGCTGGAGGCAAATCAGTGGGGGAATATGGCATAGGCTCTAGGAATAGCAGAGGAGAGTTATTAGTAGAGTTTGCAGAACAGAATAATATGCGGATAATGAATACCTTTTTCCGCAAGCGCGTTAGCCGAAAGTGGACGTGGAGGAGCCCGAATGGTGAGACTAGAAATGAAATCGACTTCACACTCTGCGCGAACCCTGGCGTCATACAAGATGTAGACGTGCTCGGCAAGGTACGCTGCATTGACCATAGGATGGCAAGAACTCGAATTAGCCTAGCCCTGAGGAGGGAACGGAAGAAACTGGTACACAAGAAGCCAATCAATGAGGTAGCGGTAAGAAGGAAACTAGAGGAATTCCGGATCAAGCTACGGAACAGGTATTGGACTTTAACTCAGGAAGAGGACCGTAGTGTTGAAGCAATGAAAGACAATCTCATGTGCATCATTAAGGAGTGCGCAATAGAAGTAGGTGGTAATGCCGTTACACAGGAAACCAGTAAGCTATCGCAGGAGACGAAAAATCTGATCAAGAAACGCCAATGTATGAAAGCCTCTAACCCTACAGCTAGAATATAACTGGCAGAACTTTCTAATTTAATCAACAAGCGTAAGACAGCGGACATCAGGAACTATAATATGGATCGAATTGAACAGACTCAGGAATGGAGGAAGCCTAAAAACAGTGAAGAAGAAACTAGGAATAGGCAAGAATCAGATGTGTTCGTTAAGAGACAAAGCCGGCAATATCGTTACTAATATGAATGACATAGTTCAAGTGGCTGAGGAGTTCTATAGTGATTTATACAGTACCAGTGGCACCCACGACGATAGTGGAAGTGAGAATAGCCTAGAGGAATTCGAAATCCCACAGGTAACGCCAGAAGAAGTAAAGAAAGCCTTAGGAGCTATGCAAAGGGGGTAGGCAGCTGGGGAGGATCAGGTAACAGCAGATTTGTTGTAGGATGGTGGTCAGATTGTTTTAGACAAACTGGCGACCCTGTATACGCAATGCCTCATAACCTCGAGCGTACCGGAATCTTGGAAAAACGCTAACATAATCCTTATCCATAAGAAAGGGGACGCCAAAGACTGGAAAAATTATAGACCGATCAGCTTACTGTCCGTTGCGTACAAAGTATTTACTAAGGTAATCGCAAATAGAATCATGAACACCTTAGACTTCTGTCAACCAAAGGACCAGGCAGGATTCCGTAAAGGCTACTCAACAATAGACCATATTCACACTATCAATCAAGTGATAGAGAAGTGTGCTGAATATTACCAACCCTTATATATAGCTTTCATTGATTACGAGAAAGCGTTTGATTCAGTCGAAACCTCAGCAGTCATGGAGGCATTACGGAATCAGGGTTTAGATGAGCCATATGTAAACATACTGGAAGATATCTATAGCGGCTCCACAGCCACCGTAGTCCTCCACAAAGAAAGCAACAAAACCCCAATAAAGAAAGGCGTCAGACAGGGAGATACGACCTCTCCAATGCTATTCACAGCATGTTTACAGCAGGTATTCAGAGACCTGCAGTGGGAGGAATTGGGGATAAAAGTTGATGGAGAATACCTTAGCAACTTGCGATTCGCTGTTGATGTTGCCTTGCTTAGTAACTCAGGAGACCAATTGCAATGCATGCTCACTGACCTGGAGAGGCAAAGCAGAAGGGTAAATCTGAAAATTAATCTGCAGAAAACTAAAGTAATGTTTAACAGTCTCGGAAGAGAACAGCAGTTTACGATAGGTAGCGAGGAACTGGAAGTGGTAAGGGAATACATCTACTAAGGGCAGGTAGTGACCACGGATCCGGATCATGAGACTGAAATAACCTGAAGAATCAGAATGGGCTGCGGCGCGTTTGGCAGGCAGTCTCAAATTATGAACAGCAGCTTGCCACTATCCCTCAAAAGGAAAGTGTATAACAGCTGTGTGTTACCAGTACTCTGAAAGTTTCAGGTTCTGCTGAAATTGAGGATGACGCAATGAGCTATGGAAATAATGATGGGTGTATGTTAAGGGATAAGAAAAGAGCAGATTGGGTGAGGGAACAAACGCGGGTAAATGACATCTCAGTTGAAATCAAGAAAAAGAAATGGGCATGGGCTGGGCATGTAATGAGGAGGGAAGATAACCGATGGTCATTAAGGGTTACGGACTGGATTCCAGGGGTGGAGAAGCGTAGCAGGGGGCGGCTGAAAGTTAGGTGGGCGGATGACCTTAAGACGTTTGCAGGGACAATGTGGCCACAATTAGTACATGACTGGGGTAGTTGGAGAAGTATGCGAGAGGCCTTTGCCCTGCAGTGCGCGTAACTAGGCTGATGATGATGATGATGACGGGGTGCTGCTCTTCGATGCCATATAAATATCGCTGAATTGTGTCCGCTAGAAGAATGCTACTTCGTTCTGTCCCGAAAGTTACCCTCGGCACCGGCCATGTCTTCATCTCCGGGCGTAGCATATATTCACTGGTATTTCTTCCTACCAGAGAAAGCGCAGTCCGTCTAGATAATGTTTGTGTATCGCCACATACAGAACTGTTTTTCCAAGCCCTCCGGATGACAGTACAATCCTGTGCTGGGGAAAGTTCATTAGCAACCATGTCATGAAGTTGTTAAGGTGCGCTTGTCATTGAGGGACTTCACTGTGTTATGGATTGACGATGCGTCCGAAACGACGCGTATGTTTGTAGTGGCTCTTTCTCTCTTGATCACTGCCTAGTGCGGCGTAAAATACACGGGTTTGTTCTATAGTCTGATCGTGAAGTTTTTTCGACATTTTCTGCTACTTCTTTCTGAAAATAGTCATGTCTAGTCTTGTCGTAGGCGTGCAGGTCACCGCGTTCCTAGTACAATTTCCTACTCACCCGCTTAATCATCTTCTGTGCTGTTGGCTTGTTGTTAACCAGTGTTACGCCCTCCTTCCATGGTACCCGCACTTGATATCTTCCTGCCTTGACATCCATAGTTTCTCTGACGTATTATAGCACACGGTGATTGTAAATTGATTCTTCATGATGTTATTGCTTTACAAATTCCAGAACTTCTGCATGACGGTCATCTCGCAGTTCGCAGTAATCTTGAGCATGATAACCTCAACTATTTCAGTGGCGTAGAACTTATCATCATCAGGAGCAGCAGCAGGCTGGATACACCCACTGCAGGACAAAGGCCTCTCCTGTACTACTCCAACAACCCCGGTCGTGTGCTAATTGTGGCCATGTTGTCCCAGCAAACTCCCTAATCCTCTCCGCTTACCGAACCTTCTGCTGCCCCCTGGTACACTTACCTGCTCTTGGAATCCAGTCCGTAACCCATAATGGCCGTCGGTTATCTTCCCTCCTTATTACATGTTCTGCCGAAGCCCATTTCTGCAGAACAGCATGAGGGCCATGGCATTGGTGTTAGGACGAGGGGTTCGAATTCCGCGAAGGCCGCCAGCGACGTGAAATATGGCCGATACGGCCACAAGTGAAGCATATAGGCCTGTCGTCTGGAGTACGCGATTCGGCCGGGTTGCGATACCGCGCTGGGGCATTCAGGCTGCAGGTGCGTATGTGCTGGACGGAGTGTAGTCAGGGCGATTAACTGAGCAGACGTTGGTCCAGCCAACCTTGGCCAATTCTTGGCGCACGATGGAATGGATCAATGAGACGGTAGCCTGGCGATTGTCGGGGGCATGGGCTTGGGTTGTGACAGGAGATGAGGCTTCTATTTCATGTCGGTTGATATGTAGGATGTCCTCAAAGCGACTGGGCTTGGGTGGACTGCGGCGGTTTTCGCAGGTGGACGTAGCAACCGTGTTGGGAATGCGGGGAAATGGCTGGGCAATGCGGCGACCCTTGGTTTCTTCAAGCCACTGGCATTCGGTAATAATGGCTTGCACAGTGGAAGAATTCTTGAGCACAAGATGATGGAAGGCGTCATCTGCTATGCCCTTAATGACAAGTGCAAACTTATCAGGTTCGGAGATCTTCGGATCCACTTTGCGGCACATAGCGAGCACGTCCTAGATGTGCGTGAGGTAGGATTCAGTGCATGTCTGGTCACGCGCAGCGAGGGCCTTTTGGGTGGCGCGCTGACGTCGAACAGGCTTGCCAAACAAATCGTTGAGCTTCTGTTTGCAAATGTCCCAGCTGGTAAGTTCCTCCTCGTGGGTCTGCAACCAGACGTGCGCCGTGCCCACGTGGTAAAATATCACATTAGCGAGCATGATGGCCTAGTCCTAGTTGCTGCTGGCGCTCACGCGCTCATATAGTTGAAACCATTCTTCAACGTCAGTGTCGTCAAGGCGGAAAAGGTTCCTGGGTCGCGGGGTTGTACTAGAATGACGGTGGGCGTGGGTGCCGATGGGCCCGAAGCATCCTCGCCTTGAGCTGGCATTGTAAATGCAGCCAAGGAGCGCCCGCTGCGTAAATCCGTCTTGATAGTGATCCCGCAACCTCCACCAAAAACGTTACATTTTTAAAACAGTCAGGTGTATATTTACAAGATATTTACAATAATGGTAGCAGCTAACAACATAGTAGACAGCGAGCGAAGTCCAGCGCGTCCAGAACGTTTTTCTGGCCAGATTTAAAACATCTTCGCCAGCGTGTCACAATATATATATATATATATATATATATATATATATATATATATATATATATATATATATATATATATATATATATATATATTGTCCGATAAAGCAAGACTGACTCATATATACCTACAAAGGAGAAGAAACAGGTAAACATGACCTACACCAACGATGCACCACACAACATACATAAAGAACACCGTTTTTCTGGAAACAGGTCATCCACTGGACGCTAGTGCTGTTCGAAACATGCACGAATGTCTTTGGGATATGTCAGTTTTGTGAGTGTGTGTGTGCATTGCAGGCCTTCAGAATTCTAAGCAACGAATTATTCGATGAGCCAGGAGCAGGTACATGAAAAGATCTAGACACCATACTTGTATTTCGCGTAATTCCTATACTAACTTTATGCAATATATATTGCAACGATGTTAGTAAAACAACGATATTTATTAAAGGCCAACTTGTGCCCACAAGTAAATGTCACTGCGGTCGTGAAGAAATCCGCTGCAGTCGCGTTCTCAAGCTGGGCTCGAACCGACTTCCTCTTCTCCTCGCATGACTCCTCGTGCGCGTGGCGTATACGAGCCGGGTCCAACTGGCTGCCCGTGCCACGAAGATCGCTGCCTCTTGTTGCTGAACACCACTGTACGGCGTGCACAGTGCCCAATGCAAAGGGCGCGCAACTTGAGTGTCACCATGTTTGTCGTGGCATTGTCCTCCTCCTTGCCGCATCGGCCCGATGCGTGAGAGGAAGTAGGGGTTCCTGTGGGCTCTTACATTTTTCGTTGTTGTTCATGACCTCTCCTGGTAGGGTTTCATGCGGACAACATGCACAATTTCCGTGGCGTTGCGCCGTCTTGGGCTTTCGTGTCCAGCGGATTTCACTTCGTAAGTGACGTAGCTTATGCGACGAAGTATTTCGTAAGCGCCGAAGTATCGGCACAGAAGCTTTTCACACAGTCCATGGCGTCGCACTGGGGTCCATACCCACACCTTGTCACCGGACTGGTAATGAGCTTCGCTATGGCGCTGGTTGTACCGTCTGGAGTCTACGCGTTGTTGGCGGCGGATTCGGTACTTTGCCATCTGTCGTGCCTCCTCGGCTCGTAGCACGAAATCATCTAGGTCGGATGAGCCATGGTTTCCTTCATCTAACGGCAACATAGCATGCAAAGTTGTGGTTACTGCTCGGCCGAATACAAGTTCAAAGGTTCTGACTCGTGTTGTTTCCTGAACGGCGGAATTATATGCGAAGGCGATGTATGGCAAAATATCGTCCCACAGCCTATGTTCAACGTCGACATACATCGAAAGCATGTCGATCAGTATTCTGTTGAGGCGTTCAGTTAAACCGTTTGTCTGGGGGTGGTACGCTGTAGTTTTCCTATGAAGAGTACGCGTCATTTTCAACAAGCATTTCATTAGGTCCGCAGTAAAGGCCGTTCCACGATCGGTAATAACAACTGTAGGAGCGCCATGGCTGAGCACGATATTGTGGACAAATAATTTTGCAACTTCGACAGCCGTTGAATTGTACAGGGAATCAGTTTCTGCGTAACGGGTCAGATAGTCCGTGGCCACAACTATCCACTTTTTGCCTAAAGATGATGTTGGGAAGGGCCCAAGGAGGTCTATACCGACTTGTTGGAATGGGGCTTTTGGTGGCTCTATTGGCTGGAGGAGGCCGGACGGTTTTGCGGATGGAGTCTTGCGGCTTTGACACTCGCGACAAGTCTTGACGTAGTGCTGCACTGATGCTAATAACTTGGACCAGTAGTATTTCAGACGAATCCTGGCGACTGTACGGCTCAAGCCCATGTGTCCAGACGTCAGCTCATCGTGACATGCATGCAAAATTTCTTCTCGCATAGATGTGGGTACGACAAGTAAAAACTTTGTCTCGCTGTTCTCGAAGTTTCTCTTGTAGAGGACACTTCCTCGCAGACAGAATGAGGATAGCCCCTAGAGAAAATACGCGGGAGGTGAACGTTGAGTTCCTCCAGGCGCTGTATAAGGGGAAGCATTTCCGGGTCATCTCGTTGTTGTTGAGCAATTTGTGACGCCTGAACAATGCCAAGGAACGGAATATCCTCTTCTTCTGACACAGTTGTCTCGACGGGTGCGCGTGACAAGCAGTCGGTATCGCTGTGTTTCCTCCCGGATCGGTATACGACAGTAATGTCATACTCTTGAAGCCCAAGGCTCCATCGTGCTAGTCGTCCGGATGGATCCTTGAGATTCGCCAGCCAGCAAAGCGAATGGTGATCGCTGACTGCTCTGAATGGTCTACCATGGAGGTAGGGCCGAAATTTACATGTTTCCCAAATGACTGCAAGGCACTCTTTCTCGGTTGCGGAGTAGTTTGCCTCTGCTTTCGAGAGCTTACGGCTGGCATAAGCTATTACTTTCTCCTTGCCGTTATTCCACTGCACTAGCATGGCACCGAGGCCGGCGTTACTCGCATCGGTATGAACTTCAGTGTCGGCTGTCTCATCAAAATGGGCAAGGATTGGAAAAACTTGCAGGCTTTACCTTAACTCGTCAAAGGCGTCTTGTTGTCCGCTTTTCCACATGAAAGATTGATCGTCTCTTGTGAGTACTGTAAGGGGCTGCGCAATGCTTGAAAAGTTTTCCACAAATCTTCTGTAATATGCACATCAACCCAAGAAACGTCGCACTGGCTTTTTTTCTGTAGGTGTTGGGAACCTCGCAACAGCTGCTGTCTTTTCGGGATGTGGCCGAACGCCTTCAACACTGATGACGTGTCCGAGAAACCGAAGTTCATCGAAGCCGAATTGACATTTTTCCGGCTTAATTGTCAAGTCTGCTGCGCGAATAGCTTTTAATACTAGTCGCAGGTGCTCTAGATATTGGTCAAATGTAGTGGAAAATACGACGACATCATCCAAATACACTAAGCCTGACTGCCAGTTCAATCCTGCAAGCACAGAGTCCATCATTCGCTGGAACGTTGCGGGCGCGGAAGAGAGGCCGAATGGAAGTGCTTTAAGTTCGTAGAGGCCATCAGGGGTAACGAATGCCGTCTTTTCATGGTCCCGTTCATCCACCTCTATTTGCCAATATCCACTCTTGAGATCCAGGGAGGCGAAAATCTTTTCACATCGGAGCCGATGTAACGTATCGTCGATACGGGGAAGGGGGTACACATCCCGCTTGGTTACGCTGTTCAGTTTACAGTAGTGGACGCAGAATTGAAGTGTGTTATCTTTTTTCTTAACAAGCACTACCGGAGACGAAGGCTGAATAACGTCATCTGAAAGCATATCCTCTACTTGCTTCTTGATGATCTCCCTTTCTGTTGGTGAAACTCGATACGGGTGCTGGCATACCGGTCTCGCGGCGTCCTCTGTTATGATTCTGTGCTTCGCAACAGACGTGCGCCGTACCTTCGAGGACGTAGAGAAGTAGTCAGAAGAATTCTTTATCAGGCCATATATCTGTTTCTTTTGGACTTCCGGGAGTCTCGGGTTGACGGTAATTGATCTGTCGACAGTGCAGGTTCCTGGCAGGGCCGTTGACGTAGTTAGGCTGCATAATTCGGTCGCTTCACAGAACTCGTGGAAATAGGCAATAGCTGTTCCTTGTGTGATGTGTTGGAATTCATTATCGAAATTTGTAAGTGCGACATTTGCGCGGCCATCGCTTAACGGAACAAGGCCCTGAGCCACGCCAATACCTTTGTGGAAAAGGAGCTCTATGTTTCCATCCGCTATGCCTTCGCGGTCGGAAAATGTTTCATTCTCCACAAGAACCATTATACTGCAGAGTGGCGGTACAGTTACATCATCGTCAACGACGCTCAGTGCAGCGAGACGTCACTCCTCCAATTCTTCCACAGGTATAGCTTGTTTTGTCGAGAAAGATACACTGGACCTACGTAGGTTAATTAGCTTGTAGAAAATGCATTCCCAAAATAAGGTTCCGTGAACATTCTGGCAGTACAATAAAGTCAGAAACGTAAGTGAAGCCTTTTATCGTAATTCTTGCGGTGCATCGGACAAGGGGCGTAAAAACATGACCGCCTGCCGTGCGTATCTGCGGACCAGTCCACTTCGTCACAACATTTTAAGGTGCTTCGCCATCTTTAAACTTACTACCGAATAATCAGCGCCGGTGTTGACTAAGGCATTAAGCTCGCAACTGTCTATTATCAACCTCAAATCTGACGTAATCGTTTCGTTCCTGCACCTGTAGACTGAAATTATCTGATCACCGGACTGGAATCGCGTTGAAAGATCGTAACTCTGGTTATAAGCGGCCTCACCTCCACAGGTCGCTTGCTTCAGTTTGCTTGGTGTGGGCTTGGTGAACGACGCCTAGACAATCTTGGAGATACGCGTGGATTAGGCGATCGGTAGCGCATGGGCGACGGTGATCGTGGTTGACGTTGGCGAGGAGTAACGGGGCTTTGGCGCGTCGACAAGTATTCTTCGATCTACGCTGGCCGTTCACCGTTTCGGGGACATGGTGCGCTTAAGAGAAAACCCCCTAATCCAACTTGGCGGTACGGGCAGAACCTATACAGGTGACCCGCTTCTCCGCAGTGGAAACACAGAGGCCTGCGCTCGTGGTCACGCCAGACGTCACTTTTCCGGGGCCTTTGTTCCACAAAAAGAGGTGCACTACGTGCTAAAGGCTGATAGGCAGCCAGTGGTTCCAGTAGACGAGTGCATTGTGTACTGTAGGCGGGTAGGGAATGGTCGTCGCAACTCCTCCACTACTGTGTACTGCGGGTTGCCTGAGTACGTCGGCGTACTTTGGGGTGCGCCGCGTCGGCTGTGGCTCACGCTCTGGATCCCGTATGACGTTCCTGAGTTCGTCCCGGACAACGTCGACGATAGATAGTTCAGCTGGAGCCTGAGGTATCTGCAACTTGTTGAGCTCTTCCCTGATCACTGACCGGACGAGCTCCCGCAGGGCTTCCAGGTCGTTTGGCAGGCCTCCAGGGAAGACACGGACAGGTGCACAGCTTGCCTCACGGTTGTATTGCCGAGCCCGCTGTTCCAGCGTCTTTGTGATGGTCGTTGCTTCACATCTGAACTCAGCGAACATGCGCGGTGGGTTGCGGACGAGAACTGCGAAAAGTTCCTGCTTTACTCCACGCATGAGATGACGCAGCTTCTTATCTTCACTCATGTTGAGATCAGCACGCTTGAGGCGGGACATGTCCTCGATGTACATCGCCACGTTCTCGTTTGTAAGCTGGTTCCTGGCTTGAAGTGCGACTTCCGTCTTTTCTTTACGATCCGTGCTGGCGTAGGTTGCTAGCAGTTGTCGTCGAAATTCCTCCCAAGAGGTCAAGGAGGGTTCGTGGTTTTCATGCCATGTTTTTGCGAAGTCTTCCAAAGCGAAATATACGTTACGGAGCTCTTGTCTCTCATTCCATTCGTTAAAGCTCGCCACTCTCTCGAACAGTTTCAACCAATCTTCCACGTCTTCGAAAGAGTCACCATGGAATGTTGGCGGCTTCCGAGGTTGGCTTACGGCTAGCTGTGCCGGTGTTACCTGGGTAGTCATTGTGGCGGCGTCCGTTGTGGGAGTTTCGCTTGGCAAGAAGAGAAGAGGGCCGAATTCGGGCTAGTCACCTCGAAGACGGCGGCTGGTCCGCTGGTGTACAGGTGTCAGTTCCACGCGATGGACTCGAGGGTTGTCGGGGCTACGCTGACTTTCGTTCCTGGGGCTTTGACTCATGCCCAGCACCTCCACCAGAAATGTAACGATGTTAGCAAAACAAAGATATTTATTAAAGGTGAACTTGTGCCCACAAGTAAAATTCATTGCAGTCGTGAAGAAATCCGCGGCAGTCGCGTTCTCAAACTGGTCTCGAACGGACTTCCTCTTCTCCTCGCGTGACACCTCGTGTGGGTGGCGCATGCGAGCCGGGTCCAACTGGCTGCCCGTGCAACAAAGATCGCTGCCTGTTGTTGCGGAACACCACTGTACGGCGTGCACAGTGCCCAATGCAAGGGCACGCAACTAGAATGTCACCAATTTTGTCGTGGCAATATATATATATATATATATCTTGTAACAGATACGAAAGGCACGGACAAGAGAAAAGGAGGGAAGACGCAGAGATGGAGAGGCCGACCTGCGCTGCTATCACGCTACGATCATCATCCATCGCCTGTAAATAAAGCCACTTCTTCGCAACTCTTCGTAACAGTAGTGGTGGAAGGTGCGGGGTAATCGACACCCGAAGACGGAGGCTGAACCAGAACTTCTTAGACGGAGCCGTCGCATTGCTGATCTACCGGAGTTGAATATGTCCCACGACGCAGACGAACAACGGCCTATTCCAACAACTGCGCCAACCAGTTCCGTTCTGCAACTAAGAGATGCGTGTCCCTTCGCCGGAAGATCGCACGAAGACGTCGAGGAATGGCTCATCCATTATCACCGGTTGAGTGCCGCCAACCAGTGGAACAGCGCTTCTCAACTTTCGAACGTAGTGTTCTTTCTAACGGATACTGCGTTGCTGTGGTTCGACAATAACGAGGAAACGTTAACAACATGGGCAAGATTTGTTTCCGAAATGAAAGAGCGATTCGGCGACTCCGCGACGAAAACGTAAAGGGCAGAACAGACGCTACTGCAACGTGCGCAAGTGCCAGGCGAAACCTGCACGACCTATATTGAGGCGGTAATAAAACTGTGTAGGATGGTGGACTCTGGAATATCTGAGGAAGATAAAGTCGGGCACATCCTGGAAGGAATTGCTGAAGACGTCTATAATTTCCTCATCGCAAAGGACAACCTGGCTTCCGTCACTGACATCATTCGGCACTGTCGTACGTTCGAGCAGCTGAAAACGAGGCGCATAACGCCGAAGTTTGGCAGGCTAGCCAATGTGACAACAGTTGCAAGCGTGGACAGCAACCAGCCCCTCGATCTTGCATCAACGATCAGACAAATAGTTAGGGAAGAGCTCAGTCCGCACGCACAAGCGACATATTCAGGCACTCACAGCTTCCGCCTACCACCAGATTTCGAGTCAAACGTGGCATCCATCGCCCTGTATCCTGCGGCGAGGGGCACCGAGGATTATGAACTCGCGCCTAGACAGCAGCCACGTCTCTACGACAGAGGTGCTACTTATGACGCTCGGCCACAACGAGAGCAGTCGCGTTTTTACCCCCGAGGCCCTGTGACTTCTGTCAGGCCGTGACAAGAAGAGCACCGACCCTACTACCACGGCGTGACTTACGAACGATATAACGGATTTCAGCGAGGCGCAGAGACACGTTATCCACATGACAACGAACTTTTCGCCTTCCGCAGCAGCCTAGCATTCGTTTCGAGGAAGATGCTGTGAACCGTGACCCTCCCGTGTGCTACAACTGTGGTTCCACAGGCCATATAGCACGGTATTGTCGCCAAAGCCGTCAATCACGAAGGACACCACCGATGTTCTCGCCACCCAGAACCCGTACTTCATATCACTTGCGAACGACCGATTCCCTTCCAATGGACCACTTCCCACACAAGACCAGACGCAGCGATTCGCCAACTACTGAGCGGAGTTTGACGCCGCCAAATAATCGTACCCGTCGCTCTCCGCCCCCTCGGAGCCGTTCTTCGTCACCGCCGCCGGGAAACTAGCATCCGCGGCCAATGGAGGCGTGGTCGCCGGACGGTCTTTGCCAGAAATTCCTCTGCCTGTTGTGATGCTCAAAAACAAAGTGAATGTCTCGATTGACGGAATTCCGACCATGGCGTTAGTTGATACTGGGGCGACTGTGTCTGTGACGAGCCTCGCTTTCAAGAACCGTCTAGGCCACAAACTTATGTTTTCTTGGAATGACCGTATTACGCTTCGAGGAGTGGGCGGCGAGCGGCTTCATCCCCTTGGTGTTTGTGCTGTGAGTGTTTTGTTGGCTGGGAAAGTTTTTGTGTCGGAATTCATTGTTCTTGCTCGTTCTTCGCACGATGTTATTCTTGGTATTGATTTTCTTGAACAGTGCTGCGCTTCCGTGGACTGTGGTTGTGGCGAAATATCATTGAACAAGTTAATTATATCAGCAGATTCCGAACACAGCTCGCGTGGCGAACACAGACACACAGACACACTCAGTGTTCTTGATGAAGTGATTGCACCATCATGGTGCCTGACGTCCGTTCGTGTTTCTGCAACTACTGTTCACGCTGATTGTGTTGACCTTGTAGTTGGGCCTCTCCACATAAACTGTGCTAAAAAAGATATACTTGTGCCCTGCTCTGTCGTGTGCATGACGAAAGGAGTCTCCACATTGTGGGCGCTGAACTGTTCCGCCACGCCAGTTGTCCTTCCTCGGGATATGAAAATCGCTTTTTTCGATGAAGCCCCATCTAACTCAATGGCGGCCCTAACTACGGACGTCTCTACAGATTGCTCTCCTTGCGATAATAGCCATATTGAAGAGCTAATGCTTGGCATGATCAACAAGGCTCTCGGTACGTCGGAACGGCAAGCACTGGTACATGTCCTTGCCAGGCATGAGGCTGCATTCGACTTCAGGCATGGAGATGCACCCCTTCATTTGCCGTCATCCCGCGCTCGTCACAGAATAGATACCCGCTCCACACACCCCATCCGCCAGAAGCCCTACCGAGTGTCATCCTCCGAGCGACAAGTTATTGCACAACAAGTCAAGGAAATGATGGACAAAGGTGTGGTTCAAGAGTCGTCTAGTCCATGGGCAGCCCCAGTAATCCTTGTCCTTAAAAAAGATGGCTCCAGGAGATTCTGCGTGGATTACAGACATCTAAATGCAGTGACGAAGAAGGATGTCTATCCACTACCGCGAATAGATGACGTCATTGGTTGCTTACACGCTGCTTCTTACTTCTCAACACTTTATTTGCGATTGGGGTATTGGCAAATACCTATGGACCCTGCCGACAAAGAAAAGACCGCTTTCGTGACTCCAGATGGCCTATTCGAATTTAATGTTATGCCTTTTGGCCTTTGCGATGCTCCTGCCACCTTCGAAAGATTCATGGACACAGTGCTACGTGGTCTGAAGTGGGAGATATGCATGTGTTACCTCGATGATGTTGTAATCTTTGGCCGCACGTTTGAAGAACATAATGAACGCCTCAGCCTTGTTCTCGACTGCATCGAGAAAGCTGGACTGGTTCTAAACTAAACAAAATGTCGCTTTGGCGAACGTCCAACTCTGGTCCTGGGGCACTTAGTTGACAGGGATGGCGTCAGACCCGATCCTCGTAAGATTGAAGCGGTGAGCTCCTTCAAGCCATCACAATCAGCACGTGAACTTCGCTCATTTATTGGCCTATGTTCATATTTTCGTCGTTTTGTTCCCAGGTTTGCCGACATCGTTTACCCGTTGACAAGTATTTTGCGACAAAATGCATCCTTCAATTGGACACCAGAGTGTGACACATCATTTTCTCAACTGAAGTTTATACTGACGTCAGCACCACTCTTGCGTCACTTCGATCGGTATTGCCCAACTGAAGTTCACACTGATGCTAGTGGAATTGGGATAGGAGCGGTGCTTGTACAACGTCACAGTGGCGCAGAACATGTAGTCGCATATGCCAACTGTTGCCTGAGCAAATCTGAACGGAATTGTACGGTTACTGAACAGGAATGCCTGGCAGCTGTTTTCGCCATACAAAAGTTAAGGTGTTATCTTTACGGTAGACGATTCAAGATTGTCACCGACCATCATTCTTTATGCTGGCTGGTCGGTTTGCGTGATCCCTCTGGTCGCCTTGCACGTTGGGCTCTGCGCCTCCAGGAATACGACTTTGTGGTGTCGTACAAGAGTGGCCGTCATCACGCCGACGCAGACTGCCTCTCTCGGATTCCTCTTGCGGCTACCGACTGCGATGCTGAGAATTTTGACGACTGTCTCGCTGCTGTTACTTCTATGTTCCCTTACGCGGCAGACTTTCAGCGAGAACAATGGAGTGATGTTACCCTCGATCCGCTTTTTGTCGCCGCCCGTACTTCTCAAGGCAGCGATCGCTTTACCGTCCGTGATAAGTTACTCTACAAAATTAATTATTCCGGGCATGGAGCGCGTTTTCTGCTTGTTGTCCCGGAAAGCCTTCGCTCCGACGTTCTACGCGCCATGCATGACGATGTGACATCCGGTCATTTCGGTTTCGTACGAACGCTACACCGCACGCAGGAGCGCTTTTACTGGCCCAAGATGTACGAAACAACCAAGAGCTATGTCGCTAGTTGTGAAACGTGCCAACGTCACAAGCGACCTACCACCGCAACCCCGGGTCCCCTTCGGCCATTGACACCGCCCAACACCCCATTTGAGCGAGTAGGCATTGACCTTTTGGGTCCATTCCCGATATCTAACAACAAGAACGATTGGATAATTGTGAATAATAATAATAATAATAATAATAATAATAATAATAATAATAATAATAATAATAATAATAATAATAATAATAATAATAATAATAAATTATTATTATTATTATTATTATTATTATTATTATTATTATTATTATTATTATTATTATTATTATTATTATTGCAGTCAGCGGCGAGTGCTTTGCATAAGCTGACACGTTTATTCCAACAGCCGGTGACCTTGATGCAGCCCTCGTGATACCCTGGACAGTACTATCGTCTTCATTAGTGCCGACCATTCTGCTTACTTTGACAACAAGGGGCCAACTCGTCTGGAAACCAGGATTCGCCGGCACGCTACTTAAGTCAGCGGACAGCAGGGATCCTTTGCAGTCAGTGACGAGTGCTTTGCCTAAGCTGACATGTTTATTCCAACAGGTAGCGTGTCATTTGGCTACTGTCTCTCGACTTTGAAGTTGCCTCTGACTGCCCACTGTGTACGCCTTACTTTGTATGCCTTGTACGCCTTTTCTGCATGACAATAACGGAGTTTATTACCTGCCACAAATCACTGCGCCATTATGGGAGATTCATAACCTGCGCGAGTTGTAAATTTTCTTATCATTTGGGTCCGAACTGTTCCGGAATTGCGTCGAACACCTTTGATACAATGGGTACAGCTAAACGAGACCTGCGAATATGCAAGACATGCACGACTGCAAAAAAACGCACAGACGGTTCCGGCTCTCAGTCTGATGCTGCCGAGGTCGATGACAGTACGGGCATGGAATCAGCATTGTGTTCGGAACTACAAGATATCAAAAAAGTCTAAAATGCTTACCAGGGCTTTATACCAAGCTTGATTCGTTGCTCCTTTAGCGGACAAAAGTGTCCACATTAACTACAACAGTCGAAGAATTGAAGAGCTCGCTGAATTTTATGTCAAAACAGTACGATTCTGTTCTCGAAGAATTAAAAGCAGCCAAGGAACAAGCATCTTCTCGAGATTCAGAAATAACCACCCTTAGAGCAGCTGTCCAGATGCAAGCCAATCACCTAGAACGCATACAAGCAGAACTAAATGAAGTGAACAATGAAGCCGCAATATGAACATGAAAATCCATGGTCTCAAAGAGGAGACTGACGAAAACCTCAAGGAAGTCTTATTTAACATCGCCGGAAAGCTAGAAGTCAAAAGTATTTCCCTGTCAGAAGTTGAAACAATCCACTGTCTACCGGGTAGACGCGACGCTGTTCCTAGGATTCTTGTGCGTTTCACTTCCATTGAATCCAGAGAAAAGTTATTTGAAGCCCGCAGGAAGCTTCAAAATCTTTGCGAACCTGAAAAGCGCCAAACAATATTTTTCAACGACAACTTTACAAGATTCAATCGAGACTTCTGGCGTGTAAGGACTAGGGCAAAACAGAATGACTACAAGTTTGCTTGGATTAGGGGTGGCAAGATTTATGTGAAAAAGACCGACAACTCGACCCTTCTTCGAATAACCAAACCGGCAGACTTAGATCAAATTATGTAACTACTATGCCCAACGCCTGCAGCCAGATCGCAAACTTTAAGTCTTTTAGGGAGACATTTGGTAACAGCTCAGAAAATGAATTTACTGTCGTACACACTAATATCAGAAGCCTTCGAAAATACTGGGAAGAATTTAAGCTAGTTGCCACATCGGGAATAGAATTTGTTGACGTATTTGTCTTGACAGAAATCAATGTTTCAGATGCATGTATGCATGTGTTTTCAGTGCCAGGCTATCAATGCCGTTTTGTGACGCGGCCTCATCGACGAGGGGGCGGGATCGCTATCTTTATTAGAGATATGTTTGACGTTGCATCCATTGACGTGAACTTCCTGGATGCAGAATGCACTGCGCTGACGTTATCTTGCGGTAGTCGATGTTTAAGGTTGCTAGCTCTGTATCGGCCACCTTGCAACAGTGTTACGCGTTTTCTTCTGGAATTAGAAGAAATGTTAGTCTCTTGGAATTCAGTGGAAGAATTATGTTTATTGGGAGACATAAATATAAATACCCTATGTTCCACAGTAGGCTCTGTATCCGATTACTTGCCCCTCTTGTCCTCGTACGGTATTGCTAATACTATAACCGCTCCCACCCGGGAAGAAATAGTTGGTGACCACGTCGCAATTTCATATTAGGACCATATCGCTTCACGCACTCCTAACTATTCTTTTGCTTCTTGTGTCATTTTGCAACGTTTCTCGGATCACTATCTCGTCGCTTGTCGTTCGTGTCCATCTTCTCCAATGCCAACTGTTCATCGAACACCACACCCAATAATTCAATTTACATCACTATAACCGACCATAGAGTCTTAGACAACCTCATTAACAGTTTTAATTGGATGGCTATAACTGATTCCAATTCACCGCAGAATGTATATAGTATCTTTTGCGACCAAATAAAATAGTTTCAGTACATTTCTAAACGCGCCATAATACAGAAGCGTAGAAAGGATTATAATTGGTTGACCGCGGACATATTGCGTGCCATTTCTTACAGAGACATGCTCTGGAACGGTGTAAGCATGCCTCAAAAAACAAAAACCTACGTCTCGAGTACAAAACCGCAAGAAATAGGGTGGTTGCTTTGATAAGATATACAAAGCGCTAGTACTTTTTTCAAAAATTTCAGCAGTCATCGAGAAATGCGGCAAAAACATGGGCACTGATAAATTATCTTCGTGGCAAAAATGCGTCAAACATGTGCCCACTTTCTTTTTTTCAGGTGAATCAGTCGAGGTCGCAGATAAATTCAATCATTTGTTCGCACTGGCTTCCGAGAACGCATGTTCATGTCAGACCGTCCAATACACGCTTAAAGAATCCTTTTCAGCGTCCGCATTTCTACCTAGAATTTCAGAAAGTGAACTTCTTGAATAAATTTTCAGCTTTAGGCGCAGTAAGCCTTCTGGAATCGCCGGTTTATCAGTGAATTTGCTACAAAGGAACTTTGCAGCCTTATCCGATGTACAACTCTTCATACTGAACAATTTTCTTGATACCGTACTTATCCCAAAAGAGCTTAAGACCGCAATCGTTAAACCGCTTTTTAAAGGAGGAAAAAGGGATGACATGAAAAACTATCGGCCTATTTCTATACTACCGATACTTTCTCACATTATTGAAAAATTTCTCTTAAAATCCATGACATCTTTTGTTGAAAAATTTTCGATTTTGCGTACTCTTCAGTTTGGTTTTGTTACCGGTCGTGGCACCGTAGCCGTTCTGGAGCAGTTCTCGGATGAACTGTTCTCAACTTTTGATAAAAATTTGTTTAGGGTTGCTTTATTTTTGGACATATCCAAAGTTTTTGATACAGCTCATCACGGGATTCTATGACAAAAATTATATCGCCGTGGTTTTAGGGATCCATTTTACGATGTCCTCAAAAACTATCTCGCAGTACGGTCACAAGTGGTTGTCTCGGATAAGACGATAAATGCAAAAAAGTGAACTTCCACTGAAAGTCGGAGTTCCTCAAGGTTCCATTTTATCACCTCTACTTTTCAGTGTATTCATTATTGATTTATCTCGGGTTGTTTCGAAATGTTAGATAGTTCAGTACGCTGAAGACGCTGTATTGCTGTCAAGACATCTTTCGTACAACATGGCCATCTCGAATCTTCAGAATAATGTGGACAAGACACTGACTTCGTTCGCTGATAACTGTCTAAAGATTAACGCCTTAAAAACCCAACTCGTTTGCTTCAGATTCCCCTTAAAGCTAACCGTAATTGGTGCACCGATTTTCCTGCACAGTCGGAACTGTCATCCCTGTCGATGCGTGCCGGTCAACTGCGTAAACTCGGTAAAATACCTGGGAGTATTCTTCGACAGCGATATGTCGTGGCATAGTCAACTATCGCATATTTGCGATAGTTGACTATGCAATAATGCGATAAGCTTAGGAGCGCTGCGTGGTTATTCTTTCACATTAAATCTATCGTTCCACTTCAAGTGAAAAAAAAACTATTGCGCATGCCTTGGTCTACAGTACTCTTCGATATGGGATTACTGTTTTTGCTTTCTGCCCCACCCGATGTGAAGACCATGTTGATTCTTTGTTAAAAAAATACTAAAACATAGCCTACAACACTAAATCAATCACAAATGATGACATTTTCTCAGCGCTTGGCCTTCCATGCTTCAGGACTCTGTTTACACAAACTGTGGTGCTAAGGCATGTTTGGTTTAGTGATTTTAAAATATGTTACACAGCCCCCCGAATCCTTCGTAATACTGTTCTATTTATAGTTCCGCGATCCTCAGCAAGATATGGTGAAGCTAGGCGTTGTGTTTATGTGCCGAAAATTCTGAACGATTTGCCAAATGAGGCATTCTCCATTACATGAAAAAAGGCATTGAAAAACATGATTTATTCACTGTAACATGGTTGCTTCAACATTTGTAGCAAATGATGTTCATCATTTAAAAAAAATTGTACATCTTGCCGTCTTGGTGTCGATTATTGATTCTTGCTATATGTTTTGCTTCTTTTTCGTGTTATGCTTCCAAACTGTTAGCCCTCGTGCATTATCTTGCCAGATGTCTATGGTAAAGTAAATATTTCACGCTCGTCCGCTCATTTGCCGGGCCAAGTCCCTCAAGCCACTTGTGGCTTTGACAGGCCCGTTTCATGTATTCTGTATTCCTTCTTGCAATAATAATAATAATAATAATAATAATAATAATAATAATAATAATAATAATAATAATAATAATAATAATAATAATAATAATAATAATAATAATTTGTTTGCAGCAATCACTACGGCTTAACACAGCATAGGTTTAAGCAGGGTGACAACGACCAGGCGGTCTCCATGCAGCTTTTCATTTCGCAAACCTTTTCCCCCTTTTATCTTGTGCCCCATTATAGGCCTTCGCGCCATCCCTTAATAAATACATTTTGTCATCATCATCATCTTGTGCCCCACTGCGGACTTTGGAGCCGACTTGGCTGGTCTTTGCCGCTTCCAACTAGACGCGATGGTGATGATGTCGCTCGCGAACGAAGAAGTACTCCACTTCGACAGAATTAACCCCTTCGAAAGCACAATTCCCGTGGTGTGGAGCAACAGGCCCAGCTCGTCGCCTCTTTTCGAGAGGACGTTTGTTGGATGCGCGACGAGCTAACGCCACGTGTAACTTCCATGCATGTGAAGTCGCCTGTGGACTCTGGAAGGTGTCCTACTTCTGCGTCAATGCGATGAGATGTACTCCAAAGCACAGCTGAACAACGGGTGCCCTTCCTGGTCTGCTTCGGCTTCCTCCCTTTACGAAAAAGGAAGAACCCTTAATTTGTTGGAGCACTGAAGACTTCGACACAACACTTAGAGCTGTTTTGCTTCAAATTTGAGCGCAGAGAAAACCTTTTGTGACATCACGAAACACTTAAATGTTTCTCCCCTCTCCAGACGGCGACTTAGAAGACAATGTCGTTCGTGTTATTCTCTTCGTGTAGCTGTCGATGATGAAGCCGTTATGCACCTGTACCACCGGTCAATGTGGCCAAGGGGATTCCAAGATGTACCATGGGGTACTAAAGGACATGCTTCATGCTTCCGAGAGAGCCCCGAAGTATCAAAGTGTGGTGTAATTTGGACATCTTTTACCGAGCCCTTGTGAGCTTGTCACTAAAGTACGGGAATTTTCTCTATTGTCAGTTTGTGTTTTCCTTTTTTTGTTATTTGCCTAGCTTGCTTGTGCAGTGAAATTCCCTCTTGACTTTTTTGCACCGCACTGCAACGTCTCCAGTAATGAATGGGACTTCAGCGGATCTAAACAGGAAGGTTCGGGCCAACTGATTCTGATTGACAATTCACAGAGATGTGCTCGGCGTAATGGCACAGAGAGGGTACAAGAGCCGATTTGGCTAGAAGTTAGCTTAGCGCACCGTAGAAAATCTTTATTGAGTCTTTCTCTGCACCGTCAAACGTCTTTCCGTGTCTTGTTTGAGGAGGTAATCGTTTCAATATCTTCCCATGGCAAATGCACAGTAATGCTTCTTGGTGATTTTAATGCACCTGGAAATGATTGGAACAATAATTATATAGAAAAAGAACTGGGTCTCTTGGTGGTTTGGTGCTCGACTCTAACGAAGTAGTAGTACATGCAGTCACTGAACATTTTGCTGCCCATTGGTGATCCTGATAGAGAGCTTCAAATTTTGAACGTTGGCATCATCCAGCAGCGCTGGATGGTCCCGACATCTAGTGCTGCGTTGTTTGTTGACTTTCTGTCCTTCTGTTTCCTTTGTCCGCATAAACTGATTGCCAATTCATGTGGCAATGTCTTTAGGCATTTTGCTTTTGTGTGGTCAAGTTAGACATGTATCTCGTTATGACAATTTACCTGTGCATCCAGATTGGTTTCATACATCACTGAAAATGACTTCATCTGTACCAGCTCTCAAGCGCAGCTCCTGTGGTGGCATAAATGAGTCATCTTCTTTGCTTTCAAGGGTGGCCATTAGGTTGGTTGATATAATTTCGTATCAACTACCGATTAGACGTTAGTTTTAGACAAAATCAATGTTGATGACGAAGTAGATCAGATTAAGGAGCTTGTTTCGGGCAATATGCAGAAATACATTCCCCAGTATACATCGACATGCTGCATCTCCACTGATTCTCATACGAACTTATAAGTCCACTAAAGTATAAATATTGCGCGCACTAGGAATCAAGACGACCTGTCCTTAATGTGTGGAGAGTAGAATTCCACTTTATTTCGAGCTCTCCGGAAACCCCTCTATAACGGAGATCATGACTCATGAACCGCATTATTGGAAAAGCACCTCTGACAAGTGGATGAATATTGGAAACATATCAGCAAGCGCTCCAGTAAATGATGCAATTGTTTTTGCCTACTCGATTCTAACGGAGTAGAAATCCATGCTGTCACAGAATATTTTGCTTCCTATCTGTGATCCTGATACGCAACTTCAGGTTTCAACGCAGGCACCAATCAGCAGCACAGAATTTCCCTACATCTAGTGCCGCATTGTTTGATGAAAGGCTCCGCAGCGAATGCCTAAAGCGATTGAAGTCTTCTCTATCCGGCGGCCTTGATAGCAGCCTCATGCTATTACAAAAGCTTATGGCAGTATAGTTGCCCAGTGTCGACATGTAAATTTAATAAATTTTTGAGTAATTCCACTTTCTCTCCGATGTCTGAATTTCTCGTTTTCTTCCTGTATTTGAGTCTGGCTCAAAAAGCGATGTCTTAAATTATCGTCCGATTACTATTCGCTGTCCAACGCCTAAGATTGCTGCTCTTACCAGCATGGACAACATGGACAGTAGTCTAACTTCGCTACTGCCCTCGTAGATCACAACGTACAGATAGTGAATGTGCCTTCCATGAAGTGCTCAACACCGACCAGAGCGGAGCAGGTCGCACTTGCTATAGCACTCCTAGATAACAGCAGATCACCAATCTTCACCGATTCGAGGTCGGCGGTCAGGGCTTTCGCTTCAGGATCCACCACTGAGGAGGTTCACAAGATTCTCAAGTACAAAATAATCTCTCAGCACACCATCACATGGCTTCGGGCGCACCTCAACCCCCAGCTTGAATACTTTCCCAATCTCAATGCCATCGCCCACTCCAAAGCGCGCGCACTAACCCGACGCGCAGCAGCAGGGTCAAGATCAGACACCGGGGTTCTCGAGTTCCGGGACACTCTCACCACTTTCAGTGAAATCACTAGTCACTATCACCTGGGTAGAAGGACTTATCCTCCCCCCCATAGCAAACTGGCTAGACCCCTGGCGTCCACCTTACGCATGCTTCATACTAAGTTATATCCAAACCTGACCCTTTTCCACATGATCACTCCAGAGGCTTTTAGCTCTACTTGCAATGACTGTGGGGCTGTTAGCAATCTCGCACACATGCTCTGGCAATGCCCCTCGTTACAGAGACCCAATCACATCACGGAAGAAGAATGGAGCTCTGCCATCCAGAGCTCAGAACTTTCAAGTCAAACTTGGGCTGTCCAGAGAGCCCACGATGTGGCGGTTAGGCTCGGCCTACCAGTCCCCACGACGGAGCTGCCAGCAGCTCTGCCCTAGGGCTAAGCTTCTCAGGACCATGTAAATAAATTTCTTTGTGCGTCTGTATGCTATCTTACCAGCATACTACGTGTATGTTTTCAGTGAAAAATTGGTTGATTAGTTATCATCAAACATTTATGTACGGTTGCCCCACCATCACAAATCTCTCAAGCTTCATGACGCAGATTTCGCACTGGTACTCTTTTTAGATGCAAGTTCTCACCTTTTACTGTAACCTCAGCAAAGCAATTGATGTAGTCCACCGGTTACTGCTTCTACTCTAGCTTAGGAACTTTGGTGTTCATTTATCAGTTGTGAGTCTCTTGCGCAGTCATGATCTTGATCCATCATGGTATGTTAAGATGACTGGTCAAATATTTTCGTTTTACAAAACAACTGCCGGCGTTCCTCAAGAATCAGTAGTATTTGCACTCGATTCTGTTGCTAATGTTTTTCTTGAGCGTCTTTCTGGTATTCAGAATTCTTTTTTCCCCTGCCTGCCGATCACACCAAGCTTTCTGCAGAAAATTCATACTGTTGATAACAGTCACATCATGCCGTGGATCCTGTTTTGTTTTGCAAAAAAGAGCAGTTATATTCGCAAAGAACGTGCATGCGAAGTACAACAAGGTAATGCGCAAAGAACGCGCACAACATATTCATTTTATGTACTCTAATAACCCTAGCTACTATAACTACTACACTGACATAGCTGCGCATGCAGAGGCGACCGGGCAGGGCTACCGAAAGCGGTACCCCCTGGCAGTCATGACCACGATCCGCCAGCAGCAAATAAGTGCTTCAGCCACGGCGCCATCTCCCGCCTCGACAGAAATGTTAGCAGTGGTGATCGCACTCGCTCACGCCGAGCGTTCGCAAAGTGACTCGGTTGTGGTCACGGACTCCTGGGAAGACACGTCGCATGTTTCTCAAGAGGCACTTGACCGCGGCTGGTTTCCCAATAATTCCGAAATCCTTCAACCCCCGTCATCCCTTACTTTTGTGCCCAGGACACGCAGGCGTACAACGGAACGAAGAGACGAATGCGTTAGCTCGACGCTGTACCATCCTAGCGACGACGTCCAGTTCTAACCCCAATCACTCGTACTATCCCTCTTAAAATCCCATCAATTTAAATGCCAAAGACATAATTGCTCATCCGCACAGAGTGCGCAGAAAATAACCACCGCCTCAACCACATCTCAGCGGGCAAGAGGCCGCCAGTTGGCTCCAAAGCAGATCTAAAATTGCTAAATGCCATGTATCCCACTTGCTATATGGCTAACTGCCCTTGCGCGGTGGCATGTCCACCTTATTACATGTAACGGGGAAGTGCACTATGCGCCTTCATAGTCCAGATAACAATGACACACTGGACCAGTGGGAGGAACAGCTCACCCGTTCCGACTTGGCAGGAAGAAAGTTCATAATTAGCCAGGCCAGGCAAGCTGCAGAGACCAGTGGGGCCCTGAACTGGGGTGCTCCGATCAACCTTCCTTAATATCCCTTCCTGTCAAATAAAGATTGTATGTATACATTTTCGAAATAGTGCAAAGAGAATAAGCTCCTTGTGAATGCTGCTAAAACTAAAGTCATGACTTTCACGATAAAACACCCATCATTTGTTTTCCTTAATCTGCACATTCTGTAACATTGTGTAAGGTCTGTGCGGCCATTGATCTTGGAGTTATTTTTGATCCAACCTTACCTTTGTGCTCACTCTGAACGTGTTGGAAAGCGGGGTATTCACTCTCTAGGCTCTCGTTTGCAGGCTATCGTGGGAATATCATTCGCTAACACCGTCCGCAAATTACATACAACAATTTGTCTTCCTCAACACAAATGAGCGTCGTTAATCCAGAACGTATTTATACATCCAAGAGTGACATCATTGGGAGGATCCTAAGAAGGTTTGTAAGCATATATCATCATCGCTTTGCTAACAGACACTGGGCCTTGTTCTAGTGCTGTAAGACGATTTGAATTGCCCTTTGCTGCCGACGTGATCGCGCTGACCTGCTTTTTTTTTCAAGTTCTATCAGCTGTATGCTCACATGCCCCGAACACCACGGTTGTCTTCTGTTTCGTATTCTGCGCAAGGTCGCTGGAAAAGATGGACCTTTCCATGCCCCAGCCTTTCATCACCAACACCAAACAGTACACCGAATACATAATCTTTGTAACATTTATTTTCATTATCTTCATATTTTCATAATTCGCTTTCATCACTCGTTTTTTATTTATTTTTGCGTTGTTGTTTCGTGCTGTTACACGTTGTTCCGCTGCCATTCACCTACTTTTTGCAATCTGCCTTTTTCACGCCACGACAACGCATGCTCCCTGGCCTACAGCTGTTTAGCCGCAGAATGTTTTGGAAGGGTCGCGCATGTGGCCGTGCGACTCGATCTCGGGGGAAAGTCCTGCTAAACTAAAGCGCACTCGGACACGCGCTGCCGCAAACTCTCGTGTCATGTACAGCGTTGAGCGTACACTCGAAGCTCGACGTCGTCGGCTGCCGAATACGTGCGTAGTGTACGCCTGGAATCGAAATCCACTTTAAAACAGAGGGAGGCCACGGCTTCGTCCGGACCACAGATGGCACCGTGAGCCGCGTAGTTACCGCCTTTCACTGATGGCTGGCAAATTAGTGAAAAACCTCTGCGTTACGTTTGGGTGACACTTAATTGCAATAAGTTGGTTACGAAGTCTTGTTTGGCTAGGGGCGGTTAGCTTAGCTTAGGGTTCAGCATGGGCCCTCACAAGCTGCTAGGGGCAGCGCGATCCTGTCTTCACATACTCGTGTCGATGTCGTGTACGTACTTCACGTACGCGAGATCGTCAAAACGCTCACGCCAATGATTACCTCACCAGTTCAGCACACTGCGCCGCTGAGACCACTTTGTCATACCAGGCCGAAAACGATGCAACCAACGAGCGCGAGTTGTCGTACTGGGCTGGGCTTTTTTGTTGATGGCACCCATAAAGTGACGGGCACACCATCGTTGTACCGGGGGCCGCATGACAGTCTGTCGAACCGACATCGCTATAGCCGCAGCGCCTTCGCTTGCATATACAGGGTTCATTGTGAATGTAATGCACATCATCTGGGAAAAATATATTTATTGATGGGACCTGTACAAATGGCTAAAATTCCGCCAGAAACTCTCCCACTGCATCAATGCACTTGCGGAGACATGTCGTCTACGCCTGCAAGGCACCTTGAATGTCTTCGACGCGAATGTCCCTCGGGAACGCTGTGACAAGCTTTTGGACGTTTAGCACGGTCTCCCAATGCTCTCCTATCAGCGCTCGCTTCAGTCGGGGAAACAAAAAAAAAAGTCCCACGGAGCGAAGTCGGGACTGTAAGTGGGGTGGAGGACGGGCCAGTAAGTTGGTAACGATGAAGGACGTTTGGCTGGGGGCATTGTGATGATCACAGCTTGACCGTGCATTTGATGTCGGCCCTCCCGCGCGTGATCCGGCGTTTCCATCCCTTGAGCACCTCCAGGTGAAAGGCTGAGTTCAGTTTCTCACCGCGGTACAACATCAAAATGGACGATTCCTCAGGCGTCAAAGACAATAAGCACCGTTTTGATGTGAGACTTACTCGTTCGCGATTTCTTGGAGCGGGCGGATGATTTGTGGTCTACTCGCTGCTCTGTCTTTTCGATTCTGGGTCGTACTCGTACATCCGCGATTCGTCTCCGGTTACGACAGAGTTAAGAAAGTCTGGCTGATTTTGAATCAAATCCAACAATTCATGACAGCGCAAAACTCGAAGTTCTTTTTCATCGTTCGTCAACACATTTGGCGCAACCTTCGTGCAGACCTTGCGCATTTGCACACTGCTCGGAGTAAACTGGCGACCGGCTGCGTTGTCAAAGCAGAACCCCCGCCACATTTCCGGAACGATTTTACGGCGCTGCCATGGATATTCGCGTCATAAGAAAATCATGTGCATTATTTCATAATGGACCCTGTATATTTAATCGCGCTCAAAATGAACCAAAACGTGCCCACGAAGTTGGAATTCACAAGCTTCAACTCTCTCAAATCTGACACGCATGAAGTTTGGATCGGTGTTGAACCTGTTGTGCTGAAGTTAGGCCTGGCACCGTCTACTTTGTGCATACACTACCGGTGGACCTGAACCTGAAAGTAAGCATTAAGGACATAGTAAACAGCTTTTATAACTCATGTCTCTCCCTATTACATTTTCAAATCAGCTACTCTTCACTTCACATAGTGCGTATGCAATAAGCGGCAAATGGCGACACATACAGCGCTGTGTCAACATCTGCACGTCACCGTTCGCGCAGGCTCCCGATTGCACGCTAGGCAGAAAAGTGGGTCGGTACGTGTGGCGATGCTGACACATTTCTACATTCAACCGATGCACTGTTTACCTCTGCGTCAAACGGCAAACAACGAACGGTGCACTCGGCGCAGCAGCATAAACAACCGTCAGTTAGGGCATCCGCCTTTTCGCGACAGATCAACACGGACTATAAATGTGCGCTTATGCAGGCGCAGTTTTCTCTATAATTTCGCTATTGCATGTGCAAATTCTAAATATGATAATCTTTAGAAAAGCGATCATCAGTAGCAAATTAACAGCCCGTTTCATATGTGCCTGGATCACAGTTGGCGTTGTTTAAGTGCCTCAGCCACTCATATTGACTCATATCAGGGTGGAATAACGAGGCGCATATGCGCAGATGTGCATGTTTAGCTACTATTTGACATTTCATTTCGGCGATGTACGTTTCCCGAATACTTTGACGCTAATGAAGATGTGTGGCTGTTGATGTGCGTGTAAACAAGTACACCGTTTCGGTAAATCCGACGCGGAAGGCTGCGCTCGCCGAATTTCTGAATAGGCGAAATGCCCAAGGAAGGGTAAAAAGAATACAAAAAAGAAATTGTAGAAGTCAGCGACAACAAACTCCAAGTCAGCCGCGTCGGCAGACAGGCCTCTGCCTGCATTTATCGGCCGCACTGTTAGCACAACAGCGCACTCAGGCCTTCTAATCGAGTAGTAGGCGGTGGCAGCATCACTTCCAAGGGAGGTCATGCTACTCCGCAGAAGCCATTATTAGCTTTTCGCGATCCACTAAATGCACAAGCGATGCGCACTAAACACGGACACAGGTGCATAAATCAACCGGCAAAAGCCCTGGCCCCTTCCAATATGTTTCCAGCGACGTGCGACGCTGTTACGGTTGGCGTCTACCACCCCGCGAGAAACAAGGAATCTCGCCCACATGCCTCATCGAAACGAAGTGTGACTTCCCGACTCGCCATGGTTGTCTCGACTGTATGCCGGTGTGGCGGACGCCCCGCAGTGCTTACAGGCCCTTTTTGTGTGTCTGCGACTTTAGAGGGATGCTTTTCTCGAACTGCGAGGCATTACTGGACAACTTCCGCGAATTAGCAACGCGGGAAAGAGAAGAGTTCAGCTGTCTACTATTCCCAAGACCGCGCACTGCCGCCTGCAGAGGCGCGCTCGCGAATACGTAAACTGGAAGAATGGATCAGTCGCCCTTCCGCAAGTAGACGCGCTTTCCGCAAACCAAGGTTGCCTAGAAGAAAGGAAGAAGCGTCTACATTCCCGGACCTGCGGTTTGGTATATCTGGAGGCGGGACGCTCATTCCTTGCTGCAGGCTTGATATCTATGGTGGCGGGACGCCCTTTTTGCGAACCAGCGTCGCCTAGAAGAAAGCAAAAACGTCTACGGACCTGCGGCTTGGTATATACGGAGGCGAGACGCCCATCCACAAACCAAACTTTGTGCCTGTCACGTGACGTCAACGGGAGCAAGATCCCTCCCACGATTGTAGAAAGCCTACTGAAGGGGCTCCGAAATGTACTTTTCAATACTTCATTCTCTTCTTATCTTTCACCATCCTTTGAATAAACAGTGCAAGTTTCGCACTTGAAATCGTCTCGTCCTTGCCTGGTCGCCATGGTCTACCGGATGCCTGCCGCACGCCGACAACGCCACGCTACCCGATAGTAACGTCGGTCGAGCTTCGACAAACAGGCGTCGCTACAACTCGACAGCAGTACGACACGCTACCCTGGAATACGCAACAAAGTGGCTGGCGCGCGATTGGGATATGCAACCCTGGACACCCCAACTTGGACGACATCTGCGAGATCTTAGACTCTTCGTCCTGATGACAACGTTCGAAAGGAAGGTGTCAGGATTCATGAGTGCATATTGTGAATGCACGGCTTTTCTTTATTAAGATATCACCTGGCTTTACCTATTTTTTGGAAAGTACAGTGCAGTAATCTTTCTTTAACCGTTGAGGGTAGTTTTGAATACGTCAATGTTTTTACAGAGTGAAGAGTTAGCAACACTAAGGGCAGCCATGAACTTGAAGGCACTATAGACGCCGGAATTGTTGAGCATGGTCAGAGAGTTGGGCCTCCAAATTGCGGAATGAATGAGAAAACCGGACAACATAGAGCAGATCGAAGCAATCGGTGCCGACGACAATGAACTGAAGGAATGCCTAGAGAGCATTGCAGAGAACGAGGAAGAGCGTAAGCGCCTAGAAGCAAAAGAATAGCGTAGGCGCCTATGCAAAAAAAAGAGCGCGAGCAGGCAGCACGTGACGCCAAACAAGAGCGCGACCGTGTTGCACGCGACCCACTCGAAAATAAGCGCCTAGAGATTGAGTTCCTTAAAGCTCAAAATATTGAAAGACCTAGCACACCGGCACGTGACAGCGAACGCAGAATGACAGACTTGATGGCACCCTAAGCAGTAGGAGGGTACATAGGTGTTTTTCTGGTACAATTTGAGCGCACGTGTGAGAAGCCAAAATTCGCTAGAAACACGTGACCGCGACGCTTACTTACGTTACTGCCACGTGAGGTAGCTGATATCTTTGCCCGCATGGGAAAACAAGAAGCAGAGGACTTCGATGAAGTCAAAGCGAATCTGCTTAAAAAGTATACATTATCAGCAGAAGCATTAAGGCGAAAATTCACGGAAGGCGAGAAGACTAAAAGTCAGTCATACTCAGCTTTTGCATACACCTTGAACGTAAACCTGAAGGAATGGCTCAGAGAAGAGGGTGCACCCGGTGACGCTGAAAAGACAATGCAGTGCGTTGCTTTCGAACAATTCTACCGGCGGCTACCAGTAATCAAGTATTTGGTTCAGGATAGGCCAGGCGTAGGCACTATCGCAAGAGCGGCCGATCTCGCTGAGGAGTATGTAACTCGCCGTGCGGACGAAGGCAACGAAGCTCCTCAGAAAAAGATCAATAAATACAGACCCGGCAAGCCGAAGCGATAGTCAAAGTCGAGTCGGTATATATGAAAGGAAAGGTCAGAATCGGTGAAAGTTAGTGACGACCAAAGCGAGAGAAAGGTGGAGTCCTCCGAATGGATGGCAGAAAGGCAAAAGAAAAACGTTTTCGGGGGAACGAAACCAGTAGTTTGCTACAACTGCCCTCAAATGGGGCATAGTGCAAGCCCTAACTCATTCCAAGGCTTGGTATATACGGAGGCGGGACGCCCATCCACAAACCAGTCTCTGTGCCTGTCAAGTGATGTCGACGGGAGAGAACCTATTTAAGGGGCTCAGAAATGTACATGAACACTCCATTCTCTTCTTATCATCTTTAACCATCCTTTGAATAAACAGTGCAATTTTCATACTGGAACTCGTCTTGTCCTGGCCTGGTCGACATCGTCTACCGGATTCCTTCCGCCCGCCGACAATGCCATGCTACCCATTAGTAACGTCGGTCGAGCTTCGATGAACAGGTGTAGCTACAACTCGACAGCAGTACGATACGCTACCCTGGAGTACGCAACAAGACACAGCAGGGGCCGTGTTGCGTAAAAATGTTCCAATATGTTTACGCAATGTCCTGACGTCAAATTTGCTTACGCGCGACGCAAGCATCGGGCAGTCACCCACATGTTTGTCTGATCAAACCAATCAAATGCTGCCCTCGTTCATAAGAGGCCACTTTTGTTTGGTTAAAAAACGAATAGCGTTGCCTGCACTGAGGGGCTTGTCTTATCTAATTGGCTCACAAGAGGCAAGGACGACGCTCAAGTGGAGATGGATTTGATGGAGCCGAGTCACAGCACTGAATATCGATAACCGAATGAAGACGGTGGTGCCGGCGTCTGCGATTGGTTCACTTTCTCTTACTTAGCTTGCGGTGGCTCGTCGACAATTGCGACGGCATGCAACGGATGCTTAAGAATGACGCTAAAACGGATCCTCAGCAAAGAAGAGTTGGCAGAACGAGGTCGTAAACGTGCCAGAACTACTCGAAAACTTTAGACAGCCACGAAAAATGTTTTATTAAACGCAAATAAACCCATGCTCTCCGTCAGGGGCGAGTAGCGAGTGCCGGAGCGATTGGCGGCAGCCATCTTTATTCCATTCTGACCGGGCAGCATGTCTCTATTCAGAAAAATATTCAGGTTTGTTCAGCATATTAATGCATCGTTAGCGCGTACGTGTCACACGGACGCGGTAAGTTTTTGCGATTTTGTGACGTCGCGTGATAGGCAGGTGAAGTGGGTGCAGTCCGAAAACTTTCGACCAGTTGCTGATAGGGAATGGCAAAAAGGCATTAAATGAAAAAAACTATTTTTGTTTTGTTCGGTCAAATTAAGCATAATCAGTCTTTACGTGTCATATCAGATGGGGAGCTATAGCGGTTTTCGTGATGTCGCATGACAGACACGCTCACTAGATAAGTTTTTGACCTATCGCTGTGGGCTGATGCAGAGTTGGAATTGAAAAGTTTGGAATAGTTTTACGTTATAGGGCCCCAGCAGAGCAAAATAGAAATGACGTACTTACTTTACGTTTGGTTTTGTGCGCACTGTTCTTTTCACAATTATTTTATTTACGCACTTCTTATGTAGTGCCCAATTTGTGATGATTGTGTTTATTTATTGTAGTTCTTGTTTTAGTAATCATCTACTGCAGTGTATTCTGGTTTTTATTTATGCGTGCACCATCACTGAGGCCCTAGGGTTCTTCCTGCTCACAGGAAAGAAATTATTAATTTATTTATTGCTTGATAATTTATTGAAAGTCTCCAGAAACAAGAGTAAACTCCAAATGTTTGGGATTAAAGAAACAAAAACAATTATATTTTGTGAGCTCACAAATATTTCCCGGCTGATTTGCCTGCCGCCTTTTCCAAACACTCACATTTTTGAAAGACAGGCTTTGAACCGCATTGTTTGCAATGCGCAGTGTCCGGTATTGGAAACGCGATATCCGAAGGATATTACGCTATTGGTGGGCTCTAGGGACACGTGAGCAGATGCGTTGCGGTATGCCGTTAAATCGATACATATTTGTAACCCATTGTGACTGCATTCGGCCCCCCAGCGCTCACTAGCAAAAACGCAGGGCTCCATGCGATTCAATTATTAGGTTTAAATCTCTGTATGTGGTACACACAACTGGCCACTAACTCCTTTTGTCATGTCGTAATGGCGCTTTGTAGTTGCGCTGTCACCTTGCCGCTTGTTGCTGCCTGTTGCCACTTGTTGACATTAAGTGTTGCCGCCTGGATTGTAAATCTAGTTTCTCCTATAAGATGTGATTTCCCTTTGCGTGCCACTGTTAGGTAGCAAAGCCATTCTGGCATGCCTGGCAGCACGCCGACTTGAAAGCAGCAGAATACAGCGCCATATTCTGCACTTACACTGCGCCTGAGCGACTGCAATAAATGGTGTGCAAAATCTTACGCCTATGACACATTTCCGGCTCCAGTGTGCCGACTTGAATGCGGCCGAATACAGCCCCACATTCTGTACTTATACTAAACCTGAGCGACTGCAATAAATAGTGTGCAAAACGTTACGCCTATGACACATTTCCGGTTCCAAACTTGCTTCCGGCGCGTGCAGGTAACCAAAGTGTCGCCTTTGAAATGTGCTTCAGTTTTCCAGAGAGAGCCCTTGCTGGGGCGTGGGTTTGGACACCACCTATGCGGCAGCAATAGTAATTTTAACGGATCGCACTGCCTACGGGATACGCTCACTTTGCAAGGCACATAACCACCTAGCGGGGGACACATGCACTGTATCCAGTGTTTGAAAGATAAGCCCCCTAGTCAGCACCTTTGACTCCGCGCTCACTAGGGCTGGCCTATTTTGATTACATCATCTCTGTGAATGGCTCAGTTTACTAGACACAGTGATCACTCCTTTTTAAAATTAGACAATCCAAAGTATCACGTGCTGTTTACTGTATTCATATAAGAAATGTCCATACTATTATACGAATGTTTGAGGGTGAGGGCAGCGTCGAAGACCTCAGAAACCTGAGGTTTCCTGATGATAATTTCATGTGCTGCCATGCAAGTCATCAGGTGCAACATGGCATTGAGGACTTTAGCCAACGATGTAGGAGTAGAGCTGAGCATTATTATGCGGCAGAGAAAGCTAATGCGGTAAAAGGCAGAGAACGCATGACTGGCGGTTAGCAACTAATATCTGCACAATAGTTCACTTACCTTGTTCTAGACTCGCCGTGATTGTGCAGTGGCTATTGTGTTGGGCTGCTGAGCATGAGGTCGCGGGATCCAATGCCGGCCTCGGCGGCCGCAATTGCATGGGGTCAAAATGCAAAAAAAAAACCATGTACTTCGATTTAGGTGCACGTTAAAGGACCCTAGAAGGTCTAAATTTCCGGATTCCTCCGCTACGACGTGTCTGATTATCAGAAAGTGGTTCTGGCACATAAAACCCCAGAATTTAATTTTAACCTTGTTAAATTATTTTTACGGTGCCCTAATCAAACTGAAGCATCTGCAGAAGAATAAAAATGGGTTGGGGCACAGACGGTAACCACTAATAGGTCAAGACCGATGGCTTACAGCTATATTAGAAAAGTATGGAAGATTGTATTGTATCTGTCTTAAGGAAAGCGGTGAAAACTTGTAGGTTGACAAACAAGCGTGTAATGCAATGAAAGGGGCTAGTTGGTACAGGTTCATGATTATCAGTGTGTCACGTTATTGCTAAATTGCCAGTGTAAAACTCCGATCAATGTAATGAGGAATCTTGTAAGTTAAGGACGTCGCAACGCGTGCTGGTGCAAAAAATGGTGTATGTAAGCTTTAAGGGCCCTTCACTAGGTGTGACAATTTTGAGCTGACAAGCGCAGAGGATACAATGTGCGCTAACGACCGTGTATAGTACGCATTACATCGCTACTCCCTCCCCCCCCCCCCCCCCGCGCGCCGCGGAAACAGTTTTCTACTTCAAACAAAACGCCATTTGCCCTGGAGTGGAGCAACTGCGCTACGTACACGACCGTGCTGTGAGGTGATTTTCACTGACACGTGACTTTGAGAATTATCTGTTGCTTGAATAGACTAGTTACAGTTAATAAAAATAATAAATCCTACAAACCGAATGTCTGCGTGTCTGTGGTAATTGGTACCGTAGCAAGAGCGATTTACTTCCGTTTAGTCTGGTTGTTCCCGTGGCCTGCAGTGGCGCGCGCTGTGATCGAAACTATGTCATTTTCCGTCGTGTTCCAGAGCACGATCATGCTCTGTGATCCGCTTGCGTCTGCCTTTGTTATCGTGTAGCACTGACTTATAGCGCTAGTTAGGTTTTCTTACGCCTGGCGCGCAAAATCGTGCTATGCGCGAAACGAGACCAAACGCAACAGTTCGTGCGCGGGCCAATGACGTATGCGCCACGCGATCCTCCAGCGCCGGTATGGGAGTACGCAGGGAAGGAATTTCGCCTAGGCACGCTAGAGGATGCAAATGGAGAGTGTTTATGTTGGCAGTGGCGCTCTCCTTCTATAATCTGGGATTCGGGGCACTGAGCTACTTGTATGTCGGCTATTATTGAACCAATTAGAAAGCTTCTTGCGATGGAACCTTCACTATATGGCACATAACAAAATATTTCGTATAAAGAAAAATTTTCTATGTGGTATGGTAAGGGGCCCTTTAAGAGGCAGGAAAAGAACAGTGGTGTCGACTGTGGAGCAAACGGGCGAGCCGACATTATATTTGCGATTAAGAAGGAAAAACGTAGCGGGCAGGTCACAATACTCAGAGCAGATAACCTGGGGTCTAAAACAGCTTAGAGCGTGGGTGCTAAGGGAATGAAAGCTCAGTCGAAGACAGCAGAGAAGCGAGTGGCGGTCAGGTTGTGTCAAAATTGGGTCAGCTGCCAAAGAGGCGGTTAATTGTAAATCGCTGGCTCATGCATTCGTCTTGCAATGGGCATAGATATAATAAAGATGATTATGATGATGTGGAATTAGTCCACATTACTCGGCAACAATCTGACTGATGGACAGACAGATAACACTAGAAAGGCAAAGCACTTTGAAGGCACAGGATGTAGTTCACAAAGGCTTGGTTTAAAGTAAACCTAGTATGCAAGAGTGGCGTCAAGCACGGGGTGCATATCGGATGTTAGTCAAAGGTAAAGTAAGCACCGAAATGTGCTGTATGCCATGCTCCAAAACACATTACTGTGAATGCAGTAGTCATGAAACAAAAAGCAAGGCTCAGTAAAAGGAAACACTGTGGGAAATATATAATCTATGGGGAACGAGCGATTTTTAAAGACCTCTATGAATGTTGTATAGATATGGATGCAAATGTCAAACTGCGGTTGTCAAACTGATACTCTGAATAACTTGTTCTCCTTGAAATCGAGGATTTTCAGTAAACTTGCATGCAGATCAAGAATGTGGGGCACGTGGACCGTACAGTAGTTACGAGACAGCTAATAAAGATATAAAAATACAAGTCAAAACTAAAATTAATTATATAAGTAAATAGAAGTAAAAATAGAAATCAGTACTTATGTTCAATTCCAATAGTTCACACACGAGCAATAACCTTCTTATGTGTTACCCATCCAGGCTTTCGTACGAGAGCAATCCGGCGTATTGCATAGATTGAACATCTTCATCGTACCTGTAGTGCAGTTTCCTGTAAAGAAATTGTAATTATTGCAATAACGTTTCGATAAGAACAAAGTTCCAAGGAAAAATCATAGGGGTGCACTACATTATTCTACATTGAAAATGAATCGACCCCTCCGCTGCAGCACTTATAGCAGAATAAATCTTATAATTGAGATTACCTCATAATTAGGTGTTATTTTACTTCATGTATGTTCAAATGCTCTCCTATTTTTACGATAAATGTCGCAGAGGTCACGTTCATACTTCCGTTGTCCTCAATGCATATTCTCGTAAAAAGCTTTCATGGACGCATCTCGTCATCGCTGCACATTGACTAGAAATCCTTTGCCTTTCAGCCTACAGATTTGTGCAAGAATGGGCACATTTTAGATATGGTGTCTATTACGAGTATGGGCGCTTCGGACACGAGAAGTACCCAGCTTCATACTGCCCGCGTTTTCCAAAGGTGGGCTCCTATCATTTTATTTTAAGTGTAGTGTGCTAAATACCTCCTAAAGTAAGTGATATTTACTACCCATTATAATTAAGAAGTGAGGGAACCGAACGAGTTATATTTTCCCCTGCATAAAAAGAGATGATGCTGGCACAATTGTTATTTACTGACACCTATTAAACTCCCTCTGATAAATCTTTCTTGTTTATTATTATTCGCCAACTGCTTCAATTGATAGGCTCCAGTTTGCGAAAAAAATGTTGGACGTTTAAGCTTCGCTTTCCAGAGTGGAACGCAAAAGCATTCAAAGGCCCCTGACTATTTCTAACGCCTCGCGGCAGCGGGAGCGTATGCAACCGAAATGTTTACTGGGAGACGCTGGGCGTGAACGCTGTGCACGAAGGTGGGCTTTCTTGTAAAAACGAGGCCTCTCGCGTGGGCCACGATGCAGCGGAGGTTAGCGCCATCTGGAGGTATTGCAAGGAACCGGACTCGCCCTCCGTGGCCCCCGGGATACGCGCCGGTGCGTGCAATTGGCGAACGCGGTGGCCGGTCTATGATTGGCAGAAGCGCTGAAGAAGGGGTTTTGAGTTTACGCCTACCATAGTTATGGGGGGGGGTGGTGTTCATACATATCTACAACAGTTGTCGCTCATGTCAACAAACAAATCGCGGTATAAGTTTTCATTGCCTTATGTACCTACAATATTTGAGAGGAGAATATTCACCTCCCTCGCGGTCCTATAAAAACGCTTAAATGAAGGTATCACCCTAAACGAAATTAATGAATTTTCAAGGCATGGCGACCCTTCCCTGCGAGATATATGACTTTACTGCAATATATTCCTTCTATTCAATGCCTGTTTTCGAATGGTAAACGCTGGGAAAAAGTTTGTGTCTCAGGCCCTTTTTCTGTCCTTTAAATCCTGCCAAAGTAGTATGCGCGTGCTTTTGATGATACTGAAGTTTTTGTTGTAATTCATCAGAACGAATCAAACCGCCCTATTCTGAATTTTTTTTCAAGTAAATGGACTAATTGACACGCATAAAGAAGCCAGCAGATACACGCGTACTTAAGTATCGAACGTACAGCCGCCCTGATTTTTAATAATATAGCGCGAGCGTCGACTGAACTGCTGGTGAGCGCCTTATAACGGCGATAAGCGTGCAACAAGGCGAGAGTTCGCGCACGAGCCTTGTTGCACGCTTATCGCCGTTATAAGGCGCTCACCAGCAGTTCAGTCGACGCTCGCGCTATATTATTAAAAATCAGGGCGGCTGTACGTGAGTGAAAAACAGCCGTTCTTTCAATTTACTATTTGGCTAAAATTTCGACGTAGGGAACTCACTTTTCGTGCCGCCTTCCTTCTTACCTCGTGTACATGCCAGTTCCAGCTTAAATCCGACCTAAACAAAACTAAGCATTTCCATTCCGTAACCCTGCGTAAAGTAACGCTATTTAATTTTTACTTATATGCCTTGAATAAATGTTTCCTTGTAAAGATGATGTTTGAGCCTTTAGAAACCCATACTCAAATTACGATCTGACGCTATCATGTCTGTAGGTTGTCTGTAAGTCAGACTTTACGATTTTTCTTCCGATTTTAATTTGAGAAATTTGATTACTTCAGTACCTTCCTTGCTCCACATGGAGGGCCGGGGTACGGGTGGTTCGAAAATCGTTTTGCCAAAAGAATCTCCGACGCTGGACGCCGACGCCAGATTTTTCGTTTACACGGTCCCATAACGCTATCGCGTTAAAATGCAGTGTGTGGCGCAAATGACTCATCGCCTCCGTCATTCTCCTGTCCCGCATGGTCTTGCGAAGCTCAAATAGGCATGAAGTAGTGCTCGTCTTTTTGCACTCGAGCTAGCTTTTCTATGTCTGACGTTAGTTCTCTATGAAGCATGCGCCATCTGGAACGCCCAGGCAGTAGTCTTGCCTCACGTCCGTCGAGTTGAAAAAAGTTTTATGCCATCGCTTCAATGAAAATGGCGTGGTACAGCGACTGGAACAACTGTCTCACTATCATAAATATCGTCAGCTGGAATGCTGTACCTTCCAAAGGTCCTTTATTCTGCTACGTTCTATTTTAGACAACCTTGCGAACCATCCAAAGGCACGCACTGTACGGAGACTGCTTTGTGATCCGTTGGGTGGTTATCACAGTTTGAAAAATAGTCACTAGCCACTTTTGCGCCTAAATAGTTGTATGTTCTATTATATTGGGAACCGCGCGTGTCTATCGAGATTGAGAGAGATGAATTGGTTGTATGAAACAAACAACTAGAACTCCTGACATATGAACATTGTAAGGTCAGCGATGTGGCGAAGAGAGGTGAAAGGTCGAAAGATAAGAGCTAGAAATGGGAAGAAAGAGAGCGAATGGTGTTAGCAGCTCTGCGCAGCGTCAGCTCCCGTCATAACATGATAGTTTCGGCTTCAAAGTGCTATGTAATTGAGGCAGTCACGCCAGCATTCTCCTGGTGAATACGGGAAGCCTCTAGAATCGCAAATAAATTGATCGCTGCTCATGGAGCCCCTTATGTTGCAGTCAACATGGTTGTTTATTCTAATGTAAATTTGGCTGAAAGCCTTACGGTATGACTGCGAACCAGCAGTAATCAATTTTTCAACTCTCGTATCTTTTCTTAGGTACACTAGCAGAAAAATTTCTCGTACGAGATAACCACCTCCAGACAACTTGGTTGGTTGTTTCGTGACAGGATGCTAAGGCTTTCCGAATAAAGCTTTTGTCTTAAAGAAGATATTTAATATGCTCTTAGTAAATAGGGGGTCTGCTAATTGTATGCTGTGTCTGACATTTGCATTCGGTGCAAGCGATTGGTAGATGTTATCCAATACAATCACTTTGCAATGCACAATATTCTACCACAGCGCTCTTCTCTAAGCATCAATATTCTAGTCAACTTATAATGTCGTATTTCATTTTTAATATATCTCTTTGTAATTAATGTCATTGCCTTGCGCCATGTCATATTACCAGAATCATTTTTAGCGACAGCCCCACGCGGCTCTCTTGGAGCCGCAATGCATAGGTAGCTAGACAGACGCATGGATTTTACAAGATGTCTGAAATTTTAAATGTGACGCCATTCAGCCAACTTTTTTTATTTCTAGGGGTTGCCCATAAGTTGGAACAGCTGCTCGGAAAATATTAATATTACCTATATTAATACCACGTGCACATTTTACAAGGATTGTTATGCCACCGAAGATTGCAAATTGCAATATGGACTACCAAGAGGAAAACCCGTTGAATCTTCGATCATGTTTCTACCACGCCTGAAGGGTGTAAGATTTTCTGCTGCTACTTTTGTTCTGTGCCTCGTTTTCTCTTCGCAGCAGGATTGAGTGGTCGAAATTGTGTTTAATGTGCAATTTCCTTCTTGAAGAGTACACCAAGAGACGAACTGGGATCTTTGCGTTTGTTTCATTTTGCCTTTTGAGATTTGGCTTAATGACTGAACGCCTGAGATTTGGAATAGTAAGTTATATCTAGCGGTCGAATTTTAGGCGCTAGAATGTTGGTTTGAGGCCCATAAAACGGACACTTAAAGCAAAATGTTTAGCGCAATAGAGGTGGTTTAGGCACCGAAGTTCTTTCGCAAATCACGGCCTGTTTTCCGTATTTATTGCGTGTAGCCTATCTTGTTGCTGAAAAACTGACGTAGCGCTCACTCATTAGATCTCAAAGGCAGCAGTAATAGTCTGCAAAGCATCGCTTCACAGGTTCTCCTTGGCACACGAGAGGCCGCTGTTTTGTCAATGAGCGAATAGCAGCGATCACGCCTAATATATTTGCTTTCGCCCTATGTGAAGGTAGTGTATATTCACCAGCCGAACATTCCTGCTTACAAGGCCAAGTCAACTAAAGCAAGCACAAAAAACGCAAGATATGCTAGCAAACCTGGCAAACGGTTACTGAGAGCAAATAAGCAAACGGTGCATATATATATATATATATATATATATATATATATATATATATATATATATATATATATATATACAAGAGCAAGATTTGGTATATATATATATATATATATATATATATATATATATATATATATATATATATATATATACACCAAATCAACTATATATATATAGTTGATTTGGCATTGTAAGCAGGAATATTCGGCTGGTAAGTATACATTACCCTCACATAGGGCGAAAGCAAACCGGTTAATGCGAGCAAATAAGCACACGGTGCATATATATAAATTGACACGGTTAACTTGAGGCAAGAGTGGAGAGCGGTATTTATTCTAGGCAATTAGAAGAAGCGTTCAGTTTAGGCTTCCTCTTCTCTAGCACCCTCGCTTGCACACACGAGGTTGTCATCTTCGTCGTCAGCCTGGTTCGGCACAGATGGCGTCGCGGAATTTGCCCTCTCCAGGAGGAGCATCGTCTCTATGCTCGGGGGGTAGCACCCGGTGTCCAGCCAAGCAGCGAGTCTCCATGTCATTCAGCAAAACAAGGTTTCATGCGTACCACGTGCAAAGTCTCAGTCAGATTCTGACGGCACCTCGAGCAGGATTGGCTGTCAGGAATTACTTCATAGTTGACGTCGCTAAGGCGTCGTAGAGCTTTGTACGGCCCGAAGTATCGGCGCAGAAGTTCCTCCGCGAGGCCTCGACGACGTACTGGAGCCCAAACCCAGACTATTTGGCCTGGCTGGTAGACGACGCATCGGTGGCGCTGATTGTAACGCCGGACATCACGGTCTTGCTGGCTAGTTATGCGAACGAGCACGAGCTGTCTCGCTTCTGCAGCGCGCTCTGTAAAATCTGCGGCGTCAGTCTCGGAATCGCTGGATACATGAAGAAGCATAGCACCAGCATTGTAGTCACTTCTCGACCGTGGAAGAGACTGAATGGCGTCATTCTTGTTGTTTCTGGCAATCCGTATTATAAGCAAACGTGACGTAGGGTAATATTTGGTCCCAGTTCTTGTGTTTCACATCGATATATATGCACAGCATGTCTGCACGAGTCTTGTTGAGGAACTCCGTAAGTCCATTGCATTGCGGGTGATAGGCTGTCATCCTTCTGTGTGCCGTGCCACTGAGCGTGAATACAGTTCGCAAACGTTCAGCTGTGAACGCGGTTCCCCTGTCGGTTACGATGACCGCTGGAGCACCGTGCCTCAGCACGTCGTTTTCAATGAAGAACTGTGCGGCTTCGGCTGCTGTGCTCCTCTCAGGTGCCTTGGTTTCTGCATAACGCGTGAGGAAATCTGTCGCAACTATGATCCACTTATTTCCGGCAGTTGATATCGATAAAGTTGCTAAACGCCGTTTGCAGAAATTGGGATGGACCATTTGGCTCCATCACAATTTGTGCAAATGGCATTTTCGGCACTTAACGGGATGTAATGCTCCGGCAGGTTGCGTAGTTGGCACTTTTTATCGCTGACAGTCAAGGCACATTCGAACGTAGTGCTTCACCTGTGTTGTGAGCCGTTGCCAGTAGTACGTCTCTTTGATCCGTGCTAATGTTTGTGTGTAGCCTAGGTGGCCCGAGGAAGCGTCATCATGACAGGCCTGCAAGATTTCACTGTGGAGAGTTTTAGGGACGACCATTAGATAACTCTTCCCTGTTAAAGAAAAGTTCTTCCTAAAACGAACACTCTTGCGTATGCAGAATGATGACAGGTTCATTGAGAACAATCCGGGCTTGTTTGTGGTGCGGCCTTCAAAGAAATAAATTAGTGAAGCGAGCTCCTGGACCTCTTGCTGTTGTTGTGAAATGGTGGCCGCACCAACTCCTAAAAAGTCGGCAGATTCGTCATCATCTCGGCCTGACGACTCGATCGGCGATCTGAAAAGGCTGTCCGCGTCTAAGTGCTGCCTTCCCGATTTATAGACCACTGTCATGTCATACTTTTGAAGCCATAGGCTCGAGCGTGCCAAACGTACAGATGGATCTTTCATGCTGGTCAGCCAACAGAGAGAATGCTGGTCACTTATGACTTGAAGTAGGCGGCCATATATACACGGGCGGAACTTGGTAACTGCCCATACTACAGAGCATGGTGGAATAGTGCGACTCGGTACGAGGCAGTGTTCTATTCGCGTAAGCGATTACTCGCTCAGCGCTGTGTTGCCGCTGAAGAAAGACGGCGCCTAGACCCACGTTGCTGACGTCGGTGTGGATCATCGTCGGCGCATCCACCTCAAAATCGGCAAGAATAGGAGGAGTTTGTAGACGGTGCCGCAACTCATTAAATGCCGCCTCCTGCTCCTCGCCCCACGCAAACGTGACATATTCTCTAGTTAGGCAGGTCAATGGTGAGGCGATGCGTGCAAAACGCACAATAAATCGCCAGTAATTTAAGCATAGGCCCAGTAAGCCTCTCGGTGCCTTCTTGTTCGTAGGCCTTGAAAACTTTACGACGGCTGCGATTTTCTCAGGATCAGGTCTGACACCTACGTGAATTACAACATGGCCCAAAAACTGCAGTTCTTCATAGCCAAAGTGACACTTTTAAGGTTTTAAGGCAAGCCCAGCGGACCGTATGGCTTGAAGGAAATGACGGTAGTCGTCTGAGATGTTCATCAAATGAGGCAGAATAAACAACCACATCCTCTAGGTACACAAAGCAAGTATTCCACTTAGCGTCTGAGAGAACAGTATCCATTAGGTGGAAAATGCCGTCGGTCGTGAAGCGGCATAGATGGCGGCAAAAATGTCGGTGATCGATGCATAGAGGGCGGCAGGGGCGCTTATGTACGAGATCGGGAAACTGCTTCAGCGTAAGTGAGAGGAGCCGTGACTGGTGTCTGCTCAACGGCTGGAGGAACGGCTTGAGATACTTGTTCTTGAATGAAGTCACGGATCAGGGGATGCAAAGCAGGTGGCGGTTCCTGGACAGAAGATATCAAAGTTAGCTGGCGGGCGACCTCTGCGCAAACGAATTCCTGAATTTTTACGAAGAGAGCAGCATGGTGGTCGTCGACTCCAAGGCTTGATAGAGAGTCGGCGGGCGGGGTGGGACGTCAGGTGTGAAGCCGTTGCCTGCGCAACTCGTCGTAACTCTGGCACAATTCTATCACTTCAGCGACAGTGTGAGGACGCTTCGACAATAACATTTGAAATGCGTCGTCCTGAATACCTTTCATTATATGTTTGATCTTTTCCTCCTCTGACATCGGCGCATTCACCCGTTTGCATAGGTCGACAATGTCCTCAATGTAGCTCGTGAAGTTTTCTCGGGCCTCTTGGGATCGGGTGCGCAAACGTTGTTCTGCACGAAGCTTTCTTACTGCAGGCCGACCGAAAACTTGAGTAAAGTTGGTCTTGATGACCAACCACGAAGTGAGGTCGGCGTCATGGTTTAGAAACCATAGTTTCGCAACGTCCGTATGATTGAGTGCGTCGTTTCTCAACTTGGTAACGTCGTCCCACTGGTTATGGGCACTCACTCGCTCATAAGACGAGATCCAATCTTCAACGTCTGTGTCATCTGTGCCGGAGAAGATAGGGGGATCTCGCTGACGCAAAGCACCGGCACAAACCAAGGTGGCCGGCGCCGTTGGAGGAGCTGGAGGAGTGCGTGCGTCGTCGGCATGATGGGGGGTAGAGTGCGAATCCGAAGTTCCAGGGTGGTCGAAACCCAGTACGTCCACCACTTGTTAAGACATTTATTAGCAACGGGCGCGAACGGGTAGCCGTCACAAGCGTTCGGCGAAAGACAGCCGCCACGAGCTCATGCCGGTAGCGATGGTGCTGTGGCGCAGGCAGGCTGCTCTTCTTCGTTACAGAGGCTTTATGTGCAAAACCCCTTCCTGATTATGAGGCACGCCGTAGTGGAGGACTCCGGAAATTTCGCCCACCTGCAGTTCTTGAACTTTCACCTAAATCTAAGTACACGGGTGCTCTCGCCCCCATCGAAATGCGGCCACCGGGACCGGGATTCGATCCCGCGACCTCCTGTTCACCAGCCCAACACCATAGCCACTGAGCGATCACACCGGGTGGCGCTGGAGAAAAGAAATGCGGAGAAGGCAGATGACGATTATCGTTGTGTGGCTAGATACGACCCAAAGGGTGTATTTTCGCTTAAGAGTGTAGAGAAATAACTCCTTTGTTACGCCCCTTCTCCAAGAGACAGGAACGGTAAATGGCTAAAGCAGTTGCACCTTTGCATGTTTCTTTGTGGCCGACTGAGAAGTCTTACGTGATTTCGATTTATTTTTCATTGCAGTACATACCTGAGTTACTGAATTCTGTTCTTCCCAGAGCAAGTTTTTTTTTTCTTTTTTCGTGATTTTCTGCGCACTGATATTTCAAACATTGGGCGAATGTCTCTAGCAACTTTGTTTTATGATATGTGAAGGTTAAAGCTATAGCGACTGCCTCGTGATCGAGTACAACATATTTGTGTCCGCACACGCTGACGCTTATCGCACCGCGGCAGCTGGGTCGCTAAACCTCTCAAGCCATCCTACATGACGAAGTCTTGTACGATGCGGCGATAAACGAATGCCGCCATATATGCTTCACTGTTTGCTTGGAGGCGCTTGAATAGCGGTACGCGTGTATCTTCATATTTCCCGTATTTCGCAGGCTTTTGCATTTTCTTCGAAAAAAAAAACCACCAGCCACACTTCAGCACAAAATGAATGCTTTATTTCGAGGTTATTTAAGGTGCCTTGCAACTCTGTAGTTGAGACGTTTTCGATCCAAAAAATAGTTGAAAAGTTTTTTTTTTTATTTCAAAGTAGTTATTTAATTCTTCATAATGAAAAAATACTGGCTGCAAGTATGCTTGATTGCCACTACTATGCAGTCGGTACAACTTCTCTAGAGCTCGTTGTTTTTTTGTGTGTGTTTTTTTTGGTCCAACTGTATTTGGGACACGCTGTAGATGCCTTGAATTCTCTCACCTACAGCTTATAATAACATGTGGCGGTTGTTCTTTCGTTTACAAGCATTCGTAAACGTACACTATTGCACATTTCTTTTCTTACTGAAACATTTCTTCCCTTGGATTTCATAAGGCATGTAATAAAGCTATTCTCAGTATTGGTCACACAGCTGTCCTGGCAAATTTTGCGTTTTTTTACGCTTGCTCTACTTGATGCGCGATTGTAAGCCGGAAGGTTTGGCTATAAAGGAGACATTACATACACATCGTGTGAAAGCAAATATATTAGGCGTATTGACTGAACTATGTGCATTTACAATAAAGTGGTCTCTCGTGCGCTTAGCACAGCCTTGTGAAGCGGTGCTTCGCACATTATCGTAGCTGCCTTTCAGACCTCCCAAGTAAACGATAGGGCAATTTTTACCATGAAAATGGGCTACACACACTCAATACAAAAAAAAAGATAGGGCGGAGTTCGCGAACGGCCAATTGTTGGGCCCACTGCGCCCAAAATCAGGCTTTAAGTGCTCGTATTATGCGCCTCTAGCCAAGATCTTTAGTGCCCGAAAACCCGGGTTGCAATTATAGCTATTACAGATGCGCGTTCGGCCTCGTGAGAGAGTTGGGATGTCTGAAACGTGCACGCTTTGGTAGAGTGCTCGGGAAGTACAGTGCCCTTAATTTTCTCCCGCCGCTCTCTTAGCGACTCTAAGAGGCGGGAAAAGAGGGCGATACTCGCCTTCGAAGCCAGTGCTTGCGCCAGTGGGGTCAGCCAACACTACACATATAGGCTAACATGCATATACGCCTATGTTATCGGTACAGCTGCGCTAGTGAATGGCCCTGTTGTCTACGATCAATATGCAGAGAAACAAGAAGCGATATTCAAGGATCGATTCGTTGCCTTCAGACATGGCAACGAATGAGTTGATCAATAACCAAAAGAACTTTGTAGAGACGTTCGAGTATTCGCTTAGATTGACAATCATCAGTGATAATTTCTGCGCTGTTATTATTCAAGCCCGGTAACAAGTCGAAATAATCTTTTTGTGTTGATTACGACAAAGCATTGCAAATAAATTGATGATCATCGCTTGGGAGAGAGTACTGCTGCCAATGCTTCTCATGGTTATTTCTGTAGAGCATTCCTTCCTTTACAGATAACGAGGTTTTGTAGCTCAAAGAACGAAAGTCATCGACACAATCAGGAGGCACCCAACATGCAAAATGAGATCTGCGGCGGGGAGTCTACGTGGGACATCATCATGCAGAACAAAGATTTCCTTCAGTAAGTGCACTTCACTTTTGCAGGGAAATTCAGCGATCTACCCACAAACCTAGTTATTACGCAATGGTCTTTGCGACATTGTAGTGTATGTTTAGTATAAACCGGTATGTACTTGTAAATTCAAAGAGGTATTCAGAGACCTGAATTGGGAAGAATTGGGGATAGAAGGTAATGGAGAATACCTTAGTAACTTGCGATTCGCTGATGATATTGTCTTGTTTAGTAACTGAGAGGACCAATTGCAATGCATGTTTACTGACCTGGAGAGGCAAAGCAGAAGGGGGGGGTCTAAAAATTAATATGCAGAAACCTAAAGTAATGTTTAACAGTCTCAGAAGAGATCGGCAATTTACAATAGGTAGGCAGGCACTGAAAGTGGTAAGGGAATACATCTGCTGAGGGCAGCTAGTGACGGCGGATCCGGATCATGAGACGGAAATAATCAGAAGATTAAGAATGGGCTGGGGTGCGTTTGGCAGGCACTCTAAGATCATTCACAGCAGGTTGTCATTATCCCTCAAGAGAAAAGTGTATAATAGCTGTGTCTTACCCGTACTCACCTACGGGGCAAAAAGCTGGAGGCTTACGAATAGGGTTCTACTTAAATTGAGGACGACGCACCGAGCTATGGAAATAAGAATGATGGGTGTAACGTTAAAGGATAAGAAAAGAGCAGATTAGGTGAGGGAACAAACGCGACCTAATTACATCTTAGTAGAAATCAAGAAAAACAAATGGGCATGGGCAGGACATGTAATGAGGAGGAAAGATAACCGGTGGTCATTAAGGGCTACGGACTGGATTCCAAGGGAAGGGAAGCGTAGCAGAGGGCGGCAGAAAGTTAGGTGGGCGGATGAGATTAAGAAGTTTGCAGGGACAACATGGCCACAATTAGTACATGACCGGGGTTGTTGGAGAAGTATGGGAGAGGCCTTGGCCCTGCAGTGGGAGTAACCATGCTGCTGCTGCTGCTGCTACTGCTGATGATGATAATCACTTGTAAATTGATCACAAGGAACTCAAAGTGTTATTAAAATGCAAACACACACAACGAGTCCGAGCTATCAAGCCGCAAGCTTTAGAAAAGCGCCCATTAGCGTACGCAAAAAAATAACTGTGATTAGAGTAGAAGTGAAAAATCGCAGTATGTTTTATTACCTTATGTGCAATTAGAACAAATTAGGTTTTATTTTTGCCAATTGTCCAGAGGATATACAGGCAGCTAAGGATCTTAACAGATATTAAAATAGGATATTTAGAAAAACGGCATGAATCACTTTTTTCTTTCTTCCCGGTATATATATATATATATATTGACACGTCTACTTATCTTTATCTAGCGACCACGTTTCGCCGCCTAACCAATGTTATCGCACAGCGCAGGACGCGCCTGCATGCAAAAGAAGTACCTGGAACGTTATCGATGGTTCCGTCCACTGTCTTTCACCGCAACTTGTGTAATCTGACTGCGTGTATGCGCGACGCGAATAGTCTAGAACTTTGTGGAAGACACGCGGGTCCCAGTGGTTAATCTGGAACATTCGATGACTGATCTATAAAAGCTGACGCGCTTGACCTGCTGATCAGATTTTCGCCGATCGCAGACCGTGTTCGCCGCTATCGTTGTTCTATGAGTCTAGCCTGTTTTTGTGGGCACAGGTTCGCCCAATAAAAGTTAGATTTGTATTTCACAGTATTGCTACTGTGTTCTTCAACGTCACCACCACGTGACATCTGCCGGCGGAGGTGCGGTCACGTGACTATATATATATATATATATATATATATATATATATATATATATATATATATCGACAGAGAGAGAGAGAGAGAAAGAGAAGCATTTCACACAATTTTCATCAAATTTAAAACAGGCAATGGGAAATCTCTCCTTCAATGAGATAGGTAGTTTTGCCAGATTTCCAATTTCCTGTTTAAAATTAGCGCTTTCTAACGGCTAATTGGGGCTCTAAAAATGTATGAGGCTATCATTCACTATCACTATATGTAGCGGTTCTATAGCATCATGTTCATTACGGCCCGAACACGGACATGGACATTTCCCCTCAATGTTTAGGATATTCTTAGCAGACTCGCATTCAGCAGCAACAAGCCATTATGCTTTAAAATCAGTTTAGACTTGTTGCTGCCCTGAGGCAACGTTTAAAATGCAGTCTAGAATAGATATAGCCCACGTTGCAGCGCGTTTTACGACTCGGGGTGGGCTTTTAATAGCAACTATATTAAAAACTTCATTGCATAGACAATGTGATCACAAGGCTTTACAAAATATTAGGGACTAAGATAAAGTTCACATGGGTTAAGATGAATATTTGCTCCAAACTCGTTAACCTCATTGCTTTCTTTTTGATTGAAATCGTTTCTCTTTTTTCTCTTAGCGAAAATATGGAACGTAGATAGTGCTACGAAAAACACTTTTTTATCTCGATGACGTAATGGTCTGGACTTTCCTGTGATGCAATTACTGGGCTAACTAAAGCAAGGCTTTTGGCTGCACTAAAACAAGCACTAACTTGTGCTACAATGAGATCGAGGATAGCGGCGATATGACGATGGTTGCATCGCGACCACGACGATGCCGGCAACCTCAAGCCTGTTCAAGTGCCGCACAACCTCAGCCAAATCCTGCAAAGGAAACGAGTGAATTTCCTCTTCTTTGCATGACTTTCTGTGAGATGTGATTATAGCAGCAATTTGTGACACTCACTGATCCCTCAAAAACAACAACAAAAAACATTGGCAATAGAAGTATTAATAAGCAAATGTTTAAGTTACTGCGGTGTTCTTGAGCGCGTAGCGATGCACCTAATTAAAGGCCCCGCCAACGCAATTTATAGAAAGGCTGAAAGAAAACGATACGCATACGTAGCTCCAAGAGCCCATTAGGAACACCTGGGTGGTGAAGATTCTAGCATGCCTCAATGGTGATGTCTCTCATTAGAAATTTGTTGCTGCGTCTTGTTTAGGAACTGAACCACTCAGTCAATGCCGTACGGTGTTTACGATTCTAGAGTGCGCACCGTCACTTGTGAGCCAAGGTTAACGAATGCACTGGCAATAAAGAAAATAAATTGACGTTAAGGCAAAAGTTGGACACGTACGTATTATTACCTGTAAAATGCTATAATTTGCACTACAGACGGTAGCAACATAGTGCAAGACAAGCTAGTTTCGCGCTGCATTGAATGATAGGTCAGATTTTTCTTCCCGACTGGTGCGACAAATATTGCTTGAAAACATTGAGAAGGTCATGTGCGTGCTGATCATTCCAAAAAACAGAGTTCAGGTGCAACATAAAAGTAGTAGGTGCAAGAGTATTGTTTGTAGAGCTTCCTATAATATGAAAATAAATCATTGCCATTGTTGCGCACATCTGAATAATTCCTAGAATACTGTTATCACCACAAAACAGGGGAATGCCCGTAATAACCACATAAACAATGACCTGAAACGCAATCTTACTGTTACAAAGATTGCGCACCACTATTGAACAAATGCTTAGCGAAAAGTCTAATAATATGTAGAAGGACGGTACCTCCCAAAAATTGTTCCCAGGCTTTTAAGCTAAAGCATGGTTTTTCGCTCAGCATAATACAATAAACTGTTCCTATCCACCAAATATTAACTTAGTACAACTGGCGTTAATCCGAGTGCTTACAACATGCGCAATGCTCAGCGATGGAATATACTGTGTTGCTACAGACACTATGTGAAACAAGCGCTTCAGTTCTGGGTACCTCTGATGTAAAATTAATTTTGAGGCTAAAGCCTTAGATTTCTGTTTGAAGGTCGCGCTGTGACGCACAGAAAATGTCACGTAGCCCAAGGAAGGCCAAAAGCAAAAAAAGGCATCTCCAGTCATACATAAGACATTAAGAATGATCAGGAAAGTAAACTAATCATGGAGTAATGACTCTATTAGGGTGGATGAGGGTGGATTATGGTCTATCAGGCTGTAATATGATGATGATGATTATGATGGTGGTGGTTGATAAAGAAGATTTAGGCTGTATTAGGATGCATTAGGATGAATTAGGGATTTTTTAGGGTGGATGAAAGTCGACTAAGGTGCGCTAAGGTAGACTAAGGAGGAGTAAAGAAGATAAGGTTGGATTAAGGCAAACTAAGGTGGTTAAAGAAGGATTAGGATGGATTAACTAACATAATGTGGAATTGGATTAATGAAGAAAGATTAAGGTGGATTAGGGAGAATTATAGTGGCTCAAGGGGTGACTAATGTGGATAAAGGAGGGTTAAGGTGGATTAGCGTGGAATAAAGTGCACTAGTGTGGATTAAGGTGAACTGAGGTGAATTAACTGATTCGTTACCTGCGAGAAAATGTTCGTTATTTGGAGGTCTCGCAAAAAATTATTTACCACTACAAATAATATTTCGGCACTTATTGCAGCACACCCTATTGTGCATAATGAAACCATCTTTCCAAAAACATAGCTTGCCAAGGAAAAAAGGTTAGTAGATAAAACATAAAAATTCTAGAAATCTCCATTTTTGATGCCAGATGATAAAAAAACAACATTACACGAACATGATCTCTACAAAAGTATTATCATCAAAGAAAATTCAGAATACACATTTCAAAGATAATAACCCAGGAAGAGTGTTTAAAACACTAAATGCTCAGTACAGCGCCGCTCATCAGATACAAAAAAAAATACTAAGACCAATTGACCGCTCATGCCATGCAAAGCCGGTCCCGGTTTCTGCGAAGTATAGGTGCACTCCACAATTTTCCCACAAAACCTCCGGTTTCTTTTCAACTTTGCGGTTCTCCAAACACAATTTGCAGTTCCGCCTTTTCGGCATTTTCTGAGGAAGCCACGATGAGAAGTCCAAGGGACGTATTTCACCAGTTGTCTAGAGTCATGCACCTCTTCCGGGACCAATCGCTTTCAGCGTAGCTGGGCCACTACAAAATTATACGTCCAAGCACATTAGTTTGCCTTTATGCACATTGTCTTTATCACTTCCGCAGAGAAAAGCAGTGGAATGAAATCCCACGCCGTTGTAAATTGTCCTGAGCTGATCCGTAGGGCGGGGCCGAGATGTGCCTTGGGCGGCCTTATTGGCCTGAACGGAAGTTTATTTCATATAACCAAGCGAAGAGGGGGGGGGGGGGGGGGTTATGCACCCTGACGATCATAAGTAGGGCTCTCAAATCGTGAAAGACGCTCGGCAGGGAAAAGCGCACAAGGAAGCAGACCACTCAATGTCGTTAAGGAAACTCACAGGTGAACAGCTGCCAATTTCTCATGCTGACTTAAAAGATCGCTGCCGTCAGAGCTTGAATCTGCTTTACTATCATCTTCAGAATCACAAGTCGAGTTCTCATCACTAAATGCAAATGCGGGTGCAGTATATTTTCGAGCAGGACGCCTTTGTCGTGACGCCGCCGCACGGGACGACGCCATGGGAGCGACTTTCGATAAATGCGCACTGACACCGGCACCACCCCTTGCCGGTATTTTGCGAGATTAGCGTTACCGAAACTCTTGGAAACTAGTTGCAAAAGTCGTACCCATTTGTTGTACGCGTGGCGAACCTAATAAAACTTAGGTCCCTCTATAATTTCCAAGGTAGCGACATCTGCCGCGCGCGCCACCTAGGGAGTTCCTGTAGCAGACGGCGCCCACGCTAAACCGCGGCGCCGCGGCATTCGTGAGGTGAAAAAATATCTGCATAGGCGCGGAAATAAAACCTACTGGTGCCTGACTGTGGCGAAAAACGAAAGAAGGACACGAACTATTAAATCTAGTCTAATTTCAAATGAGTGCTCCAAGAAAATAGCTCAAGAGAGCATAATGAGGGCTTGATCGCCTCGATTCCGCGTGTTTACATTTCGTTCGTTTGCGCTCAATTACCGCGCGAGCCTTGGTGATTGCTTGCGCTTAATCCCGTATGCTCTGTGAAATCTTTTGCATGTAAGTGTGCTGCGTACACATAGTGGTTGCATTGAACGAAGAAGTCGTGTAAATGTGAAGGCTGACAGTCGCTTGGACCGGAAAGCTTTCGACATAACGTCGCTCAAACGTGCGATTTTCAAAGCGCGCGACCCTCACGGCAACTAAACAACATCCTGTGTGTTTGTGGAAACGAGTGCGCCAACAGTCTTCTTGTCGCTGAGTGTGTCTGTCGTGTAGCGATTACACGATGACTGCTGTGTCTTGTGCTTCAATGCTACGAGCCAGTGCAACTGTCGTGACATGAGGAAGAGGCGGTATGGACCGTGTCAGCGTGTCTCCTCGATCGTGTTCGGGTTGCCAGCGCGATCTGATCTCGCGGCACACCAACATCGAGCGCAGTGTGTGCGCGTGTGTGAATGTGGTTGACGTTTCTCGTGAACCGTGCGACGTCGCCGCGTAAACTCGAATCATCACGCGCATTGTTTTGTTTATCCCTTTTCGCCTCCGTGCACCCCTAAAGCCCCGTAAGAATTACAGGGCCCTTACACGAAACGCACGCGGATTGGCCCAGCTAATACTGCACTGTGTTTTGCTGGCAATCCGTGTATAGCTTGTGGCGTTTTTCTTATGTTCATTGGCAGTCGTGTGTTTTTCATCAGTAAAATGGCATTGCCGATTTCTCAAACATCTTCGAGTGTAAGGGAAACTTGGAAGGAACGAGCTCGCAGCTGTATGTAATGTACTTTGATATACTGTATTACGCTTTATTATGTGACGGCCTAGTAGCTGTGTCTATGCAGTATTCGTTTTTAAAAACAGAGTAATGCAGGCACTTAGCAATATATTTATTCACATATGCAATGCACAAAATACGATTAGGATATTGGAAATTACATTTTGGACATGTTATAAAACGCAGTTAACAACGCGCGCACAAATACAGGAAAGTGTAAAAGTAGAATTCGCTGCTGAATTTTATATTTTATCGCACGTAACACAATGCGGATATTTCTCAGCGAGTTAATGCGTTTCTGCCCCACTATTTACTTGCATGCTAGGTCATACTGCACTTGCTAAGTCAACAGGCTCTTAATGCACTAAAATCTGTAATCTCCACAAACTTCGGCCGTCAACATTCATGCGCCCGAATGAAATAGTAGTGCAGCTCTGCACACATAGGTGTATACTTTCTCTCGCACCTTCGTATCGCTCTACGTTACTTTCCTCGCATAGTCGTGCAGTTACCGACGGTTCAGTCTTTCCGTCCGTTTCTATGCAACCAGAATTACCTTCTGGTTAGGTTTTGTTTGCTGCGCGGGATGCAAAATAACTTCTTTTCGTCCTCCGTCTGATTTCGGCACCCATCCGCACAGCAACAAGGCATTTTGGTCCTCCGCATCCTAGGTCATACCGATCGATTCAGCGGGCTCACAGCGAACTAAAATAAATAATCTCCACAAACTTCGGCCGTCAACATTCATGCACGCGAGTGAAATACTATCACCGCTCGACACACGCACGTGTATACTTTCTATCGCACCTTTGTATCATTGTATGTTACTTGCCTCGCATAGTCGTGCTGTTACCGACGGTTCAAAGTCCGTCCGTGCAATTCTGTGTAACCATACTTTTCGTCTGGTTAGGTTCTGGTTGTCACGCGCGATGCAAAATAACTTCTTGCCATCCTTCGTCCGGTTTCGGCACCCAACCGCACAGCAACAAGGTATTTCGGACCTTCCGGAACGAAATTGTCGCAGCGATGTGCAAAGCACAAGAGGCGAAACGCGCGCTCTTCGCCCGGCGCGCAGGAACTTTCATGGCGGCAAAGGGGCGGAGCAAGGTCACATGTCACCGATCAGCCTATCGCAAGCGTTGTCGGCTGGATCAAAGCCTGGCGGTACTTTTAAATGATTGAGGGACTCTAAATAAAACGACTTGGCCTCCAAACCAAATTTCACTAGTGAACAGGTGGCTTCATTCTCAGTTAATTATCGCCACTGAGCACTGTTGGACGGCAAAGTTAGCGATATAATTTTATTTGTGCCGTTCTGCGAGTAATTTGATTACAAAATTTTAGTGCTAATGCAATGTTATCGTGAGTGGCATGCTTTTTTTCTAGCGCGGCAGAAGGTGAGAGCCACGTGTTTTTCGCTACAACAAACGCACATTTGTTCCGAAAAGGGTCCTTCAAAAACCACAACATCCCCGGAGCGCAAAAACTTACTGATTCTGAAACGGAAGTGCCTGTACTAACTACTGGACGGTCTTATATGGATAAGAAATAGCTCCACTAAGTCGAAATTGCTAATGTGAAACGTCGATCATCGGCGATCGATATGAATAGGCGTTGTAACGAAAGAGTTAAAGTTTATTAAGGAGGGTTAGGAGGGTTAAGTTGGATTGGGGTATAGTAAGGTCTATGAAGCTGGCGGAAAGGGGCTTAAGGTGAAATAGTGTAGATTAAGGTGTATTAGGGTGTAATTAGGTGGTATACGGGGAATTACAGCTGGCTTTGCAAGGCACCCGCCTTCGCGTCTCTCTGGCGATAGCGAGGGACAGCTAGGAATTTTTTCACTTATCTAAGACAGATATTTATGCAAATTATTTAAAGCACATGCCCGATTTTTTCCTGCGTTTGACACTTTAACCAAAGCTACTATTTTATTGTTGGGTTCTTTCATTGATTTTCCTGTGTGTTTTCTGCCCTATGCTAGAATATGGTTCAGTTCTGAATAATTTCTAAACAACCTGCTTAGTTATTTTTGCCTTCATCTCAATGAACAATAAAGTGTGTGAAGGTTCTCTAAGTATAAGTTGTGTAGAAGCGATTTCATTTTGTTATTATTGTGCAGTGTCGCTAGCTTTTATCCCTAGTGCTTGTAATAAATTTACGTTCACAAGTATAGGCATGCTATGGTTTATTAGGCGCTTGGTCGAAGCGTGTCTTTGACGTCCTTGATGTGACGCTTACCATAACTGACAAGAAAGGGTGTGGCCACATCCATGAAGTTTCTGAGTGCCGCAGCTTTTATGAGGCGTTTCCTCTGTTGTATTAAAATAAAAATTACCGTTTTTTATATCGTTACAACATTGATATATTTCTTGACAAGTGACAAGCATGCTGTGCATTCAACCTTGCCTGCAGTATTCCACCACCCACCATGTCCAAGACCATCCAAGTGACATTTAGAGAAATACAGGATGACAGTGGATTCGGGAAGATAGTTGTCCTTGTCCTGGACGTTTCCGACAGCATGAGCGTAAGAGCCTTCTAACCTTTCAACCTTTCTAACCTTCTAACCTTTCAAATTCTAACCTTTCATATTATTGGGCTAAAGGACATTATAGCGGTTGAATGTCTGGAAATTACCCAGGTGGCTATGCGACTTCTGAGCGTCAATTTCACATCGCGCACTTCTATCGTCAAACATAACCTTACAACATGCAATGTTGTTTTCTGAGTATATGTAAACCAGATATTTTGGTATGATACGTGTCCCTCATAAATTGTTGCAATAGAGAGTAAACCACCATGTTAGACGCGCTGATAGGCAAATTTGATCGTTTATGGCTATCACAGTGACGTCGACGCTGGCAAATCAGCCATACGGAACAAAACCACCAATCCATAAAGCGGTGCGCAGGCAGTCTTCTGAGTGTCAACTCCAGTTTGGTGCCACAGCATGAGGCACGGCGAGAGGTGGCCACGTGATCATCACTAGAATTTTGCACGTCCCGCATTGCCGTTATCTACACGATTCCACTCCGAATGAAGAGAAGGAAGTTGCCCGTCGCCTTCGACGTGGAATCATACTCCAAACTAAAGTTTAGGAAGGACTCGAAGGCCTCTTCGAAGTAAATGGAAGCATTTTTGAGTACAGTATTTGCATGACACAAAAGAACGCGCCAGCACGAACCACTCTGGAAGTGTCAATAAAAAGCAATCGTCCAAATAAGACACCTGCCTCAAACACACATTTCACTTGGTGGTTCGAACGACTTCCCAGAATGTGTGTACAGACCGCACCAGAGGTAGCCTCTCTCTTACATCATACAGTTCAGCCTTAATTTCGTGTGGTAGCAGATGATGCCGAAAAGCAGGATTTGAAGCCAATACATGAAAACAGGCATTTCCGCAGCATCCATCTGAACGATCGTCTCTGTGATCTAATAGTATCAAAATCTTATATAATGTGTTTCGAACAGGCACGGCCACCCTTATTTCTTCTTTAAAGCTAAGCTTTATTTGCCTCTGCCTACGACTTTTCCCCTGTTGCTGCTGCTGCGCTGACATGCACACCGCGTCCGGCAGTCATCCAGAGTGTATAAATATATGGAAGGTCAATGACAGAGAGGAAAGGCAATATAAGAAACTCGTTTCGTACTTTCAATCAACGGTCTTCGCAACGCCCACTGGAGCACCCTAGACGTGGCCAAAACACCCTACTGATGGCTGTAATTATATGTAACCCGCTACAAAAGCATTCCAGAAACTGCACTGCTCGCCTTTGTGCTAATGTGCAACAGTCCAAAGGGATGGTACATAGATGGTAGAGAGCAGGAAGGCAGAGGAGACAGTGGATGGATGGAACCGACCCAGTCGCGAAATGAGTGATTGACTGCCTTTCCAATCTTCATTCGCAGTTCCCACTCATGGGGGAGGAAAGGAAAGGGAATAGGTGACGTAAGAAAGCAAAGCAACACCAGCAACACTACTTTTTAACAGGACAGTAGTAACGGACAAATTGGCTAAAATTAAGCTCACCGTGCGGTATCGTACGTTTCTGCTCTTTTTCGAAATAAGCACAGTGCAAATTTGTCAAGCGCACAACTGACACAGCAAGTGCAGACGCAATGCGCAATAAAGCACAGTAGCGTCTACGACACACAGTAGGCGCAAATACATAAGCTGCCGCACGTCAAATAAAAACTTCTCTGCCGTGATGCAAAAACGCTCGTGTAACTAGATTTTGTGGACCATAAAGAACACCAGAGTGTCAAAATTAAAACGTAGTCCGCGACTACGGCGGGCCTCATAATCAGATCGTGATTCCGGCGCGTACCGCTCCATAGTTTAATTTTAATTTGAGCACTTCTGCGACGTGAGGCAACGATAAATCTCGAGCGTCTCGCAGATTAAGAACAATGGCGCACAACAAAGGCTTCGAGCAAAGACGTTCCCTGTCTTCCGTGTGCTAAGCTGCGAAACAACAGTTCGTGGTGCAAGCAAGGTAAAGCCAACTCGCCGTTTCTGTATTCAAGCAAAGGTTCTGAAGACGTTAAACACTAGTCCTGAACATCACCGCTCATTGTCGTCAATGAAATCAAACAGCAGAAAAAGCTTCGCTTAAGTTGATTAATACAGTGCGTCAGATCCGCAACTTTTTTGTCTTGGCCACCTCGTGCCATGTAGGGGATAAATTATAAAGTTTAACTGTGCGAAACCACCTTCTCGTTTGACTGTAATTCGTAGCGGTGGTGTATCAATTGTTCTTCAAGCTAACTTCCGTTTATGTGCAACCACGTGATTGATGATGTACCCACGCGAGGGTGCATAAGTTTTCTGACACTCGGCACTCCTGAGAATGCAAGCTCGCTCAAGCACCGTCCTTTAGCTGCTCCTTAAACAACCTCCATAGCCGGGATTGTAATCGCCACTTCGTGCGATGCTGATATCTAGACGACGGATGCGAGTTCCGGAAGGTGCAGAACGCTGAATAGCCATTGAGCTACCGTAGCGGATCTTCTTTGTCGAGTCGACACTAAATAGCGCTACATACAGACAATTATCCTTTGCGGACTTGCGCAATAAGCTGTTTGTACAGTACGAATGAAGTTTACACTATTGCAGAATGTATTTATTACAATGTTTTCATCTTTTCTATTCCAAAATGGGTTACAAGCTGATCATTTTATATCTGGCCATAAACTAAGATAATCCTAGTTTTTTTTTATTGGGCTAACACCATCAAATTGTATTGCGTAGATACAGACTAATTCAACTTTGAATCGTTGTACGCAGACTAGAGTGGCCTCTAGAGCTTTCTTTTAGGAGTTACCCTAAACTACGCTCCTATCATTAGCCACATCACTTCTCCCTTTTCTCTTGTTGTTTTAGGAAATTATCGGCGCTATAGAAACCACACAGAATTCGAGATCAGTATTTCCACTTTCTTAGAGCACCACGTATTTTAAACATAGAGTGCATTTTATGTCTTCAATATTGCAGATGCACTACCGGCTAGAAACAGTGAAAAAAGCTGTTGATGGCTTCCTCCTCTGTTCGGTCGACCGCCTTCTAAAGCTGGGCGTCGTCTCGTTCGGCGAGATTGCGATGGAGCAGCACCGCATGGACGCTGTGAATGACCGAACCATAACAGCATTTAGGGATGCCGTGAAGAACATGCCGATGATGTACACTACCTGCATTGGGTGTGGCCTTCAGCATGCTCTCAAGGTACGAATTTATGCGTACTTCCATTACCGTTCTGCTAAAGATAGGAATAGGAGATATCCAATTTATGTAGCGTTTTTTTCACCATTTCTCTAGAAATGTACATCGTTTTCGCCTAACGATAACTGCTAATAACAGTTCCTCGGGCACGTTATTATAATTATAATTCAGAAAGCTCGCGCTTCTTCTATGCAGCGCATGTAGTACACAGATAGGCCAGATTGCTGAATACTCACTGGCTTTCTTGGGCTTTACTCATGGTGAATTTGGGCTTTACTCATACTAAATTTGATTTCCAAGAACCCACCTACATTTGTCTGATTTCGGTCAAATGTGTTTAGTAAGCTGGTGCCGCTGCACTAATATGCATACACTGTTATTGTGTCCCAATGAACAGCAGTCGAGTATGTAGCTCAATTTGTTGATCATCTGCCACGTCGAACAGCCCCCGATTGATGCCTTAGACGGTGTCGCACTTGTGTTACAATTCCGAAGCCTTCTGCTATTAACATGCCGAAGGTACACCATTCACCATTCTGCATTTTGCAATATTTTGGCGGATATTACCTTAATATTTAATTCTTGTGAGCTTTTGTTATGTGCTTTGAGTAATTAAACCTCATACACATTCAGTTTTTTATTGTCATTATGCTGCGAGATGCCAAAATCCTGGCCAGATCACTTGGTAGACCGAATCCCTCAAACTGAACGTTGCATCTGCGTAATAGCTTCTCTACAAAAAGTAAAAAATTGTTTATATATGTATTTGTTTGTTTGTTAGCACATACCAGTATCATATCGAGACGAAGCAGACGGGCATATCAATGAATGATGTTTGATTAACAAAATGAAGAATGAAGCCTGTACGTATATGGATCAATATGTCAATTCCTGCAGCTTTAATACGCACATCATCTGGTATATATTGAAAATATTTCTGTATATACACTGTAAATACAAAATAGAAAGTCGGATGTTCAGTAGACTGGATATGTCCTAGCAAGTAACTTGACGATGAAAGAAATACCGCGCTTCTATGCAGCGCGTGTAGTAGCTAGGTAGAGCAATCCTTATTGGAATCCTCATAATAGGCCAAATGAGGGAATTCTCATTGGGTGTCTGGGGCAGATTCCTGTATTTATAGTTGAAATGCCCATAATTTTGCGTAAGAATACATTTTTCTGATTATTCGTTCCATACCTAAAAAAATATGACGATACCACCTTGCTATACTGTTTGATTAATTAAGCTGCATTGTTCAACGCGGAAAGAACACGGAAAGGAAAATAGAAAGTGTTGTTGTAAAAAATACTTATTTATTTTTATGGATGTCTATGATGAGATATGCGGGATCATGAAGAGAAAACCTATGGTGACGTATCTGTTTTCAGCATGTTGTGTAGCATTCGGTGCGGCAATTTGAGCTGAGCTTGTTTCGCTCGAAGCAGGAATGTAGCATGTTATAATTAGGAGTGCGCTTAGCCTAGGATCCTAATGAATGCTGGGAGTGTTCTAAAACCCACAAGGCTCAAGTTGAAGATCAGAATCTTTCCACAGCAATATGGGTCGTAGCCAATAACCTGACACTACACAAACGCTATAACTTGAGCTTCAAACATTATATTTGAAATGGGAATATAGTGGAGAGTACTCACAGAGCCCCGCGGTGAAAGAAAAGGCTGGACTAGCGCCATCAGGCATATAGGCTCAACGACGGTAGCCGCGACATGAATGCAGTTAACTGACAAATAAATGGCACTTCGTGGACCTTCTGTTCCTACAAGTTTGTGACCTCGGACGTGATAGCACATCACAACTGTATTCGCTTACCAAGTTTCTTCTCTACACCTTAAAGGCGGCCGCCGAATAACGATGTTTCGAACAAAACGGATCGTCTTCCGTCACCGCCTTCAACCTTCCCAATTTCTGGCCCTCGGACTGTGCACTCTGGTTCGTACACATTGAGGCGCATTTTCACCGTCACCGAGTCACATCTCATGCGGCCAAGTACGACAACGTCGCCAGTGTGATTAACCTGGACACTGCATTATTGGTCCTCCATATTTTTCTCGCTCCTTTGGCTCATGGTCAGTACGACACCCTTAGGGGCGAGTTACTACGACGCACCGCAGATTCGGAGTCATGGCGCATTCAACAGCTCCTTTCATCATAGGTACCTGTTGACAGCAAACCGACTGAGCTGCTTCGCCGCATGACACAACTCCTGAGACCCGGTCCATCATCAACAGACTCGAAAATCCTTCTGGAGGTCTTCTTCCAACGTCTACCGAACCAGGTACGCATGATTTTATGTGCCTCACCTACTACGACATCTGTCGCGCCCTTAGCGACGGTGGCAGACCAGGTTATGGATTATTTCCATCTTGTGATATCCTCTTTTGAGTGCTGTAATGCACTCGCGGTGACACAGCCCCAGTTACAGTAGCACTGTGACGAACTCGACTGTTCAAGGACGCACTTTACTGCGCAAAAAGACGAACTAACTACTTGTCTGCCTTGCACATTCGTGCGAATGACCATCAGCTGCGGCATCACCCGCATGGCCGAAACCATGGTCCACAATTCTGCGAGAATTTCCACAGCTGTTCGAACCACCCTAGGCAGATCGTCCAATAGTGTACAACATCACGCACCACGTTCTGACTGGAAGACCACAGTATACGCCCGAACTCACCTCATAGCACCAGACCATCTGAAATTTGCAAAGTAACAATTCGAACGCATGTTCGAGTCAAGCTTTGTTCGGCCATCCACCAGCCCTTGGTCAACTGCTTTGCGCATGGTGCCGAAGAAGACGCCTCATTGGTGGCCGCACTGCGATTACAGCGCCTTAAACAAATTGATGATTCCTGACAGGTTTCCTACACCCCCATCTACGATTTCACCGCATCGCTTCAAGGTTGCTGAATATTTAGCAAGAAAAAGCCTGCCACCAGGTTCCTGTGGAGCCTTCCGACATTCCTAATTCCGCAATTATTACCCCTTTTGGCATATTTGGATGCGTTCGCATGCCATTCGGCGTCCGTAAGGCCACTCAAACATTTTGGCGGTTCGTCAATCAAGTACTGCGTGGCCTCACGTGTTGCTTCCTGTACTTAGATGACATTCAGTCACTCTGTTTAGACTTAAAGACTTAAAGCGTTTTAACGCCTCCATCAATATGGCCTGGTTGCAAATATCTCTAAGAATCACTTTGACGTTGCTTCTCTCGATCTCATGCGCCATCAGGTAGACGAGCACGGCTTCTAATCCATCCCATTCAACGTCCAAGGCAATAAAGATTTTCCGCGCCCATCTTCTATCAAGCGGTTACAGAAATTTTTAGGCCTCATCAATCACTATCGTCATTTTACTTCTCGTTGTGCTCCAATTTTGCAGCCTCTACACATCCTACTTTCTGGCACAACACGAGCTAGCACGCCTATATCGGGGTCTAATGCTGATGAATCTGTTTTTATCTCTGCGAAGCACGCCCTTGCTACCACAATTCTACTGGCACGCCCGCAACCAGACACTACAATGTCCGTTCTCGTAGACGCCTCTGACGTAGGTGTTAGTGCCGTGTATCAACAGCTGGTTGGTAAAGCATGGCAGCCTACATCTTTATTTTCAAAAAAGGTAACACCGCAAGAAACCCGCTGCAGCATTTTCAGCCGTGAGTTGCTAGGACTTATGGGATCTCCGCCATCATCATCATCGGAGCCACTGGCATCATCGGGACTCCGGCATCGGAACCAGCAGCCGGAGAGTAGAAGACAAAGGGACTTGAGAGCGCGAGTGGTGGTTCGAGGATTCGCTGGGTGCTCTTCAGCGCGGCCTGCCAAGAGTGGCGCCTAGTGGTGCAGACTGAGGGACCACGCCATTCCCACATTGCCGCGAAACGTTGTACCCCGGCTGCGTTCCGGCACAGACCCTAATTGTAGGGAATGCGGGTGGTGCCCGTTCCACGGCCAGTAGCGACGCCTGTCTGGCCTCGTGCGTGACCATCTCCGCGGTGCGAGCTGCTCTGCTACGAAGTGTTTCCGATGACTCCTCCTCTGTAGCGATTACCGGGTCTGTCTTGGGGGCGTCGTGGTCTGCAGCATGCTGCTGTAGCTCTCGGTGCTGCATTTGGAAAAGGAAGCCACCGGCGGGAGTGACATCGACGCGATGGCATCAGCACTACATCTGTGAGTTGCTGCATACCTCGGCGATGTAGTTTGAAGACTTCCCACACAGTAGGTTAGACAGGACCACTTCACTGGTGGCAGTGGTCGAGTAAAATCGAGGGCGATCGAGGCCCATCGTCAACTGTAGTGGAAGGAGCACTCGTCGAGCAACGATCAGGATAGCCTACGATCTTCCCATCCTGTTGGCTGTGCGCCTGTGTTGGCTGGCGCTGGTTTGTGTGCGGTGGCATGGCAGTAAGCATGCGGCTGCACATACTCGCGTAGTAGCTGGTGGGCTAAATGGCGCGCTAAACAGAAAAGGCACAAGACTAGCCTAGCACTTGGCGATGGGTGTAGACGACATGCGCGAACAGTCGCCTCAAGCGCAGATCGTAGTGTGCACTGTGCCGGAGGTCCCTGTATGTGACAGTAACGTGCAAAGAGCCACTGTCGATGCTAACGAAGCTATATGGACAATCAGCCGAGAGGAAGCTTTTCAGGTTCTAGAATAAGCGGCGAAGTGAGGAGGTGTGGTGGTATTCAACAAGGCTGGATCCACTTCAATCAGATTCTTCGGCGAGAAGATGGCTGGCGTCTTGTTGTTCGCGAGGTTGCTTTTTGGGGGGCTCCAGGAGCACTGGGGAGGCGTTGTAGGTAGTAATGAAGGAGGTCATCTAGCGAAACCTCAGAACAACATCGCCGTGTGTGACAGAAAAAGTAAACAAGAAAGAGAGCTCGCCATGAAATAGGCTACATCAGTATGCAGGACGGCAGAAGAAAGCAAACTTTAGGTTTGTCTTCCCTTATGCTTAATTTTAATTCTGGGTTGTGTATGGTTCCTTGATTCATGATGTACGTGAAATTGTATTTTTCACCCTTCACTGCTGACATTTTCTAAATAGGTCCCGGACGCCGTCAAGCTGCCCCAAGGCAGCTTTTTGTCCCGGGCCCTTTTCTCTTCGAAAAATAAATGAATCTTGAATCTTGAATCTTCAATTTTGAAAATGTGGGTAGAGATTGAAGAACAGGTGAATAGAGAACAAATAGGGCCGCATGCGGTTACAGAAACGCACCTAAGAGACCCTGAAGAGCCATCAGCGACTGCTAATCTTGTCTGTGATCAGTGCAAAAGAACTGAATCGGAAAGATAGGGAGGAGGGCTCGGAATGCTCATCCATGAGGGAGCCAATTAGAAAAGAGTAAAAATGACAGAATCATCCTTGGCATTTATATTGAGTGGAAATAAAAGTTTGCTAGGCGTTACCTATTTGTGGACCGGAAATAATTGCGCAGATAAGAATGAAGAGTTAGTGGATTGTATAAGTGGTGACAATAATGCCGAAATGGCCGGAATTATGTCTTAATTATCTTATTAGGTGACATGAATGCGAACACAAGATCTCGATGGCTATACCGACAACAATGGGAATTCAATGCTAGGTCTTTGTGAGCAACATAAAAACATTATCGTGAATACAGGGCCTAAGTGTGATGGGCCGATCAGCTGGGAAGTGGGAAACCGCAATCAACCATTCATTACTGTCTGATGAGAGTAAAATTCATGATAAGTTGAGAGGAGGAGGAGGAGGAACTTTATTATTGGAGAAACCGTTGCGCGGTTTATTCTTGGGTGGTTCCCTCTGACAGGGCTCCACTGGCGATCGCGGCTCGCCGGGCCTGGTCGAGGGTCGCCAGTTGGCTTCCCAGGTCCAGTTCGGAGAGTCTCGCCTCCCAAGACCACGTAGTGAGTGTGTGTGTTGTGACTCGTGGCGAAATTGCGTCGCCCGGACGGTCGCTGCATTCGTGTGTTATGTGCGTGAGTGTCGCTGTGTGGTTGCTACACCAGGGACATGTTCGGGACGTATAACTGTCTGGATAGATTGCGTGTAGACGAGACAAGTGTTGGTATGTGTTAGTTTGCAGGCGGCGCCAGTCCCTTGCCTGGAGTTTGGTGAGAGCTTTGTGTGGGGGAGCGTATTGCGTACTTCCGAGCCGTTGGTCCTGCAGTATTTGTTGACCTGTTGTTAATAACTCGTGGGTCGCTCGTCGGTCTGTCGGGGGCTGAAGAACGGTGTGGTCTGCCGCTCGGCTAGTGAGACCTCGAGCTGCGCAGTCCGCCTCTTCGTTGCCCCGCAGGCCTTCGTGCCCGGGGCACGAGACGATACCGTGGGTCCATTGTAGCGTGCGACCTAGGATTCGAATGGCTTCTATAGGGAGTGTTCCATTCAGGTATAAACGACAAGCCGCTTGTGAGTAAGTGAGGACACGGGCGGACCTTCCCTTGCTCTCAGCGTCGCGAGGTGCGAGAGCGATTGCTGCTGCTTCTGCTGCTGCACTGCATGTGGCGCGGATGGAGGCTGAGGCTACCAGGCTCCCCTGATTGACAACGGCGAGTGTGTATTTGAGCCCGCAACGTGGCGACGAGGGGTACGGGCTAGCGTCCGTGTAGTACGTATCCGGGTCTCTGAAACAACGTTTGTGCAACATGCGGGCACGCGCTGCTCTTCTCTCCTGATTGTGGGTGGGGTGCATGTTCTTGGGGATAGGGTCTACTGCAATATTCTCTCTAATGTAGTGAGGCAAGAGTTGTGTTTCTTCTTTGCAGTACTTAGGTTCAGCGGGTACCCTAGCCGTTGAAGAAGGTGTCTTCCTTGTTGAGTCTTGTTGAGGCGCTCCCTCTGCGCTATGAGCGTGGCACTTGCTAGCTCCTCAAAGGTGTTGTATACGCCTAGCGCTAGTAATTTCTTTGTGCTTGTGCTTGACGGTAGCTGTAAGGCCGTTTTGTACGCCGTTCTTATAAGAGTGTCCATGTGTTCTGTCTCGCTTTTGCGCTTGACTTGATAGGGTAGCGCGTACGTGACACGGCTGATGACAAGGGCTTGTACCAGTCTTAAGGTTTCGTCCTCTGTGAAACCATCTTTGCTGCGCGCTACTCTGGCGATGAGTGATGCGGTGCTTCTTATAACGTGATTTAATTTCTCTGAGGCTAGCTTTCTGCCGTTGTTCTCCTCGATGTGCATACCTAGTAGGCGTGCGGTCGGGACGCGCTTTATAGGTTGCCCGGCAATCTCGAGATGTATTGGCGGGGCTCGATGTTCCTTAGTTTGCTTAGGCCGGACTTGAAGGTACTCCGACTTGTGTGGGGTACACCTCATTCCTGCTGTGGTTAGGTATGACTCGATGTATCCGATAGCTGTGAGTAACGTGTTTTCTCTGTCGCCGTATGAACCCTTGTTTGCCCATAGAGTGATATCGTCGGCATAGAAGGCACATCCGTGTTTTGGGATGTTTTCCAGTTGTAAAGCAAGTTTTCTGAGTCCGATATTGAAGAGGAAAGAAGATAATATTGACCCTTGCGGAGTACCCTTCTGCGGTAGATCATATATGTGCGATTGTACGCCTGCTATGCCAGTGCGAGCTTTGCGGTGGCTGAGAAAAGCCACGGCATAATGGTATACTCGCTCTCCGCATCCTATGGCGGCGAGGCCATCTAGGATGGTTTCGTGTGCTATATTATCAAATGCTTTTTCTACGTCGAGGGCTAGGAGTATGTTGTTGTTGCTGCCCCGTTGTGGGTTGAGGACCTCTTCCTTGAGGAGGAGGAAGACATCCTGTGCTGACATGCCTTTCCGAAATCCATACATGCAATTGGGGTGTAGTCCATGTTCTTCCATGTGTTGTTCCATTCGAGTGAGTACAATTCGTTCAAGAAGCTTGCCTAGGCAAGACGTAAGAGAGATCGGTCGTAATTGATCGAGCCTGTGCGGTTTTCCTGGTTTGGGTATAAGGACTATGTGAGCTGTAGTCCATTCCTCGGGTAATGTTCCGCCCGGTGCCCATATTTCTTCGTTCAGCTGCTTTGTAAAGGCTCGCAGGGTTTCATCGCTTAGGTTTCTCAAGATGGCGCTGGTGATGCCGTTGGGACCCGGTGCCGTAATGTTCTTGAAACTCTGTGCTGCCGCGTATACCTCCGCGTATACGTAATGGGTGCATCAAGTATCTCGTTCGGAGCTCCCGGATATTGAGGGTAAGGTTTCGGATGCCCGGTGCGGATTCCCGTGTATAATTGCTGGAGTTCCTGTATGAGTTCATCTTCGGTTCCCGGATATTCGCCAACGAGTTTTTGTAGGGTTGTGTTTGTTTCTGTTTTGGTATTTGAAGGATCGATGATGCTGCGGAGTATGTTCCATGTCTTTTTGGTGCTTAGCGTGCCTTTAAGCGAATCGCAGAACGTGCGCCAATTGTCCCTGTTGTTACGTTTCGCCTACGACGTGCGGATGCAACGGACGCCGGGGCTTCGTTCAAAGCGGCGGACATTTTAGCCCGTTCGGAGCGGCCGCGACGCATCCCCGCCGAGCGCGTCCCGGCATGTTTAGTGCCACGTGTCTTTGTGTGTGCGTGTGTGTGTGTGTGCCCACGCTTGTCAAAGCGCGGCAGCCGGGGAGAGGAGCTCCTCAAGTGTGAAGCGAGGAGGTCTGACCGGCGCCGGCCCGGCTGATGCGTCACCTCCTTGTCTCTGCATGTCTCTCAGTCCGTCCGTGCCCCACCGTCACGTGACCTAGTCCCGTGACCTTCCCTCTTGCCCTCAACTCCGAGAGTATAAGAGCAGCTGCCCCCGGACGCCAGGAGAGAGGCTCCGATTTCTTCTGTTGAGTAACGTGCTCTCCCGTCTCTCTACTTCGGTCGACCTGACTGCCCGCTCTTTGCGATGCTAGAATAAACAAGTTGTTCTGTTAGCAGTCGCCTCATGCTTTGCTGGGACCTTCGGATGCTTCCAGTGTGCCCCAGGCCGCCAGGCCAACGCTACCCTTGGGGCTTGTGACCCATTTGCAACAACGGGCGCCAACGGTCCGGTTGCAACAACGGGTGTCAGCACTGAGGTTCCAACAGCTGGTGGCAGCGCTGAGATTCCAACAGCCGGTGCCATCGGTGCGGTTACAATAGCTGGTTGCCAGCGGTGAGATCGCGACAACGGAGGCCAGCAGCGAAGATATGCGGTTGACTGTATGCTGAGCAGCACAACGACCATCCGGGAGCAGTGCAACGAGCCCTGTGTGATGACTGGTTGCCTGCAGCGGAACGACTGCGCTGAATTCTTGGCTGCGAGGTTTGGTGAGTGCGGGACTTTCTTCTGCTGAGTTTTGCCAGGCTTTTGTTAGTGTCAGAAACAGAGCTGGTAATTGTGGTTGTCGTTGCTGCCGGGTTAGTTTGCGGCAAGACAATAGTAGGCAGTAGAGAAAGCAGCATTCAGAGCAGCCATGGATTTGAAGCCGTTGCGCAAACCGAAATTGTTGGAGCTTGCAAGAGAGTTGGGTCTGGATGTCTCAGAGCAACTCAGAAAACCAGAACTGCTAAGGGCTATTCTTGAGTTAGAAGCTGAGGATGACGAGCTGTCGGAATGCCTTGAGACCATTGAGGAGAGGGAGACGGCAAAAAGACAGGAGCGCGAACTTGGAGAACAGAAAGATGAGCGTGAACGTAAACAGCAGATTGAACGAGAGCAACAAGAGAAAGAAAAAGAGCGAGAGCAACAAGAGAAAAAAGAAGAGCGTGACCGTCAACACGCTTTGGAAATGAAGCGTCTCGAGGTAGAGATGGAACGCGCTCGTAATGGAAGTCAGGCACACGGTGCAGGAGAACGAGTATTGTTCAAAATGACTGACTTGATGCGGCCGTTTAAGCTTGGAGAGGACATTGGTTTGTTCCTGGTTAACTTTGAGCGAACGTGCGAAAAGCAGGGGTTCTGTCGGGAAACGTGGCCACAGCGCTTGCTCACTTTGTTACCCGGCGAGGCGGCCGACGTAGTTGCTCGCTTGAATAGAGAGGAGGCAGAGGATTTCGATCAAGTGAAATCGAGTCTGCTAAAAAAGTACAGGCTGTCAGCGGAGGCGTTCCGTCGGAAGTTTCGGGAAAATGAGAAAGGTAAAAGTGAGTCATATACAGAGTTTGCCTACAGGCTTATGTCAAACATGCAGGAGTGGCTCAAAGAAGAGAAAGCGTTTGGTGACCACGAGAAAGTTCTGCAGTGTTTCGGGCTAGAACAGTTTTATAGTCGGTTACCTGAGAACGTGCGGTACTGGGTCTTGGATAGGCCAGGCGTTAGTACGGTGGCTAGAGCCGCTGAGCTAGCCGAAGAGTTTGTGACGCGTCGGGCTCGCGGAGCTAAGGACGGTCAAAAGGGTGAATTTGGCTCCAAGTTTGAGAGGCCGAAGTTCACGCCCATGAGAGCAAATGGGGACACACGTAGTGCGGATGCGAGTGAAAGCAGTCCGACCGAACGTAAGGAGACGGCGGCAACCGAAGCCGAACGCAGAAAGCGGTTCGAGACGAGGCAAGCGCGCGTTTGTTATACGTGTCAGAAGCCGGGTCACTTTTCGGCGCAGTGTCCAGAAACAAAAGTCGTGTTTTTGTCATTATGCAGCACTGACGAAAACATGAAGCTTCTCGAGCCTTACATGCGAGACCTCCTCGTGAACGGGAAAGAGTGCCGAGTGCTTCGCGATTCCGCAGCTACGATGGATGTAGTTCACCCCTCTTACGTAGAACCCGATATGTTCACGGGCGAGTGCGCATGGATCAAGCAAGCCGTGGAAGCTCACAGCGTGTGTCTGCCCGTAGCAAAGGTGCTTATTGAAGGACCTTTCGGAGCACTTGAGACGGAGGCTGCAGTGTCACCTATGCTGCCCCCCCGGTACCCGTACCTATTTTCGAACAGGTCCGATCATCTCCTGCGCGAAAAGGGCCTTTTGTTTGGTGAGGCTAGCGTTCAGGCCTTAACCAGATCGAAGGTTCGGGAGCTCGCTGCAAAGGCGGTAGTTGCGGGGCCGACGTTGTCGAACGATGAGAAAGGGTCAGAGGCGCAGCAAGCTGATATTCAGAGCACGCCCGAACTGACTAAAATTGAGCTTGTAGAGTTAAAGGCACCAGATACTGGAGAAGAAATTCCCGATGCGGGAAAGTTAGAAGAGCTATCTGCAGATTTGCTCGTCGCGCCTACGTCAGACGGACTTAATAGGTTGCTAAAAGTCAGCCGGTCGGCTTTGATAGCCGAGCAAAAGAAGGATGGCAGCCTAGAAAACATACGCTGCATTGTCAAGGAAGGTATCGCTAAGAAAAATGCTCTCTTTGTGGAAAGAGGTGGGGTCCTGTACCGGAAGTATCTAAACCGCAGGGGAGTGGAGTTCGATCAGCTGATCGTGCCTCAGTGCTACCGTCAGGATCTGTTGCGCTTGTCGCATGGGGGTTCGTGGTCCGGACACCTAGGAGTTAAGAAATCAAAGGACCGTCTCTTGCAAGAGTACTATTGGCCAGGGTGTTTTCGGGACGCAGACCACTTTGTGAAGACATGCGACACCTGTCAGCGGGTGGGCAAACCAGGGGACAAATCGAGGGCGCCGTTGAAGTTGGTACCTATCATTACGGAGCCTTTTAGACGGCTCGTTATTGATACAGTGGGACCTCTGCCGGTAACAGCCACGGGGTACAGACACATTTTGACTGTGATCTGCCCAGCGACAAAGTTCCCTGAAGCAGTGCCGCTTAAAGAACTCAGCTCAGTTGAGATAGTCAATGCACTACTGTCCATATTTGCGCGAGTTGGTTTTCCTCCGGAAATTCAATCAGATCAGGGCACAATGTTTACTAGCGCTTTGACGACAGCCTTTCTCGAAAGGTGTGGGGTAAGGCTGTTAGACAGCTCAGTGTGCCACCCACACTCGAATTCCCTTGAGAAGCTCCACTCCGTCATGAAGCGCGTGTTGAGAGCATTGTGGTTTGAACAACAAACTGACTGGGAGCTGTTTCTGCCTGGGGTGATGTTTGCATTGAGGACCGCGCCGCATGCGGCTGCGGGATTTTCGCCAGTTGAGCTAGTGTACGGTCGCTCGCTGCGATCTCCGCTTCGCATGCTTCGAAACGGATCACTGCCCTCTCCAATGGCTGCAGACCATCTCTTTCACAAATGGCCGCCTCCTGCGCAGGAGCCTCGCTTTGCAACAACATTCCTTTGAGGTGCGTTACAAAAAGGGGAGTCTCAACGGTAACGCCGATGGCTTAAGTCGAAGCCCCTAACGTGGGAATCAGCCTCAAAATTGTTTGTTATTGAAGTTTTCTTCCTGAGGCAGGATTTTTAACATATTGCTTTTGTGTAGTGTTTCAAAGTGATGATGTGCTTTCTAGTGCAATTTTTCGATTTGTGGACGCGTTCTGAGTGCTGCTAGACTACTGTAAGGAACTAGGCAGTAGTATAAAAGGGGAAAGAGCCTGGCATGGCTTAGTGAGGGTTGTGCCGTGCTTGCTGACTGAGCGGCTGAGTTTCGGCGCAGTTCTAACGCTTGCTGGGAAAGAGAACAAAAACGGCAACTCTCCTGAAGTCACTTTGCAGTGTCCTGTGTGAACCTGAACGTGAGAACGAGGCCTTCTCGGTGCGCTGCGCTCAAGAACCGCCGAGGGGCGACCGAGTACGGTTATGAGCATCATCGAGTGACATCCCTCCGGACAGCGGATGCAGTCCCCTGACCATCGGGATCTCCTTCCCCCGGCGGGGCGGTCTGTTACGTTTCGCCTACGACGTGCGGATGCAACGGACGCCGGGGCTTCGTTCAAAGCGGCGGACATTTTAGCCCGTTCGGAGCGGCCGCGACGCATCCCCGCCGAGCGCGTCCCGGCATGTTCAGTGCCACGTGTCTTTGTGTGTGCGTGTGTGTGTGTGTGTCCACGCTTGTCAAAGCGCGGCAGCCGGGGAGAGGAGCTCCTCAAGTGTGAAGCGAGGAGGTCTGACCGGCGCCGGCCCGGCTGATGCGTCACCTCCTTGTCTCTACATGTCTCTCAGTCCGTCCGTGCCCCACCGTCACGTGACCTAGTCCGGTGACCTTCCCTCTTGCCCTCAACTCCGATAGTATAAGAGCAGCTGCCCCCGGACGCCAGGAGAGAGGCTCCGATTTCTTCTGTTGAGTAACGTGCTCGCCCGTCGCTCTACTTCGGTCGACCTGACCGCCCGCTCTTTGCGATGCTAGAATAAACAAGTTGTTCTGTTAGCAGTCGCCTCATGCTTTGCTGGGACCTTCGGATGCTTCCAGTGTGCCCCAGGCCGCCAGGCCAACGCTACCCTTGGTGCTTGCGACCCATTTACAACAACGGGCGCCAACGGTCCGGTTGCAACAACGGGTGTCAGCACTGAGGTTCCAACAGCTGGTGGCAGCGCTGAGATTCCAACAGCCGGTGCCATCGGTGCGGTTCGAATACTGTGAACCTTCAGGGCATAATCGTTGGCCTGTTTAGTGACGTTTGAAATCCTATATCTAAGTTTGCGATTTAGCTTCTGTTTGCGCCATCTTCTTGTGAGGCCTTTGCATGCTTCCCATAAGTGTATTAGATGGTTGTCGATTGCCGGCGTGTCGGTATCGGTTTGGTACACTTTAGTGTTGGCGTCATATAGTTCTTTGATGCGTTGGGCCCACTCCTTGATCGTGGTTAAGCGGCCTTGATGTTCCGGAAAGGGCAGACTTGTATCTAAATCGAGCTGTTGCCTCTCCCTAAACTTAGGCCAATTTGTAATTTTGGCCTTCCCTAGGGGTTGGCGTAGCTTGGCCGAGGCGCTGGTGATTTCGATATTGTAGTGATCACTACCCAGTGAGTCGTCTAGGACCCTCCAGCTTGTTCCCACGGTATCGCTGGTGATGGTGAGATCAGGAGTCGTGTCCCTGCTGGCACTGTTTCCTATTCGAGTAGGCGTACCTGGTACTGTAATTAGTGTGTATTCGTAGCGCTCTATGGCTTCTAAGAGCTTGGCGCCCTTGGTGTCTGCTTTCGAGTAGCCCCATGTGTTGTGCTTTGCATTGAAATCGGTTATAATCAGGCGATCGCGGTGCTCCAGCATTCCCTGTAGGTGCCGGAACAATGACGCGAAGTCAGCCTTTCTGTCGCGGGGCGGACTGTATACGTTGCATACGACTTGTTTAGGTCTTCCCTTCTTGACTGGCCATATTGTGGTGATGAGATGTGGGATTTCCTCACTGGGGAGCACTGTGAGGGTTGTTGCCAAATCTTTGCGGACGAGCGTGGCCACCCTACGGTAGCTGGGGTCGTACTGTATTTTATACCCCATAATTGGCTTCGGTTGCTCTCCCGCCTCTTGCAAGCAGATAATATCCGGGGGTACTAGCGCCGCCTGTACGTATAGCGAGAGGGATGCGTGCTTGCTTTTAATGTACCTACAGTTCCAAGACCAGATCGTGATGCTTTCGGTTTCCATTTGAGGTTTACGGGCCATGATGGGACTTAGAGGGTATTGTGCTGTCTGTGTCGGAAGTTAGCATGCTACCGTCATCTGTCTGAGAGGGTATTTTACTACTTTTTCGTTTACGTTTGGGTTCCTTGGTTAGGGATTCGTTAACGTATTTCTTTAATTCTTGGAATTCCTTAAAGAACTGTTGAAATTGTTGCTCTATTTGTTGTAATATTTGTTGTTGTGATTGTTGCAGCGCTTGTTGCAATTGGTCCTGGGTTACCAGGCTGCTCTCAGACGGTGAGTGCGCCTGAGGCTGCTTTGGCTGTGTTGTTTGGGGGGAGGGGAGCAGTTGTGTTTGTAGTGGCGGATTTCCGGTGAGAGTGCTTAGCTGTGGTAATTGAGATTGTGGCGATCGCTCACAAGTCGCAGCGTGTGCCGATTCAAGCATGGCTACTCTTTTCATTAAAGTTTCGATTTTGTGCTCGTAGTCAATTAGACGCTGTTTTTGCTGTCTATTTTCCTCAATGACTCTCTGGTATTCTGGATTTTGTGTGATCGGTGTGGATGTGTTTCGTGGCTTGGGAGAGACGACTTCCGCCCAGCTTACCTCTTGTGAAGGCTTCTGCTTCTTTGCCGGAGGCGACGGGTTCCTTTCGGGTGTCGGTGGTGCCCGATGCTCGCGGCTGGCTGACCGGGAACGGGAGCGCGATTGGGAGCGGGAGCGTTGGTCGGTATTGACCGGCCGGCCACGAGTGTCCGCCCTGTAGGTCTCTTCGTCTTCCGAGGCGAACCATCGTGGGGCTTTCGACTTCATCGGTGCTGATGATGGTGTGGGTCGGGGTCGAACCGGTTTGAGTCGCTGCTTGCACGAATGGTCACCGGTTGGGTGGGCCTCCCCGCACGAGGCGCAGTTCATCTCGCATTTGTGTCCGTCGGTTGGGTTAAGCAGTCCGCACAATCTACAGATGGGTCTGTCTGGGTTTGGGCACACGTCGATACGGTGGCCCTTTTCCCTGCAAATCTTGCAGACTTGGAGCGTCGGTCTAAATGGGTAGCAACGGAGTTCACCTCCGTAGTAGTACACAAATGGTGGTAGATGGGGACCAATAAAGGTAAGCGCTGCACTTTGAGTTGAGAGAAATGGTCATTGAGGAGGATGGGTATGGACCACATAGGGAGTCACCATAAACGCATCATTTTTAAAATGGGATATGCTGTTGAGAAAGAGAGCGAGGAGCAGAAAATGACCAGTTCAAATTTTAATGCTGAACAAGTAGTATCTATAGCCATAACAACTTTGCAAATGGCTAAGCATAGACTAGGAATACGGTGTAAGTGTAATTACGACAAAAATACGGAATGATAAGCAACGTGCTCGTTGGAAAGAAAATAAGGAAGCTGAAAAGCTGTTGGAACAGGGAGATACCAGAAGTCATCGCCGAACGACAGAAAGCATCCCGAGAGCACAGGCAGGCGAAATAATGCCCAGTTATTGCAGGGTGAAGTAGTCATAAAATGAAAATTATACCGGGAGAGAAAAATCCACGGTTCAAATAATACTTCAAGAAAAGTGAAAAGGTAAAAGTGAACGTTGGTTGTCAGAAATACGCGAGAAAAATAACGTCGCACCTAGATCATTTTGGAACCATATAACCTCATCAGGCAGGAGGCCTGGAACAATAAAGCCACATATCCTTGACGAAGAAGCGAACAAACTGGAAGGGGATGCAGCACTAAATTCTATACGAATATCAACAGCCGAATCTTTCCAAGGCAATCAACAGGTTGTATTTGAGAGAAAAAGCGCCATTACAGACAACCCGATAAATATGGAGCCTGTGCTGACAAATTTCAACTCGAAGATGGCCGAAGAGGGAATTCCTAGGCGCACAGCCACTGGGCTTGAGGTGGTTCCCTTTAGGCTGATTAACGAGCTAGTATTGAAAAGTAAGGAAGATGTGCTGAAAGCATTAGAAAAAACCTTTATAGGATGGACGATTACCAGAAAGTTGGCGACAAATTAGAATGAATTTAATTTATAATGGTAAGCGGGAAAAGACATTCACTCACATGGACCGTTGGCCATTACATCGGTAATATACAGGTTAGCATTCTAGGTAAGAAAAAAAAAGCTGTAACCATGGGCAGATAACAGCATTTTGGGAGAACTTCAGTATGGCTTCAGAATAGGTAGGCGTCTGAATGATATTGCTTTTACTCAGTTTATTGAAATATTTATGTAGAAAAGATAACTTTACACGGGGCTCTGTTAAACATTGCAGGAGCGTATGACAACGCAGATGGCAACATTTTGGGGGATATTCTGGAAGTGACAGGCTTAAGCGACTATTGTATAAACCTTTTTCTAGGTATTTACCTAGAAAATGGCGTTTGCGTTAAATAGGAAGTGTTAAAGAGCGAGGATAAAATTGATATCAACGAGGAACTGAGTCAGGGGTGCCCTTTCTCCCCACTGCTGTTTATGATGTACATGGTAGGGATGGAAAGAGCGCTAGAGGGAGGCACTTTTGGGTTTAATCTGTCATGCATCTTGGCAGGTACAATATTAGAGCAGCAGCTTCCCAATTTGTTTTATGCCAACTGCATTGTGTTTCTAGCTGACAAGCAAAGTGACATGCAAAGTATGGCTAATATCTGTGGACAAAAAGGTGACAATCTAGGTCTGAAATATAGCGTTAAAAATCAGATGTTATTGTATTCAATGAAAACAGTAAATAGACAGTGTGAATGCAGGGCTACACAATATTTTGTTTGAAGAATACAAACGCTTCGGTATATGGCTAACCAAAGCGAATATATATATATATATATATATATATATATATATATATATATATATATATATATATATATATATATATATCGAAACGCAGGAAAGAACAATAACAGTAAAAGGGAAGTACCAATAATAAAGCACCAAGCGCTATGGGGATACAACAGGTACGCGGTCCTCCGGGTTATGTGGAAACGCATAATGGTTTGGGCACTTACTTTAGGAAATGCGGTTGTTTGCCTGCAATCAGGGGTACAATCAGGACTCGATGGCAATCACAGGTCAGTCGGACATCATTGAAAGGAGACTGTATAGCGCAAAAACACAAGGACACAAGAAGAAACGAGGACGGAAAGAAGCGCTGGCTATCAACAACGAAAATTTACTCTCAGGATCAGTCATAGTTTTGTCCCCAAACAACCACGTGCACAGCTATATCAAGCACTAAGGTACACTTACGTACATGACACTATGAACACAACCAAAAACAACTACATCAGGAAAAAAAATCTATATGACATATTGCAAATTCGGTCAGTCTTCATGACATGCACAAATAATCTGAATCACTCGCATACAATTATAGTGACGGTTTGTTGAGGCATTCGCCAGTGGCGGAGAGGATTTGCTCCGTTTCTATTGTTAATCTTGCGCAGTCGAGCTCATTACTATCTCTAATAATGGTATCTTCTAGAAATGGCCGACACGGCCGAGTTGGACGCGTTTTGCAGTGGAAAGCAAAAAAACTGTCGCCTGATCCGCTGTCACACTTACTTCTGTGCTCCCTTAAGCGCTCATTGATAAAAAAAATTAAATTGTGTGGTTTTACGTGCACTCTAAAAACAAAGAGTGTTCCGGGCACTCTTTGAGGGAGTAGCTGCTTGTCCCATATTTCACTCTCTTTTCGAGAGTAGATCGACCCTCTTTGAGGGAGAGTAGGTCAACTCCTCCTGACAGAGTTTTGTTACGCCACCGCAAGGGATTGCTAGTACTCTTCCGCAGAGTGATAATACTCTTCCCACAGGGAGTGCTAGTACTCTTCCGCAGAGTGCTAATAATCTCCCCGCAGGGGTAATAGTAACCCGCCAGACCGAGTACTTCTACTCCCCCAAACAGAATGCTTGTATTCCTTCAGAACACAGTGCTTGTACCTTCTTAGCCAAGTCCTGGCCACGCATGCAGGCAGGAAATCAGATCAAATTAGGACCGCTGATATACTGTTCCCTAGGCGGCTCCTCAGAGACAGTGGCCCAATTCCAAGCGGCCTTCAGAATAGGCGTGAGCAAAGTTATGCAGGATTTTAATGTCAGTTTTCCTGGCTGCCTACCATGAGGCGTGACTGCTCTGAAGCAGCGTATGCGTCCCGAAGGCCACTGTGTGGAGCAAGAAAAAGGTAATTAACACTTAATCAGCAACTATCTTAGCAAATTTCACGATCAGGGGTCACATAATCTAAATAGAACACAATTGCCAAGGGAACCACATACTTATGAAGAATCACAATGCCTTATACATCACGTGGATTCGAACCCGCGTACACTTGCATCTATACAATTCAAAGTACACATCCTAACCATTACACCACAGCGCCACCACGCCCAGTCGTGTTCTGTTAGATGTTATATATATACCAAATGTATTTGAGGAATCGGCTGCGGCGGTTGGGGTTTCTCTGCAGTATGCTGCGCTTTTGTGCACTGAAATACGTTTGCGTTTGCCTCATTTCCATTCCATGCTATGACTATCGAAGGAAGACAACCTAGAAGACATCGTGAGAGCTATTCACGGCTTGTCGTTACCGCAGGAAAATAACAAATGTGCCGTTCAGCTCACGATCGAGTGCTTCTCCAGTCCATTATTATAATAATAATAATATTTGGGGTTTTACGTGCCAAAACCACTTTCTGATTATGAGGCACGCCGTAGTGGAGGACTCCGGAAATTTTGACCACCTGGGGTTCTTTAACGTGCACCTAAATCTAAGCACACGGGTGTTTTCGCATTTCGCCCCCATCGAAATGCGGCCGCCGTGGCCGGGATTCGATCCCGCGACCTCGTGCTCAGCAGCCCAACACCATAGCCACTGAGCAACCACGGCGGGTAGTCCATTATTATGTGTTCTCCGAAAATATGCGGATACAAAGTATCGCGCCAACCATCCACGTATGTGAATTTCATTCGCGCGTATACTGTTGAGAATTTCTGTTTATTTTTTCCGCCAGTTCCATTCGTATATGGTCAACTTCGGCCCCAGTACCAGGCATTTCCACGTGCCTCACGCTGCCGTGTAGGCGATGTTTTCAAGTGCATTAGTTTATAGAGTTTGGTTCAGTCCGCTGTGAACTGTTGTCCTGCATTAGCACCGGATCGTTAGCGTTTGGAAGCGCATGTATTCCAGCATTTGGAGACTGCTTATGCCGATAGCCGCGTCACATGCATTGGCACGCATGTTTAAGTGACTAATGTGTCCACTTGTTACGCGTTCACTGTTCGTATCCTGTGGCAGTGCTCGTTCTAAAAGCATCGACGACTATCTACACTCATGCGTGTGTTCAATATATATGCACAGGATGGACTTGCCGGCTAGTTGGTTGAGCATTTTAGAAGAAGAAACAGCGCAACACAGGGACGATGCAAAAACATGGACCACACCACGAAGCGCTGGTGTGGTTGATGCTGTTTTTCGTCCTTGTGTTCGCGCTGTTTCTTCTTCCACGATACATGCACACCAAAGGTACGCGAATGTTTAGGAGCATAGGTGGTTAACTTTGTTTTCCCCGTTTGCTCTCAGTATCAATGGCACAGTGCGTTGCCCGGAATTGTGCACGCTTACCCCCATATGCAGAAATGCATTATAACTTGAAGCCTATGCTTGATTTGATATAAATGACGCAAGTCATGAACGCTCCAAAGGAAAGGCAGTGAGCGTTTTGGGGGACGTTCGGACCAGGCGTCGCTTAAATCAAGCATGAGCTTTGTATTAAGATACATTTCTGAATACGGGGGTTAGTCATCTGCTTCTCACAGAAAATGTCGAAGAAACGCCCACCAAAACCAGGCACATTCGTAAACATAACTAGGCAATAAGAAGCTCCATAGAAAAAAAGAAGAGTGGTATTAAAAGCTTTCAGTACTTTTCTTTACTCCGAAATGGTTGCGCTCTCGTGGCTTCAATGTACAGAGATAGTGCAGCGCTAGCTAAAAAGCATGAATTTCCAAACTCCATGCCAAATTAGGCTTGTAAAATTATTTAGGTGCTAGAATTCAGGGTTTGTAGCGATACTTGAGAATACTTTATTTCTAAAACGCCGTTTTCAAGGCATTGAAAACCCTCGAATTTTTAGAAGTACTGGAAAGTCCTTACACTTGTACACTTGGCTAGACTTAGCAGACATTGCCAAGCGTTTTTTTTCCTTCTGTGACACTCTCCCGCATATCACAGAGAATTGTCTGTGGAGGTAATAGAAGGAAAGCGAGATCCTTAAAGTTGAAATTACAAAGGAGCTGCAGATACCCCTTTTATGCACATGGAACCGGCGACAAATGTAGTTGGAGGAACAGAAGCAGGAAGCTCACCAGTTGAGGCATTCGAAGAGAACCCGTGAAGAGTAAATCGAGAGCTACAGACACAATAAAAAGAAATTAGAAATCACTATTGCTTATTTGATGGTGAAAAGCTGAGGCAACAGATGACATCACATACAGTGTCAAACAAAACAGTATTCAAAAACTGCAAATGTTGCAGGTCCAAGTAGTTAAATGTGCTATTGAAGAAAAACTTTGAGCGCTTTCTTGAAATGCTTCCTTGTGTGCGTTTAGTGATGGGCGGTGAAAGGCAATGTAGCAGCCTTTCAAATGTTTGAAATCAGCGAAATACGATTTGTTTTCTTTTGTTCGCATTAAAGTTACCAATGTTGTTGAACAAGTTATTGCCTATCCAAACTACTAAACACATCGCACGTGGTCCTGACGTTACTGTGCCGGGGCCTAGAGTCCTTGAACACCACATCATTTTTTTTTCAATATTGCTGCGAACCCAGTATAACAACTGTCACGGAGTAAAAACATTGGCTAAACAGAGGCTTATACGCAGAGCACATGAAGACTAGAAATGCAGTAGTAGGCATGGAGGGCCATGAAAAAAAATGTGCCACATCTGCTCGTTGGTCTTATGTTTCTGCACCGACTGTCGCATTATTAATAGAAGTGCACTTTCCGTTCTACTCCAATAAACGCAACATTACCAACTCCAGTGTGGGGCAGTCCTTCAGCCAGTGCAGAACTCTTTCTGTACATACCAGTCAGCTCTGTCATTTTTCCAGCATTGTAGTACAAGATTTGTTAAACTGGTTTAGCAGAATATGAGCAGTATACTCTTGAATTAGCTGTTTATTTGTATGCACAAGTTCATGTCCTCAGTTTGGTTGCGTGACAAATCGCCATACCTCAATAGATACAGGAAACAGTTTTATTACAGTTTAATAAAATCCAAACAGTAATAATCACAACAATATACTGACATACATTTCTTTTGGTATGTATACAGCCCATGTCTTGGCACTGTATAAATTCAACCATACATCGCAAGTACTGTGTCCTGACCACTATTATTCACATGTGTAAAACCATCACAGCAATTCTTTAACAAATATAACAGTGATTAGTGACATACACTTTGTAACTGCTTCACATGAGCCTAATGTATACAAATCGTCCCTCTGTACCTACACATGACTAGTGCCACCCGAGTAATATTACTGACAGGCGTATTATCCAACAAAGCAGTTCTTTACAAAAATATCACAGCGCTTATTGACGTACATGCTTAATTCCCTTGTAAAAGCTTAATAGAAACACATGAGGACACAGAAAGCTAGCAGTGGGCCTACATGGGAATGCCACCGCCTCAATACTAATTCACAAGTGCAAAACCAACCAAGCAGCTCTTTAAAAAATATCACAATACATAGTGACACACATTTTGCAACTAGCTTATATACGCTTTATACAAACATGAGAACACACACAAAGCTAGCGGTGCACCTACATAGAAGTGCGGCCATCTGAACACTATTATTTCCAAGTGTAAGCTCAACAGAACAGTTCGTTATAGTGGCGCACACTCTGTAACTGCCTTATACAAGCTTAGTGCAAGCACAAGAATGCGAAAAAAAAATAAATTAAAACTTGCTCGATGCATACACAAACAGATCAACACAAATGGTAAACACCGCTTTGATGACACATGTGACTGTGGCAAGGCGCAGTGCTGTGCCGGTTGAAACTGCCATCCACAAAAGTATTGAGCAACGCTTAAATCTCAGGCAATAAAGTGTTAAAAGACTGCGTCTCTAACGTACCTGCTTTATTTCAAATTTCTTGAATATAGGACTCTCTTGCAGATAAGGCATCTGATCCAACTGACCGGATTTTACACCTGCTACATGCATACAATGCTCCCAGATATACCTGGTAATAATAATTTTAAAAGGAATTTAAAAAAGTATACTATGATGAAGATGCATGACTAGAAAAGTTGTCCCCTTCGTACTTGTTAAAAAGCTCTAAGTACGACACATGTTCTTTCTTTCCTCGATATTTGCATTAATGGACACCCGGGAACCTCGAACCCACGCACACACAAAACGATACTGCTATGTTAATAGTGTTATGAATAATTTTTTTTTTGTGAAAGCTTTTTTACAGACAAGTTGCAGTCTCGTTTCTTGAGGTTGACCTGTATCATGCAAAATAACAGAGAAAGTGGTCACATGGGAGCATGAAAATATGTCATAATGTTCGTTTCAGTTGACTCTCTTGCCGTGCAAGTCGCTGCTCACTGTGGACAGTGATGCAACAGCAGCGTCTGTGTGATTTTCATCACACTTCTGTCCTATGCCATCATTACCAGACTCTGCGGCACATAGATACCCAAATTTCGATAGTGTTGCTTTCTCAGGTGGTTGCTTTTGATTTGCTCAATATCAGTTGGCACTCCAGCTGCATCAAACTTCTGTTTTACCTCTTCAACAACAACATCAACAACAATCTTATGACACCTGTGTTGCCCTTCTAGTAGCCTACAAAGACCAGTCAATCTAGCAACAACACTGACAGTCTCTACTATCTTCTAATGGGGGGGAGGTGTGTCCCGCCATGTGTTCCACATTGTTGTCGCTATGTTGGCTGGCTGGGGAGGCAACAACTGTAATATGTTTGCATTTGCATATCTTAAAGTGATGCTTGTACTGTGTTATAACACCTAACTTAGTCTTGCACTTGCTGCACAAGAACACTTGCTCACAGTCGTGGTGAAAAACTTTTGTATGTTGAGAAAATGAGTTGTATGCACTACAAAAAAGTCACAGTGATAGCACACATCTTGCTCTACCAGGCGTGGTGCGGTTCCTTCTGACACTACTGCTGATGCTGACGAGCTGCTGCTTGCCTCGTACACTTGCAGCTGCAGTAGACATGGAAGTCTCTGTATCTATTGCTGCCGTCTCATCTGTTATGCTAACTTCAGATAGTATCGGGCTCACTTCTGCAACAGAGATCTCGTTTGCCCCTTGAGTGCTCTTGTCATCAGGGCCAATAATTTCGCAGGCATTGGCTCCTGCATCGAAGAACCACCAATAAGAACAGCCTCAATTATTAAACATAGCTCTAAAAAATACAGACATCAAGACTTAACCACAAGCTTTGCACATCAGTGACCAGGCTTAAATAATGATACCTGCAGGAGGAGTTACACAATTGTGTGTGTACATTACAGTAAAGCCTCATTAGAATAGATACTCAAGAGGCACGGGAAACATCTCTCAAAACCAAAAATATTAACACACTTAGGAGCCAGACTCGATCACTGTATTATGCATCATCGCTAAAGTATGTTTAGATGTCTCTGAATGAATAATTGCTCAAGTTGGCTTAAAGGGCCCCTAAACCACTTTTCAAAATTTTTTGAACATTTCAAGTAAAGTCGCGTATTGAAATCAGAAGGTTGTCACAATTTACGATGCCAAATGCCACAGTGGATAGCACTGTGGGAGCACCACAATATAAAGAAAACGACCCCATGCGCCTCTCTGGACCTATCCTGCACCCCCCAGTTTGTCCTGACGTCACCAGGCTGTCTGATGATGTCACCAGTTTCCGGTGCTGTCGATTGGTCGAACGAAAGTGTACGACTGCCGGCAAGGCCTGCAAGCAAATACACGCACTCCTTCTTACTCGTCGCGTTGCTCGCGATGCCATTGTGGGCAGCCAGTGGGGGCAAAGAACAGAGACGCCAACAGAAGGGTCTCCCTATGAGGCTCTTCAACCAGAGCCACCACACAGTTCCATTGTATTGGCGAGGTCATTAGCGCCACCCCTCGCAAGACGACGGGCCAGCGCGGCAGCAACAGAGCTCGTTTTTGATGGCCTGTCCCGTAACATTTGGAGGCGTACTAGGCGAGGAAAAGACGATACTGTCCAGATGGCTTGTACGAGATGAAAGAGTAAAACGAGCGGGGACTACTTTTCGATAATCAAACACACGTAGCTCCACTATTACTGCACCGTTTCGAAAAATTCTCGTGGCTAAGTGTTCGTTGCCTTAACGTGTACAACTGCAACACCGCAACTAAATTTCAACCTCGGTGGTTTAGGGGCCCTTTAAAGAAGACATACACAGCTTTTTAGTCGCTGTAGATTGTGTTAGCTTCCTTCCCAACTTCTGGAAGTTAAACACTTCAATTTGCAAGCCTTGTTGCTCGCACTACCTTTTAGGTGCTCTTCGACACTTGTCAGCTTCAACTGCCGACACTTTCTGCCCCGCACTGTCCTCGTTGCCCTCCTTTTCTAGTTCTTGCTTAAAGAGACATGCGCAATTGACTTGTGTGAGGATTACGTGATCATTACGCCCTTCGGAGCGCACAAGGTGCACGAAGTGAATGTGTTTGGGTTAATGTGTCCCTTCGAAGTAGTGAATACTTAAAAAGTCACCCTTAGTAACAAAGGTGTCTCTTGTGTACAGTGTTGTTAACATGGCAAACATCGGAAAACCAACCAAATCATTTTCAGATGTCTCTTACACCCAAGTGTATCTTGTAATGAGATTCTACTGTACTGAATATTTTTCATCTATGGATCATCTGCATGTACATATAGTCACAAAGACATGTTGTGTGGAATGGCGAATGAGGAAAAAGCTCGTACTCTTACTTTTTGTCCCTCGCATAAGCAGCTGATAACAATATGATAAAAAAGCAGGCAATGAGGCTAGCATGGAACCTAATCCTCCAGCTCTAAACAGTTTTTTGGGCCCACATCATTCCCTCATATGACATAAAGAAACAACTTCATTGCAGTAATGGCTGCATGTGATCTGAGTTCATTGAAACAAGCAATACGTAAGGTTGTCCTGTATGTAATTTTATCAGAGTGCTTTTCAGATGTCCTGCTGGCAATACTGGTTGCACATTGTTTCTCATGCTTTTTGGACGATTCCTTTCTTTTCCACTACACTAATATTTCTGGTTTTCTCCCCTTTCCCTTCCCCCTTGCATAAAATAGAACACCTGCAGTATCAAATCTGTTGATTTATTGTGGTTATCAAACCTGTTAACATGTGTGCTTCTCTGTGGTTTGTGTTGTATTTTTGCGCTGTACAAGTCAATTCAAGATGCAAGATGGAACGTCCGTGTGTTTAGTTTAATTGTATATATATATATATATATATATATGTGTGTGTGTGTGTGTGTGTGTGTGTGTGTGTCTCATGTTTTGAAATATATGTACATTCAGGAGTGCCTACATGCTCTTCTCCTCTGCTCCAGTGACGAAAAGGAGAGCCTTTTTATGTACGATAGTAAAACATTCAAAGGTTTCCGCTGTGCCCACTACATCACTTATCGTATTGATCTGTCACAATACAGAGTAGCAGTCGTCCATAATACTAGCCAATCCCAACATAAATATAATTTAGCACATACAGACATGCTCTGAAACAGCTGTTGCAAAGCCGCTGGTGCTGGCGATTTCCGCAGCGCTACAGTGGTACAGCCGAGTGCCACCTGTATAGTGACAAATGCATATGCATGTTAGCAACTCAGTAGTTGTTGATGGTTTCATAAGCTTTACACTACACAAGAATGTAATCTAGACAACTTTGTTGGAACAAATGCACATAATTAGGACACCATTTAAACACTAGCACGATTAATTGCCCCCACTCTGTTACTCACTAAGCGATAATACTACTGAAACATAGGTGGAGAGCTCGGATTAACACAGCCCATAAAGGACAAGCTTTCTTTGAGGAAAACAGCTATAACAGCGGTTAGTTTTCTGGATCATTTTATGTGCTAGCTCTGATTTCTTTCTTTCTTTCTTTATTGTTTGTTTCACGGATTCTCTCCGTGTAGGGGGCAGAGGTAAAGGCAAAATGCCTGACAGAGCCTCTGCGCCCCTACAGTTCAAGGCAGCATGACATATAATTCAAATACATATTTATCGAACATATCTTTTACAGCACACAGCAACGAAAAATTCAATGATTCAGAACACATGTCTCCAAAGCATTACTTTTGATTCAACGGGATAGATTTCGAAAAAAAGCAGAAGATACATACGCAATAAGTATTACATAACAATCATATTGGCTTACACCAGAAGTCAACAAAGAAAATAAAACCATAGAATCACTTGCTCGAAAATAAATAGCACATACAGTAAGTAGATCAGTACATAGAAACATTTCAGAAAAAAAAAAACGAAGGTTTAGACTGATACACAATGTAAATGCCGAAACAATGGCAAACATGAGTTACAAGCGCTGAAAAAAATCTGTAACATAACTGAGGTTACATGTATTATCAGGGATGAGCACAAGTTACTCAAAATGAAAATGCAATGTCACTGCCCACTAATAGGTTTTTACAGTCATTTTTGAAGCTGTGGAAGGATTGTGTGTATTGTACGTTAAAGTGATTACTGTTTATTATATTAATCGTTTGATAATTCAATGTTTGCTTTCCGTAATTAGTTCTTGTGGCGGGCTTTACATAGTGTGGTTTACGTATTGGGTATGAGGCGCAACTGTCGACAGGTATTGTGTGCAGGCTATTTTTATATATCCACTGGAGTAGTTTGAAATAATAAACTTGATCTGCTTTAAGCATGCTATATTTAATGAAGAGCGGTTTTGTTCGGAGTCCTCGTTGGTCACCCACATAGTTTTCACACATTCTCAATATTTTCTTTTGTACAAGGTTTAGTTTGTTGTAGTTTGAAGCTGTCGTAGTTCCCCAGACTAAAATGCCATAACTGAGTTTTGAATAGAAAAGTGAGTAATATAATGTTTGTTTCAACCAGGTGGGTAGTATATTTTGTATTTTATACATGCAGCCAGTAACTCGAGATAGCTCACTTTTTAATTTGTCAACATGAGTATTCCAAGTGAGGTCCTCTGTAAACCATACGCCCAAGAACTTTTGCTCTGTAACTTGTTCCAGTAACGTGTCCTCAAAGTGCAGATGAACACAATAGGGGTCTCTTTTATTTGCTGGCTTAAAAATTATATATTTGGTTTTGCTTGTGTTTAAACTCAGCCGGTTGCTTTTAAGCCACCTGGAGAGGTGTAAGAGGTAACTGTTAGCTGATGATTCTATGACCTCTTTTGTAGTGCCAGTAAAGAAGATATTAGTGTCGTCAGCATACATTATTATTTCAGGGGAGTTTGGTATCGACGCTATATCATTTATGTATACAAGAAATAAGAGGGGTCCTAAGATTTATCCTTGAGGAACGCCATATTCGACTTTCAATTTTTGCGATACCAGTTTGTCGACGCATACATACTGATACCGATTTGAGAGATATGATGTAATTAAATTCTGTGCTACTCCTCGAACACCATACGCAGCAAGCTTTTTTAAGAGGATATCGTGCTGCACAGTGTCAAATGCTTTTTTTAAATCCAAGAAAATCCCCAGAGTGAGCAGTTTGGTCTCAATATTTTCAATTATTTTGTCCTTTATGTTTGTTAAAGCTAGTTCTGCTGACTTATCCTTTTGAAAGCCATACTGCGACTTCGTGATTATTTTGTGTTTATGAAAAAAAGACGTAAGCCTATCATTAATAACGCGCTCAAATATCTTGGAAAACACCGGCAAAACAGATATCGGCCTGTAGTTGGTAAGCTTTTTCTCATCGCCACCCTTGTAGACAGGGGTGACCTTAGCTATTTTTAATTCATCTGGGAACTCGCCGCGTGTAAGCATCTCATTTATTATATAGGTTAATACAGGACTTATAAGATGAGCGACATACTTGACAGGTAAGGCCTTTATTTCGTCTTCCCCGCCTGCAGCTTTGTTTTCTAGGGTCATGATAATTGCTTCAATTTCGGTAGGAGTCGCTGGTGTAAGCATAATGGAATTAACCTGCCCTGCAGTCATGAAAATATCCGCTTCCAAGTCTTGTCCACTATATACCCCTGTGCTAACAAAGTGTCGATTCATTTCATCAACAAGCTGTTGCCCAACTACACTGGCATTATCGATTTCAATTTCATTCACGATATGCGTTTTCCGCCCTCGTCCGGTTATATCGTTCACTGTATTCCACAGTCTACGTTGATCGTTTTGAATTGTGTAAAATTTTCTTTCGTAATAATCATCCCTTGCCTTTTTCAAATCGAAGTTTAATTTATTTCTGAATTTTTTAAACTCAGTCAATATGTCACAATTTCGAGAGCTAATGAAACTGTGGTACAAATTATTTTTTTCACGTATTCGTTTGTATAAGTCCGCAGTTATCCATGGTTTTCTAACTTTTTTATTTCTTTTTTTCTGCTTTCGCAGAGGGAAGGCTGTATTGTAGCACTGTTTAAATTTATCCAAGAAGATCTTGTACGCAGTTCTGGGGTTAGGCTCATCATAAACGGCCTGCCAGCTTTCTTGGTTGATAAGGCAGCTGAACATGTTTAGCGTAGTTTCGTTTACCATGCGGAGCAAAAGGTTTCCTTCATCATTATGGTGTTCCTTGTAGGATGTATTTGTTAGGCAAAACACGGGCAGGTGATCGCTGATGTCATTCAAGATTACACCAGCGGAAAGATCATCGCTATCTATGTTTGTGACGCAGATGTCAAGGGATGTGGCCGTGTCAACGGTCACCCTAGTGGGCAGTGTTATCACATTGTCGCACGCGTACTGGTGAACAGCGTCTCGAAATGTGTTAGCATGAAGATTGCCGGATATTGTGTCAATATTTATATCTCCAAGGATCATAAACGGCGCATTCGCCGAGCTAAAAGAGCTAAGTGAATTTTCAAAAAATGATATGAATTCAGATACGCAGCCAGAAGGTGGCCTGTACACGGCGCAGACAATGGTGTTAAGCACTTTCACCGATAAGCTCTCGACATTTTCATTCATTCTGCACATGCTGTCCAATACCTTGTGCGGTAAATTATCTTTTAAGTAAATGGCTATCCCACCACCTCTTTTGTTTTGTCTACTTATGCTTTCCCATTTGTAACCTTGAAGGTAAGGGGGTTCGATTTCATCTCACAGCCAAGTTTCCGTGAGTACTATAACGGTAAATTTTAAGCTAAGTGACTGCAGAAACATTTCAAGATCTTGAATCTTATTTTTAAGGCTTCTCATATTTAGATGAATTGCTGAAAACTTTCTTTCGCCTTTTTTGTATTTTTCATTAAAATGATCACATTCATAATAGTGGAATTCCTGTGGTATGTCTTCCATTTGGGCTGTTTTGCACTGTACAGCTTGTACAGTTTTTTTATACAATTATCTGCTCTATGTCAGCAACGCTGCTAATTCTGTGGTTTGTGGTTCGCTCGTCCTTACGGGCAAAAATTTTCCCGCCAGTCACCCACACAAACTTCCATCCTGCTACTTTTTTCTGAGCGATTGCAGCACCCAGAATTATCTTATTTGAGCGGGTCAGATGCTCGTTCACATAGATGGGTGTGCCATCTCCACCATAATCAAGATCTTTTGTAGTCATTCTCTGCTTTCTTGCTTTTTGCAGAATTTTGTCCCGTTTTGTGCGTTGTACAAAACGGACAACAATGTTTTTTTCGGAGGAGTTTGATGTGGGCACACGATGGCAGATGTCAATGTCCGATTCAGCAATCGGTTCATTCAGAGTACTCCCGATCCTCCTCACAACATCGACAACGTCACCTTCCTCAGGCACTCCTTTTATTTCCAAGTTGTTCATCCTTTGATACTGTTCTAATTGATCTATCCTTTCACTCAATCTGCAGTTTTCAGCTTCCAGTTCTTTGTTTTTCTTTGAAAGACTTTGGACTTCCTTTCTAAGTTCTTTCATTTCACTTATGATTTCATTAACACCATCACAGGTATCGTTGCAGTTTTTCACACTTTCTTTCAATGATCTGAGATCTGTCCTTAGTTCTCGCCTCAGGTCCTCAAGCGCCTTGGCAATATCTTTCACGTCCTTACTCATTTACGTTTAAGTACAGCAAGTGCCTTACAGAAGTACCCAACAAAAGCAATGGCAGTGTCAAATACAATGTTTGCTGTGTTCGGCAGCAGTGCACAATCAAGATTTCGGGCTTTATACAATAGAAAATTATATTTCTCACCTGCAGAAGATACAGGAATTAGTCGTTGCTCTGTGGTGCACCGCTGCCGAACTGAAGATTCAGCTGAGGCGCTGCTCCTAATATAGGCAGAATCGTCCACCAGGGGCGTCCTTGTGCATGCGCTGTTCCGTCACTCGAAGCTTGCAATGCTTGCAGTTTTCCGCTGACGGCCGCTGATAGCACCAAACCAGCGACGAAGCAATGCCTTGCTCGGTAGATGGGCACGTGCCGAAAGCTGCAGAAGATACAGGAATTAGTCGTTGCTCTGTGGTGCACCGCTGCCGAACTGAAGATTCAGCTGAGGCGCTGCTCCTAATATAGGCAGAATCGTCCACCAGGGGCGTCCTTGTGCACGCGCTGTTCCGTCACTCGAAGCTTGCAATGCTTGCAGTTTTCCGCTGACGGCCGCTGATAGCACCAAACCAGCGACGAAGCAATGCCTTGCTCGGTAGATGGGCACGTGCCGAAAGCTGCAGAAGATACAGGAATTAGTCGTTGCTCTGTGGTGCACCGCTGCCGAACTGAAGATTCAGCTGAGGCGCTGCTCCTAATATAGGCAGAATCGTCCACCAGGGGCGTCCTTGTGCACGCGCTGTTCCGTCACTCGAAGCTTGCAATGCTTGCAGTTTTCCGCTGACGGCCACTGATAGCACCAAACCAGCGACGAAGCAATGCCTTGCTCGGTAGATGGGCACGTGCCGAAAGCTGCAGAAGATACAGGAATTAGTCGTTGCTCTGTGGTGCACCGCTGCCGAACTGCGAACTGCACCACTGCGAAAGGTCACTCTGTACTATAAAATATGGAGTGCCGCATTTCTAGCAGCAGAAGGCGTCGTCAGCCTCATGGTACAACAGATTTTTGCACTGTTTGTGTCAGTGAGCCGACACATACAAAGAAAACCGAATTCACGCATACATATACAATGCCAAGTGCATTTCACCTTCTGAAAACGCAGCCACCACTTCCAATGCTGCTGAAAGGAAAGGTTATATAGAGTGCGAGGCTGCATGGAACTACCACTTATGACTGTAAGTGTATGATCTCCTGATTAGAGAGGTTGTCACATGCTATTTCTAGCCTCTTTTAGAAGCATTACTATAGGTTGAATTAAAATCTATTCATAAGTCATGAATTTCACGCATCCACAGTTTGGCTGAATAACGTGTGAGAAAAAGACATGCTTACCTGGAATAGCAACCTTTTTTCCTGCTGCAAAACTTTCCTTCGAATTGATGAAATAACTTTACAGCGTCATATATATTGCATTTCTAGCAATTACTTGCCGGCAGTGGCGAGTTACATTGTTTATATCTGACTCATTGGGCGGCAATACTGCCAAACACAAATGCTTCACAAACACGAGAACACGTCCCTCGCACAGAATAGCAAACGTATATGCCTCTGTGAGACATGATCGGACCTTTGTGGTCAAAATGTACATTAGAACGACACCATCATCTCATCAAAGAAGCCTCAGTACAAGGCAGCAGCCAATCGGATAATGTGAAATTGCAACTGATGTCCACTTCCTGGTGGCCTGTGTTTGAGTCACTTCTGGCAGTTGACTGGGTGCTGAGAAATGCCCGTCCTTGGTTTTCCCAACAAAACATACAGGGTTATGTGAAATGTTGAAAATATATTTACGCCGACATTTGATAAGTCGCAAGACAAATGACTAAACTAATAAACAAGTGTAATGTAAACAGAGTACACATGATAAGATAGGCTGTGAACAGGCAATGCATAACGTGAAAAAATAGGCAAGACTATATGTATACACACGAAGCTGACACACAATTTAATTCGCTCTAGGTTTTCCGTGCAATATATTATATTCAAATTATTATGTCTCATGGATAGTGCGACATTAGTGTAAATTACGCACTAAATAATGTACCCTGAAAAACTTTTCTTCAAGATGCACCTGTGCGCGCTTCGAATGAGTAGCGTTGTAAAATTTACGTACATGGCATTTAACATACTTGCTGAACACGGATTTCCTTTGCCCTGTGTCGTGTACAGTGACCTACATATATCTGCCCCCCCCCCTTTTTTTGTACTAGCCATACTGCGTGCCACTGCACCTATACGCACGTCAATGAACTGCACGACACAGAAAGAAAATAAAAGCGCCAATCACCCATGCCTGCATGTTATAGTGGGCCTAACCAAACCAAGCGTGGGCTGTTGCTTCTCATAGTAAACACAGGCACCATGCTCATTGCAAGCATGTATTATGTCACTAAGCAAATATGCAATTTCATTGTACGACAATTTTTTTATCACATGATGTATCTGTTGAGAGGCAAGACAAAAAGCAGTCACTTCTCAGAACTAATCAGATTTTTTAAAACACATTTCAAGCTCTTCAATGACACTTGCTGCTATGTGTTCATACTTGATTTGACTTTTAAATCAGAGACATTACATAAATATACCATGTTAAGATGACTGCCTAGAGCACGTGATAATTTTCATCTTGGTGTAACATACTGTATCTTGATTTTGTTGACATTTGGTCAAATGGTACACCCAACATACCCACATACTAGTTTTTGTGTCCAAATAGCATGCCAATGTATTTTGATTTTTGGCATTCACTCCTCTGCACTACGTGAAGTCGCGCTGCACTGGCTCTTTTACATCCTCGTGTACTTGCAGCTGCCTTCTTGCGGTATATAAAGCGGGTGCCTGAAAAAAGTATTTTATGCAAAAGTGAACACAAGGGCATAGTGCAAAACAACATCAAGACAGTCAAGGCCATGGCAATAAAAGAAACTCTTAGCTCTTAGTCTTCCTAGTGAAATGCATGCAAAACATCCAAATGACTGCACCAGTCAACTGCTAAACTAACTTCAATTTTTAGATTTAAACAAAAAATAAATAACCAACAGTTCATCCTTGCTTGTCAACAATGTTAGAATACTCCTGCTAATAAATAGAATATTGGTCATTTTCAGACGTCACAGGTCTGTCATAAGTCTGGTGTATCGCAAACACCACTTGTGACACATCCTAAGCACGTGCCCAGTGCGCCCCCCCAACCATCCCTGGTTGTGTCACTGCTGAAGCCGTAATTTCAGGATTCTAGCTGCAAACATGATGCTCTGTAGGGATGAAAATATTGTCCTTCAGTTCAATGGATATATGGATGTGCCTATAAAAAAGGGCAAAAAGGCTTGTTATGGCAAGCTTACCCACATTTGAATGCTTACAAGAAAGTTCACTGCGGCCTGCATCTAAGCTTACTAAAAGGCATGCACTTATTTTCATGTATGAGGTGCGCAATGGAGCTCATTTTTGACAGACTCGACTACTGCTGCAGTTTGAAATCTAGCATTTTAGATTCTTGAAGGCATGTAAAAATTCCAGTTAAACCGCAGTTATTAGTTTATTAGGCCATCTTATTGTTCTGTGTACGACAGACGACTGGTAACACGGAATTAAGCAACATTTTATTTTGATATTTTATTTCTCTACTAAAAATATTCAAGCGATAAACACATTTTGATCTGCCATGCAGTAGCAAAATGCACACATTACGCTTGTAACCCCCAGAGGAAGCCTGATTTAGCTGTTCATATGACATAACTCTGACACGCCAACTCATATTAGCAAATGCACAGGCATGTCCAAAACAATAAGCGTATGCAAGGCGCCCCTGCAATTGTATTTCCACACAGTAGCCGGCATATTCGATGTCGATGCATAACTCGCTGCTCGACAATTCACCGAGTTCGTAGACATAAGCATCCTTTCAGTTTCGCACCGTGCTGGAAAACCGTAACAGGAGATAAAACCAGACCTGTAATCATACGACTTCAATACATGAGCAAAAACAGTTCAGTCTTAGGGATAAACACTTTGAGAGCGATTTAGTGCGCGACGGTGACAAGCGAAGGCTTCGAGCGACAAAACGGGCCATCGCTTGAACAGATGGCTCGATTCTGGAAATCTAGAAATCGTCGCTCGTCGCCCAGAAGTGCTATGAGCGACTAGCCAATAGCGCGAAGCCGGAACTGGATGTACATCGCTCAAATAATACCGATTGTCGCGCGAAACGAGCAAATAATTCAATTTTTATACGGGCAAGGATAAGAACCTACTGCAAGACCTCCGGAAATATTTTATGCTACTTCTTGTAGTAAAATGCATCAACGTAAAGTACTAAAGCACGCGTCACGCGTGATACAGCCCTCATACCGGCAACACCGGGGAGGCGTCGCTCAAAATCGTCGATCGCACGGAGTACGACTTGTAGGCGACGAGCTAACGCGACAGCCATCTCCATCGCGTCGCTTGTAGCTGCCGCGCGCAAGATCGCTTATATGGGGTTTATACTTTTATCAGCATAAAACATGGTGTCCTCATGTGTTAACGCGACAGCGTTAAGGAGCTCGTGTCGCAGAAAAGCCGGTGTCGTTGGCGTCGGTGTCGGCGGCGTTGGCCGTGAGCGATAAATTCCAGCAGGTACTTCATGAATAAAAAACAACTTGCAAAATGGGCTGGATGGGAATCGAACCAGGGTCTCCGGAGTGTGAGACGGAGGCGCTACCACTGAGCCACGAGTTTTTTTGTTTTGTCTTTATTACCGACATGGCAACAAGGCTACAAAACAAGACATTTTAACAATAGACAACGGTCACGACAACATCTCTGCCATTGGTTGGCAGTCACAGGGCTAAAATCGCTTAAAATTCGCTAGCTCAGTCATCACACTGAGCCATTTTGGTTTTTCTTTTTGCAAATTATACATTTCCTTAATATTACAAATGCTTTCAATGAAGTATTCTCTAACAGGCCGGGCATTTACTTCGGCATGTCTCACGGCCATTCTAGTTTTCCGTAAACTATGTAAGGACACCAGCATGAACATGCCATAGGGTACTTTGTCTTCAAGACAAAGTCTTTGTCGCAAGAAACGAATCCCATATGGTGTAATCGGCAAGTCCTTCTTTAGTGTTCTCTGTAATATATCCCGACAACATCGACAACGACAACATCTCTGCCATTGGTTGGCAGTCACAGGGCTAAAATCGCTTAAAATTCGCTAGCTCAGTCATCACACTGAGCCATTTTGGTTTTTCTTTTTGCAAATTATACATTTCCTTAATATTACAAATGCTTTCAATGAAGTATTCTCTAACAGGCCGGGCATTTACTTCGGCATGTCTCACGGCCATTCTAGTTTTCCGTAAACTATGTAAGGACACCAGCATGAACATGCCATAGGGTACTTTGTCTTCAAGACAAAGACTTTGTCGCAAGAAATGAATCCCATATGGTGTAATCGGCAAGTCCTTCTTTAGTGTTCTCTGTAATATATTCCAATGGAACACAGCATCCCAGCAGTCAAGAAAAATGTGTTCTATTGTTTCGGCTTTCCGGCATAGTAAACAGTTGACGCTCCAAGGCGCGGAAAGACCTTTTTCATCTAGCAACGGTTTCACAGGTAAAGTATTGGTGTGGAGCTGGAAAAAGAAGGACTTTACCGACGGGCGTACTGGCATTCGTTTTACTCTCTTTAGTACGTCCTTTTCAGGTCCAATGCAGAACATCGAGCGATACAATGGCACCGGCAACATTGTGTCTACGAGGTCCTTATATAAGCCACGAGTTCCATGCTTCAAAGCGGTACAAACGCGCCTCTAGTGAATGCGGTGTTGCCTTAGAGGCGTGCGTCGCTTGCTCAGGCGCACATTTCGTTGCCGCGCCGAACCCTGAGTTGCTCGACGCTCACCGCGTCCGATGCGGGGCGCGTAGTCGCTGCGCCGAAGCCCATTGTCTTACTTCCCTTGGTGGGTCGACGGGAACGCTGTCGCGTTCCACTCTTGAAGGCGAAGCTTAAGCGTCCTCCAGTTTTTTTCAGTAGGTTCAAGATGACGCGCCCAATTGACTTCTTGCAGCATGCAGCTGAATGCCTGCGGCAAAGCTTCTAACTAGCACTGGTGCTGCACGTAACTTCAGTGGTCGCAGATTCCCCCTGCGCGAGACACCGTCAAGCGCGCCGTTTATTTATAAAAAAAGCATGCTGCCAGCAATATGACGCCTTCTGTTGTGTGATTCCTTAGTTCAACAGCGTTCCGTACACAGTAGACTGCCAAACTGAATAAATTCAAACACACAAAAACGCACGCTAATCAAGCTCCGCATAGGCTCGGAATCACAGGCTGGTGAGCGAACTATTTTAAGCGTCCTCTCGCCTGGCGTCTTATTGAATATACCATAGTTCTGGTAGCGTTTGCGATTTTCAAAGCTCTTATGGACAACGGCAAAGTGATAAAATCACATGCAGTTATCGCGACGACTGGCTTTTTCGATTGACATCGACGGACACAGCGCGTAAGCCTAGTCAGTTGTCAATTGCGTCGGCTAAGCGCATCGACGACGTCCAGGCGATCGAATGACATATACGGAGAATGTGCACCTAAGTTAGAATTCACTTACCGTGGATAATTTGTTGTTATATCCAAGGCACGACGAACCACTGTCGTGTTTTCGCGGCGACGCAAGATGGCTGACACACCATCTCCCTTGAATGGCTTTCGTTGCTGCTCGCTGGACGGATCACCTTTCTCCGGTGCTGTGTTGTTCCGCGATCTTGAGCGCGCGCGCGCGGGGGAACAACTCCGAGTGAAAACGTAGAGCGCTCGCTACGCGTTCCTTTGAACTGCGGCGGCCTGTTCTCTTAGAAGCAAAACGATGTGTTCTTTGCTCGGCGTGCATGAACGCTACATTGCCATGTTCGGGGCCAGCCAGGTACAGTTGAAGCAGAAGATTACGCTACGTTTTGTTCTCTATTGCCGCAGGAGCAGAACGGGCATTCAACTCTGTCTCTGAAGGGAAGAGGGAAAAGCACATTTCACTCTCTCCTTGGTGACAGAGTGAACAATGCATTTCACTCTCCACTACATTTTGCGAGAGTAAAACAACGCTCTGAAGAGTAAATCGGCTGCTTCACTCCTGCGATACCCTTCCTAGTTTTTGGAGTGTGCCAAAACCACTTTCTTATTATGAGGCACGCCGCAGTGGAGGACTCCAGAAATTTCGACCACCTGAGGTTCTTTAACGTGCACCTAAATCTAAGCACACGGGCGTTTTCGCATTTCGCCTACATCGCTCATTGATGCATCTTCCGGTTTCGCCTATGTAACGTTTATCACATGACAGCGGAATGCGATAGAGCAGCCCTACTACAAATACTAAGAACAGATGCTAATGTTTCTTATCTGACGCCAGCCTTTTCGTTCTCGTTGGGTTAGTGGTTTAGCAGAATTTACTTAGCTCATTTGGAGCTGTAAAAATAACCCATACGTCTGCGCGGCTTCCCATCAGTTTCAAGCTAAATGATACAAAATGTATGTACGGAATCACAGCCGTTTTCACCTGCTCACTGCTGCTTGCTCTGGCATTCTCACAGAGGCAATTTCTTGAACGTTCCTGTTCTCACAGAAATAAGTGTGACATTGTGTCAGCCGGCGGCTTTCTTGCTTTCCATAGCAAAACGTGTCCATGTCGCCCACTCTTGAAGATATCACTATTATTGATAGGGATAAGCGCGAGTGTGTACAGCGGCCCGACCAGATGGCTGCGCGCACCCGGCCAGGTCGCTGTACCTAGAAAACGAACTGCCACTGGTACAGAGTCCGCGCTGCGCTTTGTTTCCGCGGCGTAGCTCACGTTGATGGGAGCAGCTGCGCGAAGGCGGATTCGCTCCCTGCGGCAGCCGTGTTTCCTCTCTGCAGCACTTTGACAGTTTCCGCGGTCCTTCAGTCCACGTTGGCTTAACCGCGCGTGACACCATGCTTGTTAATATAGTTAGTGTGCGTATGTTTTAACGCGATAGCGTTAAGGATCTCGTGTCGCAGAAAAGCCGGTGTCGTCAGCGTCGGTGTCCGTGGCGTTGGCCGTGAGCGATAAATCATGACAGGCACTTCATAAATAAAAAGCAACTTCCAAGATGGGCTGGGTGGGAATCGAACCAGGGTCTCCTGAGTGTGAGACGGAGACGCTACCACTCAGCCACGAGTTCGATGCTTCCAAGCGGTACAAACGCGCCTCTAGTGAATGTGGTGTTGCCTTCGAAACGAGCCGTGGAAAGTTATACTGCGGTGTATATCGGTAATTATGAACATGTACCTTACAGAAGTCGCAATTACTCGAGTAGCGAAGTGCGTTTCCGCTGCATTTCTTCTGCGCTTTCCGCACACGCAGAGCCATCTTGCGGCAAACACAGAAGGCCCCCTCCTGTCCATGTACGGCGCTGCCCCGACACATGGCGCACCACGCGCGCATTGGAGCTGTGCGAGGATGGTGCGAGGCGGGTCGCGGCCCGGACTCTCTCTCCCCTGACATCGCTTCGCCTTGCTCCCTCTGCAGAATCAAGCGTCCTTCCTTTCTTTATATCACTATCTGTCTATCTCTCTGCCCGTGCCGATCACGACGTTTGGCTGGCGTGCATCATTTCCCCCTCCGAGATACCGAGTTCTTTGGTTCGTTCCGCTTGCTCAGGCGCACGTTTCGTTGCTGCGCCGAACACCGCGTTGCTCGACCATATGGCTCGACGCTCAGCGCGTCCGATGCGGGGCGCCTCGTAAGTGATGACTGCCCTGTAGCCCATTGTCTTACACCCCTTGGCGGGTCGACGGGAACGCTGTCGCGTTCCACTCTTGAAGGCGAAGCTTAAGCGTCCTCCAATTTTTTAAGCTTGTTTGGCCAAAAGACTACTATCGTTACGTTGAATAGCTGCCCACTAATTCGCTATCAGAACCGACGCTTCGGCTTTCGCGTGAAAGTGCAACTTTTTAGGTAAGGCACCGATATAAGTCACTTGGTAGGACAGGGCTTGTTCGAGACATCCAGCTCGACATGTGTTTCTTTCTTGTCATGATTGCGCCCCACGGACGTTACTATTTTGCCGAGCAGATGGCTCATTACACGAAGGAAATATTAATTGATGTTAAACTTTCCAAGACCGAGGGAGCACTGTATGATCTTCGTTACACTGTCACTGTTGCAGGTGCAAACTTTATATTCAATTAAAGTTAGAAAAAACGTCGCCTTAAAGGGATAGTGAATAAAAAATTTGTCGCTGAGATTTCAGGCTCCAGTGATAGCTTTCGCACCGAGAGCGGCCAAACAACACCCTTTCTGAGGACAAGTGAGCGAAAAGTAATTATTTTAGCGAATATTTCTCAAATCACCGCCCCTACCGGCCTCCTCCGAAAGCTCCGGCAAAACTGGATATCGCGTCCCGCTTGCCACCTCGAGGCCCATTGCGAGCGATCGTCCACACTGAGCGTGCGACGGAGTGAGTGGACGTTTGCAGCAACGCACTTTCTTTGTTCGACCGTACTATTCGCACCGCTTCCTCGTGTGAGCTGTTCGAAAACCTCGTCTTCGTCTAGAGGCTAGCTGAACTAGGTCTCCGGATCGGCGTAACCGATTCATTCTGCTTCCAGCATTACGTCTCACGGAGAGTCCGTTTTTGTTAAACTATAGGATGCGGCTAGCTCGCAGCATGGTCAGCGGGGTCTGTGAAAAGTGACGAGCCTTTTTGCACTCATAACAGGGCAGAAACAAATGTGAATCGACGCAAAACTTGGGCTAGAAGCGTGGTTCGCCGCAGCCAGGGCTCCATACTACCAAAGCTGGTACTACCCAAATAAAGTTTCGCGCGCCGCCGCCAGGCGCCGCTACTATACCTCAAACTCCAGCGCAAGACGCCCATGGCGTAGGTATAGGTAGGTCTACACGCGTCTATATCTTCAACGATTTCTACGTTGTTTTTTTTTTGTACAGTGTGTACTCACGGCACCTGTATTGTGCATTAGCTCTCATGTTTTACGCGCTAGCAGCTACCCATAACATATACAACGAAGCCGGCGGAGCAAGCCACTTTGCGGAGAACGCAGAGCAATTGCCTTACGTCACCTGAGATTGCATAGCCTCAGGCATAAGCGTCCTCAATCTGTTGAAACCAAACATGGTAAAGCGTTTGCGTGAGTGAATCACGCCGGGCGCACCACCACGAATGTAACACTGTCAATGAGGCGTGCGCCTCTCGTCTCGGTAACTCATTCCTGACAGGTGCGAGCTTGCGATCCGAGACGCAGGAACCGCGTTTATATGTGGCTTCCACTTATGATGCCACCCCTGATCTCCCAAGGCGAACGCGTGTGCATGAAATGCACAGTTTAAACACCACTGTCCAGACTCCCTCGGTGCCGCGGAGGGGGACTTCTGCGGTGGGTCGTCGTCAATTTCGCTTGACGACGCGGACGGATCGTAGGTATACGCCTTTATCGTTCGTGGTCATTCAGTCGGCCGCTCATCCAAGTCGGAGTCATTACCTACGCTCATGCTATCGCTCTCACTAGAACGTTGCATTTTGCACTGCGCAGCGCGAGGAAAACGAAACAGTTCGCTCCGTGGCTGCTAAGGGTAGGTGTGACGTCAGATCCGCCGGCTTGTCGGGAGCGCTTTTCGAGTGACGCGGTGGCCGCTTACAAAGCGTCAAAAATAAAGCCACCCACTGAAAAATAACCCGAATAATGACTATACACCATGGCAATCGTGTCTTAGGAATGCAAATGTGGGGCTTTCTCTATAGTCTTCGATTTTTATTCTGTAGCCCTTTAAGGTCGAGGCTTCGCGTATGAGTAATAGCAGCAACGCATGTACACATCAGGACTCGAACACTTTGCACAAAAAGGAAATATCATGCCCAAACAGTAATTTCTCACGTGTTACCGCACGTGTGAATGACTCCGAGTTGGCTATAGCTTCTCTTGGGCGTGCGCGGACACGTTACGTGGCTTCCTTCCTTTCTGCTTCTGACCTGTAGTTCGCTTCATACTCGGTTTTATGGTATCGTTTTTGCTCTCTGATGCATACATATGTTTGCATGGTTGTCTTCCTGTAGCATTAATCCATAGTAGGGTTGTCAACATGAAGCGTCGAGAAAATAAATATTACGAACAAGATGTCGGATGCATTTTAAAATGTAGATGTATTGCATGCGCACTCAGAGGTTCCTAAATAGCAGTTTCAGATTTTGAACACTCGTTTAAGCAGCCAATTAGGTCGTATCTTTATTGCTTGAAGGGCAAAAACAGCATTTTCGCTGCAAACATTGTACAATAAATGAAAAGACGCGTACCTGCAGGCAGCGGTTCTAAATCCAGAACTACTACTTGAAAAGAATGTTAAGCTTAATCGGCCGGAAACTGAACACTCACCGTGCCAGCACATGAGCTCTGTTCCTCAAACGAGAACTTACCGTCTTCATCTTGTATTTCCGTACGTGGTACGCATTTTTGAATGCAGTTGCATTTTTTTGCATAATTTAGTTTTACGTCTCAGCTTATGTCGCTATTCAGAATCAGAGCCTATGCATCCCTTACACGGGCACGAGAGCAATATCATCGTACCTAAAACGTGTCAATAAAAATGTACAAAATGAAGCATTACTTCATTTTCTGGTGTAGCGGTAGCTGTGCCAGCGCAAGGGCTCGTGCGGGGTTCCTCTGTGGGCACAATATCAATAAAGATTTAATGATACTGTTGCTACCACTATTAACATTTCATCTTTACCTACTGAGTTTGTATTTATTACGTGCAGATGCTGGCCTCCACTCCCGGAGCAGTAGCATCCACAATTGTGCTTTTGACCGACGGTTTAGAGAACGAGGCTCCGTCTATCAAGGATGTTATGCCGGAAGTTCTCGCGGCAAAAGTGAAAGTTGTGACTATGGCGTTGGGAGAGGAGGCGGAAGAGAAGCTTGAGCAACTGGCAGCAGATACAGAGGGCAAACACTACTTTTTTCCTGACCGCCCTGAAAGTACGTCGGAGGCCTACATCAAAAGCGCCAACAGTCAGGCGCACAAGTTTTTACCTCATCAGTCGGTTAGTATCCTGTTATCAATTATGACATTGTACAATGTTAAGTATACTGCATCTCCAGTTGGTTCAGCACCTTCGTGCCGTGTTTTTGACACAGCTAAAGTTTCTTTTTTTCAGCGAAGCGCTCAATGCCACTGGAGGCACTCAGGTAAACTTAGGTGCATGTTGTCGTTGCGTCCTGAATGATGTGAAACACAAGGTAAAATTAACAGGGCCAGATCTTGGGGGTACGGGAATATTATGGGTGAAGGGAAGTGCAATGTTCGAAGTGTGCTGTTGTGAGTAGGAGCAAAGTATAAATTTCTAAATACGCAATCCGCCTCAGATGCCCTGTCGAAAAATCCGCCAGTTGGCATCTGATGTTTTTTAACGTTTGCACAATAGGCGCTTTTCAGACAATGATATGGTGTGTTTGGTGTACCTAGTGTATCCGTCGTAGTATATAGGGTAAGCCCAGTCTGGTGGGCTTGGTGTACCCGACCTGCTGTTCATGATGAGCGCGGTCTGGTGTGCTTAATATACCTCCCCACCGTTGTATCCTTGGGGTGCTCGACGCAGTGGGTATGGTTGCTCGCATGATGCTCTTTTTATCCCGGTGTGGTGTACCTTTTTGGGACCATGCTGGACAGATGTGCTGTGATTACAAAATTGTTGCATGCATGATATATATATAAAGCAAGAATATGTGGACCATGATATCCCAGTGTCATGCTGCTGCATGGACATTTACTATGGTGACCAATTAGGTTCCGTTCATTGTGCAGGCGACAAGTGCATGCGCAATACGGAAGACAAAACAGCTGTGAAAATATTTGTTTATTGAAGAGTTGAAATGAAAATCAATTACGCTATAAAAATATGGACCTAAAATAAGTTAAGTGCACCAAAACGTTTGCACGCACTGTATTGCCCTATTAACCAAGCAATGTCTTTACTGCTTGGCGTTCTATTTTTTTTTACTAAACGCCATCTTAGCCTAGAAGAATCGTGTAATGAAAGTCGGAAGTTTTATGAAAATCCCAACCAGTTGACATCATGTCGCACTCTCTGATGCTCCCCACAGGTACAGCACAGCCTGAAAAAGACAAGACTATTTCTTGATATTCCTTAAAATCAAATTATTTATTACACCAATAAAAACGTATTTTCATGTAACAACTTTATCCCGTTATCAGTATTTCTCATGGAATGCTCACATTAAAACGATGTTTCTCTCATTGTGCAGTAAATGTACCCGAAAAGAACGGGTACGTCTAGTGGCAATAGTGTAGCGAATGCACACCAAATTGCGCGACATACCTTTGTTGCAAAGCAGTCGTTAAATTTAAGGAACCGGCAACCAACACGTAAGCACTTTAGGTGAGCCCAAATGAATTATTTCAGCTAAACAATCCAGCCTGATATAGTATGCCACCAGGATTATGTTGAAACATTTTCTTATGTACAAAAATGCTTCATTTTGTTGGAAGGAGACCAGTATACCATGCATTATAATAAATTTCTAAAGGTATGCCACCTCAGCTGTTGATACTGTTTAATTCACATGTCGGGTTCGTGTTAAACATTATTGTGCAATTGTCCCGCTCTTGCACACTAATCACCAATCACTTTAGATAAAAAATTGCAAGTTGCTGAATAGGGCCGCCTTTTAGCACAAAATAAAGCCCTAAAATGCACAATATTTTTTTGCACAGAAACCAAATTAGGTGAAAGTTGTTCAGATTGTCGGAAAGTGCGCGTGTGCACATAAGGTACCATTCATTTTAGTTAGTCTTATTACATGTTACATAGACTCGCATGGTAGATTTTTAAAATGTGGTGTCGGTTGCAGTTTGACTTTAAGACTACATGTAATAAAGACCGGCTTATACCAGTTTAGACAGTTAGCCTTTGCAACTAAAATATGCTCCTGTTTAATTCGGACAAACTAAAACAGAACTCTTCTCCGTGAAAATACAAAAATTCCAGATAAGATGTGTCAGTCATCTTTTCAACGATGTTCTCATGAGCTGTACTTCTAAATTTGGCCTTTCCCACTTGGTACATGTGCTGAACCGGTTGGTAGTTCCTTCCAAAATATAACACTGTTTCTTTAATGCAGGTAATGCTCTGCTTATTTTAACGAGGATCAGCAAATATGCGTTAAAGAAGACCGAAAAAAAAAACAATAACATGAAGGATAAACAGTACTGCCTTGTGGCTGATTCGTGACTGGAATGAGGCCATTAATAATTCCAGGACTAGTTCAACACTAATATTCAAGAACAGATTGGAGTGTGGATAAGCGAGCTGATTGTCACACAGTGACATATGGGAGGTTCTAGTAATAATGCACTATGCAGAATTGTACATCAAAGTGAAAAGTTAAGACATTTGAAAAACTCAAAGCCAGCTTACAGAGAAAAAGGCATACCTGCCAAAGTTTCTAAATAAATAAAATGAAGCCAAATTTTGTAATGATTAAAACAATAGAAATAAAATAAATCACAAGATCACACCAAAGTGTGAGCTGTTGAATGAATCTGTTTTAGCAAATGGGATTATGCAAAGTAAATGGCGCAAATAAATAAGGACACCCATTTTTCATCTGTAGCAACGCGAAAAGTGTGAGGCCTCTCATCAGATATTGCATGAAGTACCTCTTGCGGTAACGTACTTATCTGTGACACACATGCTTAGAAATGCACTTGACTACGCACTGTAATGAATTTGGTTGTCAAGTCGTCTTCCAGGACCCAATTTGTTGCTCGCAAAAATGAATGGACAAATGAAAAAAAAATCCTTCATTTATTATCACTTGTGAATGAGAAAGAGTTAGCGTTTATTTGAACGGAGCTAAGCAGTCTTTCTAGTTTTGCGTGGCGAGTAATGTATCATAGCCGTACGTGCAGCCTGAGCCAGCAATCAGGAGCAGGTGGTGGTGCCAATGCTGCATCCAACCGGGGCGGCGATGTGTGTTGGGGGACGCGTCATGGCGATGCCCTCTGCATTCGTGGTACACCAGGCGCGCTAATGCGGCCGAAGATGGCCTCTTTCTCCCGTTCTGCTCCACTGAGGCTACCTGCTCACGTGGTGTCGCCCACAGTGGCATTGCGAGTTTAGTGCCATTTCAATTCTTCAGACGACAGACGCTGGAATTTTCGCTCTGTGGACAATTTCGTTTGACAATTTCGCATCCTAACATGAGCACACCACTAAACATTATTGAGAGCTACGTTGTCACTACTCGCTGAGTATGTTTCACGAAAAAGGTCAACTTTCAATATATGTCCTGGTCTTACTGGCTTGTGCTAATCACTTGTGAGCTGCAGGTGCTGAACTCCATTTGTTACTTGCTCAATATATCTATACTTCGTTCTTCCTCACAGTTTTTCTATTTATTGATAATTTTATTGAAGTAGCAGCGTAGTTGCCAAGCACCCTTTCTCTCCATGTTTTCCAAAATATTTTCTGCGATCGCTTGTGTTGGCTTACTTGTATAAAATTTATGCCATACCAACTAGAATCCTATTCAATATACCATGTATTCCAAATTGTTTCGGGTAGTTTCTGTTGTGTATCGTAGTGTAACAGCCATTCAGTTAGGTAAAATGTGTTGTGCTAGTCGGCTGCCAAGGAAAACGGAGCTTTAAAGAATACATTTTTTTCATAATAGCAAGTCTTATATATATAATGCGCAAGCATTCTTTGGTGCGCTCACTTTCGCTGTCACGCAAATAGCATAATGCCTTGTATTTGTTCACAAGCGCGTAATTTGAAAAGTTAAGGCATTTATTCCCTGCGATACTGTAAAAGTAAACCATTTCTAGTTCTAAGTGGTCGGGAACAATTTAGAGCAAACTAAGATAAAAGGAAAATACCGAAAGAGCTACATAGTGCTCCTGAGAAAATTCATGGGGACGCGTACAATATGGGTGGGCCAACTGAAATTTCTGGGTGACGCAATTCGGAATTTGGAGTGGACCAACGTAAAATTTGGGGATGGACCAACTTGAAATTTGAACGTGGGTCAACTTGAAATTTGAAAGTAGGCCAACTGATATTTGAGGGTGGGCAATGTTAAAATGTGCGGGGGGGAGGGGGGAACTAAAATTTCGGGATGAGCCACCTTATATAGAGGGGGGGGGGCAACTTGAACTTTGAGTGCCCCAAGTTCAGTTTTGTGGTGGCCGAACAGAAATCTTGGGCTCGGTCAACTTGACGTTTGAAGTTTATTAAATGCTTAGTGCAGATACAAAAATATTGTATTTACCGTATGAACGCGTGTAAGGGCCGCACCCGTGTATGGGCCGCACCCCCAACTTCCCGAAGCAAATATTTAAAAAAAAATATCCGTGTAAGGGCCGCACCCCGAACTTTCCACGACCCACGTGTGATTAGCCTTCAAAATGCGCGCGCACGGAAGCTTCCAGATGCCGCCCACGGATGGCGCCGATGTCGCGGGTCATCATTATCATCATATTTTCTTTCTGCCGCGAGCTTCCGCAATCCATATCGTCATCGGTATCATCAGCCCTGGCCACCATGCTGGCCACCCCGGCTTTGTTTTGCGACTGTCGAAGGCACGCGAGTTGTAGCAGCGTTGTTGGCGTGGGCGCACGCTGTTGTTGCAGCTCTCGTGTGTGCTCTGCTTTATTTTTCACGAATTGCCCTCGAGCGTTGCCATTCTAGCACGATGGGCAAACATATCAATAGCTACACGGCAGGCTTTAAATTGAAGGTAGTGGAGTTTGCCCTCGACCATGGCAAGCGTGCGGCGGGTAGAAAATTTGACGTGGACGAGAAGTGCGTCCGAAGGTGGTGCAACCAGAAGGATGCGTTGAAGACCACCAGCTCCAAAAGGCGTGCTTTTCGAGGCAAGCCATGCAAATATCCTGAGCTCGAAGAAGAGCTGTTCCGCTACGCAATGGAAGTGCGGAACAATGGATATGCGCTGACGACGGACATGCTGCGCGTGAAGACGCAAGCTTTGGCGCGTGCGAGAAGCATACCCCGCGAGGAGTTCAAAGGTAGCGTCGGCTGGTTGCGGAGATTTTTAAAGAGGAAGGGCCTATCCTTTCGGCGAAGGACCACGCTGTGCCAGAGGCTGCCCCCCGACTACACCGACAAGGTGCTGAACTTTCAAAGGTACGTGATCGGGATGCGCCATGAGCACAACTACATGTTGTCGGAAATAGCAAACGCCGACCAGACCCCCGTGTGGTTCGACTGTCCTGAGAACTGCACAGTTGAGCTTAAAGGAAAGAAGAGCGTTTCTGTGCGGACAACTGGCGCGGAGCGCCAACGGTGCACAGTTATGCTGTGCGTCACTGCAGACGGGCGGAAGCTGCCCCCGTATGTGATTTTGAAAAGGAAGAGGATTCCGAATGAGGCTTTCCCCAAGGGAATTGTAGTTCGAGCCCAAGAAAAGGGCTGGATGGATGATGAGCTCGTCCTCGATTGGATCAAGAGCGTTTGGCAGAATCGCCCAGGCGCGATGTTGGCCAAACGATCGCTGCTCGTCTTGGATAGCTTCCGCGGTCATTTGACGGATAGAGTCAAAAAACAACTGGGCAGTATCCGCACAGACATGGCCGTTATTCCGGGCGGCCTCACCGGCGTGCTGCAACCACTGGACGTGAGCATTAACCGGCCTTTTAAGGTTGAGTTCCGGAGGCAATACTCGGAATGGATTGCAAACGGCGATCACGATGAGACTCCGACCGGGTGGCTCAAGAGGGCACCGCTCGCGACTGTGCTGGGCTGGATTTTGACCGCGTGGAATTCGGTGTCTACGGACATTGTATCCCGCAGCTTCAAAGTGACCGGGATTTCCAACGATTTGGACGGAACTGAAGACGACGACTTGTGGGGCGATGAGCCAGAAGAATGCAGCACCAGCTCGGAGTCTGAGGACTCCGCGAGTGATGATGACTGATTGTAAATAGTGATGATTGATGAGGATTATTGTAAATAAACGCGCATTCACTTATTGGTCTGTTTTTACTTGAAAAAAAAAATTTTTTTCGTATGTCGCGTGTATGGGCCGCACCCCGAAAATAGGCCCTCGAATTTGTAAAAAAAAGTGCGGCCCTTACACGCGTTTATACGGTACTACAGAAAAAGGTCCCATAGTGTAAACCCCATTGTAGGGGGACCTTTTATAAGGTTAAGAAGGAAACAATAATACTACATGACAGCAAAAAAGCAGCGAATTATAAAAATACAAAAATGCAAATACAAATGCACTTACATAATGAGGCAAAAGAATAATACAATGGAAAATATAAAGCAATAGGGACAAGGCTGAAGATGTAGTAAGAAACGAAGCAAACAGTAATAAAAACGGTACAGTTGAAGTGTTTTAAAAGACATATTCAATAAACGCAGCTATAGGTTACACAGGAAATTGCGAAGCTGATGTTTGAATGACGATAGAGAAAAGGCACATTTAATGCTAAAAGGCAATGAATTCCAAAGTTTGATTAAAACAAATGCTACTCTTTGTGAACCATAGTTAGTTCGTACCTTAGGGAGTATAAAATTGTTATTGCAAGAAAAGCGCGCAATTTTTCAGTTAGTAAGTTGTCGGATCAGAACAAATTTGAGAAGGTTATGGTCTTTAACTGCCTGATAAGAAGATCCGGGGCAGGCCAAGGTAAATTTAGGGTGGGGCAAACATGTAAATCTTGGGTGGGCCAACTTAAATTTGGGCGTGGCCCAATTTGAAACTTCGGTTTGGCCCAAACGGAGATTTTTGGGGGGCCCAATATCCTTTACGACTGGAATGTGACCGCATTCGAAAATCCCCGAATGCTTCTCAAGCTTCCCGGCAACAGCAGCATATGTAGCCGTAATGTTTACCGAGATACGCTGGCGGTGAACGCTATGCACGAAGGCAAACTTCGTGGTTCTCGTTTGATGGTGTGCAAGGAACAGAGGGGGCGCGCCGCTCCTACAGCAACTGGAAAACACTCTCCCGGTAAAGCGATTTGTGTTTGAGTTTCCGCGCAACAGATTTATGTTTTCTCGGACATTCAAGTTACAGTGCCACGCTATCATATCTGTATGTCATGAGTGAGTCATGATTTAGGCTTTTTCTGGAGAATTTTAATTTGACAAATTCAATTAGTTCAGTAACGTTGCCCTACGCAGAGGGCCTGCGTCGTTGGGTATGCGTGGTTTAGAATAATGTTTGATGAAACAATGGTCCACACAGGATGCCTAAGCCAGATACTCTGCGACACGGCGCCCTAACGCTATTGGGTTAAAACCTCGCGGGCAAGCGAGGGCGTTGAGACGCTTGGCGTGTTTTTATTGGCCCTTACCGATGCGCAGTCAGGACACAGGCAAGAGCTTGTGTCGACGAGGAACGCATGCATAACACAGGCTTGTGAAAGCGACAGCGAGGGTGTCAAGGCACGCGGTGATGTACTCGCCCGTCACGCAACGCCTGATGCGCTACTGCGGCAGCTGGTGCACCGTTTCGACCGCCCTGCTTCGTCGAGGCGCACTCGTGGCTGGCGTTCGGGCTCAATTGGTGCCATTGCATTGAAGCGAGAAACTCTGGCCATTGTCTACGAAAGCCCAAGGTTTACTTGCCCCGAGAAAGGCCATGGGTAGACGCGCATAAGCAAGGAATATCAAGTAAGCAAAACTAAGCAAAAACGAAGTCTTACCTAAACCAAACAGTGCTTACGCATAGTAGACAATTACCTAAATTTCTCTAGATTGCTTTATTCTGGAGGGGAACATTTTGATGAGTAGAAAATTTTATCTCACATTAGAAATCTACTGTGAGTGCTTAAATGGGCAGTTACGCTATGAATGGAGCATAATAAAATGGGCAACCACGCGCACCATCACAAAACGCGGAGTTTAGTGTCGGCTCTGCTAGTGTGATTCGCGATATTCCTTCATGTTTTGTTCTGCTGATAAAAAACTTCCTCTTTCGTTTGAATGCCTCCATCAATTTTGAAACTTTGAACAAAATTAGCTGAGCACAAGAACTTCAAAGATGCAAAAGTAAACTACAGCTCTTCTGTTTTTGAAAGCTTCGGATCAGTGATGACTCCGAATAGAGCGCTGCATTGACGTAAAATTTCGGCATGGTCTCGGCCCGGGACTGCTTTATGATGCACGATACGTGATATGAAGTCCGCCAGGTGATATGAAGCCCTGGCCCAGGCGTTTATTAATAGGCTTAGCCAAATCCCACGTTTGCGTGGCCAGGCCCGGCCTGGAAGTAAAAAAACAATTATTTTTTTTAGAGGCCGTACCACATGTGTCCGCCTCACCTTCGCGGATTCTAATAAGCTGGAGTCTGTACACAAGAAAAGAATGAAACCTTTGTTTCTCCCTTGGGAACATCACTGATCTGGCCCATTGCCCACCTCTGCTGTTATTTCTCTTCGCTGGTGCGCATGCATTTACCTGAATCGTGTGATTCTCTCCTATATTGTCATTTAGCATGCGTAAATATATATATATATATATATATATATATATATATATATATATATATATATATATATATATATATATATATGCAGAAACAGGCGCATTCATGATTACACTCATGAATAAACGCACAAGTTCAAAGAGAGACCCGTTGCGTTAGTGCTCAAATAACGTAACAGTATCAAGCATACTAATAATGCAATCGCAAAAGCGGGAACGGGAAAATGGTTGCAAGGTGTTCTTTTTTTGCCTAATTCATTTTGCCTTACGCGGAAACAATCTTTGTTTTTGTGAAGAATACAGCAATGGACCCGTCACCCAGACTTGAAAAGTGGATGTCCAGCGAAGCTGCTGAGAACTAACACTGCAAATGATGAGAGGCTATGACATGGTTCATTGCTTTAGAGTAATTGCACTAACGGCAACTTAGTGTATTACTGGTTATGGGAGTAATAGTAATTTTGACAGCACACAACCGCCCATAGCAGTGCTGCAACATGAAAATTGGTTCCTACGCTGTTTATTTTACATACGAATGGCCAGGCACGTCCCTCCCATCGTCGCCAGCTGCCGTCGCTGCGGCAGCTTGTGCAACAGTAATCTGTACCGGACAACATTTACGAGGAGCACTGCGTGCTTGGCATTGTTATCAGGAGCACCTTATCATAAATTATGTGGTTCAGATGCTTGTTTCGTGCTTGTTCGTTATTAAAAGGCATTCTGTTGTTTACGTTGTATGCGTGATTCCAAAGAACGTATGCACTGTTGGCTTCACTTTGCTGAGTGCTTGAAGCCTGCTCCTGGCCCGCATTGCCACGACGATCCATCCACACTTTTGCTAACGACCACGGATAAGAATAAATTTGGCAGAGACATTTAAGAGTGCTCATCTGTGCAAATGGCAAAGGATTATAGTATAGCCCTCTTGGCGTAATAGTTCCGCGCAAACCCGCAAAGTGGAGACGAGTAAATAATGAAGAGGAAATTGGACATCCACCCAAAGGCTACAATGGAAACATACACGGGTTCCACGAAAGGAAAGCCTCGCGTTCGGCGCATGTGTAATTCTCTCGTGATCGTTTACTTCTCTCCGCTTTGCCGGTTTCAGCAGAACTCTTACTTGAAACTCTTGCCTTTGCTTCTAGTTGTTGATAAATTCGACATCGCCCTGCCACTACTGGCGGCGGCCCCGGAAATGCGGTGGTCCAGGGCTGACGTCTCGTGTGGGTTTCCTTTGCACAAATTATCTACATTTGGGTGGATGTGTAATTGTTTCTTTATTATAGTCCTTTTGGCGAAATGTTTTTCCGGTATTTCCGTGTCGACGCATGCTCTTTCACCTGCATCTTAACCGCGCCTCGGTAAGGCGAAATGAAAACCCGCCAAGCGTCTTATGAGGAAGCATTAGCTCGGGCCCAACTCCGACGCGGCCTCTTCAAATACATGTAAAACGCAGGAACATTTTTCTGAGATAAACCCTGGACCGATTTTAATGAAATTTGTTGAATTTGAGAGAGAAAGTAAAATTCTAGTGTCGAAGCGGAATTTTGATTCACGGCCTTGATTTTGTTAAAAAGATTTTCAAAATATTGAAAGCTTGAAAAAAAAATAGAAGCATGAATTTGATAAATTATTGGCTCTGCATCAAATGCAGGTATCGCGGTTATAAAAATGGTATCCACTAGATCATTGAAAGCGGACAAAGCTGATATGTCATTTTACATCTTACTTGAATTTCTCACGTTGTGTACAAGGGTTCCACAAAGCTGTATTTTCATATTACTAAATTTTTTGAGATTCATATGTAACAGAGTAATTTTGTCCGCTTTAGATGTACTTTTAGATACAATTCACGGAATTGTGATATTATTTTTTATTGCTGAGTTACGGAGTTGTAAACTTGATAGTTTCGTTTTCTGCTAATTTTTATTGAAAATTTGACGACATAAAAAAAAGTTCAAAACCAACAATCGCTGGATATTACGTCTCCTTTTTCTTTTAAATGCAGCAAACCTCGCCAAGTGAAGTGCAGTGGCTACCGAGAAAAACGAATTCTCCTTTTACATGTATTTATACAGAAGCACCGGAACTAAAGCTTCCTCTTAACGCCTTAACCGCTCAGTGGCTTTCAACTGTACAATAACGTTTTTTTATTATAGCGAAAGTCTAAGGCGCTTACGGTAATGGTGCCCTTGGCCAAACTGCATCGTGTCGAAAAGTGGCTGCCGACGCAGCGAGTGAGATTGCGTCAAGAAATGCTCGAATCGACGGAACATTTCTCAGACAGGTTCCTACAAACAAAGCAAATCAGTGGCTTTGAGAAGAAAATTTCGTACATTTCAGTCTGCATGTTAATCGAACTCAGGCCGCCGAGGTGCGAGACGAGCGCACTTCCCTGAAGCTGCGGGTGCTCCACGGTTCTCGCTAACTAAGGTTGTGGCCATTTATGCCTGACAGCACAAGCCACGTGGTCCCAGACACTTACTCGTGCCCCTACTCGCGCCTTCGTCGTCGTCTTCACCCGCGCCTGGCACCGATGCCGCTGTGTAATGCCAGCGTTGCAATACTGCCCCTGCCTCTGCGAAGGCACTGAAAGCACTGACCCATTACGAGTAATCGAGGCGATTTTGTTCAGTTCTCTCATGCGCGGTGATGAACAGTTGCCACAATTCTCCACAAATGTATCTTAATTCTGAAAAAAAGTGTTCCGGAGGTGCAATCAGGCATTCGCCTCAAATGTTTACCTAGGTTAAACACTCGCCTAATTTTATTTCATACACTCAGTTTATGCACCCATTCTACCCATTCTTCTACCCATTCGCTCGGTCGCCACGTGTACAACGACGCAAGCACTAGGCTACACGTTTAGTCTGCAACGTGACGCGCGCAATACGCACTTAGGCACACATTTAGTCAATTGGAAACTTGGAGCCGCCGTGGCACCGGGGAAGCGGGCTCGTCTCGCAACCTGGAGACCCGGGTTCAATTACCACCGAGACGAAAATTTGCCTAATATATACACGTGTATTTGTTTGTGGCGTGAGTGCGTTTCATTATATAACATATCGCTCAGCGCAGGATGTGCCTGCATTTGTGGGAAGTTTGTGCAATGTTATCGATGGTTCGACCCGCTGTTTGTTGTCACCAAACCTTGCGTAATCTGATTGCGCGACGTGAATGGTGTAGATGTTTCTGGAAGACACTCGGAAACAGCTATTACTCTGGAGCATCGGTGATTTATGCAAGAAACCTCACGCGCTTTACCCGCTTATTAGTTTTTCGACGATGGCTGACCAAGCTCGCCTCAATTGCTGTGTTTTGTGTAACTTTCTTTTGTGGGCACAAGTTCGCCCTATAGAACGTTACTTTCGTCATTCCCAGTCTCGCTCTTTTTTCACTGTCCCTACTACGTGAAATATAGTGGAAGTGCTGGTGCGTTCATGTACCGAACGCACACGCAAAGTCGTTATACAAGCCCGAACCATGAAAACAGCACCACTGTCGCCAAGGGCAAGCGAGCTAACCGCAGGCTACAAGGACTTCCCCCGGAGCACGGATGTTTTCCTCAGACGACCAGGATGATCGCTACCAATTAAATGACCGCAATGGCAGCACCAGTATCCCTTATGGAGAACCGAGAGAGCCACCTACCCTCCGTGGAGCTTCGTGGGAGGATCAGGAAACGTGGCTCCAAGCTTTCCGAAGGATCTTGGTTTTTAGCAACTGGACTTCGGAGGACAAGCTCCGCCACGTGTATTTCTCATTGTGAAATTCAGCGAAGACCTGGTTCGAGCACCGGGAGTCCACCCTCAAAACGTGGGACCTGTTCTTCAGTAACATCCTCAGGACCTTTACGAGCATCGCCCGGAAACGAACGGCCGAAGTTCTATTGAAAGCCCGTGTGCAGCTACCGAACGAGAACTCTGCCACATCTACGAAAGAAATAAGCCGCCTATTCCGCTACGTCAACACGGAAATGTGCAAGAAAAAGGAAGCCTGCCTACTCATGCGTGGCATGAAGGAGGAACATTTAAATTAAAAAATTAAATTATGGGGTTCTACGTGCCAAACCACTTTCTGGTTATGAGGCACGCCGTAGTGGAGCACTCCGGAAATTTCAACCACCTGGGCTTCTTTAACGTGCACCTAAATCTTAGTACACGGGTGTTTTAGCACTTCGCCCCAATCGAAATGCTGCCGCCGTGGTCGGCATTCGATCCCACGACCTCGTGCTCAGCACCTCAACACCATAGCCACTGAGCATCCACGGCGGGTAAGGAGGAACTTTTCGGCGGAATGATGTGAAGCCCACCAAAGACAGTCGAAGAGTTTCTTCGTGAGGCAACCAACATCGAGAAAACACTGTAAATACGGAACCCACAATTCGACCGAAGCACGAACTCAACAAACTACGCCGGAGTACAATCACTGGCCACCGGCGACCTGTGTGAAACGATAAGAATGGTTGTGGGGAAGGATCTTCAGAAGTTGTTCCCTTCATCGCAGCCTCAAGTGGCATCGATTGCCGAAGATGCACGTTAGGAGTTGCAAAAATAACTCGTACTCCCTGAGGCGATGAAGGCTCAGCCGCAAGCGATCACATACGACGCCGTAGCCCGCCGTCACGTTCCCCCTCCGCGCCCTTTGCAGGGCTCGGTGAAACCACACTTCCGTCGTCCACTACAGCCGCTGCCAGTACACCAACCCATCGTCCCGCGCAGCATTCCAAGGAAGACTGACGTTGGGCGCGCCCCTGACCACAGTCCGCTTTGATATCACTTCGCGGAAACCACGACACCTACCGCCGATGCAATTACCGAGAGAAGGGCTGCGAGGGTTCGCCGTCAACGCACCGTGCCCGCAGCAAGGCGAACAGCTTCGTGAGATCGCCGAATATCTCGCTGCCACAGAGTGGAGCCAGACGCTTGTCTGGAAGCCCATATCTGGAAAGCGAAAAAGCAGCAACCGATGAAGGTGCGGTTGCTGTTCGTCCAAACGACGAAGATCCTCCGTCGCCGGCGAAGAGGCCGAAGAGACTATCTAGGTGATATAACAACACTCCGGCATCCCGACGAAGCGTGGAAGCAAACAATGCACCGACCAAGCACCAGATGCCGCGACGTACCAGCCACACGTCAACGCGAAGCAGCGGTGATCCGAAATCAAGACCTGACTGCAGCGCAACAACAAAAAAAAGAGCCACCGACTTCGATGTGTTGTTTGGCGGCCACGCAGTTACCGTTTTAGTAGACAGAGGCGGCGACAACTCCGTCATGAATGGATCAGCCGCCCCCAAGTTGGAGAAAGTGAAGACTGTTTGGAAGGCCGCCGAATTCGGACCGCTGCAGGACAGTTAACAGTACCGACTGAAATTTGCCCGGCAAGAATTACCGTGACTGACCTTCTTTTGTTTTAGTATTCTTTATTTCTAGGCTTCTTTGGGCCCGTGATGTCTCGTTGATATGTCGTCAAGATATTCTCTCCGGCGCCTCTGTCATTGGCGGAGGATATACATCCGTTCGACCAACAGTAGCCGTACCTCCGTAGGTTGCTACATTTAGTTTTCAAGATATGGACTTGCAGACCTGCCCCCGCCAGGGCGAGCGCATTGGCGTTGCGGTGACAGGTAGCCATCTGTTGACGGTGAACGGGACAGGCGGCGATGTAATCGTTGATATCGCGAGGACATTCACTTTGCGACGGGCGCGACGCGTTCACTGCGAACTTTGTATTCCCATCTCGAGGTATGGTACAGGCGGTAGACGCGCCCGCGCAATGATAACAAAGGGGACGGTGGTCGGGAGCGGGCCAATTGTCAGCCATCCTTGGATAGTTGCGCCCGGTGGAGGAAGGGCGAGCTGACGACGGCGGCAGCGGAGTAAGGAACTGTGGCGTTACGGGGCTATGGCACGGGTGCAGAGGGGGACCTTGACGGTGGGCAACGAAGGCGTAGGTCATCGCCTGCAACACAGGAGGCGGCCATTCAGACTGCACTTAGAAACTTGTAGTGATTGACGTAAATCATCTTTTACCGTGTGAGTGACAAAGGCCAGCTGACGTTCAGACGAAGGAAAGATCTTGCGCACTTCTTTGGGTACGATGACTTTGACGGTCGCCCAGAGGTTGGCGTTTAACATTTGTGAAGCAGTCAAAAGTGTTCAGAGATGACGAGTACACCTGTCAATTATATCCAAAATCACGGAACTCAGACACAATGATGTAACAAGCATGATATTCACGTGTGCTATTTGTCAAGCATTAGTTAAGCATTTTTCGCCTGGAACGTGTACTTGTGCCAAGAAAAAAGATTAACCACTGACGTTTCCATGCTTTTTGCACAAGTTGAATCTCAGAATATATAATTAAATTTATTCGTGTATTGATGTAGAGTGCGTATATATATACACATATATATATATATATATATATATATATATATATATATATATATATATATATATATATATATATATATATATATATATATATATATATATATATATATATATATATATATATACTTTAGAGAAATTCTTCAGGCTACGTTTCAAATGTAAGGAACTTGAGCGATGCCACAAGGCAAAGAGAGGTATTTAATTTCAACAGTTTGGAACGGTGGATCCATCTTCATTTGGGTTTACAAGAAAATTGAAGTTCGGCACTCGTAGTGAAGACAGCAGACTTGGTGCCCAGTCGCTCTCAGATTCATCAAATCGAAAGAGGCAGTTGTGACAGTCATTGACTCTTTTTCAGTGCTTTGGGAGATTTACAGCTGCCTTGTTCACAACGATGCAGAGCAAAAAGAAACTGGAGCCCCACATATGTAGGGCAAGGAGGCCAGTTAATAAAAAAAGACAAGAAAAGGAAGAAAGAGCAAGAGGGAGACACAAGTTGGAGAGGGCAAGGGGCGGAGAGTAGCGCTAGCTAGGTTCCTGTTGACACGAGGCAAGGAGGGAGAAAATGGTCGCTGCGCAGTACCAGTGCCCGTGGCGTTAAGCACTCTTCATATGTGGGCTGATCATGAAGATGTTGCAATACTGGGCCGAGTGGCGAGGGAGGTCAAGCAGGCATTAGGAACTCCCAATAGGTTTGCTGATCCTAAAAATCGTGCAATGCCGGGCCGGCCTATGGCGGAGGTGCAGGTCACCACTCAGGGGCCCACGTACACAGCTTCGCTGGTCTACCCTCACATAGTGGGAAGGCACTGAGTTTCTTTTCATTTGATTTGGTGCTTTAAATTCTTCCTTATAGCTTAAAAGTATTCAATCAGCTGTGTTTACTCTATCATAACCATTAAATGTCTTCGCAAATTGCGCATTTTTGTGAAGATACAAGGCATTGCACGCTTCCCATGGCCTGTTTGCGGAGCTCATGAAAGAATATTTATACATTAAAATGCGTCTTTTTTTCGACAGTCATACCCCGAAACAAAGCATTGTAGGTCTGAGATTGTGACTGAGTTCAGTGTACTTTTGAAGGCGATTCTGTATGACTTTCTCACACAATTTGTGTATGCAGAGGTTAGCGAAGTAGAAAAGAAAGGCCTCGATTACGTTTTTTCTGGTTTAAGGGTAGTTTTGATATTTGCTTTTTTTCCGATCGAAATGTACGTCACCTTGTTCTCAGCAATGTTGGCTGAGGCAGTCGGTAATATAGTCCAACGGATCGTCACGGTGGTTCCCAAGCATTGTGCTTATAATTATGTCTTGCCTGTGTGCCGTGCTTCTTTTGCTGCTTGTGTAGGCGGCAGACTTTTGCTTTTGTGAGCGGCGCATTGAAATCTATGTTGGGTGTTCTAGTATACTAAGTATTACAAGGCGGGCGAAGTTGGTATCCTCTATAGCATGTCACACTAAGGCTCGGGTCACCTCCTGGTCCATACCCGCAAACTTGTCCAACATTCCTTGTAGTGTCAGAGTCATAGCCGTTATAGATTTGTCTCGTTCTAACATGTTACGCACGGCTTCCACGTTTGTGCTGCGCCTAAAGTTTCTTGTAGACAACTAGAGAGTTGTACTCGAACTTCTGTACCTAGCTGGGCTGCATAAACATTTGTTTCCTCTGAGACGGCGGCTATCCTGCATATCTGGGTGCAATTGAGGCGTTGTTCTTTCTACCATCTCAGAGAACTTTTACTGCTGTTAGACCGTTCACTCTTTCCTCCGCTCATGTGCAAATCTGCGCACATGTGTGAAGTTCTTCAGTGGCATCTGGAGATTCACACCTTTCCCTTCCCTTACCTCATCAACCACATTCATTCCTGCATTTACCTTTCTCCCTCTTGTAAATTTTGTATCAGAGCAGGCATAAAACACATAATCTGGTGGTGTAGGCATCCCCTTTCCTGTTTCCTCATATAATTAGTATCTAGTGAGGAGCAGGGAGACGCTGCCTTGCACAGCTCGAGGCTTGACATTCAGGAGGCCATACTGGAATTGGCTGAGATGGTAGAGGAGGCCAACTTTCAGTAGTTTCTGCCCCCGCCCTCTATCCCATTTTCCCCTTCCCTTTAATGTAGCATAAATCTTTTCATTCATTCATTCATTCATTCATTCATTCATTCATTCATTCATTCCTACAAATGGCGTAAGTGGCGGTATGCTGCAGGTGGTTCTATGGTGCGCGCGACCTTTTTTGAACTTTGCTCATGGGCCTCCTTTATGCCTTGAGTCAATTCCTCGACATTGCTCGGAACGTGGTCAGATAGAGGACCGGAGCGCAAGGCAGCCCAGTTCCTTAGGTCACACTCACCCACTACTCTGCGGAACTTGGGAGAATTTATGGATACAATGAGATTTTAATGGTCGATTCCTAATTCTCTTCTAATTTGTTCGAAGGTGTTGTAAGTGCAGGTGAGATCCGTAATTGTGTCTCTAACTATATTGTTGCCAAATGTGAGGGTGCTGTCAGTAGGGTAACTTATTGTAGTCTCTTTTAGACGAGTCCCTAGGGTAGCCCAATGTTGTGTGCGGAGCGTTAAGATCTCCGACCAGCACTAGTTGGTCTTTAGTACCCGCAATTATTTTAGCAAAGGTGAGGTGGGTAGTGAAGTCTGGCTCCTTGTCGTTTCTGAGACTGTGCATATTTAGAGTGACTGCATGCGTTTTGTCTCTTTTTGGGACGTAACAACAATTGTGTGTGCTTAGAATATCTACTGTCTTGGAAATATTGAATTGTGGCAGTTATACTTTTATACACTTGCGTTGCGACGCGAGGATATTTTGAATTAAAGAGCATATCGTACCCCAAGAGTTTTTCCACGTGGGGGCATATATTCTTGTGAGCAAATTTTGTCTGGTACTCTTTGGGGATTCTGTACAAAATGTTGGAGGGCTGCTGCTCGCTTGTGCAATGTCTGAAATTTCCACTGTCAAATCTCAATTTCTTATGTAGAATTTGTTAAATGTGCCAATAGGCAGGAGCTTTGGGGTTGAACAAAAGGCCTGAATCCGTGCGCTTACGTATGTCACGTCGTGCGGTCAAATATGTTTCCTGAAGAATGTATCATTGGTGTTGGATTTCTTGTTCCATTTGACACATTTGCCACATATGTTGCTCTATGCTTTGCAACATGGCATCCATGCTTGATGGGCGTGCGGTGGGTTCTGGTAGGGTAGGGTTAGCTGCTGCATGCAGTTTGCTAAGCCTCGCACGGGGAGCAGTATGTTGTTGCTGCAATGTGTTGTGGGTTTCATTGAGCTGTCTATTCTCGAATATGGTTATTAGATAATCTGGATGCTCATTAATATGAGTAGTGGGATATACAGCTTGGGCTAACGTTGCATGTTGTCTCCCGGGTTGCACCGGAGGCATCCTTTAGCTTCGGTTTCATCGGCAGCTGCTGCGGCTCCAAGGCTCTTAATAAGGGGACCACGACTTCATCGAGATCTCGCGTACAAAAGTGAACCACCTAGGGCCTTGCTTTTACCGGGGTGCTAGGGCTTTACAACTTGGTCTAGGTTGTACAAGGGTGGCCGGTTTCTTGGCGACAGGCTTGTGGCGATGTTTAAATTCCTTGGCGCCAGTAGCTTTGGCTTCCCCAAAGGCGGCGCATTTCAGGATGTAGTCGTGCCTTTCCTTTGGATCTTGGGAGCCCCATGTGTGGCAGACCATTATGTGAGCGGTGTGGCAGACATCGCAGCGGTGGCCGGTGCGGTAGCCTACGCGCCATATTTGTAACGTTTCCTTGTAGGGGTACCAGGGCCTCTTCACTCCGTAGCGGCATTCATATTTGGGCATTTACTCTCTGCTGAAGCTAAGCACAAAAGTATTGATGTTGCCCAGCACCCGAGCCTGAAAAATCTCTAGCCCTTGAGTACGTATGTACAAGTGGTCCATGAACTCTTCGGTGTATGTCTTGTGCTCCATTCCGTGAACTATACGGCACGCGAAACTCCATCTGCAGCCGCCAGGTACGTATTAACCTGGTGAAGTGTTCCCTTAGCATGATGCTAAATGAAGTGTCTTACACGGTCAGCGAATTTCTGGCGAGGTGTAGAAGGAATTATATGCTTGATCCCAGCCTAGCGTGACCAGGAATTGCGCATCCGTGCCTTAGCCTTAACAGGGTATCACCATGGCTTTGCTAATTTGTTGCCTAATCAAGTCTTGACACGAAGTCCCTTGAAAGGTCGTAACACAATCTTCAAATCATTCTTAGGCAGCGGTGGCAACCCACAATATTTAGAGTGTGGCCCCGGTGTCTACGAAGTATTCGGATGCCGTTGCTTGGCGGGTCGGTAAATAGGGGTCCTGGCTGTGGTAACTGCTTCTGCGCTCGTCAACTTCTGTCATCGAGTCAGGTTTATTTGCCAGTTGGTGTACGGGTCGACCACTGCTGACGTTGCGTGGTCGGACGTGGTTGCATTCTGGCTGATCGTAAAAAAATCCATGGCTTATGTCTCTTGTAATTCCAACAAAGTGGGCTCGGTACATGGTGCACCACTCATAGAGGGAAGGTTGAGGCTCCAGTGAAACCCAACAGTCCGTTAGGAGGCCGCCTTATGGCTTCTCGGCAATTTGTGCCTAGGCCAATCCGCTGCCGCTGAGGTGACTGTGTGAGACTTAGTTCAACCTAGTCTAGCAGAGAAGTTTCGAAGTCTTTTACTGAAAAATATTTGGCACACACAGCCAAAATCACGCTAAGGCCGTGCAAAAATGCCTCACAGATGCTCTGAACACGAAAAGTCAAATGCGAACTCGAGGTAACTGGATGAAAAAGCCGAAAGTTGGCAATGTCGCGTCTCTGAAACGTAAACCGGACGTCTCTCGCTCGACTCTCGTTTTTCCTTGTGCTTTAACGCAGCAGTGCCCGCTGTGCATGTTGACGGCATCCATACGTTTGCCTGTAACCTGCGTTCGCGAAGTGAACCATCCCTGTAAATTTTACCTACAAGCCCACATGCCCGTTAGTGAAATCGCTGATGCCTCTGTTCCTGAGAGGGAAGCGAGTACCCGAGGAAGAAGGCGCCTTGCGGTGGGAAAAGTTGTGCGCCGGGGCACGAGGCCTCGCGCCGTCGAGATGAACGTAGCGACCGTTTTGTCATTCGCTTGAGTCACAACGCAGCAAAACGTCAATATGACGTGGAACGAATTCCTGTGTATGGGAGTGCATACAACAATGCTTTACGACTACGTTTAACTGATAATAATGAGTATCCTACGCATCACATGGCCTGCACAGCTCCATTTTTTTCTCTTAGCGTCAATCAGAATATCAACTATGTCCTTTTGCACCCTGATCCATGCAGCTCTCTTCCTTTGCCGTAGCGTTACAGCAAGCAGTCCTTCTTTCGTGGCTCTTTGCGCGGTCTTGAACTTGCTCTCGAACTTCTTTGTCAACCTACAAGTTTCTGCCCCCTATGTTAGCACGGGTAGAATGCATGTATTGTACATCTTTCTTTTCAATGAAACTGGTAAGCTCCCAGTCAAGATCTATTTATGTTTGCTGAATGCGCCCCAGTTCATGCTGGTTCTTCTGTAAATTTTCTTCTCCTGGTTAGGGTCCCCTGTAAGTAGTTGAGCTAGATAAACGTACTCCTTCACAGGCTCTAGAGGCTCACTAGCGATCTTGAACTCTTGTTCCACTGCCATAGGATTGACAACTGTAGGAGGACACGCGTAATATGTTTAACGGGTGGGCCATAAGAGATACAGAATGGGTGCCAATAGAAGGGAAGTGCAGTCGAGACAGCAGAAAAATGTGTAGGGTGAAGAAATTAAGAAATTTGCAGGCATAAGCTGGAATCAGTTGGAGCAGGACTTGGGCTAATGGGAGACTGCAGGGAGAGGCCTTCGTCCTGTAGACGACATAAAATAGGCTGATGGTGATGATGATCTTTAAATATGACTGTTCGTCACCTACAGTTACAGTCGACATAAAAAGTAGGCCCCTACAATCTACGCAACAAGTAATTTTACCATCTTCCCGCAAGGAAACGAAAGCCTATGTAAGACAGCAGATTAAAAGACGTCATTTAGTTGCCGCAACAGTTACTACAAAAAGAAAGCAGATAATGCAGTTGCCACAACAAGTCACTGTGCCACTACACTAGAAAACAGTACAGTAAAGTCCTGGCGCCGACATCTCTGTGCCACACTCCGTCGTTACCCTTGCCGTGAATTGGGCGTGTCTCCCAGTTATCAATTTTGGCTTGACATAGCAAATGTTACCTGAAGGCATAGCAGTGGCCTACCCCCGGTGAGTGACAGACAACGACATCACTGCTTTTGCAGCCGACGCGCCTCCAGATCCTTCCGATTATCCGCAGGACGCCTTGAACCTCAGCGGCTCATTACGTCCCATGGTAGCTCCATACCTCGTACCAGGCCAAGCAGCCACCCTATATCACATTTTGATTTGCTACCGCGACGTCTTTGACATTGCCAATCGCCCACTTGGTCATAATAATAATATATGGGGTTTTACGTGCCAAAACCACTTTCTGATTATGAGGCACGCCGTAGTGGGGGACCCCGGAAATTTTGACCACCTGGGGTTCTTTAACGTGCACCTAAATCTAAGTACACGGGTGTTTGCGCATTTCGCCCCCATCGAAATGCGGCCGCCGTGGCCGGGATTCGATCCCGCGACCTCGTGCTCAGCAGCCCAACACCATAGCCACTGAGCAACCACGGCGGGTGCCCACTTGGTCAGACGTCCCTCGTTAAGCATCGGATCAACATTGGTGATGTTGTTCCCTTTCACCGCAGACCATATTGCGTGTCCACGGCAGAGCGACAAGTTATTCAACAGGAAATAAACAAGATGCTCGCCAGAGGCATTGCTGAACCCTCGTCGAGTGCCTGGGTGTCGCCGGTCGTGCTCGTTAAAAAGAAGATCACACGTGGCGTTCCTGCGTTGATTACCGCCACCTAAATGGAATCACTAAAAAGGACGTTTACCCATTACCACGGATGGACAACACTCTTGACTTTCTTCACGGTGCCAAATACTTTACGTCTATCGACTTTTCACCTGGTTATAGGCAGATTTCCCTCGATGAGCAACTTCAAGAAAAGACCGCTTTGGTCACTCCAGAGGGCCTCTATCAATTCAACATTGCGCCGTTAGGTTTATGCTAATACCCCGCCACGTTCTAACGGATGATGGACTCTTTGCTTCAAGGTTTGAAATGGTCAACTTGCCTATGTTACCTTGACCACTGTCCTTGTGTTTTCTCCCACATTTCAGACACACCTTGAGCGTGTCGCAGCTATCCTTGACGTCTTTTGCAAGGCTGGGCTCCAATTAAACTAATCGAAGTGCCACTTCGGGCGCCGACAGGTTACAGTGCTAGGCCATCTCGTCGATACTTCCGCAGTACTACCCACCCCGGAGAAGGTTCAAGCAGTAAAGGCTTTTCCTGTACCTCAGTCTGTCAATGACGTCCGGAGTTTTGTGGGGCTCTGATCTTGTATCTGAAGGTTCGTAAAAGATTTCGCAGCAATCGCTCGACCACTCATTGAACTTCTGAAGAAACACGTGCCTTTTACGTGGGGTTCCCCTCAGGCAGCCACATTTTCACTCCTTATCACGATTCTAGCCAATCGACCGGTCTTGGCCCACATTGACCCGTCCGCAACTACAGAGGTCCGAACCGATGCCAGTGATCATGGGATCGGTGCCATCTTATCACTACGCCATTACGGCCACCACCACGTTATAGCCTACACTAGCCGGCTCCTGACAACTGCAGTGCGCAACTATTCGATGACCAAGCGTGAATGTCTTGCTGTCGTCAGGGCTGTTTCAAAGTTCCAACCATATTTATGTGACAAGCCCTTCTCAGTAATCACAGGCCATCATGTTGGCTTTCACCGCTCAAAGATCCTCCTGGCCGGCTCAGTCGTCGGGCCCTCCGACTACAAGAATATCCCTACACAATGACTTACAAGTCGGGACGCCAACACCAGGACGCAGATTGCCTCTATCGCTACCCAGTCGAAGACGTGACCTCGGTGTCTGATACTGACACCGACACCTGTGTTCTCTTCGTTTTTCCACTGCTCCATGTCGCCGACGAGCAACACCGTGACCCGTTCTGCGTATCATCATTGACCGCCTTGAATCGTCACTTGCCGACAGTTCTCTTCGCTTATTCACACTTCAAGATGGCGTACTCTACCGCCACAACGTTCACCCCGACGGCCCTGCATTACTCCTTGTGATCCCTAAACACCTTCGCTCGGCTGTTCTCCATGAACTTGACGACCTCCCTACTGCCGGATACCTTGGTGTGTCACGTACCAATGACCGGATCCACCGACGCTTCCTTTGGCCAGGGCTTGCTCGCTCCGTTCGAAGATACGTAGCTGAGTGTGAGAAATTCCAGTGACGCAAGACGCCCTCGACGCTCCCTGCTGGTTGCCTCCAACCACTCGACATTCCCGCGGAACCATTCTTTCGTGTTTGTTTGTACTTACTTCGCCCTTTTCCTCTTTCCACCTCTTAGGACAGGTGGATCGCTGTGTCAACGGATTTCGCCACGCGATACGCCATCACCCGAGCGCTTCCTACAAGTTGCGCCACAGATGTCGCCGATTTCCTTCTACTAGTTAAATCAGTAGTTAAGCTAGTTAAGGTTAAGCAGGAGTGATTAAGGGCAGATAAAATGATGACGACGTTAAAGAAAATTGGCATAATGCATGTTAGTTACCTTAATAAATAATATTTAGTCTGCATTATTTACACTAAATAATAATCAAGGTTATTTAGGAATAATTAGACATAATTACGATTTAATAACATTAAATTGCTTAAGGCAGATAAGCATTACTGAGGAATATTACAATGACTTAAACTGAATTAAGAATCCTTACTCTAATAAATAGTTATTGTTTTGCCACACAAACAAAAGAAGCCGAGAAAACGTAGCCATCATACCATAAGAGACGTATAAGCGCAAGATGACCGACTTAAAAACATGCTTGTGCACTACCTGACAAATTAAGGGCAAATTGAATTTCGGCAGTAATGTTTCCAGGCAAGCGTAATTCAGGCTTCTCGCGACCTTTCAACTTCCATTTGGGAACAACGCATTCGCCGCTGTTGATACTCCCATAGCATGTCGGTGAGGCGTTCGGCACCGGCGACGTGAATGCGCTTTCAGTGTCTGTAATATTTATATACCATAGCAGCTACGAGGGGGGGGGGGAAATGAATAATGGACGAGTGTTTATTGCAGTGCATTGGTAGGAATCATTCACTGTTTTCCGATGCCGATGGCAATATTTTGCGAAACCGGCATTGTGAATTACCAATAAGTTTGGGTCATGAAAATTTGCAACCGTAGTGGATATTATATGTGCAAGTACTTTTTTGCTGCTTGTGAAAAGTATGAGATGTCAATGTGCAGGTGATGTCTTGTTGCTTTCTTCCTGTTGCATAAAGTTCTCTGTTCCAACTTTTATTAGTACTGATGACTAGATGTGTCAAGTAACTATTCACCACCCACCTCTGCTCATGTGACATTTTATACATGTCGTGTAATCCATGTAATTAAGGACACAGGGTTGGTATATTTCACTTTCAGGAGCTCAGCATTCCCTATGAAGCTGCGAAAAAAGACGCCAGTGAACCAGTGGATGCTACGGCCACTTCTTACGGTGAAACTATGCGAAGAACAGCAGCATTCAAATCGGATATGTGGATGTTTCGTCGTGAGGACACAAACAAGTTAGACAACTTGGTGGACATCTCCCAGTCTGCTAACACCAGGTGCATCCATGATGCCGGTTACGATTCCAACATCCGCATGCAGATGGCATTTCTGGACGCCCTAGATTATGAGATAAACAACCCTCTGAAGCCAATCTATGTGAGTATGGGTTTTGTACGTCACAAGGAGGAATACTCGTACACCCAGCCAAGGGCCACCCAACCAAGTCACATATATGTCAGCCTATTTAGTGCGTCGCGGAGCTTTGGAGACCTAGGAAAGAAAGTTAAGCTGAAAGGCAACTTTTATTCCCTTATTTATACACATGTAAAATGCTGAAAGGTATTTATGAGATAGCCGTTGAACCATTCTGATATTGTTCATTGCATTAAAGAAAGGAAGGCTTCTGCATGTCTTCTGTGAGAAAATGGATTCTATTTGATCAAATAAACGCAGTAAGACCTCACTCATTTCTCTGTCACACCTAGAAAAAGTGTGGCGAGCGTACAAGTTTATTCACGAGAAAAACACTATATCAAGCTTTAGGTTCAGGACATCGCAATTTGTGTTCTAGGGATAAAGTTGTTCTTACCGCAGTTGTTATACCATACAAATGACACTCATGCACTAATAAGGGAACTCTACGGAACACATGTTATCCAGATCTTTTCAAAAAATCAAGAAAAGAAGCTAGCATGAAACTAATACGAAAAGAGATAAATGAAAATATGCCTAATATTCGAAAAAAAACCACAACATTAGATAAATGCGCACATTTTCAGCACCATGCCTCGAAGAATGAGGATTTTGATTTGTTTTATCTATAACGCACACCTTCCCTTAAGAATAAATGAGTATTACGATTACAATTTCTCAACAGTGAAAGAAATCGTTACGACGAGAATGGTTGTGCATCATCTGATTTGTAAGTATACTGTGGAACTGAATAGGATACTTCTTTGCGCGCTGCTACTTGCGCTGCCAGGAACGTAATGCCCTAAAATGAAGCTTTACGGAAGGCCGTTTACCGCCAAAGTACGCAGAACGTTGTAGCTGGCGTGTAGTCAGTTCTGCTTGTGTCGGTGTTTCTAGCGGTAAATACGGCGCGAAAGACAAACATTGTGAAAGATGTCGTTCGACGTAGGAATAGTAACCAAATACTATCCCCTCCACAATCTCTCGAGAGACGTCATGTTTGCTATAACGTGCTAACATGGCCTGGTTGGCACATGTTTGAAGAAAATGAGTAACAGCGCTGGACAACGGGACGTGACTGAGGCAGATTAAGCACTGACTTCGGATTGTTATTTTATTGCGCACGCAGCAATATATACAGGTGCTCGAATAGGCAGGAGAAAGGAGAACTACTCATAGTAGGGACACGTTATCAGGAAGATAGCGACGGCGGAAAACGCAAAAGCAGCACAACTAAATGGTCGCCATTATCCACGTGCAAAATACTCGCGTTTCTGCGTGAGGAGCAATATCAAAGGTACACTCACGCACATATCGTCATTTTTGTTGATGCAAAATGCCTCATATATCACACTATCCACCACAGCATCTGAGTATTTTGCATTTGTAGAACAATAAACGACAACCACAACGGGAGCTATGCACGGCAAGGTGGGTGCCAACGTACCTCTTCATTAAATTTGAATGTTCACTTCGGCATTCATTAATGCAACGGCCGGTTTGGCCGGTATAGCAAAGACCACACGAGAGCGAAATCTTGTACACTAGGTCAGGGCAGTAATAAACACGCTTTTTAGTTAGTTTTTTATCACACGTGTGAGGTCCCGTGTCTTCAATTTTTAGCATATACTGGAGAAGTTGCACTTTTTCGAAGAAACAACTATTACGGCTTCCTTATGTGCTATCATTTTATACGAGACACTTGGCGGGTGCAAATAAGGCATGAACGCGGTCCTTCAATGCGAAATTTTCTTTCTTTTATTGTTACATTTCTCATGTCTTGGCAGTTTAAAGTCTCTTAATGTCATTCGGCAATGGTGGACTGGAAACCGTCCGGATAGCCTGCAATTAGCAGTCTTAGCACCTCGGCATCAAAACTGCCGCGCATGGTGCGAAAGCACGACCGTGACAAGGCAGCCCATAAACAAGATTTGGCAATCGCACGCTCCGCAAGTTTTGAATGCGCTGAGCTGTGAGGTAGGAGGCTCTTATAGAAGCCGGGGGTGGGGCGGGGGGGGGGGGGTGCATGCTGCCACCACACATGGTCGGATAAAAGCAGCTCAAGGTAAAGCAAGGGAAGTTTGTTATTACAGGGATGTTCAATAGTTATAGTTTCTTCCCACACGAACAAAACAAGTCAACAATTTGTCCAACGCAAAGCTGAGTGTCACAGGTGTTAGATCGTAAAAACTTGTCTAAAAATCTGAAAAGTTTTACAGCGGTTGTTTGTTGCAGGCATTCCATGAAGCTACAATAACTAGCTACGTCATAACTTAGTCACTAAGAGTGGGGGCAAGACACGAGCCCATTCATATACACGATCTTTTTGCATAAAATGTTATGTATTGCCCTTTATGTACTACGTGGAACCTAAATAAAATTGAGGAATTTGTAAGAAGTTTCAAATACTGATTACCCAAGAGTCCTGAAAACGGACGCACGCACAGGGGTCGATATACTCTAGAAGGATCGACATTTGGGCGAGTTGGTTGATATGGTCAAGATGGTCGATATACTCGCTCACCTTAGCGCATACTTGGTCCAGCCACAATGAATAATATTTTTTTTTCCCATGGACTGAAAAGCACCTCATTTCTGGCGAACACTCGTGCTGAACACAGAGTCCTACACTTCTTGTACCTTACTGATAAGGCAAGGGTATTCCACATCCAGGCCGAAGAGGGAGCACTGTAGGTACGTTTCCCGAAGTCGCGGCCAAGTGCCTTGCTCCTAAGCGATGATGTGGAAAGGAAGTTCTGCTTTGAGAGCCTTCGCCGAGAGAAAGACTGATAGGTTCACGCATTTTGTCGACCGCACTGAAGACGCTGGCTTTCAAATGCAGTCCCTTCGCGAAGTTTGGCAGCAGCCGCCTACACTCTTGAAGGCTTAACGTTGGGTACTAGGAAGTTGCTTTAACAGGCCGCGTCAGACTACTCGTTGTAGACGACAGTGGGTGCAAATACATGTTCGTTACCGATGTTTCATTGCGAAAATTCGTGCGACCCACCTAATTTTCAGCTTCTCTGGATTCACGTACAGTTGTGATCAAACGTTTGGGCACCATATCACCACTAAAAAATTAAAATATATTCTAGCGAAGCTCCGCGGCCTGAATATGATTTAATACAGTGTATTGGTCAAACGCGTACCTACGTTCGCGCTCTTGATTTCAGCCGGAGCGCCCAGGCTGTGATAGCAAAAAGTCACGGCATCTTTGATCCCCAACATTGCATCGCAACTGTGCACCGCATGATAGCTGCGATGAATATAAAAGCGGAACAATGAAGCTCATATCCTCCTATATGCAGCTGCCTTTTTTCTAAGAGAGCTGGGCGCTTCAGCTCCAGACATCGTGAGGTTGCGGGTAATCTTCTGCGTTACGAGTATTAACTTTTGCTCGAAAGCCACGAACTTGTTCACGATGGTTATTCAGGTCGAATAAAAATTCGCAGTTCCGGCTGAAAGGCGAAGCACCGATTGCGATAGCAAATTAGTAGATAGCGGTACGAAGCAAGGATGGTAATTTTATCGGTGACATAGACTGGTAAAAAATCGCCCACTAGTTAAACTAACAATGATAGAATGTGTAAGCGTGACTCAACGAGGACGTAACATGAAACAGACACGCAGAGTCAGCGCTGTCTTTGTCTACCTGCTTCTTTCTACGTCCTTGTTTAGTCGCGCTTACACATTATATAATGGGTCCCAATCCCCTAGCCCGCCAACGTGTTTTAACTTAATTAACCAGCACAGTGTAACGCGCGCACAGCCAAACATGAATACATCTCGCTCGATGAGCGCGGAAACTCGCTGTCAAAATTCTGGAGTGAGGAATCGCGACAACAGCAAGCGCATTGACCTTCGTGCATCTCTCGCTTCAACGCGAACAAGACGTCGAAAGTGCAGCGCACACAAAACTACCGGCACTACGCGCACTCTACAAACATCGCAGATCGCTTTGAACATGACGGCCGCGCGGTAGTACACTTTGGCCACGTCGCAGATCGGTTTCAGCACACACGAGCGCCGGCAACACGTCCCTACGGCGTCCGCCAAAGGCATCTACGACGGCACATCTTATGTTGCTGTAGAGCAAGCTGAGCAAGGACAACAGAAAGGCACATCTGACACACACCGTGCTGTGTGTGTCAGATGTGCCTTTTTGTTGTCCTTGTTCAGCTTACCCTACAACATAATAAGATAAGCCGAACAAACAAGCCCCTATAGCTACCTTTCTCTACTACAGCGTTTGCGTTTCGTGTGGCCAACGTGGACGCCGCGGTTGCCTTCACTCTGTACGGAGTGGCGGGGGAGGAGGGCATACACTCGCCCCCCTCCTTGCACACACAAGATACGGCGCGCACCAAACCGCCTTCGTGCTTTGCTAGCGCGACACCACATCGCCGGATCAAACCAACTTGCGAGAGGGGTGAGCCAAGAGCAAGCTTTTGCCCACACCTACAGCATACGGCACGCGGACGCTATGTAATTGCACTGATATTTCATGCAGATAACAACAGAAACCGAAAATGACGCAGTAAAAATAATGAATTCTGGTGTTTGACGTGCCGAAATCGTTACTCGATGCTGCTGCAAGCCGTAGTGGAGGACTCTGGATTATTTTGAACAATTGTTGATTTTTACAGTGCACCCAATCCAGGCCATACGGGCGTTCTGGCAATTCACCCTGGTTTACACGCAGCCGCCACGGCTGAAATTGGATGCTGCGTCCTTAGGCTTAGCAACGCTGCGTTATATCGACTGAGTCACCTCGACGAGTAACGGGGCACAAATAGCGAAAAGGACGCGGAATTCGAGTCAATCACTTGACGTACAGGAGTACTTCTAGCTGGGCTTGTTGGTGCATATGCAGTAAATATATTTAAGTACAACGTAGAACACGAACGTCCCGTCTCGTTTCTTCGCCCGTGTTCCAGCTTGCTCCATTTTATTGCCGTACCAACTATACCGACACTCCAGACGCATTTCTGCCGTTGCCGTCGCCGTGAGGTTGAGCATACACTCCAAGGGCGATAAAATCGCCACCGCACGCCGCATCTTTATGCGCAAGTCCAATCTTCCGAGGGTCAGCTGATGGTCACAGCTCCATCTCGCGCGCTCGAAAGAGGAAAGCAGGGACGGTTGCCAGATGTCAACAATAAAAAAAAGCCAAATGATCTCAAAATCAATACTTTCACGTATTTGAAAGCTGCTTGACTACAACACAGAAGGGGAAGAACCACGCAGCAAGAAGTGAATTTACCTTCGTGCGCCTCTCACTTCAACGCGAAAGAAACGTCGAATTCACAGCGCATACGAAGCTACCAGCACTGCGCGGACTCTGCAAAAATCACAGATTTCTTTGAAAATGAGGTCTGCGGGTGCACGCACGCTGGCCGCGCCGCAGATTGCTCTCAAGACACACCAGCACCGGAAACGCGTCTCTACGGCGTCCGCCATTCGCGTGGACAGCGGAGACGCAGCAGTTGTCTCCACTCTGTAAGGAGCGGCGCGTGAGGACGACATCGAGGCACCCTAGCAGCCGCCAGAGAAGAACGCCCTTCCTCCCTCGCGCACTACAAGCCAGGGCACGAATCTGGGCCGAGTTGCTCACTTGCGTATGTGAGATTGAACAGCGTTCGCCGGCTCACCCTCACACGCTTTCACTCATACGGAACCTCACGGTGACGGCAGAAATGTGCCTGGAGTGTCCATATAATTGCTAGCGCAATAAAAAGACATTCCTGTAGAGTCCCGATTCATACTTCTTACATCGGGTATCTACGCAAATCAATTGAATTTACAAAATACCCCGTTTGAATTAGCTTCCACAGCAACTTCTACCTTATAGTACGGCAGAGTTGGAACACCAGAGAAAATGTCCAGCTTGCTCAAAATCTTTGCAGCAGTCCCCACGCTCTGCCAGACCAAACATGAAGAAGCGCTTGCCCTGTGTGATTAGACATGCGGTTTCTCAAATCGTTCTTTGGCAATGTTAGATACGGGACCTTTTTCTGAGCACCCTTCGACTTCACCATACCACATCGAATCGCGCTACACCTAAGTAAGGAAGGCAGAAGCAGATTTACCCCGTTCCCGAGGCGCGCACGTGCAAACAAGTTGGCGGCCCCCACTTCGTGTGCCGTCGGTGGAGCTATTCACTGCTTGACCCTTCTCGAAAGTGAAGGGAAGGGACTCTTCCATCCTGGCACTGTTGCGGGTAAAGTGGGTCCCGAAGAAAGACGGCTGTAGTGCGTCGTGACAACCTGGTGGCATCGCCCCCTACCCACTATGGTGACAGAGCATTGCAAGTCAGCAAGGCAAAACCGCGGGGCGAAGAAAGCCCTCGGACAAACAACCGAGCAGCGTTTCTGTTCGCCGGGTGTGACTCCATCGCACGGGCACCTACCAGTCGCCGGAAATTGCGTCATATGAGCGGGCTCTCCCATTGGCCAAACGTGACTGTGTCTTATCGACACCGAAGGGCTTAAAAGACGCAGACCGGGAGTAGCAGAAGAGATTGCCAGAGCATTCCTAGAGCATTCCTTGATTGATCTCTCTCGAAATTCTTGCGACGGGCCGCAGCGCCGGAGTTGCTGCTGGCCCGTAATGACTTTAAGACTGGTAATTGACGCTCGCTGTAAATAATGTATATAAATCTCCCAAGTTTTCATCCCGAAGTCCTCCTCAACTCCTACAACAGGTTGCTAGCGGTGGGATCGCCTCCAAATGCATCAACTGGTGGCAGCGCTACGGATCATCCTTCGTCGAGAGAAATCCGGAGGAACCGGGAAGAGCGAAGAAGAGCCTTCGTCGAAAGAGGTCCTAAGGAACTGGGAGTAGTGAAGAAGTGCGAGCCTTCGACCCAGGGAGTCCTGAGGAACCGGGAAAGAGTGGACCAGCGAACCAGATGGCAGGGTGCTGCAACCGTAAGTGAGCGCGTGTTTTTTTTTTTTTCCTTTTGATTCGCCAGAGTCAAATGTTGCGTGTTCATTTTGTTAGTTGTGGGGATCGGGAATTCGTTGCATTGTGTGTTTGCACAAATTAATTAAGGAAAACAGTTCTAACCACCAGTCGGGGCAGCTGCCATGGATCTTAGAAGGTTGACAAGGTTAGACTTGTTGTTGGTGTGCGACGATTTGGGAGTTGAGGCGGACGAACAGATGAAAACGCCAGCTATCATAAAGGCGATTCAAGATGGTGGCAATGATGATAAAATTATTGAGCTTGCTTGGTAGGTGATACAAGAACCGCGGGAGCGTGAGCGTCATGAACGTGAGCGTGAGCGTCAGGAACGTGAGAGTGAGCGTTAAAATGCGAGAATGAACAGAAGCGTGAGCTTCAAGAACTTACTCTTAGATGTGAGCGTCAAAAACGTCAGCGTGAACGTCAAGGACGTGAAAACGAACGTGAACGTGCGTATCAAGAATGTAAGCGTGAGCGTGAACAAAAGTATCAGAGAGAGAAGACAGCATTGTTAAAAGAGATACAGTATTGTGATCAGTTAATGGCACTGAGACAACGCCTGTCTGAAAATTCTGTAGGCAGTGCAGAGCACAAGAATGAGAAAGTGTCTTGCGGATTTTCGCCAAAAGCCGACGAGAAGAGTGGTGCCTGTGAGATTGGCTGCACATTTATAGGTGAAGGGAAAAGGCTAGCTTCTAACGATGCCTTAGTGGCAACAGAGGCCGTTAAAGGCCGCAGTGAGAGCGACGAGCTGCTGTGCCAACAGAGCCCTGTAGAGACAGCTAGGCCAGCTGTGAATTAATTGGCACAGTCACCATGCGTGTGCGTCGCATGTAGCGCTAGCGAGGTAGTTAGCGAAGTACAGAGTACTGCTGACCCGACAGACGCAAGCACCCATGTCCGGACAGATCTGGGTGCCGAAGTGAAGTGCCAGCTGTACGATGAAGTTGAGGGTAGCTCACAGGATTGCGAGCTGCGTAGCTCGCGAGAAGACAACTGCATTGTTCAGGGATCGGTGCGGCTCTCCGCCAGTCTAGTTAGCCAAGAGAGGGGTGATTTAGTTATTAATCAGATTGTGCGGGTAAGAGACCGATCCGGGCCGACGAAATGTGTAACGGCCAGCACGAGGCGCGAGATGACGGCATGAAAGAGAGTTCGAGGAGAAAGCGCCGCAGAAAGAAGCGCCGAAAGGATCAGAATGCGGTGGCTAAAGCAGCGCCGCCAAAGACGGCGAGAGACCCAAAAGGGCAGGGCGCGAGGAAAAGTAAGGTGCGGTCGTCACTGACGATGTTGCGCATCAAACACGCTCGAGCCACAGGTCAAAAAGAGACCGAGAAGCATGTTCTGCACGGACGCGGGCAAAGGCCACGGGGCAGTTAAATTCCTCATCGTTCCGCCGTTCTTTTCGAAGCTCAGCATGTAGTACAAAGGAGCGCAAGGTGGCAAGACGAGACCAGGTGGGGAGTAGCGACGCGGTCAATCGAGGTCGGAATCAAAACGGGGCGCAAGGACGCAAATTGGCAGGAGACTAACGTCTTCGAGGAGCTGATAGTGAGTCAGCCCTTTCCTTGTTCCTCGGAAGCCAGAATCGCTTTGAAACCGCGACCACTTCGAGTAAAGCTCAAAAGTAAGTAAGTCTAAAACGTTTGGAACGGGAGGCAAACAGAGCTTCCGTAGGAGTGCAACGTTCTGTTTTGTTTTAATTTTTTGAGCATCGTATAATTTTCGCGATTTAAGTTTCTTTCACTAGGTAAAAGTTTGAGCTTTGTTTGTGTTTTGTTTCAGAAGCTCAGAGATTTGAAAGACGCATTTTTTTGTAAACATGTAGTATCGCGAGGTGTTCATTAAAAAGTAGATAGGCTTTCTTTTTTTGTGTGTAAGTAACCTGAGTGTCAAGGTTATTGTTGAGAGGCCTATCGTAGCGCGCGTGTGTTTTAGTTAACCTTCTTCTTTTTATAAGCGTTTTTTTTATTTTCTAATGTTAACCGCGTAGATTTTCAGTGAGTGCATTATTTGCACTCAGAAGCGTTCCTAGTTCCATTAGCGCGTGTCCTGCGTGGATAGAAGGAAGCAGATTTATGACTGAGTTGCTCGTGTGTGTTGAGGGCAGCCGTATTCTGACTTCTCTGGTTAGCCTGTCTGGAACTAGTAATTAGGAGACGCATTTTTTAAAAGTGTTCTGCAGAGTGCGTAAGTTACGCAAATTAAGTTCTCGTCTAAGGTACGTGTCCTGTATGGACTAGAGAAAGACACGTGAGTAGGCGTAATGAAAAGTTCGCCTACGACGCAAGTACGCGTTCTGTAGTGACCACAAGGCTAGCGCGCTTGTGATTACGTACTTGTGAAGTTGACCAGACTGTTCAGTGGCACCAATACGTGCGATAAGTACGCCACTGCGATAGGTTGGAAACATGCTGTTGGAGTAGTTAGGCCCCTTAGGTTATGTTTGGCTGTTTTCATTGTTTGTTTGCAACGAAGAAGACCTTTTGTTTTGCAACAACAATGTCACTCTAGCCCTGTTGGCATTCGGAGAGAAATGGATAGCGGTGTGGAAGGGTGGTTGGAACTGCTTTGTCGAAATTAGGGAAATAAGAGATCAGGGTTCATTTTGACTCAGTAATAGCCTGGCGAATCAGGGGTGAAGAGCCTGCGCTTACACGTGGTGCAGCACTGTGTTGTTTTGTTTGTTCGACGTATGTTCTTCAGGGCCCAGGATCCCGAAGTGCATCAAAAGAGGCTCGACACCAGTACCCTGCAGGTTCCTTCAGCGTTTCTCATGGCCAGCGAATTGAGTTCACCGGTCATTGCGAACTTCCTGGGTGAGGACGAGCGAGGACGGGACCTTTCTCTGAGCCCCCTTTGACTTCACCATACCACATCGAATCGCGTCACACCTAAGTAAAGAATGCAGAAGCAGAGCTACCCCGCTCCCGAGGTGCGCACGTGCAAACAAGTTGGCGGCCCCCACTTCGTGTGCAGCCGTGTGGAGCTATTCACTGCTTGACTCTTCCCGAAAGTGAAGGGAAGGGACTCTTCCGTCCTGGCACTGTTGTGGGTAAACTGGCTCCCGAAGGAAGACGACTGTAATGCGCCGTGACAAGCTGGCGGTGTCGCCCCCTACCCTCTATTGGGGCAGAGCATTGCAAGTCAGCAAGGCAAGACAGCAGGGAGAAGAAAGCCCTCGGACAAACAACCGAGCAGCGACTCTCATCGCCGGGTGTGTTCTCCATCGCACGGGCGCCTACCATTTGCCGAAAACGGCGTCACCTGAGCGGGCTCTCCCTTTTGCCAAACGTGAATGTGTCTTATGGACACCGAAGGGCTTAGAAGACACAGACCGTGAGCAGCAGAAGAGATTGCCAGAGCATTCCTAGAGCATTCCTTGATTGATCTCTCTCGAACTTCTTGCGACGGGCCGAAGTGTCCGAGTTGCTGCTGGTCCGTAATGACTTTAAGACTGTTAAATGACGCTCACTGCAAATAATGTAAATAAACCTCCCAAGTTTTCATCCCGAAGTCCTACTCAACTCCTACAGCAACCAAACCTGGCTGAACATGTGTTTGACGGCTGCCTTCGAAAGAGACTGTGCAAAGAAGGACAAAGCGAGCTCAGGCAGCAAGGGGGATATTTCTCGCTTGAAGGGATTTGCGGATTTGCGGACGCGGTGATTTGGTGGAAAACCATGCAATAGGCTTTGAGGAACCCTTTATAAACATTGGAAGGACCACGGGTGACATGCGTGAGAATACTTGATCTGTTGTGTAAGTCCGTATAATAGTTCGCCGTATGGCAGCCGACACGAAACATGCACTCGACAGCTGTCAGCCGCCCCGTTTCGCTTAATGAAGCACGCCGAAGCAGCAGCATATGGCGCCGAAACCAAAAGAAAAAGAAGAGAGCTCAGTGCTGAAATGACGTATAAGTATGGAAGCCACGGCTTAACACCATCCTCTAAGCGCCGGTATTGCCTAAAAACAATCTTCTAGATTGTATATTTATCTTAAGAGCAGCAGTTAGGTTTGTGTTTCAATAAACCAGCATTCCTTATTTTCGTTAGCGTTGACCTGGTCTTCAGGACATGGAAGTCCTTCAGCCAAAATAGCCCAAATAATGCCATGTAGCCAATTCGAAATTTTCGACGCCAACACACATACTTTAATTAATAATTTGGCGCCGTTGTATGTATATTACATTTATGTACCAACGTTTTGCATCTGAATAAACTTCAACTTCAACCTAACAAGTTGCCCAATTTGGCTGTCAATAGCCCAATCTGGCAACCCTGGAAGCGGCGACGAAGCGCCCTTCCTTCCGTTGCACGCCATCTACTACGGCGGCTGCTACGTAAGGCGCGGCGCGCGGGCGCCCATATGTGGAAAGTGATTTACGATGTGTACTAAGTGCGCAGATTGCTGATAGCTTCGTAGGCGCTGTGCTTTCGACGCTTAGTTTGCGTTTGCGCGAGACGCAGCACGTAGGTCAATTCGCTCGTTGATGCTACCGGACTTCCTCCCCTCAGCGTTTTGACAAAGAGTTTCTGCAGTCATTCAGTGTGATGCTTTCATGTTTACCACAGCGCTCATGACACCATGCTTGTCTGTTTATTTACCAAGCGAAGCTTCGCAAGCCTACAAAGTCGATAAATCTACCATGCTTACTTCGTGGAACGGTCTACTAATTTGCTTTCGCAATCGGTGCTTAGCCTTTTGGGCGAAACTGAGGCTTTTGATTGCAATAGCAATTTAATGGACACTCCAGGCGCAATTATGCCGTCACGTGGCCGTAAGGTTCCGTATCTGCAATTGAGAACATGCGAAGGGAGCTGCCGATCGCGGCTCATTCTTGCCCGTGCGAAAAAGAGGAAAGCGGGTAGGAAGCGCGCGGTCTCCCGTTCGAGGCACGCAACGTTGCGAGCCACAGGGAAAGAGAGGTAGGAGCCAGGTTCTGCTCCGGCTGCAACTGCGCACATGGCGGCCGCACACCGTCGCACCGCCCTACTTTCAGATCGTTGAAGGTAGACTCTAGGTGCGTCGGCGGCACGTATCTTTGTGTGCGCTGTGTGTTCTCGGCGCAGAGATTGCGTTGAAACGACAGACAGTATGAAAGTCACTTCAGTCGGCGCTGCTGCCGCGATTGACGGAGCGTGTCCGCGGTCATCAAGCATCATGTGTTCCAGTTTGCTGTCCGCGCTGGCACCAAGCTTGGTAAAAAATTTAGCAAGCGTATATTTAGATGATGGTACGGCCGATAAATCTACTAATTTGCTATCGTAATCGTTCCTTCGCCTTCCGGGTGAAACTAAGAGTTTTCGTATACCTGAGCAATCAATGCTCATTTCAATTTAGAAAGGCAAGGGCGGCCACCTGAATTCTAGCGTCGCAGTGTGGCTTAAGAGATGTCGTTATCCCGAGAACTTGGTAGTAGCCGAGTACCTGTAAGAGGTTTCGCGTCTAATGCCTACAAATACAAATAATTAGAACAATTAGAACCAACAAGCAAATAGTTATATAATAAGTCTTTGAAACGGACGAAGATAATGCAACAATAACTTTCGTAAAACTTTTTGATATTTGTTTGTCTGGCATTGGTAGGTTCAGGAAATCAGGCATTGTATAATTTTGCACTGCGAAACCAAAATAACATTAACATTGGGGCATAAGGTAGTCGGTGGTTCTGGTCGAAAAAGTACTGTTCTTTTCTAAATGTAAAACGATACTGTTAGGATGCACTTCCGACATACCATAAATAACAGTTGAAGTTCCGTGTGACCCGCCCAGGCGCCGTAAATATGACACGTGGCAGACACCACCCTAATTTTCCTGCAACAGCATATTTGGCTGCACAGATTTTAAGAGGCTTGGTTGAGGACAAATTGCTAGGCTGTCGATGAGTAAGAATTTCACCTACTGCACTCGAAAAGATAAAATAAATGTGATTGGAAAGTGTCCAGCACATATTAAAAATATTTCATACGACAATATCGCAGCTATCAAAAAACACTGACGTGATATTGAAGGATCATCACGATATACGCCTGTTCCACCCCATTGCACGTGAGGTCACAAATCCGCAACGTCATACTAATGTTATGGCGCTGGCAATTTTGACGCTGCTATTCCTGCTAAATAGGGTCGAGCAGACGCTTCGCTAAAGTAAACTCGTTGGGCACTGCTCTTTTGTCAGTATCCTTTCTAGGTACGGCTTTGCAGTCTGCGCGCTGTGGTTACTCTGATGTCGCCACCTTTAATAGATGGATACATGAAGGCTGCTTTTATCAATATAAAATGTACCTATTAAAAACACTTCTTTATTTTACGAGTGGTAACCATGATATGGTTATGAGGCGCGCAATATTGAAGAAATAAATAAATTTGACCACAAGGGGTTCTTTAACGTGCACACAGTGCACGGTGCATGGGCGTTTTGCATTTTGCCCCCATCGAAGCGTGGCCGCCACAGCCGGGCTTTGATCCCGCAACCTCATGCTTACCAGTGCGACACCAAAGCGTTTGAGCAATGAAGGGTGGTAAAAGGAACTACCAAACAATTTTCCTTAAAACGCCCTTAGTTCAATAAAACAGCCGACGTATTTTAAAGCGCAGATTGACGAACCGTATGCAATAAGAAAGGCCTTTTATCTTGGCCGAGGGTGAAACTACAACCATATTGTTTCGTGTAGAACGTAAGCCGTCCCAGGTGTCAAGCTAATACACTATTCCTTCCATTTATCATGTGGTCACTACTGTCCAACGACTTTTGCAAGCATGTATTTAAGTTTTCAGCCATTTTGTAATAAAGATCAATGTTGCAGCTATTCATGAGAATGTAACATTTTTTATTATTATTATTGTTTCATTTGTACATTTATTGCAGTATTGCCAGCTACATATTTTTCTGATCCAAAGCAAGACTGGTAGCAAGACTAACAGGCAATATGACAAGCAATATACAGTATATGCAGACTAGAGCGACTAGGAAGCCACAAGAAGTTATTAATAAAACAAATATTTTGTGCATGAACGCACACGTACACTATGGATGTGAAAAGACTCTGCCACGATAGTCACTAATGCTCTCCTGGAAGGAAATAAAGATAGGTTACAGGGCGCGACTGCAACATGTTTAGACCTCCACACGTGTAGAACGGCCGAAACATTCCATCATATTGTCGATTGAATCAACTATGATGCCGAAGGAAGAAGAAAACTGGAGCATACGAATAGCTCTTATGATGCATATAAATTTCAATTTCGTAAGAGGAATGATACAATATGGTTTTATGCTTAATTGTTGACTGTCGTTGGGGTTGTTGCACTGGAGTACTCTTTGTTGATGCAGCGTAAATATGTCGAACCTGTTGACAATGTTAGGATTAGGGGCTCATTCCCATCGCTCCTGATCCGTAGTCAAGATTGGAGTCCGGCATGAATTCGAAGGTAGCTGGCCCATGCCATCGTCCAACTTATCCACGCAGAGGACGTTGATGAAGGGAAGCACTGCTTCTCATCGAGAACGAGGAATAAGGGTTTATTTACAGTATTTATATCAGTCTAACATGACTGTTTGAGAAAGTACGTCAGTCTGACATGACTGCTTGAGAGAGAGTCTCTGTCCAACATGACTGCTGAAGAAAAGTGTGTCGAGCAACTGCACAACAGCAGTTTTTAAACACTCGGTCCTCCCGCGATACAAGTTGATGCGAACGTTAGTTTAGTCATCGCAAACTAGCCGCCTCTCCGCAGGACGGTTTGCACACACACATGTACACACACACGAGTTTACGGTCCGAAACCGACACCGAATGAATTTCATAGAACTCGGAGCCGTTCCGGGTAGCGCGTTGTATTGCGTCTTGGTCGGGGCGTGGGAAGGAGCGCAAAACGGCGTCCCCGCGGCTACTCGCGCACCCGTAGCAGATCAGGTCCGCGTTGGGGAGTTTGGTAACAGTAGTAGTAGTATAAAACTTTTATTAAAAAAAAATCACATTCAGGTGCAGTGGCTGGGTCCCTCAGTCCAGGGGCCCACTGGCGATCGCGGCACGCCGGGCTTGGTCGAGAAGGGCCAATTGGTCTTCCCGCACCGTGCTGGCTAGCCACACCTCCCACTGCCTACTGTTGGAGTTTTGCCCCATAAGGGGTGATTGGATTTCTTGTGGCCGACTCTGGCACGACCATGTGATATGGTCAAGAGATGGCCACCCTCCGCACCAAGGGCAAGTGTTGGAATACCGGGTGGGGTGTAAGTGGTGTAGTAGGAGTAAGTGTGGGTATGTACGGGTTTGTAGACGGCGCCAGTCCCGCATTTGCGCCGAGTCCAAGGATGTGTCTGGAAAGCTATACCGTTGCCTTCTTCGTCTCTGTGCCTCCAAGATATCTTTTGCTGTGATCGGGGATTCTACGAGAATGCGTTCCGTCGCTCGGATGCTATATTCTCGAGCGAGGCGGTCCGCCCTCGTTACCCCTCACTCCGGCGTGCGCCGGACACCACGTAATAGCGTGGTGTTCCGTGAGATTTCTTCCCAGGATTTTGATGGTGACTTTGGGCAGGGTGCAGGCCATGAAAAGGCGACATGCCGACTGCGAGTCGCTTAGTATTAACGCAGAACGTGCTCTATCTTCAGCGTCACGTATAGCCAGAGCCACCACAGTAGCCTCTGCTTTAGCCACCGACCCTGTTCTGACTGTTGCGGAAATAGTAGTTTGTGCGTTTGTGGCTACCACAGGGAAAGTTTTGCTATCCTGTTTGCACGCGTCCGTGTAATAAACCTACGGATTTCTACCGAACCTGCGTTTGAGGGTCCGGGCCCGTGCAAGGCGCCGTTGTCTGTGGTATTTCTCGCTCATGTTTTTAGGAATTGGGGACACAGAGATCTGAGCTCGTATGTTCGGTGGGAGGAGTTCTGTTTGGTCGTTACAATGTGCCGGTCTGAGTGGATACCCTAATCGACGGGGAAGTGTTCGACCTTGCTCCGTGGAATTGAGCCTTTCTCGCTGTGCAATCAGTGTTGCAGCCACGAGTTCTTCAAATGTGTTGGTAATGCCCATTGCATTAAAAAGGGTCGTGCTAGTGCAGATCGGTAGACCAAGCGCCGCCTTATAAGCTGAGCGTATAAGGGCATTTATTTTAGTTTCCTCTGAGTTTGATACTTTTTGGAATGGAAGGCCAAAGGTTACACGGCTTATGATAAATGCCTGTACGAGCCTTATCGTCTCTTCCTCCTTGAAGCCTTTTCTGTTTCTTGCTACTCAGTTTATCATCCTAGACACGCTGTTAACCGTTTTGCCGAGATTTGCGATGGTGTGCCCTACTGCTCCATTTTCCTATATCCATAGTCCCAGTATCCGAGCTTTAGATACCTCCTGTATTGTTTGACCTCCCAGAGCCAGCTTTATTGGAAGTCTATAGTCCTATCGTGTATACCGCGCTCTTACTCGGATTAGTTCGGACTTCTCCGGGGCGCAATTCATGCCAGCTTTTGTTACACGATCTTCAACAATGCTAATTGTCTTCTGGAGGCTTTCCTGACGTTCCCCTAAAGATCCCTTTGCGGTCCAGAGAGTTACGTCATCCGCGTGAATCGCATGTCCTAAGTTTGGGATCTGTTGTAGTTTCACCACTAGTCCTTTCATCCCTATATTGAAGAGTAGCGGCGAAAGAATTGAACCTTGCGGCGTTCCTCTTTTGGGGGTCTGTAAAACATCTGAGCGGGTGGATCCTACTCCTACCGTGGCTGTGCGGTTGACTAGAAAGGATTTTATGTATTCATAAGTGCGCTGTCCACAGTGCATGTTCGATAGTTCCGTTAAAATGCTTTCGTGCGAGATGGTATCGAAAGCTTTTTTGATATCTAATGCCACTATGAATCTGTCTGCATTTCCTCTCTCTGTGTTTAATACTTCTTCTTTCAGTAGGAGAAACACGTCCTGTACCGACATATGCTGTCTAAAGCCGAACATAGTTTCCGGGAAAAGGTTGTTGTTTTCCATGTACCTAGTGAGTCTCATCTGTATAACCTTTTCTCAAAAAGCTTACCCAGACACGAGTTGAGAGATATGGGTCAGAGGTTTTTTATGTCCCTCAGTTTCCCTGGTTTGGGTATTAGAATTATCTCTGCATGCTTCCATGCCTGTGGGATTTGACCTCCTTCAGTCCATAGATGTTTGCTAAAAAGATCTGTTAGCCCTGTTAAAGCATTGAGGCTAAGATTGCGAATCATGGCGTTTGTTATTTTGTCTGGTCCAGGCGCCGTATTTTTCTTGAAAGCTTGCGCTGCCGCGAAAATCTCTACCACCGATATAGAGGCATCTAGCTCCTCATTGTTCCGTCCTAAATATGTGGGAATCTCATGGTTTTGCGTCGAATTTGCTCCTATATACATGTCTTCTAGTGTGTCTAGGAGATGGGTGTCAGCGTCTCGAAATTCACATTCAAGTAATCGCAGATCTCGGTTAGTCGCTGTTTTTGTACTTGCAGGATCTATCATGCTTCTCAAAATGGCCCATGTATTTTTTGTGTGTAAGGTTCCTTGTAGAGATTCACAGAATTGGCGCCAATTATTGTTTTCTAATGTTTGTGCATAAGCATTAGCCTCCTGTGTTACATGAGCTATACGTATTTTGAGCTTTCTATTTAATCTTTGTCTTTTCCATCGTCTAGTCAGGCTTCTGCGTGCTTCGCATAAGTGTATGGGGCGGCTGTCTACCGCTGTTATATCTGATGTTGTAGCAATCTCCCTCGTTGCTCTTTCGTGTGTTTCGCGTATTTGCTCCACCAAGGTTTCAATATCTTCTGTGAAAATGAGCTGCTCTTGTTTATATCGATATACAGTCCAGTCTGTAATGCAAGCCCTCCCTAGGGAGCGACGGATTTTGGGGGAATTGATACCTATCGAGACAATGTTATGGTCACTGCCCAAATTTTCCTCCAAATTTGTCCACCGCGTCTCCCCTGGATGGCTCGAGAAAGCTAGATCTGGGGTTGTATCCGCCGCTACACTATTGCCTGAACGTGTGTAACACCCCGGTATTGTAATGAGTTCTAACCCGTATCGATCTGTCGTCTCAACTAGTGATTTCCCCTTCAATGAGTCTTTGTTGTAACCCCAGGCGGAGTGTGGTGCATTGAAGTCACCAACCACTAGCAGCTTGTGTTTTCGCTCCATGTCTGATATTGCATAAATTAGTAGGGTATCGAAGCACGGTGCTCGCTCTCGAGGAGGACTGCATATATTTACAATTACAGTCTTGGCTTTATTTCTTTTGCATGACCAGACCGTTAGTATTTGATGCTGTGTGTCGTGCTGTGGCATATACGTGACGCTGAGGGCCAGGTCTTTTCTCGCATAGCTGGCGACCCTAGGATAATCAGGATTGGAATACGTCTCGTATCCTTTTAGTTTTTGTGTAATTTGCCCAATTTCTTGTACACATATAATGTCGGGTAGGACTGACGCTTACTGTATATATTGTGCAAGGGCAGCATGTTTGTTACGTAAAGGACGGCAATTCCACTGCCATACCTCAAGGTTTTCAGTGTTTCTGTGTGTCGTATCAGCCATGAATGGTACTTTCGCTATCCGTCGTCTCTATCACTTTAGGATGACGCGTACGAGCTCCTGGGCTATCATCATTGCGTTTTCGTGTGGTTACTTTGATGCAGCTTAGGGAGTCGTCTACGTGTCTCTTAAGAGCACGTAATTCTGCGAACATTTTCTGTATATGTGTGATTGTTTCCAGCTGCTTGTCTATGAGCTCTTCTTGTGTTGGTGTGGGTTTACTAACATGTGTTGTAGACGCTTCTTTTGTTTTGTTTGCGAGGTCGTGTATGAATTGCTTAAGGGCAGCCATCTCTTTCTTCAATTCTGCCAGACTGGCTTTTAGTGATCTATTTTCTTCTACAAGTTTCTGATCCGCTACCGATTTGTGATTCGTATGATGTTGTGCAGTGGGAGCTGCAACTTGCGCCCGGCTTACCTTTGGTACCGCCATTCGTGGTTGGCCAATGGTTTCCCTGGACTGAGGGTGTTGAGGTGTTGCGTTCTTCATCTTGGACTTCTCTGGTCCCCGCCCGGTTTCTTGACGGTGTACTTCCGGGAAATTTTCCTGGTCGAAGGGAATAGATCCTTCCATGGTATATCCGTGCTCTTCTTGCTCCGACTCGAACCACCTTTGTTTACGCTTGAGGCTGCGTTCCTTTGATGGCTTCCGTTCTTGGCGTCCTGACGACGGTTCTGGTCGGCGAACCTGTTTCAGACGCTTTCTGCAGCTTCGGTCCCCCGTTAGGTAGGCTTCACCTTACGAGGCACACTTCGGGTTACTTTCGTGTCCGTCTGCAGGACTTTCCGTTCCACAAATCCTACACACACACAGTTCCGGTCGTGGGCACATATCAGTTCTGTGACCCACCCTTTGACATGTTTTGCAGACTTGCACTGTATTTCGATACAGATAGCAGGCCATTTCGCCTCCCTCGTAGTAGACATATCTTGGTACTAGGTTTCCGAAGAATACAATGACGACACTCTTAGTGTCCCCAAGCATTCGTGCGTGAGCGACTCCCACATTTAGCGTGCGCACTCTGATTTTCGATTTAACGACGTCTGAGGGCGTATGTGGGGTGAGTCCGTGGGTTACCCCCCGAACTGCTCCGTCCCCCAGAGCTACATACGCTTTCACCGCATGGGGTTTTCCATTGATCTTGAGTGATGTAATCTGGCGCAATATGTTTGCGACTTCCTTTTCTGGGGTTGAAACAATTCCAATGTTCGATCCAGGCTTAATACGCAGCACAAACTGCTCACCTAGGATCTTTTCATTGCAAGCCTCTATAATAGCACGGGCCATCACGGAAGTTGTAATTGCTCGAAAAGGTAGTCTTTGATGCGGTCTCACAGTGACCTTGAAATCGTCCTTTGGCAAGGGCGGTAGTTTCTTCCCGTTGCGTTTCGGGCGAAATCTTGGCTTGTCAGCGTTCTTTGGAGATTCGTTGTTCCGGTGCTCCTGCGCACGTTCTCTCCGTTGCATTTTTCTTTCCCTGATGGACACAACTGTGGTCCATCTCTCTTGGGCGTCTTGAATGCGTTTGTCGGTCGTATTTTCACCGCTGTTGATGGTGGACGGTGATGGGCTTATCCCTGCGTCGGTGGTCATCGCTTGGTGTGGTCGGATGTCCGTGCAATCCATGTGTTCTTCGGTGTTGGAATCATGGCTGGTCGAGGCTCTTCCCCCTGAACCGCTTTTCGCACAACACGGAGGAGTTTGAGACGCCATCTGCGTCGGCGTCGCGGCGGTGGCGGAGTCGCAGCGGGCGTCGCGGCTGCCGCCGCTCGCTACACATCGGTAGGCTTACACTGGCTCGCTTGTGGAGGTAGCTATCCCTTGGCCGTATTTCCGTGAAAAAGGGTCCAAGCGCCAAAATCCTGGCCTCCCTGGCTGCCGCTTGACTTCCCGGAAACGATGAGGTGCACTTTTCGTAGGTTCTAAGAACTGGACCACACGAAAAACATGGAAATTGCGGAGCGTGATGCGAGTGCGTCCTCACTCCTCGATGCCTTTGGCGCGTCACCTTGGTAACAGTAGTTGGCGGTGGTTTCAGCACAAAGCCTGCTTCATCGAACGCATCCTAGCTGAAGCAACGGAGAGTGGAGGATGCGTGTATTGTTCCCCGACACAAAGCCGATTTAGTCACGCTGTGGCTAGAGGTTGGCGGCGACGCTCCCGGAATGTTGCCACCATAGTCGTAACTGGTTGGCAAACTTGCACTGCAGCTGGCCATTCTTAACACCAATAATGCGAGACACAGTACCCTGCCACTATACATGAGCTGTGCATCTCATCGACACATAACAGTAGTCACCATCCCCAGTATGCCAATGGCTATAGGCGTCCACACGCCAACATTCAACCTAGACGCCAGCGCTCGGTTCTCCCTTGCGGAACGATTTGACCTCCAACGGGTGTATGTTTCCGCTGCTTCCCTTCACGGTCGCGCCCGCGTCCAGTTCGCGCTTCGCGCGAGACGTCTCTTGTTTGCGACGGGGTCTTTTCGGATGGCCGGAGATTATTATTGTTTTGTTAACTGTCACGCCAGCAGTGTAAACACGAAAGGGTTGATGCCACCAGTGAAATGCTGATGATTAACAATAAAATGGTACGAAAATATCAGAAGACAGACATGGATTACATCGGTGCGCCGAACGAAGTAAACAACTGGCAAACGAAGCGAGCTCATTCATTGGTCACGCGTGAGTGTATGACGGTTCTTATATGTAACCCACATGAATTTCATGATGACGCGGTAACAATCCTTTTATTCATATGAGAAACATTCAGTTGTTCGACCAGCGCTTGTCCTGTCTTCTTTCCGTGTTTCGTTTTTGTGTGCACTGCCCATGAATGGAAACCACTTCTGTTGCATGCGCTAGCGGTGGCCGAAGTTCACGCATGCCGAGAGATCGCACGATGCATTAACATGACAGAAGTTAATTCCAGCATCCGCACTGCACCGATCAACCGGGTAAATGGACGATGTGCGCCCGCGTCTTGGTCGCGCCGGCATTGGGAAAGCAGAAATGATTACTAATACTTTCAACTTCCATCTCTTGAGCACTGTTTAAAAATGTCCAAGCTATTTACATTGCTGCCCCTAATTTATTTTGTCGGGGACGTACTGGTTAAAGTTGTGAGCGCATATCGTACTTGTGCTATGCGGCAATATATTTTATTTCCGGACAGTGTCGATGGAAGTCCGCTGTCGCCATCAGAGAGAACAATGCTTTGTAGCAAACATTTTGTGGGAAACTGCAAAAAAATGACTTTTTCTGACACGCATCGTATATGCCGACGATATTTCCGGCTGCACATACGATGTCGATTCCAATTACCTGTTCAGCGCCACTTACATGGCTAAGCAGACGCTGACCTTTCGCCGCATTGCATCCATAAAAATTATCATGAAGCATAGCGATCTTCTTAAAGGCAAATCGAAGTGTGTACATTGTGCTTGGAATAAAACGTCCACGCACACATACGTAGGCACACACCGCGCGCGGTACGAAACGTGGCCAAACACGCGCAATGCAAGAGGCGAGCAAGGCGGTGCGAACGAGAGATGGGAGAGGCGTACACCCGCTAGATGAATTTTTCTCCGCATGCAGTGCTCTCACGCCCGTGCAGCAGCACCGGAATGAATGGAAAGAAACCATTTATGATTACTCAAAGGGAAGCTCATTACTTTTCGAAGCAAGATCGGGATGCCTTAACACGCATCTATAAAGCGAGATGTAAGAAGGAAGAATAAGAATTGTGCTTGCTGCGGTAGAGATAGGGAAACTGTGGAGCATGTTATATTAGAATGTGAAGACATCTACCCAGCGGTCGATTTAGGCACCACTGGCCTCCTTGAAGCCTCCTTGGGTTCAGCGAGAGCAGTGGTAAAGCGAACATGTCTGCAAGAGACATTAGTAAGAGGCGACTGGAGGATTGGTGGAAGAAAAGTAGGGAAACGACAAAAGTCGGAGACTTACAAAAGCACAGTTCGCAATCGGGGATCAGAAAATGTGGGCGTGGTACTTCATAGTGGGTTTTGTTATTGTTTAACTTATGTAGGACATTAGGTAGTATAATAGAAAGAGCTTGGTGGCGCAACCCACCACCCCGCTCGAAAGGGGACGCTCATAACATCCATTCATCCATCCATCCATCCATCCATCCATCCATCCATCCATCCATCCATCCATCCATCCATCCATCCATCCGTCCGTCCGTCCGTCCGTCCGTCCGTCCGTCCGTCCGTCCGTCCGTCCGTCCGTCCGTCCGTCCGTCCATCCATCCATCCATCCATCCATCCATCCATCCATCCATCCATCCATCCATCCATCCATCCATCCATCCATCCATCCACCCAGCAGCGCCGCTCCCGGTGCCGTTCTGGTCTATTGCATTGCGCTGCCGACAACTGGCAGCTGGCTCTGTGAAAAAAAAAAAACGCTTGTTTAGGATGCGTTGCAGACAGGATACATAAACCCAGAAGGTCAAAATTAATCCAGTCTTGCGCTGTAAGGGAGCCTCCCAAGCATATCTAACCCAAATGGCAATACTCTTGAATCTTTTAGCACGTACAAGTAGCTACGTTGCCTCGCACACAAGACTTAATTTTACCTGGAATGTTCATTCCGAGAAGCTGATTTTCTATGTTAGTAGGACTCTAGGTTATTTGCGTGGAGAATATTTATTTTACTCCGCATTCCCTGAAGAGTTCTCGCTCTAAAACGCTAATATTTCCAAAACTATAACATGCATCGGTATTTTCGGAAACATATCAAGAACATCTAACTTCATCTGCAGAACTAGTTTATAATAATAATAATAATAATAATAATAATAATAATAATAATAATAATAATAATAATAATAACAATAATGTTTATTGCCACAAAATATACAAAACAACACAAGCAGGCCGCTCTAAGCCTCAGTTGGCTTGCAGGACAGTGCCAATGAATATGATGAACAAGGCAAAAAAATATACGTAAACTGATGAGACATGAAAAAATATAATAATAATAAGTTCACAAAGATGCATTTTATCTGGCTGCATGGTGACTGTCAGCATAAAGCAGGAGACACGCGGTACGATTCAGCGTCCGATCCGACGTGCGGCGCTGCATGCTCCGGCATGGGTAATGCGACGATATGGGCCGCATGGTATACGTGCATTTGAACGAGCGAGTGGAACGTAAGCTCCGCCTAGATCCAGCGCCCCAGCTGGTACGCTCAGAAGACTTCACATCCACGTCGAGAAACGCAATATAAACAAATCTGCGCAACACTGCTTCGCTTTACGCGAACACTATCAGAGTGCCTAATTTTGTCAAAACGATTAACGCTGTACAGTGAGGTCGCCAGTAATTAAATACAAAGGGTTTACTCGACGCAGTCATTGCGAAGTGCAAGCGTGCAAACGAGGCGAGCAGCCTTTCTCAGACGGTCGGTTTGTGCTGTCTGCCCGCGAAATACTCTCGCATCGCGGCTCCCGATCTCGCCAGTACCTTAGTTCTAATGTGCCAGGCGCTGCTTTGCATAAAAGGCACACGTTCGAGATCATTTACTGAACTGGTAACTATTTCGTGCCGGAAACAAACTGCAGCCGGCAAAGAAAAAGAAAAAAAAGAAAAAGACAGCGAGAAATCGGAACCCGCCAGCACCGCCGCCTCCATGGAAAGAACGTTCGAGAACGTCACTTGCCAGCCGTGCTATCATTGGCTGCAGCCAAACGATGGTGGGTTTGTCAGACCCGTCGGACGATGAAAATCTGCCCGGTTTGTTGGGCGCCAGACGTCCGATCCGGCGCTTCGGCGCGGCAAAACACCTCGATTTCGGCTGCCATTCCGGCGCATCAAACGCCGGGTGAGACACCGAATCGGACCATGTGTCTCCCTCTTATGTGTCATGAAAGCTATTTGCGCATTGCTATGAATAAATATCAATACTTTGAGGTAAAAAATTAAGCCTGTTTCACTCTTTCCTGTGAAACATTCTTGCTCTGCCCATGTACGTTTGGCATCGCATTAGTCATGAGTGAATGAGTGAGTGAGTAAAGACTTTATTTGAAAACAAGGTATTGACGGATGACCTTGTTGTTAGGCAGCCACGAGCCCCTGGGCCCGGCCGGCTTGTTCAGCTCTCTCGATGACCTCGGCCTGCAGGTCAGGGTCGAGCAACACGGCCTCCCACTGCTCAGTCTTACTTATTTAGTAATTTGGGTATGATTTTCGGCTGGGCACGACCACATAATATGGAATGGATCCGCTTTTTGCTTACAATGCTTACATGTATTAGGGTATTGGTCAGGGTAGCAGTAGTGATAGGCTACGGGGTTGGGGTAGGTGTTCATCTGAAGTCGTCTCCTAGGTACTTCTTGTCGCTTGTTACGCGATTTGTGTGCTGGTGGGTACACTGCCCTCGTTAACCTGTAGTGCTGAGTTATTTCCTGGTAACTATCCATGCGATCCCTCTCTGATTTTAGCGTGAGCCGTCCGGGTGCTCGGTTGGCGAGTCCTGGAGCGGTGGTGTGGGCGGCATCGTTGCCGGGTAGGGAGGAGTGTGCTGGTGCCCAAATGATCTGGAATGGTCGTGGGTGTTGGTTGGTTGGCGTCTACTATGTGTTTTACGGGAGCGGAGACCCGACCTTTAGCAAAATTGCGAACTGCTGCTCTGGAATCGCTAATAATGTAATGACAATGTGTGGAGGCTATTGCCAGAGCGATAGCCGCCTCTTTCGCTGTTTCGGAGCTTCTGGTGCGAATTGAACCACCAGCGCGTATTTGACCTGAGGAGTCCACCACTGCAAGTGGCATACAGCAGCGTTCTATCTATTCTGCTGGGTCGACATAGACCACGTCTTTGAAGGCGTGGAATTTCTGATGTAGGACTTTGAACCAATCGGCCCTCCTTTCCTTGTGGGATTAGGGGTGCATGCTTTTAAGGAGTGCATTAATTTTGAGATGGCGCCTCTGATCGTGAGGAATGTCTACTTTATAGCTTTGCATCAACTCGTAGTTCATGCCGAGATTCTGGAGGATGTTTCGCCCAGCGGCACTCCGAGTTAGCGTTTCGTATTGAGATATAAGGTGCGCTTCTACAAGTTCATCGAGGGTGTTGTGCACACGTAGGGCTAGTAATTTAGCGTTGGCCGTTCTTATAGGTAGCCCAAGAACCTGTTTATTGCCCCTTGGGATCATTTCCTCCATTTTCTCTCTCTCAGCCGCTTCGAGGCAGAGCTACGGGGTGATGTAGGAGATGCGGTTGAGAACGAAGGCTTGTACCAACCTTATGAGGTTGGCTTCTTTCATACCAGAGTGTCGGTTGGCAATTCTTGAAATGAGTCGCATCGTCTGCTGAACGCATGCTTCAAGTTTATGAATTGCGTTGCCGTTGTGCCCATGAGCTTGCATGAAGAGGCCTAGTACACGGATGGTGGTCACAACCGGGATCGCGCCTTCTCCGGCTTGCACAGTGATTTCTGGGGGTGGCGCAATGTCGGATTTACGGTTTGTATGGCCTCTAAGGAGGAAGAGTTCTGATTTTCACCGGGAGCAGGCGAGGCCTTTGTCGGTAACGTACTTTTCAACCGTGTCTACAGCTTGTTGCAGCGTGGTTTCTATATGTCCATCGCTACCTTTAACCACCCACAGCGTGATGTCGTCGGCATACAGACTGTGGTGTATAACTGGAATCTGATGAAGTTGTTCCGGTAATCGGATAATCTCTAAATTAAAGAGGAAAGGGGATAAGACTGATCCCTGAGGTGTGCCACGACTTCCAAGAGGGATCTTGTCCGATTGTAGTTCTCCTAGTCTTAGTTCCGCTGTGCAGTGGTTGAGGAAATCTTTGATGAATTTGTAGGGTCCTCTGGCCCACACCTAGGTACTGCAGATTCTATAGTATAGCCTGATGCGCTACGTTGTGAAAGACCTTTGTAAGATCAAGGCCTAGGACAGCCCGGGTACCATTCTTGGGTATGTGGTCCAGAACTTGAAGTTTAAGTTGAAACATGATGTCTTGCGTGGAATGTTTTGGACGAAAGACATTTATGGAGTGCGGGAAGAAGTTGTTGTACTCCGCGAAATTGTGGAGGCGGTTAAGTATAACGTGCTTCATGAGTTCTCCCACGCATGAGGTTAGAGCGATCGGGCGTGAGTTCTCGAGCTGTAGTCGCTTACCATTTTTAGGTGTGAATATTATCTGTGCATGCTTCCATTGCGAGGGGATAAGACCGGTTTCCCAACAGCGGTTGAAGTACTCTGTTAGGGAAGTGAGAGATACGTCGTCTAGATTTCGGAGGGTCTTATAATCACAAGGTGTAAACTAATTGTGCTAACACAAAACCTAATTTATTGTCTTTTCTTTCTAAGGTGGCCCATGAAAAGAACCACCATTGAATATTAAATTAAATTACGGGGCTTTACGTGGTAAAAGTATGATTTGCTTATGAGACATGCCGTAGTTGTGGACTCCCTATCAATTTCGACCATCGTGGGCTCTTTCTTGCACGTACAATCAATGCACGGTTCGCGAATGTTTTAGCATTTCAACCCCTTATAACTGTGGCTGCCGTGGCGGGGATTTGATCCAGTGTCCTGGATCCAATCCCTCAAACGCCAAAGCAGCTAAGATACCAAGGCTCGTGAAACCACCTCTCTTCTGGCATTGTTTTATTTTAATAAATGATAACCATGCCTTTACCCAAGCATTAACAGCATTGTATAAATAGCCTTTAATATTTATTGCTATTGTGGTAACATCTGCGCTTATTACCTAATACCTTGTTTATAACTGCTTCCTTCTAGCTGATATCTTGCGTTATTATGGTAATCAGCTGACATGTATTAGCAGCCAATATTTTTTATATATTTGACGTACCACATATTCAATTGTCTTTTGCTGATTATTCAGAGCTGCTACACTGAGTAATGTCTTTAGCACTGAAATTATAATAAAAACTAAACATATCGTGACTTTTCCCTATAATATCTCCTGAAGTGAAGCACAAAATTGGCGTTTTGTTCTTTCTAGTATGCCTAGAACAGGTTGGACTGAACTTCTCAGGAATTACTTGGCGTGCATCTAATGTGTTACACTGTGTTACACTGCCGCGTGCAGTGTAACACAGCACAGTACACTACCCCCTGCGCTCATCAGCTGCCATGGGAACCACGTATTATAGATCTCCCGGAATGCATAAGTCGCATTACTTGGGTGAAAACAGAAATGAAGAGTTCCCAATCGGGGAATCAAACGTCCGAAAAAAAATCAGCTACGCTTCTGTCTTTTACGTGAACCCAACACAGTGCATTAAGTAACTACGGCACTAAACCTTAGAAATAATTTTTTCTCTAGAAGAATAACTCCTGCGGCAGCAATAACGAAGACGGCTCTTACTTTTACATCCTTTATTACATGGATAGCCTTATCTTTCATTTTAGTAAGCTTTCTTTCATATGTATGATTTTATTTTTTGTACATTAGGTCAGTGGTTGCTGGTATCGCCTATACATTTGTGCTGAACGGGCCACGCTTCTGTCAAGCCACTCTGAGAGGCAGCTTTCACCTACAGCCTCCTCCATTACTTTCATGGAAACAAGATGTTATATTATGGTACCGCCCAGTAAATCACCTTGGTCTTTTGGTATTGCAGGTCATGTCGAAAGTGAAAAGGTTCTGGGGAATTCTACGTGAAGCATTCATTCTTGATCATGATCTAGGAAACAACACAGTCGTAACAGTAAGCTGTGCCTCTCCTGAAAACTGCTCATTCACTACGTGGTTGAGAGACCCCACTGGACGAAGATGTCGGAACTGCAAAGTGGATGGTAGTGAACAAATGAAAACAGTTACAATTCCAAGCCCAGCCAAGGTAAGACTGCATAAAGCAGGATTATTATAATACGCTGGCTAGCTTTGTTCGATAGTATTCCTTTCTCACCAGGTACCGCTGATGACCTGCCAATCATGGCAACAACGTAGGCGCCGTGTCCTTCAGAGGACTGAACGAATGTAAAAGAGAAGCATTTAAATATAAATTTGGCCCAGGTTCGAGTGTTGATTCACATTCGGACATATTGTTACACACTACGAGGACGACGCTGATCGGCAAGGCACTCATTCCTGGTTGTTCTTAACCCTATAATGATGAGAGATATAAGTGCCTAGATGTTTGTGTGGGCAAAACATACCAACAAAGAAATGACAGTCACCTTATCACACGCTAAAGAGAATTAAGGCGAAAGCCTGCGCTTTCACGAAGCCTTCCTTGAATTACTTCAAATTTTCGTGCTCGTGCGTTATTACTACCAATTACTTGTTTTCTTCCACCAATCCTGTGGGTTCGAGCGCCTGAAGGCTATCTTATTAACTGCTCCCTAATTACCTTCGTCCTAATTCGACTGTTGACATTCAATATGTCAGTTAGTATCCAACTCCCACCAAAGTTCATGCGTACGAGCGCTTTATTTGGTCTAGTTATAGGCGCCTAAATAGTTTTGCCTTAATTAACACCACAGTTCGTGGGTTCAAGTGCCCCGATTACCTCTATGTTAATGGAATCTTCCTTGAAAACCTTCGCCTTATTTAACACGAAAGGTTGTGTGTTCGACTAATACAAAATATGGAGGACCGACCTCCATCTTCAGCGTCATCGACTTTTGGTGTCATAATGCTGGACGGTCAATTTTGACGCTGGGCACGTCAAATTTTCAAATAGCCCCAAAGGGAAACTTTCGTCTCACGAGCCATCTAAGCTTGTGGCCTTAAGAAGCATGATCAGCAAAAAAACATTTGTGAAATTTGTTTCAGTAGAGTGAGAAACACAAGGCAACAAAATGGCAGTGGACTTCCCCGCAAGTGACCTAATGCTTGCATTAGGATTTGTACTGAGATTTCTCTTCGTATGTGACCTGGAGGTGCACATTTCATTGTCTTATGTTACGTGTGCGAAGCCACCGCAGCCGGAGATCTTGAAACATAAGTGTGTCTCCTCTGACCTTTCTTTCAATAGACACCGATTCGTGTGCAAACTTTTCGATGCTTTATTTCTGCTCCAACCGACAAACCGCGTTTGCTGCCTGTCATTCATTGTTGGCTGAAGACATTTAGCCAGAAACTCCGCGCTTTATACAAAATCTCGGCAATAAACAAATTCTGGCATGTTGTCTACAGGCAACACTCGTCAATAATCTCGCTGTTGCTTCCCTGTGTGTGTGTGCAAACATCATTTTGCCTACACTTTTATACCGTCACAATGTTTGTCTCTCTAAACAAGGCTGTCAAAACGTTTCGTATCTCTTGAACTGTTTAGGTAGTCACGTATAAAGAACACAGTAGCAATACTGTGAAAGACGAAACTGACCTTTATTGGGCGAGCCTGTGCCCACAAAAACAGAGTACACCTAAACAACGGCGAAAGCGGCGAACACAGTCGGCGATCGTCAAAATCTATCAGCGGGTCAAGCGCGTCGGCTTTTATACGTAATTCGTCAAATGTTCAATAGTAATCGCTCGGACCCGCGTGCGTTCGGCGTAGTTCTACATTAGTCGCGTCGCGCATACATCCAATTGAATTACACAAGGTTCAGTCACAGACGGCAGATGGAACCATCATTAACATTCCAAAAACTTTCTATACATGCAGGAGCGTCCTGCGCTGGGCGATAACATTTGTTAGGCGGTGATGCGTGGTCACCCGATAAAGATACACAAGTGCTCATGTCAATTGCCCCTTTTAAAGGCCGATCCACACGAAGGACCAAATTGCTCTTTTGGACCGCGGTCCGCACATCACGTGATAGGACGTCACCAGTTCGTGCGTACCGCCGTTGGCCCGCGCAAGACCGCGGCCCTCGCGGTCCAACAAATTGCCGAGGCTTTTCCCGCTTCCGTATTGGCGGCGGACCGCATGCAAACCGCAGCGATTTCGGCTTAGTCAACGAATGTTGTCCGGCAACAGAGTGTCTTCAGCCAAATCCAATCTAGTTTTTGGCTCAGCAAAAGCCAGTCAAGCCAGTCGTTTCATGTCCGCCGTTCCGCCTACACGTGCGTGCAGCAGATATATTTTTTAAACACCGTGTCCTCTTGAAGTGACGAGGAGGTTTTTTTCATCTTGTATGCCTCGTTGAGCAGTTCCCGGCTTTCTGGGACTCAAGCCGGAATGATAACAATGATAACACTCTGGCCGAGAGTGTAGCTGGTTGGTCCGCTCTGCCGTCTGCTATGGCGGTCCGCCGTGTGGATGTGCACTGCACCGGACCGGACCGCGGCGGGCCGTGACGCCGCATCACGTGACTGATCGGCCCGCGGACTTGGTCCGTCGTGTGGATCGGCCTTAGAAAGCATCGACCCGATGCTCCAAACAAACGAGAGAATAAACAAAGACACCAGTAGCTAAGAAACAACAAAATAAGCAACTTCGTCAGCGTCCGCAAAGGCCGATCCACACGACGGACCAAGTCCGCGGGCCGCTCGGTCACGTGATGCGACGTCACGGCCCGGCGCGGTCCGGTCCGGCGCAGAGCACATCCACACGGCGGACCACCATAGCAGAGGGCAGAGCAGACCAACGAGCTACAATGTCGGCCAGAGTGTTATCATTGTTATCATTCCGGCTGGAGTCCCACGAAGCCGGGAATAGTTCAACGGGGTATACAAGATGAAAAAACCTCCTCATCACTCCAAGAGGGCACGGTGTTTAAATAATATATCTGCTGCACGCACGTGTAGGCGGAACCTTTTGCTGAGGCGAAAACTAGGTTGGATTTGGCTGAAGACACTCTGTTGCCGGACAACGTTCGTTGGCTACGGCAAAATCGCTGCGGTTTGCATGCGGCCCGCCGCCAAAACGGAAGCGGGAAAAGCCTCGGCGATTTCTTGGACCGCGAGGGCCGCGGTCTTGCGCGGGCCAACGGTGGTACGCATAAACTGGTGACGTCCTATCCCGTGATGCGCGAACTGCAGTCCAAAAGAGCGATTTGGTCCGTCGTGTGGATCGGCCTTAAAAGGACTAAAGACGCACCACGTGGACCACTTCAGATCGTGCGCGACGTTCCTGTGAATGGGAGATGCCCTCTTGCACGACCTCGTAGTACAGTTCGGCAATAGGTCGGATGACCATGTAGAGTCCGAAATAGTGTCGCAATAGTTTTTCACTGAGTCGTTGTCGGCGTACCAGGGCCGAAACCCAAACACGGTCGCCGGGCTGGTACTCGACGTAGCGACATCGGAGGTTGTAGTGTCGGCTGTCGGTACGCTGCTAGTTCTTGATCCGTAAGTGGGCAAGCTGTCGGGTTTCTTTGGCGCGCTGGACATAAGTGCCGACGTCAAGATTCTCTTGGTCGGTGATGTGCAGCAGCATGACGTCGACAGTCGTCGCCGGGTTCCTGCCATAAACCAGCTTTAGCGGGGTGATCTGTGTTGTTTCTTGCACTGCCGTGTTATAAGCTAAGGTTACGTACCCCAGGAGAGCATCCAAGGTCTTGTGTTCGACGTCGACGTACATTGCTAATATGTCGGCGAATGTCTTATTCAGGCGCTCCGTAAGACCGTTCGTCTATTGGTGGGAGGCAGTTGTCTAACTATGCCTTGTCTGACTGTACTGCAGAATAGCTTGGGTGAGCTCCGCTGTAAAGGCCATTCCTCTGTCGTTGATGAGGACTTATGAGGGGGCCGTGTCGCTGCACGATCTTCTCTACGAAGAGTTTTGCCACTTCGGCTTCACTACCTTTCGGCAGAACTTTCGTTTCAGCGAAGCAGGTGAGGTAGTCCGTCACCACGACTATCCACTTATTTCCGATTTTGCAGTTTGGTCCAAAAGGCGAAGCACCCATTGCAATAGCACATTAGAAGATTGCTGTGCGAATATGGATAGTAGTTTTATCGGCTATATACGCTCGTAAACAGCGGCCTATTAACTAAACGATGACAGATTGTGTAAGTGTGACTCAACGAGGACGTAGAAAGAAACAGACACACTGACATAGCGCTGTCTTTGTGCGTCTGCTTGTTTCTACGTCCATGTTCAGTCGCGATTACACATTATATCATGTATTAGAACCATCCAGCCCGACAACGTGTTTTAACTAAATGAACCAGCATGGTGTCATGCGCGCACAGGTACATATGAGCACATCTCGCTCGATGAGCGAGGGAACACAGCAGTGAAACAATCGCAACGACATTTTTTGCACTTTTCATTGACTAATGCCTGCGAGCCGAGTTGCTATTCGCAAAACATTCCGATGGGCGCTCGTCAAATCGCGGAAATCTGACTCACTGCGACCGGATCACGAGCGAATATGTTCGCCCCGTGCTGGACACCAACGCCTGGTCGTTCGAACGATCGTGTTCGTCCATTCCGGTGTTGGCCTCGCGAGACGGTCTCGAAGAAGCATACATCGGCGCACGCGCAGAACGTCCGCGCCGCTTGCCGAGCCTAGGTCAAAGAGGAAGAGCCTTCTCCTTTTTGCACCCAAGTAACCCCGCCTTAGGTGGCGTGAGCAGAGCAACACCCGCGCCATTTCTCGTACTACCCTGCAAGCCTACCGACTGCCGCAGTTAAGCTACGCGGCGAAGCCGGATTACAGGAGACTGTAGCTATGCGAAAACATATCAGGGGAGGCGTGAGGGTCGTGCATCCCCAAACACTTCAATGCCAACAAAGCGGCGAGAACACAGCGCTGACCAGGCCCTCAGCAAACGCTAGACTCAGCCACTTCCGCAGATATCTTTCTAGTTAGGGGCGCACTTCTCTTCAACACTAAGTAAGCGGCGAGAACACAGCAGCAAAGCTATGAGCAGTCGGTGCTCTTTGTATTCATCGCAGATCACTTTTAAGTTACGGCCCGTGCGTCGTTGCCATGCCGCCTGAGTACGTTCACGTTTGGTTCTGGTTCTAGACTGATGAATAAGGAGCTAAGAATCGATAACGGCTTATGATGGGAACGTCCTCTGCGCACCTGGTGTTTCCATATGCAATACTTTGCTAGAGTTAACAATGCTTCTTGCGCCGCCATCGGCACGAGTTCATGTCGCCCCTGCGCTATCGTTAGAACTGGCCTAATCCAGTCACATAACATAGGTAATGACCCCGGGCTGCGTAGAGATGGCTAAGTGGCACAATGCTTACCTCGGTTACACATACCTAGTCTAACTCCCAGAGGAGTTTGTGCGTGATTTTTCTTTTGTTCCTGGACGTCGCGCGATAGTTCCTTTAATGTGCATCGTGTTTGACGCCCGCCCCTTGATTATCCCAGATTTTGTAGATCGAAGTACCTCGCATACCACGACCAGTTATCGCATCTCTTTATCCCCTTATCCAAACTTAAAAAAATTGTGTCCACTCTAACTTAGTTTGCGCACGCAACTGCCATTTCGAAATAGCTTAGGCGGCGTGTTTTGAAAAACTACTTTTTCTTAGCTATTGCTGATAGAGCAGATTGTGTGTCCAGGCATAACATCTCCCTAATGCAACCACGTACCTAGAAGGATCTAGGGCACTCACCATGGCGCTTCGGGGAAAATGTACCTAGAAACGAGCTACACCGGAGCGACGCATGGCAGCGCAGCGGCTGCGCAGTGGGCTTAGGCGTAAATAGTAACACTAAACTGGAGGAAAACAGGGAAGGGGGCACTTTCCTACTAGAAAATCCCATTTGTTTTCAAACAGGTTTCATCAAATAGGGTTATGGAATGGGACCCCGTTTGATCCTGTCAGTCCGGACCTGTTTAAATCCTGTTTAAAACTGACCCGTTTAAATCCTGTTTAAACCTGACCCGTTTAAATCCTGTTTAATCATGTCCCGTTTAAATGCTGTTTAATCCTGACCCGTTTAATCCCCTGTCCTATCTAACGAAGTACTATTTGCCCCTGTTAAGACCTATTTTTTGCTACATTCATACCAGGTCCTTTCAGAATGGATTAATGTTGCCTAATATAATTTACTCTTTAAACCTATTTTGTACACTTTTGTAATTGCGATCAGCATTGAAAAGAAGTAGGTCTGCATTATGTTTGCAACAAGAATGCCACTTTCACCCTTTATGTAATACCCCCTAACCGGGGTCTTTAAGGCAATAAAGTGAGGTTTGCCATGTACATTGCTTAATACGAAGATGAACACAATTTTCGGCATAAATTGATTAGCACTACCAATAATGACGTGATACATCATGAACAAGTTCTGTATGACCCACGAGTACATTTGCTATCTATGACCTAAAAGAAGATGCACCCTGAAGAAGGCTGTACCTCATTTCCTTATTTACTACAAGTATGCCAATGTAATTCTTGCAAGTTTAGTATATGTTTGATTAGTTGTACCCGTCTTACTGCAGTGCTTTCTTGCTGTAATGGTTTGTTCAAAAATCCACAGTGAAGCGTAATTTTGAGGTGAAAAATGTCACGCAATGTATTGGCATGTAATTGTAAGTGAAAAAGGCAAGTATACTTTATGTAGGTATTTCTGTACACCCATGTGAGCTTTCATTAGGCCTGAAGTCCTCCGGCTTAAGTCAAAGCATGTCATAAATGTCACAAGCACTGTTTATTTGACCTTCTAATAGTATTTCGATGCATCCAGTCTGCCGAGAGAAGACCGCTGGAATGTGTTGCTTGGGTGAGAGCGAGCAGGGCACCTGAAAAATAAAACCAATAATTTATCTTCACTCATGCAACAATAGCACACAGGCAAATTCGCCTAACTTCCCACACATAAGAAAGGTTCAGCATTCCCGTCATATGAGATAATGAATAAATCTTATTGCAAAATATGTGGTTTCATGCAATGAATATGTTTCAAGGGAACATGTATTACTGTGGGAGAATAAGCTGTCATAATTAGCAGGCTATTGAAACAAGGGTTATAAGAAAAAGATGGACACATCGTTTGGTTAACAACAATTACTAGTATTGAAGCAACAGAATACAAACATGAAATACCTTTAAAAACAACACCGACCGGTTCAGTTAATAAATTATTCCGAAACTAAGCCCTTCTGCCAGCAAAATACCGTAGTGTCCTCGGTTTGACATTGCGCTGCTCAGGCAGAGGGCATGGGATCGAGTCCCGCCCACGATGGCTGAATTTCGATGGCAGGGAAATGCAAAAACCCCTATGTAAGGTCTATTGGGTTCACGTTATAGGAGACTAGGGATCCCGCCAAATTGAAGTTATAAAAACTTGAGTAAATTTGGAGATAAGCAAACTCACAACAATAGAAGGCACTGGTCATGCGAAGACCATATAAAGCCTTTCAAGGTAGGTTCCAGCAGCCGCTAAATTTCTTGTAAAAGCGAAATCTAGCAGAAGCAGTATTTTTCAGTACATCACTATAGCAAGGTATTGTACAAATGACACCCGACATATTGGGCTTCTACGGGCAACAGCAATTCTTGCACAGATCATAGCAAACACTGTTACACATAGGTATATATAGGCACATAGGTATAGGTACAGTCGCCGACTGATTTTCCGGACTCCGAAATTCGGACATGCTCGATAACTCGGTCTGCTTCGCGCCACCGCCATGCACCCCATGGGCCATAATGTATAACAACTTCAGAAAGTTCGGACGCCTTGCAACCTCTCGTCTGATTTTTCGGACACTCCTTGAGCCAACTTGATCGAGAGCACCATGCACCGACTCTGACGGTTGCATGGTTCAACTTGCTGAACGCCATTTTTGTTTTGAACGGAGCCTCCTTGTTGCCCCACGAAGTGGCGCTACTGCAAATCCCTGCTCATCATCATCGTTTCTGCCTGGTTTGTAGCTACAGCAGTTCCAGTCTCAGCTTAGTATGCGATGTCAAGACAATCCAGCAGCTGATTTGTTTGTTTCTTCGTGCAAGAGGCTGCGAGTAGGCCAGGTTTTTCGTTTGTGCGACTGATGTCGGCGTGACGATGTTTGATGAAGCAAGATGGGCCAATTCGTTTCACTAATATCTAGAATAGCTACCTGTAAGCGCCACCTGCCTTTCAACAACATTTGCAAAGCAAAAAACATCATCCTGAAAAGTCTGCACATGAAGACATCGGTAGCATCATCAGCGTGGGGCCTCAATATAATTTGGCAAGCCAAGAAATTACTGATAGCACGAGTACAAGCATGCCAACAGGAAATGAGTGGCTGAAGAATGCACCTTCTTCCAATTGGTAGACAGTGCATTTTCGCAAAGCCCTAACTACAGCAGATCATTGTTCAGGAGTTCCCGAATGCACAATTCTATGCCATTTTCCCGCCGACTCTAGGGAAGCACCTCTGCACAGTTGCAAGAAAAAAAGCTAGATGCCCCAAAAGAAATGAGCCCACTCAAGCCGTGGAATTTATGTCTACCTTGTTTTCCTACAACTACTCTAAACCTAGGAATGCTGTTTTGCACAAGGGAACAAACGTCAGCATTAGTGCCCCGCCCAACACAAGTGATCTGCGCTGTAGAATGTGCCATCAGTCAGCCCACAGATGAGGCCAACACCAGTGCTGTCAGTGTGCTGTACAAATTGCAGAAGCACAGCCTACAAGCTTGTCTGCCTTAGTGTGATCGCATCAAAGAACGAAAACCAACAAATCAAGTTTGTTTCGTGCTCAGAACAGTTGACTCGTGCTGAATTTTCCTACAATTCTTTCTAAGTACAGATAATGCTTGGTTTGCTGTGTAGGCATGTAAATAATGCAAAGGCCTGCATCACAATCTGTGATAGAAAAGCATGTAACAAAGCAGGTAAAGTACACAGGTGCAGTGTCTATCACATACCATTTCGTGCAGTAGAGGCTACATCGGATAAACCGGTCAATGTATAAATTACTGGCAGCGTGACCAAGCAAACTTGATGCGTGGGTAAGTTAGCAGTGGTAGTGCCCTGCTCTCGGCACACATGCACCTATGTTAAAGCTGCTTGATCTTGGCAAAATATAAAGACAAAAGCGCTGGAGAGATATCTGAGGCTTTTCTTATATGTATGACGAGGAACCAAGCACTACCTTCCCATGCGGAGAATTACTAGACAGTGATACTGCTTCTTATCATTGTAAAACAAGTGTCACGCTAGCCATGCGATGCGTCCTTTTCGTTTCTGTGCGAGCAGCATGTATACAGATCTATTCTCCCTCTTTCACCTTTTGCACAATACCACTGTGCGAGTAATAAAACTGAACTGTTAGTAGCACTCCGTCCTGTTGCCTCCTTTTCTTCTTTGTTAATTGTGTGCTAAATAAGACTTTTTTGGTGAAAGAGTGCTAATTCAACGCATAAACTAGCTCCATGGCAGTGTGCAATAAAGGACTGTTCGTGTTCTCTAAAAATATGTCCATGCAGAACAGTGTCAAAGAACACCTTAAAGAAAGAGCATGCGTATATCTATCATAAAGGCCAATCCTTGTTTTTTTTTCCTTAACATATTTTTCAACACCGAAATTGAAGTACAAGCACACCATTCTATATCGCCTTGCCAATGAAGCAAGGCACAGTGGTGCCCAACTGTTGCAGGACCAACTTGGATGTGGAGATCGGCGCAGATCACCAACATAGCATGGTCTGCTTACACTTCTTCTCCAGGTCGAGCCGTACCTATAGCAGCTATAAAACAAGTGAGCTTAGAATCACTAAGGAAACAATATAAAAGTGGCATTGAACAAAGCAACTTTCGTTAGGCATAAATAGGATCGAAATGCTGGCATTATGCCCATAACTAACTTCACTTTTCGCTACAAAGCATCCAGGTTAAGGAAGATTATATGTATGAGCTATCTATGTGAGAAAGATTAATCGAACGCCCTCTTTTTGCCACACCCCTCCCCTTATGCATGGATGTCTCCCTGACGGAGTAAGCTGGGCTGATCCCATGTATAGTGTAGTTAAAGGTTGTCACTTGGTGGGCCAATCCCAAAACCATATTGCATGACTTGTGCAATAATTTTAATGTGTGTTGTAATGCTGGCCATCCTACAGGCACTGCAACATTATAGCACCCATAAGGCTAATGGTATTACCTGATAAAGTTAACTAATAAGTGTCCCGAGGAGCTACAACTCAGCGTGTGTACTCAGAGGCCATTATTAGCCTTCTATATTCATCCTTCTATGGTTTCAACCTAATTTTCATCAACAATGTACAAGTTTTAGGAATCTGCCCATGCTTAATGCACCAGGGCACCATAAAGAATACCGCAATAGGTTCCTATCCAATTTAAAACAAACAGTGGCCAGTTCCATACCATGTTTTGAACAAGCGAAATTATTCTGCAGTCTTTCCCATACATACAAAAATCACCAGTGCTATGAATTGCATATGAGCATTTTGTAGACAAAAAACACCACCACAACAGTTGAAGCTTGAGAAAATTGACAACAATTCATTTTGGCGATGCTCACAATGAAAGTGAAAGAGCGCTGTGCTCTTTCAATCTCTGCTTGATATTTCCTCAATACATGTGCACTGTGAACATCTGCCTGTCCCTCATATCTCTAGTGCCCGAGGACAGTGCTGGTGATTATGGTTTACAAACTGCTGACATGCAACTGAACTTTCGGGCAGTGTCATCTCATGCCGAATGATTCATACAAAACTTTAAAGGGCACTACACAGCAAATAATTATTTGAGCTGCGTTAGTCAATTACTCTACCACAATACCAAAAAACTGTAGTTACCAAGAGAGGAGGCTTTATAGGTCAAAAAAGACAGAATTTAAGATGGATGGTGAAACCACAATAAAGTTGCCACACCAGCTTGCCGTGATGCCTTGAATTTTGACGCAGCCTGCTAGGGGTCTAATTAATTTGACTTTGGCAAATATTGATAACATTGCATTATAAGTTAGCCAGAAACTGAACTTGGCAAGTTTTAAGCAAGTGAACTGAACCGCAATAGCCGAAATAGAAGAAAATACCCTGGAATGCATGGTGTGCCCTTAACATGCCAGCAGTGAAACCTTGGCACAAAATTTCAAAAACTGAATTTTCACCTTCATTTTCTCTCTTTATAATTAAACTCTTATAACAAGATTTAGTAGGGAAAGCGTCCTCAGAGAATACTTAATCCATCTAATATGATTTCCTCTTTCTCTTTAGCATTCCTTTAAAGCGAAATTTGCAAGCTTGTTTACACTCATGTGACCCTTGTCATCTGATTCGCATTCAAACCATGCACTTATACTTGGCCTCGTTTAGTGTACCTTGGTGTTCCATGCAACATAAAACTGAATAACAGGAGTAATTGTAAAGGGAGGAACAAATGGGATGCTCCGTGTGTGACGCACCGCCAGAGTTTTAAAGGGACTGACAACGGATTTCTAAGGAGCCGGGTCATTGGTGGCACAATTAAATGCTCATTATCGGAAGTAGTTATACTTGCAGTGGTCCTCATATCACGTAGAAATTTCGTAAACAAGATTTTTTGATCAGGATTGCCCCACCCAAAAATAGGAGCCCCTATGCCAGCAACAAAAGTGAGAGCGATGACTAAAGCCTACTTCACTAATTGTGAAAGCAGACTGATGTGTGGATTTCGCAGGAATGAGTTCAGCATTAATTAACCATTTGCAAAAACCCCTTTAGAAAATAAAATGCTATCATAATATGCTGCTGCATCTGTGGAGCCGTATTTCGGCTATATATGCATGTTGTCAAGGATAAATTCTTCTTGGGTAAGTTGGTGCTTACTTAACATGTTGCTTTCTAGCGTTAAAAACTCGAAAAAGGAAACAGTGAGGCAAAAGTAAAGGAAAGACGAGCGCTACACTTACAACTGTTTATTCCAAAAACAGAGCATCCTGTACATACACAAAAATGCACATGTGCAATCGCATAAAACAAGCAAAGAACGTCAGTCAGCCGAAGGCAATGCTGTAAATTTTTATATGCTTAGCAATCTGAATTCCGAATCATAAAGCATAACAGAAGTTTGACTCACGCGGGCAGACCAGTGGTTTGGATATGGAAGGCCTCTAACAGTTCACGTGCAGTTTTGTTCTTGGTTCTGCCAAGGATCCTGACGTTAAAAAAGAGTGGTCAGTCGTATCTTGCTTTAAATTACTTGCGTGCTCTCTCATTTGGTTTTTGACGCAAAGCCCAGTTTGTTCAATTTAGCACTTGTCACAGCTGAGCGGAATCAGGTAAACCGCTCTAATGGAGCAATGCACGTAACACTTAACGAGCTGTACTGTACACCCGTTCTTAGCAGCTATAAAACAAGTGACCTTAGAATCACAAAGGAAACAATATAAAAGTGGCATTGAACAAAGCAACTTCCGTTAGGCATAAATAGGATCGAGATGCTGGCATTATGCCAGCATTTCGGGGGCAGAGACGGGCCAGCTTGTTCGGGATGGAGAAGACCACAGGTACTCCACACCTATACGCCACTTTCTTGAGACTGTGGCTAGCCCTGTGAAGGTACGTTCCATACCTTCACAGAATAAGGCCATCAAATGTTCTGGCCTTATTGGAAGGCTGTCTCAAGTACTTTTATTCTTTTTCACAATCAACAATACTCACGTAGCGCCTCTGCTACATGACCTATTTCTTTTTGAATTGGATGTAACCCTCAACAACTGTTTTAAGAACACGCACGTGATAAAGACCTTTTATATGTAGACGATTTTGTAGTCCCTTTGGACAGTGTCCTTGTTCGTGTTTTGGACAGTGCCCTTCAACTGACAATGATGAAATGAGCGCAGTTTTAAAGCTTTTTAAATTCCACGACAAGGGCCTATGTTTTACCCATGAGATTCCGGTGGAGAACGTGCTGCAGTTTTTAGATTTAAATATGATGTGTTTAAAAGAACATGCTTGCTGGTGCAACTCATCATGCTCAAAATAGAGCTCTTACCACATGATTCCGCCCACTCAAAAATTGTAAAACAAAAGATTGCAACAGCCTGCCTGGGTATGCTCTTAAACTATGTGTGTTCATAGGATCAAGGCGAGTTTTGAAAATCAGACCGAGCGGCTTTTAAAAGTTGGCTACTTCGAGGGTAGCTTTCAAAAGCCGGCTACCCTCGCTAGGTGTTGACGAAAGTCTGGGAACGTTGCTCCAGAAGTTAAGAGGCAACAAAAAGCCTAAGGAGGGCGATGAAGGTGAGTGTAGCGCTCGAAAAAAGGCACAAGCGATCCCGTACCTTCACAGCGTTAGCCACAATATCAAGAAAGTGGCCAATAGGTATAGAGTACCTGTGGTCTCCTTCGCTCGAACAAGACGGCCCATCTCTGCCCCCAAATCACGGGTGGTGCTACGAAAGGGTGTGCAGTAGAGTATGTAAGACGTTACGTGCATTGCTCCACTGGAGTGGTTTGCTTGATTCCACTCAGCTGTAGCAAGTGATACATTGCGTCAATGACCGAATCAGATAGCATGCAAGTATTTTAAAGAAAGGTACGGCTGTGCACCTGTTTGCACATTGCAGGTCTTGTCTCGACTGTGAACCATGGTGTTTTTATATCAGGATCCTAGGCAGAAGCAAGAACATAACCCCACGTGAACTGTTAGAGGCCTTCCATATCCATGCACTGGTCAAACTTCTGTTACGCTTTATGATTCGGAATTCAGATTGCTCAGCAAATAAAAATTGATGACAATGCCTTCGGCTGACTGACGTCCTTTGCTTGTTTTATGCATTTGCACAGGTGCATTTTTTAGTATATATAAGATGCTCTGTTTTTCGGAATAAATAGTTCTACGTGTAGCGCTCGTCTTTCCTTTTCTTTCGCCTCTGTCTTCTTTTATTCAAGTTTTTTGCGCTAAGAAGCAACATGCAAGTTCTCACAGTGCCATATGGTCTCCGAGAATGGGCTACAGCATGCACCACCATGCTTCACAAATTGTGACGGCATTGTTCTGCTCAGAGGAATTGAAGATTTAGCTGCGTTTTGCAAATTGCAGAAAGAACTTCTATTAGAAATAAATGTACCACATTTCAATATATTTAAAGAAGCCGAGTAGCCGCTTACACTTATAGAAGGTCACATGATAGGGCATCCTATTTTTTGTTATGCTTTTGCCACATGAGGGTGCCATAGGTCATTTTTCGTTACTTGTCAAGTATCAAAAATAGAGATCCTTGTCTAATGAGAAAACAGTGCTCGTTTCAGACAATATGTGACGCAATTTTCCCATCAGCGAGGTTATCTCGATTTACGTTCTGAATGGTTGTCTTTCCCTTTAGGAGAAAAGTGGTTTCATGGCCTAATTGGAATAAGAAAAGAAAGCTTTGGATGGGGTGCAGTATGGTACTACACCAAATCTTAACAAGTGCCTATTCAGTCTGAACTTATTCCAGAAGCTAGCTAATGACATAGAGCTCCCTTTGTACCACAATGGTGTGTCTACTACAAAAGGGGCTAAGGGTAGAATTTAGGTGCTCATACACATTTTAATTGTCAAATTAAAGGATGTTATGACCTTTGCCACTTTAATAGCATGGGTGACACAACATGCTATAATATTATTTTTTAAGAAAGCATGTCTTGAGCATGGCGTGCCCAACCACTTTTGTTAGGTGAGGAAATATTGTTTCTGGTCCTTTTTTAGGGAACTGGTCATACATTATTCACAGCACAATACGTTGTTTCCCTAAGAATGTCACAGACAATTTTCATATTTTAGGTTGACCATATTAACATGAGCGTGATGTACAGCATTGCTTCAAGGGTACCACTATCTATTCAGGCACACAGAAGCCAAGTTCAGCAGTCAACCTCATAACCAAGTCTCTATTAGTCATGCATATTGGCAATTTGACAGAATAATAAGAGGGGAAGGTGAGAGGGATGCTCCTCTTATAAGAGAAGCAATAGCAGAGTTGAAGCTTTATCCTGTGTCATATGCAAAAGGGCCGAGCACGCCCAGCTTTTGGTTGCATTCTCACTTGTGACCACGGCAAGATGCTGACTGATATGCGTAACCAGCAGTTTGTAGGACCACATTTTCATAACCTGCAATTTTTTTTTACATCTGGAGAGATCAAACTCAAGTTCCATGCTGCGCTGCACTCGAGAAGCACTATAAACTGGCAACATTTAAATGCTATGCTGCATGGTTTCTTGCATGCTTTAGGAATTCACTTATTTATTATATACATAGCTCATAGGCTCCAGTTGGAGTATTGCGTGAGGTTGCGAGAAAACAAATTCTGAACTACCAAGGAGAGCATTCAACAAAACAAGTCAGACCAAAGAAGAAAAAATAACATACTCTCATAATGAGACAATGTATCTGGCAGCTAGCTTATAAAAAAGGCCATTAGGAATGTTTTACTTCTGGTAGCGCTTTAGGCGATGGAATGTAGAATTCCAAGCTTCATACACTTTTAAGCCACCCTTCGTGGCTTTTTGTTTTGATGTCCCTTTCTCTGTACTATTATAGAAATGAATACCCCCTCCAAAATAAAACGAAGAAAAATGTGTAAAACACAGTAATGTAACACACAACAATGTAACGCACAACAGTGAATACTTAGGAAAATGTAATTAAGAACATAGAGTCTGTGTGGGCACAGATGTTAGAAGTCTACATGAAAGCATAATAATAGAGGTGGGCAAAGCTTTTATGCTTTTGTCATGCAAACTGCAGCAAGACATACAGGTAAAAGGATATGCATGCCTCACAACACAGTTCCTAAACATATCTGTCACAATACAGTGAGTAGGTATATCATGCACATATTCAATAGCCCCTAAATATATTTAACTCAGAGGGGGCTACCTATGTAACTTGTTCAAACTGAAGGTGGCCAAATTTGTAAATATACGATTCAAGTAGACAGAAAATCGACGTTATGAATAGGGCATCTACAGCAAAAGTGTTGTACATTAATGTTGTACATTATGTGATACCTGCCAATCTGTGAACATAATATTTTGTGAAAATGCTGCAGGCACTAATTTCTTTGTTGGGGATATAGTACACATTTTTTAAAGCTTGCTCCCAGCACCCCCATTGTTGCATAAACACACACATTATTAATAAAGGAAAAATCGGACATCCATCCGCTCGTAGCGATTGTTACAAAAGAAACCCGTACGAATTCCTTGATAGGAAAGCCTCACAGTTTAAAAAAAATGGTCCTGGTCTGGTACTCGAACCCGGGAACACCGCCTTTCCGGGTCAGCCACTCTACCATCCAAGATTACCAGGCGGCTAGCAGATGGCCGGGTGAAGTCGAATGTGTCGAAAACACGAAGCAAAGGCAAGGGTCTGACGTAATAGTTCTGCGGAAACACGCAAGGTGTAGACAAGTAATTATTAAAGAGAAAAAAAATATCAAGTCAGACCCTTGCCTTTGCTTCGTGTTGTCGACAAATTTGAATTCGCCCTGCCATATGCTAGCTACCTGGTTATCTCAGGTGGTAGAGTGGGTGCCTTGGAAAGGCGGTAGTCCCAGGTTTGAGTCCCTTACCAGGACGACTTTTTCTTTAACTGTGTGGCTTTCCCTTTGAGGAACACATACTGGTTTCCTTTGTAGCAAATGCTACAAACGGGTGAATGTTTGATTTTTCCTTTATTACTTACTTCTCTTCACCTCGTGTGTTTGCGTAGAACTATTACTTCACGGACACACACTATCAACTATTATTTAACTTGTCGTGCAGCACAAAAAGCTGCAGCGAACTTGAAACCAGTAACTGACAACATTGTTTTTTTTGTTTTTTAGGTTACAGAGCTTTTCAGCGTGTTTGCTGCTGCCGCGTTAGCTGCTTCAGGAATTTATCTGACCAAACTTCCCTAAAGCAAGTGCCCCTCTGATGTTCTCGTTAGAGATATCGCATCGCAAATAGTAAAGCTGTACAAGTGCCATTACAATTAATTATTTTACATGCATTTTATCAATGTCAGGCCCCCCCTTTTTCAACAGCTTTAAAACACCTTAACCAACACAACTTCATTGTCTTTCTAAAGCGACATTCATAAAATTGTAAAATGAGCCCACATTTGTAAACCCACACAAAATTCAGGAGTTTCCAAATATGGATGATACCAACAAAATCTGCAGCTCATTTGAGTGGCAGCAACAGCTTTGTACACACCATGTCACAGCATGCCCAGCAGGTACTTTGCCATTTCTGTTGAGGCTGCAGAAGTGCCGCAGGTGCACATGTGGAGGTGCCTCTGGTTCACAAAATCTTGCCATCCCTAAACAATAACAAATGTTTCATTTATTGTTATCCCTGCTGAAACTGCAAACTCGTGATATAAAGAGATCACGTCATATTTTGAAAAAAAAGTCTCATACAACCAGTTACATGAAGCTGCAACTGGTCGTGCAAATATCTGATTGTTAAATCACAGGCGGTTATATAACACGTAAATCGAACTGTAGCAAACATGAATCTACTATGAAAAGCTTCACACAAACGTACATCTGTGTAAAGTGAAATGCGAATTGTACTATCAAAAAATTCGTTAGGACATGAAAAGCGTTCCAAAACCTAATTTGTTTATGCGGCGGAACAAAGCACTGCTCCTAATGGAAGATACGCTCAAAATTACAACAGACCACCTCTTCTTCTGGAGAGACAATACAGAAAACAAAGATATTTCGAATAAAAAGAAACATTGCTTTTGTAATTTCGGCTTCTCTGCAAGATGAGAACCCTTTACAAGTACACAAAAACACACAGGACACTAATACACGCCATCTGACGACACTCTATAAACAGAAGAGTTCCATACAAGCTAAAAATCTGGCCATGTGTCGACACAGCAATCGGGTGCTATCTCGCGCAGCAGTTAGCTGTGAAGATGACACATCGACGTACTACTTCTAAAAATGCCTATACCATTTCTCAATGAAAAATTATGTACACAAACAGTAACTTTTCTTGCTTGAATTTTTGTGCCCATTAGATCAAAGAACCACCCGCGCTAGCGTGCTTCATAGGTGAAAGCAAATAAGCCTATGATAGAGGTGTTGGTAACATGAATACGTTTTAGGACAATTTTCATAGAACTTTTTGCTAAATGTGCACTGCGACAAGAATAACAACCATTTGAAAAGCACATTTATAATTCTTGCTGCTTTACTAATCCGGATTCGGTTGTTGTACGGATCTTGCGGTGCATACAACAACGCACACTTCACGAACCATAGACTGCAAGAACGCGCGCAAGCGCTGGACTTACCTTTCTAGGCTTACTCGGAAAACGCTCCTTTTAGTGTCACAGATACCGCGGCATCGACTGCACCTACGGTACTTCCGGCGCACACACTGTTGAATGGCGGATCACCTACAGGACGTAGGCGCACAACTTTCACCAAATTCTTCCCTACAGTCTGATACGATGCGGGAGTGCCAGAGGAGGAGATCCTTTTCATGAGCCCGGAACAAAGCAAGTGCGAAGGGTCATATCTACAATATTAGACATCGGCGCACCACACGAAGGATACTGCGGGCTACATTACACGGTCCCAGGGGTTTTGTGATTCTCAATGCATACAAAATGCATCACAATTTCTCTCAGCACAGCGTACACACGATTAAAGAACTACATCGGACGGCGTCAATGCAGAGCGCACTCACATGTAGCAACAGCTGAAGACGGCAAAATAGTATCACCTGTAACTTTACCGGCGGTACCGGTGCCGCCATGTGTAGGCCGCCACCGAAAGCGACCGTGCTTTCAGTGATCCCATGGATGCTTATGGCGTTGTGTTTCGATGTTATGCGAGTCGTACAGTGTCTTGTACGGCGTGTTTCAGCAAAGCTGCTTTTAATAGAGAGGACAGCAATCTACGTATAGGCCGTATAGACGTCTCACCCACTTGAAAAACACAACAGGAAATTTTCAGTCTGCCATATTTTGGGACGTTGTTTCCGTCGTTCTGTTGTCTGTAGTTTGACGTCCCGTAGTCGAAATTTCAGTAGTTCCTGATCAATATTTCATTAATAATTGACAGAGACCTTTTTAGGGATATGCAAAATTATTAGTACAAAGAAAAATATAAAAAACAAGACCTCCGCCGGGGATTCCACTTTCATATATGAAGGTTCCGAGACCAGCATCTTACCAATGCACCACGCCGTACGTATCTACCAGGGTACATTTTGGTTATGTCAACAGTAAATACCGCTGCCTGGGTTGCTGTTTACATTTACATTTTAAAAGCCAAGATGCGCTTTAACTTCACCGCGTCAACTGCCGCATCTCTAGAAGAGCAAAAGTGTTGTTACCATGGACAGGTACATCGTGGAGTGCTAGAACATCGACTTTGATGCAACGATATCCATATTGAATAAGAAATTCAGAAATAGACAACGGTGATGGGAGCGCTGAGGGTTTTTACTGCTAATTTCGACAGTTGTCTCTCGCTCTTTACACTTTTGAGCTAGCATATAATTCGTGTGTTGAATGCAAAATAGCTACATAACCACTCATGGGTAAGTCTTCATTCTGACACCATACTGGCTTCTCACGACAGCGCTGTACCGGATTAACGAGACCCGAGCGAGACAGCTTTTCACTCAAGTACTGTAACGCGTGCTGTAACTACTGTAACGCGTACTGTAATGTTGGCGTGCATGCATGTAGCTTTATTTGAAAGCTACAAAGCCAGCCATTGGTCACGCAATTTCTGTAGAGCTTGAGAATGGCCCCAATCTCGCACTAGGGGCTAAATTGTCAGGATATGGAACAATAAAAATGTTCCTCCCCAGTTCTATTCAAGCATGATACCACCTAGTAGGGTTGCATGATACCACCCAGTAGGGTTGCCACAAAGCTCCAGAATAAACCAGCTTTTGTGCCAAACAGGCGCCTCTGTATGGTGCCAGTGCGTCCAGTATAAGCCAGTTTAGTTGCAAACAGGGCCCCTCTTAAGACCCATTTCTGCGTAAACTGGTCGTGCCTAAAACTGGTTGCATGCCAACCGAGACCCCGCTCAGACCTGCTCGTGTGTTAAGTGGTCCTGTTTATACCTCTTTGCATACCAAACAAGTTCCCCGTTCAGACCTGTTCGTGTGTAAACTGGTCCTGTTTATTCCTGTTTGCATGCAAACGGGCCGCGTTCAAACCTGTTCATGTGTAAACTGGTCCTGTTCATACCTGTTTGTTGCTAAACAGGTCCCTGTTAAGCCCAGTTTGAATTTAAATAGGATTTTCCAATAGGGTGTATATCAGCCGTGCGCTGTCGCGCGTGCTTTATCTTGAAAGCGATCTGCGTTGGGGGCACAGTCTAGGTGGGACGACGGCTTGTAGCTTCGTGTGTGCTTTGCCCTAACGGTCTGTTTGCGTTGAAGCGACAGAGAGCAGGAAGGTCACTTCGCTCACTGCTGCTGCCGCGATTCGGCACGCCAGCGTTTTGACAGCGATTATCAGCGGGCATCGAATTTGAAGTCTTGATGTATACCTGCGTGCATTTGCAAATAAGCGAATGTGGACAACAGGGCCTTCCACTGCGGCAACTGCTGCGTATGGCACGACGGTGCGAGTCGTTCCTTTAAGGGGGTGTGGTAGGGTGCATGAACTATCTTGGTTTCCGCTTTATATCTCAACAACTGTTCTATATATTAGCGTGAAATTCTGCACGCTCAATAGCAATAGTGTTGGCCTTATTTGGTGTAATTTTTTACTGCAGGGCTTTTTTATTTTTTGTCTATTTGAGAACCAAACATTAAGCTATGATGTAAAATAAAATGTACCTTTCCTCAGAAACCAAAAACAGCATGACCGTGAAATTTCGCACAATAATTCTGTATAACAGTGGGTTTAACTGGAACCTTTAAAAAATGCTTTGCCACATTTACGTCACAAGAGAAAAAATATTGCCATCACACGTCTCGTACCGTGGAGGGTCTTTCTAATAACCTTTTCTTTTTTTTTAGTTATACCTGAGTGATTTTTTCACACATATAGGTTCAGATTACTTGCAAGGAATGTGAGTATATTCTGGGAAAATTTCAGTGTAATGGGCTGTATAGTTTTCCAGAAAAGGTACATCAAGTTCCGAAAATTTTGAAAAAAGTGATTTCAAGAAAAACGCATTTTTATGTTTGCACCTTCACAACAACCGTTCAACATGCACCAGCAGAGTACAGAAACCTTCTGGCTTTTTTGCTGTCTTCCCCAAAGCCTTTCCCCATGTTTACGTAAACGTAAACATGAAGTAAACATAATTACGTAAACACTGAAAAATTTACGAAAAACAACATGTAAACAAACCCTAGCGTCTGTCACGTTTAAATACCAGGCGGCGCGCTTTTTGGCCCCATTTTTAAATGGCTTAGAGCGCTCCTACGCGCTCGCCGCTGCACTGTTTTGCTCCCCACAGTGTGTATTATTTTTTATTGATGAAATCAAAAAATCAGTTTTTTGGTCGATTTGCCCTACTATACCCCCTTAATATGATCTCCGATGTGATTAGTTTAGTCGTCTAGGCATACCAAGGGCCGAAAGCGTCGTGTGCGCTATAGCAGCCGTACGCTTACGCGTCATCCATGTTCACTAAGTGAAACGTCACTAACTTTTCTTTTGTGCATTTCCTATTGAAACGAAAGCTGTGCTTATGTGTGCTTCACGCTGCTGCCTTACGGGAGTATGAGTCATTGTTCCTGGCCCTGCACTGCCGGCGGTATCAGATTACCAAGATATTCCTTCAACGTGACGGACACAAAAAAATTCTTTTTTTTTGGAAAAAGCCGCAAGAACTTGCTACGATTCGGCGTCTAACTTTCTGTGGGGCTTAGTATTATGTGTGCCCTTTTTCTTGAGATATAAGAAGTTTCCGGACACGCTCGACACAGTGTCAACAAGCGAGCTACTGGTACGCTTCACCCAAATCTAAAGTCCCATGCATCTGCGTACGATAGACTTCATATTCTCGAAAAGGGTACAGAACAAACAGCTCTGCAGGACGTAATTTGTTTTATAATAACGTCACACTTACACTTGCGCGAGCAGCATTCACATTCACACTTACATTCACACTTACGCGAGCAACACTCACTTCAAATGGGGCACCATCCACTGAGCGCCGTAGACAAGGCCAGAAAGCCATACTTACTGGTTGGTGCAGCGGTGGCCAATGGCGCTTGGAGTGAAGTTCGTCATTTCTGCCAACGCGATTAGCCTTTGTAAAATTCTTCCACGTGTCAATGAACAGAATTACCTTTTTTGACACTGTCAGTAGGAAAAGCAGTCCAAGCGAGTCGCCTCGCTGAGGCAGCCGGGGTAATTGTCCCCGCCGGTGAAATACCCTCAATTCGCAGTTGTCAGTTTCGCGAGTAGTGTTTTAGTAGGTGCTGCGAGACAGAATAGGTGCACTTTCGATGTATGTTTACTCTGTAAACTTCAACTTCGTATGAAATGCAAATTCTAGTTGATTTTTATTCCGCTAGGAGCTGCAATAGAGGCGAACATCTCAACGGGGATATCAGACTGGTGAGGAACGTGCCCATCGGTGGCACCGCCTCCGTGGCAGGCATTCTCTAAACTAATCCACGCTGCATAGAGTATCCTAAAGTCACTCAACGGAACTCTAGCGCTGCGGTTGTTTAGCCATCATCGGAATGATGAGTAGTAAATGGACTTGCTTGATCACTGTGGTTGGGGCTTCTGCCGTTCTTGTGGCTTCGTATATTAAGCTTTATCTGGGCTCAAATTGGACTAAATTTCTGAGCAACCTAAAATTTTTTTTAAGGAGAAGTAAATTAGACTGAACAACTACGCATAATCGCTGCTATTTGCAGTGGTTCCGCTTGTCCCTGCTTGTATGGCGTCAATGTTGCGCTCTTTGCCAGAGGTCTAGTACTCGAATCCTGCCGTCGGACAGTTCTAATGATGTTTACTTATTTATAACGCAGCGCTTTCTGAAAGAATGGTCACTTTGCAAATTCACGCAGCCACTTAAAGCCAGAAGGGCTAAGTTTAGGCAAAAATATGTACTACCAATCATTCCCATGCTGGCTGAACTACCCTGCTTGAAACACTCGTAGACAGCTGCGCCAGTGTCCTCTAGTAACAGTCGAAATCTCTATGCGGTGCTGCTATGCGTTGCAGCCATCTAGTCACTACGGCTGTCGTTCGTACAACAATATTTAGACAGTTTGTGGGGTGACCAGTACGACGCCCGATCCTATCAGGACTGGTTGGAGATCACAGGTATGCAGCACTTGGTTCAAACGGAAACCGAATCGTGCAGTGTAGCTTCTTCTTTTAAGCTTGCAGTGGCGTTCTTTGAAGGCTGCAGCTTGTTACGTGAAAATCCAGGACTTCGCAACTGTAAGTCACTGTTTCACGAAGCAAGCCAAGGAAAAATGGCCGCTGATGCTTACGTGGCTACGCAAGCACTGAAGCTAACGAGGCGATCAAATTGAAGGCCTTGAAGGGAGCGAAAACCTTCCATCGGTGCTACAAAAAATGACTTGACAGATTATAGTCTATAGGAGAACTGCAGCACGAACGTTCTTGGAAAATAAAATGATTCCCTGTAGTGCGGCTTACACATGTGGGAAACATTAGTCTAGAAAGCCTTGGAAGGGAGTCCGCCGCAACGAGCTGCATGGCCAACACGATGATAAGATAACATTATGCGAGTACGTGAAATCTCCCAGCTGATGCGGTTTGAAACGCTTTCCCTGCCATGGCGGCAAAACAGACCAAGCATTTTTAAGCACGGCTGCGACGGCTCACGGATCACAGTGGCCTGAAGACGCGCTTTGTTCACACGCACGCAAACAAGAGGGTGGCTGTGCCATTCGGCGCATTTTTATTAAAGAAGACATACTAAAAAGGCATAACACCGTGAAACTTACGCGTTCCAACCGCGTGCATCCAAACCCTTCATACAGGCGTCGCCAATCAAACGCAAAGTTCTCCACGTGTTGGTGCACTGGATTATCAGGTTTTCCCTAACCAGTAGTAGTGATACTGACCGAATTCAGCGCAAATAATTTCTGCACATTGAACAAGCGTCAACTAGAGAATGTTTTACTGCAATATTACAGTTGCTTTTTAGTCCTCTTGGTAGTACTTATTTATCGCATCTGATAAGTATGATCCTATAATACTGCACACTGGTCATTCGTGCTGCGATGATGACTTTACAGGTGCGATGTATTTCTATGTAGTATTTGCAACATATAAAGCCAACAGTGATTGAAGCCAAAGGAAGAATCGGCGAAATCAGCTATGGATGACAGTGAAATCTAGAAAATAATAAAGACAATGAAAATGAAAGTGGACAAAAAGATAACTCATCACCGCTGGGGAGCGAACCCACAACCTCCGCATTACGCGTGCGTTGCACCTATCAACAGTTTTCTGTCATCCTCCTAATATATGCACTTTACTGAGATCAAGTCCCCCTGACAAGCAATTTTGGAGTTGTTCTGCAATCGCCTTCTTCTATTGCTCAAGCAAGGGGGGGGGGGGGGTCGGCTTCCATTCGTACTCGCCACGTTTATAGTTGCCTAAATTAGGATAAATCTAATGGTTGCACAGTTGCATAAATATTGATTTTATCTAGGTGTCCCTCCTCTTTGAAAATAATCGGTATAGGCTTCCAACCACGTAGCTCTGCAATTGTGGGCGACAAAATTATGCTTAGCCACTGCTCGTTACTTTTTCCGCATTGCATTATTTCATGATTTGTTTATGTGATATTAAACGCCCTAGTAAATTGTATCGCGACACACTACTCATTGATTCGCTGATGTAAATTTATATATATGTAACAAAGGTTGTGTATATCGCGGAATAAAATTAGTCAGAATCAGAATCATTTTTATTCAAGTCAAAAATGGGGATAATTACATGATAAGTATATACAGAAGCAGGAACCGTAGTTAAAAACTGAAATGGGACCTCCTGTGCATGATGACTAGAATTATTAAAACAACAATGGCAACATGTGAAATTTCCTATAATAAAGGTTTTAGGAGACAAAGCATAAATGAACAGAAAAGCAGCAGATGAATGTATTAAGCAATAACAAGGCTTCTGGTTAGACCACAAAAAGTGAAACTACAAACAATAGCTTAAGAAAAAAAAACAGAAGTTAAAAAAATTGCGAGAGACATATAGAGAAACAAAGTGAAAGTTAAAAATTCAACACATAGAAAACTTAAACGGGAAATTCGGAGGAAGCTAAAAGAAAATACTTGAGTTCTGTGCAAAAGCTGTGAGCTTTGAACAGTTTTAAAGGGAATGGTAATGTGTTCCACAAAGATAAAGCTGAAAAGTGTAATGACTGCTTCCCGTAGTTAGTGCGAACGATAGGTAAAATGAAGTTCATATTTCCTGCAAATCTGGTATTTTTACATTAGTAAGGGATGTCTTTGGTATGATGGTTACTGGAATATCAATGTTTAATGCCGTAAAGTAAATATGGCCAGGTTATACTTCACATGATCAGTCACATTTAAAGTATTATGTGCATGTAACAGCTGATTTGCGCTAATGCTACGAGGTGAAAATGTTATTAGTCAAACAGCTTGATTCTGAATGACTTCCAACGAAGTTAGGTGACCTATGTTTCCCCATGATTCAGTGTTATTGTTAATATGACAATGAACACAAGCATAATAAAGCGACTTGAGAGTTGAAAATTAGAAATATGGTCGTACTTTGATTAAAACGCGTATTCCCCAGTTGAAAAACACAACAGGAAATTTTAACAGTCTGTCGTATTTTGGGACGTTGTTTCTGTAGTTCTGTTGCCTGTAGTTCTGTTGCCTGTAGTTCTGTTGCCTGTAGTTCTGTTGCCTGTAGTTCTGTTGCCTGTAGTTCTGTTGTCTGTAGTTCTGTTGTCTGTAGTGTGACGTCCTGTAGTAGAAAGTTCTGTAGTTCTTGATCAATATTTAATTAAAAATTGACAGAGACGTCCGTAAGGTTATGTAAATTTGTTAGTACAAAAAAGAAAAACATAAAAGTAAAAAAAAATTAAAAAAAAAAACGTCTTCGCCTAGGATTCGAACATGCGACCTCACGATTCCCAGCCCGGCATCTTACCACTGCACCACCGCTGACATGCTTTTCGAGTGTACGTTTAGACCATGTGAATAGTACGACGTGCTGATGCGCTGATGTTTACATTTGCATTTTGAGAGCCAAGATCCGCTATCACTCCACGGCGTCAAGTGCCGCATTTCCAGAAGAGCAAGAGTGTTCGTACCATCGACAGGTACATCGTGCAGTGCTAGAACATCGATTTTGATGTACGATATCCATATTAAATAAGGAATTCAGAAATAGGCAACGTTGACTTTTAGGGTTATTACTGCTAGTTTCGACAGTAGTCTCTCGTTCTTTACACTTTTGAGCGCGCATATAATTCGTGTGTTCAATGCAAAATAGCTACATAAACATTCGTGGATGAGAGTTCTTTCTGACAGCATACTGGCTTCTCACGGCAGCACTGTACCAGATTAATGAGACCCGAGCGAGACAGCTTTTCACGCAGCTTTGTGGAACAACCCAAATCTTCTTTTCTGCTTCGCATAAAGCTTGTGAAATATTCCTGGGAAATTAACTAATGTGTCAGTGTAACAGCACATGTAAGTCCACAGGCCTGTGTGCCACATCTTACCAAAAAAAAAACACGGATACGCAGCCATTCCCGCAGATGGTATGATTTTGATCAGCGGCCGATTTTGAGGAGGCCGGTAGGGCGTTGCTGGTGCCGCGTCGTCACGGCACAATTATAACTATTCGCCACGTCGACTTTATTACCGGTGTCGGTGCCATCAGCATTGCCGGCTTCATAGAAGCGCGATTGAATACCGCGCAAGAGAAAAGTACAGTGTACACCACCGATGCGAAAACATACAATTTTAAAGGACCGCGACGGAAAGCGCTTCTGTTGCGACTTCGGAACTCTAGGCCGTCGCGACCGAATGTTTCTGCTGCGACGTCAGAATTGGTGTCGTAACGTCGGAGTCGCTGTCAGGATATAAAGCTGTTGTTCCGACTTCGGAACTCTTGTTGTCGCGACAGAATGCTTCTGTTGCGAAATCAGAATTTCTGTCGTAATGTCAAAAATGTCTCCCAATTAAGAAATGTCAACAATTTCTGTCGTACAACAGAATTTCTGTAGTTGCGACAGGAATTCCTTTTGTCTTTTTCAACAAGGCACTACAGAAGCTTGTCGCATCACACAATTTCAGTGCACTTCTGTTGTCATCATTGGGTACATGTTGCGGCGATAGGTTTCCGTTGTGGAACAGTTCTCTGTAGTACAACAGAAGTTTGTCCATTACTTCAGGAACACTTCTGTTATGACAACTGGGGGCCTGTTGCAATGATAGGCTTCTGTCGTACAACAACATTTTTCTGTAGTACAACAGAAGTTGGTCGCATTACTTCAGGAACACTTCTGTTGTGACAATTGGGGGCCTGTTGCCACAATAGGTTTCTGTAGTATTTCAACAGCTCTCTGTAGCACTACAGAAGTTTTTCGGGTTACTTCAAGAACATTTCTGTTGGGACAACAGGGTGCCTGTAGTGATGACAATTTTTTCTGTAGTACTACAAAAATCTGTTGTAGAGCTTCAGCTTTCTGTTGTAACAACAGACATACGACAGACTGTACTTCTGTAGTAGCAACAACAAATGTCTGTTGTACATCAGAAAAGTCTGTCGCTCCATCAGGAATCTGTAGTTACTACAGAAAAATCCTGTTGTACAACAGAAATTTCTGTAGTACTACAAATATCTGTTGTAGAGCTTCAGCTTTCTGTTGTAACAACAGACATACGACAGACTGTACTTCTGTAGTAGCAACAACAAATGTCTGTTGTACATCAGAAAAGTCTGTCGCTCCATCAGGAATCTGTAGTTACTACAGAAAAATCCTGTTGTACAACAGAAATTTCTGTAGTACTGAACACAACCTCTGTTGTCATTTTCAACTGGGTCCGTATGTCATTTTCTTTTTCTCATTAGCGAAGTGAAGGTGAAATTTAAGATGATGATCAAATTTCACACCTAAATAGGTGCAATGATCGACTGCAGTGGTTAGTGATTATTGATGGAAATAGATTGAAGGAGCTCAGGCTATCGCTGATGTGAGGCAACGACGATAAAATTGGTCTTATTATGGTTAATCTTCAGCTTGTTAATTTGACAGCGTGTGAAAATTTACCCGAGATCTTCGTTTAGCTTACTTGTTTGCGTTGACACACATTTGTTAGAACTAAATATAGTAGTATCATCAGCGTCAAAAATACACTTCGAAGAGAGAGGGCAGCAAGCAGATCGTTACTATAAATTAGGAAAAGTAGAGGACCTAATATGGACCCCTGTGGTACGCCAATGTAGTAGTAGTGCCCAGAAATGTTAACAGCTTGTGTTCTATTTTGTAAGTAACTGCGGATTAGAAGTAGAGGCGGATCAGTTATTCCGATGCCCTCAAGTTTAGCACAAAGAATGGTGTGATTAATTTGCAAATTTACCGTCATCAATCGCGTCTTTAAGATGATCAGTAAGAGAATAATAGTCCATAACTATTCTTGTCACCATTGAGTTGGTAAATGATGCATGACAGCTAGTGGCCTTGCTTTCTAGTGCTTTGATTGACTGACTCATTGATTGAGTGACTGAATAATCATCGAATGATTGATTTACTTTTCAAGGCTGGTACCTGGACGCTTCACGTGCTGACGTCAAGCAAGACACCAGTCATTGTCAGCATGCTGGTCATGTCGCAAGTAAGAGAGGTCAACAGTAAGCCGATAGTGGCTGTGGTTGAAATGTCGGAGGAGGAGATCAGCGAACCAAAGGATGCCGTCATTTTGGTTGATGTCACTAAAGGCGAAAACGTCGTCCTCGACGCAAGTGTCACAGCTGTAGTCATCAACAGGAAAGGATTTAAGTGCCCGGTGCCGCTGTGGGACAATGGCGATGGTATGGACATCTTGGCAATTTTTTGTTTTATTTACGAATGGCAGAGAGCGTCACACATTTTAGAGATGCCTATTGTGTTATACTTGCACATCATTAAAGTTATAGCAGAAAAAGCCGATACAAGGCAACTAGACATGTTAACAGTGAAGGAGGAACCCTATGAAGGTGTTGTTTCACGCGATTACAGCGTCCTATGAAGCTTTCGAGGCTAACTGACGCGAGTACAGGACAACGATAATTAGTGAGTAGTGTGATACTGCACATTTAAACTGATGTATCCCAGGTTCGGCGCCATCGAGTAGTGGCTATGGCTTAGGGCTTCTGCGATCGAGGTGGTGGGTTAAATCCCGCCTACCGCGGCCGCATTTTATTGCTGGCGGAATGAAAAAAAAATAACGTTAGTGTACTCATCTATAGCACAGGTTACGAAACGTCAGGTGCTAAAAATTATTTGCCCCAATATGATGTCCTTCCCTTAAATTCAGATCTGTTGAAGCACACAGACTCCAAATGCTAATTTTAATTTTGTTAACAGGTCGTAATTTTCCGAAAATATTTCACTGGGGCCAGTTTTCACAACATTCTGCGGACTAAGAAAAGCTATCCCAGACCGCGGCACTTAAACGTTTACGGATTTCTTGTTATTTTTTTTTCTTTCACGCACTGCATTGAGTTATTAATTCCATTGAAAGAAATTTCGGGTTGGCCACTTGCTCATGGATAAACTTTATACTAATGCAATTAATAAAACATATGTACCATTACTCCGCCATGAGCGTAGGAAAGGCTACAATCTGCGTTAGATATTTATATAAATAAGTGTTGATTTCACGTCGAGGAAACGACCCTAAAATTATATGTTTCAGGCTGACAAAAGCCGCTCCTGTGTCAGAATAACAATCAGAAGTGGATCCTTACATATCAATTTTGCAACACATTTAGCTAAGTTCTGCAGCTGAATTATTTTAATAATTTTCATAAGTGCCTTGTTGCACCTGATGTAGCGACATTGCAGTGAAGCTGTGCCTAATAAAGGGTAGGGATGAGATTGGTGTAACTAGTCAGACCAGATTCACTCTCAGTGTTTCTTTAGGTCTAAGCATTTATGGAATATATTATAAAGAAAGGTGTCGCGTTTTGAAACTTCAGCTGGACCTCTCGTCTTTAGCTGCATTCAAATGAGTAGAAGGGCGTAGAATGCAAATGGAATTGTACAAGAAACATTCACTCAAGTTGCACAATGTCAAAGCAGAAGAACACATCACATTAAGACAAAGCTATATAATGAACAACAAACTATGGTGGCGTAGAGGTAGAACACCCGCCTCGCGTGCAAGAGGTCCGTGGTTCGAATCCCGGTGCCGGCAATTTTCCACCGGATTAAAAAAAAAGAAAAAAATCCGCGTGTTGATAAAATTGCACAAACAGGCCTGGAGTGTGGCCTGATCCCGGTGACCAGAACCGGTAGCGCACTCCCTCACCAGAGCAGGATTGGCCACCCTGGTGCAGTACTTGGCCACAACCTCCTATGAACACAACAATCAAACCCCGGCCCTCAGTCCCCAGCAGCTGCGAAGCAACTGACCACGGCGGCGGTCAGACCTGCGACGCTGCAGAGGGTGCTAAGAATCACTGGCTCCGGACAGGCCGCCATTGGAATATGAACCTGGCAACGTTTAATGCTAGAACGTTATCTAGTGAGGCGAGTCTAGCAGTGCTGTTGGAAGAATTAGAGGGCAGTAAATGGGATATAATAGGGCTCAGTGAAGTTAGGAGGCCAAAAGAAGCATATACAGTGCTAAATAGCGGGCACGTCCTTTGCTACCGGAGCTTAGCGGAGAGAAGAGAACTAGGAGCCGGATTCCTGGTTAATAAGAATATAGCTGGTAACATACAGGAATTCTACAGCATTAACGAGAGGGTGGCAGGTCTTGTTGTGAAACTTAATAAGAGGTACAAAATGAAGATTGTACAGGTCTACGCCCCTACATCAAGTCATAATGACCAGGAAGTCGAAAGCTTCTATGAAGACGTGGAATCGGCACTGAGGAGAGTGAAAACTAAATACACTATACTAATGGGCGACTTTAATGCCAAGGTAGGCAAGAAGCAGGCTGGAGACAAGGCAGTGGGGGAATATGGCATAGGCACTAGGAATAGCAGGGGAGAGTTATTAGTAGAGTTTGCGGAACAGAATAATATGAGGATAATGAATAGCTTCTTCCGCAAGCGGGATAGCCGAAAGTGGACGTGGAGGAGCCCGAACGGCGAGACTAGAAATGAAATAGACTTCATACTCTGCGCTAACCCTGGCATCATACAAGATGTGGACGTGCTCGGCAAGGTGCGCTGCAGTGACCACAGGATGGTAAGAACTCGAATTAGCCTAGACCTGAGGAGGGAACGGAAGAAACTGGTACATAAGAAGCCGATCAATGAGTTAGCAGTAAGAGGGAAAATAGAGGAATTCCAGATCAAGCTACAGAACAGGTATTCAGCTTTAACTTAGGAAGAAGACTTTAGTGTTGAAGCAATTAACGGCAGTCTTGTGGACATCATTAAGGAGTGTGCAATGGAAGTCGGTGGTAACTCCGTTAGGCAGGATACCAGCAAACTATCGCAGGAGACGAAAGATCTGATCAAGAAACGCCAATGTATGAAAGCATCTAACCCTACAGCTAGAATAGAACTGGCAGAACTTTCGAAGTTAATCAACAAGCGTAAGACAGCTGACATAAGGAAGTATAATATGGATAGAATTGAACATGCTCTCAGGAACGGAGGAAGCCTAAAAACAGTGAAGAAGAAACTAGGAATTGGCAAGAATCAGATGTATGCGTTACGAGACAAAGCCGGCAATATCATTACTAATATGGATGAGATAGTTGAAGTGGCTGAGGAGTTCTATGGAGATTTATACAGTACCAGTGGCACCCACGACGATAATGGAAGAGAAAATAGTCTAGAGGAATTCGAAATCCCGAAGGTAACGCCGGAAGAAGTAAAGAAAGCCTTAGGAGATATGCAAAGGGGGAAGGCAGCTGGGGAGGATCAGGTAACAGCATATTTGTTGAAGGATGGTGGACAGATTGTTCTAGAGAAGCTGGCCACCCTGTATACGCAATGCCTCATGACCTCGAGCGTACCGGAATCTTGGAAGAACGCTAACATAATCCTAATCCATAAGAAAGGGGATGCCAAAGACTTGAAAAATTATAGACCAATCAGCTTACTGTCCGTTGCCTACAAAGTATTTACTAAGGTAATTGCAAATAGAATCAGGAACACCTTAGACTTCTGTCAACCAAAGGACCAGGCAGGATTCCGTAAAGGCTACTCAACAATAGACCATATTCACACTATCAATCAAGTGATAGAGAAATGTGCAGAATATAACCAACCCTTATATATAGCTTTCATTGATTACGAGAAAGCGTTTGATTCAGTCGAAACCTCAGCAGTCATGGAGGCATTACGGATTCAGGGTGTAGATGAGCCATATGTAAAAATATTGGAAGATATCTATAGCGGCTCCACAGCCACCGTAGTCCTCCATAAAGCAAGCAACAAAATCCCAATAAAGAAAGGTGTCAGGCAGGGAGATACCATATCTCCAATGCTATTCACAGCGTGTTTACAGGAGGTATTCAGAGAACTGGATTGGGAAGAATTGGGGATAAAAGTTGAAGGAGAACACCTTAGTAACTTGCGATTCGCTGATGATATTGCCTTGTTTAGTAACTCAGGGGACCAATTGCAATGCATGCTCACTGACCTGGAGAGGCAAAGCAGACGAGTGGGTCTAAAAATTAATCTGCAAAAAACTAAAGTAATGCTTAACAGTCTCGGGAGAGAACAGCAATTTACAATAGGCAGCGAGACACTGGAAGTCGTAAGGGAATACATCTACTTAGGACAGGTATTGACGGCGGATCCGGATGATGAGTCGGAAATAATCAGAAGAATAAGAATGGGCTGGGGTGCGTTTGGCAGGCATTCCCAAATCATGAGCAGCAGGTTGCCATTATCCCTCAAGAGAAAAGTATATAATAGCTGTGTCTTACCAGTACTCACTTACGGGGCAGAAACCTGGAGGCTTACGAAAAGGGTACTACTCAAAGTAAGGACGGCACAGCGAGCCATGGAAAGAAGAATGATATGTGTAACGTTAAGGGATAAGAAAAGAGCAGATTGGGTGAGGGAACAAACGCGCGTTAATGACATCTTAGTTGAAATCAAGAAAAAGAAATGGGCATGGGCAGGACATGTAATGAGGGGGGAAGATAACCGATGGTCATTAAGGGTTACGGACTGGATCCCAAGGGAAGGGAAGCGCAGCAGGGGGCGGCAGAAAGTTAGGTGGGCGGATGAGATTAAGAAGTTTGCAGGGACGGCATGGCCACAATTAGTACATGACCGGGGTTGTTGGAGAAATATGGGAGAGGCCTTTGCCCTGCAGTGGGCATAACCAGGCTGATGATGATGATGATGATGATGATGATATAATGAATCACCATAAGATGTAGGCAAAAATGCATCGTAGTGAGGATATACGTTACAAAGTGGCAATTTAAGTTTTAAGTGAGCGCTGCTACAATGATAATGCTTGCGGATATTATGCATGAGGTACTACACTATTGCAAATTTTAAGACGAGCAAAATCAGCATTCTGTCTCCCGAAGTTGCTGCGTGGTGTTAAGGGTACAATTTATTTTTAAAAAAATCAAGTCCTGTTGGGTTTAGTGAGGATAATTGAATACCTTTTTTTTTAACTATGAACCAAATCTACAAACCGAAAGTCTCTGAGATAGAGCTGTAATGACAAAAAATACTAGGCAACCTTGCTCCAGAAAAAGTGGCACACGAAAATGGGTCAAATACCGGAAGCGAACTGAGCACACTTGTAATATTTTGAATGAATCAACCAGACCCTGCTAGTGTAGGCATCAAAATGAGCCATATCCACCCACCCAATAGGAGAGTGCTTCTCAAACAACATGAATGAGCCAGCATGGCAGTCTCATTGCAAGTTGTGTTGTCTATTTTGTTAACGCCTACACTCCTGCTCAATAAAAATAAGTTGTGAGAGAATACAGAGAAGGCTGCTGACGTTTTCAAGTAAAAAAAACCTGCTGTCCTTATATAATATGCCCTCTGTTCATGAACTACAAAAGTGCCCCTAATTCCAACAGTTATACTGCCTTTCGAACTGAATGCTTTCGCACCAAAACTACATAGACGATAGCGTTTCAATGCGAGAACAACTCATTCCCAAGTTAAGATCTTAATTAGGGTCAAATATGCTCCATAATTTTTGATTACTTATTGCCTTCGTGTTTCCGTAGCCTATATGTAAAACTTATCACATCACTGGCTGGATAGCGGTGCATTTCAGTCCAATACCAAGCTCTCGCTTGTGTTTGAAATCTTCTTTAGCTGGATTTGACTCATTTCCAAAGAAGCTAATCATTTCTGATACTGAAATAATAATGAGGAGTTTTAAGTATGCAGTAATGGCAATGTGAGTTTAAAACCGAGAAGACAATCTCAATTTGAGGGTTATGCGGAGTCAACGTGAGACGAACAGCCTTATTTCCGATGAGCTGCAACGGATCTATATTTCACATTGAGACCTGTTGTGAAATTATGATTCGCAATAATTATCCAAAAAGGTGCTCTGAAACGTCACGAAACAAGACTGTTCTATAGCATTGACACTGCAGATCATTCGCATGTTGTGATCACCACAATACTGCTCGTTCTTTATATTTTTGCAATTCTTGAAGGCGTTCTAACACTGCATGTCATCAAGCAGACCTGTATGCCTCGTTTTTGTCCTTTCAGTACCCGCAATGTAAAAACAAATCGACACTAGCAAAAATGAAATTGAATTCCCCTGGTAGGCACCAAGGGAAACCAATTCCACTAATACTCCCTTCGTTCTTTCATTGCTTCCTTTTTTCCTTTGCGCAAACCCTCCTGCACTTTCCGTATCGTGGGTGCTGCTGCATTCCTAACTAATAGCCACTACGCAGCGACAGCTCTGCCATTTTCAGTGCCCTTTCAGGTGTCCTAGCTGCTGGCGTTGTTTGCTCCGGAGAAACGTAATGATAAAAAAGATACCTAGATATTCTCATAGCAACAAAATATGTCGTAGCGCCGTGACTGTAACCTCTAGAGCCCATGTAGCGCGAGAAATAGAACACGCTGGCGCTCGACTTGAGCGGCATCGGCCGCTCCGGAGATCCCCCTGCAGCTGGCTGGCCGGCCTAAATAAGCCGTGGGCACGATGGCTACTTCGTCGAGCCATCTCCCACAACGTCGCCAAAAGCGCTATTTTTTTAAAAGAGCACACCTTTTTCCAGCTCAATTCTTAAGGTTTAGTGTTTGGTGCATCTACTAGGTCAGTGTTTCGTCGAGTAAGGTGCAGTTAACCATTGTTATATTTCGAAGGTCAACCAACTGTAGTCGGCGCACCGACCCTGGATGGAGCCTCATTCCAAAGGAGGCCAATCAGAAAGCGAGTGTAATGCGCGGTGATGTGAGTCACGTGGTGGGGGTATCCGCATCTCGCATTCTGCTCTGGCCGAGAAGTAATCCCTATAGCGCAAGCAGAATATAACTAATTGCAGAGCATTTCAAGAACCAGTTGACGAAATCTTTGCTCCTCAAAATAAACACGTGGGTTGGATCTGTCTAATATTTTAATGGTAATAAAGAACGGTTCAGAAAACATTGCACAAAACGCATGAGGAACATAAAAAATATTACTAGGTACGCAGTGTGCCTAACATATCTTGCATCAGATCGCTTACACTCCCCTCTGGTTTGCGAAGTGGCTGCTACATTTCCACTCAAAGAAACAACTGCAATGAAGTTAAATAAAGCGTGGCGAATCATAAACACTGACGATAGTGTGCGCGCATGCGCATCCAAACAATGTACAGGAAACTGGCAAGCAGCACTTGTTAACATTCCTCGTTGATCATTTCGTCTGCCCTTTCCAGCCCTCGGATGCTTTTGCGTTGGTCCTTCAATTTATATTTTGAGGCCCAAACATTCAGCGCATAGAAGTGTTAACCTTGTGCTCAAACTCCTTGGACAATACTTTAACAATATGCTGGGATGTCCTAATTGGTGCGACGCAACACATAAGGCTGTAGCTGTAGGCTGTAGTCAAACACTCTCGCATATGCGTGCGCTCTTGATTTCAGTCAGAATGCGTTGGCTCAAAAAACTAAATCGTGGCACTTTTGGCCCCCAAATTTTTGATCGCGAATGTACGCACACCAGGCGAATTTTCGACGTCGGCCTCGCCATGGTGTTCCGGAATATATGTTCACAGTCAAGAGTTAGTTTTGTAATCTGTAGTTTTCGCAACCACCTGTCTCTTCACCGCGGCTGCGGCGTGGCAATAGGTAACATATGTGTATACTATGTATACAAAAATAACCCCTGCCTCGATTCGATCACGCTATTTCCAGCGCAGAACTTGGGTACTATAAGCATTAGGCCACAGGGGCATGCCTCGTGAGGTCGAATAGAACACGCCTAAAATTTTCCATGAGAACGCAGAGTGTTGAGAAGCTTATCGCATATTCCCAACGCTGACCACCTCCCTCTAGTCCATCACGTGCGCCAGTATGATTGGACGCTTGCAACATCACCCTTGGCGCCCTTCATCATACCTGTGTTGTTAGACCGGCTCGTAGAGGGCAAGGCGCTCTTCCTTCGACCCAGAACCAACTGTCTAGCGCGCTGCGTCGCTCAAAGATGGTCCCACACGCGTACACTTTGAATGCCCTCCGAGGAGTCGAAGGGCAGCGCTAGACTTTTCTATCGCTGTCATTGCTTCGTCCACCTGGCGAAACTGCCACTGCGTTGTTTCTTTTAAATTTTTGTCCATTACGCTGACGCGAGTTATGCACACTACAAGTATGCAACGTTATAGTCTGCATGTAAATAACGCTTGCACGAGCCCCCAATGTGGACAGCTGGCTTATCTCCACGGCTGAGTCAATAACTAGAAGGGTGCTTGTGCCTCAACCTGTTTTTTATCCAAACGGATGAAGTTTCCCTCAAAGATACAGTTTCAATGAGAAACTACTCGAGGCAACTGTTGCCCTGCCGTCGATACCCTACTATGGGAATAATGAATGCCGCGTGCATCTGCCTATTATTATAATGTTTACATCGAAAGTTATTTATTTCTTCAATTTTCAATCACTCACTGCCTTCAGGGCATCGCAGGGTGTCTCAATATCGGTTTGTTCACAATGACAATCGAGCAACGAGCGACTGATCCAAAGCAGCCACATATCGGTCAAACCGATTATTTCCAACAATGTGGTCGCGCGACCTCTGTGAGTCATGAGCATGAATGTGCACTTATGTCGTTTCGATCGTGCATAATCATTGCGAACCATTCCATTTATTCAGCGATATTTATTCCCAATTGGATCGCTTCTTTAAAGCGAAAAATATCACTAAGGCCAAGTTAAAGAAGTGTTCGTGAACTCATGTGCCACACCCACCTATCATATGCTTGCCAAACGGCAAGGCTTGAAGCTCCCGCAGACAATAGCACGTCTGTTTCTCGTCGTACTCTACGTGCGAATCTCAGTGTGGATTGCTCGTAGCCCGCTTATCAGGTGACGTTAGAAATGAGCTCCTTAGTAAGCAACAAACCAATTTTCGCTGCGTAACCTCCTCCTCACTCGCACAACGATATCACATCGAATGACCTTGTGCTTTTTGCGCTCTGGCCGATCAAGCGCTCCACAACGATGGTGGAGCGCACGGCATGAATATGTATCGAGTGTGTGCGTGAAATTTGCTCTCACAATAAAAATAAAATGCGGACCGGAATTTTCCTGTAGGTGTCTTGGGCCGATGGCTACATTCTAGCCGCGAACAGAGTCGTACATATGTGATGTACTGATTTCTTTTAATCTTGCTCAGTTCTTTCCCTTTAAATTTTATTTGAACTTTAATTTATTTTTGCATTTCGTAATTGAGATTTGTAGAATGTATGGTCACGACGGTTTGTCAATCAACAGCATTTTGCTATCCCAGTACCGTCACAGACACTCAATTGCAACGCGGAATTGGTGCGTATGTGTAGCATTTCAAAAGCATGAATACTTCGATGATAAAAAAATGCAAAACATATCACTTGCGCAATTTCTCATACACATACTCTGCTCATTAAAGCAGATATAATGCCTTTCTGGAAATTGTTTAGATATAAACTAATTGTTGCCTTTAAGTGCGAATTAAAAGAAAATCGAAATTCCTTTCGCAACCTAGCCAAGCTAGAAATAAAGCCGACATCCTATACTATACGTCAGTCTGAATACTGGAAGGTGGTCACTCCCCGTGCTAACTATTCTATGGGTACACTATCGTATACTTTGCCTAAACTTCTTAATTATCTGAATAAATGTGGAATTGATTTAGGTCGCACTACAGTTCCCGAACTGCACCACGTGATATGTCATGTTTTTGAACAATTTTAATATTTGATTTCCTTGTGATATATTAAATTGAATCAATTTTGCGTTTGTATTTTGTTAGAATCCTGTATGTTTCATGTATGCTCTTGTACTGCCTTGTAGAGGGGACCGTGGGCTCTAGTCAAGCTGTTCAGCAGCTTTTACCCATGGCCCCTCCATCGTTTTGATGGACATAAAGCTTATTATTATTATTATTATTATTATTATTATTATTATTATTATTATTATTCAAAACAGGTAAATAACGTAAATATTGAAGCCCAGAAAGGAAGAAACACCAGATTTCAAAAGTTTACAAATCAGGCCTGGTACATGCTAATGTAGTGGGGTACCGAAAGTGCTAAGAAAGTTGTTTTGTCGTACCTGTGCCTTATTGCGAGAACGTTTAAGCCGGAATGAATTAATTTATCCAATTCTGCCTAATACATTTCCCATGCAGCAGCTCTTGTGACTAATTTTACAGACCCGGACATCATGAAGCATGACGGCACGTACAGTGGATATTTCACAAATTTCATGGGTCCGGGACGGTACTCTCTCATGGCCTACATTTCCGGAAACAACAAGACCAGTCAGGCGTACCGTAGGATGGGATTCCCCCCAGACGCGACCGTATTGGATGGGAACCGCAAACGCCGTGAGTTCATCAATCTCGCATTTGCATGTAATATGTATGTCTCTGCCGTTTTGTTTTTATATAACTCTGAGTGGTCAAAGGGCCCCAAAGAAATTATCATAACTGTAAATAATTTGCTCTCAGACAGTTCTTTGTACTGTACTCACTGGTAAGTAAAGAAAGATGGGTATATTCATATAAGGGCCGATTTATCTGCGGCCCAGTATTTTACAGGGAAGCTGTATATAGCTACCCTCCGATGGTGGTTGATGTCCGTCCATCTACGCGCAGCGACGACACGAATTTTGTCTCTAGTTTCTCACGGATGATCTGTAGCTCTCAATCTATAGAAACTATCTTGGAAAAAACTATACTGAAACTGGCTGCTAAGAAAGCTCTATTATTACACCGAGGGTCATTTACTTGGCGCAATCATTTGGTTTACACTGAATTTGTAAACGTCAGAGAATTATCGTCTATTATCAATACATGGCCGTCTATCGAGAAAGCACGGTTACAGAAAACGGCCGTAATGCTTGTTTATCAAATATACTTCAAAAGAAATTATATGACAATTACCCAGTAATATAATTTGAATATTATGACGAGTTTAATCGCTGCCTAATTCACAGTGAAGTTGTAAATACTGCGAAATTCCCGTCTGCCACACGGCGGTACTCGAACACGTCACTATGTACTTATATATTTATTTAGTCACGGGCAAAGTTCGCGCCATACAGAAGTTTCCCGTGACAACACGTGCTAAATATGTCCGAAGCTTCGTAGGGCTGTGCTCGTGCTTTCGCCGCTTCAAGTACTATGTTGAGGAAGTTGCCCACCCCATGCTCTTCTGAAGGCAGACTTTTCATTTTATTGGGCACCTGAACAAGCAACTGCCTTCTCGATGCTTATCTCTCTCCCAACATCTCCACCCATTCTCGCGCATTTCGACCTATCTTCTCCAACAGAAGTCCGCACTGGAGCCAGTGTTCATGAACTCGGTGCAATTTTTTGCTGAAAAAACTGAATGTGAATGCCTTGCTCTTCTCTAGGCAGTGGCGAAATATCACCATTGCCTATACAGTCGGCATTTTACAGTCACAGCAGACCACCATGCAATCTGGCGGCTTTCGTCCCTTTCTATTGATCGGCTACGTCGCTGGGCGCTAGGCCTACAGAAATACTCGGACACACTAGCTTAGAAGTCCGGCCGTTTACACGAAGACGCCGACTGCTAGCTCGTACCACCAGCCAGACGATCCTCCTTATGTTCCTGCGACCTAAGCTTCCGGCTTCTGCATTTTTGCTATCTGGTGCGCTGAGTTTGCTTCCGAACAGCGCGGAGATCGAAACATACGTGGTGTCGTGAACAAGCTCACATCTAGGTAATATTCGTATGTTCCTACTCGAGGAGGGCACTCTACATACGCACACCATGTACCCTAGTGGATCTGAAGTGCTCAGCATCTTCACACCACTGTCCTGTCGTATATGCATGGGCTACCAAAATTTGGTCACCTCAGGGAATGCGTGCATACGACCTTGATCGGCGCCGATTCCTTTGCCTTGGTCTGTAACGATCTGTCCTCTGCCACGTTGCTTCTTGTGAGTTATATCCGCCTCCGAAGAAGACATCTACTCTCACTGATGGTTGACTTCAAACTCTTGACGTTCCTACTGAACTCTTCTTACTAATGACCTACTGGTACCTTTCTCCTCATCTGATTGAGACAGCAACTGGGTTGCCTTTGAAACTTACTATAAAACTTGGTTTGCAATCACCGGTGCCTATCCAACAGACAAAGCCTACTTCCTCTGTTGCACAACTTCATTGTTCACCACGGCGCTCCTCGTCACCTTGTTACCGATCGGGGTCGCTCCTGCCGCTCTACAATCGGGGACAATTTGCTCCACTCCTGTTGTACAAGACACAACTTTAGTACTGCAAACTATGTGCAGACAAACGGTCTTACGGAGCGGCTAAGTGGAAATATAACGGATAAGCTCTCCATTCATGTTTCTGATATCCATCGTGATTAGCATACTGCTTTCTCTTTTGTGACATTCCCGTTCAATTTATCACGCTAGGACACTGCAGGTCACTCGCCATTTTACTGCTTGTACGGCCGAGATCCAGTACAGCCTCTAATTACAAAATTGCCTACCGCTCAAGAGCCCGTGTCTCAGTATACCCGAGATGCCACTGCTGGAACCCAATAAACACGCCAAGTTGCTCACTGTCGTATTTGTGCTTCTCAACATAAGCAGGAAAGTACTTGCCACAGGAGTCACTGGGACACCTATTATGATCCAGGGGATCTTCTCCTTCTGTGTTATCGGACCCACCGCTTCGGCCTCTCGAAAAAAAAACTGATGTCCCGCTATTCCACTCTTTACCGGTTCCTCTGTAAGGTGACCGATGCAACCAACGAAATCTGTCCGGTCACACCTACTACTCGCTCCATCTAGGCTTCCCACGATGTCATTCATGTCAGCCGCCTAAAACGGTACCAATCATTTTCTGCCTAAGACGCACCGGGACGGTGCTTCCACGTTCAGGGAAAATATGTTGCACAACTCTATACAACGCTGAGGAACGTGAGCACGAGCTTGGGAATAATGAAGACAACACTTGCGTAACCAGCCTGCTTTAGACTTGTGTTTGTCAGTTACTTTAGTTTAGTGTACATTCTGTAAATAATAAAAAGTTTATTATTACATGGGGTTGTACGTGCTAACACCACGATCTGAATAGAGGACACGCCGTATTGATGCACTCCAAAAAAATTCAACCTCCTGCGGTTCTTTAACCTACACCTAAATCTAAGTACACGGGTGTTTTCACATTTAGCACCCATCTTAATGCGGCCGCCATACAGTAAGCAAGTTACGCGTCTTGCTTGTTCCCTCAGCAGCATTATTATTCTAAATCAAACCTAACGGGAAGCTTTATCTCCTACATAGGAAATGAGCAATCCTTTCTTCTGACAGCCACTGCTTCGAAATTACTGAGTTATGTTGAACTTAAATGATAAGACTAAAATGCGATTTCAGAAAGCGATTTTTTTAGCTTTCACTTTCATTAGGTACATTACAAACAAATGCGAAATTTCAAGAAACAGTAATTGAAGTATACAACCCTGTACCTCAGCAGCTATAAACAACATCGCAGTTCTGTAAGCTGCACCTAATTTTTAATTTATTGTGGACAAAAATGATATATCATATGGCACTCTGAATTGCGCTACCTTTTGAATATGACATTCACAAAGCCATTACAAGTATTGTAAGAAATTCAAATAGTTTGTAAATTCATACTTCAAATTTGTCCTATACAGGTGCTCCGAGGGATGCAGATAATTGAGATGGGATATCAGTTTTTGATACTATGTACACTTCCTACATCTATTCTTTTTTTTTAGATGTACGCATTTCTAAAAATTCTTGTCAATAATTACATGACCTAAACCAAAATATTGCAGCAGTCACTACGATTTGACGTCCGGAAATAAGTGCAACACCTTCTTTCTTAAATGCAACAGTCCTCATTCAGAGTGGTTGAGTTGTTTTCACACGAAATCATCTGTGCGTTTTACCTGTATTTGACCAGCAAGCATCGAAGATAGGCCCGTGCTAGCGCTTCCTCTTAATGCATCGCACTGGTCTGTAGGAAACCTCTGAAACATAACATTGACCAGACGGAGTCCCGCCGCCACCGTGGCGCACAAATAATAAAAAAAACAATGAAGATAAAATTCAACGCAAGCTTTGCGGGAGCTGTTATCTCAGCCCGACATCTCATTCAGAATGCCCACGAGCGTTGGAGCAGGGTGTCGAGCAAAATCGTTGATTTATTGCCAGTCGACCAAGTGGCAGGTCGTCTTCAAGATAGGGCTGATACGTAAGCGCGCTCCTTCCAAGTGCCGATGTGAAGCAGCATTCTCAGGGCCTGCTTGTTTTTATTGTTTTCTTGAGTGGTGCATCGTGGCATCATGGCATTTCTCTGCCGTGATTGAACTCTGGAACGCGATACCAAGCTTTGTGGCAGATGCCAGTGATGTTTGTGAATTTGAAAAAATGTTAAAAATGTATTTTTGTGATTCCGCTGCCGCTTGATGCGCTGTATATATGGTCTGCCTGTATTCAAACCCTCCCTGTAAGATCCCTCAGTAGAGGGTTGGCAGTATGAAGAAATAAATAAAATAAATACGTCATGGCGCGAGTACGCCACGTGCTGGCGAAAAAGGAAACTGAACATACGCCCAGAATTGCTGGGTATGAGGACTGGGTAGAGTTAGTAGGAGCTATAAATGATAGATAATGTGTATCTTCACAACTATTCTTTATGAACGCCACATAACAGAGAAATTGACTTTATTCTGTAATTTAGCAACGACAACAAAGTGTAGCAAGGAAGGCCATTTCGTCCACCAGCATGAAATCTTAAAAATAAAATAAAACTTATTCGGATATCTCTTATGCCTTGCGTACAGAGTAAGCGACTGGCTCCGAGTGATGTTCCATTTCCTACATAGAATGATTCCATTTCCTACATAAAAAAAAACATTAGTGCTTGTAAGGAAATGTGTGTAGGAAAATTTGTGATAGAATTTCAAAACAAAACAATTTTGTTACTTGATATCCAGGTGTTCCCACAAGAGTTTCTGTTTGGCCAGTTCTTGTTTGTGCAATTGATCGTTTTGATGTGTAACGTTGTCGGGCATGCATACGTGCGCTCCGCGTCTATTGCTCCACACCTCACCTTTCGAGCTATCATAAAGTTTGACTCGTAGTTTGAGATACATAGTTCAAGTGTTTTGGATATATTCGTTTATGTCTACGATGTGTTGATTGCTTTAAAGCAGGACTTTATACTCTTCGCGATAACAAAGTTGCCGAAAAATCTTAGCCCTTTTGAAATGAATCGTGACTGGCCTAGCTTCTACGCAGGAGTTGCCGATTGATTACCACCGGTAGTTTATAAACATGCAGATGCTACCGTAAGGTGTAGGTTATCGTATATCCGTTATCCCAGCTCAACATGAACAGTCTGCTCAACAACAACAAAATAATGGTTCTAAAAAGATGGTGCAGGATACAGTTGAACCACAGGCAGTATTCAAATGTAATATGCCCGACGACCGAATACCTTACGTCCTAAATATATATATATATGTTACCTCAAATTTTGTTATTATTTATTTTCGTTGAAAAGCTTGGGGAGCATTAGCTCGAACGCCCTATATCACAGACACAGCACAACTGCTTCAAACGTAAGAAATATATATCTCAAGAACATAAGCTTATTCATCTGTGCCACCTCTGGCAATCAATCGCATAGTGACCATAACTCCTGTAGTAGATTGTGCGTGTCTCCTAAATAATACGTGACCGAACTATACTCTGTTACACAAAAACGTTCGTAGCTAACTAGCTGTTTCGGCAATCTTTATTTGAGTAACAGGAACATACCAGCGGCATATGTCAGCCTATCGTCACTGTCACTGTCTGCAGTACTCTACGGACGTTGAATGTAGCGTATAGGATTAACGTCAAGTCCAAGCAGAAATGTTGTTGTCTGTGAAATTTCCCCACAGATACCCTGATTCAATTTTCGCAGTAGTAATACTGCCTTTATGGTTTGCAGTGCTATCAAAGGAACTACCAATGAGACGAGCACCGGCTGACTACAAGTTCAAGGACACCCTACTAGGCGACATGGAACCAACGCACCCCTTCCAAAGAGTCGCAATCAGCGGTTCTTTTAAGGTCACCCGGGATCTGAAGCAGACTGATGTTCCACCAAGTAAAATCAGGGATTTCAGAGTCACCGATGGGCACGTTGAGGCTGATGGTACGCCCATTGTCAGACTACAGTGGACATGGCCTGGTAGTCATATGACACACGGTGTAGGTGCGTATTGCCTATGAGCACCCCTTTTGAGCTCAAGAAAAAATGACGTTGAATATTTAACACGAACATTACGAGCGGCATTACGGCTTAGAGGAGGTCTTTGGTTTGCCTGGTATTAGGAATTGGGAGAACCCATTCTAACGCACAGTCGTTAGCAAAAGTTGAGGGACCACCGCTACGTGCGCGGGAGCAGGTGCGGGCATGCAACGCAGCGCTGCTACCTCGCGCCCTGTACATGCTTCGAGAGTTCGTCGATTGACGACAAACTTCACTCTCGTTCTCGCGCGGTTGCTTATCACGCTTGATATATTTCTAGTGCACCGTTCTGTTGTTCTGCTGCTGCCGGTTGCGGGGAAAGGGAGCGCGCATCGCAGAGTTCCTAAGGTACCAAAAGGGAAAATAGGGCGAATTGCTTCCTTCCTCCCATGTTTTCGGCGCACCTTGACGGTTACACGCTGATGCCGTGCTTCTAATGGCATGCTGTTGGAAGGCACGTGTGGCTTCCGCTCGAGTCCCGAATCATTAGGTAGAATTCAATACATCGAGGCGTGAAATGCAAGGCACTGTGGATCCTAGCTTCGAACACGCCCTTCAAAAAGGCATTAAAAATGTTTGCCACTCTCAGGCTCTCTATCGCCGGGAAAAATAAACAATCTTAACGTAACATTCAACTAATACTTAAGTAAATTGCTGTGGACACCAATAACAGCAGCAGCTCTTAGAACCCGTAGGTAGAGCATCTATAGAAGACAGAGGTCTATCATAAATACAAAGCTGGAGTTGCCACCAGTAGGTGCAGATCTGAACTCCATCGAAAGCGGGTGGGGCCTAATCAAGAAGCAATTTGCCGCCCGGAATCTCCTCACGGCTACAGCTGATAAACTGTGGACTGCCGTAAAACAAGAAAGGCAGACTCTTGGTGCTCTCCCCGACGTTGTGTTATCACGATACGACTCGATGCCATGCCGAGCTGCCCCTATTTCTGCCGTTAATGACAGCTTCCTTAAGCATTACTTGAATTTTATATCCCGCTTGTTTATTTCATGCGGCGATAAAGAGCCTGTGAGTGCCAAACAATTTTAATACTCATTTGAAGGCCATGTTCGAAGTGAGGATCCGTAGTGCCTTGCGTTGTTCAAATAAATGTATTCAACTATACCGAATGATTGGGGACCCTGAGTGGAAGCCGCGCGTGCCTTCTAAAAGCATGTCAATACAGGCACAGCATCGACGTGTAACCGTCAAGACGCGCCGAAAACAGAGGAGGAGGGAAGCAGTTCGCCCTACTTTCCTTTCAGAGACTTCAGGCGCTTTGCGATGCGCACTCCCCTTCGCCGCGACCCTCAGCAGCAGAGCAACCGAACGGTGCGCTAGAAATTTATCAAGCGTGACAAGGACCCACGCGAGAGTAAGGCTGAGGTTGGTCATCACTCAGAGCACTGTTCAAGCGAGCGCGCGGCGCGAGATAGCAACGCCACGTTGCGGTCCCGAAGCTACTCCCGTGCCTGGAGCCGTGGTCCCTCCACTTTTGCTCACGACTGTACAAAGCACAAAGGATGCAAGGGAACAGGCTATTGCCTAATACCGTTAAACATTTTAGTAGCTAGTCAATTGAAACACTTTACCGTTGTGTTTGTTATCACTAGTGTTAAAGATGGAGCCCACAGTATGTCAAACTCTCGAATTCTATAAACACACCGTGCAGTATTAAAAGCAGATAACAGTGCATTGGTAACGTTCCACTCAATAAACATGAGACAATGCCGATGTACTTGATCTTTTTGTGCATTGCGCTGATCGGAACGACGCTATACCAATTGCGACATTATTTGCTTTGTTTGGAAATCTTTGCTTCGCCTTGTGTGCCTGGTGTACTATTAAGTACAATGGCCTGACAAAGTTTAAATTGATTGAAACCTCGTTATCTTATATGTTCTTTTTATTGGCTAGATAATTCATAGAATGTGGGAATGATAGCGTGTGGTAGCTGGTTCGTGATCTTGCGACATGTGCAAGAAAAGCATTATAGAGTACAGAAGCACTAATGTAATTGTATATTTCCAGCTTTCATTTACTATGTAGCGCTGTATGTAACAATAGTACAGGCTCATTGTACAGGCAATATATTTTTTAGTTGTAGCTGGGTCAGCTGAATGTTTGCGAGGAAGGTGCGGAAAAAAATTATAAGCGTATCTGAAGAAACTCCCCTTCTTCACGTATCCTACGTAACGAAGTACTTTGCACAAACATCGCCTGATTGTAACAAATGTCATGACACGGTGAACAGACAACTTCAACGTGAAATGTAAGTTGTCAGCTGTATGTTTAGGTAATGCTACGAATAACTGTGAAGACATCCTCGCAAGCATGTTGTGTCAACGTTGCATATAAACAAATATTAGCGTGTGAATGGTAATAATGCAGCGACGTTGCATAACTGCACGTGCCCATAACGTTTCATCATGTTACCAACGGTGACATTAATGTGATTCCCTGCTGTTGGAGCATTTCGCATGTTTCTTCATGCAACTATGAGATATTTTCATTTTGAATGGAAAATTATTCTTTATCATACTGTGAGGTATGTAGCTGTATAGTGGTTGTACAACAATTAATATTTTCTCAGGAACACCATGTTATCTGATTTTTATTGAGCTTCTCAACAGATAAGAAAAGCTACAAACTATATAAATTAAAGGGTAGAGGCATTCACATGGTAAAATTATAATGGTTGCAATATTTCGCACTTGTAGAAAAAATTATGAAGAAAAGTGTTCCCTTTTAACACAACAAACGCACGAGTACTTGTGACCGTTTCCATGCCACATGCGCCCGAAAGTGAAAATATCACTGTCTGGAGCAGCATGAAGAAAGCGAAGCCTTATCGTTGTCTTCAAGTCCACCAGAAGTTCGACGACAATGTTTTCCAATGCCAACTCGACTTCAGCAACTGGATTGTTATTATGTGCGACGATAAGCCAGGCTTCCTCAATAATTTCCGTTGGACGGATGGAGAAAACTTTTCAAGAAAGTCAGACTGCAGGTCGCTCTCCGTTACGCTCATTATTGGGACCAGAAGATGATACGGATGAAGTTTCGCTTTTTCCTTGATCCTCCAGACAGTTGATTTTAACACCTGTTAGTCAGCGCTAATGTTACAAACGCAACATGAGGGTTACGAAAGCTAAGGTGAGCCATGTATGCCAGGATGTCTGTCTCCACGTCTTCAGTTAAAGCCGATGACCTGTGCCTCGTTTTCTTTAACGTCCCCGTCTGCCTTAGTGTCTCGTAAGTCTTCAGTATAATGGATGCAGTTGGTCTCTCTCCACAGCGCCATCACTGGGTCCCCTATCGCCGCTCGACGCTTCCAATGGAAACACCAAATTTGCCTTTTGCTCATTTGTCAAGTGCATTCTTCTCATCTCGGAACCACAAAATGAAGAGATGCCGTTGTGTCAATATGTCGCTTTGTTGTATGCAAGATTTCACAGCAAAGCCTTATATGGCTAGCTGATTCGTCCGTCCATCTGCCTGTCGGTGGCGGTACGCCGAAAACTCCTTTGACGTAACCCCATGCGCGTGCGCAAAAAAAAACAGATAGGTGCGCGAATAGTGAGCGCCACCTTGATAGCATAGCGCCTGTTTACTCCGATCCATGACGTCACTCTACCTGGCGCAATATTTCGATTGACAAAGCTGATGTGATGAAAGCGCTGACGTCAAAATCACTGTTGCCCACTCAGGAGCAACCCCAATGGATTGTGTGGCAGTGGGGTCAAAATACATGGCATCATGAATTTGAGTAAAGATACTTTGAGCTATCCGGGTAGCGTTAGATTAGCTGCGCCAGTAGTGAGGTCGTTGCTCTCCGTCACAGCAGAACGCCCGCGCACCAATTTCTCCCCGGCTCGGAACAGGATAGATCACGCATCATAACGTACTACTGAGGAACTGGCAGCCTTCGCTCAGCAACGCCGCGAGCATAAACGGGAACGAGCTTGCCTCAGCCATGCCGTTGGTGCACCCCGGGCACACGAACAGACTCGTGAAGCCGAACGTAAGCAGCAACTGCGTACCGAGAACTCGGCAGCCCACCCAGCCGTCATTTGATGAACCGTCGGGATTAACCCAGTCTGAGGAAGAAAATGCGTCTCGCGGCACATATGCATCGCCAACGCGTGGCTCGGCTCGGCTCGCGCTGGTGATTGTTGGCGTCTTTTCGTACGGTGCTTCGGGCTGCCTCGCCGTTTCCGTTGCTGTGCCTTTGCATGAGGAGCCATAAATAAATCTATTCACAATTGATGGAGGTGCTGGGCTTCAAACCTTGTCTCCTGAAGCCGTGGAGCTGCGATCAAGAGTGCTACCACCCGCCATGACCGACACCTCATCATCATTCACTTCCGGCGTCGCGATTGCGCGCGTCAATTTAAAGACGGTGATGGCGGGCTGCGATTTGACATGGCGTGGCATAAACGGATTCGATCCACTGGCAAATTGCAGCAGAAACACACAAGATAACAAAAAAAAGACAGCTAGAGCTTGAATAAATGCGGATTAAAAAGCTGTTAATCGAGATTCGAAAGGAAATTGTCATGTTATTCTATTTGTTTGAGATCAAATCATATTAGAGAGAATTGCTGGCGCGTATCTTGCGGCCACCGGAAACGCCAAGCACAGGCCACACAGCGCTGGAGACATAAGCAGATATCATTGCTTGTTAGGTCCTCTGTGAACGCTGAAATAGAGTGTAGTAGCCCTATCACACGGTTGTTATTGTATTTTATGCGCTTTCTTTAAAGGCAAGTAGAAGAAGCTTTTCAATGGTGCCTAGGGTGCTATTCTGGACATTCCGCCATTTTCTTCGATGCATGACGTGGGCGCGACGCAAACAAGATGGCGCTAGTGGCCCCGTTTTGCTTACGTAACGTGACGCCAACTTGACGTTTCTCCTAAAAAACTGAAAAGAAGGCACTGAATGTAGCGTTATTGGTAAAGCAAAACAGTTTTCCTCCGCAGTAAAAATAAAGCAGCTATCTCAAAGCGTATGATTATTCTGTCGAAAACGCTTCCCGCTTCCGTCGTCTGCTGCGTACAAGCCATCGTCTGCTTCAATAGCTGGGATGCGTGTTCCCGGATAATGGACTGAGTCATCGCATGTTGGCGCCAACGCCCTTGTGTTCTTTCTAGAGCGCAGCTCTTTGGCGTCCGTTCCTGGGTTTCGCGTCGGCGTTGTCGTCGGCCTCGTAACCAGCTCCGCCCCCCTTTCATCCCCCCAGCGCTAGCAGCGACCGACTGATACCGCTAGAGATTCAAGATAACGTGACTGCATAGAACACCGTCGCCGCCATGCAGAAAGAGGACGAAAGGGTCCCCCCCCCCCCCCTGTTCTTGTGTGGCGGATAGGGGTTGAGTCACTATCGGCGTCAGCGGCATCAGTCAGTCGCTGCTATCTCTTCCTTCCTCTCTTTATCGTGTTGTCCGCTTGCTGCGCGCGCTTCTGCCCCCATCGTTTGCCGCTGGGTGTACACGCCGCCCCCCTCCCCCCTCTTCCTGCGAGTCTCGGGTTGTGGGAGAATGCGGGAGAACATCCCGTTCCTCTCGCTCGTAACGTGTCCCACGGCTGTGACAACCTCGCGAGGCACTTGTATAGATCTCGTCTTTGAGAATCAAGCATTGGTGTACCAAGTCGAACATATATCAGCCTATTTCTCCGACCACAAAGCTTCCTTCATGACTGTCAAGAACTGTTAGTGGAGTCTTTGTTAAAGGAATACGTGTGAAAAATAAAAAAAAATTCTGTGATAGCGCATACATGTGTTGCTCGATTTCTTTGCCTCAATCTATCGAAAAGGTGAAACAGCTTATTTGCTGCGCTCAAATTTCGCATTAGGAAGTAACGTAATCGTCGGTAATTTTTTGAGACAACATACGCGACCTACCAGTGGTGATGCGCGCACGTTCTAGGCCACGTTATCGCTATCTCGGGAAACGCAAGTGACTCAGCCTGACTCGGCTGGCTGAGAAACGGCCGAATATCACCGATAGCGTTGCGCGCGCCAAAGATATCCACTAGAGCGACGCAAGCGCCGGCGCTGCCGTCTCTTGTTCATTTCGCTGGTTACTCGCACCGAGGGAGGAAACTTCTAGGCGCCGTCTTGCGTACATTTCTTTTTATAAATTAGAAGTAGGACGTTGTCATCACTTTTGATTGTGCGAAAAGGCATTAATCTTGATTGCAATACAAATGCAGCAGTGAAAAGTGGACAATATTGCCGAAAGTTTGCTATGTTCAACCAATATTATTTCGTTTAAACGCGTTCTTTTAAAAAAATGATGGCCCCAAACACAAATGCCAACAGCAACCGAGAGTGATGCAAATACTATGAGAACGCGTTATGAACAAAAGATTTTCGTTGTGCCAAACGACGAGGAAAATGTGGCGATACGCATTCCTCTCGGCTGCCATTGCATATGGCTGCTAATTAGCATAATTCGTGGCGCTCGTCGCAGCTAAAATTCAGCAATGGCGGCCAGTATCTCAGCAATGGCGGCCAAGCGCAACGTCACGCATCGTCAAAATGACGTTTACGAAACAGCCCTTCCTGTGACGCTCCTCATGAGATATTCCTTCAGTCAATCAGCAAGCTGGCATGGCGCATATCTTGGATCGCCACCACATATTCGCGCAATTGCAGATGCATTGCACTGGCTTCTGCTCGCTACCGCTCACATTCTTTTTGAAGCGCTAACATCACAATATATCTTCCAAGGACCAAAAAATTTATTAGTCCATAAAATTTGCAGCTCCACGTCACGTTTCGTCATCTTGATGAAAACGCAAAATGACATTTCGCAAAACTTCCGTTTCCCGGCGCAAATTTCAAGGCACGTGAGCTCTCCACAGCCAATCAGAGAGTAAACACGGCGGTTAATGGCGGCCGTGCAGCCGCCATGCGTGTCGAGAATAGCACCCCTAGTTGCAAAAACTTCACTCGGCTATTTTTAAACGTGATCTACAGCTTTCCGGCAGGCACCGTCTTGGCAAGGCCAGCATTTAAAAGGTTAGGAAATATACTGTACAGATCTCCCTTTATGGCAAAACGAAAAACAAACCACGGTCTTGGGCGCACGACTCTAAACACAGATGTTTTCAGCTCACTAACACACATTGGTTATATATCATCGGTTACTTTTAGCTGAAAGTACCTATATATATATATATATATATATATGTATATATATATATATATATATATATATATATATATATATATATATATATATATATATATATATAATGCAAGGAAATGTTATGTAGGTCCGGTGCATACGGAGTTGAATAAACGAAGGAGCACACTAACGAAAACTGCATCTTTAGTGTTTCAACGTTTAGGGCGTGGCACGGCCGTTGTCAGAATACGCGTATTCAGGCGTATTCTGACGAAGGCCGTGCCACTGCCGAAAGGTTAAAACATTAAAAATGCAATTTTCCTAAGTGTGCTCCTTCCTTTATTCAACTATATATATATATATATATATATATATATATATACATATATATATATATATATATATATATATATATATATATATATATATATATATATAGTTGAATAAAGGAAGGAGCACACTTACGAAAATTATATATATATATATATATATATATATATATATATATATATATATATATATATATATATATATATATATATATATATCATGGCGAATATGTGCGATTACACCGATTGAGTAAGCGAACAGGTGTTACCTGAGCGCCTGTTTCTACATATCAGCACAACCTCAAGCCGTCTGACAGCTGTTTGTGTGCCTTCACTTGCAGCTCAGGCAGTGCAGATCAGAGGCGGCCCTCAGGGTGACAACCTTCCTGCAGACTTTGAAAGCTATGAAGTTATCACCAACGTCGTGAGGGGCGATCTTGACCCCCGACCTGGCGGCTCGAAGCATGACGTCAGCATCGCACTTCCTCGTGAGTGGGCGATGACGAGTGCTGGCGACGAAGGATTCAAGCTGAAGGCATTCTTAGTGGCAAGAGTTACTAACGCGTATGGACTGAAGTCGGAGCCATCGAGAAAGGCATTTGCAGAGTTTAGCACTTTAAATCCGACCGCCCAGTCGCGCACAACAGCAGGGGGCACCACCCCTCAAAGGAGGACCCATGCAGAGTTGGGACCAGTGAGCGAAACAACACCGCTGACAAGAACCACAGCAGAAATGGATGATCCGATCAAGAATGAAGAACCGTCCGTCATCTCATGGATGCTGCTGGCACTAGTTGCCGTTCTCGCTTTGATGTCCATCATTATTTTACTGCTTCTCAGAAGGCACTCGGGAAGCTTTTCCGGGAATCAGAGCACCATGATGAAGGCAGGCCAATTGACTACGACAAACTAGCACACTGCATGGTTGCACGTGAAAAATAAAACAAAGGGACCCCACGCAATGCTAGACATTCATCGTACCACTTGCTAGACGGTGCACGCTTTCTTTTACAATTCCCCCAGCGGCTCCTTATTAGCATGAGCTGTTTTATTATTCATTTTGAGGAATTGTAATATAAATTGCAGTGCATTCTTCTATAGCTCTTCTCTGCAACGCAAAAGGTAAAGTAATAGTGGTTAGTTTTAGGGCACCAAGAAGCGGTTGTCTATTGCCGCTTCCACCACAATAGATCCGCTTAACATGATGACGTGCCCTACTCCAACGCAATGGCGAACTATCAGCGCTTCACCCTCTTGTAGTGTCAGTTCTGAGAACATTTATCGTGTGCGTGTGAACAAACTTAACAATGTCGTGCGAATGTGAATAACGCACGGCCTAATTGGCAACTCTGATAACTTTAGCACACATATGCATGCTTTAGATGTTGTAAGTAAATTGTTAACTGTTTCACAGAAATACAGCAAAATGCCGTGGGGCCATAGTGGCCTTGGCGTTGCGCTGCTAAGAACGAAGGCGTATCACCGAATGTCGCACACGTAGGGCGTAGTTCTATAAGCACGAATTGCAAAACCCGTACCCTGAATAGGGTGCACAGGAAAGAACTCCAGGTTGCGAAAAATAATCCTTGTTTCGCCACTACAGCCTGCCTCATAATCACATCTTGTGTCGGTACGCAATACCCTAGAAATTAATAGAAATGCAATATCGCCAAACCAGAGAGATTCGTCTTCGATGTCAGCCATGAAGTAGACCATCGTCTTACATGGTCTATTCACCACTGGGCCAAGGATGACGTTGCGGGAAGTGGAGTGTTGAATTAGGGCCTATTAGGTTGCGCTTGCGAGAATATTTACCAGTAAGCTACTGCCTATATCGCGGTTCGTGATCTTGAATGGTATCAGTGGCAACTTGAAAAAATTCTGAAAATATTACAAGAAAATAAATGAGGCTAAGTAGCGAAGTGAGAGGGAAAAATAGATCATCTGTGAGCTCAGCCTCACCGCGCAACTAAAAACAAAGAAGCATACCTGCATAAGTCCAGAGCAGTTTCACATGGGTTAAACAGAACGCGTTTTGTTGTTGCGTTGTTTCTGCGTTTTACTTTTTTTGGTATACAGGCGACCACTGAGGAGAATGTAGATGTTTTCCTAGCCCACCATTGCATTCCGGGTTTCTAGACGTTGCTTCCTTTGACACCAGAATTGTGTCAAATTTCTGTGTTCGATACGTATTTATGGTCACGAAATTTATTTTAATAGAGAGGGACGTTTTTAAAGTGATGTTGGTTTGAGGTTATTACAGTTGAGTATGGAGCAAAGGAAGCTACTGGATAGGAAAAGCAGAACCAGAAACTGAGGCCACTGAATTTCTGTAGGTACTGCACGGAGGTACCGCTCTTACGCCATGGAACGCTAGACTGATGTGTCAGCCTGCGAAGTTGCCTATGTGGCTGCCGATAGAGACGAAAACCTAAAGATGTTGGCTCACTAAATTTCTCCTAATTATTAATATACCAAGCATTGCGACAACGAACTACACATTAGTTATATAGGGAGCTTGTAGCGGATGGCTCCCTTATAGTTGCCAAAGCTTCTCCGTTTTTATGTACAGAACGCCCCTTGAATCAACTTCAGTCAGAAATAAAATTCTCAACATGATGCTGCCGAGCAGCACGGCATCTTTACTGCGCTTCCACAGCGCATGTAGTTTCACACCTCGACCATGTTGATTATGTGAACTTACTAAAGATTGTGGTTAATGGTGAGTAGGACGCATCTTTGCAGCTGTTTACGGCAACGTTAGGCGAATCTGGCCGTATCTCTCGTGGAACTCTGTCCTACATATGTCGTGGATTATGGTGGGTTAGACGTCGAGATGCTTCGACAATAAGGTCGGGGAAAAGCCCTTCTCTCGCGCCAGCGTTCCGGTTGTGTGTTGCTGCGCAGCGCACCAGACTAAGCTTCCATTGGCATGCTCAAAACTGCAAATGTTACTGCCCAATCTCATTCCACGGCGCCGATGCCAGCTTTAGCCGACAGAGTAGACAAAAGCGGATCATTTCGGAGCCTGTCGACGCGACACTATGACGATGTGTATTTCTGGCATGAGCAGTAATGCAATCGCGCTGTGTTACCAATCAGCTTCAGTGATTGGTGGAAACGCTCCTGTTTTCTGCATTTCGTCGCACGTTCTACATTTACGCTGATATCGAAGTCAAGAGCCCAATACAGAAATTCTTAGGTACACTAGCGAACCTGGAGTACGGAAGCGCAACTCCTCAAAGAACAACGCTTCCTATCACCTTCTGCTTCTTTTGCGAACAAGGCCGAGGGATTCTTGTCCGACCATTTAATGTATGACTTACAAGCAGTTCCTAATTTCCGTTTATTTAAGATATTCTGTTTTATTCGCACCGTCTTACAACTCGCTAATGAAATTTTCCATACTTAGCACCATGTGTATACGGCATCGTACATCGGCATCGGCATAGGCATCGTGCCTATGTTTACAAACGTGTACTTGACATTTCTCGTACACCCTTCAACTTTGATGCTCCTTCGCCTGCTCAAAAAAAAAAAAAACTCACCGAGCCAAACATTGAACTCGGAGCACGATCGTATTGACGGCGAAGACGCACCGTGGCGCCGCCATGCGTAGCCATCCGTGTGACGTGCAAAGTCTTGTTACTCCGTCAGCACTCTCCTGCTCAGCCCGCAGCCGCTTTCGCGCCGTCTATTTTTATTATTATTGTATTTCACTAAAAGAAATCAGAAAAATACTGTTATTGCTTCGTTGCTGATATGATATGCTAAGTAACTGTGCCAAAAAAAAAATATTCTACCTTATAAAACCTTAGACACCAGCCCGACAGCAGGCGTCGTCAGCTGCGGCCACCGACATGGAAATCACAGAGACCGAGTCCTATACTTTATAAAAAATAGGAAGAAATTGAATCGCATTAAAACTAAGCATCTAATGGGCCTTTGAGTGCGCCTGCCATACTGAAATATTGTTACTGCTAGAAAGCTGTGCAACGTGTGCACCGTGTAATGTAATTCGTTGCAGATTTCCGTCTACAAAGCGGCCGCGGCTGACAAGAAAAAGAAATGGCATTCACAGATTTGAATTCATTTTTAGCACGCATACCTCCAAGGTGCACGACGAAAGTGGTTTCTTCGTTTTGTGGAGAGCAACCCAACATGCTTTGATCTTCATGCAGCCGCGACCTTCGTCACATGATTTGAGGCACACACTAGAACCACATGCGCGTGCGCGTGTCATTCAGAGAGTTTAACTTTGTTATTTTTCTGACAGGGGTTCCTTCCGTGACGTTGTTGCTAGACAACATTTTACATTTCCACCAACGTGCTGACAAGCACACGTAGGCTTCGGCACCATTGGCATATTTAGCTGTTGGCTCCTTTTGCGCGAATCTCATAGGGCTGTCGCACGGCGCACTTCTGATCGCGATCAAGCCAGATCTGAATCGAATTTCTCGGTTGTGATTTGTTCCTTTGCTCAAGCCATGCGAGGGAGCCAATAGCAGTCCGGAATTTCGATCCGCATCGGGCTTGACTGGTATCGAAAATGGTCCTACACCATTGGTATCGTACGGTTGTCACACGGTGTATTTCCGATCACGATCCCTTACACAGCGTGCGCGAATGGGCTGGTCGTGATAGAGAAGTATAGTCCCGATCGGGTTTGCTCGCGTTCGTAATTGCACCGCGTGACACGTTGCGTTATTTGCGCATTTGAAAGCACTAGCATGCTGCCACTCTGTTGCTTCCGGATTCAGCGATGCTCAGTAGCCAGACGATCCAAAGGACGCACCAGTAAATTCTTCGACAGCTCCGTGGGCATGGCCCCGCTTTTTCACCTTGCTGAGAGGGAAACAATTGTCATGCTCGTGGTTCGAGGCCAACGAGCAATTCTCAGCGAGTGAAATGCGATACGAAGAGCGGGTGGCTGCCGGCACTTGCGCGACAGGTGCCTGCTCGGGACACCGAGCTCACACACTTCTGTATCGCAAAAAGCGAGTCTTTATGAGGCATTGTGACTGCATTCGGCGCCTCGTAGATCACTTACTGCTCACCAGCGGCACAAGAAGTACCCCCCGCAAGGCGATCCAAGTACTGCGTATCACTCGCTGTAGACTGCATGTGAGCGTCTCACCATAAAGACATTCCACAAGAGCGGACACTCCCATGGAGCCCAGCGGCCGAATTGACTGTAGCGCACCAAGTGGAAAGGATAAACTCTTTCCGGTTTCGGTTTTTGGCGCGCGCATTTTGAATGCTTCCCTGCACGCGCAAAGGCGGCTGCGCTACTCGCCTTTTTTTTTTTTTCCTTCTGCTGCTCAATCGCGCGCTTTCTTAGTGCGGAATGATTTATGTAGGGAAATAATTGCAATGATCTTTCCTATCTTCCAACAAATCTGCGTCGCCCGCAACTTAATAACGTAGACGCAAGACAAATTGTAAATGAGGAAATGTTTATTTCGCTGTGTATAAATGCTCGTTCTGGGCATTTTGTGCGTTCATCCAACGTTGTGGCCCCAGGTAAGCAGCAGTATTTTCTGTACGAAGCTTCACCGGACGGAATCAGCTGAAGAAAGGAAATGAGAAGCATGCGTCATTGTGGCATTGAGACATTATAGGAATACTGCGTGTGCAGGCGAAACGCGCGAAAGTGGTGATAGGTGAGATTAGAAGCACAAGAAATTCACTTTCACATACATGGCGGTGGTACGCTACATACACAGAGGTGGCCACAACACAGGCTCTCAGCCAGACTATGCTAGGCGCTCGCATATTGCCTTCTACTTACACTCAAGAGACATGCGTGGGTGCAAAGCCTGTTTTCAGTCGTTCAGAAGAAAGAATTTTCGAGTTCGTGGTTTTACAGCTCCTCGGCGTTATCTTTTGCGCGATTCGCCTGCGCAAGCAACACACTCCAGTCTTATCACTCTTGGCCGTCGCTCGTTACATCTTTGGCAAGTGAAGTACCGAAAGAAGGTACATGTTGCGGGGCCATAGAAAGCGTCACAAACTATCTAAGATTCTGTACATGCCAAACGAACTGTTACCACGACCAAGCTTGCCTTTTTGAAGCGTCACAACCTCAAGCGCGGCGAGTGTGGTTCAAAAGTATCCTAAAAAGTAACCAAATTATTTACACTACTTTTGGCGGTCAGATAATGCGTCACGAACCTGTCCCAGTAAGATTCAAAGCACGAGAAACAAAGTGCGGCACATGGCTGAGCTGCTTTTTGTTAACTGGGTCACAATGCCAGGCATGGCCACTGTGCGTGAAAAGTACCCTAAAAAGTAACGAAATTAGCTATAATAATGTTGTGGGTCAGAGAAAGTGTAAAGTTTGTCCCGGTAAGATTCAGTACACGCGAAACTGCGTCACATGGCCAAGGTGCTTTTTGCTGTGTAACAAAGTCGGGTGCAGCGAGCGTGCCAAAAATGACCCAAATAACTTATAATAATGCTGGGCTCTCACAGAACACCTAGATGAACTTGCATGCATCTTTCGTGCCTGGCATGCCGTTAGCTTGCTACTAGGTAACGCAAGCAAAATAAGTCACAAAGTTTTCGTTTATTTATACTCAAAATTTTTAGTTTTAGCGGGATAGAATAAAAAGAAGGAAAACGTTGCCTCTAAATTTATTTGACATTCTTTTTTTTAATTGACATTCTCGGGATCACGGTACGCACACGTGATCCCGAGGTGGCGGAGCAAGTGGCCATAGCCCTGGCAATGCTCGACGATAACCGCACGACAATATTCAGTGACTCGAGACCAGCCATCAAAGCGTTCGAGAGAGGAGTCGTCTCCGTCAAGGCGTTACGCATCCTCCGCGGCGCTGATCCAAGCACCCTCAAACACCACACCGTCATCTGGTTTCCCGCCCACCTGGGTAGGATTCCGGGCGCCCCGCCCAACCTCAAAGAGACAGCTCACGACGCTGTCAACCCCGGGCAACTACGTCTCGATGAGTTGGAGGCGAACAGGGATGCCCCAATAACCTACAATGAAATAACCAAACACTTTCACTTGGGATGACGCCTCTTTCCGCCCGCGCACCCCAAACTAAACAGGCCGCAGGCGCTAACGCTACGCGTATTACAGACGGATACCTATCCAAACCCGGCCACCTTACACATAATCTACCCGGACTTCTACCCAGACGATGCGTGCCCCTCGTGCGGTGTCACGGCGACACTCGCACACGTGCTCTGGGAGTGCAGAAACGCTCCGCCCGGCTCTACCTCCGACAAGTGGGAGAAGACCCTAAGAAGCCTGCTCCTACAAGACCAGCAATGGACCATCCAGCAGGCTTGCGCAGTGGCCGCCAGGTATTCCCTGTCGGTCCCTGCGTGGGAGACGCCCACTGCGCGCTGACGTGCGTCCTGTAGGACTTTTATTAAAGTTTTTTCCAATCCAATCCAATTCTTTTTTATCCGATGCTCGTGTCCATAGAAGAAATAGCCGAAGCACAACGCATCTCGCAGCTCGAACGCCTGTCGACCACCACGACGGGAAGACACATTATGAACACGCTCGGCATAACGTACCACAACCAGCACGGCCAGAAAATGCAAATCCCCAACAAAATCAGAGAGACCATTACGGTGGCAACCATCCCAAGAAACGTGCACCCCGATTACAACCGAGGTAGACGAAAGGCAAGAGCCGAGGCTCTGCTCCGTTCATTCGGCAGGGACAGAAACGCGCGCTTTGTTGACGCAGCCGAATATGCGAACGGCCAAACATACGCCGCCGTAGTCATAGACGCAGAATCAAAAATCAGAACCACATGTAGTGTATACACCAAACACTCAGAAATAGCGGAGGAAGTAGCGATTGCGCTAGCCCTCACAGAACAGGAATGCGAAGTCGTACTAAGTGACTCACAAACGGCAGTAAAGAATTATGCCAAAGGTCGAATTTCCAAGGAAGCCATGTCCATTCTGGCCAAAGCGGGCAGATCCAAAACCGCGAGCTCGAGGATCATATGGTTCCCCGCGCACGTCACCACGGAAGGCGACGCGCTCCCGAACCTAAACGAGACGGCGCACCGGACGGCGCGAGACATGACCCGCCGCGCCGAACAGGGCAACGCCTCTCGTACGATAGCGAACGCTTCTCGAGCAGAACGGGACAGGCTCACAAGATACAACGACATCACCAGTGCATATTTGAACGCCAGAAGGATATACCCCCCGCCGAGTCCCAAATTGAACAGGAGGCAGGCCGTCGCCTGGCGACAACTCCAGACAAACACGTTCCCTAATCCATTCCGTCTCAAACGCATCTTCCCAGATAAGCATCAGGACGACACGTGCAAATTGTGCCAGGAAGGACCAGCAACACTCAAACACATGCTGTGGGAGTGCAATGTAGTTATAGGAGGGATGGCAGTTACTCCGGAGACCCTGTCGTCGAGGTGGGCCGCCGCTCTGCGCAGCTCAGACCTCGGAATCCAGACGTGGGCAGTCCAGCAAGCCCGTGAGGCGGCGTTGAGGCAGGGCCTTGACGTTCCTCCATGGGAGACCTGAGCCCGGGTCGTGTTAAACCTTGCCGGACGTACAAGAAAGTTGTATCCATCCATCCATCCATCCATCCATGCTCGTGTCATCTAACGGAACGGATTAAGACTAGCCGTGACGTGTTTCTAGTAGCCAGTGTTCGCCGAGTGTCCCCTCTTGCTGAATTTCTTTCTCCATGATGTCACGTTGCGTGCTATTCATGGAACATTTGCGCTCCTAGTCTTCACACAATCTTCTTCGCTGAAGTACTTGCTGCAAACACATGCGTAGGAGCTCGGTTCCTTGCCCATTGGAAGCTTTATCAGCCATGCGTCACACAGTTTCTTATCTTTGGGGAGAAAGTGAATGATCAAGCCCTGCTACTTTGCGTATGCCGCGCACTGCGGTATAGAGCAATTAGGTAAAATGTAAACGATAACGTTGAGCTCACTTTTCCAGCTTGTGTAGTCTCTATATATCCGACCAGATGAAGTGAGTTCAAAACGATGTCGTTGATCCCACGGAAAAAACACTACGAAATCTCTGCGAAATACGCGTTCTAACCATCCTCTTTCTTTCATTGGAGTGATGTGGGATTTCGTGATCCAACTTTGCTCGTCAAAACGATTGCAGCGCCCTTAGCTCCGGGAAAGTTCTTACTTTGATGTGTGACATATTGCCATTACATTTCTCAAATCTCCATCACTTCATTGGCCATGATATGTTTGCGAAATGCACTTGGAGTGGTTGGTTTGCTACCTGAAGTAGCCGCACCACGGTGCCGGCACTGATCAAAGGGCAGCCTAGCTAACCAGCTGCCACTGGGACAAGCGTTGCGGCAGCCATCCGATTTTTCATTTTCTACATTTGTTCTTGTAGGCTGTCTCATTCGCCGTAATGGTTCATTTAGCGGATCGTAACGCTATAAGTCGCTGCGGTGAGGCCCACAGTGGGTTGTGTGACCGGCTAGCATTTCGGCATCAGGCTCAACGACAGGAAGATCATTACGCTGATACGTTTTCTGTCCGATTAGAAAAAATTAAGGGTGCTACACATCGTAGCGAAGTTGGTATATCTCATTTGAATTAGCTGTGACCAGACGCACGAAATACACTTAGACGTGGCATCGTTCTTTCTATGTGCCCTTCCCAAACGGTTTTGCGTCACTGTTATGTAATATTTCGAGACCCCGAAGCTGTCCTAAGAATTTTTTAGCGCCTTCTTTCCTACGTATCCGAGCCAAACGTACCTTGTGTGCCTGCGACGTAACTAAGCAGTTAAACTACGCCGTGTTTTAACGATTGTTCTCGCTTATGTAGCATCGAAAGAGAGTTAGTGTACAATTATTGGTGAAATGTGCTTCACAGCAAGTGACGGTAAAGGGGAAACAATAGGTTTTTGGTGCTTATCAATGAGCAGGAACGTGCCCATCTTTGGAGTGATTGCAAGCAAAAGCGCTAACTGATGCCCTAGTAATGGTTCATCATTATTAATACATGAGGAATAATGCGTGTGAATTGGCATTCTCCTTGCCTGCCAAACCATTAACAAAAACGTCCGAAGTGCCTTCTACAAATTGCAGCGTAGTTGAGAAATTTTATGACCACAACTAGGTGTTTTACTGCGATAACAATTTCATAGATATTCCAAGCGCATTTTGTTGGTCCATACTACATGCACCACGTGGCTATCACGAGGAGACGGGTGCTCCTACTTCTCCGCGACGAATCAAGAAATCGACATGTTAGCCGACTTCAAGAAGCGCCCAACCCTATCCGCGACAAATCAAGAATTCAACGCTGGTTACCTCATCAACCTCTTCCGCCTGGTTCCTGCTGACGGGAAGTTACCGAAGCGATTTAAGGGAGTACTGTCCTATTGCGATAGAAAAGTGTCGCTTCCAGCCGCCCAGTTGGTCTGAAGCGCTCTTACTGCTACTTGTACGCCCATACCCACTATCAGTAAATATTGTTCAAAGTTCGCGTTTGTTCCTCGTCTGCAGAAAAGTCCGTCTTTCGTCCTCCACCCCGAAGTCACAACAGTGGATGGCAAGCTGTGGGATTCGAAGCCAGATAGCGCCCGCTACACCGCTTAACGGCAGTCACGAGGACCATCGGCACCAGCTACTTTGCATTGGATTGTATTGGAGCAAACATTACTTGTGAGTGCCCGACGTTTGCCTTTCGCATCGACAGACCTTAAAAAAATTATATTATGGGGTTTTTAGCCACAACCACTTTCGGATTACGACGCGCGCCGTAGTGGAGGGCTGCGGAAATTTCGGCCACCTGGGGTTCTTTAACGTGGACATAAATCTAAGCACACAGGTGTTTTCGCATTTCTCCCTCATCGAAATGCGGCCGCCGTGGCCGGGATTCGATCCCGCAACCTCATGCTCAACATCGACAGACCTTTGTCGCGCACGTAAATGCTAAGGACAATTGCGCATGTAATCTGAAAGGGCTATAGTGGTTTTGTCTTAGTTCGCTGCTGGCCTTGCATAGATTTCCTGCTTCGGAAGCAAAACTAATTTAGAGGCAAAACCGGAGACGAGCCGTCAGATCACGATGGAGAAGCTCAGGATAGATGACCTTCTTGATGTCTGCCAGGAGGTGGACATTTCAATTGCCACGATAAGGCGAAAGAAAGCCATTTTGGACGTCATGAGGACATAAGAGGTAACTGGGGAGGAAGTCCAAGAGGTTTGGGGAGAAGCTCTTGAGAGGAGACTATTCTGTAAAGCAGTTTTCCTCTCGGAACCCAGTTTTGCCCAATATGAAATCGTCCATGATCGACGAGTTCAGCAAGGAAAATCGACTAAGGATGAAGTGGCGAGGGAATGACTAGCATAGACAGCCCAGTAGGCTGCGGCCGCTAAAGCTAAGGCAGATGTATGGCGCACGTTGTAGTCCCGGGGACCAATTATCTGCTTCCATTGCAACAAGGAAGGTCATATTTCCTCAAATTACAAGGAACAAATCGAGGTCGCTAGCAATAGCCGTTCAGACTAAAATCGGAGGCCGCTCGATTCATATATGCAGGATGTCGTGGTAAACGGGAAAATGTGCAAGGCACTTCGCGATTCCACCGCCACCATTGATTTAACTCATATGTATTGTGTTTCTCCCGGGGACAATACAGAGGAATGTGCCTGGATCAGGCAACTCGCAGAAGAGCACTTGGTAGTTACCAGCGTAACTCTCGAGGCCGCTTTGGGAAGGTTGCAAACGGAGGCAGGCGTGAGTCCAACTTTACCCGAACACTTTTCATATCTATTTGCGAACACATCGGAGCAGGTTTTTGAAAAGGACGGCTGGTCGTTCTCTACCAGTCTCGCTTGCATAGTATTAACGCGATCATGGTCACGTGTCCTCTCAAAGAAACGTGAAAGCTTATCTTCAAACGAGGAAACTGACAATGTAACGTTCTCACAGCAGCAGCCTAGGCCGAGAAATAAGCTTGATGAAAAGCAGAGGACTCAGATGTGTGATGGATCGCTTACCGGATCAGTGACAGTAGGTAAGGAGCCTTCCGAGAATCATGAAAAGAGGGCACCTAGGCCTGAAGTGGAAGGTTCACTGCTTTATCCTGCATTCTTTTGCTGGGAGAAGCTTAGTACGGTTGAACGAGAGGCGCTTATCTCGGCACTGAAAAGTGCCTCTTCGCTAACTGTGCTGCACGCTAATATAAATGAAGAGTGGCTCGAAAGATCATGTCGTTCTGCACTATGTCAGGTCTCAGGTACCGGAAATATTAGGATTTCAAAGGTCGGACATACAACCAACTACTCGTGCATGGAAAATACCGACCACAACTTTTACAGTTATCGCATGGCAATGCTTGAGCGGGTCACTTTGGTGTCAAGAAGACATTGGCTAGGCTAGCGCAACATTTCTATTGGGCAGCAGGGAGCAAAGAGGTTGAAACACTTGTTCGGTCATGCGACGTATGCCAGCAAGTTATTAATGCCGATGACAAGTGACAGACTTTCACTCAGAGCAAGACAGGGCAAAATATAAACTTTCTTCGATCGCCTCAGCTGTGTCTTGCCTGCCCGAATGACTGCTAGGAATTGCTTTGTATTCTATTCTTTAGCTGTTTATTCTCTTTGAATGTCTCTTCTTTGACAGCACTATATGTGGAAATCTGTATCCCGCGCTCTTTATGAAATGCGTGTTTCGTGTTGAATACAATAACCATAATGATGGTTTTGAGAGCACGGAGGGGATTAGAGCGTTTGTTTTCATAGAGTTTGGTCTGGCGTTGTGAAGAGAGTTGGGAGGGTGCTTACTTTCACCAAAGTGATTGGCGTTGATGTTTGGACGCTCCGTGAGATTACTCATATCCAAGCAAAGGGATGACCAGCGGATGAAAGGGCGGGAAAGCAATTTCATTAACCCCGTCAAGGACGTCACTCATCGGCATATTGTATACGTCGAGCCGCAATGAACAGCTAGGCTTCTGGATGTATTATCCGGAAGCAGGGGTGCTCTTGTGCCATAATACGTGCACCACGTGGCTACCACGAGGTGACGGGGGCTGTCATACTACGTGCACCACGTGGCTACCATGAGGCGACGAATGCTCCCACTTCGCCGCGATGAATCGAGAAATCCACATGGGAGCCCAACTGAAGAAGCGCCCAGCCATTTTCGCGACGAACGAATAATTCACCCGGGCGACGTTATCACCCTGCCCCGCCTGGTTCCTGCCGACGACAAGTCGCCCAAACTATTTTCTGCGGACGAGGAGTCACTAAAGTGATTTAAGGGAGAACAGGCCTATTGTGAGAGGAGAGAGCCGCTTCCAGCCGCCCAGTCGGTCTGATGCGCTCCTATTGCTACCTGGTTGCTATCATCCACTATCTGTAAATATTGCATAAAGTTTTCATTTCTTCTTCATCTGCGGAAAGATTCCGTCTTTCGTCCTCCACCCCGAAGTCACAACGATTTCCACGGCCGGTGTCGGCGTGGGCGCCGATGTCAGCTTGTCCAAGATTGACAATACCGTCGCCGTCCGCTAAAGGCTGTATGTGCAGTGAAGGCGTGCGAGGGGAGCGGACGATCGCCGCTCGGTCTCGCCCGTGCGAGAGAGACGAAAGCGGGAAGGAAGCGCGCTGTCTTTCGTCGTGGAGGAGAGACCCAACCACAGAACACCTGTATAAACTCAGAGAAAGGAAATTCTACCTTGCAGAGTGCAACGGAAATTAGATTAGCGGTAGCTTTCGGAACTAAAGTATACTACCGAGGGATGGCGCTGACAAATTCAAAACTAATATCATCATTATTACGCAGTGAGCAATATGACCATGACGGTAGTGGCTGACAGTACTCGTCGCGCTGTTCGCTCACTGCTTTTGGGCGGTATGTTACCGCTTTTCGGGCGCTATTCATATGTAATAATAATAATATATTACTCTAATATTAATATTAATATTCTCTAATATTACTCTCTCTAATATTACTACATATATCTTGATTATGTCGCTAGGTAACCTAGCGGCCTAAATCGGCAAAATCATACTTGAAACAAATAAGCTTACATTGTTTGTTGTCAATGGTGAATGAACAAGCACATGCTCACAGTTTTCGTACAGGTCAGGTGGACTTAATGCCGGCAGTCAATAAGTTTGCAACACCAATAGCCATCAATTTATTAGAATTTCAAGCTGCAATCGAGAGAAGCTTCAGACAACGATACCGGGTTAGCCTCGTACTTCTGGCTGTGTACAGTGCTATATTACGTGTTTCATATTATACATATATTGTCTGCGTTCGACGATTTCAGCCAGATGAAAAAGAACAAACATAAAACGTGCTTGGCAAAGTTGTACTGTCAGCAAGATAAGGTCGAGCTGCAGTGTCCCATTTTCATAACATATTGGCGAAAGGCTAGTAGTGTACGGGAAAAAGAAACCTTGCGCAAAGTTTTGCATCACGTATTGCCTGATCTTTTGTGGCACATTTAGTGTTCAGAGGCAGCAGTATTATCTTTGGCGCAAGTGGAGTACTAGTAGGAAAGCAAGGAACGTTTTGGAACAACAGTACTTACAATGACCTGTACAAATGCAAATATCGTGTGTGTAAACAGGACACCAAATATACATATATGTAAGCCCAATTAGCTCACGGATTCCTGGGGAAAAAATTTCCGGTTTCATACTGAAAACAATTTATTGATTTGTGTATTCAAACAAGGCAGAAAGGTTGCAAGGACACAGACAGACAGACAGACAGACAGACAGACAGACAGACAGACAGACAGACAGACAGACAGACAGACAGACACAGACAGACAGACAGACAGACAGACAGACAGACAGACAGACAGACAGACAGACAGACAGACAGACAGACAGACAGACAGACAGACAGACCACGTTAGGGCACCTCCATTTTCAGGTAGTCCCCGTAGCCGTCGAGGGCCGCACCCACATCGGGTGCGGGCCGCAACTCACCCAGTATGTATCCCGCCATCCATCCAGTCCACCCATCGTTCACCCAACACATTCATCATTGACCAACCATTTACACAAGGCATGCAGTATGTATCCCAGCATGCACCCAGCACACACACTCAGCACTCAGCACGCCCGCCACTGAAACACGTTACCCAGTGTGTATACCACCAATACATCCCACCATCTACCACTGCACCCACCATCTACCCGGTATACACACGATAAATTCCATCATACCCACCAAGCCATCCCTCATGCACAGCAAATTTTCCACCAATCAGAGCATAAAATTTGTGACGGGCAATGCTGGGATTTTTAATAGATTTACACATATGTATACATATTTAAGTATGTATACATATGTATACATATGTATACATATGTATACATATGTATATGTATGTATTCGGTAACCACAGCGATAGACACACACTTTGCGAAAACTGAAGGGGAATCTGGCCGAGTGAGTTGAAAATTACATTAATGGGAGAACTCGTGGGAAGTATAACATATTGAAGAAGACAATGAGGTTCGATGGACGGATTATCAAGCTAAATAGTATATGCCTACCCAAACGAATCAGCGTGATCATAGTTGCGCGACACGGCATGGTTGGCTGCCACCAGGGCATCAAAGAGTTACGGCGATGACAGTATACCCTCGGTGCTTGAGAATAAAAACGAGCGCACCAGAGACGTCCGAGGTGCGTTTCTACGGTACAAGATCACATTCTGAAAAAAAAGGAGCTTGCGAGCAGGGACATTTGACAATCGAGTACTACGGCCCTTGTTGATTTTGTTCAGCCTGACGTCAACGTTTTACTCAGCGTTTATCGTTGAGGAAATGAGTTTGAGGTATGTTTATTTGCACTACAATGGCGGGCGTAAGGAAAGCAGTAGAGGGTACATTAGTACTCTGTGTAGATTACGTACGACAAAGATAGCAGGAGTACAACATTTTAAGACGATATAATTCGAAAGCAAGTTCACTAAATATTACAGTGTAGTGAAAAGCAAGTGCCTCCCCAGTATACCTGCGGATGACAAAAATAATTTACATACAGAAAACAAAATAGCCTTGTAGGTCTGTAGCAAACTGGACAGACCATTCGCACCTTGGCAACGGCATAAAGGTCCCTCCTGAAGGCGGAAAGTCTAGTGGGCAAATCGGAGAGTTGGCTCTCGCAGTGATGAAACGCCACAAAGGACGGGATAATGCCACGACGGTACGCGACATTATGCCAACAAATAAAGCCATTTTTTAAATAGAAAACTTTCTTTGCCTCTTCTTGCGACTTTTCCACTGCTGCTGCTGCTGCCTTGCACGTCGCGTTGGGGGGCGGGGAGTGCATACACATGGAAGGAACAGAGCAGAGAGGATTGGCAACGCGATAAACTCGTTTGGAGCTTTTCATCGCGTCACACGTGCACAGTGCTCTCTGGAGCTCCCTAGGTTTCGTCACACTAGCCTCTTTACAGCTGTAATTATCTGTAAGCCCCCGCAAAAGCATTGCAGGAACTTCATCGCTTACCGGTCTACTAACCTGCAAGTCTTGAGGAGAAGTAAATTGAATGGTAGAGAGGGAGCAAGAAGATGAGGCAGAGAATGGGTAAAAGCGACGAAATCGCGAAAGGAGTCAATAATAGCCTTGCCTCACTTTGCTCGCAGTTCCCATACAGGAGGGAAGGTCGTGTCAGGGAAAAGGTTATGTTAAGGAAACGAAGATAAGGAACCGCTACTAATATAGACACGACAACAGTTCCAGGCAAAATTGAAGGTAGGGTGCTGTACGTTTCTACTATTTCTCAAAAACAAACCCCATGCAAATTCGTCAAGCGGACTATTGACGCAGGGCGTGCAAATGCAAAGCCGCATTAAATCACCGTAGGGTCTATGCAACAATAAGAAAGTGGTCGCACGTCAAATCAATGTTTCTGTGCCCGCCGCGGTAGCTGTGTGGCTATGACATCGCTGGACGTCGTGGTTTTGAGCTCTACCACGGGAGCTGAATTTATACGGGAGCGAAATACGAAAACGGTCGTGCACAGAGATTTAGGTGCACGTTAAACAGCAGGGAATTAAAATTATTCGGGAGTCTGCCACTAGGGCGTGCCTCAATCTTATTATGGTTTTAGCACGTAGAGCCGCAGAGTTCTGCCAAGACGTCTGCCGCAATTCGATGTGCAATGTGAAGCAACGACAATGCTGAACCCTCTCATAATTTATAAACAATGGCGCCCAACAACGCCTCGAGCAAACACGTCTCGCTGTGTGTTGTGTACTACGCAGAGAAAAGGCAGTGGTGCACGCAAGATAACATTTGCCATCAAGGTGGACAGTAAAGAACCCCAGCTGGTCGAAATTAAAACGGAATCCCCCACTACCGCATGCCTCGTAATCAGATCGTGGTTTTGGCACGTAAAACCCCATAATTTACTGTTTACCATTTCTTAAGGATGTATTGATACTCTTGGGTGTATCGCTACTCTTGTATTGCACTAAACGCTGAAGAAATGATACATTCGCAGTGAGCATTACCGCTAATTAATCTCAGTAAAAGCAAACAAAACAAAAGCTTCGCTTACATCGATTGCCACAGTGCGTGGGATCCGCATAATTCTTTAGGCTGCGAATTTATATGCTTGACGTTGGCGCTCATTATTACAATATTTTCATTCGCAGTGAGGAAAAGTGGCTGTAGTGTCTATGGTAGAATTGCTTCAGTCCCATCGCCATTACATCATCACCAGCTTTCGTGGGATCGTAGTCGTCAAAATGGGATATAACTGACAGAGAAATCAAGAAGTTGATGAATGGAAAGAGCACAGAAGCTCGCACAAAACCTCAGGAAAATAAAATTACTTTTTGAGCAGCACGGTAAGGGGTTCGTGCTGTGGTTTCAACGTCTATTAAAAATACCCCAATATATGAACAGTGGCCCAGAAAACTGCCGGCATGTTGGGAAACGTGATCCCGCTGTAAATCTTAGGTCAGTACTAGTTGTCGTATAAACGATGACTTAAAGGTTCAAAAAACTGTAAAGTTGGTAGCCAATATTTCGGACAAATAAATTGGTTGTTAAAGGAGTTCAGCCGAAACGAGACTGTTGCGAAATAAGGCGAGAATGTCAGCAAGTTTTGTACAGAGGTCAAGTAGGTCCTTTGTCCGACGCCAGCGCCCGGCAACTGTCAGGCGACTACAAATATACGCGAGATGCCTGGTCGTCAGTCGTCACAGCATAATTCGGGTATACAATTTTGAGCGCGGACTACATCACATTAAATGCAATGCGCTCTACGGTCATTCTCCAACGGCGTTGCAAACAAATTATCTCTTGCGCCGAATGCCACCTTCCTCGAACAGCCAAGATTCCTTACCCGCCGTGGTAGCTAAGTGGGCGTAGTGTTGGGCTGCTAAGCGCGAGGCCGCGAAATCCAATTCTAGTCACGGCGGCCGTATTTTGATGGGGACGAAATGCGAGAACACCCGTCTACTTCGACTTAGGCGGACGATAAAGAACCCCAGCTGGTTCAAATTATAACGGAATTCGCCCTAGAGCCTGCCTCATAATCAGACCATGGTTTTGGCACGTAAAACTCGTTAATTTATTATTTACCATGCCTTAACGATGTCCTTGAGAGTCTGACATCTCTTGAATACAAGTAAGTGTCAGGAGTTGTGCCCGAGGTCTTTGAGTATGTGGGTAGCCATTTTGGCATTCGATATCTGCTAGTCTACATTGTGGCTACATTATATAGAACAGACAAATTCCACATATATTACTGCGCAATAATCCCGAATAATGGTCTTCTTTCACGCACGTGGATAACCGTGACAGGACAATACTTTCACAACTAATCGGAAGTACTGTATATGTAATGCCAAAAGGTGTTGGCCGTTGCTTTTTACTGGCCGTTGGCCTTTACTGGCCGTTGGCCAGTAAATGGGACGTAATATTGTGAGCAGCTTCGGCCATAGCACGTTAACGGACGACCACACGGAGACAGTTTGTGCAATTCATGAGTCAGGCCTTGTGTCTCAAGGTCCAAAACCAACTTATCCATGTATCCATCTAAATAGTTATGCACATCTCAATTTGCAGGTGTTGTGGTAGCGCATGAGTGCGTAGAGCAAGGTCGCTAGGGAAATAATTGGAAGCACCTTAACGAAATTCATAAGTCAACCTCAAAAGCCGTCCACGACGGCGTCTCTCGTAGACGCTGTGCGATGTTCCGACGTTAAGAATGTGTGCCGACTGAAAAAAGGCCCCTTCGGGGTGCTTGCGACGATCGCCCTAGCTCATTTACTCCTTAGAATAAAAAAAAGGAAAAGAAAAAGAAAACCGTATCAAAAGCCCCGAATCAATCGTCGCTCATGGCGACTAAACGCTTTTAGTATAATAAGTCATTTGCAGGCGACGAGCGGCTACGTTTTATCAAGAACACTGATAACGCTGGCGGGAAAAGCATTGTGGCGAAGTTGAATGCGCACGCAGAGCTTCAATTTATTTAATTTTTTGTTTTGTTGACGTCCTCACTGGTCACCACGGAAAGTTTGAAATGTTTAAGGTCTGAACGCCACGTGGTGGCACTCACACGAACTAAACCCTCGTGTCCAGAAAAGCTGGATACGAGAAAACCGGTGGAGAACTCGAGTATTGAGTAGATGTCACACACTCATTCACTCACAGACAGGCCTCAATGTAGCCGCCCAAGGTTGGGGTGGGAGTAGAAGTAAGGGGACGAAAGGCTATAACTGTCTTTCGAGTCACCTCAACAGCACTGCGACAGGTAAAGGGAGGTAGAAGGCACGAATGTAGACGCGAGAAAGATAGCAAGGCGCAAGCACTGCAAGAGGTGACAAATGCACCTGGCGAACGCGCCTCGCAAACGGGGAAGCGAGAGACATGGCTGAGAGCTTTACAGCCACGCGACGCAGAGACGGAAGAGTGGAGCGCCGGGGATCACGCGCTAGGTGGCAGGGAGCACCCGCCGCCGGCACCACGGCAGTACCGCGACAGCGGGAGACGGGACAGCGAGGGCGGAGTGAACGCTAGCGGCGAGAGTCACCGAAACGGCGCTGCGTCGAAGAAGGGGGCGAGAGGATTGGCGACAGCACGTGATCCGGCTTTGGAGGAGAAGGCGCGAGCAAGACGTGCGTCGCGCGCGAGAGATGGCAGCAGGAGCGCGCACTGCTAGAGCAGCGCGCCGAGGATGAGCTTGGTTACGGCGAGGCCGACGGCGACGCGAAACGCAGGAACTGGTGCCAAAGCGCTGTGCTCTAATAATGAAAGAAAATAATGGCGTGAAGTGTCGTTGATAATCTGCTCACTCCTCTTCAGGAAACACGCTTCGTAACCTCCGTCTGCCTTCACGTCCATCGGGAATTCCTGCAGTCTTATTCTTGTTTTCAACAATTGCAGCGAGGATACGTTCTAATACAGCAGGCCTCTAACCTCAGGCAGCCACAGCAATTATACATGCGTGCCAAAACATTTCGCGTATGCTACATAGAAAGCAGACGCTTCACTATATTCTTTCAGCTTATAACCATTTTCGTAGCGTACTTACTGAGTAGCAGCGAAATCAATAACCATAGGATAAGTTCAACCCCTGTTCCGAGCCTACATTCACAAAACTCGCGTACTGTTCCAGTGAAATATAAATTGGAGAGTATGTTGCGTTTTATTATTTCTCTCACGCAAAAATAACCTTTCGTTTATCTCAGCAGTTGTATAAATTGTCCATTACTGGCCCTAGCAAAGTACCAATTTACTGGTACTAAAAAATGAAATTTGGGGTATCACATGCCAAATCATGATCTGATTTTGAGGCACGCTGTAGTAGGGGACTCGTGAAATTTGGACCTCCAGGAGTTCTAAAACGCGCACTTAAATCTAGGTAGGCAGGTGTTTTCACATTTCGGCCCCATCGAAGTGCGGCTGCTGGGAACAGAGGCGCTATAACGCAAAACTATTCCAACATTTCTATTCCCATTTGCAAGCAGCCCTATGCGATTCCACTCCCACTTCGCCTATCTTTCACGTAACGTCAAAAAAACGGTGATAGTTCCCCATCTGATATGACGCTTGCACACTCATTATGCATCTTTGGACCGAACAAAAACTAGTTATTTATGCTTTAACGCCTTTTAGCCATTAACCCTCGGCTATTGGTCAAAAGTTTTCGGGTTATACCCACTTCACCTGCCTGTCACGTGACGTCACAAGACGGCGAAAACTAACCGCGTCAAAGTGACCTGCACGCGTTAAAGATACAATATTATCCCGAACAAAACCCAATTTTTTTTCTGAATAGCCTCAGGCTGTTCCGTTCCGAAAGGAATACATGATGGCTTCCGCCGATCGCTCAGGCACTGGATACTCGCACCGACCGGAGAGCATGGGGTTACTTGCTTAAAATAAACCTTTTTTGTGGACGTGTAACGTTTTAAAGCACTTTCGGCACGTTTACGACCTCGCTCTGCCAACTCTTGTTTGCTAAGGATCCGTGTTAGCGGCAATATTAACTTTCCGTTGCATGCCGCTACGATTTTGGACCAGCTAGCTCAAGCCAAGTAAGTGAAAGCGGAACAATCGCGGACGCCGCGCACAACCCTCTTTGTCGGGTTATCGATCGGCCCAGCCCCATCGAATCGCTCTCCACTTGAGCATGCTCATCGCCTCTTGTCAGCCAATTAGGTAAGAAAGGCCCCTCAATGTAGGCAATGTTATTCGTTTTTAAAGCAAACAAAAGTGATCTCCAATAAAAGAGGAGAGCGTTTGATCGGTCTGTTAAGACAACACTGCGGGCCACCGCCCGTTGCTTGCGTTGGCGGTTATGGAAATTTGGCGTCAGGAGATTGGATATAAAGGTATTGGAATAGTTTTACGTTATAGGGCCCCAGAATCCGATCCCGTGACGTCGTGCTTAGCAGCTCAACCCCACAGCCACTTAGAAAACACGGTAGGTTAAACCTTGACTGCCTCATTTATTATTATTATTATTATTATTATTATTATTATTATTATTATTATTATTATTATTATTATTATTATTATTATTATTATTATTATTATTATTATTATTAAAATATTATTATGCGCTTGTATGTGTGACAGAGGTGCGGTAATATGGCTAAGTGGGCTTTGGCATGAACAAGACTGACAGTGCAAGCTGGCTTACCGTTTTCTCAGCTGCTAAGGTCGTCGAGGATGCTTGAGTGCGGGCCTTGGCTGGCGCAGAGCACGCTATTCGGAATCTGCTGAACATATGACTCTCAGTGACGTCCAACCAGAGTAGGTAGTGGCCACCTTACTGAGACTGCAGCTCTGATGTGTCTTTGGATTCTGCAACGAAATAATCCATAAGTTAGCGGGTACCATCGTCGAGGCTATAGAGTTGAGATCAGCAAGCAAACAAGTTAAACGTATGAATATAAATAGCACGAAGCTGAACTTCCTATTCCCAAGTACGGAACACAAGACATTAAGGGCCATGACGGCCTGTGCGAAAGAATGAAGAGCAACACCAGCTAGCGTGGCTACCAGCGTCGCCCTGCCGAAAGAAAAGCATAGAGAGAAGGATTAAAAACGAACAAGAAGCAAGAAATTCACTAGTACTCAGCTGAAACAAAGCACGTCAGCTGATTGAGGATCCTAGCTTCTTGTGCGAGCTCGGAAAATCATGATGCTGCCGATCGCGTGATGCTAGCGCAACGTTGACGGCCCAGAATTCTCTCAAAAAATGGCACGCACCCACTGTGGGAGCTAAGCGAAGAAAATGGTAATACGAGAAAAAAAAGAAAAGTAAAAGTGAGAAAACAATATCATAAATTAAGAAAGACGTTTCAATTTACATAGCAAACCTGGAAAAAATTTAAAAATGAAATAAAGATAAATATAAAAATGTCGGATGATGTATTAATGTCTAGTCGATGGCGATGAAAGTAAATCTTTACGTGGACGCGTTGTGAGCGAGAATGTGGTGTTTATGCAAAGCTGTTTATCGCGAGGCATTCGCTCTTGCGCCAACCTTTCATTGACGTCAGCTAGAGCTTTAGTCGACTTCTAACTTTTTGTAATCTGTTATCGCCATGACAAACATCATCATCGCCCTTAAGTGTTATACTCCTTTCACTTCATCCTTCAATTTCCATACTCATAAAGTCCGTCCCTACGTTCTGTGTCGGGTTTATGTATTCTATGTGGAAAGAGTATTCCTGAATTATTCAGCGGTTGGTGATCTTGGATTTACTCAAATATATTAGGGCTGGTGATCCGTTGGCGAGCGGAATTGTCTTCCAAACAAGTAAGTGTGAATTTTTTTTTACTGCCCATGCGAGAAAGAGGCATTCTTTCGCAACAGGAGAGTAATTCTGTTGTTCATTACGTAGGCTTAAACAATGAAACTTTCTGTTCCTTCGACCGCTTGCTAACCTTACCTGACGCCTGCGTTCAGCGAAGGGCCAATGGAGGATGCCAGCCTACGCTGAAAGCTCCCTTCGCCAGTCCTCATGCAAGGAACGGTAGCCGTATACCTGGGTTCTAAGCACCTCATAAGCCTCATGCGAATACCTATACTGAATAAAAGGAAGCTGGATGGTCACATAATTGTTAAATTAAATTGCTAATGTGGAGACGCGTGAACGCTTTCTTCCAAATTTGTTCGCTGAACGCGAGATACCACCACAGTCGTCGGTAAGACTTGGATACGTTCTAGCAACACTAGCCCGCCGGCGCTGCGAGACGCCCATCGTGCCGAATGTGTGAATGAAATGAACGCTGATGCCTGGAAGCCTGCTCGTGCTTAACCGCACGTGGTTAAGCGCGCATGTACAGCGCGCATGCGCAAGCTAACGTAACATGGGCCAGCAGTGAGGTGAAGCGTCGTTCTGGGCCAGGAGCATCGTAATGACGCAAGAGGGTAGCTTTGGCAGAGAAAGCACCAAAGAAGCTTTCACAGGACTCCTTAGTAAGGAACCTTCCAGAATGACCTAAGGTGGCCTCACGGCATTGAAGGCCTACTTACTGAGTTAAGCATGATTTCATTCTTGGAGCCATAGGGCCGCTTTCTGAAATACTCCTAAACTTAGACAGTTTCCCTACCTTCCGCAAGGAATCTTCCTTCCTACATTACGTTAGGTGCCCTCCAATGTCAACCGCGAATTCTAATAGCTATCTTTCGCCTTTCCTGCGCAAGGAGCGCCTTACCCAAGGAAGTGTAACATTAGAGGTTTCGGGTTTCAAGATTACTTACACAAAATGTAAACGATTTCGAATGAATGGCCAAAGTGCCGGCGCTGTTAAAATTGTATTTCTACTTCTTTACCAGGGCATCAATTCCATTTGTTTGGTTAATAACGCAAAAATCTTTTAAATTGATTTATACGGCAGGAATGCCAACTCAGTCTAGCAACTGTGGCAGCTTCTAAAAGTATGGTTGATGAGGCGTCACTTTCCATTTTTTTCGCCTGCGTTTTGTTTCGTGTGTGTGTGTGTGTGTGTGTGTAGATTTGCCATGCCAGGCAGAGCTTCGTTCACCAAGGAAGAAAAATACTTGTTCACAGAACATGTGCACAGGTAGAGCAATGTGACGGAAAGCTAGAAAACAGACGCTGTGTTGCCGAACGCGAAGGCGAAAGCGTGGGAGCGGCTGTGCACAGACTATAATAAAATGCTGCACGTGCACCGATGCGAAGTGAAACAACTAAAAAACTGTGGGATGACCAGAAACAAAAACGAAAAAAAAGCAAAGGTGTTGTAGATCAACCGCATGACCACAGGTACGTTTACGTGTTTGTTTCCCATAAACGTTAGAAATATTCTTTTCCTTGAAAGTTGCAAATATCGATCGTAAAGTATTTCGGGCGACGGGCCACCGCCAGAACCACTACACAACAAGCTTGGCTGAGTGGAGACGCTCCCCCATTGAAAAAATATGTATGAGAATTTCACGAGAACTTCTGTACGCTATTATTGCTCCGTAGACTCAACGACTTCGTACGTCACATGTGTACGATTGGACATCGTCACTGAACGAGATCGTTCTCGTGTGGGTATATTAAACGAGATTATTCTCGCATAGCTATGCTTGACAAGATAGTTCTCGCACAGCCATCCTCAATGATATCGTTCAAGTTTGTGTATGCTACATGAAAAAGTTCTCATTCAGCTATGCAAAATGACACTATTCTTGTTTAGCTACATTCTACAAGTGTTCGCATTTGTGTTGAATGAGTTCTTTTGTTCATGCAATATTTTTGGTGAAGTTCCACACACTAACACCTCCTGCCAACATTGCAGCAATTAATTTCGGTCACGTGAGTCGGCCGATGTGCCAGCTCAGAGACAAAGAGGACACTTTTTAGGGCCCACAATGCACACAAACCATCTTTATTTTGCATCCCGAAGCATGGTGGCCAGGTGCTTGTTCAGGTCTTTCAGCCTCCTTGCCTCCGTACCCACAGTGCTCGGCGTTTTTGAAACAGTGCTCGTATGCATCTGCACAAAAATGTACAAAAACATACAGCGAGCTAATAGCGTTGCACAGGCCCCAGGGCTTAGTGATCGTTAATTCACACAAAAAAAGGAGCACATGTTCTCTAAGCACCGCGTAAATATGATCAAACGATCAAACGATCAGCATCACAGCGGCGGCCTGGCGCAACAACGTTTATAGATCCTCTTTAAGCACCCCCACTCCTCGCCTATGCGCACCATGCAGCCCGCTGCCGTTCCCGCCACCGCAGCACTGCCATCGACCTCCGCGACAAGCATCCGAGCGTCGTCTGCTATAGCCTGGCACAGGTATAGTTGTTAGTCGCGGCACTCGGCATTTACATGGTGCTCGTTGAATAAAGCAGCCGTTATTTCTTTCTGTTGTTGTTGAAGCTGAAGTATAATATCCTACAGACACCATACCTGAGGGTGCACGTCCGAAGAAAGGAGTGAGATGGAAAAAAAGGTGGGCCTACAAACCAAAGTGCACACGCAATGTTTACGCTCGGTGACCCACTTCTCGCCGGTACTGGCGTCTCCGTGAGCGCAAAACTTGGACAGGACATAAAAGACCTCGACCGCCAGCCACGTGCACGAGGACAGTGACAAGGCACACGCAGTGAGAAAATAAAATCGGCTACAGCACAAGAAGCGCAAACACCCGCAAGTAACGTGCACATGTCAGCAGAGCAGCGCCGCTCACTTGGGGCATAGCTCGACCGCAGCGCCCTCACAGTCCTAGGAACAAGTCGCGCCCTGCTCGAAAGGAAGCGTCGTGCAACTGAGAAACTACTTTAGGTCTCGGTCCGAAATGAAGGGAAATGACGTGTTTTGTTTACTTCGCCGTCTGTGGTTCCGGTAACCGTGATCGCATTGGTACCGTGGGTAGTGCAGGCGTATTATTTCAATGTTCTTGCGTGTTTTAGGCGACCTTTATCAACAACTTTGCTGACATTGCGTTCAACAGCGACGACAGCCTGTGGAGCAGCCCTATCAACCAGACAGGGCCGTAAAATCTGTTTGAAGTTCGCAGCACATCGTCGTTTGGTTTGTGAATGTTAGAAGGTGTTCGTGTTTCTCAGCGGCGTAATCGACGACGGATTTGGCGTCGAGTGGTGTGCGGTTTTTTCCGGCTTGTGCGCCGTTCTACGTATGTTTACTGTTAATTGGTGGTGCTGTTTGTGCATCGGGGAATGGTGCCACGCCGGCGGGATTTGCTTTTTTGTAAAAACATCCGTGCCGTCTTTGGCGAGTGCTTCCGGAAGCTGCTCGCCTTTTGTGCGTGTGTGTGTGTGTGTGTGTGTGTGTGTGTGTGTGTGTGTGTGTGTGTGTGTGTGTGTGTGTGTGTGTGCGTGTGTGTGTGTGTTTGTGTGTGCGTGCGCGCGTGCGTGCGTGCGCGCGCGCGCTTCTGATATGCGTGGAACGCGTAGGAACGTCCGTACAGTCTTTCGCGAGTGCTTTCGGAAACTGCTCGCATACTGTCCGTGTGCGCACGCGAGTGACATTCCTCGTTATTGCGATTTGCAAAGGTGTTTTTCATTTGGTGACTGCGTCCGCGATTGCCAGGATGTGATACACGTTCGTCATTTAGAGACCCTGCTTCAATGTAGGGTAACTTACATTTTGGTTGCTTGGAGGTCAGCTTTCAACGCATGGCAAGGCATTGCAGTGCACTTAACCATCATTGGCACATGAACTGCTTTGTCATTTCTCCTTTAAATTCAAATTCAGTTTTGTGTAGTATGTAGGGAGATAATGGTCACCAAGATGCGACGCTCATCTCGTTTTTTGCCACTGCTGTGCACATAAGGATTTTTTACTAGGTCAAGCTCTCTCAGCAAGTTGTGAAACATTAGTGCAAATAAGTTTTCACAGCAGTAACTGTGATCATTACCACAATTTATCACATGACATTTTTAGGGATTGTTATTTAATTACAATATTTTTTATTTATTTGTGACAATGTGCGATGGACTTTGACTGCGGCTATATGTTCACCAACCTATTTGCACTGTCTTCTGGTTCTGCTTTTTATTTTTATATGTGGGCATAGTAAAGTTTCGTTCGTTCTCCGTCCTCGCTTCACCGTTGGATCTTGAAGCTTCTCGGATGATGATCGGCAGTTGTTGATCAAACGCAGGCAGGAAACGATGAGGTCAGATGTACAAGAAATATTTATAAGTAAACTTTTCTATATACATGGCAGGTAAAACAAATACATTACAAAGTTGAACAATTGAGAAACAAAGTCTAATTCTTCTACTGTCTCAATGACTGTTAGAGCCCAGACTCGTTTTAACGTACATAGTACGGAGGCTCACTGATCTATCAGCAATCCTGATTTCAGCCAAGTCTGAGGGACAGCATGTCGTCCCGATTTTTATAGCCCAAATATACAAAGAAAAAAAGGCGGTAGGGCCGTTGGCCCGTCCCACAGGTTCAGTTGCCAATCAGAATCAACCGTTTGTTAAGCCACAACCCACAGGGATGGGCTTACTCTCAAAAATAAACATATTGGAAAACAAAGCTCTTTTCCTTCTTCGCCAAAACTCGGTTGCCCTCTCATTTCTCCGTAGTTAGTGACGGGCTCAGCAAAACACGCCAGGCCCGAACAAGTTATCGCTAGACCGTTTCAAATCCCCACGCCGTCTAGGCCGCAAATGTCTCGGAAGCAGGGGCATCGACACCACGAAGTGCCGCTGTACTCAAAGTTTGGCCGTGTGGGAGACGGATGGCCCTCCTTGTCCTTCAAACTTATTGTCTACAAGACAAAGTTCTCCGAGTGCGTGTTTCCAAGACGCCGTCGTCTGAATGCACTCTTTACGTGTGTACCGCATTCCTACAGCGTGCACGGTAAGCTGGCCTTCGACACCACACAGGCAGTCGCACCCAACAACAAGGCTGGCGATTACGTTCCGGACGCGTAGCAGATTAGGTCCATGCTCACTGCATGCGGCACGGGGTCAGAGTTGCTAAGTCCTTCTTAACCTCGGCGGCGCCTCCAATTAGTCAGGCACTGGGGCGCCAGACCCACAATACCTTGTACAGCGGTCCGTTTCAAGGCTGGTCTGTGTGACCGTCGGCGGACTGTCAACATCGTGCGCACAATACCGACTTCCCGGAATCGGCACTCGCCCGCCTGGCGCCTGCCGCGACGCGTCACCCAACCCCGCGCGTTGCCTGTGACCCCACATAACACAGCAACTGTCGCCCCGCTGACATGGGGGGAAGCGAACCCCCTCTTTATACACAAAGCACGAGGCCGATTCGTGACACTTAAGAACACGAACAATCAGAGCGACCTTACAGGCATGCATGGCCGATCGCATGCCTGCGTTCTGCAATTGGACATAAACAGGCACTAACATGCTCTTAGCAGATTTGTATTTGAGAGTATTGTGATTGACGCACTTGGCTATTTGGAAAATATGCAGGTTCAAGTTTGCCCTTATACTACCTCTGACTTATATCTCTGATGCAAGCAATATTATTAGGATGTGGCAAAGTGCATTCATAATTTATCACTGATCTAACTGCTTGCAATAAACTTTGCCAACTCGTCCTTGTTTGAAGCATCTCCAATTTGCTATAATCAAATTGCCAGATTATTTTATTGCGTGCTCAAACAAACATGTAACATTTTATTATGAAACTTTTATGGTACCTGACTCCTATATTGCAATAAAATCTTAGGCAGATCTACTCTGAACAAGGGATTCAAACTCTGATGATAGCTTTCGACAATAACATTGTGCTATCCAGTGCTTACTGGCTGGTCGAGGAATGCGTCATGCAAAGACAGTAGTATCGCCATAAGTGTTCATCCGAGAATATGTCCCGAAGTGAAAATCATTGCATTAATAGTACCGACACCAGCTTTGATGGGGATGAAATTCCAGAAGTTGAGCTCTGAACGTCTTATTTGCTCTGTAGTTTATGCTGGTATATATGTGCCACAATGATTCAATGTGATCATACAGCACATTGATCACGCTCTTGCATTTACTAGAACAACTCATATATCTGACTGTCATTAATAAGCTTTTGTATGCACTACTACTTAAGTGCACACACTTTTTATGCAATTCCTAGTCATGTTCAAAGATCAAGTTGCTCATACGACTACAGTGCGTACACATCACACGCCACCTCACACACGTCATACATAATCTCGTCAGCTCCACACAACTCATCGCACACATGTCCTACAAGCTCTATGCATTCTTATCGCACATCGCATAAATCTCGTGCTCTTCGTAAAAGTCTGCGTAGCACATCATACAGATCTCGCCCATTTTCTATGAGAGTTCGTCCAATACGCATTTCATATCGTTCATTGCTCGTCAAATCTGTGCGACATGCATACATCTCGTTCGATTTCTCGTCAAATCTGTGCGACATGCAGACATCTCGTTCAATTTCTCATACAAATTTTTCAATAGGGTCGTGCCACATGTGGCAGTTCGAGTGCCAAATCCATTTGGCAGCGACAGGCAGTCGCAGACACCAGCCAGCGACTACGTTGAAGACAGAATTGCCAGCATGATGCTGAAGAACGAAGCATGGTGTCACGACAGTGACGATGGTAAGTAGAACATAGTTTATGTGACTACTACAATCGTTTCTGTAGTCTTGCTGCCACCTGAGCGCGCCTCACCCCTCAAGATGTGGATTATTTCCGGGAGTGCTGCTCACGGGCCATTTCATTGCACTAATAGCCCAAACACTTGCTGGTCTCGCTGTCCGACGTCACCGTCATGAACAAAAACAAAATTGTGGTTGGACCACTTGCCATGCGTAATATAAGGTAATAATGAATGCCAGTGTAATTAGTTCTTGCTGCTATAATTCTGACGCATATGTTCCGCTCTAGGAGCAGGTTTTGCGCAATGAACACATGACCAGATAGTGTAAAAAAACAGCCCATTCCTTTGCACATTACGAAGATATTTGGATATTTCCCCAACTCTCCCAATACCGCACTGCTGTGCTTCCAGGAACATAGACAACCGATACCCCTTTGTATGCACTAGTAGTGCCACTACATGGTTCGGCAAAAACCATATGTCTATTGTGAATGCAAGTATTCAAGCTACCATTACAACAAAGCGCCGTGAGCTTGTGTTCAAGGAACTAGCTGTTGAGCATGTACCTAGTGCGCATCATGCATGATGTGCTTTGTGAAGCAGTGCATAAAGGAGGTAGAGTATAGTCGTGCAGTGCAATAATTGCTGCCATTCTTTGTTCTGGACATAGGGTGAAGTGGAATGAAGAATATTGCTTCAGTCGTGAACAGTTTATTTATTTTATAGGAAAACATTCTGAATCGTTCACTGTTAGCTGTTAGCTGTTAGCTGTACACTGTTAGCTGCAGAGTTCGTGCGGTACGGTCACCTTAGCCCGGCAGAAAATGGATTTGCATAGACTACAACACAGCAGAGCTCGCCACCATTTCCTCTCATTAGTGCAGGTCTGCCTTCAGAAATGGGAACCTCAAAGTCATCGTGCAGCCAAAATGCAGAAGAGGCTTTCATGGACTAAGGTTCAGAAGCTGAGTCAGTTGTCCGCCGTCACCAATGTGGCCGTCTTTGTGCTTTCGACAATGCATTGTTGACGTAGCTGGAGGCTCGCCTTCCGGCTGCAGATGGCGGCAGAAATCAAAGGTGTATTGAGGACAAGGCAAGGATAAACATGATAGAAGGGGAACATGCCTCAAAAATGCAGCAATATGCTGATGAGCGGGGCTAACGGAGTACACTGTACAGAATGAAGGGGTGCGTTTTAAAAGCTAAAGCGAGGGTCGAGCAATTCTAACAAAACAGCATGAACTCCTCATGGCAGGAGCAGTGGCGTAGCCAGAAATTTCGTTCATGGGTGGCTCACTTTGCAGCCCGGCCTCCTCCTAATAGAATTAGTCGAGGGAACAATATATATATATATATATATATATATATATATATATATATATATATATATATATATATATATATATATATATATATATATATAATATATATATATATATATATATATATATATATATATATATATATATCTGTCATTCAACAACCTTGTTTACATTTTCGTACATATGCAACGACCAGGGGAAAATCTCCATGACGCTGTCCTTTGTTAGAATGTATTGCGCAGGAGCATCTGTCACCGGTTGTGTATTGCGAGTAATTGCTCCGAAATTATAGTCGCAACAGAGAGCACATATAAAAAGCAGGAGTTCTGCAAAATATACGAGGGCGAGTCAAATGAAAGTGAGCCAATGCGAATATATGACAAACGGGGTACGTTATTTAAAACTAGTCACCATGAGTATTTAGACACTTGTCCTACTAACGAGTCACGTAATTCCCGTCTCATAAGACTCCTTGAGTTGCTGGTTCAAAAATCTGTAAATGACTACACGTCATCTTCCGACACGAATCTGGTTCCCTTGAGTAGTTTTTTTCAAATTTTACCGAATGTGGAAGACGCAATGCAACAGGTCTGGGCTGCATGAGGGATGTTGCAGCATTTCCCATTTTAACTTTGCCAGTTTTGTATTAACCACATCAGCGACGTGGGAACGGGCAACTTCGTGAAGGAAGATGTTCCCAATGCTCAATATTCCACGTCGTTTGTTCTTGATTGCGACACGCAGCTGATCCGACCTTTCACAATATCTGAAACGATTTAGAGTCTCTCCAGGTTTAGAAAATTCGATCAATAATGGCCCCTAACGCTCTAAAAAGAAGTCAACAATTTTCCGGCAGAAATGACGGCCTTTGTTTTCCTTAGGAGTGGTGAATTCAAATGTTTCCACTGTAAGCTTTGCCGTAGTGTTTCAGGCTGGTAGTAGCGGCACCATGAGTCATTCCCGGTCACAATTGCAGACAAAGAGTCGTCACCCTCATCTCAGGTTCTTTGACGTGTAAGTACACGGGTGTTTTCGCCTCCATGAAAATGCAGCCGCTGTGAGCGGGATTCGATCCTGCAACCCCGTGCTCAGCAGCCCAACACCATAGCCACTGAGCGACCACGGCCTTTTCAGTTGTGTTGAGGGTGATTGCATGGTGGCTTTGGCCCGGGCATGGATCGTCTTTGTGACTTTCATGTCCTTTGAAAAGTTTGCTACAACGCTTCACAGTGGCCAATGAAACGCAATCTTCCACGCATACGGCAGCCATACGGCAGCCATATGGCGAATAATTTCTTTTTGGGAAACATCTTCTTTTGTCAAAAACCTCACGACACAGAGCTGTTCAACTTTTGGAGTGTCCGTAATGTCACGCGATCATGTTCAACCCAGTGTTTGAAAGCATTAAAGAACATTTAACCTCACTTCTGCATGTCACTTGTAAATGAGATGCGAATGTGCTACGCGCATTGCTCGAAAATAATGAACCGAACCATTATTGCGCGGCGCGGGTTGTCTCACTTTCATTTGACCCGCCTTCGTACATTAGAAATGCGAAGATACGATGGAATATACAAACGTGAAGCTTATACAGCTTGATACAGGGCAAAACATTGTCACTGGAAACAAAGTTCACTGAGCATATACACAATACCTCGCAACAAGATGTTTAAATATACGTATAAGATTACAATAAATCTACGTACCCAATAAAAAGCCACTATATATAATGCATCAAACAAAGCAAATAAACAGGTTGCGCAACCACAGATACACAGATCACAGCACCCACCCCCCCTCCCTCCACTCCCAATATGTATCGCGTGCGACGGAAGGCGGCGCGCTTCCTCCCCGCTTTTCTCCCTTGCGCACACAAGACTGAGCCACCATCATCGGCTCAACCCCTCCCCCCACGCTTTCACTCGCACATAGAGCATGCGGTCACGATGTTATCGCCCTTGGCCTTTATTTATACGGAACATGAGGGCAACGGCAGGAATGCGCCTGGAGTCTTCATGTAGCTGCTATCGCAATAATATAATAGTATCCGGCAACTGAAGCGTCCCGTGGCCCATTACTTTCCGCAAAAGAAGTAACAAAATCGAACTTTCACCATGCGACAATTCGCTGCGCCACAACAATGTTTTTTTTTTTCTTTTGTGGGGCGCGAGGTGGCGAAATAGAATAACGCAAAGGAAAGCATGTTGGCCACAATCGAATGCCTACTTTGGGTACCTAGTGTGGCTACCGAAGGAATATCGAAGAAAACGTGTGACGCTTGGTCCACAGAAAACCGTACGCATACTGCTCGGTATCCTACACAGGCGAGACAAAATTTTCCGGAGAGGTTGCGCTCAAGCGAATGCGTTACAATCCGACGAGTCCCCGCAGTGCTGGCGATGAGCGACTATGCATTGTTTCTTTTTCTCGTCTGCTAGCCAGAAAGCGTCCAAAACTCTGCCAGGTGAAAATGCAGTCGGCCAGAGAAAAACGAACGCGCATCCAAGTGCGCCGCGCGGTTGTCGATGCAGCACGAGAAAAACGCATGCGCTCTGGTTGGATCGGCAGCCCATAGGCTGCGAGAACAAAAAAAAAAGATAAAGAGGCTCAATGCATTCTCGCGAATAAAAGTCTAGGTAGAAAAATAAATAAGAAATTAGTTACAATGGTGGCTTTAGTGTCTTGACATGGATGCTTTGGCGCAGGTGAAAAAAAATGTTCATATTCTTTTCTGTGAACTGACGGCACAAATGAACCACCACAACGCTTTGTCTCGTCGGACCTCGCTGCGTGCTTTCTCAACTTGTCTGATAGTATGTTGATTTTGCTTGTCCGGTTGTATGGCCCGATGTACGACTTTGGAAAAGTCGATGCACCTTTGGCGTCAAATGTTTACAACAGCATTAAACCCACATAGTTCCGGTATTGAAAATCTTAAGCACAACTTTGGCAATGTCAATCCACTTTTCGCATCAAAATGTTATTATAACTTTATACCCACAAGGTTTCAGTATTGAAATCCAACCGCTCCATAGATACTGCAGCCTCCGCGAGATGCCGAGACGAGCCCGCTCGCCATCATAACGCCCTTGAAATTTTGTGCTCGGTGGGGCTCCTTGCGTTACGATATGCGAGTCCCGATGCATGGGCTTTTCCGCGAAATCTAGCCCGAATTCTCAATGTTTGCGCTAAAATGTCTTTTCGAGCGTGAACTAAGGACATTCTAGACAAAATCGAGCATGATTTCGGGCGCCGGGAGGTGTTTTCGTCGGCGGCGCATGAGAGCACGAAAAAATTTCGGAGGGGCGCTGAAACCCCATAAGCACCTACCCCCCCCCCCCCCCCCCCTGGCTACGCCCCTGGCCAGGAGGCATAACTGAACGTGGCCGCGGGCCACAAGCCGTTTTCCTCAGTGGAGGCAGCAATAATAAACCTGACCTCATGCCACATCAATTAATGAAGTCAGTTTCATTTAACGTAAAGAATCGGCCCTGCCTGGTATGCGAACACTTCTCCACTTTAATTACGCAGCATTGATCGCAGTTTTAGCTCTTCACAGTGTCCGTATCACTGTCATCTTCACTTTGGGCACTTGTGAAGTGACACTGTACAAGGCGCCTTCGATGTTGGGTACCCGGTAAGCCAGAGCCTGCATCTTAAGACTCGGGCTCATTGTCATTAGGGATGGGCTCACGCAAATTGCAAGGAATGTTGTGCAGTGCTGGACATGTAATGATACGTGTAACCGTTCGATCTGTCAGCGACCCGCCGTGGTTGCTCAGGGGCTATGGTGTCGGGCTGATAAGCACGAGGTCGCGGGATCGAATCCCGATCCCGGCGGCCACATTTCAATGGAGGTGAAATGGGAAAACACCCGCGTACTTAGATTTAGGTGCTAGTTAAGGAACCCCAGGTGGTTTAAATTTCCAGGGTCCTCCACTACCGCGTGCCTCATAATCAGAAAGTGGTTTTGGCACGTAAAACGCCATAATTTGATTTAATTTTAAGCTGTCAGCGTTTCCAGCTTTGTCCTGAGGCATGCAGAATAGTCTCTTCCAGAGTCCAAAAGCCCGCGCAGTGGAATTACTCGTTCTAATTTCACTCCTGTTGTACCTGTCGGGATCATAGCAGAGTAATGACTTCGTGCCTATTTCACATTGCTTGAGCAAAATTCTTTTTTCCTAAGCTTTCATTGCAGTCCTTTGTGGGTTCTTCAGTCAGGTCATAAGACAAAGCGAACATGCGAAAGCTTGATTGCCAAGGAGGATGCCAGTTACCGCATTCTGCTCATACATGACACTCTTCTGTTAGTAAAAATTCAACTGTCAAGAACAGTGCCAGGCCGGCTTGCCACGACTTCGGAAAACTCAAGTTCGGACCACCAGAGCGCATGCCAAAGGAAAATAATAATTTAAGACAGTACGACATGAGCTGATGTATTCCGTGTGCACAGATGCGATGTCCACACACGTGTTAACACCACTCAAAATGGGTGGACTTCCTCTGCATGTATGACGTTTGCGTTTGCCTGCTGAGCTTAAGAGGTACAGTGTCAGCACCTGCGTGGTTCATCTACGGAAGGGAAGAGAAACGCGAATTGTCTTGCATTAATCTCAAACAGGTTACGAAAGAATGGGCCACTCACCTGCACATTCATGGAGATAGTGCAGCATGTGAGAATGTTCCTGTTTCGGAAGACTTCTGCGTCGTCTCCACCGGCCCCTTTAATGGGTATATGAGTACAATCGATGCAACCAGTAACCCCGGGGAATCTTCCGATCCCATACAACCTGGTCATGTCTGAACGCGCTTCATTGGCGTTTGGCAGCCGAACGCACATGAGATACAGGCACATCAGCTGTGTCACTTTCCAAACACATCATCACATACAGAGCTGAGACACACAGACAAGGTCACCTACAACAGTTTCCTTGGCTTCCGCTCCTTAATAAACGCACTGCGATGAGAACCTTCACCAGAGTAGGTAGCGGCGCTCCTCTGTTGTCAGTGTTAGTATGCAGTTGCAACTCTGCCAGTACAGCTTTAACAGCTCGCTTGGAAAAACGACACCGGGATAGGAAGTACGCTTCGTTGTAACATACAAGTGGATTCTGCCTGTTAATCAGATGCCGGACTGGAGGTAAAGGAGAGGGCTTGTACACAGTCCCGTAAAGAAGTCCATTTGCCCCCACGTCGAAGAAACCTTGCATAGCTTTCAAAGCTATGGCATTCGGATGAATACCGCGAGGTCGCCATTCTCGCTACTCGCTTTTCACAGAATCACAATAACAATAAATGACAAAAACGCGGTCCGCGGAACCGAACTGGACGTCAATACACGGCGGCTGGCTACCACGGCCTTGGCTGCGCATGTTACCCACCCAAGCCGAAAGTACCGCGTGCAACACCCTCAGGAGAAGCATGCGATCAGGTAGAGGAGCACGGTTACGAAGCAAGAAGGTAGCATGCCAATTCCCTAAACGTGAGAAGCACCAAGGAGTCCCTTACTTGGTACTCCGTTTCAGAATTGACGCCAGGTCTCCATACAGCGTGTGAGACGTCCTTAGTAAGGAAAGGAGTGTTTCAGAATATGGACTTTAGTCTCTTACTAGTGTAGAATACCGGAGGGATTATTTTGCCGCTTGCTGGATTATTGCTTGTGATGCCTCGTCCGGAGCACCGGTGTGTACCACAAACTCCTTTCGCAGCTCTGATGGCAAAAGCACCAGCGGATGTGCTAAGCTTTTCTATTGCATTTCAAACGCTCTTTCATGACTTCGATACTTGCCCCTTTTCTTGTCAAATCTATCATTGGTACAGCTATTTCCGCATACTGTGGGACAAATTCTCTATAAAACCATGCAAGCCATGAGAACGACTTCACTTGTTTTTTGGCCTAGGCCTCCACATAGCTTGTATATATTCCATCGGTTCTACTTTAGCTCTCCCTACCCCATCATAATGCTGACATCGGTACAAAGCATGTGACAAGGAATACCAAAGTTTACTCAAAGCCACGCACAGACAATTATATAAAAGGGACCTGTCATCGATGTTATCAACTAACCCTCGGCGCTTTTGGCGTGTCATTAATTCCAAGCACAATCCTGACATTGTCCTTACTGATCATGACGTGGCAGTCTTACCTGAGATTGCTTGTTCCCAAGTACTGTACGAAACATTTTCTTCAGTATTCATGCGTGAATGATTAGAGCCGTTAGCCAACATGACTCGCACTGATTCGTTTATGCCAGAAATAATATTTACTGATTCTGGAAATAATTCTATCCTTACCATTCTTAAGATTTCATCTTGCACTTACAATACTGCCTAAATAAAACAGTTCTAAAAAATATAGCCCCAAGCATCTTCCCAATACTGTCCGCCTTATTTTGACAATCGCTGTCAACAGGCGTTATTCCTAACGATCGGAAGGTGGCTAATTTTGCCATTCTTCAAGTCTGGGGATCGTTCTTCACCGCTTAACTATCCACCAATTTCTTTACCAAGTAACATTTCTAAATTAGCCGAACACATTATACACTCCCAGGTCAATAACTACCTTGAAGAACATAACCTGATATTTAAGCAAGAGCACGGTTTTCGCAGAGGCTATTCATGTGACACTGAGCTCACTGGCTTTATTCATGATATACATACATCAATAGGTACCGGAATTCAAGTAGATGCCGTATTTATAGATTATTCAAAAGCATGTGACCATGTCTCTCATCGTCGACTTATTCACAAGATTATACAGGTGAAAATTGACTCTACTGTCGTCACATGGATAAAAGACTTTCTAAAAAGATGAAATTTACAACGGTTAACAATCACAACTCATCTCTAGTCCCCGTAACATCTGGTGTACCACAGGGAAGTGTGCTTGGGCCCCTACTTTTCCTAATTTATAATAATCATCTACCACACGCCATCAAATCCAATATCAGACTTGCTGACGACTGCGTCATATGTCGTAATCTTCACTCTGCCTGTGATCATAATATTCTTCACTCTGACCTAAACGGAATAACCGTACGATGTGCAATGTCGCTAATGCCTCTAAATCTTGCTGAAACTAAATTCATGTGTTTTACTAAAGAGGCACCCCACACTTCAACATCTTACATCTTAAACGACAGCCTTGTTGAACAAGTTTCCAGCTACAAATACCTTGGCGTACAACTAACATCTATCTTGGTGTGGAATAATCACATTAACCACATCTTCGCATCTGAAAACCGTTCGCTTGGTTTCCTTAAACATAACTTAAACATACTCCCGTACGCTTACGCAAATTAACAGACACAACACTAAAACGCCCTAAAATATAGTACGCGTCAGCCATATAGTATCCCCATCAAACATACCTAATAGCTGACTTAGAAGCCCTGCAAAACCGTGCTGTACGCTTCAGCTTATCAGCTTATTACCGAGAAATCAGTCTAACAGAATTTAAAAAATCGCGCGGAGCTTGAAGCTTTGTCACTTCGTCGTAATATATCCCGTTTAACACTATTCCATAAGCTTTACTATCACGTATCTCTTGATAACGACTTCATGTGTGAACCCTCAGAGATTTTTCCACGTCGGGATCATTGTTGCAAAGTCAAATGCATCATGTGTCGTTCACTCTCATTTGGTCAGACGTTTATACCTCACACCACGATAGAGTGGAATAATCTCCCATCGTACAATGTCATGGAAGCAAATGCCTCGAAATTTACAGACGTTCTACGCAGTACCATGCATACCTAATATATAACGTTTCACTCTCTGATTTGTAAACATTTTTTTAATGCGCCGATAACCAAAGCTTCCGAGACTTCACAATACTTTGTGCAAATCATTTAATTTTGGTGTATTCATAACTGTTTTTATTTTTTTGTTTTTTTTCTTTTCTATACGTTGATGCACTAATAATGTTGTCCCAGTTTTGTTTTCTGTATTGTATTTACATTTAGGCAGTGTTCTTTGCCTCACCAATGTAACATTTACCCTATGTAATACCCTCCTTAGAGGGCCTCTAGGGTTATTGTGAAAAAAAAATAAATAAATAAAAAGGTAATTCATTATTTGAAGCATATTGCGCGGGCCTTGAGCGAGGCCAGATAGGGGAAAGGGGGCACGTACGACGAGGTGAGGTCAAGTGGATTGTTGCCGCAGCGTTGCCATGAACGACTCAACAATATTGCAGTTTACTTCATCAGCCAAAAGAGCATAACATTCAGTAGCGGTGCGGTGAAAAAAAGAATTTTTAAAGGCTCATGTCCTGCAAGACTACTCCCTCAATTTTATAGGACAGGAAAAAGCGTTACGTCCTACTATATTCAAAGCAGACGGGATCATACCTATAGGCGAAGGTGGCCATGTGCACACATATGTTTGCGCACAATACTCAAACAAGTTTGTATCACTATCAAATCATACAGGGGAGAAACTGTCGTATGAACCAGCTTGTTTTTACTTAATATTGTTACGGTGAAGGAAACGAAGAAGTTGGATTGGCCTAGACGAAGACGAAGTCTGGCAGTTGCCTGAACGCCGTATACGCCAGTCGGAAATATACGTTATTTTACACTCGTGGGCCTGCTTTCTTCCTGCAACATTTTGGTGGAAGGTGCGGGGTACAATCACGGACCTTCGCAGCGGACGTCATCTACCTGCCGCCACAATGGCGCATCAACCGACACAAGCGACAACGCCTCAGCAGCCCCTGCCAACGGTCATCCTCACTCATCCGCGGGACCCAGGGACATTTTGTGGCACGGACAACGCTGACGTCGAGGACTGGCTTACGATGTACGAACGAGTGTGCGACAACAATAGGTGGGATCCAACACTGATGCTAGTAAACGTCATATTCTACCTAAGAGGAACTGCGAGGCAATGGTACGACACACACGAAGCTGACCTAACGAGCTGGGATGTCGGCAAAGAAAAAAAATGCGAGACCTGTTTGGCAGACCTGTCGGTCCTCAGCTGGGGGCAGAAAAAGATCTTACGTGCCGCGCTCAAACGTCCAAGAATCTTATGTCGTCTACATACAGGATGTGCTGGCCCTCTGTCGCAAGGCTGATAACAACATGACCGAGGCAGACAAGATTGGTCACATATTGAAAGTATTGCAGACGATGCCTTCAATCTCCTGATGTGCAAGGATTGTGCCACTGTGGATGCAATTATAAAGGAGTGCCGGCGCTTCGAACAAGCGAAGGGCCGCCGCGTCGCTCAGACTTTCGACCGATCGCCCAATACCGCCGTGACATCGTCTTGCGAAGACCCGCCGCGCTTCGTTCAGCCCACAGGACCAGACGAAATCACGCGCATCGTTCGCCGTGAGCTTGAGGCCATGGCTCCGGCTCCAGTCCGTTCTGACTGTCGGGAAAGCGTGCCCGCTATCTCCCTTATACAAGCGGTCGTTCGGGAGGAAATAGCAGGTTTGGGCATTCCATCTCTCTGCTTGGTCCGCCATACAAACACTTACCAGATTTCTCCGGCCGCTCGCTTCCAGACGCAAAGCTTTCCGCCCCCTCGTCGCAACCCAGCTGACTGGCGCACAGCGGATGATAAACCTATCTGTTTTAATTGTTCCGGTGTTGGACACATCGCCCGTCATTGCCGCAACCATGGGTCGTCGCCTCCTCGCTGGTCGTCTCCGAGTCACTACCGCCAAGTACCAGAGCATCGTACTTTCTCGCCCTATACGCCGACCAGGAACATCAACGCCGACAGTGCTCCACCAAGATCCAGCCGCTCCCCGTCTCCGCAAGGTAGTAGGTCCCGTTCGCCTCTCGTTCACCGCTCTTTGTACCTTTCTGCAACCGGTCGCTTCACTTCGGGAAACTAGGCGGTGCAGCTCCCGGAGGTGAAGCTGCAACTCCGACCCGGCCCACAAATACTCTGTTAACCCTTCCTACATGTGGAAACCTACTGGACATTGAAGTTGATGGCGTCCCTGTTAGATCTCTCGTTGACACAGGAGCTCAGCTTTCAGTTATGAGCGCTGCTCTCCGCCGAAGGCTCAAAAAGGTTCTGACACCCGCCGTACCGTGCACTGTGCGAGTCGCCGATGGGAGTACTTCACCTGTCCTTGGAATGTGCGCAGCACGTGTGACCATTGGGGGCCATTATGCCGTTGTTCTATTTATCGTCCTTGAACACTGTACACACGACATAATGCTCGGCCTCGACTTCCTTTCGAAACACTCTGCTCAAATTGACTGCTCTGCAGGTGTTGTACAGTTGGATCTGCCGCTTCCTGCCGACGCAACAACTTGTGTTTCACACCGCTTATGTTCTGCTGAGTTTGCAAGGCTGTCTCCACAAGCGGCTACAAATGTCCTCCTGACGTCCTGTCCCCCCGTACCTGATGGTGAGTATATCGTGTCGCCGCTTACTGACGTGTTTTTGGCGCGCAATATTGCCCTACCGAGCACCTTAATCCGGATCCGCGAAAACTGCGCTCGCGTGCCCATCCTCAATTTTGGATTTTCGTCGCATGTGCTGCCACACGGTATCGCCATAGCGCATCTCACTCCTTTGGAAGAATGTGAGATTTCTTCTTTGACCTCTGAATCCTTCGTCAGTACCAACGGACCTTTGTCACCCACTCCTCCGTACTCGACGCCTGCGGACGATGTTTCCAAGATGATCGCCCCTGACCTTCCTTCCGAACAAACAACAGCTCTTCGTCAGCTCCTGTCATCTTTTCGGGACATCTTTGATTTGGACGACCGTCCACTTGGCCAGACATCCGTTGTCACGCATCGCATCAACACCGGTGACGCAAGCCCCATTCATAGGCGGCCATATCGTGTCTCCGCAACAGAAAGGGCCATCATACAGAAAGAAGTAGACAGGATGATGGACAAGGACATCATTTAACCTTCCAGTAGCCCGTGGGCATCACCGGTTGCCTTAGTCAAGAAAAAAGACAACTCGTGGCGCTTCTGCGCTGACTACCGTCACCTGAACAGGATAACAAAGAAGGATGTGTATCCCCTGCCGCGCATTGATGATGCTCTTGACTGCCTTCACGGATCCCAATACTTTTCATCAATTGACCTCCGCACCGGCTATTGGCAGATTAGCGTCGATGAGATGGACCGCGAGAAAACAGCCTTCATCACACCGGACGGTCTGTACCAATTTAAAGTCATGCCGTTTGGATTATGCAATGCGCCAGCTACATTCGAGCGCATGATGGACTCTCTCTTGCGCGGCTTGAAGTGGTCTACATGCCTCTGTTAACTCGACGATGTGATTGTGTTTTCGCATTACTTTGAGAGCCACCTGCGGCGCCTCACAACCATACTCTCCGTGTTTCGTAGGGCTGGCTTTCAGCTAAACTGCTCCAAGTACCATTTCGGTCGCCGTGAAATTAACATGCTCGGCCATCTCGTAAACGCCGCCGGAGTCCAACCTGATCCAAAGAAAGTTCACGCCGTGCGAAATTTTCCTGTACCTTCTTCAAAAAACGATGTCCGTAGTTTTCTGGGCTTATGCTCTTATTTCCGGCGATTTGTGAGAAATTTTGCCGACATCGCTCACCCTCTCACTGACCTTCTTAAGAAAGACGTATCTTTCTCTTGGGGACCTCTGCAGGAGAAAGCCTTTTCTACCCTGATTGAGCGGCTTACAACTTCCCCGATTCTGTCACATTTTGACCCTTCTGCGCCCACTGAAGTACGCACTGACGCGAGTGGTCATGGCATCAGTGCTGTCCTCGCTCAGCGTCAAAAGGACCAAGACCGTGTCATCGCTTACGCTAGCCGCCTTCTTTCCACACCCGAGCGAAACTGTTCCATTACCGAGGGAGAATGTCTCGCGCTCGTATGGGCGGTCGCGAAATTCCGGCCGTACCTTTTCGGTCGGAGCTTCTGCGTCGTAACCGATCATCACGCCCTCTGCTGGCTCTCCTCCTTGAAGGACCCAACTGGACGACTTGCACGTTGGGCATTGCGTCTACAGGAATATACATTTTCTATTATGTATAAGTCAGGGCGCCTGCATAAAGACGCTGACTGCCTGTCCCGCAATCCCGTGGATCAACCGGACGATACCGATGCAGACTCAGACATCAGTGTTCTATCCATCTCCGACTTCCACCATATTGGCGACGAGCAGCGCAACGATCCTGTTATTCGAACACTTATGGAACGCCTAAGCTACTCGCCCAATGACCCGTCCCTCCGCATGTTCACCTTGCGCGATGGAACTTTATTCCGTCGTAGCGTTCGTCCTGACGGCCCGGAGCTCCTCCTAGTCGTTCCCAAGCACCTTCGACTAGCCGTGCTCCAGCAACTTCATGACGCTCCTACTGCTGGACATCTGGGCATCACTCGTACATACGACCGCCTGCGGCGCCGCTTCTTCTGGCCCGGCATTTATCACTCTGTGCGCCGTTATGTCACTTCTTGCGACCTGTGTCAGCGCCGGAAGACGCCTGCTACACCTCCCGCTGGTTTGCTTCAACCAATCGATATCCCCACAGAGCCTTTCTTTCGTGTGGGCCTCGACCGCCTGGGCCCCTTTCCAATTTCTATCAAAGGCAACAAATGGATTGCTGTAGCAACCGATTATGCCAGAGATATGCCATCGCGCGAACGCTACCAACCAGCTGCGCTACAGATGTCGCAGACTTCTTACTATACGACGTCATCCTGCACCACGGTGCCCCTCGCCAGTTGCTGACGGATCGCGGCCGCTACTTCTTATCGAAAGTCGTCGATGACCTCCTCCGCTCCTGCGCAACAGAACACCAGGTTGCTACCGCGTACCACCCTCAAACGAACGGCCTCACCGAGCGACTCAACCGCACGCTAACTGAAATGCTGGCCATGTACGTTTCCGACGATCACCGTGACTGGGACGTCGCTTTACCATACATCACTTTCGCATACAACTCGTGCCGTCACGACACTGCCGGATTTTCACCATTTTACCTTTTGTATGGCCGCGACCCCACCTTGCCCTTTGACACGTTTCTACCTTCCGCAGTACAATCACCCAACACTGGTTACGCTCGCGATGCTATTGACTTGGCCGCCCAGGCCCGAGATGTCGCGCGTCATCGCCTCACTGTCTCGCAAGCTTCTAAAAAGCGACGCTACGACCTTCGGCACCGAGACTATCATTTTTCACCTGGTTCCCTTGTCCTTCTCAGGACGCCTTCACGTCGCGTCGGCTTGTCGGAAAAACTACTTTCCCGGTATTCTGGTCCGTACCAGATCTTACGCCAAGTGTCCGACGTGACATACGAGATCGCCCCAGTCGGTCAGCCTTCAGTGCATCGCCACGTCACCAGCGATGTTGTTCACGTCGCCAGGCTTAAGCCCTATGTCGTCCCAATGAGTGAGGCTCTATAATTTGCACCGGAACGGAGCTACTCCGCCGGGAGGGTGTTGTTACGGTGAAGGAAACGAAGAAGTTGGATTGGCCTAGACGAAGACGATGTCTGGCAGTTGCCTGAACGCCATATACGCCAGTCGGAAATATACGTTATTTTACACTCGTGTGCCTGCTTTCTTCCTGCAACAATATCTACCGTGCACCCAGATCGCGACGCCAGTAAGCAAGCCACAAAATTGATTATTCTGGGAGATTTCAATGCGTCCCACCCAGCCTGGGGGTACCAAACAGAAACTCCAAAAGGCCGCCGTCTAGCCCACACCATGAACATTCATCAATTCACTCTGCTGACAGAACCTGACAAACCAACGAGAACGGGTAACAGTGTAAGCAGGGATACCTGCCCTGACCTAACAATGGTCAAGGGGTTGAGTCGATGCTCCTGGAACAACCTAAGGGAGAATCTGGGCAGTGACCACAGCATTCTGGCCACAGAAGTCCTACTAGTGGCCATACGCACCCCAGAACGTTCAATTAATATAACGAACTGGGACACTTTCAGGTGCAACAGAACCACATCTGAACAACACGACCCGCCATCTCTACGCGAGTGGACACAACAGCTACAAGCAGATTTTAAAGCGGCCACTAAGCAAATTACTGCAACAACGGAGACACCGGATGTGGACAGACATCTGCTCCATCTCTGGGATGCTCGAAGAGGCCTGGCCAAACGATGGAAGAGGCAGAGGCACAAGCCTATGCTGAAACAAGGAATCGCCCGGGTCACAGCAGAAGCTGAAGAATACACCACCAGCCTCACTAATAGCAATTGGCACAACCTCTGCGACCGCCTCAATGGCACACTAAGTAGTTCCAAAACGTGGTCCCTCCTCAGAGCACTGCTCGACCCAAAGCACACAAAAACGCACAAAACGAACACAGTCTGCACTATAATCCACAAAGAACAAATGAATGATTACGCGCTCCTCCAAACACTGCGACAAAGCTACATTGCTACAGGCCACCGACAGGAGTACAAAGACTATCCACACGAGGAAGCAAACCAATTGGACGACGATATTACAGAGACTGAAGTAAGACGAGGCATAAGACGAAACACGGCGCCCGGAGCAGACGGCATTCACTATGCACTGCTACGCAACCTCGACGACCAGGCCATACGGCAACTCACTGCATACTACAACGACAATTGGCAAAACGGAACGCTTCCACAGGAATGGCGACACGCCGATATCACCTTAATTCCGAAACCCGGGAAACCGCTGTCACTCCAAAATCTCAGACCCATTTCCTTGACTTCGTGTATTGGCAAACTTATCAAGCACGTAGTTCTAAACCGCCTCCAGCCTCACCTCGAAGCGAACCAATTCTTTCCCAATACCTTATTCGGCTATCGACCAGGTCTTACTGCGCAGGACATACTCCTACAACTTAAGGAGGAAGTTGTGGATGGTCCAAGTGAAGCTCAAACAAGAGCCATTCTGGCGTTGGACCTCAAAGGAGCCTTCGATAACGTCTCACACGACCTCATTCTAAACAACCTTGCATTCTCCCGATGCGGTATGCGCATATATGATTATGTCCGAGCCTTTTTATCTGACCGAACAGCCACCATCGGCCTAGGTGATATTCGATCAGATATCATAAATCTTTCCGGCAGAGGGACTCCCCAGGGTTCGGTTCTCTCACCCACCCTGTTCAACATGGCGATGGCAAAGCTACCAGCGCTCCTCGACAAACTTCCGAACCTGCAGCACGCGCTGTACGCCGATGATATTACAATCTGGGTGACCACAGGGTCAGACGGCGCCATTCAAGATGCACTACAGGAAGCCGTAAATATAGTTCAAGAGTATGCGACAGCCGGAGGACTCACATGCGCAGCTGAGAAGTCGGAGCTCCTGCTTGTATTCAAAAAACGGAACAAGGCCGATATTCCACCAGCCATCACATTGCATCTCAGTGGCAACGTTATTGCAAGGGTAGACAGACTACGTGTACTATGACTTCACATACAACACAACGGGAAGGCCACACATACCCTACACGTGCTCCGCCAACAAGTTACCCAAATAATGCACATAATAAAGCGCATTACAAACCGCCGACAAGGACTGAAAGAAAAAGACGTACTCCGAATCGTGCAAGCCCTCATAATTAGCCGATTAGCCTACCACCTTTCCTATCATAATCTGACTCAGACTGAGATGCACCAGATGGACACCCTCCTCCGTACGGCACTAAAGGCAGCGCTAGGACTACCCCAACATGCGTCTACGCAGCTCCTACTGCGACTGGGGGTGCACAACACCATCCGCGAACTAGTTGAAGGTCATTTTAACACCCAATTCCAACGTCTGCAACGAACAATGCAAGGGTGCCACATACTATCCCAGCTAGGATACCAAATACCAAGAAAATTACAACAGGAAAACCGCAAACTTCTTCCGCTTAGCTTTCGCAACAAAATTCATGGCCCCAATTCCCCGGAATATGCACCCTGACCATTATAAAGGTCGGCGAAAGGCAAGAGCACAAGCCGTCGCTCGCCTATTTGGCGATGACAAATCAAACACTCCGGTCCTATACACCGACGTGGCCCGCTACCCACAAAAACGTGCCATATGTCTAGTCGTACTAGACAGTGCAGACATTCTGAGAGCTTCGGTCACGCTCACCACTGTGGACAGTGGCACGGCGGAAGAGGCAGCTATTGCCCTAGCCATCATACATGCTTCAACCATGCCGGCGCCGGATGGACCTATCACAGTGGTCACTGATTCTCAGACCGCCTGCAGGACTTTGGCACAAGGGAGGGTGGCACCCTACACACACCGCATCCTTACATCATTACACCCCTCAGCGTTACACAGGGTGCGTATCGTCTGGACACCTGGACAAGCCTCTCTCCATGGTAATGAACGCGCTAATGTGGTAGCCCGAGAGCTCGCTAACCGGGCGCCATTGGAAGAGCTGTCCAACCCAGACGACGCACCGACAGAACCACTGAACTGCACTGAAACTCTACAATATTACAGAGATACCAGGAGCCACTACCCTCCACCACATAATTCGCTTAATCGAGAAGATGCCGTCGCGTGGCGACAGCTGCAAACTAATTCATTTCCCTGCCTCTTTTATCTTCACCTCTTCCACCCCACATAATATCCCTCATACTGTCCCTATTGTGGAGCAAAGCCGACAGTATATTATTGCACCTGGAAGTGCCCACACCCTTCGGGCTACTCCCCTATTCCTTCACCTTCCCCTTCCTCCTGGTAGACTGCGCTGACCAGCTCAGACCCGCAAGAGCAGCGACGGCTGATCCGGCGGGCGCGCGGAGTGGCGCGAGCCAATGGGGCCCTGAACTAAGGGCTCCACCCTGCGAGGAAGTCGCCCAAACTCATGATAAATAAATGTTTTCTCTCTCTCTCTGCCGTTCAGTGCTATGTCAAGCCATACAGGTATCGTTGACATAGAAGTGACGCTTCATGTTGATGAAGCAGGCCTCCTTTATTTCACATGCCATGAAAACTTTGCTTTTACCAAGAATGCGGATATGCAAAAGATCTGGCTCACACATGCGGGAATCAAAGTGCATAGGAAAATGTGCATTAATGTTATTCTTGACAGACAGCTCGTGTTCTCTTGCCAAATCACTGATGAAATGGCCTGTCTGGCACATATGCACCCTGAAGTGATTAAGTGGAATTTCTCACACCGCAGCGACTGGGCAAGTCATATATGGCCTTGCAAGATTTTTACCACATAGGGTCAGCTTATGTGGAGCCAAAAAATAATAAGTATTTTGTACCTGCTGAGCACTTTCTTTAGAGTGTGTCCCGCTTTGTGCATGTATGGAAAAACCTGCGCCCATTTTTCCAAGTGTTCTTTCTGGCGGTTACGCTCGCCTCCTTTAATCATAGGTTTGCGGCACTGCAATATTTCTAACTCGGCTATTAGTCAACCAATTTGAAGTATTCATGTGGTAAGGAGTTCCAAAAGGGCACGTAACCTTTCCCAGCGTATAACCAAATTAGCTGCATTGCCTCGTGGGTGAGGGGCCCTTTAATTTGTTGCTCAAATACCGATATTTTAGCCTCCCAGCAGAAGGTAGATTTTAATGTTATGCAGAAATAATTCAATAGTACAGATTGCATAGGACAGGATGCATACGGCTTTTTTGATGACTCTGATGCTTCGGAGTGGCTAGGGGAAACCACTAACTTATTCAGTGCTCCATCATGCACTGTTGTGCTTTCATCCATGTCAACGTAGCACTGGAACCGCTCGTTGATGATCAGAAAGCACACCCAGGTTCTTTATGAATACTTTTGCTCAATAGGTGCTAAGCAGTGGACAACAAACAGGCATTGGTTAATTAAACAGACTGGAACAGAAACCTGGACGGAAATCTGGACTGTCGCATATGGGTTTGTTATTTAAACGAATCCCAGCATAGCGCGGCACTAATCCTGCTGCCCATATTTGAGCTAACTAGAGAACGCATTAGGCAAGCAAGTCTGCTCTCACTTAGCAATGTCAGCAACCCTCAGCGTATAAGAACGGATAATTTCACAAAGCTAGAACCATATTGCTGATTGAGCAAGGTTTTCGTAGTCATATTGCTGAAAATCTCAACACACTTTTTCCCCTCAGTTCACTCAAGTTAATTTTATTGCTGCGTGATTGCTGCAGCACACGAATCACATCGGACAAAGATTGAATAGGCAGACAAGTCTGTTTTCCTTGTCTTGTCTGTTAATGGGTTTAACACTGCAGAAATGTGTAGACAATAGCATACTATGACGGGTTACGCTAACTAAAGCACCATTACAATGGTAGAAGCTGCTAGTACTTCACCTTCTCCCATTGAATAGGGTAGCGATAGGAGAGCAAGAGTACTCATGAAGGTAATGTTATTTAAAATGTTTTTCATACAGCTTGAAACACTTATTATTGAAACTGTGCTGCAATTTTGAATAACGTGCAGAATGTTCTAGCAAAATGAGTGGGAAGGTAGACGGCGGGGTGTCTTACTCTGTGTCAGTATGTTGTATGGAGCGGATAGAATTCTTTCATTGTTTTTCACAATGTCATGCACCAGGCATAATTTTGAAGTGGCTGGATAAGTGCTTTTCACGCTTTTCCAAAAAAGAAATAGTAAATGTTTGCATATTTTGTGCTTCTGTAGTGAGTTTTGGCATGGAGTCGAAATTTGGTAGACTTGACAAATCTCGATAAATCATTGAAAATTCTTCATCTCTTCTGCAGCTATGCAATTTCTAACATCCTGGAGAGGCAAGAGATGTGGTGAAAGCAACTCTTCCATCAACAGTGGTAATATCAATATCAGTAGTAAACCAACCGCATAAGTTTTCAGAGGACAGAAGTCCTAGAAAAGTTGGATTCCTTGCGACTTCTCCACACGGCAAGAGTTAGAGTTGAGCAACGTTGTTTTCGTACGGGCAAGTATGCGCTACACTGTGCATTGGCCGCGACGTGACAAAAACATTTGTATTTGGCAGCACAGCGAAGTGACACAGGGCACTTCACTGTTACGAATAGCGCTCGACATTTCCGCTATGCATGCTGTCGCTATTTTGACCATATGAACCAGACAGAGACCAAATACTCTAACGCGCACAATATTTACGCTCACCTGTATTAGGAGATCGTTGCCTGCCATCAGGTGCGCGAACCTACCTGCCCGCAGGCATCCGTGAAGGTCGGCGAGTTTGCGGGTGCCTGTGAGCTTCACTATTTTCTTTGATGGCCCGTGTGAAACGAGCAAACCGCTTCTTTCTCCTCAATCGAGGAGCGTTGAGTTGAAGGTGGTTCCAACGACACCGTGTCTCCGCTGGCAGGTTTCGCAGGCACAACACAAGCAAGAGAAAAATGTCACTCGCACTTCAATAGTCATTTGTCCCCGTGGTTTCTGATTCCAAGGAGCCGTTGCAGCCATTTTTACAGTTGCGAAACCAAAGTCGAAAAAAATACGAAAGGGATAATTTAGCCACCATGTAGAGAGCGTGAACTTTATTTTGAAATCAAGATTTGAGTCCGGCATCTTTTTAGTGGTTCTTGGCACCCGCCATGGGGGCGTTTCCGTGACCTTCTCTAGAACCGGCTTCTTCGGCTCGCTGGACGGCCCAGAGTTTTGCTGCCAGGTTCGAACTGAGCAGTGCGGTCTTCCAGTGCGAGCGGAGGCTGGCGATGGAAGAGACGGAGGGCTCGGCACTGCCCGACTTGCCGAAGCGGCTGGGAAAACACCATGGAGGAAGAAAGCTTAAACTTGTGTCACCACCTGCAACCAGCTGCAGAAAGCAGAGTTTGAGGGAGGACTGCCGCGTGTTGCCCACTACTGGAACAGGCGACTGCCCTCTCTGAGACGCTGCTTTCTGCAGCTGACGGCAGCTGGCAACATAAGTTTATGGTTGCCCCGCGGCAGCAGCTTGCACCCCCGTAAGCGCAAGCAAATTTACATTTTTTTAATAAACAAGGCAATCAACTATGCCAAGTGCTATACTAAACAAAGTTGACGCCAAAATGGGATTGTTGTGCAAAATGCGAGTAAGAACCGTGCAGGGGTTAGCGTAAAATCTTATTTCGAACACGCACAGCGAAATATTTAGGAGCCTGTACTATGAGCGCCTGGACTAAAAACCCAAAACGACACTGCGAGCAATTGCAAATCTGGAAGGTTATGTTTTTTGTGTGCTGCAAGCCCCTTTCAATTACTTCATGTGACCTGTCTTTAAAATAAATTTCAAAGGCTATGCTTTCGCAGGCTAGGGCGGGCCATCAATCCCGCTCAATATGTGGCTATTTATAGTTATTTTTTACTTACAACGTTTCGCAAAAATAAAGAAACATTTGTTTGAACAATAATTAAAGAAACGAGCTTCACTAGTTAACTAGTATCATTTTTCCTTGCAGTGCTCAATCGTACCCATACTAGTATTATTGACGATAGTTGAAACTACGGCGCAAAGTAGTCGTGTACAATCAGACGACAAAAATGAGCTGTGAACCTCTGCTAGGGTACGCTTCAAACGCTTCAGAGAATCATGAGTTCCGCCTGCAACTTTACGTGCCCGCGACGCCCATTTTTCTCACAGAAATTCACAAGTGTGATTTGGCAGCTAGGAGTACACTCGTCACACCCAGAAATCAGAATAACTTGTGCTATTTAAGGCTGCCAAAACACTTAGGAAATTGTTGGATGCTTTCGGAAGCGCGCCTAGCGCCAACACCAGCGATTGCTTTCAACATGTTGCAGAGATTCAGCAAAAGAAGCTTCAGAATAATTGTGTGATCTGATTGATGCCTCTGATTTAGCTTCTACAGCTTGTCCTGACGACGGAAATGTTGACAGCCCCTCTTCCTCTCGTCTGCAAAGTGAGCCACCTTCGCTACCAGGACCTCTGACCAAGAACCGTTGGATCCGTCAACAATGCAGTGCTTCGTGACGGCTTTACTGCAAAGCGTTGCAAACATCATTGGGATTTCTGAGAGCGGAAAAATACCATATTCAGTCAGTGACAGCTTGCTTCAGTAAATGCAATCTCTGGTGCACTCACTCTTACGGCACTTCGCCGGGTACATAAAACAGGTATTCATTGAATGTGGCTGTGCTTTCCCAGAAAGTTTGACACACGTCCTGGATCCTGGACTGCAACTTTCTTGTTCGCTTGGTTGAGGCACAGAAGCGTGCCCATCCAGGTGATGACCGAGCTTCATATCAGTAGATTTCAGTTGGTAGTGTCATACGTCAGTTTGTACAATGTGAACATGTTTGAGGACTGAAGCTGATGAAAGTGCTACACCTCGCACTTTTCGGGACGGTTGAGGTTATAAACTGTAGGTAAACACTGTGCTTCCCAGCTCAGACACTAAGATACTTCACATACTCCTCTACATACACGAAGTGGAAATATCTAAGCCAATCGGCTCTGCCAGGGATGGGCACAAGGTTTTGGCTGTGTACTATACGCTGCTGAATGTGCATCCAAAATACCGTTCTCAATTAAAATTTATGCATCTTGCAATTGATGCGAGGTGTGCTGATGTACAGAAATATAGTTCAAAACCTTTTCCGAAACCACAGATTCATGAACTAGAGGAGCCGCGAGAGAGGGGCATAATAGTTTAAAAAGCGAAAAATGAAATTTCCTTGAGGGTTTTAGTCCCAGCATGCTGTGGAGATAACTTTTCCATGAAGATGGCTTGGGGGCTTTACATGCTCTTTCTCGCGAAGTGCAATTTGTCGCTTTTGCATGGCGCAAATAAAAAATCTTGCATCTCTTACAAGAAAAGAATTATCAAATAGGGACAAAACAGCTCCATGGAAGCCACTCCTTGGCCGTTAAACTAAATTTACTTCTGTACAAGAAACTTTATGGCGTAAATGAGCCACAAGCAATGGACTGCCTTCCAAACTTTAATGTCACATCACAGCTTCCCTGATGTTACCTCACAGCGTCATTAGGTATGATATTTTTAAAGGTGTATTCCCACTTGCGATGCAGTATATACTCAAAGGGCTGCTCCAAGGCAATAATCTTGAACTGTTGCACTTGGACGAAGTTCGCACATTCCTCTATGGCCGCCATGATTGTACAAACAGACCACCAAAACCCACAGAAGCCTTCCTACCAGGCAATGCCGCGCTTAAGTGCACTGCTTCACAGAAAAGTTGCCTTTTCAGACTTCTGCCTCAGATTTTCGCTTCTAAAATTTTAGAGGGAAACGAGAACTACAGGTTAACATACTGTTCAGAAAAGTGGTAGATTTGCTTTTGTCTGATGAGCTTCACTAAGAGTTCATAGTTTATATAGAGATGAAAATTCAAGAATGTCTCCGTTCATACGTTACCCGCTACCCAGGTGCCCGCATAATACCAACGTTACCTTGTGCAGAGACCACGCATAATCTCTCTTTTCAGAGCCCTAAAACAAAAGGGCGGTGTATGAGGTCGGTGGCCAAACACCAGTACTTCCGAGTGTGTCATCGAAGACAAAAAATTCAAAAACTTATGTAAAACGCTGGCAGAGCGTCACCAACTTTTGCAAAGCTATCAATTTAGTGAGATTGTCCTCAACCAAAGCCACACCATGTCAGGCCTGAAACCTGTGCAAGGATCTGTTTTACTTACGTGCGTCTGCCTGCTGGTAATGTGTGCACCGCAGACGAGGACTACGCACTGAAGTTCGGTTCCATCACCGGCATTGAACTTCGGGCGGCCACATACGAGATGGCGCCGCACATCAAACTGCTTCCAGGAGCACTACGTGGAGTCGTGCACGGTATCACTGCGTGTACGACGGAGAAAGGACTTGCGGAACTACTGGCAGCCAACTGTGGCATTCTGCATGCGAGGATGCTCGGGAAATTTACCTCAGCAGTTGTCACCTTCGAATGTCCGCACATCCCTTTCTATGTGAAGGTGGCCGGCTCGTACACACGTTGCCGCCCATACCGCAGATCGGTACAGTATTGCAAGGTCTGCGGAGAAATCGGCCACCGGCAGGTCGTATGCCCCAACCCAGACAAACATATCTGCAACTGGGGTGGGGTGCTGAACCCACAAGCAGACCGTGATTGCCAGTTGCAGTCCAAACTATGCGGGCTACCTCACGAGACTGCAAGCAAGGAGTGCAAGAAAAGGTTCAAGCCAAGACCCCCACCCCTGCAGGTGAGGGAGGGAAGTAAATCAAGAGGCCGACAACCATCTATAACAAGGGAGACAAGTTCAAGCTCCTTGGAATATGGAACAAGTAAGCTACAGCAAGAACAGAAGAAGATCAGCTGCGCGGAAGTGATAGCCAGTTCCAAGTCGACAACCGGCCCATTTCCCTCACTGCCGACACAAGAGCTAACTTCGAGATACAAGGAAACCATCTCCTCCCTCAGAAGGCATAACGCGGACCTGATGAAGCGGAATAAACTGCTCATGAAGCGTCTAGAAGAGCAAGAAGACGTCAGCAGGAACGGGACCGAAGAGCTCAGGCCAGGGAACAAGCCCTGGAGAGGAAGCTCCAACATCTCATTGACCAATTGCAAAAACAACAGAAACAGACCACAACACCAACGCCGCCGAGGGAACATATTCCCCCGATAGAAGGCCTAGAATCGGGAATATATTGCAAGATGAACAAGGCCCGAACCGAAGACAAGGCCGAACTCAGAAATGAGTTCCGAGCCGAACTGGCTGAGGCCGTCGACACCATAAGCAAATCTGTGGCAGCCACCGCCGAAGCAGCCGTACGAACGCTCCGCCAGGAGATCGCCCAGATGGGCGACGAGCTCAGCCAACGCATCTCCATCCTAGAAAAGGAAAAAGTGCAGGCAAGGAAAAATCCAAAATACTCCATCAGAAAGCCCAGTTCAACGACACTCTGGGAAACAAGATGGCGAATAAGATAGAAAAGAAGCAAAAAGCGACCAAAACCCTCCAAATTTGGCAGTGGAATTGCAGAGGAATAAATCGGAAGCGGCAAAATTTACTTCACCTATGCACCCTAAACCAACCTGATGTCATCGCGCTAGAGGAAACAGAAACAAATAATATAACGATGCGCGGCTACAAAAGGCACATTGCCCAAGGAAGGACCCCGACCGCCATCCTCATCGAGAAGCATTACATGACACAGCAGCACGAAATCAACCACAGAATCGAACACACTCTGATTGAGCTCGCTCCTCCCAAGAAAACCCTGCAGAGCCTCTACATCCTGAGTGTATGCAGTCCTCCACGCGACACACTAATGGACTTGGAGAAGTTCCTGACAGAAGTGAAGAAAGTCACCAATGGTCAAAAAATTCTTGTGGTGGGTGACTTTAACGCTCCACACGTGGCTTGGGGCTACCAATCCACCAACAAGGGTATGGACGTGCACAACGCGGCACCACACAACCAGCTGACGTTGTAGACCGATCCTCTAATACCAACTAGAATCGGCAACAGTGTCTCCAGAGACACCAGCCCAGACCTGACCTTCTCCACTGGCTTAAGGCAATTCGAGTGGTTGAGACTTGACGGGACTCTGGGCAGTGATCATCATATTATCCAAACCGAAATGATGCACCACAATACCACCGTGAGATTAGGCCAGCCAGAATTGCGGACTGTCCTGCTTTCCGGAAAGAAGAACACCCCAGAAACCTAGAGGACATCGAGGAGTGGACCAAGAACGTGATGGACTTGGTTACCAAGTACACAAAGACCCTCCAACTCACTGAGGACAATCCCGAAGTCGACCTACACCTACTTCACCTCTGGGAGGCCAGGCGAGGTCCTTTGAAGCGATGGAAGAAGCAGAAGAGAAACCGCAAACTCAAGATCCGCATTGCCGCAGTCTAGTGGCAGGCGGAGGAGTATGCTGAAAACTCGGACGTCAGAACTTTAATCAAGTGTGCGACCAGTTACAGGGAACCCTCAGCAACCGAAAGATCTGTCCCATTCTAAAGACCCTTCTGGCGAAAACGGAACCAAAAATTGTCACGGGGCAACACATACTAAGACTTATACACAACTTCCTGGGAACCGAAGAAGTGCTCGAAGTCATCACCAGGAAATACATCGGGGACGAGCAACAACGGAAGAGGCAGCCAGTCATTCAACCAGAGTACGAGGGGGAACCCAAACCGGATATAGACCAACCTTTCACCTAGTCGGAGTCCGTGGCAGCCTTACGAAATCTCTCAAGAAACACGATGCCCGGCAGGGATAAAATTAACAAGACCCTTTGTAACCTGGACGATGGGGCTACGGAGAGTTTACTAAAGTATATCAATGAAAGCTGGGAGACCAGCAGTATACCGGCTTCCTGGAAGCACACGGACGTAACGATGATCCCGAAACCCGGCAAGCCCATCAACCTAGAGAACCTGCGTCCGATCTCTCTCACGTCATGCGCGGCAAAACTCTTCGAGCACATGGTCCACAATCGTCTCTCACCCTACCTGGAAGAAGGTGGGCACCTGCCGAACACTATATTTGGTTTCTGGCCTAACCTCTCCACTCAGAACATTCTACTTCAGCTTAAAGAAGAAGTCATCGACGGCCTTAGCACATGCCACAAGAGTGCCATCCTGGCACTCCACATGAAGGCAGCCTTCGACAATGTCTCACATGAAAGAGTGCTAAACAGCCTACAACATACCAACTGCGGACGGCGGACACACAAATACGTCCGGGACTTTCTGACGGGTAGAACGGCGACCATTGGCCTGGGGAGCCTCAGGACCTAGAAGTTCGAAATACCACAGAAAGGAACCCCCCAAGGATCGGTGATCTCCCCGTTGCTGTTCAATATAGCGATGAGGGGATTGCCCATCCTCTTGGAGAACATCAGGGGTATTCGTCACGCAATGTATGCAGATGGCCAGATCATGTGGACGTGCACGGGGTTGGTGGGCGAACAACAAGACGCCCTGCATGAAGCCATCGGCAGGAACGAGCATTATCTACACCACTGCGGCCTTTTATGCGCGCCGGAAAAATGGGACCTCCTGATCCTCAAAAATAGGACAACAGGGCGGCCTCCGCAGGAGACAGCTGGCCCAACGTTGACACTACATGAAGTCAACATACCCAAGGTGGACACACTCTGTATTCTGGGCCTCACTTTCCAGAATGACGGTGCCGGTCTCACCACCATTAAAAACTGCAAGCGACAGTTACCCAAGTTGCGCACTTGGTAACTTGCTGCTTGGCTAAGATTGACAAACACGAAGCATGGCCTGAAAGAGCAGGAGACAATCACATTAATAGAAGCCCTGATAATCATCAGAGTCACTTACGGCACCCCGTACCTGGCTCTCAAGAATAGTGAGACAGACAAACTGAACACCCTGATACGAAAGACCTACAAGCTGTCACTGGGGCTTCCGCCGATGACGTCGACGGAGAAGCTACTCAGCCTGGGCATCCACAATACTTTGGAGGAACTGGTAGAGGCCCACAAGACGAACCAGATAGAGCGACTCAAGGTCGCCAGCATGGTTAGGGACACGCTAATAAGAATAAGCTACCCAGTTAAGTATGAGTCCACAAAACAGCGGGTTTCTCTACACATGCGGGAGAAGATCATGGTGGCCAGCATCCCGGGAAACATACACCCTGAATACCACAGAGAAGGGAGGCAAGCGAGAGTGAAAGCTCTACATAAGGCCTACGAAGGACCAAAACAAGGAGAAATCCGATACACCGACGCGGCAAAGTACAAGAACAGAGCGGCCGACGCTATCAGCGTGAGCAACGCCCAAGGACAATCGGTAGCAGCACCCTCGGTGAGCACTACAGACATCGACTGCGCGGAAGAAACGGCGATAGCCCTGGCGGCCACTACGGGCCAGCGAGAGGAAGATCAAATCACAATCATCACCGGCTCACAAACAGCATGTAGAAATTACCAAAAGGACCGCATTTCCAAGCAAGCCCTCAGCATCCTCGAAAAACGAGACAATTTTCCAGAACTGTACATTGTCTGTGCCCCGGGACACGAGTCCCTGGCGGGTAATCTAGCAGCTGGTGCTTCTGCCCGAGATCAGATTCTCCGGGCTATCCCACCGGGTTCACGAGCACGGACCGGTAGACTAACAAGATAGCGCCCCGAAAAAATACGCCAATAACCTAAGCCACTACAGACTGCGTAGGAGGATCTATCCAGCCCCGCATCCCAAGCTGATAAGAGAAGAGGCAGTGGTCTTCCGAAAACTACAGACCGCCACATTCCCGCACGGCACCCTGCTACACGCCAAGTATCCTACGAGCTATGCTCACAAATGCGCCTTCTGTCTACGCCCATTGCCCTCTAACACATGGTATGGGAATGTCAACAAAACCCATCGTCACCGCGCCTCACCGGATCAACCGTCGAGCAGTGGGAGGCCCAGATGAAAAGCTCGAGCCCTGAAGACCAGCATCGTCTGGTGAGCAGGGCCGAGCTATCGGCTCAGGCCCACGTCATCGTGGACTAGGGACGCCGCCCACCTCGGACGATTTTACCGTCGGCTCATTTCTACTAATTGTAGCGTTCCTAACTAGAACGGCAACAGAAATGACATCATCTAAGTGAGACGGGTGTCGTCCGCCATTTTATTCCAACTTCTTCCTTCTCACTTCTCCCCTAGCACCTTCCTTCGTCTTCTTTCATGCGCCCAGCGCAGACCGCTTCACTCTTCCGGATTTCTTTTAATTACACCTCCTGGGGTAATACTTGAATAAGTTTCCAATAGCAGCGCACTCCATTTGGCCCGAGGCTCCGGCGTACCAGACATTCTTCAATATTCCATGCTGGCATGCAGTCTTAATAACTTGAAATGGTCCGCAATATTTTGAATTTGAGGGCACAGCTCCTTTCCTTACAAGGACATAGTCTCCAGGCTGTATGTCCGGTATCTGGCTACTGCGCCTTTTATCAAAGTTTCGTTTCATGCGGCGCTTGTAGATCTCCTGTTCTTTGACAGTTTTCCTTACTTCCGCAAGTTCGAGGTTCTCTAGAAGACCTAGCTCACGATCTGCAGGAAGTATGGGCGCTGTACCTGAAGTTACAAAATGAGGGCTGCAGCCTAAACTAGTGCTGTATGATCTGTTGTGATGCTTCACAGCGGCCTCGAGACAACACTTCCAGCCACCGGCAAAGTCTGGATACATCTTCAGATACGGTTTGATGTCTCGTATGGCACGTTCCGCTAGGCCGTTTGCTGCCGGGTGGTATGGAGAAGAATACTTTATCATGATGCCGTGCTCCTGGGCCCACTTTGATAATTTGGCACTCCGAAAAGCCGGCCCGTTGTCGCAGACAAGCGTCTTTGTGTGTTTAAAACACTCAGCTTTGAGGAGGTCTATTACGCTGTTTGCGTCTTCTTTGCCAGCTTTAGCCGCAATCGTCCGTGTGCACTCATCTATGGAGAGCAAGAAAGCTTGCATTCGCTTGACTCCTTCCCCCTTCTTTTTGAGCTCCGCGAAGTCCAAATGAATTACTTCGAACGGGATGCTTGAATATTCAGGGTTTGTCATAACGTCTGTCGATTGCTTGAATTTAACTTTGTTCACCTGGCAGAGGTGGCATGTGCGGATGTAATGGCTGATGTCGTTTTTCATGCCCGGCCATGTGAATCTCATGAGCAATTTCTTATAAGTGCGCCAGAAGCCATCATGTCCACCCGATTCAGGGGTGTCGTGGTATAGATGAAGAATCCTTGGAATCATAGTTGGTGGTACGTGATACCTTCCATTGAAAACCTGGAGCTCTTCTGTACCTTCCCATAGCTTAATATGATTGATTGCATCTGGATTATTGCTTGATTCGTGTACAAGTAATCTTGATAGTGCGTCAGCGTCAGTGAGGAGTGGGCCAGGACGGTGCGAAATTACGAAATCAAATTGTTGCAGATCGTGCACCCATCTAGCAATGCGGCCTCTTGGCTGGGCCATGCTCAGAAGTTGAGTCAATGCTTGATGGTCCGTGAAAAGTATGAATTTGGCACCTTCCAGGTAAGTACGAAAGTACTGCACAGCTTTTAAGACGGCCAGAGCTTCCTTTTCTGTGGTACAGTAATTGATTTCGGCGGGTTTCAGGGTATAGCTGTAATACCCCACGACGTAGTGTTTGGTTTGATCAGCTTGTTTGGATGGCTTCTGGTATAGAACTGCACCGGTAGCATAATGTGATGCGTCCGTGTTCAGCACGAAAGGCAAGGAAAAATCCGGTATTCGCAAGATGGGGTCCGACGATGTTAGTTTTACAAGCTCACGATAGACAGCTTCGCACTTCTCGTCCCAATGAAAAGGCACGTCTTTCTGAGTTAAACATGTGAGGCACCTTGTTCTCAGTGCGTAGTCTTTGATAAACGCCCGGAAGTGTCCTGCAAGGCCAAGAAAAACGCGCAGGGAGGGCACATCATAAGGCTTTACCAGCTTGGAGATTCTCTCAACCGATTCTTGCTTGGTGCTTTTAGTCTGTCCATCAAACACCCTGCCTAGAAATACTACGGTATCTTGAAAGAACGCACTCTTCTTGAAGTTGACTTTGAGTTGGGCAAGACTGAGGGCATGAAGAACTTTTGAAAGATGACTACGGTGTTCGTCCTTTGTCTTTGAGTAGATGATGATGTCGCCGATGTACACATTGCAAAATGTTCCCAGGTAAGGTTTCAGAATGTCCGTCATAATCTTCTGAAACCACGCAGGGGAGTTTTTCCAACCAAATGGTAGGCGGTTGTACTCAAACAAGTCAAATGGGGTTATGAACGCGGTGTACTTCTTCGTTTCTTCACTTAGTGGAATCTGCCAAAAGCCCTTGCAGAGATCTATTCGTGAAAACCAATGGCAACCACCGGTTTCGTCAATGATGTCGTCGATTCTCGGCATTGGATAAGGTATCAATTCAGTTTGACGATTGAGAGCCCGGTAGTCTGTGCAGAGGCGGAATGTCCCGTCTTCTTTAGGTGCAATAGTGATAGGAGAAGCAAATGGGGATACAGAAGGCCGGATGATACCTGCGTCTAACATTTCTTGCAACTCCTTTTTCAGCCACACCATTTTATCTCTGGACATATTATAGGGGGTTCTACGAACCACTGTTTTATCTGCGAGCTCGAAAGGAACGACATGGGATTTCATTGCTGGAGGGTAGCTTCCTATGCATATAAGCTCTGGGTACTTAGTCTTGATGTCTTCGTGGTGAAAAATTAGCCTTGATACACTAGGTTCTTCACCAGGGTCTTCTGTTCTTATCGTGTCTTCGGCCATTACCTTGTCATCCCAATAGAGGTTCATCTTAAGTTTTTTCATGTCTGGACGGGACAAAAGAAAATCGTAGGTGACATTGGGAATGGCCAATACGTCACTGGTAATAGCATTTCCTTGAAATTCAATAGCCAGGGTTACCCATTCGCTATGCATGGTCACTGACCCATCGTAGGCTTGGACACGCAATGTTCTACCAGCGTGCAGACGACTGGCATCCACTCGAGTCTTGTTGATAATAGATACCGAAGCTCCACTGTCAACGAGAGCCTTCACTTCAATGCCATCTACCTTAATGGGGGCGTACAATAAGCTTGACGACACCAAATATACTGTCTCACTGAAGCTCTTTTTCTGGGGCTTGTGATGCACGGTAGACAGATTACGTGGGAGTAGGTTGCCGTGAACTGCGGTAATTGGTTCTTCACCATCCTCACAGTCATGATTTACGCTTCCCAGAGATTTGTTTATGAAGCTGTGTTCACATTCAGTTGACGGCAACGACTATAGATTGGAATCAAGTTGCTCTGTTCTACCATCTGGCTGTCTTCTCGATGTAATTCTTGGCACTGAGTTCTGTAGAAAGTTCAGAAGGTCATCAAACGTTCTTGAACCTTTGAGCTGGACATGACAACAGATCTCGATACACAACCCTTGCGTTATCAAAGGTACAACAGCAGAAGACGACAGCTTCGGTTCTGCAGAATACAACAGGCGACGCTTCTCAAGACAGTACTCAAGCAGAGAGCCACCTGTATAACTGAACCGCAGTGCCGCATCCCATCTTTCTACTGCGTTGCCTTCGAAAACCCCTAAAAAGTTGCTTTTCCACAGTTCCCAACATGTTGTTCCATAATCCATGAGTTGCACGTCATACCATTTTCTGGCTATACCGCCCAAATAGCGGCGCATATGCAAAATCTTTGTGTCGTCGGAGTGCCACAGATTCTTGTCACAGGCTTACTCGAAAAAACACAGCCAGTAGCGTGCATTTTGCGATTTTCCTTCAAAAACATCTGGTTCAACAATACTTCGTGCTGACTGCTCTCGACTAAGCGCTTGCACGAAAGTTCTCATTATTTCGATCTGTTGTATATTGTTCCTTTGCAGTTCCATAACACTTAAGTCTAGGCTCACCTTCCCGGCAGGGGTTTCCTCTTTGAGGGTGCCACGTCGTATGGGTTCCAGAACGAGTTCGCTCAGTGTCTGCAGTTGTAGATTCACTGTCACCGATCCTGTTTGCACGAGGGCTTGGCGGCTGATTGCAGCTTGTTGCAGTACCACGTTGATCAGCGCGGTAGAACTAACTTCAAGAGAAAGGTCCGTCGCTGGCTCACCGTGCACTTGGTATCGGGTGAACACAACAGACTCTGATGACGCCTGGTCGACGAAAAACGTCACCCACATCGCTGGTCTTTGAAAACTGTCGGCTGCGCCAAAATGTAGCGTTCCTAACTAGAACGGCAACAGAAATGACATCATCTAAGTGAGACGGGTGTCGTCCGCCATTTTATTCCAACTTCTTCCTTCTCACTTCTCCCCTAGCACCTTCCTTCGTCTTCTTTCATGCGCCCAGCGCAGACCGCTTCACTAATAAAGTTTATTCATCGTCCTCCTCTTAGCCTTATATCATGATGACTCCGCGGGGTGTACTTCACAGATTCTGTTGACACTGTGTGTATATTCGTGTCATATTTTCATTCCTTTTTTTCTATTGGATGCGTGTTCTCTCAATATTTATGTACTACCGCCCCCACTTTAACGTATGTTTATTTACAAAGTACACATTTATGTGTAGCGTGTTCTATATAGATACCATCCAGTGTTTTTACTTTGGGAGTTTGGCGTTGAACCACCTGGTTTCTGCTATTTCGTACTGAATAATTAAAAAAAAGCTACGTGTATTTCTCGCTTTGCTGATTATTGAGTAATAAAGCACTGCATGAAATGCATTTTACCATTTGCGGCTATATCGTTAAACTGGGGTAATTAAATATATGATGTTTCCTTTGGTGTAGTCAATCAATTATTTCATAGTGTGAACCAATGATTCCACATTGGTTGGAACCTATAGCATCATATGTGCCTTTCACTGACTCCCTTCAAGCAGCATGGGAGTCCTCTATTTCATGCGTCAGTCCAGACTTTGTTTTGCGAGTACCATTCGTAAAACAGGCAGTCAGTAACTGAACAAAAAAGAGTCGAGGTAGTCATGACTCTTTTGACTCTCGTTATTTAAGAGTGTTGCTCAACTTTTCTTCCTTCTATTTCTCCCGTCTTCTGTTCATGGATTCATATATAATTCTTGTCCTTGTCACGTAGTTCCGTAAATTTGGCTGCGGTTATATTTATTGCCTTAATATTTGAAACCTGCACGGCCGTCCCAACTTTGGTGTCCTTAGTTCCTGGTCGTGTTTGCACCACAGCTGCTACGTCTGCTTCCCCGCTTCTGTGTTCCTTCTCTCCCCCATCCTACCCTGTCCCTTTCCAACTTGTGTGCGGGCCCACTACCGTTCTCATCCCCAGTACAGTTCTTACTACAAAATCGCATACAAGGCCCACCACACACTTGGACGTAAGCAACCCTGTGTAAGGTGGAGTCGGTACTTGGTGTAGATCATCTGGCAGTTAGTTATTGGACTTATCTACAAGGGTTACAGATTTAACGGGACTGGTCGTGCTTTCTGGTAACACTAAACTCCTCTTTCCTAGAACCGTATTGGCTCCCCTGTTTCCAAACTGTAGCTTAGCGCCCTTGTATATCACCTTCCACTGCAGGCATGTTCTTTCCTTTTTGTCCCTCTTCTCGTGACCTATTACACGTGCAGTCCTTTAACAAGTCTATTTCTGTATTCGTCTGCCTTGTGACCCTTCTTATGGCACAACTGGCACATCAGCTGTGGTTCACGTGGGCCATTTCTTACCAAACGCTTCGCTGCTAAATGACCCAACTGGCTGATTAGTAAACGTCTATCTGGCGCTCTTTGATTGTTAGTTTGGACCTGCCTCCTCACTTCTCCTACTGCTGCCGTGTGCGCATATTCATCACTTTTTCCAATATTTCTTAATGCTTGCGCCTCTACAAACTGGTAGTCGTGTTCGGCCATTTCGTCCAACGTGTGTAGTTTTCTCTTTTTAATAAATATTGCCCATCTATTAGGAACCTGGCAACGAATTGATCTCCCACAAATCTGTCGCGAAGCCTTGATATGTTTCCTCTGTTTCTGATCGGCCTATCTACCTGTCGAAATAATTTGGAAGGCGGCACACGAACTGTTTTCCAGTTTCGGAATCATCAATCTTGCACAATCTAACCTTCTCACAAAACACTTGAGCGCTCAGCCTGAACCTCTGAAATAAAGTTTTCTTGACTTTTTCGTAGTCTGGTGGTTTCTCCACTGATATTCAGCGAAACACACTCAATGCCATACCCACTAAACACGGTTCAGTGCACTGGCGCACTCGCTTTGCTTCCAAACTTGGCCGACTGCAATTCCCTCAAATCGATGCAAATACGCATCCAGGTCGTCTCTTCGTTCATCATAAGGCGTCATTGGTTTCCTGGGACAAAACTGCCCCGCTCTAGGTGAGGATGCGTCGGATGATGTGAACGTTGGTGCACGAGTGTCATCGCCGGAACAAACGTTTATCCCCGCTAGCCGTACTTCCACTCAAGGATTTCTTTTCCCCGTTCCTACTGTTCTCACAAATGACGTACAGTTCTTATGCGAGTTCGTGATGTTTATACTGGTCCCGCTGAGCCTTCTCAAAGAACGCCATCGTCTCCTGCTTTGATAGTTTATATTCTTAGCTGTTGGGGCCGAGCGTTCCCACTCTATCTCGGCAACTCCTGAGTATCAGTGACGGGTCTGGAATGAAGTCCTCGCACGTTCCTCGCCAATGTACTCACCGATCTTGGGGGCGTGCGTTCCAGAGATGAAATTGAGTGACGCCAAGTGGCGAAACACAGAGGATTTAATCACACCAAACATCACCAAAACTAGGCGACAACTCTCAACACTTGATCAACATAAAAATGCGTGAAAAACCTTATAACATGCTGTTACGCGAAAAACCTTATAACATGCTGATATTTTTACGCGAAGGACGAGTCACTAAGACGAGTAACTATTTACAGGTTATATTTACAACAGCGGTTGCAGCGCTAGCTGGGTATATTCACACCGGGAGCTCAGTTCGTTCTCCCTCCTCTTTTCTCGAGTGATGATGCCCACGCGCCTCATTCAAGTTATGAAATATCACACGCGTGTAGCATAATCCCCGGGCGGCAGAAGCGACGTCTCGGAGCGTCTAAATGTAATCACTGGGGTGGTCATACTGCTTCAGTTGTGTCACGTGCACGATATCACTGGACCGGGAAGCAGATTAGGCGTCAGGGGCAATCTCGTAGGTGACGGAAGTCACGGCACGGACTCGTGTTGGCCTGTGTAAGGAGAAAGCAGTTCTTCTGACAGGCCGACCTGACGCGATGAATACCATAGAAGCACCCAAGATCCTGGCGGGAAGCGCACGTTTCGGTGTCGCCAGTCGTATAAACGCCTTCGACTCTCTCGGGGTTTCAAAAGGCGATCACAGGAAATTTCCCTTGCGTGAGTACAGAGGGCGATGGCGCTAAGTGCATATTCACTGGATGGTGCTGCGTGAACAGGGAGGGCAGTGTCGAGGGGCCGTGCTAGTTGTCGGCCAAACAGGGGGAAAAATGGGGAATAACCAGCGGTGTCGTGGCGCGAGGAAACACAGGCTAATGTGGCAAACAGTAGAGCGAGGTCCCAGTCTGTGTGGTCTGGAGAATTATATTTCACGAGCACGTCTGCGAGAGTGCGATTGACACGCTCCGTGAGGCAATTTGTTTGCGGATGGTGTGACGTGGATAGATTGTGCCTTGTGGCAAAGACTCTAGAATGTCCGCTATACCTTTGGAAAGGAATGTCGGGCCACGGTCTGTGAGAAGTTGTCACGGAGCTCTGTGATAAAATCCCGTCGCGTAGAAGAAAATTGGTGACATTTGTGGCGCAGCTTGTAGGAAGCACTCGCGTGATGGCATAGCCCGTGGCGGTATCCATGGCCACCGCTATCTACCTGTTCCCACAGGTAGAAAGAGGAAAAGCGCCAATTAAGTCCAAACGAACGCGGAACAATGGTTCGGGGGAAGGTCGAGTGGTTGAAGGTACCCAGCCGGGAGCGTCTGTGGTGTCTTGCGTCGTGGTACTTCTGCCACAAACTACGTATCTTCGAACGGAGCGAAGTGTTCCTGAAGTAATGGACAAACTTCTGTTGTACTACAGGGAACTGTTCCACAACGGAAACCTATCGCCGCAACATGTACCCAATGATGACAACAGAAGTGCACTGAAATTGTGCGATGCGACAAGCTTCTGTAGTGCCCGGTTGAAAAAGCCAAAGGAATTCCTGTCGCAACTACAGAAATTCTGTTGTGCGACAGAAGTTGTTTACATTTCTTAATTGGGAGACATTTCTGACATTACGACAGAAATTCTGATTTCGCAACAGAAGCATTCTGTCGCGACAACAAGAGTTCTGAAGTCGGAACAACAGCTTTATATCCTGACAGTGACTCCGACGTTACGACACCAATTGTGACGTCGCAGCAGAAACATTCGGTCGCGACGGCCAAGAGTTCCGAAGTCGCAACAGAAGCGCTTTCCGTCGCGGTCCTTTAAAATTGTATGTTTTCGCATCGGTGGTGTACACTGTACTTTTCTCTTGCGCGGTATTCAATCGCGCTTCTCTGAAGCCGGCAATGCTGATGGCACCGACACCGGTAATACAGTCGACGTGGCGAATAGTTATAATTGTGCCGTGACGACGCGGCACCAGCAACGCCCTACCGGCCTCCGCAAAATCGGCTGCTGATCAAAATCATACCATTTGCGGAAATGGCTGCGTATCCATTTTTTTTTGTAAGATGTGGCACACAGGCCTGTGGACTTACATGTGCTGTTACACTGACACATTAGTTAATTTCCCAGGAATATTTCACAAGCTTATGCGAAGCGGAAAAGAAGATTTCGGTTGTTCCACAAAGTTGTGTGAAAAGCCGTCTCGCTCGGGTCTCATTAATCTGGTACAGCGCTGCCGTGAGAAGCCAGCATGCTGTCAGAAAGAACTCTCATCCAAGAATGTTTATGTAGCTATTTTGCATTGAACACACGAATTATATGCGCGCTCAAAAGTGTAAAGAATGAGAGACGACTGTCGAAACTAGCAGTAATAACCCTAAAAGTCAACGCGTTGTCTATTTCTGAATTTCTTATTTAATATGGATACCGTACATCGAAATCGATGTTCTAGCACTGCACGATGTACCTGTCAATGGTACGAACACTCTTGCTCTTCTAGAGATGCGGCACTTGACGCGGTGGAGTGATAGCGGATCTTGACTCTCAAAATGCAAATGTAAACAGCAGCGCATCAGCACGTCGTACTGTTCACATGGTCAAAACGTACACTTGAAAAGCATGTCAGTGGTGGTGCAGTGGTAAGATGCCGGACTCGGAATCGTTAGTTCGCAAGTTCGAATCCTAGGCAAAGACTTTTTTTTATGTTTTTCTTCTTTGTACTAACAAATTTACATAACCTTACGGACGTCTCTGTCAATTTTTAATTAAATATTCATCAAGAACTACAGAACTTTCTACTACAGGACGTCACACTACAGACAACAGAACTACAGGCAACAGAACTACAGGCAACAGAACTACAGACAACAGAACTACAGACAACAGAAGTACAGACAACAGAACTACAGAAACAACGTCCCAAAATACGACAGACTGTTAAAATTTCCTGTTGTGTTTTTCAACTGGGTGCCCTTGTATTTTATAAAGGATCTCACGCCGACGGTGACAACGTCGACGGGAAATGCGCTTGGAGAGTCTATATAAATTCTATCGCAATTAAAACAAAAACAGGCAGGCTAAACTCTAGCTCGCATCTTCGTAAAGCGAAGCATTTTTGGCGTATGTCGCTCATCCGCCATGTGTCTCTGTGCGTGAATCGTGGTTTTCCGAGTGTAAATATTACTGTTAAATACAAGCACGTTATTAAAGAAATGATTTCTTACCAATGAAATATGGGCAGGCTGGATATTGCATACAAATATTTAAACGCAGTGCATCATATATATTTGTTCATAATTTTGGTAGTGATCCATACCGTCAAGTTGCACTCGTAGTTTTTCTGATGCATGTGTTTCTTCTACTGTTCCTCTATGGTACCATTTCACAAGCGTGCACCTGCCGTGCAATGGTTTCAATAACAGGCTGGTATAAAACCCGGCTTTCGAACAATTTTAGTAATGCCTACATAATTACTTCTGACGCAGGGCTTTGTTTAAAATGATGAGTAGGCAAAGTCAAAGAGCAGTTTGATGCGAAAAAGACGAAGTTCAGGCCTCTCCCGTAGGCGAGAGTGCCGCAGTTCTCTGTAGTAATTATTGTGGGAAACTGACTTGCTTCGTAAATTCTTGCGTAAATTTACGACTTGCTTCGTAAAGTCGTAAATTTCTCCTTGGCTGCACTGATGACACCATCCTACGGTTGAAAGTTCTCGGTGTTGAAGGCCTGATACCTACAAATAAGTGCCTGGACTATGCATATATATGTGCAGTATATGTGATGCATTCAAAATAGAGATAAAATCATTTAATGCTTTGCGTTGTGGCGCATGGACTCCGAGATACCAGTGGAGGGCTGCGTAGCACAGTCTACCGCGGGCGCCACAGTTTGTGACCACACACCCTTGGAAACTTTCAGCCACGAGATTCATGAGACGACGTCCTAAAATAATGAGGCCATTATCTTATTAGTTTCAAAAGTCTTGCAGGGCCCCTTGAAGATGAGGCACAATGAAGGATCGATAAGGAGAACGCTATTCTGGAAGCGCCTTTCGCGAAGCTTTGCAAAATTTTGAGAAGACCATAGCTTGTGGCATAATAGTACACGTGCGCTCCTTACAGCGCTTTTCCTTTCTCTCGCGTGACCCATGTCACTACGGACGTGCCCATAAATTAAAGGTGACAACAACAAGAACCACTCATGCTCGGGCAGGATAAGTGGTATGAAACCCTGCGTGACTTTGGGGTGAACATTCATTTTGTATATTTTCTGCCTGTTAATATGTAATATGCGCAGTTCAGTTACTAGCATGCAATAAACCCCGCTCCATTACCGTCTGTCCATTGATATACGGAAGCCTCAGACACAATATAATCCTCTTAGACGAAGACGAGACCTTGGTACACAACCAAAGAAAGGTTACCAGTAAATACTAACCTTGATGACGCACACAACGTAGCTATGCCGTCGCGCCTAGGGCAATTAGGACCCTACGATGAATTTTCACTGGACCAAGGGGATTTTCATTTCCCTTGATGCGGCAGACTTTCAGCGGGAACAACGGAATGACCTTACCCTCGATCCGCTTTTTGTCGGCGCCCATACTTCTCAAGGCAGCGGTCGCTTTACTGTCCGTGATAAGTTGCGCTAAAAAAACTAATTATTCCGGGCATGGAACGCGTGTTCTGCTTGTTGTGCACAGGAGTCTCCGTTCCGACGTTCTACGCGCCATGCATGACGATGTGACATCCAACCATTTCGGCTTCGTACAAACGCTACACCGCATGCAGGAGTACATTTACTGCCCCGAAATGTACGAAACCAAGCGCTATGTCGCTTGTTGTCAAACGTGTAAATCTCACAAGCGACTGACCACCGCAGCTCCGGGTCCCCTTCGGCCATTGACACCGCTCAGTACGCCGGTCGAGCAAGTAGGCATTGACCTTTTGGGTCCATTCCTGTTACTTAACAACCAGAACCGTTGGATGCCTGTCTGCCTAGACCATCTTACACGGTATGCAGCAACTACAGCCATACCGTGTTCATGCGCCGCTTGCTTAGCGGTCTCCCTGCTGCGTTCCATGGTCTTTCGCCATGGCGTACCACATGTCATCATCAGCGAACGTGGTCGCCAGTGCACTGCTGACGCCATCGAAGAGTTACTTCGTTTGTGCACTTCACAGTTCCGTCATTCCACGCCGTATCCTCGACATACCAATTGCCTCGTTGAAAGCACAAACAGAACGCTGACCAACATGCTTGTGATGAACAGCTCCTCCAATCATAAGAGCTCGGTCGACGTGCAGCCCCTCATCACTTACGCATACAACACGGCGAAACAAGAAACCACGAACTATAGCTCTTATTACGTCGTGTACGAGGCTACTGCGAAGCCCTCTGGACACTTTCTTACCCTTCGTTTAGCACAATGGTGATTCTGTATCGAAGAATTTGTCTTGCCGAAGAAGCCCGTTGAATAGCTCGTATTCGTACTCTGGCCTTGCAAAGTCGTTCGAAAGAGTGATACGATGACCGTCACGTACAAGTATCGTTCAAAAAAGGCGACTTGGTTCATCTTTGGACACTGAAATGCAAGCGCGGATTGTGCCAAAAGTTCTTGTCACAATATTCAGGCCCATTTGTAGTTGTGAACCACCTGAGCGAATTCACTAACTTCATAGCTCGCCTCCTATGCAATGGTCGGCGATCAAGCAGAACTCAGCTGACTGATATTGCTCGCCTGAAGACTTTCTATCCTGCTTGTTTATCCTGACTCGCGCCACGGGCTTCATCTGCTTGCGGGGAAATGTGACGGATAGGAATGGCAAATACAAGAAAAAAGAAGGGAAGACGAAGAGAACGAGGAGCTTGAGAGGCCGGACTGCGGTGCGATCACCCTACAATCATCGTCCATCTGCTGTAAATAAAACCATTTCTTCGCAACGCTTCGTAACAATATATATCACATGAGTCAGAGTAGATAAAATGGGTGACCACCAAGAATACGACGCAGCCAGCCTCTTGCGATCTTCATCCTCTGTCCTTTTTTCATCCTTCCGTAACAGTATTATTATTACGTTTGAATGATTTCATAGAGGCACATCATTACGCATTCCACACTATCGGCAGCCGCATGGACACCTTTGGAGTCTGGTGCGGGACTCGCGCACTCGCTGACGTAAAAATGAACGCTTGTGCAGCAGATACAAAAGGGCACACGCCCTGAAGTCCGGTTCTGTTTTTCCCCATCCAGTGCCTTTTGAAGCTCCGCTAGACTGTTATTACTGTAAAGACTTCAAACTTGCATCACAACGGAGACGGCCCTTTCCAACCCTTTAAGTGGCGGTGCCTCCTTAAGGAGACGCGAAATTCGTCTTTGTCTTTCTTCATCCAAAAGCGAAGGAGTCACTCTGCATACAGGAGGTGCTAAAATTTGAGACATAAACGTAATGAACGCCATTTGATGTGAAGCGGTGACACACAGGTGAAAGAAAGGATGGCTAAATACGAACGAGTCTACGTACTACTGAAGCTATGGTTGGACGCTGCTAAAATTACTCATTTACAATTTACAAAATTTACAATTTACTCCTTTACAAAAGAGTTACTCCATACTAAGCGTTTTGTTGCTAACTAGTTTTGACCCTGTTTTCAACCACCTCTGCGTACGGAGACACTGTGACTCACTTCCTTTACCACATGCCATATGCACCACATAACCATATGCACCGCTTGAAGAAATAAAACTACTGACTCTCTTTGGACATGTTACGCCTGTCTAGATCACTGCCGAAAAATGAAATTTACTTTCCTACCATTCCTTTTAATTTCTAGTTGCGGCAATTCTCCAACGTGGAACAAACATTGCAGTTCACACTTTTTATTTGTGAAGATGGTAGATGATCACGTCTCTGGACCATCAAATGAACGACGGTGGTCTGGTAGTCATGTCGCGTTCAATATTTATTTTCACCAAACAAATACAAGATGGGCATAAGTACACATTCGGAGGTCCCGAAGTAACAACTGTCGGGGGGACCTCCTAACAAAACATGAAAAGGGGATAGTAGGATCGAGGCAAACAGTGAGTCATGTCATATATTATACAGTTTCTACATCGGAAATAAACGATGAGATAGAAAAAAAAATCTGTTAACAATTTCACAAGTATATTCACAGAGTTAAAAAGAAGAAAAATATTTGAAGAAATCTCAAAAATAACATGCAGCAATTCAAACGAGGATAAATGGCACGTAAAGCTAACAACCAGGAGAAGTATCAATTAAGGCAAGATTTAGTTACTCGGTAATTGAAAAGTACATTGTGTAATGGTAAAGTGAACAACATCTAATTAATTCTAGGTTTGTTAAATTATGCTACGCGTCAGATAAAGTGTTCATGAAATGCTCCTTCGTTCTACGCTTGAATGATAATAATGTAGATGTCTTCATTTTAGATGGTATAGAATTCCAAACAGAAATGCATGGAAACGCAACGGTAAATTTCCCATAGTTAGATCTTGCTTTTGGAAGAAGAAGATTGAGTTCTGCTGAAAATCTTGTGCTCTTATAATTGGTGAGGCTAGAGCGACTAAAACCTGGAATATTAAACTCGGTATTTATAAGACGAAACATAAGTAGCGACAGCTTATGATTGAATACCATGCGTAAAGGTAAAAAGAAATCTGTTAACAGTATCACAAGTATATTCACAGAGTTAAAAGAAAGAATTCAAGAAATCTCAAAAATAATATGCAACAATTCAAACGAGGATAAATGGCACGTAAAGCTAACAACGAGGACAAGTATCAATTAGGGCAAGATTTAGTAACTCGGTAATTGAAAAGTACATTGTGTAATGGTAAAGTGAACAACATCTAATTAATTCTAGGTTTCTTAAATTATGCTACTCGTCAGATAAAGTGTTCATGAAATGCTCCTTCGTTCTACGCTTGAATGATAATAATGTAGACGCCTTCATTTCAGATGGTACAGAATTCCAAACAGAAATGCCTGAAAACGCAACGGTAAATTTCCCATAGTTAGTTCTTGCTTTTGGAAGAAGAAGATTGAGTTGTGCTGAAAATCTTGTGTTATTATAATTGATGAGGCTAGAGCGACTAAAACCTGGAATATTAAACTCGGTATTTATAAGACGAAACATAAGTAGCGACAGCTTATGATTGAATAACACGCGTAAAGGTAAAGCATTTAGGGAACGGAATATTGGAGCAGAGGGAGATGTATGCGATTGGAATGCAATTAATCGTAATGCCTGCTTTTGCAAAACTTCTAACTGATGAAGATGTGTGGTATATGTATTAACCCAAGATGACAGGCAGTATGAGAGATGACTGTGTATATACGCGTAATATAAAGACATGAGAATGGTTTGCTGAAAAAAAGAGTGAGTTTTTGTTATAATGTGAATACCACATGAGATTTTTTGAATAAGTGGTTGAATATGGCACTGGAACTTTAGGTTTTCATCTAGCACTACACCAAGAAATTTAGTAGAAGCGGATCTTGCAAGTACATTATTATTTAGAGACACTACAATAGAGTCAATTTGCAAAGTTTTTGAAGAATGGAATGCCATAAATGTTGTGTTAGATGGGTTAATGGTTAGCTTGTTTTTTACACACCATGGATGAACATTCGTTAGGTCAGCGTTAAGTTTATCCTGCAATGCAAATAAATTTCTATCAGATGCGAAAATAGTGGTGTCATCAGCGTAAAGAAGGCAGTGCGCATGTGTCGAGTGGTTGTCCGCATATCACTGACTGGTAGTTCGAGGCCAGATCCATAGAATATCGTTCGAGAGAAGCTGAAAAGCAGAACGAACAGAGTGTTGTTGTCCGTATTTGACAAGTTTGAGCCTAAATTTAGCACAGTTTCTTTTAACGTCATTTCTCAATAGACGATTTTATGTCACCATCCGTGTTAGCGACTGTGACAAACACAGTATAAAACTGTGAACGGCGAAGCTAAACCTTTATTGGCCGAACATGTGCCCTCGAAAGCTTGTTACGCCTAAGCACAACGATAGCGGCGAAGGCCATCATCGCCCATCGTCGGAAATCTGATCGGTGGGTCAAACGCGCCGGCTTTCAGTCATCGAACGTTCAAGAGTAATTGCTGAGACCAGCGTGTCTTCCAAAAAGTTCTACAATATTCGCGTAGCGCATACATAGAATGAGTTTGCAAAAGTGTCGGTGACTGATAGCGGGTGAAGCCATCGACAATATTCCAGAAACTTCCGACACCTGCAGGTGCGTCGTGAGCTGTGCGATAACATCTGTTAGGCGGTGAAACGCGACCGCGCGATAAGCAAGTACACGTGCAAACCTGATACAAGTCTGCAATGTACAATGGGAAGGATCACTGGTATCAGTATTTCCTGTCGCCATTTCCGTAGTACGGCAAAGGACGAGAATTGTGTGGCGAAAATCAGGGTCACTGCCGGCTTCTTGTTCGAATCGCAGCTAAGGACTTCTTCCAATACTACAACCCGCGAACGCGTTAATGCTCCACTTCCACAATTGCGAATAAATTGTTCCCTACTTTTATGTTAACTGCCAAAGCGTGCTTTCAAAAAAAAGAAAAGTTAGGGTTCAGCCACGATACCTTCATTGATTACGTGACCAAATTTGCATAAATATGGTCCGAGAGAAGTCAATGGTTTTCTTCGCAGATTGGACACCTAAAATATCGATACCTGTATGTTTTAAAGTTTTTCCTGCAGAGTAGGTATTCATGCCTGAAGGAGCTAAATATTCACGTGGAAAATTTGCGGTTCGAGGAATGCGTTGGAGTTAGTCACGTGACCATCTTGAGCGAAGCCATTGTAGTGGAAGCGGCAATGGACATCGCCTTCTTGGTATGTAGAAATTAAACACAATACCTTTTTCCGATGGTTTCCAGGGAAAAGCAGCACAAGAATTTTCACTGCTTTAGATTTCATATTTTTTCCCAAAGGAAATAATCACACTGTCGATGTAAATAAAGAAAGCGTTAGGCAAACTGTAAAAGAAGAGAATCGTGTTCGTGCTACGCAGAGGTTAAAATAATGCCACGCGTTGTCGGTGCCCCTAACGTTTTATTTTGTCCAAGGATACCACGTGGCTTCACATAGTTGTCAGTGTTGCCGTGGTCGTGATGAGGCCCTGATCTTCGGCAATAGGGTTCAACGTCGCCCTGAGTAGCAGTATAGTTGTCATGGCTGTCATAACGACTCCGGCAACTAGCGCCAGGAGAATCCAAATTATGACGGATGAATGGTCATTTTTTCTCGCATGATCCACCTCTGGTGTGGCTGTTGCCGCCGTATTGCGAGCTGGCTCCGCTTTGGGCGGGGGTGTTGAGGTCGTTGCTTTAGCTGTTTTCGTGTACGGCTTAGCCAGCGTTGTTTTGGTTCTTCCTGGTCCAGGCTTCGTGTTCGGCATTGCCTGTGTGGGGATGGACGCTCCTGTTGGGATATATTCGGCGGTGAAATTTGGGTTTCTGAAAAATAATGTAATGCTCCTAGACAGCTCCCCCTTTAGTCCATCTGCGTTAATAACACGCGCCGCTAGGTACGCCTCTAGCTTGTAGTCCCTGTCGCCTGGTCTCGTCATTTCCCACTCGCGAGGAAGTGCGATCGTTACGTCGTGCTTCGAACCGCCGGGGAGGGGGTCAAGGTTGCCTTTCACGACAGTGGACAGACGCTCCTGGCTGTCGAAGTCCCTTTTAAGGTTCTCTTCATTGGTGCTACCTCTGATTTCCACTTCCGCAGCTGTAACGAAAACAGAGGCAACCTCTGCATTGTGACGTTAATCCCCATCCCCCTGTTTTGTTTAACTTCTGTTCACAACTCAGTTGTGTAAATCTAGTTCAACAATGCTGCACAACCATGCTATCCGAAGTGTATAAGAAACGTGACGTTATGTCCGTAAAATAATCTTGATCAACTTGGTCCTTGGCCAAAACATCGACAATAAATTTATCGTGTTGATGCGGTTTATTTCTTGTAATACATATATTTACGCACTCCGAGCTAGGATCAGCCAAGGTACTGAAATAAATAAGGAAAAGAAGCCTCTGTGCGGGGTACGATTTCGGGACCAACGGCATGCCGTCTTCAGAAGCCTATCAAACACCGTAGGTCTAGAAATCGTATTTTGACCTTTGTTTTTAATCATTATTCTTCTTTGAACTGCATGGCTAAGATTATGCAGGGCGCATGGTATTTTTATATCATAATCATCACGACCATCATCATCATCATCATCAGCCTGGCTAAACCCACTGCTGGTCAAAGGCCTCTCCCATACCTTTGCAACTGCCCCGGTCATGTGCCAATTGTGGTCATGTTGTCCATGCAAACTTCGTAATCTTACCAACGCACTTAAATTTCTGCCGCCCTCTGCTACGCTTCCCTTCTCGTGATCTCCAGTCCGTAACCATTAAGGACGACTGCATATATATATATATATATATATATATATATATAGTAGGCAAAGAGGGTTTCTTCAGGCTACCTTTCAAACGTAAACTTGAGTGGTGCTACAAGGTAAACAGAACAAGTATTTAATTTCGACAGTTGCGATCGGTGGACCGATCTTCGTCAGGGTTTACAAAAAAATGGCAGTTCGGCCGTGGTAGAGAAGACACCAGACCGGGTACCCGGTCGTTCTTACATACATCAAACCGAGAGGAACAGTTGTGACAGTGATTAATTTTCGGCGCCTTGGCAGATTTACAGCGGCCTTTGGCAGCTATGCAGGGCAAGAGGAAGGCGGAGTCACATGTATCTAGAGCAAGGAGGTGTGTGAGAAAAAAAAAGAAGAAAGAAAAAGAAGGAAAAAAAAGAAAGAAGGAAAAAGGAAGAGAGAAAGAAAACGGAAAGAAAAAGAAAAAAGCACTCAGGAGGAGGCAGACGTATGACGGAGAGGGAGGGGGGCGGGAAGTAGCGGCAGCTAGGTTCCCGTGCACCCGAGGCAAGGAGGGAGAAAGCGGTCGCTCCGCAGCTCCAGTGCGTCGGCTGCCGTTGTAGCGGGAGCGGGTGGCGGGGGGCACAATAGAGAAGGGGCCCAGAAGGAAGACAGAAGAGCGGCAACTTGTAGAAAGAAATATATATATATATATATATATATATATATGATGTTACGGTGAAGTGAAGGAAGACGTTGAGTTGGACTAGAAAAAGACGAAGTCTGGCGGTTGCCTGAACGCCATATCCATCATTTGTAAATATAAGTTATTTTACACTCGTGGGTCTGCTTTCTTCCCGCAACATTTTGGTGGAGGTGCGGGGTACCACCACGGAACTTCGCAGCGGACGTCATCTACCTGCTGCCACAATGGCAAATCAACCGACACAAGCGACAACGCCTCGGCAGCCCGTGCCCACGGTCATCCTCACTCACCCACGGGACCCGGGAACATTTTGTGGCACGGACAACGTCGACGTCGAGGACTGGCTTACGATGTACGAGCGAGTGTGCGACAACAACAGGTGGGATCCTACAATGATGCTTGCAAACGTAATATTTTATCTGAAGGGAACTGCGAAGCAATGGTATGACACACATGAAGCTGACCTAACGAGCTGGGATGTTTGCAAAGAAAAAATGCGAGACCTGTTCGGCAGACCTGTCGGTCGTCAGCTGGCAGCTAAAAAAGAACTTGCGTGCCGCGCTCAGACGTCCACAGAATCCTATGTCGTGTACATACAGGATGTGCTGGCCCTCTGTCGCAAGGCTGATGACAACATGACCGAGGCAGACAAGATTGGCCATATATTGAAAGGTATTGCAGACGATGCCTTCAATCTCTTGATGTGTAAGGATTGTGCCACTGTGGATGCTATTATTAAGGAGTGCCGGCGCTTCGAACAAGCGAAGGGCCGCCGCGTCACTCAAACTTTCGACCGGTTGCCCAATACCGCCGCGACATCTTCTTGCGAAGACCCGCCGCGGTTCGTTCAGCCCGCAGGACCGGAAGAAATAACGCGCATCGTTCGCCGTGAGCTTGAGGCCATGGCCCCGGCTCCCGTTCGTTCAGACTGTCGGGAAAGCGTACCCGCTATCTCCCTTATACAAGCGGTCGTTCGGGAGGAAATAGCAAGTTTGGGCATTCCATCTCTCTGCTCAGTCCGCCATACCAACACCTACCAAATTTCTCCGACCGCTCGCTCCCGGACGCAAAGCTTTCCACCTCTCCGTCGCAACCCAGCTGAATGGCGCACAGCGGATGATAAACCCATCTGTTTTAATTGTTCCGGTATTGGACACATCGCCCGTCATTGCCGCAACCACTGGTCGTCGCCTCCTCGGTGGTCGTCTCCGAGTCACTACAGCCAAGTACCCGACAATCGCACTTTCTCGCCCTATACGCCGACTAGGAACATCAACGCCGACAGTGCTCCACCAAGATCCAGCCGATCCCCGTCTCCGCAAGGTCGTAGGTCCCGTTCGCCTCTCGTTCACCGCTCTTCGTCCCCTTCTGCAACCGGTCGCTTCGCTTCGGGAAACTAGGCGGTGCAGCTCCCGGAGGTGAAGCTGCAACTCCGACCCGGCCCACAAATCCTCTATTGACCCTGCCTACATGTGGAAACCTGCTGGACATTGAAGTCGATGGCGTTCCTGTTAGATCTCTCGTTGATACAGGAGCGCAGCTTTCAGTTATGAGCGCTGCTCTCCGCCGCCGGCTCAAAAAGGTTCTGACCCCCGCCGTACCGTGCACCGTGCGAGTCGCCGATGGGAGTACGTCACCTGTCCTTGGAATGTGCACAGCACGTGTGACCATTGGGGGCCATTATACCGTTGTTCTATTTATCGTCCTTGAACACTGCCCACACGACCTAATTCTCGGCCTCGACTTCCTTTCGAAACACTCTGCCCAAATTGACTGCTCCGCAGGTGTTGTACAGTTGGACCTGCCACTTCCTGCCGACGCAACCACTTGTGCTCCACACCGCTTATGTGCTGCTGAATTTGCAAGGCTGTCTCCACAGGCTGCTACAAATGTCCTGCTGACGCCCTGTCCTCCCGTACCTGATGGCGAGTACGTCCTGTCGCCGCTTACTGACGTGGTTTTGTCGCGTAATATTGCCCTACCGAGCACCTTAATTCGGATCCGCGAAAACTGCGCTCGCGTGCCCATCCTGAATTTTGGGTTCTCGTCACATGTTTTGCCACACGGTATCGCCATAGCGCATATCACTCCTTTGGAAGAATTTCAGATTTCTGTTTTGACCTCTGAATCCTTCCTCAGTACGAACGGACCTTTGTCATCCACTCCTTCGTACTCGACGCCTGCGGACGATGTTTCTAAGATGATCGCCCCCGACCTTCCTTCCGAGCAAACCACAGCTCTTCGTCATCTCCTGTCATCTTATCGGGACATCTTTGATTTGGACGACCGTCCACTTGGCCAGACATCTGTTGTCACGCATCGCATCAACACCGGTGACGCCAGCCCCATTCATAGGCGGCCATATCGTGTCTCGGCAACAGAAAGGGCCATCATACAGAAAGAAGTAGACAGGATGATGGACAAGGACATCATTGAACCCTCCAGTAGCCCGTGGGCATCACCGGTTGTCTTAGTAAAGAAAAAAGATAACTCGTGGCGCTTCTGCGTTGACTACCGTCACCTCAACCGGATAACAAAGAAGGATGTTTATCCCTTGCCTCGCATTGATGACGCTCTTGACTGCCTTCACGGATCCCAATACTTTTCATCAATTGACCTCCGCTCCGGCTATTGGCAGATTAGCGTCGATGAGATGGACCGCGAGAAAACCGCCTTTGTCACACCGGACGGTCTGTACCAATTTAAAGTCATGCCCTTTGGATTATGCAATGCGCCAGCTACATTCGAGCGCATGATGGACTCTCTCTTGCGCGGCTTGAAGTGGTCTACATGCCTGTGTTACCTCGACGATGTGATTGTGTTTTCGCCGAACTTTGAGAGCCACCTGCGGCGCCTCACAACCATACTCTCCGTGTTTCGCAGGGCTGGCCTTCAGCTAAACTCCTCCAAGTGCCATTTCGGTCGCCGTGAAATTAACATGCTTGGTCATCTCGTCAACGCCGCCGGAATCCAACCTGATCCACAGAAAGTTCACGCCGTGCGAAATTTTCCTGTACCTTGTTCAACGAACGATGTCCGTAGTTTTCTGGGCTTATGCTCTTATTTTCGGCGATTTGTGAAAAATTTTGCGGACATCGCTCACCCTCTCACTGACCTTCTTAAGAAAGACGCCTCTTTCTCTTGGGGACCGCTACAGGAGAAAGCCTTCTCTACCCTGATTGAGCGGCTTACCACTTCCCCGATTCTCTCCCACTTTGACCCTTCTCTGGTCATGGCATCGGCGCTGTCCTCGCTCAGCGTCAACAGGGCCAAGACCGTGTCATCGCTTACGCTAGCCGCCGCCTTTCCACGCCCGAGCGAAATTACTCCATTACTGAGAGAGAATGTCTCGCGCTCGTATGGGCGGTCGCGAAATTTCGCCCGTACCTTTTCGGTCGGAGCTTCTGCGTTGTCACCGACCATCACGCCCTCTGCTGGCTCTCCTCTTTGAAGGACCCAACTGGACGACTTGCACGTTGGGCATTGCGCCTACAAGAATATACATTTTCTATTATATATAAGTCAGGACGCCTGCATAAAGACGCTGACTGCCTGTCCCGCAATCCCGTGGATCAACCGGACGATACCGATGCAGACTCGGACATCAGTATTCTGTCCCTCTCCGGCTTCCTCCACATTGGCGACGAGCAGCGCAAGGATCCTGTTCTTCGAACACTTATGGACCGCCTAAGCTCCTCGCCCAATGACCCGTCCCTTCGGATGTTCACCTTGCGCGATGGAACTTTATACCGTCGTAGCGTTCGTCCTGACGGCCCGGAGCTCCTCCTAGTCGTCCCCAAGCACCTTCGACTCACCGTGCTCCAGCAACTTCATGACGCTCCTACTGCTGGACATCTGGGCGTCACTCGTACTTACGACCACCTGCGGCGCCGCTTCTTCTGGCCTGGCATTTATCGCTCTGTGCGCCGTTATGTCGCTTCTTGCGACCTGTGTCAGCGCCGGAAGACGCCTGCTATGCCTCCCGCTGGTTTGCTTCAACCCATTGATATACCTACAGAGCCCTTCTTCCGTGTGGGCCTCGACCTCCTTGGTCCGTTTCCAATTTCCATCAAAGGAAACAAATGGATTGCTGTAGCAACCGATTATGCCACTAGATATGCCATCGCACGAGCCCTGCCAACCAGCTGCGCTACAGATGTCGCCGACTTCTTACTAAAAGACGTCATCCTGCACCACGGCGCCCCTCGCCAGTTGCTGACGGATCGCGGCCGCTACTTTCTATCGAAGGTCGTTGATGATCTGCTCCGCTCCTGTTCTACAGAACATCGGATTGCTACCGCGTACCACCCTCAAACGAACGGCCTCACCGAGCGACTCAACCGCACACTCACTGAAATGCTCGCCATGTACGTCTCCAACGATCACCGCGACTGGGACGTCGCTTTACCATACGTCACTTTCGCATACAACTCGTCCCGTCACGACACTGCCGGATTTTCACCATTTTTCCTTTTGTACGGCCGCGACCCCACCTTGCCTTTTGACACGTTGCTACCTTCCGCAGTACAGTCACCCAGCACTGCTTACGCTCGCGAGGCTATTGACTTAGCCGCCCAGGCCCGAGATGTCGCCCGTCATCGCCTCACAGTCTCGCAAGCTTCTCAAAAGCGACGCTACGACCTTCGACACCGAGACCACCATTTTTCACCTGGTTCCCTTGTCCTTCTCTGGACGCCTTCACGTCGTGTCGGCTTGTCGGAAAAATTACTGTCCCGTTTTTCTGGTCCGTACCAGATCTTACGCCAACTGTCCGACGTGACCTACGAGATCGCCCCACTCGGTCAGCCTTCCGTGCCTCCCAACTTAACCAGTGATGTTGTTCACGTCACCAGGCTCAAGCCCTATGTCCCCCCAATAAGTGAGGCTGTTTAACTTGCACCGGGACGGAGCTCCCCCACCGGGAGGGTGATGTTACGGTGAAGTGAAGGAAGACGTTGAGTTGGACTAGAAAAAGACGAAGTCTGGCGGTTGCCTGAACGCCATATCCATCATTTGTAAATATAAGTTATTTTACACTCGTGGGTCTGCTTTCTTTCTTATATATATATATATATATATATATATATATATATATATATATATATATATATATATATATATATATATATATATATATATATATGTGTGTGTGTGTGTGTGTGTGTGTGTGTGTGTGTGTGTGCACGGCGAATGCTAGCTATCATGCAGGGAATACAAAAGTACGAGTTGGAGTATTTTTTGCAGATATGAATTGAGTCCTGCAGTACTTGTTTCATGTGCTGTTTATGTTTTTATGTGTTTCATTTAGATCCGATACGTCACATTTCGGATTTAAATCGAGGTCGCAGTCATAAATTTCATTTGTTCCTGGGGCGTTCTTTTCAGCACGGTTCTTTGTTGTTTTGCATGTGAAAGAAAGCCCGAAAAATAATTTACATGCTTGGAGCACGCTCAAGCTTTGTGTTGAACAGTGAACACGATAGTCTTGTTCTAGCTGATTCCAACTTGAGCTTACAAACAACCTCACGTCAACCCCCCCCCCCCCCCCCTCATCAAACTCATCAAAATTTTGTGTTCTCCTCGACATTGCCTCCTTTGCCTTGGCATCCCTTCCATAACGGTACTGAACCACCGGTTATCTGCCCTACGCATCACATAGCCTGGCCAGCTCAATTCATTTTTTCAGCGCAGCTGATTATGATAGGATTGAGGGATCAACTGGTGGCGTAACGCCGACAGAAAACAGTGGTCAGCCGAACTTGGCGGCAGTAAAAGGCACAGCAGTGGCTCCTAGCCCCGTAAGGCAAAGGCTACAAGCAGTGACTCATTGCAAGCAAAAAGAACTTTGTGTGTTAGTTTTCGCTTACCCGAATTATCTTTCTTGTATATTGAAATTAGTATCCCACGCATTCATGTCTGTCGGTTGCGCGTACGTATTATTTTACGACTTTTCTGACGCATTTTAATTCGAGAAATTGAATTATTTCAGTGACGCGCATGCGCCACACGTAGGGGACGCGTGTTTGTTGTTCAGGATGATTTTCACTGATGTGCAACACTGGCGACGAAAGCCGCCGACACGGGCAACGCATTTTCTGCGACACGGAGCCCCTAACGCTATCGTGTTAAAATATACCGCAAGAATATGCTGCGGTACCAACCGATGACAGCGCTTTCAAACGTGCTCAGTGTGAAGGAGATCGAATTACTTCTAGCCAACGCCACCTAGACAGCGCAAAGCATTTTTGCTCCGATCCATGACGTCATGTTACCTGGCCCGATTGACATCGAATACAATGGGAATGCTCCAGAGTAGGCAACAGTATTTTGACGCCACCGTTTCATCTCGTCAGCCTTGTTAGTAGAAATTTCTCGCCAGGTAACGTGACCTCATGGATCGGAGTAAACAGTCCTTGTGCTATCTAGATGGTGATGCTCTGGCACACCGCCCTGAAAAGCGCCTAGTGTTTGTTGTGGTTAGGAAGGCAACCGAAAGCGCTTGAAAGATACTTTTCCAGCCTTCTGGCAGGGCCATCACGGTAACCATGCAAATAATTAAACGATGTTAGTTCAAATAGCTTCCTTGACATTATCAGACCATTTTGTTTTATTCCGGCTATCTAGCTATCTCGCACTTAAGGTTGCGTAGTCAGCAAATCAGTAAAAAAAAGTGCGCCGAATCCGACACTAGTGACGCCTGAAAGGTTGGCATTTCAAGTGGGGTTGTGCAACTGGGTCCACAGGGCTTCAATAAGCCTCTCTGGCACCACTGTGCAGGCGCATACTTCACAGTGGTGCCGCCAGAAGGCGCAGCGTGTCCAGGTAGAGTAGGGTGCCTCGATAGCGCTATTCTCAGTGCAGGATAGTGATACGTCTGGTTGCGCTACGACATGCAAGTGAACGTCAGTTCTGGCTATGCGCTCGCTGGCGGCGAAAAACTTTACATGCGACCTCGAAAACTGTAGTGGAACGCTTTGTTTATGGCAAATGGTAGAATAAGTTTTGAGCTTAGCGCGATAGCGAGCCGTTCTTCGAGCACTTTCAGTCAAAAATTTGGTTCGAAAACAGCGTTCAGCCTTACGGTGTGTATTTCATGTTCAAGAGGTTTTCTTTCAAAATGGCTGACGCAAAATGTCGCACCCCGAACATTGTGATCGGTAAACTACACGTACGTAATATACAGCGGGCACGTCGTGAAGCGCTATATCACGAATCCAGGTTAGCAAATACGGTAGCGTTACCAACACGTTGAAGTTATTAAGGAAAAGTCAGAGAACCACCCCTTCGTAGTAATTACTGCAAAGGAAACCCATACAGGCTCCTCGAAAGAACAGCCTCAGAGTTGAAGAAAAATTTGTCCTGTTCCGGCACTCGAAACCGGGACCACCGCCTTTCCGGGGCAGCGCTCTACTATCTGAGCTAACCAGGCGGCTAGCAGATGGCAGGGAGAAGTCGAATTTGTCGACAACACGAATCAACACATTTAAGGTACTGTATATTATCTAGATATAAGTCGTGCGTGTTAGAAGTCCCAATCACAAAAAGTCCGTGGCCAAAAAGAGTCCTACATTAGCAGATACAGACTTCATGAGTGAAATGCTCGGGATTATTGTTTCGAATGCGAGTGTTGTATTGAGCTCTAAATTTGTCACGTGAAACCGCAGAATTTATTTAGGCACGTTACTAGTCCTTATCACAGCAATTTCTTCTTTTAAAAGATTGCTTACGTTTGTCTGTCAAACGTACGCTCGCGCTTCGCCAGCGAGAAACGCTTCAGGAACTTCCTACTAGCGTTCATCGCGATGATTTGTGGTTACCTACATGCTGCTAAAAGACGGCACGCTACCACGGCGATGATAACAAATGAACAGCTTAGAAAGTGGTGCACCTTACAACACTTTTTTGCTCAGGAGAACCTATCGGTCACACTACTTTGGCAAAATCACCAGGCCGTAAATGCCAAATATAACTACGTAATCGGAACAAACCCATGCAATAAATACAGCGGAAATATTTCGTTATCTAATTAAAATGTGGCATTTTTCCTGCTAAAACTACGATCTGATTATGAGGCATGCCGTAGTGGGCGAGTCCAGAAATTCAGTGTTTTTCAACGTGCGCCTAAATCTAAGTGCACGGGTGTTTTGGCATTTTGCCTTCGTGACCTAGTTCTTAGGAGCCCCACACCATCACCACTAAGCAGCTACATTCGGTGCTCAAATATTTCTTAACGTGAAATTTGAATACACATATTTCGCCAAAACTTCCGTACGACTTTGAAGTGAAAATGTGGTTTTCATTCGCGGTGAATGTTTGTTTTGGTTTGACGCTAAAAAATAATCTCAATTTGTTGAGAGGCGGCCATGTTCATAATTGGCAGTTTATTTAAATGTATTTTCGCTTGCTTTTTATGGTGCCCATCCTGTCTTCTCCGCTAGCTTTTAGCTTGGAAGCTGCTTACAATGAATGCAGAAAAATAATTTGCAAAGGGTCCTAATTAATATTCGTGTCGAACTTGGTGCTAGTCGTGCCTCTCGTAAAGTTCCAATGTGGGCAACTATTTAAATACTTAATAAACTTTTATGCGTCTTCTTTGTAGGCATCGGGATAACAGCTAGAATGCAAGATTTGCAGTCTAAGCAATACGTCTTTGGGTTTGTAATATACAGCGCTTTATTGTGACCGAAAACTGGTTACTAAGGGGTTAGTAGTGCTGTTTCAACGTTCTGGCATATTTTTTTCCCATATTTCACAGAATCACAAGTCAGCTGCCGCTAGTTATCATTGCTACTTTCCATGACTCGGTCATCTAATAAATATGAAATATGACGAAAATACGGTAGCACACGAAGAAAACTCTTAATTCCCTCTACTCACTAATGCACCAGGTACAATAACGGAAGCCGACATTTTCAGTCAATGAATTGATGTTTTGATGGCTACAGCCTGAGCCTAATCAATGCAATGCATGAAAATAAAGAAAACAAATAAGATCTGTACGTGTGCGCTGACTCGGTTTTATTTTATTTATTGCATTTCCTTGCGAGGCGGTTTGCTGAGGCCCTATTTGAATTGATCGTTTCAAGGTGTTTTGTTCGCGTTTAACATCTTTTACAGCCTACCATACTAGCGATGATTAGGAGCCCTTCTAAAAAATGCGATGCGACACTTAACTGAGGAGAAACTGAAACCTACGCGTTCTGGAAAGCAAAATGTTACTTTGCATCCACTGTGCGTTGCACGTTAGAATGGGGTAGAATGGGAATACGTTAGAAAAAATATAGCTTCACTCAGTCGTATTACCTATCATAATTCTCCTGTTGAGTGTTCATAGTTAATTTCCTCCCGAATGCGAGATGGTAGCTCACAGACAATACGCACCCTTTCCATGTGTCATGTGTGCGCCCGGCCATGTCCATGTAAGTCTGACAACGGGTGTTCTGTCGATGTCGATGTAACCCTCGACAGCTTTTAGGTCTCTCATTGTGGCGGGAGGAACATCAGCTTTCCGCAGGTCGCTGGTGACCTGGAAGTAGGCTCCAGCTGCGACTCTTTGGAATGGGTTCGTCGGCTCCTTTTCTCCCAGGAGGGTATCCTTGAATGTGTAGTTGGCAGAGTCTTCAATCCCTTCCATGACTGGTTCTTCCGCTGCACAAGACATAATGACAGTATTACTACCGCGACAATTTAGGGTGCAGCAATCTAATGGATGGTCGGGAGGAGGATTTCCCGGGAAATAACATTTAAGGATACATTTGACGCTGGCCCTGTATGCGACATTGAACGTTCCTGCAGTACCTGCAGGTAATTACGGTAATAACAGACTGAACTATGCCGCAGGTATGCATTAGCTATTGCAATAGTGCATCGTTAAAATAGACTGGTAATTTACGAACATTTATTTATTTCGTATATACTGCTAGCCTTAACGAAGGCTTTGGAGAGAAACCGTACTGTCATAAAAGGGAAAATACATCATTCACACATGGCTCAATGATAATCATTTACAGGACGCCTTAGCTTTGGTTTAAAAACAAGCTTATTCATACACACGTACAGCGATATAGAAAATGCACATTCCTGGTGACAATAGAACATAATGTACAAACCACATTTCATCACGTAGCAAGATAGAGAGGGTTAGACAGCTTAGACAAAAAGGAATCGAGGGTTGTACAATCGACAACCTCTTGTGGTAACAGATTCCATTCTCTGAGAGCTTGTGGGTAGTATGAATACCTGAAGGTGTCGTTGTGAAACCTATACTCAGATAATTGTTTATTGTGTTTCGTTCTCTAAATTCAAGCGTTAGAGTGTACTAAAAACTTGTTTTTGTCTATTTTTAGGGCATTGCTATGGAGAATAAACACGAATTTTAGTCTGAGATATTTAGCAAGATCGCTAATTGTTGGGAGTACGGCTAAGCGCAGAAGTTTGGTTTGGGAATCATGACGACGGCGTTTATTATAAATGAATATGGCTGCTTTTCTTTGTACGTTCTATAACTTCGCTATGGCACATTTAGTGTATGGGAACCAGCATATGGCGCCGTATTCTATAACGGAGCGAATAAGTGACGTGTAAGCGAGTAGTTTGGCGTTGGGTGAAGCGTATATGAGGGACCGTTTGAGGGAAAAAAGCGCTGAGAATGACTTTGTTGCCACGTATGACACGTGTTTGTTAGATTATAGATCGGAAGAAATAATGATACGCAAATGCTTGAATTCTTCAACCCTTTGTAGTTCTCTTTGCTGAATTTGGTATGGAAAGGTTAGTGGTGCTTTCTTTTTCGTGACTGTCATGCATACAGTTTTTGCTTCATTTAGCGTCATCTGCCAGTCCTGACATCATTTTGCTATCTTTTCAGCTGCGTCATTCAGAACTACCTGATTATCCTAGGAGACATTTTTATGTAATATGATAACCGTCCGCTATACATTATATAAAAAACTAAGAATGTATTTCTAGACTTACGGTTCCAATGTACTGCGTTACTAAGCACGGCATCGATTTCGAATAATCCATGCAAGCGTTTTTAACATTCTATTGGGACTGAAGTAGTCCTTTTATGTATGTCATACAAGGCAGCATGCACATTGCGTTAAGGAGTCATTATAACCTGCCGGTGGTTGTCGTCTGGAAACTCAAGTGCAATAGTTATGCCGCTCCCCACCAATTGTAAAAGTGATAAGATAAGTCGAACATCCTCATTACCATTGCTTTAATATGACCAAACATTGTCAACTTATTTATATGCGTATAGTACTCGCACTATGTAAATCAACTTCCAGGTCATTCTCAATGGTAGACGCAAAGGTGCAGTGCAATCGACGTGAAACACACGACCCGATGCATGTGACATTACATCGGACATCAATTCGCTCCTTACCATATGTGAAGAAAAACAGCGCTAATAAAGACAACAGCAAAATGAAGAGCATGTACGATGGACAGCGCCATAACAGAAACAAGGCTCTTCCGAATGTAAAGCTTTTGTGGAGGCATCAAACTATCAAGTAATACTTTGGTTTTTTTTGGGGGGATTTTAAAGCACGTTCCTAATATGTAGTTCTTAACAACCACTAATCCTTTTTTGTGGCAAATGTGGCTTTCACAGATTATGAAAAATCATTTGATTGAGTACAGATACCATCATTCATAGAAATGGCGCAATGGAGGAGTACAAGAGCCACATGTCATGATCTTGGCAAATATTTACGGATATTCCACACCTACCTTGGTTCTACACAAGAAAACTAGAAAGTTTTCTTTCTTTTGTTTTGCTGCTTGTTACAATATATCAATGTCGATCTGCTTGTTTTCTTTACTCTGTTATATTTTTTTTGTTTTTTATACCTAGAGACAATTTCGATAGTTCAATGATTATCTTTTGTCTGCTTATGCCTGCTTGCTGAACTGTATCTTGGAGCAAAAGCCTCTGTCAGGCTGTATAGCCTTTTGCTTTTGCTTCGATTTCTGTTGATGTACAGAAAGAAATCAATAAATAAACCTCAATAAATAAACCTCAAACGGCAGGCATTCTCAGATGATGAATAGCAGGTTGCCATTATCCTTGAAGAGAAAAGTATAGAACAGCTGTGTAAGGGTTATACCTAAATTCAGGATGACGCATTGAGCTAGGCAATTCGTTGGAGGTGACATCGAGGTTTAGGAAATTCGGGCACTTATTTTTTAAGGGAGTACACATTACTATGCGAACGAGTGCTATTGAAAGTAAACTTAATCCCGCGTCATATTTCACGCATTGCCGCAGACGCAATCTGGGTAGACAATCGGATAGCTCGTCTGACTGACGTCATGAGTGCCTGCTACGTAGATGCATGGCGATGGGGCTGCTGGAGTGGCAGTTGAGCGGCGCCGCTGCAATCAGCAGTGATGCGCTTTTCTATGCGTTGTAATAATTTACATGGACAGAAAAATGATAGGTGTAACGTTAAGGGACAAGAAAAGAGGCTATTGGGTGAAGGAACAAAAGCGAGTTAATGACATTTTAGTTGAAATCAAGAAAAAGAAATGTGCATGAGCAGGACAAGTAATGAGAAGGGAAGATAACCGATGGTCATTATGCCTTACGTACTGGATTCCAAGAGAAAGGAAGAGTAGCAGGGGGCGGCAGAACGTTAGGTTGGCGGATGTGATTAAGAAGTGTGCAGGGACAACATGGCCACAATTAGCATATGACCAGAGTAGTTGGAGAAGTAGGGGCAGAGGTCTTTGCCCTGCAGTGGGCGTATCCAGGCTGGTGCTGCTGATGATGATGATATGAACGGACCTCTATTGCTGCAGTTTCAGTATTGTCGTTGTGAAGCTGTACAAGAATACGTATTTCTGACGGTTCTGTTGCGTTTCTAGCGTACGAATTCTGGCCACATAAACATATGCCGTTTGTAGCTTGCGCATGTCCTGTAGGGCTCTTTAAGGAGTAACCAAAGAAGTAGTAGAGCTTTATCGCAAAAGTACCTCGACCATCAGGCCTTACTACAACAGAAACACGGCCAAGTGGCTGATCAGCTGCGCTACTAGGAAGCGGCACCAACTAAAAGCCATTGTTTCGCTGAAAAGGCGAAGCAAGAATTGTGAAAGCAAATTAGTAGATAGCTATATGAAGTAAGGATAGTAGCTTTATTGGCCGTATAAACCCGTAAACCTGCTCCTACTAACCAAAAAAAAAAACAAGTACGGTGTCACACCTGCGCAGGTAAGCCTGAACAGATATCGCTGGATGACCGCGGAAACACGCTGCCGTAATGCTGGAGTAAGCAAAGGCGGTAGCAGCAGCGAGCGAATTAAGCTTGTTGCAGCACTCGCTTCAACGCAAAGAAAATGTCCAAAGCACAACGCATGTGAAGCGGCCGGCCCTACGCGCACCCTGCAAATATCGCAGATTGCTTGAACGTGAGACACGCGCTGGCGTGCACCTTGGCCATATCGCACATCTCTTTCAAAATATGTCACCCCACTCGCTGTGCTGTAAGCAGCAGCCGCTGGAGAAGATCCCCCCCCTCCACTCCCACTACTTACTCCCGTGCTTCGCGGGCGACATAAGGGGGCGCTTTTCCACCCTGGCTTCGTCTCTCGTGGACGCGAGATTCAGCAGCGTTTGCCAACTTCCCATAGCATTCTTCCATTCTCACAAAGAGTATATGGCCTGCTGTGAGGATTTTATCACGCTTGGTCTTTATACAGAAGCTCACGGCGAAGCCTAAGGTAGATATGGGCCTGGAATGTCCATACAATTGCTGTCGCTATCAAAAATGAACAAGGCCAGTTCAAGCTATTAAGCGCTTTTCTTCTGCTCACTTAAATTTCTGTTTTGAACAATGTTTGGTAGCGTGCGTGAAATGTAGCAACTGTCCTTGCCTTGGACTCAGTTCCGCACAAATTCTTTCCTGAAAGAATAGAGTTACAGTTATGATAACGTCTCAACGGTCATTTTACCCTTTTGCCCAAGCAAAAGCAAGACGAGAGAGACTACGCAATGCAGGTTAATGCGCCATTGATAAACTCACTAGGGGCTGATTCTTCCTTCTCCTTAACACGAACATCAGGAGGGAATCCTGGTGTACGATGCGCATGGCTGGTCTTGTTGTTTCCGTAGACGTATGCCATGATGGCGTACCTTCCTTTGCCCGTGAACTGCGTGAAGTAGCCGCTGTATGAACCATCGTCTTGCATAATATCAGGACCTGCAATATTAGTAGCAATAGCTGTTGAAAACGGAATCAATTACGGAAACTCTTGAATCAATCAATTTCTTCTGGTTTGTCACAGAGATGAGCTAAGGTGATCGCATAGGGAACTTGTTTTGAAGATATCACGTAAAATGGCTGATTTGGAAATTTCTGAATCGTGGTACTGGTTTTCTTTTCTTACTTTGTTATGTATGCTCTTTAACCGTTAAAATTTTGGATTCCAGAAGTGACGATTTGTTATTTGTTTTGTATTGGAGATTGTATGCTTGTCAAATGCTTTACTGATACCTACCACTGTCGCTCTGCAATTGAGTGCCTGTGATTTTACGACAACCGTCGCACTGGTAGACCTTCTTACCCCTTCTCATTACATATGTCACGTGCCATGTGCAGAGCATAAACTCTAACAAATAAAATTGAAACGGCAATCCCAGAGATGATAAAACAGCAGTATATCACATTTACACGATCCCGTTTGCGGCACAAGGACTACTCATCTGTTCCGCACACCTAGAGGAAAATTCCCCATTGCACTTTTTCTTTGAAATTTCATTGCTGCACGAATCGCGACAACGTCCGAGCCATATTCATGCCCTTTACTCCTCCATCGCTGCACGGTATTGTTTGTGGTATGGGGGCACCTGAGCGGGCAGAGCACCCACAATGTCACGTGATAGTTCCCTGGGAACTCGCAAGGTCGATCCGTCAGGCGATATGGTGTGCATCGGAGAGACAGAGAATTTGAGGACGATAGGTGAAGGTGAGAGGTTCCAGGTTTAATACGCAGCTTACCTTAAAGGTCTTCCGAGACGCCAGCGACGAGCATTCCCGCGGAGTGTTATATGGACACTATCACCCAAAACGGCAGTACTATTCCTTACGGTAGAGCAGAAAGCATGACAGTCCAGTCAGCGCGCCCCTATGGCGCATGAACTTCAGTAAACTCTGCCCCCCTGGCTTCGAATGGCTTTGTGATTTCGCGAAAGAATCATCCGCAGCAAAATATTTCCGCATAAGTGCAGCAGTTCCCAATCATTATACACTATCCAAAAGGCTGAAAATGGCTCATTCACACTGGCGAATAAGGGGGGGGGGGAGGTGAGGGTCACGTGACAAAGTTGGTCGGAAAGCGATCGGTTGCCTATTATATCGACGAAAATAATCGCTTTGGTTGCAAAGCGTCTGTCCTGAGCCACTCGCTCATCGCTCGATGACTGGAACAAATGAGCTATAATTGCAAGGTCTTGCATCATCCAGAGAACTATTGCTGTTTGGAAATTATTTTTAAAAAATATACGACGTCAAAATATAGGTTGAAGCAAAACATATGAAAAGCTTTCTATCGTAGTCTGTCGGTAAGCGCCGGAGCTCCAGAGTGGCTTGGTAGCAGAATTTTTGCGAAGAACCACTTGGCTGCACAGTTCAGCATTGATCTTTAGCCCTATGCATACTATACAAAAGCATACGCGGGTGCGACTTCATGGAGCGACGCATCACGCAGTTCAACTCCTGCTGGGCCAAAGGAACAAAGCCCTGCCAGCTATTGAAAAGTCTGACAATGATTGTTGAAGAACGTCGGCAATGGTGTTGCAGGCGTGCCACATTAATGTTGCACGAGAAGAGACAGAGGACAAGCCATGGGCGTTTGCAAAACTCCTCAACATTTTCACTTCTGCATACGTGATGATTTCAAGGTCATGCCATTACGCTTTACAGGGGGGCGTCTTTGATGTTACAAATTAAATTGCCAAAACCATAACATTACACAAGGCAGTCAGTCGTGGGCGACTACGGATTAATTTTGACTACCTACGCGTCCCGAATGCACGCCACACGGCTCTTTTAGCATTTCGCCCACATCGAAATGCGGCCGCCATGGACGGGATTTCATCCGGCGCCCGCGGCAATAGGAACACAAAGCTTATGCCACTGCGCCACCGCGGCGAGTGCAGTTCACGTGCAGTGGACACGCTTCATGTGGGCTCTGTGTTGGAGATCCAACAGACCAGATTAACGACTCACCGAGACAAAAAAGGTGTACTAAAACATGGATACTACTGAGAACAGTTCGTTGATACCACTGTGTACTGTAGGTGCTATCCATGTGGTTTTATCACTCTTTGAAGTTTTGATGTGCAGACAATGCAAATGAGCTTAACGCGATTCCCGCCGCTCATCTATGGGGATCTGTGGACGTCGCCAAGTTTAAGCAAGGTTATGCTGAGGTAAACATCGGGCACTGACAGAAACTGAAGAAAAAATACATGTTTTCCAGAAGTGGAGCTACACCACCAGCCGGAAGCGCTACCGAAACCACGGTAATCTTTTTTTTTTAAAAAATATCATCTTGTGCAGAAAAATGAGGCACGTTCTGGGGAGGAGATGACCCTACAGACAGGTGCATGGTGCACCATACAAGATTCGCGACTCCCTACTTACCGGAATCCTGCAACCCGGACCAGGATCAAACAAAACAAGTGCGCAAATTGCATTGAATTGCATTGTCCACTTATATCCTAGAGAAACCTACATAGGAAGACTACAGAGAGAGGCAGAGTGCCTAAGCCTCGACATGAAGACGTTACCGCCTATACATAAGATTGACTTTATTGATCAGACCAAAGAATGGACTCGAGGTGAAGATACTCGGCATATAACGGGCCAAGGCCAGCGCATATTCTTGCGAGAGGACTAATGAGAATGACTCACATGTAAGACTCAGGAACGGGTTTACCTTCATAATAGCTAATCTGCGAAGCCGCCGCTATTTTAGGCATTGCCAGACTGCGCTTCGGTGACAAGAACTACGACGTGGCTGCCTAGGTGGCCGCTTCCGAAGATGTTTGTCACTGACTAGTACACAACCTTGTCGCCGGTACTCATTCTGACTGAACTGATGGCACACGTGAGTGCGCCCGCAGAGCGTAAACATGGGAGCCCGCATGCTTGGAAAGCCAGAAACCACGGTCAAGACTTCCAGAGAGAAGACGGGTACTTGGTGTGTTCACTATTAGGCTATTGGGGTATCTTGGATTTACCCTCCCGACCCGCCAATTGTGATACGTCTGGTACGAGCCAGGTCACTGTGCCGTTGTGTAACCCACGCTGGACGCTTAGGCCTGCCAGAACGAGATAGAAGCCATGATTAAGCACTTCCGCGCATGTGAAACCAGGTGTATGCTGTGCGGAGCTCGATCGGAGCTCCCGAGTAGAGGGGAGAGGTCAAGAAAGGTATGATGTCCAGGCGGCAAGTAGATGCTTGTTTAGCTCGGAAGCGGAAACATTGGCGTAAACATCGAGGAGCAGAGCCCCGCAAACCTCTCGCTCTAGGTTGGTGTCCCTCTTGGCCTTTTGCCTGGGACCAGTCCTGAAGCATGTGGCTGGCAGGAAAGGGTAGAAAAAACGAAAAATTTGCGGCAGAAACCAATCAGAGAATAGCTATGGGCGGTTATACTTTAAGAATGAATTAATTTACAATACAACAGATTCCCCTGTCGAAAAGAGTTATGTACGAGGCGCCACTCCACCGCTACCCCTCTTTCGCGTTTCTCCGAGAACACTCGGCTTTATCTAGTGCTGCTGCCGAGAAGCCTGTGCCGTGATCTTCCGAAGTGCATGGCGTGTTTGTACGCGCGAACGCACAGAAACTCTTGATGCGGCAATCATGCTCCACTCTCGCATTGCTTTCTGGGCATGCTGCGCGTTTAGTTGCACTGCGGAGAAGTCCGCATGTGGCCTTCGAGACGAGAAGCGTGGCGCTCCGGTGCCTTCGAAAGCTGAGAACAGTTTCCTCGTTTAACCGCACACTCTGTCGCCCGTCCTCAGGGACCCTAGTTGGCAAGAAGTTCACTGAAGAATGGCACATACCTAGTGAAATTCATAGCGCTGCTTGAGAAAGCGTTGGCGTGAAAGGCGTTCAGTGAAACGTAGGCCATAACCACAGCATTTGTGGTGCAGCCTTTTAGTGCGCCATGTTCTTGTTCTTGAGCAATCCTTGTGGCGTTGAGTTAATTCCACTAAGCATCGGAGATATTAGGAACCTTCTTGATCCTATAGAGTGCCACATTCCCTGTGCCTAGTTACATGTGTTGGCGTCAAAGACGTTCAATAAAGAGCGCCACACACCTTCTGGCATATACCCAGTGACTCAAGTAGGCATCAAAGTGGTTCGATGGAGGACAGAAAAGATCAAGTGACACATACCCAGTACTCGAAGTCGGCGTAAGCTTTAAGCATGAAATCTTTTATCTTCAGTTGTCGGCGAACATCAAGTGACCTTGAGCCAAAAGCTAGAACCGTTATACTGAGACGAGAATATCCGGATATCGTTGCTAAAAGAAATCACGATCATCCTGGCAATCAGTCAAAATTTAAGAAAAAATTTCGACTACACAACCTGCACCTTTAAGAGTGGAACGCGACAGCATTCAAAGATCCCTGAGTGCTTCTCCCGCTTTACGGCACCTGCAGCTTATGTAACGTTAATGTCCACTGGGTAACGCTGACGGCGAAAACTATGCACTACGGCTAAATTTGTGGTTCTTTTTGATGGTGTGCAAGGGACCGAGGGGATTGAGCCGCTCTTACTAAGACAGACGTCGAGTGGCAGCTGGAAAACGCTGTCACGTTAAGGGGGTACGTGTTGGAGTTTCTGCGTAACAGAATTGTTTTCTCGCATGTGCATTTTAGAATCCGATGCTACCATGCCTGTAAGTTTTAAGTAGTACGTTACCATTTTTAAGACCCATTTTACTGCGTGAAATTCAATCAGTTATGTAGCTTCGTTGTGCTTCACAGAGGATCTGCGTTGATCAGAGTGATTTTTTGCCGATACGATGATGGACGCCTGACGCCGTTGCCGAAGGTTCTGTGACACAAGCCCCTAACGCTCTCGCGTTAATAACCGTATCTGACCCCAACCCTCTGTACGGGACCGCATTGCATACGCTGATAATTCCCAATCACATGAAAAATATTATTGCATGCGAGCTCTTTCTAGTATTTGTTCACAATATCATTCAAGCTGTAACTTCTTGTAGGTGGAAGTTTTATTCATTTCGAGAAGCGACGTTCAAAAGGCAGATACAGGACCCCATACAATTGATTGTGATCTTTTGGCGCTCAGAGAGGGTTGCTGTTCAACGCCAGTGCTCCATGAGTTCAGCCGCGCGGGTTTTGCGCCGGCTCCAGAGATGGCGCCACGCTACGTGGCCAAGCCGGCAGCGTCCTGTGCGCCGCGGACGGCTCTTTGGCCGAAACGACGCTTGCAGTGAGATTCAGCTCGAAACCGTTTCCTCAGCTGATGTGTGGTGTGATGGAATGTGCCGTTACGAACACCCACTATATGCATACAAAAATTGTAGCTAATATCACACAATCCTATCCAAGCAATCTGCTTTACTGGTGGGCATTTTCATACTTACATCTATTTTCGAATACGAGATAGCCGTGATTTTTTCAAACGATGCTACCTAAGAAGTCCCTCGTTTATAATGATCCACGTCGGTATGAAAGAGGTTCGTTGAAGAGCGGCGCGTATGTGCACTTTGGTGACAGACACAAGTGACGGAAGTTCGCGTGATGGCTGCTTCCGAACATTGTTACCTAAAGAAAGCAGCTCGATGCGCTTTTGATTCGACCACTGACTACCCTGTGACCCAGGTAGGCGCAAAAACGGGTCGATACAAACGTACCTAAATACCAACATAGGTAGGTAGGTAGGTAGGTTGGCAGATAGATAGATAGATAGATAGATAGATAGATAGATAGATAGATAGATAGATAGATAGATAGATAGATAGATAGATAGATAGATAGATAGATAGATAGATAGATAGATAGATAGATAGATAGATAGATAGATAGATAGATAGATAGATAGATAGATAGATAGATAGATAGATAGATAGCCAGCGGAAATTGGGTGAATTACCATAAGTATGGTAATGCACTAAATAAAAGAAAAGTCCGCATAGCACGGTAACATGGACAGCGCTGCTCTTTCCTTCCGGTACTCCCACTGCTCCTAAACCCTCACTATCCATCACCCACACAAAAGCAAATTAAACTAGACTGTTACAAATACCAGCAGCTGGCGTGTACACTTAAGATAATGAAAGCGGAGGGCGCCGACCTTCAATGACGGCTGACGAAGCTGGAGAATCACCGAATACAGCGATTCTAAACGTCTTGTAGCACCAAACGGCAGTTCTCTGTGCTAGCAGTCAACTAAACAATGCAACCCCTTCACGTTAGAGCAGATAATAGACAAGAAGCTTGCTATTCTACAGCAGATGTTTGACTACTTCAGCAACACGGTAATTATGACTTACCAGGAGGCACAACAGCAGACTCAGTAATTACCACAACAAAAACAACAAGCACCACAAGATCAATTCTCCACGAAACCAAATGTGGAAAGAACATAACACGAAGAAAGTAAAGTAGAAGGCATACAGCCAGCCGTTGCTCTTTTGCAATTCATAACGTTCACAACCACCAGCAACGAGACAACTGAAATGGCGTGACGTCTAGTTAGCAACGACGAAAGAACTAAAACACCAGAAGAACAAGCTCGCCAAGCAGCAGAAGCCAAATATACCCAGGACCAGGGGTGCCATCAATGAATACTGCGATATTTCCTTCATTTTCAGCCATAACATTATACAACCAATCCACTCCGACCCATGAGGCATGTGCCTGAAGCCTAATGGTTAGAGCACTAAAGTTCTGTGCTGGGAGGCCGGCACCGTGATGAAATCCTGTCAGCTGTTATTGCTTTTTGCATATACCATACATATATGCATATACTGCAATGCTGTGTTCACGGTGAAGTATCAGACGGCACCAGAAACTGCGTATTACGTAAGCAGCGATTTTTTCTCTAACATACAACACGGCAATGCCGGTAGTGGAAATTCTCCTGGACTGGCAATGTCACTCCCAAAGCAGTAACATGGTAATAGCACGGTAATATACGTCAAGCAAAAGCTAAGAAATACATTTATTGGGTGCTGGCAAACATCAAGGGTTTCCCTGTAGTCTTAATAATCACTGAGCTTCGATGCCTTCAACCCAACTAGCGGTACTCCTCATAGCGTTAGTGTTTGCAGACGCGTTGTAACTGCTTGACCACTATGTCTTCTGCTCAGCAGCTGTTGCTTCTTGAGCTGTCGTGACACCATTTAGGCCATCCCAGCATGTTCTTAGAGCATTCTCTGGTGAGCTTGAACGCAACAGTCGAAGACGAGTGTAAGCGATCTGTGGTATGAGAAAATAGGTACCCTATGTCATGCAGTAACGTAATACGTTTCCAATCTTCTCGTTGCTTCACGGTGGTATTTTCTGCAACGTTCTTTTTTTACCAAGAATACATTTATGAAGAACTATGCGTCATAAAGGCATCAGAGTAGCAAAGGTTTAGCGAAGCTGGTAATAGATTGCTACGCAACTGAGTATTCTCTCCAACATTTTGTACTATTGCGATTGCCTGTAGTCCAAAGAATAATGCAAGAAGAAGAGTCCCCGAACACTCTACCTACGATATCATGCAATATATACTCTCTGATATAGGCCCCCTTTGCTATGACACAGTATCCAGCGATGGCTCGCCAGCTATAGAGGACGGCCTCTGGAAATAGTTGAAAGCTACACCGTACTTGGCAAAAGACCGAGCAAGCACATGCGCCAAACCTCAAACTTTTGTGTGGGCATGAAAATATGCGTCTAATAAAAGAATTATGCAATTGATGGGGTATCTGCGTTGGTATAGGAAGATATTAGGTATTGTGTTTTTTAATGACAAGTTATTGCGTAGAAAACAATGCTAGCAGCCAGGACAACTGAAATGGTTTTGAAGATAGCACTGTAGCCCTGCGTATAAGCTAATGTTCAGGAGAGCAGTGGCACCCACAATCACAAAACAGAAAGCATAAGTGGGATTTATGTCCCTGGACGTTCACCGGAATAAGTAAATTTCGATTGTGATTTTGCCAAGTTCTTGAACCCTGCGGAAATCTAAGGTAAAAAAAAATAAAGCATACTAGTCTACTTAGACAAAGAGCATAAAATTTAGCACGACTTCGATATTCCCTAATTGAAAATTAATCAAACAGTGCTATGGCAATCACCAGATCTTGTGAAAGATCCGCACTCCCCGCGTCGTAAGGCAATCTAGTTTCCCAAAATTTGAAACAACTTTTGTACCACCGATGGACATTGTAGTCTCAGTACGGGCCTATATATCACGTATAGAGTATCTGTACTACGTACAAACAACGTGTTTCGTGTCATTCGGTCGGAGGCTCACAACGCGCATGGTCTTCTCGCCATTAAAGCGTCTCCCAATAATTAAAATTACCTTGTACAACCACAGAGTCGGTATTTATCGCCCGCTTACAAATACAGGTCTACATTACTTCATTGGCAGAAATATTCTCACCAACCGCAGCAGTACCAGATTTTCATTCCATAATGACAATTTTCTCTTACAATCACGCAAGAACTGCCGGAAAAAAACTTCTGCTTTTGCTCGTATGATAGTGTTGAGTATTATACAAGCCAATGTTATAATCCCCAGCATTACCATTGTACATTCGTACACGAAGAATTTAATTTTCAAATTTTGTAAGCTGTATCCTTACTCCGATGCATATTTTTGCCCATATCCTGTGGTTGCTCAATAGAAACAGTTCTTATAATATAATTTGTCGTCTTATATTTTATTGCTTCAGGATTGTTAAACATATGTAACATTTCTTGTTTCTTCTTGTATTCGCAATGAATGCATTGTTACAAATTCTCATGTACCTAGAAACCAAAGGCACAGCTGAAGTTTCAAACCATTATCCCTCATACTGTATAACATGTTCCGTATATACTTACAGCTAATAAAGCAGAAAGATTGAATCTCAATAGCACTAGCCACACTAATCTCATCGCTTTCGACATTAAGACAGATTTGTTGCAACATCGCTTCATGAAGTGCACCAGAGAAATTATGAAAATTAAGGCACAAATTGGGGTGCAGAAGCTAGCTAAAAACTGTAGCAAAAATGATTTGTCAATATCCGCTCATTATAGACGTTCTCTTGCAGAAGCGGCTTTGGTGAATCTGAGATGTGATTTTAAATTAATTTTCCCACACGGGAAATTAGCACTAATTTTTATCTAACGTAGAGTGGTACTGTTCTCTATGCCTTGCAAGAGGCATCAACTATATGTCTCATGTTTAGCGTTGGTATAATATTTATACGTTGACATCGTATTACACTGAAGCTATTTTATGGTACAGTAAAAGCTCGTTAATTCGAACCGCAAGGGGAAGCCGCTTCAGTTCGAATTAACGAAAGTTCGAACTAACGAAAGTGAACGAGAGCAACAGTACACTGCGATTTGGAAGCAGTAGGGCATGTCAGAAATTTGGCGTGTCAGAAAGTGATGGCGTGTGCCGCGGGCACACGCCATGTTCAAGTCGAAGCTCTGGGTCCGACTGTGCCACACCACCGATGTCCACCGAAACGAACGTCAGCCGAGGCTTAACACCTCACAATGAATCGCGACGGCCGATACCTCCTAAGCTGAAAACAAAGGTGCACAACCGATGAAGACTGCCGAGACAAAGACGCTGAACATCTGAAGGTAGTGAAGGCCCTGATTCGTTTGTTCTTGATTGCAAGCGCAGCTGCGACGTACTTGATTCGCTGTGTTTTGGCGCTTCCCGTGCCATCTCCGCACAACATTAGCAGCTGTGCAAGATTTGCAAAGCCTCCGAGATTCGCAACGGGCAAGAAGTCTCGGAGGCTACGTGGAACAGAGGGGCGGCAGCCGCCGCTGCCTTCTGGCTGACCCCGCGTCGGTTAGATTTTTTTCCGATTTTGCCTTCTGTCGCCGTTCTCTCCGTTTCGGAGGCAATACAGCCTTGTGTGTAGGCAGTAGGCGCGTTTCTCTGGCCGTGTGCCAGGCGAGCGTAGTTCGAATTATCCGTGAGGGAACCTTCTCGCGTTCGAATTAACGGACTTTTTTTTACATAGACTTCTGTGGAGCTTGGCCGGACCAAATTGTACAGTTCGAATTATCCATAAATTCGAGTTATTGAAGTTCGAATTAACGAGCTTTCACTGTAATTAGTAATTGAATGCTGCGCTCGTGAAAAAAAAAGATAGGAATCACTAAAAATGAATCACAGGACCTGGGATGTTTTCTTTCGATACAGGAATTACAATAAAAAGTGGCCTAATCAAAATTTTTCGGTAAACGTGTGAGACCTTATGAACAAGAGAGAGAGAGAAAAAAACATTTATTCGGACCACCGAGGTGGTTGTTCTTTAGGTCGAGTGGGTGGGGTCCTCATTCCAGGACTCCACTGGCCATGGCTGCTCGACGTACTCTCTGGACGAGAGCTTCTTGTCCCGCCAGGGTATCGCCGGTCAGCTGTACCTCCCACCGCTCAAATGACGTGCTAGGCGTCTTTAAGTGTTGAGGTTTGCCCTCGCACCCCCACGAGATGTGAAAGAGCGTAGGGCGTGTGTCGCCGCACCAGGGGCAGATGCCGCGATATGTATGTGGGAACATTTTACTGTATCTGTGTAGGTTTGGAAATGCGTTGGTCTGTATAAGTCGGAGAGCTACGGCATCTTCAGTGCTGAGCTTTTTGTGAGGCGGGGGATAAATCCTGCGGTTGAGTCGCTGGATCTCCAGTCGGTCGCAATAATTGGATGGCAGGGGCATGAAGGTAAAGGTTGGGGATTGATGAGACGATTGGTCTTGCCCCGCTCGGTTGATTAGCGCTCGAGCTAGGGCGTTCGCCCTTTCGTTCCCCTCCAGACCCGCGTCACCCGGCGTCCACGTGATTTTATGGTATTCTTGCAGCCTCGGGCCTAGAATCTGAGCCGCCAGCAGCGGTGTTCGTCCGTTCGTAAAGTTACGGCAGGCCTGTTGCGAGTCGGTACCGACATGGACTTCCCTGCCTACCCTGTCTTCTTGCTTTATTACTAGCGCCGCGGCTATGGTCTCAGCCGCAGCTGGGGTCTCTGCCCTCACGGAGGCCGCGAGAGTCAAGGAGTTGTCTCTCCCGTTCACGGCGGCTACCGCGAAGAGGCCCCCCACTGGGTACGCCGCCACGTCCACGTACGGCCCATACGGGTCACCCTTGAATTGTGGGCGCTGTCTGTCGACGCGAGCCTTGCGTCGTCCTTTATGGAGTTCATGACTCATGTGCTTCGGTATCGGATTCGCCTTGATCTTGCCTCTGACCTCAGGCGGGAGTGATCGTTGCCCATCGAGGGCACGGAGCTCCGTTGCCGTTCCGGTCCGGTGGAGGATGGCTCTGCCCGCCGCCGTGTTCTGTAGTCTGGCCTTTTGCGAAGCCATAACCGCGTCCGACAGCTCAGCGAAGGTGTTGTGGATCCCGAGGGCCGCTAACTTCTCGTTTGAGGTGGTGACAGGGAGACCCAGGGCCGTTTTGTACGCGCCTCTGATAATGGAATCGACTTGTTCTTGGTCGCGTTTGTTTAGCGAGTGATAGTGATACGGCATGCTATACGTTATTCTGCTGATCACCAGAGCCTGGACGAGGCGAATCGTGTCCTCTTCTCGCATGCCCTTGCGGCTTCTTGTAATTCGTTTTATAATCCGCGAGATCTGGTTGGTGGCCGACCTTAGGGTTTGGATGGTGTGGGAGGCTTTCAGGTTCCTCTGGATCCAAAAACCCAGAATCCTAGTCTTATCGCCTTCCGTTATCTTCTGGCCCTCAAGATAGAGGTCGATAGGGCAGGGGGACTTGTAGATTCCTCCTCCGTGCACCCGGATCACCTCGGACTTTTCGGGCGCACAACGCATCCCGATCGCTGCCGCAAATCTCTCCACGGCCGTCGCGGCCTCTTGAAGGGTCGCCTCTTTTTGCGCTAGAGAGCCTTTGGTGGCCCAGAGCGTGATGTCGTCTGCGTACAGGGCGTAACCTAGGTCGGGGATCTTCCGCAGCTCTTTGGTCAGCGCTAGCATCGCGACATTGAAGAGAATCGGGGAGATTATTGCCCCCTGCGGTGTTCCTTTGTTCGGCACGTCGATCGTATCCGATCGAGTCTTGCCTATTGCGATGGTTGCCGTCCGGCCCGTCAGGAACGATTTAACGTGACTAAAGATGCGCTCCCCGCAGCTGATGTCGTTTAGTCCCTTGAGAGTGGCCTCGTGGGAGATGTTATCGAAGGCCCCTTTTAGGTCGAGTGCGAGCAGGAGGTGTTCTCCTCCCTTCAGGATGCCCTTGAGAACTTCTTCCCTTAGGATTAGGAACGCATCTTGAGCCGAAAGTCCCGGCCTGAAGCCAAGCATGGTGTGCGGGAAGAGGTCACCGTCCTCTATGTAATGTTGGAGGCGGGTTTCGATGACCCTCTCGTACAGCTTGCCGAGGCACGAAGTCAGCGAGATGGGACGCAGGGCGTCGTTCGCGGGCTTCTTGCCGGGTTTGGGAATGGTCACGATTTCCGCGTGTTTCCACCCGTTTGGTACGTGGCCCTTGCTCCAGAGTTCCTCGTTTAGGTATTCGGTCAAGTCCTGGATGTGCATCGGGCTCAGGTTTCTAATCATTGCATTGGTGATTTTGTCAACTCTGGGAGCTGTGTTGCGCTGGGAGGTTCGTGCCGCGGCATACACCTCTTCCGCCGTGATGGGAGCGTCCAGTTCTGGTCTTGGTTCTCCTTCATATTTTAGGAGGCAGGGTTGTATGGGGTAGCTACCCAGGTACCTGGTTTTTAGGGTGTCAATCAAATCCTGGTCGTTTCCGGGGAACTTGTGAGCGATTTCTAGAAGCGTCCGACTAGTTGTCGATTTCGCCTTGTCGGGCTCGATCAGGCAGCGTAGGATGGCCCACGTCTGGGCCGTACTCAGGGTACCCTTGAGCGAGGTGCAAAACTGTACCCAATTTTGCTGCGTCAGCTCATTTGCGTAATTTCTGGCTTCGTCTGTTATTTTCTCGATTCGAAGACGTAGCTTCCGGTTTAACCCCTGTCGCTTCCACCGTTTGAGGAGGCCCTCACGGGCTTCCCACAGGTGTAAGAGCGGGCGGTCGACTTCGGGCGTCTCGACCGTGCGCTGGATGGTTTTAGTGGTTTGGATGTGGGCGTCCCGGAGGTGCTGCATCCATTCCGCTATGTATGTTAAACCGTTTTCGGGCGGGGGGTACTGCCTGAATGCCTCCCAGTCCGTAAGCCTAATTTCGCCAATTGTTCTCTTGAGTTTCGGCGTGGATACCGAGATGCTGAGGATATAGTGATCGCTGCCCAATGTTTCGCCCAGGTGCGCCCATGAGTATTCCCTTACGTTTTTGACAAATGACAGGTCCGGAAACGTGTCTCGACTTACACTGTTGCCTACTCGGGTTGGTTGGAGGAGGTTGGTTATCGATTCGAGGCCCATTTGGTCAACCGCATCGAGGAGCGACCTTCCCTTTTGCGTGTCTTGTTGGTAGCCCCAAGTCGTGTGTCTAGCGCTCATGTCTCCCACAACTACCAGCTGGTTGCAGCCAGCGGCTCTCACGCTGTCGTAAATGATGTTGCGGAAGTCGTCTTTCTGAGCCCTCGGCGGACTGTACAAATTCAGGATGAAAGTGCTACGTCTACCCCTCTTCTGCGGGAGGACTTCCACTAGCACGTGATTAATGTCATGATGTTGATAATGTTGTCCCACGGCCGTCACAGTTTTGTGCACTAAAACAGCGACTTTCGGTGATCCCGCGTGTTTAATTACGTAGTAAACCCGTAGCCTGATTGGCTGGTTCCCGACCTCCTGAAGGCAGATGACGTCGGGGGGGTATAGGTGATTTTGGATGAAGAGTTGGAGTGAACTTGCCTTCTTGTTCAAAGAGCGACAATTCCACTGCCAGATCTCGAGGTGTTCGGGCGCGCTGCGTGTGGTGTTAGCCATTGCTGACGTTCATGCCACCACCGTCGCAGTTGTCGGCGTCCCTGACGTCACCCGTGTAATTTATGCGCCTGTACGCCTTGATGCGTGGGTTGCTGATCTCGTCGTCGACCCGCTTGCGCGAGCCAAACTCAACGTTGCGTATTCTTCTTTCGAGGTCTTCATGGCTTAGTGTGTTCTCCTTGACTTTATTGTTTAATTCGCCTATCTGGGGAAGCATCTGTTGTATCGTAGCATAAATAACTTCGAGGGTGACTACACTTGACTGGACTGCCGCTGCCGAGGCCGCACAGGGGAGCGATGAGGGCGTGGTGGTTCTTGAGGGGGGAGGAATGGAGATGGCGGGCTCGTGGCCTATCGTTCCGCTTTGCGACCCTGCCTGTGTGTTGTTGCCGGTTTTGCTTAGCAACGCTTCTAAGCGTTGCATGCGTTGGTTTAGGTCGTTAACCTGAGCCTTCAGTTTTTCATTTTCTTCCCTGATGCGCGTACATTCTGGGGAGCATTTACTTTTTTCACTGGTATTTTGAGCGGAGGAGGTACTAGGCTGATTCCGGCTCATTTTGTTGTTGTTGGCTTGGTTCTTCTGTTTAGACGTGGATGTCGAGGTAGAAGGCTGCCGCTGCCCTTGCTTCTCTCCTAGCTTTGGCCACTCCGAGCGGAATCGGGACCTGGACCTGGACTGGGACCGGCATCGGGACCGGGACCGAGACCGGGACCGGAACCGAGACCGGGACATTGACCTGGAATGGGCCCGGGACCTCGAGCGGCTCGCCGAGGGTTCCGAGCTGAACCACCGTAGGCCGCTTCGCCTTGGCCTTCCTCCATCATTGTCGTCGTCTTCCTTCCTCCTTCCGGGTGGAGGATGCTTCTTGGTGGTAGTGCTCTTGTTTTTTAGCTTTTGCTTGCACTCGCGAGACCCCGTGGCGTGGGCTTCGCCGCAGACGGCGCACTTGAGCGAGCACTCGTGGCCGTCCGTCGGGTCACGCGTCCCGCAAGCGAGACAGATCTTGACGTTCGGGGTAGGACAAACGTCCGATCGGTGTCCCATGCGCTGGCACACATAGCAGATTTGTTTTGTGGGCTTGTAGGCGTGGCACTCGGTCTCCCCTCCGTAGTAGTAGACGTATCGTGGAACTACGTGAGAGCTGAACGTGATCAAGGCTGTCTTGGTCTTTCCCAGCATGCGGGCCTGCACGATTTCCCCGCCTTGGGTCCTAACCCTTAGGTGAGTCATAAGCTCCTCGGGCGCGGTATCCGGGTCGATTCCATGTATGACGCCCCGGGCCACTCCGTCCGGTGCCGCAACGTAAGAGTTGACTTCGTAAAGGTTGCCGCCCAGCACAATCCGCGTGATCTATAAAATTGCTCTTCGGAGGTACGTGCTTCAACCAGGATCCGAATATGATATGCACCATACTGGGCAATTTTTTTTTGCCACAGAGGCTCTTAACAGGCACCTTAATCTGAGTACAAAGGTGTTCATCTCAAACGCATAAACATTGCTATGCTTAACCAGCGAGAAAACTGTCCGCACCGGCATCCACCATGCAAGACGATTACTTTCAACCAAGAGCCCGCAGCAGCGAGGGACTTCGTGCTGCCTGTGGTTTTAAAGCGAACGGAGCGGCGAAAATGCATCGGTCACCGAGCTCTCAGCACATGCTGCGCGCGGCCTGTTTCGCCGATCGCTTTCGAGATACGAACCAGCGCGTATCTCTTCAACGTTAACCCAGCAGCGGGAACGCAGTGCGCCAAGCTATCAGCAGTCGGAACTCCCTGTCGGCATCGCGGATTGCTTTCAAGATACGGTCTGCGTTGTGGTGCCATACGGAGCTGCCAGCGTAGTAAGTTTGGTCACGCTTGATAATGCTTCGACGTGGAGGGATAAGGCGCTAAAGAGCGATAACCCCTTATCGGGTGCCGGGTCTGCGAGACATTAAATGCAAGATAGCACTCTACTGGATGCGTTGATCCTCTCGTTTAGCAGAATCAAAGTGGTCCGGTACTCGCGTCGATTAGTGCCGAAAATTTCTAGGGGCGCTGCAAGTATGTGAATGGGTACCTACATACACGTCCTCCTTTCATTATATGAAGACTGGTAGCTTTTTATCGGCACTATTTTTTTCTTGTACATTTACTGGACCACATTTATAATTGCCTAGTCACGTTTAAAATGCGTCACGCTATCCGTCGAGTTTAAACAGAGCAAGCAATTGCCGACATGTCCTTACCTTCGCCGTTGTCAAGCAGGCGGACAGGGCAACTTAGTCGCTGCGGGTTGCGGACCACCGCCATCACGTCTGCATCCAGGACAACGTGGCCTCCTTTGCCCAAATCAACGAATATGATTGCGTCCTCTGGTTTGCTGACGTTGCTCTCCACCACGCCAGCCAAAGCCACTATCGGCTCATTGTTGAGATCTCTGATTTGGGACTTGACCACCATGCTGATAACGACTCGACCCTTCGTTGAACACTCCACTTGAAGCGTCCACGTACCCGGCTTAAAAAGTAGATCAATCGATGAGTCAATAAATTATGCAGTCAATCATCCAATCAATTTATTAGTAAAAGAAATAGGTAGAACAAAGCGTTGCTGCCTTGCGCTATTCGCAAACTCAATATATATATAGTTGAAGAAATGAAGTGGCGCACTTACGAAAATTGCCTGTTTAATAATTCAACGTTTTGGCCATGCCACGGTCAAAAAGTTTAATTATTTAACATGCAATTTTTGTAGGTGCGCCCCTTCGTTTCTTCAACTACCTATGCACGGAAACCTACAGAGCTTTTCATGAATTTATATGTATAATCTCAAGAAGTGGAGGACAAAGCGACTCGTGTGTGCGAGCAGTGACTCGAGGCTCGGCTGGGCACTCTTGCACGCGGCCGGCCAGGACGAGGGTTTACTGGTGTGATTGGGGGGACCATGCCGTTTCCACAGTGGTGCCCAACGTGGGACACCGCCTTTGTTCCGGGATGAACCGTGGTATTTGTGAAGGCGGGCGTTGCCCACATTCCACGGCCTCTAGCTACGCCTGCTTTGCCTGGTACGTCACCATCTCCACGGTACGAGCTACATGTCTGGTGTTCGCTCAGGCACGCTTCCCACAGCTCCCTCTGTCACCGTCATCCGATATGGCATGGGACACTGGGGTGGAGCAGTCCCCTACTGGCTACGGAAGCTTCCGGCGACACCGTTGGAGAAGGGATTTGCCTGCTCGGTTACTGTATCAACGCGACAAGTTTTAGAGGCACGCATACCACGCATGACGCCAAACCCAGTGGCACGACCGCGTCCAGCTACTCGGAGCCGTCGGAGAGCGACGACGCATCGTCGCGACTCCGACTGGGCCATCGTCAGTGGTCCAGTCCTGACTGGACCGTTAACGGTAAAACAGCCGCCAAGGCACACACAGGCAAGCTGTCGAAGAAAACGGCTCGGAAGAATCGCTCGTCGGGTAGCGAAGCCGAGACCGAGAGTGGCTAGTTGTCCTCGTCCGAGCACGAAGAGGGCGAAGTCTTGGTCTGTCACAGCGGTTCTTAGGCGCCGGCCGGTGGCAGTGGCAGTGACGACGGCGATGGCAATTCCGATGAAGAGGAGTTCAATGGCGGTTACGACGACAACCTCATGGTCACTCGAGGTCAGTTATCGGCGCTCGTGGAAGCGGCACCGTTCGAGCGACGAGGATCTTCATGTGCGATCTTCCATTCCTGCTACCTGCGTGGTTCTCTGTCGTTTCGCCTCTGTTCGGAGAAATGGCAGCGAGTGGTTAGATGCTACTTCTGGGGACCGGCTGCATGCACGCATCAGGACGTGGTAGAGGAAAGACCGGACCAGGTGTGCTTCCGTGAATGGTTTGGGGCCTTCTCGTACCTGCAAGGCCTCGACAACTCGCAGTATCGACCACCCGGTCTGCCACATCTTCGCGAAGCGTACCTCCAGGAAGCTAGGCAGGTTTGTGGCCTTCGGGTTCCTGGAAGAGCTTAGCAACTCGGACGTTGCCTGATCCGCCGATCCTCGTTCGGTGCAGCTGTAGCTGTAGCAGTCCAGCGGATGACAGCCGATGTCAGTTGAAGGGGCTAATGCAACTCGATGCCGACGAACCCAAGCGGCTGCGTAGGGAAAGGTAAAGGCAGCAGATCGGCTTGCGAGAGGAGGAGTGGGGATTTCCAGCGCTGACAGTCGAGCCATGAGCGAGAGAACTTCTCAACGTAGCAATACATCCCTTGCCAACAGTACGAATGTCGTAGGCATGATAACTTTTGAAAACTTGCGAGTGTACACTCCGTGTATCGGCGTGAAATGCTACGCATATGGCTGAACGGAAACTGCGAGTTTCTACTAATACCCATTGGCGCTCGGCGGGATTCGAACTGCGTTATGATGCAGTTTGTCGCAAATGTTGAAATGGCGAGCTTGACGACGCAACGTGCAAGTGGTTGGTAGTAGTGATGGACCAGAACGGAACTCTATAATGCAGTATCTCCAATGGTCATTTCGCTGCTCAGATGCGATGGTAGCAAGACCGAGCGAAGAAACGGCAAAGTGGGATAGTGAGCAGAAGTCATTGTCATCAGGCAAGGGAGAGAGCGAGAGGGCGTTGTTGTCAGAATGCTGGCGTCAACTGCAGTGCAGCACGCGGATATCGTAGTCCTGCTCATCGGTCAAGATGGACTGAGGGGTCATTCAAGGAGGACAACCAACATTTTGCATCATAATACGTAACTCCATCAAAGCGACGGTCATACATATAAGGCCTGAACTTGGTGAAAGCCTTGTTGAAGCCCAGGTATACATTTTCTGTCACAGTGCAACTTATATGAGCTTCCTTAAGCGTACGTCTTGCATAAGGCGCTACATTTATGGAAACTCTCATTTGCGCTGGGTGAAAATTGAGGCGAGGCCAACACCGCTGGCATCTGTGTGCACCTCGGTTGGGGCTGTCAGATTGTAATGGCGTAAAATTGGTGGAGACGTTAGCAAACGACGCAGCTTTGTAAAGGCCTCATCGTGCTCGAACGAACAAGAAGTGAGAAGCCGTTGCTTCTAAGTAGCTTTGTCAGGGGCGGTATGATGGCGACGAAATTCCGAATGAAACGTCCGAAGTAAGAGCACAAACCGATGAAAATGCGTAAATCTTTGATGGAACTTGGCGTTCTGAATTTAATGACGGCCCCAAGTTCGGCTGAATCGCGGAGAATTCCCTCCTTGGATACGCCGTAACCTAGACTTGTCAGCTGAAGAGCAGCAAATCGGCACTTGAGGTTCATTGGTAGCCCAGCGTTTGTTAAATGTTTTTAAACAGACTGGATTCATTCTAGGTGTGTGATGAAGTCAGGAACAAGCACAACAACGTCGTCGAGATAGCACAAGTTTGTGCCATATAAAGCCTCGTGGAATCGTGTAGATCATGGCTAAAATGTTGCCGGCGTATTACAAAATCCAAAAGGGATTAAGTTATATTCGCAAAAGCCGTCACTTGTGACAAAAGCTGTCTTCGGCCGATCGGCGTCTTGCATTGGTACTTGCCAATACGTTGAGTGCAAATCTAAAATTGAAAAAAATTGTGCTCCTTGTTGATTGTCCACAGTGTCGCCTATGCGCGGGAGAGGGTAGAAATTCTTGCTAGTGATCATGTTGAGGAGGTGGTAGTTGGTACGGAACCGCATGGAACTATCTTTCTTCGTGTCTACGACGACAACGCATGCCTCTGTACTGTTGCAAGGTGGTATCACCTCAAAGCGCAGCATGTCAACTTGTTCGTTGATCATACGACGTTCTGCAGGAGATACACGATACGGACATTCCCGCAATGGCCGTTGCGAGCCAGTATCGATGCGATGTGCAACAGCCGGCGTCCGTCCGAGGGAAGATTGCCCTACATTGAAACAAAAGCGAAATTCTTTTAAAAGGAACAAAAGCTGAGACCGTTGGGCCGTTGCAACGTCTTCGGCCATGGAAGAAGCGAACACATCAATGGACGAGGGGACACATATAAAAGTACTGAGCGCACTGGAGCTAGCACAGTAGTAATCTTTGGCCGCGTCCATAACTTGAATGCCTTGGATCGCATCTACATCGCCGAGACTTTTCTCTGGGAGCAGCAGCACAGGATATGCAAACGTGTTGCAAGCGATGATTGTGATGTACCCTTGCGTGATGTGCACTGTCGGAAAAGATATCGGCAGGCCTTTCCTAGTTAGAAAGCGGTCAGATGAAGGTTGTACTTCAACAGCGCTTGAGATTCCGCTGCAGGTCATGGGCGCCAGCGTTGACACGTTCGAGAATTGTGTGTGTCGGATTGCACAAGTAGTGTCACCGAAAGCGCGGAATTGTCACTGAGGGGCAAAACAAAAGCATAGAGAGTTCAAGTTCGGCTGATGCGCAACGAATAACCGCATTTTAGCATGATAGTACATCCTAGCGGAGGATAACGTCATGAAAACACAAGGATTATGAGTTCTATGGCGCATAGGTCGTCGTCGGTGGCCACACGACGAGTGCAAATCTGCTAAGGGGCGAACGCGCTTAGAGCCCAAACATGGTCAATCCACCCGTCCATTCCGCCCTCGTTCACCCGCGTGTTGATGGCTCTCTAGTGGCGAGAGACGAGCGGTTGCAACTTTCCCGTCCTCACACATACTCGTCTCTCATTGGCTGGTCTGAGGCCGACGGTGTCAGGCGTCATCACAGCAAACATGGCGCTTGCTCGAAGCGAGGCGAAGCGGGAACGCGAGTCCTAAGCTGAGCTATATAAGCTAGGAACAGTCTATTTTTTCTTGTGATTTTTACTTGAGTTATCTGGCACCTACAGAGATAGACATTGAAGGCAGCAAGCCGGTGTACCCTTCCACGCCTCATCAGTGCGTGCGATCGCTGATAGAAACAAACGGAGTGCAGGAAGGGTGTGTTGGGTTCACGAGAGCATCGAAATAAATATTTTAAGCCGTCGACATTGTGAGATTTTGTACCACGCTTCGCGTGTGCGTCGCGAACGAGATGTTCATCACATACACGTGCATTCTGAGCAGGACACATGTTCAGGGCTTGGCGAAATAAATAGTGCGCGATCGGTGCACCTAGCGTACGCGATTGGTATCTGTTCTGTGTATTCGGTTTCTTGCGGCGAAGTGGTGAACTCCAGTCCTCGCAACTTTCAGAAGTAATGATACGATCAGTAGCGATAACTTTTTATTGCCTCGTTATCACTGCCATTGTGTGTGCGCCGTTTTGCCCGCTGCGATGCGCCGTGGCGACCGCGACGTTGGAGCTGTGTTCTTGCTGCTATGAAGTGTGCTCGCCAGCTACAAATCTTGACATATATGTTCGATGTGTCGTAGTAATACTGGGTGTAGAAGTGCCCATTCTGCGTGATGTAAGTGTGCTCAGAAGTGCACTGTGCAGAATTGTTGCCTATCACGTTTTCGTATGTCGTACCCTTGTAGATAAGTCCTATCACACCAGCATATTATGCCCCTTGCATTTATCGTTTGTTTCAGAATTTGTTACTACACTTTCGAAGGTTGTTCTCTTGTGGTGGAGTGCAGGGAACATCATAATAGTAACATGCGTCAAGACGTGCAGCGCTGTCCTGAAATGCGGACACGCCTGACAGCACTGTCCTGAATGAAAATTTCTGGCCGTCTTGTTTTTTATGATATGCACAGTGCTGCGAATAGAAAGAATTTCTGGATTTAACGAAGTACACTGCTTTATATTTTGCGATGCAAGAGGGTTACGTAGCCAAAAATTCTACTGCTTGTTTTTGACTGGTGACTAAGTACAGAATGTTTGTGAAGACAGCAGTGGCATGGTAGATGAATGTGTTATAGGTAAGAACTGGACAGCTGCTGCTTATTAAGTAAAAAAAGTTACGTTTGCTGACAAAAAGCAATATGAATGTAAAAATGAACACGTAAGACGATTAGTAAGTGTCACAGGTATGGTACTATATAATATTCTGCTAGCAACCAGCAGAACTTTGTGAAAGAGATTTTGTCTAGTGTTCTTCGTCACTGGCTAGCTATTGTCACGTTACTAATACAGGCAGAATTGGGTGAGCGAAAGTTTGCTGTTAACTTGTATAACCACCTTTTTGATTATCTCGTTCGGGTCACCAGTTTTGGCAGGAGCATTAAGTGTAAAGTGGTCAATGGCACAAGTGCCCTCATTATGGGTCTGCGAAGTGCTTTATTATCTTTCCACGTGTTCACTTCGCCAACCATCACCACCAAATATTGTGCACAACACTAACTTAGGCCTGCAAAGTATGTCCATTAAATGTTTTTCCAGTACACTTTATCTATCTGTGCAAGCTTACTGTTGCTATCATTCGTGAATGTAGGATGTTGGATGCTGTAAGTGCTATGTCACTGATCTTTATGTTGCACAGGCCACAGTTGCACTCGTTAACTGAACCGTTTTCAGTTGCGCTGCCAGACTATGGAAAGGGGTGCCTCGTCTCATGTCATTCTTTAGCATGTTCATGGCCACAGTGCATTGCCCCTGACAAGTCAGCTGCTATCACAATATAAAACGTGCCTATTGGCTGGCATGAGTTTACTCTGAACACACATTTTCACGGTTATGTCAGCATTAGTGTTGTGATCGAAGCCAGCCAATGAGGACGAACTGCTGACAAAATTTTCAAGTGATTCTGACGGCAGAGTGTCTGCTCCCTATATTATGCTAGCCATACGGCTTTTCTTTTGTGACACAAATTTACTACCCAGCCAGATTAGATATTGTCAAACCAGCAATTTTAGGCCCATATACATAGGCACTTCTTTATTTTATCATATTCTGGACATGACACCCATGTCTAGCTTGTATTAGCAACATCAGCTTAACTTATGCACGGAGTTGAGTTGCTGCATGTTATAAAAAAGCACTGCATAGCTAATAGGAATGAGACTGGTAGTAAGAAAAATATTTCACTTTATGTCTTGTAGTATAGGTTGTGCGGTTCATTTGATGCACGCAGTAAAACGTAAACACAAATGCCAGGTGGTCAAAATTTCTTTAGTCCTCCAACGCGGCATGCCTCCTAATGAGAAAGTGAATTTGGCACGTAAAACCCCATAAATAAATAAAACACAAATGTATGTGTAGCTTGCATTTACGTGCATGTGTGTGTGAACAAAACAGCACTTCTAATGTAATGTAATGTGTTGCATCAACTTTACCCCATTAAAGATGTTCTATGTGGTATTCGGCCGATAATATTTAAATGTTATCTCATGTTGCAAATAAAGCACTTCATACCTGTTTGTAAACCAATTTATGGACTGTATCCACTGCATGCCAGAATGCATATTTTACATCAGTGCAGCAGTTTTTTAATAAGCTTTTGCCATCGCTTATTATTAAGAGGGATCTTTTTGATGGTGCCATCCAAACAACTGATATAAAAGTTCGTGTTTAGTATACCAGCAGTCAAATACTTAATGCAGCTGCGATTATTTGTGTACAAGTGAAATGAATTCCAGTGCTCGTCGAAGTGTCACGTGTTGTTCTTCAGTCATACATGGTGGCTGTATTTGGCGTCCTGAGTTCTAGGCTCAGTTTCGCATCGGCCTGAATACTTTGTTTAGCGCAAAACGACAGACACAAGAAAGACGACAGGGCAAGGCGCTACTCTCAACTGACATCATTTAATTTCGTCACTCCTTCATACACCGCTCAAACCAGAGGAACAGGAACTACGTGAATTGTGACTGAGAGGTCACAACCCGAGCATTTGTGTGGTATCTTTCCTGTCCATCAATGTAACCTTGCACTATAAATGTAAAATGCCCCCACCTTCAAAGCTGAGTATCCACCCTTACATTTCGAGCACAGTTTTGAATGGTCAGCAGTTATGCTTATAAGCACATTCTGACAGCAAATCTACACCACCTTAATTTAAGCACGATGTAAAGAGATATTTGTCCATAGCGAAGCTGTTCTAGAGCACTTGCAGGAATACAGCATTGTCCAGTGGCACCGAATAGTCCAGGCATAACATTAATCAACTAGTAAACAAAGCGACTCATAATACTAAGGTGACCCATACGTAGGATCATTATATTATATAACCTTGACGCAAAGTTGCTTTCAGTGTACTGAAAACCTACAACTTTGATTTGCCAAGTTATATGACTGCACATACACAGCGCTGAAACAAGGTATGTACAATGGTGAGCAATGCGTCAAGGAATGAAAGATTACTTGTGATGTGTGGATTTGAATAGTAGATGCTAATACATACCCAATTCACCAGTATGCGTGCTTTCTTCTGGAACAATCTTACATTTGGCACAGAGGCTGAGCCACTGTGGCCTCATGACTGCCAATTTCTGTGATCTCACAGTGCTAATGGGGGTATCATTCATTTGGCTACCCGAATAGTTAATATATAATGGAGCACAACAATCATTCAGTTTTACGCATAACACCTTGCGCAGTATTCACAAAACTGAACCTACGGAACTATTCGCTGGCTTTTTATGCAAATAAAAAAATGGCAATAAGTGTTTGCTTACTTTTTTGTGTGACCCTGTCTTCCGCCATATGAGCCTTCATTTTATTGTCATGCGCATGTTAAAACGGCTCCTAATTAAGATAGAGAAACGCACAACTTCTAACTACATCAACCTTTTAACACCACAAGAGGTCACTGAACTCACTGCTAAGCTGCACTTGGTAATCTCCGCTTGCTTTCAAGTAAATACAGGCAGTGGCCAGCTATTTATGTTACGCATTTTTCGTTTTCCTAAAATATGGCTGTGCATGATCTAGCAAGGTTGTTACTGCATGAATACATAAACAACATGCAGCCCACGCCCAACTAATTCAAGTATCCTGAGTAGAGGTTTCAATAGTTCATGCATTATGTGCATCCTGAGTGAGCTTATTTTTTATGTGTAGAGCAATCGAAATAGAACATGCGTGTATGATGCTGACATAATCATACAGTCTCAAGTCGAAGATCCTTGTTTGCTGCCATGGGTGAGAGACGGAGCGTGCTTGCGAGGGTACTGCTTAATTTTGCGCACTTTGGTAATGTTTTGTACATTGTTGAAATGTTAAATTAGGTATGTTAAATAGTAAGGTGGCAACACATTGGCCATCCAGGTTAGCAAGAGAGAATGCAATTGTTCGATTTCACTCAAAATAGGTTCTTTTATCAGCAATATAAATTATTCGCTTCCAAATGAGTACTCCCCTTGGAAACATCTCATGAGTATATATCTGCATAAGATAATCGCTATACATACATATTGCTTTTATGCCGATCATAATGAATTGTACACTCACGGCTTAAGCTTCCATTCCTTGCTGCATGAAGTTAACCACTTATGCACACCATTTTCGCACACAACATTCATCATTGAGCACACCATGTAAAGTTATATTTTGTTTGGAAAGCTTACAAGCAGCAAGTATTCTAATATGCATATGTGATGCCTCATCTTTGGTGGCTTTATATATGTAAAAAAAAGGAAAAGGCATCTCATGCATACAAGTGCAGAGTAAAAAAAAAGACATGAGTGCGCAAATGCAAGCATATTAGCAAGCTGTATTCGGAGCTTCACACGCGCGCTCAGTGGCAAAGAGTCTTGGCGACCTACGCAGCCGTATTTCGCGACCGATGTGATTGTGTTCCGTATTCTTGCAAGCTGTCCCTAGCACTGCAGAAATTGCGCCATTGCGCCGCACACAGCGATTTCTCACGAATCGCTTCCGGCGATGCTATCACATTCGCGTGTCGTAGAACGCAGCACGTTGGATAATTCGAGAGGTCTTGCTCAATCAGCCAAGGCAGCGCGCGCTAGAAGTAACCATCCGAGAATACTTTGCATGTTGCGAGATGATGCGATTGCAATACATCTGTAAAAGGTGCCCCAGATAAGATGACTGTGCAGTGTTTTGCAGAGGGATGACGCGGTGCCAATGCAACATGTGGGGCTGCAGAACAGAATGTGGCAGCCTAGAGTGGCATTTTTACCGTGACCCGGAAACATGAAATCACATCTGCAACAATGTGCCAGTGTCGTCTGCTGCAGCGCCTCGTCTACGTAAAGGAAACGATCTATTTTGTCAAAAGTAGCTGCCAAGCTTGAACACTTTGCTCCGCCGAACGGTTGCCAGCTGTCAACAGGTCGCATCGCCCAATAGGATTGCGCGTGCGGATTGGACGTGAATCGACTTTTGCTACACCATCCGACTTTTGGGCGTCAGCATTCGGGCGAACGAGGGCGTAACAGGCGAGTTGATTGACCATGTTTGGGTCCTTAGCACTGGTTGTGCGGAGGGACAGTCAAGAAAGGCGGGTCGTGACTTTCTGAAAGGGCAAAGCTTAGCGTTCTTAACAAATGCGGCGGCGCCTGTGTGCATGAGCACAGATGCATCAATATCGTTAACAAACACTTTGATTACGTTGGAGGGAAAGGTTTGAGGACTTTCACATTTCGACGGTGTCGCTGTCCATGCATCTCGCACTGCGACGATTACTTTGCCTCGTCACAAGTTACGGGGCGCGGTAGCATGGGTGACTGTAAGCGACGGTGTGGAGAAGGTGAACGGCGGATAGTTGTCGTCGGGCGCAATGTCGGCGACATATCCGATGGGGTGTCGTAATATGGACAGTTGAACTGGCTGAACACGGGTGGTGGAGCGCCAGGTGGCTGCACACAACTACAATAACTTGCGATGGTATCGGCGTAGCCGCACGCAAAGACCCAATGACGGGAGTGCGCCACCGGCTTGCCGGGCCGCCTATGCGGACATCTCCCCTGGGCGCCTATTGGCTCTCGCTACAGACCACTTCCGCTATCATGGCGGCACCCAGGGCCACGGCCTCCGACATTGCCTCCGAGATTTAAGTTAGTTTACGCTCCGACACTGAGCTACCGCCGCGGGGATCACGATGCAGCAGTAGGCACTGACACCCATTTGGTGATAAGGGCACGCATCACTTGCATTGTGGTGTATCCGAGGCACGCGAAGCAACTTGAAATGCTTCAAGAAGAAACGCCTGTGCAAGGTTGCGCAAGGGTTTCGTTTTCTTTATTTATTTCCTTAAAGACCCCACACGGGGTCATTACATAAGGGGTGAGATTACAACAATAGTTAAAACAATATTAATGAGGGTGAGAGAATCGCTGACACTTCAGTAAATGCAGCTGAACTGGTGATGGCAGTGATGTCGTAAGGTAGCCCGTTCCAGTCTACTACTATACGAGCGAAAAAGGAGGACGAAAAAGTGACAGTGCGTGTTTTGGGGCGAGCGACACTTCATGATTGACCAGTACGATGTGATGTTCGTGCCGGCGGTGAAATGTATGGTGCGATGGCGAGCGGCTGGGAAAAAAAATTGTGAAATATTGATAAGCGGGCGATGCGACGGCGATACGAAATATTACAAAAGAAGGCGTCAAATAAAACAACAGATGAAGGAAGGAGACGCGAGACAGCCACGCAGGGTCACTAACGACTGACTGTTATTTCTTGACAATGGAATGTATAGCTGCTGTCAAGGATCAAAACAACAAGAAGAAACAGGGCCGTTGTTTGCATCGCACAAGGAAGCCACGATACAGAATAACTTCTAAGCGCCAATCCCAAGATGTGCCAGTTCCTTTGTCGAAAGAGAAACTGCGGCTTCACTGATACAATCAGCACCACGCTACCAATATCTCCCTTGTCGGTTGATCATCAGGTCTGTTTAAAACACAGGTTCTATCAAAATCTGGAATGCACTTGTGAGCCTTACAATGCGCACTTCTATGACTGGAGAGCTGGTTTCCATCTTATATCAATGCTCATGCAATCTGTCATTCAGAAATCTGCCCGTTTGGCCTACATATAATGAACCACACGACAAGAGAACTGAGTAAACTGCTTTCTTTACACATCCGACATGTTTCTGCCCATGTTTTTTTGCTCACACCAGTTAATTTCCCGATGTCCTGCGTTCACCTTGGCACACATCAAACCAAGACTTTTCGGAGCGGAAAATGAAACCCGAACACCGGCTCGTTTGCCTACTTCTTTTAGATGGTGAGATATGCCGTGAACATATGGAATGATAGCACACCTGGTTTCAGAAGGGCGTGCTCGACCCTGGTTTACAACGTTAGGTTGCTTGAGCTGTCTGAGCATTTTTCTCCAGCAGATACAATCACATGGTGAGGATAACTTGCCCCTTTGAGGCGGCTGACCTGACAACGAAAACTGCTTAGCAGCCGATGCACACATGACTTGTTGAGTGCATTGGTTAGACATGATTGAATGAAGCCTCTCTATATCATTTTTGAGTGGATGGGCTTGCTAGCCCTTGACTTGAACTGCCAGCACACAAGACACGATGAGAAAGTGAACACTAGACCTAAAAATCTGAAACAGTTATCATCCGGAAGCTCGTGAGTCAGGATTAGACGATGCAAGGCTGTTTTAAACTGAAAAAAAATGATGAAATACTGAAAATAAAACTCAAAATAAACAGGTGTGCGCAAAAAACATTGGCAGAAACATGTCGGATGTCTAAGGAAACTAGTTTTGTTCGGTTCCCTTGTCGTGTGGTTCATCATATGTAGGCCACCTGGGCAGATGTCTGAATGACAGATTGCATAAGCATCGATATGAGATCGAAACCAGCTCTCCGGTCATATAAGTGCTCATTGTAATGCTGAGAAGTGCATTCCAGATTTTGATAGAACCTGTGTTTTAAACAGACCTGATGATCAACTGACAAGGGAGATATTGGTAGCGCTTGAGATCAAGAAGCGTGGTGATTATTGTATCAGTGAAGCCTCAGTTTCTCTTTCGACAAAGAAACTGCCTTATCATGGGATTGGCACTCCGAAGTTATTCTTTATCGTGGCTTCCTTGTGCGATGTAGATGACGGCGCTGTTTCATATTTTGTTTTGATCCTTGACAGCAGCTATATATTCCTTTGTCAAAAAATCAAACACTCAGTCATTAGTGCGCGTACGTCTTGTGTCTCTTTTCTTCGTCTGTTGTTTTGTTTGGTGCCTTCTTTTGTAATGATGCATAACCAACTCGACCACCAGCACGTGCTCAGTGATATGAAAGAGTTGGTAAACAGGAATCTGCTTTTAAGGATGATGCGCTGATGCAAAAGTATGCTGCGTGAATGAACCAAGCTGCGCGATTCTGTACGGCTTCAAGGGCGTTAATAAATTTCACACGAGCACTAGATGTCAGAAGTGTATTCAAGTTTACGTCTGATGAACGATTTATATGCTAATGGTTTTACGTGGGGAGGGGCTTTTTGTGAGTAGTGTTAAAAAAAACCGAGCTTTCTGTTAGCAAATGTTATACCGTTATTCACATGTGAACACCTGTCAAGGTCGTGAGAAAGAGGAATTCCTAAGTATTGGAAAGATTTACCTTGTTCAATACGGTTTTTTTCTATTACATTAGAGAATACGAGGGGATTTCTACGGTGGGTTACTGACATTGCTTTGCAGTTAGAAGGACTTAGTAGCATTAGCCAGTCATCACACCAATTTTGAATATTGTTCAGGTCGTTCTGAAGCAATACTTGGTCACTGATGTTAGTTATGGTGCGGTGATGTTAGTTATGGTACACAATCATCAGAAAATACGCGGATGTGACTTGAGACATTAGGCGGTAGATCATTAACATATATGCGCAACAGGAGGGGCCCTACCACAGAGCCCTGTTGAACGCCTGATGTTACAGGAAGCGGGTTAGAAGTACTATTATTTATTGGCGCAAACTGACAGCGATTAGTAGCAAATCCTTTTATCTATCTTATTATGTTAGGGTGGATATTCAGCTGTGAAAGTCTTAGAAGCAGGCGTTGATGAGCTACTTTGACAAAGGTTTTTGCGAAATTGGGGACAATTGCGTCGGTCCGTGTATTAGTATCGAGGTTTGAATGCACATCATGAAGAAAGACGGCCAACTGGGTTTCACAAAAAATGTCTTGCGCAAACCGTGCTGTTATGAAAGAAAAAAATTGTTTGAGTTAATAAAGTACATTAATTCTGATAAAATGACATGTTCCATTATTTTGCAAGGGAGGCTTGTTATGGAAATCAGGCAGTAGTTTAGAGGCGAGTTCCTATTACCTGATTTGTACACCGGAACAACCTTGCCCATTTTCAATTCGCTGGGTAGGGGACCTGTTGGTAATGACTGGGAAAACAGCAAGGTTAAAAATGAAACAGAAATGATCTTAGTGTTTTTAGGAGTTTTGAAGTAACTTTGTCTGGGCCAGACAAAGTTACAACATGGGAGGAGCAGAAATGCATTGAATGCGCGTATTGGATTACATGGTGAAAACTGAAGAAAAAGTTCTGTTACAAACGTTAGCGCAGTCAGCGTTTGATAAAGGATCACCCATTGGGTTTGGGATGCTGATGGTACTGGGTATGTGGGGATTAATGATGGGCCAAAAGTTTTTCGGCTTATCAGTTATCATGTGGTGAAAGTCGGTATCATAAAACGAGTGTTCATGTCTGTGGATAGTGTCCAGGTAGACACGTCCAAATTCGTAGTATCTTTCCCAGACATCGGGGTTTGATTTCATTCTTTTAAACCGAAAAAGACGTTTCTTTGTGTTTCCGAAAGTTTTAAGCGCTTTGTTAAACCATGGCTGATGTCGGTAAGTGCGAACGGTTATAGTTGCAACGTACGTCTCTGCTAGGGCGTTAAGTTTACTCTGAAGAGAGACCAGTTGTTTTCCACAAAGCGCGAATGCAAACTTGATTCAAATATTTCATAAAAGTTGTGTACTTCTTGACTTATTGCAGCCTAATTGCCTTTGTCATAGCGGCGGATGATCCTTTCGTAAGAACGGCGTAAGCTGGGTATTAAGTGTAGGTGGCAGGGATTACTTTATGATCACTGATTTCGTGGAGGTAGTTAATGGTTGACAGATCTTCGGGATGACTGGTTAGTATAAGATCTAAAATGTTCTCATTAGCTTATCTTACGCATGTTGGTTTAGTTACTAATTGCATTAAGTTAAAGTTAAAGCAAACGTCAAGAAAATCCTTATCACCCGCTCGGTTTGAACGTAGTTGCACAGGAAACCAGTCAAATTTTGCATAGTTGAAAACACCGAAGAACAAGATACATGCATTCGAGTACTTAGTCACTAAGTGCATCAGGATAGCGTTACGCTTGAGAGTAAAGTGAGCAGCACTGTCAGGGAGGCGACAACATATGCAGGCCTGTGAGCCTTTGACAACACCACGCTTCGCTGCCGAAATCCACGTCGCTCCTTTTACAACGACGCTGAAAACGCATTCTTGCGGAACTTGGACACGCGCCATATCGACAAGGAAGAAGACGCCGGCGGCATGATCGTGCAGCCATGTGCTGAGGCCACAGCAGTAAGGACGACACGGTAAGTTTTGGTTCTAGAACTGGTAAAGCGCAACGTACAAAGCAAGAAACAAGCCGGTCTGGCGTTTTGCAGTCCAGAGTGCATTGTTCCGAGAACAGTAGTACGATCAGATAATACTTAATGCCGCAACGTTAGGCGGATCACGCACTTGTCCAAAATATTTCGACGCCACCCAGTGTGACTAAATGCATGCCACGCGGAATGAGAAGCGCGCATATATTTGCAAATGTGCGTCCATCAGCCCTTAATGAATGCTTTAAACTATAAGCACTTTCCAGCTGCCGCGCGCGGGGCTTAACTCTGACCCCTGATTCTTCGTGGCATATGATTTTCTTATACACGCTATGCGTGAAGGAAAAGCGCGCGGCCAAAACGTAATGGTCTCGTCTCTTATTGGAATGAAACGTAGACCAAGCTGGAAACTAATAAAACACCGAGCTTGCTTCGATTCTTAGGAAAAGTTAAAAGAAAATGGTAACTTCTAATGGCTTCATCACACAGGAACAGTATAATGCGGCAAAGCATTCAGTGTATTGCAGCGAAAATAGTGAGAATTTGCGCGCATACGCAGTGTTAGCAACGTGTTATTATAATAACGTTAAACCTCACTCGGTCACGTTTCTAGCCTTTATTGTTATCGGAGGTGCTCACTTGAGGCCCCCACGCTGAAGCTAGGGTGTGGTGCAGTGAAGCAAAGGGAGAATTTGTTATAAAAACTGGGAACCCCACTGGGCATGGCTGTAGTCTATTATTATCTCAGAGGCCCACTTGAGGCCTCAGACTGCCGCTATTTTTCTTTTCGCTTGGTATACAATTTCAGCGCTGTGCACATGAGTATTTGTGGAGAAGTTTTCTGAAGCACATTCACCATCATGAAATGCGTTTCTTCTTGTATGTCTCTGTATACGTCCTTTTATGCTGTAAATCATCAAACAGGCTTGATGGCAAAATAACAACGTGCAAGTCTACTGTTGCTCGTGAGGACGACGCTCTGCAACGTTACAGGTTTCGATAAAAGCATTTGCAATTACCCCACTACTGCACGCACAAATAATGAACTCAAGATTATTTAAGCATGTCTCGAGAATTAAGAGCTAATTAAAAAGTGCTTCCCAGTCAGCACACTGTTTCTCCTAGGCTAGTTGAATGATCTCCAAGTTATAATAGCAAGTGCAGAACCATTAAACGGTCATCAAGCGGATAACCTCCCCACTTGCTTTGTTTTGTCAGGTGGTTTCTCTGAGGTCTTTCGTTAGCGTACCAGATGTCGTTCAAGTGTTTCTGCTTGAGCTCGCAACCAAAAGCATTACAGAATCTACTGCACTTTTTTCAGATTATATGCCTGGTTCGAATAAGCATTGGTTTCAAAAAAATGTATCTAAACAATGCCAAAAAAAAAACCTAGACATGTTCGTATATACACAAGATGAGGGATGATTTCTGAATGTAAGCTTTTGTTTCCGCTTACATTTTATAGACGAAAGTTTGCGTCATTTGTGATGCGGTAGGTATTGTTCTTGTTTTTCTTAGGCGAAAGGGAGGGCTTTCGGGCATTTCAAGATGGTGAATGTGCTTTAAGAATCTTCTCCCCTATACCTCTAGCTATTGCGCTGAAATTGTAGAGGAATTGTATAGGAAGACGGAGGCCTAAGGTGCGCATCTGAGATAATAATATAGACTACAACCGTGGCCAAGTGGCGTTTCCTGTTTTTATAAGATGTTGCATACACTTAGTACGCGCGCAAATTCTCTCCTTCCTTCACTGCGACTCACTTTGCGATTCAGCTTGGAAGCATCAGACGAGCACCTGGGATAATAAAGGCTAGAAGCGTGGCCAAGGGAAGTTTACAGTTTTTATAATAACGCGTCTCTTACACTGCGTAGGCGCGTAAATTCTCACTTGCATCACTGCATTACATTGAATGCTTCGCTGCATTGCAGTAAAGCTATGCGCTGAAGCCATCAGAACTGGTAAGTTTCTTTTCGTAACTGAAAGATGGTAACAAACTCGGTGTTTTAGTAAAGTTCCATGCTTGCTCTGCACTTTATTCCAATAAGAGACGAGACGATTATGTTTTGGCCACGCGCTTTTCCTTCACGCCTAGCGGGTATAAGAAAATCTTGTGCCACGAAAAATCGGGCGTCAGAGCTAAGCCTGGCGCGTGGCAGCGGGGAAGGGCTTATGCTTTGAAGCATGCTTTGAAGGCTTATGCACGCACTTGTGCAAATATATGCGCGCTTCTCATTCTGCGTGGCATGCACTTAGTCACTCCACGGGCGGTCGAAATATTTTGGATGAGTGCGCGCTCCGCATAACGTATGCGACGCTAAGTCTTACCTGATCGTACTAGCGTTCTCGGAAATGTGCACTTTAAAGTGCCACAAAAACTTGCCATGTCGTTCTTATTGCTGTGGCCTGAACACATGGGGATGATGCCGGTGATGAAGCTGCATTTAATGGCACAAACCTCTTACGGGGGATAGGCGACGAATCCGGTAGTAAAATGAATGAAAAATAAAATAAATTCGTTAATAAATACCTAACGCAAACGATGAAAATAAATGAATTATCTAAAATGAAAAAAAATAATGATTGTATCCTACGCGCCAAAACCCCTCTCTGATTATTAGGCGAGCCGTATTGGAGGACTCCGGAAACTTCGACCACCTGGTGTTATTTAACCTGCACCTAAATCGAAGTGCACAAGTGTTTTCGCCTGCATCAAAATGCGGCCGCTGTGGCCGGCATTCGATCCCGTGACCTCGTGATCAGCTGCCTAACATCATGACCACTGAGCAACCATGTCAGGTAAAATGGGAAATTAACTAATAATGAATGCGATAATGTAGTGTTGAATATTGACACGTGTACTTATCTTTATCGGGAACCACGTTTCGCCGCTTAAGAACTGTAATCGCACAGCGAGGGACGCGCCTGCATGTATCCGACGTTTCTGGAAAGTTATCGACGCGTCTATCCGCGTGTCTGTTGTCGCCGAACCTTGTGTTATCAGATTTCATCGCGTGACACGAATGGTGTAGAACTTTGTGGAAGACAGGCGGGTCCCATCAGTTAATCTGGAACATTCGACGACTGATCTATAAAAGCCGACGCGCTTGACCCGCTGATCAGATTTTCGACGATCGCCGACTGTGTTCGCCGCTATCGTTGTGCTTTAAGTGTAGCCTGTTTTGTGGGCACAAGTTCGCCCAATAAAAGGTAGCTTTGTCTTTCACAGTACTGCTACTGTGTTCTCTCTTTACCGTCACTACCGCGTGACATCTGGTGGAGGTGCGGGGTAGAAGGCAGAAAAATGCCGCTTCGCTTACGACGAGCTTCTGTTGCTAGGCCACGTCATCAGTAAATCCGGAGTACGCCCCGACCCCCAGAAAACAGCTGCCATCGCAAAGTTCCCGCAGCCCGCCGACAAGAAGGCAGTGCGTAGATTCCTTGGCATGTGTGCCTACTACAGGCGCTTTGTCAAGGACTTTTCACGCATCGCCGAGCCGTTGACACGTCTAACTAAATGTGATGTTGAGTTCAAGTGGGAAACGCCGCAGGCCGACGCATTTGAAGAACTCAAACGACGCATGCAGTCGCCGCCGGTACTTGCGCACTTCGACGAGTACGCCGATACAGAAATCCATACTTACGCCAGTAGTCTAGGCCTCGGTGCCGTTCTAGTCCAAAGGAAAAACGGAGTCGAAGAGGTGATCTCTTACGCTAGCCGGTCGCTGTCAAAAGCGGAAAGCAACTATTCTACGACCGAAAAGGAATGCCTCGCCATCGTTTGGGCTACAGCTAAATTTCGCCCTTATCTTTATGGCAGGCCATTCAAAGTCGTCAGTGACCATCACGCGTTGTGTTGGCTAGCGAGTATAAAGGATCCTTCAGGACGACTGGCGCGGTGGAGCCTCAGACTACAAGAATACGACATCACTGTAACCTACAAGTCCGGACGAAAACACTCCGATGCCGATTGTCTATCACGCGCCCCCATTGACCCGCCGCCGCAAGATGACGAAGATGACGACGCCTTCCTTGGCATGATAAGCGCGGAAGACTTCGCTGAACAGCAACGGGCAGACCCGGAGCTAAAAGGCCTGGTGGAATATTTGGAAGGGCACACCGACATTGTCCCCAGGGCATTTAGGCGCGGATTATCTTCCTTCACGCTTCAAAACAATCTACTCGTGAAGAAGAACTTTTCACCAGTCCGCGCAAACTACCTTCTTGTTATCCCGTCAGGACTCCGTCCAGAAGTATTGCACGCCCTACATGACGATCCGACCGCTGGACACCTCGGTTTTTCCCGGACACTATCGAGGATACAAGAAAAGTATTATTGGCCGCGCCTGACCGCCGACGTCGCCCGTTATGTCAGAACATGCCGAGACTGTCAGCGACGCAAGACACCGCCGACAAGGCCAGCCGGATTACTACAGCCAATCGAGCCTCCTTGCCGACCATTCCAGCAGATCGGGATGGACTTGCTGGGACCCTTTCCGACGTCAACAACCGGAAATAAGTGGATCGTCGTGGCGACAGACTACCTTACCCGCTTCGCTGAAACTAAAGCACTGCCGAAAGGTAGCGCAGCCGAAGTGGCGAAATTCTTTGTCGAAAACATCCTGCTTCGACATGGCGCCCCAGAAGTCCTCATCACCGACAGAGGAACGGCCTTTACAGCGGAGCTCACCCAAGCCATTCTGAAATACAGTCAGACAAGGCCTAGGAGGACCACGGCCTACCACCCGCAGACGAATGGTCTTACGGAGCGGCTGAATAAGACCCTCGCCGACATGCTAGCGATGTACGTCGACGTCGAGCACAAGACGTGGGATGCCGTCCTGCCGTACGTAACATTCGCTTACAACACGGCGGTGCAAGAAACAACACAGATCACGCCGTTTAAGCTGGTTTACGGCAGGAACCCGACGACGACGCTCGACGCCATGCTGCCCCACGTCACTGACGAAGAGAATGTTGACGTCGCTAGCTATCTCCAGCGCGCCGAAGAAGCCCGACAGCTCGCCCGCCTACGGATCAAGAACCAACAGAGGACCGACAGCCGACACTACAACCTCCGACGACGCTTTGTTGAGTACCAGCCCGGCGACCGTGTTTGGGTTTGGACACCGATACGCCGACGAGGACTCAGTGAGAAACTACTCCGACGCTATTTCGGACCCTACAAGGTCATCCGACGTATTGGCGCTCTGGACTATGAGGTCGTGCCAGACGGCATTTCTCACTCACAGCGGCGCCGCGCACGATCTTAAGTGGTCCACGTGGTGCGCCTTAAACCATTTTACGGACGCTGATGAACTTCCTTAGTTGTTTTCTTTGCTACGAGTGCTTTTGTTTGTTACTTTCGTTTGTTTGCAGCATCGGGTCGATGCTTGTTATAAGAGGGGGGTAATGACACGTGTACTTATCTTTATCGGGAACCACGTTTCGCCGCTTAAGAACTGTAATCGCACAGCGAGGGACGCGCCTGCATGTATCCGACGTTTCTGGAAAGTTATCGACGCTTCTATCCGCGTGTCTGTTGTCGCCGAACCTTGTGTTATCAGATTTCATCGCGTGACACGAATGGTGTAGAACTTTGTGGAAGACAGGCGGGTCCCATCAGTTAATCTGGAACATTCGACGACTGATCTATAAAAGCCGACGCGCTTGACCCGCTGATCAGATTTTCGACGATCGCCGACTGTGTTCGCCGCTATCATTGTGCTTTAAGTGTAGCCTGTTTTGTGGGCACAAGTTCGCCCAATAAAAGCTAGCTTTGTCTTTCACAGTACTGCTACTGTGTTCTCTCTTTACCGTCACTACCGCGTGACAATATGAAAGTCTGCCTTGCCTTGACAGGAAAAGTAACAAGAACTTAATACTGAAACACATAAAGTAATGGATATACATAAAAATGAACAAGTTAGGTTTTGAATAATAATATTTTACCTGTGAATGTGTTTTTACTTTTAGAATTTTCTAATATGAAGAAGAAATAAATCAAATATGGAGACTAACAAATAATATGCCAGTCTTCTTGCGTCACACAAAAATTGAAATATGCCTAGGCAAATTTTCCGGTGGCTGTATACTAATACCATTGCTCCAAGGGAGAGAATAACATTAGTGCCTAAAGGCAGTCTTAAGATTTCAAAGCGGAATTTCTAGACATCGTTTTCGATGAGCAAATAATTGCCAACGTGATAATAAACATGATCGATGGATTCAGATGCATTGCAGATGTAGCATAAAAGGGGTACCGCCAGACCACATATCTGCATGTGTTGCAATACGGCTACGGTAGATTTGTAAATGATACATAGAATTGCTGGTTAGGATAGCATTGTCGGTTCTAAGAATAATTTAGATAAGTGAAACCTGTAGATTTCGCGAATCATAACCCTTTTTTGTCTTAGGTCAAAGAAAACTGTCTATATTTGGGTGCAGTGATGTGGGCTGTTGCCGGCAGCACACACATCACCGGACCTTTTAAAGAAGCTCGCTCTAAGGAATCGGCTACTTCGTGGCTCCTTGATCAAATGGGGCCACCGTTTTCTTCCTTTTGGATATGGCGCGTGTCCACGTTCTGCATGAATCCTTCTTGAGCGTAGTTGAAAATGGAGCGACACAGCTTTGGGCAGCGAGACGTGGTGCTGTCAAAGGCCGGCACGCAATCCTTACCTAACGTTGCACAACCGTTTCTTGAAGCGTTTCAAGTTTTTTCACGTGCCTCGGATGTACCACATTTCAAGTGATGCGTGCTTCTATCACCAAATGGGTGTCAGTGCCCACTGCTGCATCGCGTTCACTGTGGCGGAAGCCCCGCGTCGCAGCATATACAAACTTGAATCTCAGATGCAATGTCGGAGGGCGCAGCACTCGGCGGAGACGTTCATTTGAGGGATCGCCAGCCGTTTGTGCGCAGGCGCGAGTAAGAGTGGGCGCGAGAGAGATATCTGGGAGCGTTTGCTCCTTGAATATATGAGTCTGCCTAGGCGCTATGGAGGTGTTTTCTTAGCGCATGTTGTAGTCGTTTGTCCCCTAGACATGCCGGCATTGCGGAGTGTGGTCCACTTTGTTTAGGCTCTACCGCTGGGGGCCGGTGCGGTGAGGCAGTGGGCTCGGACGCCCCACTTGATGATCGCTGTGTCTGAAGGGGCAAGATTTTACTGGTGTTGTATAAGTAGCGGCTCCGTTTTTTTCGTCGCGACAATAGATTGGATTCTTTAGAAGCACTGCACCTAGCAAATGGAGACCTAAGGAGAGTACCTGAAGTTAAAATAAAGTAGGCGGTGCAGGATCTCCAGGGCACCCATGGGCTAGCTGGGGTATCAAAGGTGGAAGCAGTGAGGTCCGTGGGTGAATGCCGCGGAGACCCAAGCGTGCCAGGATGTGTTCGCATAAAAAATTGGCTGTCCGCGATAACCGACATCCGATCTTATACACCCCTAGAACGCGGAGGACTGGGCGAGTCCCAACTCACGGAGTAGTGCTGGTTATAGCTTTGGTGTCCCCGTTGCCGCGTTCATGTCCTGGAAGCGCTACCAATAATGCGAAATAATGACACGTTGTTACAATTAATGAAAGAGAGGATTGAATAAATATAATTACGCCCAGCCACCAACTTGTTACGCTAAGTTGAGCACTGCCACGCACCGCGACTTCTGCCGGCACGCCTAAGGACAAACGCATATAAGGTGCTCTAAGAAACTCCTCCAATGACGTAAAATCCTCACATTTCCTTTTCCGCACTGGTTCATAGTCGTGCATGCGCGCAAAGGTCCGTCGTCACCGCAAGTGGCACACCCCGCTGTGCGTACTAGCAATTCTAAGGACGCTACCGGGGCAGGTCCCATCCATGTCACAGAACGCATTGTGCGGGGCAGCTGCTGACAAGACTGCATGCGGGACTGCAGACCAGTCCTAGGCACGAACTCGGCATAACAGAGGAGCATACTTGGAGGGAATAGTTGGGTGCTCGCGACAACATCAGCGTAGCTGAGTGGTGCAGCCGCAGGGACCTGTTGTGGCGGCAAAACGATGTCCGCGTACCCTAGTGGAACAGCCGGAACAAGATGCTGGCGATGGTCTGCCGAGATGTCGGCGACTTCCTGCTCAATCGTGCGATGGAGCGGATACATAAAATGCGATGCAGGCTATTGTAGACGCGGCCGCTAAGCCAAGGACATCAAGGAGAGCTGGCGTGCAACTTCCGCCCGAACGCACGCGTTTATTTCAACAAACAACGCTGACTGGTGGGAGATGGTATCCAAACCAGCAACGAGGTCGTCGAGCGAAGACGGGCAACGTGGCAACGAGCGCTGCCTGCGTAGCTCCTCGAAGCATTGGCATATAGTGACGATGTCTGTCACAGACTGAAGATTCTTGGCAAGTAATATGTTCTATGCATTGTCCGCCATCCCCTACACGGCATTCTTGATTTAGACGAACTACGACATCGTCGCATTGACTTTGCTAACTCCGGTACATCTTCAATGTAGCCGGTAAATGATTCACCCGGCTGCGGTTCATGCTCTTGCTAACGCGATTCTGCTCGCAGTTTACGCACAGCAGGGCGACCAAACACAGCCACTAAATAGGTCTTGAATAAGTACGCATAGCAAGATCAGCCTCGGGGTTGTTGCCAGATGCACCCGCGAGAGAGAAGGGCACGTAGCACAGCTTGACGGGCTCGTCACATTTGATGTTGGCTCCTAACCTATCATATGTCGTGAGCCAGTTGTCGGCCTCGGTTTCGTCCGCGCCGCTGAAAATGCAAGGTCCCTGTGGCGAGGTACATCGCAGCACATGACCGACTGAGGAGGCCCTGACTGGGATTGAGGAGTGGGCGTTTGCTGCGATGTGTCTTCAGGCATGATTGAGCGTAGGGCACAGGACCGAAGTTCCAGGATTGGCGCTGTAGGCCGAAACGAACTCCATCATTTCTAAAGGTGTTTATTAGCCACTGGTGGTTGGGCCGACCGTCGGAGCAGGACACGGACTCTCAGCACAGGCAGCGTTGCCTACTATGGCGTACCCCTTCTTCACTACAGCTAACGTTTTCAAACCTGATAGACTCTGACAATCTGTGTTGCTGTGAACATCCCGTTAGCATGTGCGAGAGCGAAATCTAGGCTTCCTTGAGCTATATCAAGCTTTCCGGGTTGTGGAGTATAACATAAGTTCTTCATTCATATTTACACTCTCAACAGTGTGAGAGACGCTAAACAAACTGGGAGCTTAGTTTAGGTAAGAAATTCAAATAGACATGTCTGAACTGAAATGGTACTCGAACTTCGAATGGGACATTAAAATTTCTATCGGTCTTCTTCGAGTAACTGTACAACACTTATTCACTTTCCAAAGGGCACTGTGCCTACAGTATTACCACGATTGGCAAGTGATGAGCGATGACTTGTAAAAAAAATATATCCGAAGAAAAGTAATCCGCATATTCTATCAATACTGGTTTCTACGGTAAAGCCGTACCATTGCCGGGCTTGGTATGGTCAGTGATTTTTTGCCGTCGCTTTCAACTTCCTCACAGTTGTGACACCTCTTTCCTATGGGGTCCACAAGCCAGGCAATGAGGGAGTAACTTCCAGCGGATTCACGGATGATGGAAACGATGGTGTTGTTTCCCAGGCCTTCATCAAGAATAAATGTTTCTTGGACAGTTCCGGTGAAGCCCTTCGTTTTGTACATAATCTGCGAAACGAATAAATGCTAGTTTACTTACTGTACAATGTGATGCAAACAGACATATTTGTCAAATAGATGGAAGACTTGGTGGCTTAAAGCGGTACAACGGAGCGGTGGACAGTAGCACTTGCTACAGCCACCTCTGTACAAAGTGATCGGTGATGCCAGCAAGCGAGCAACAATAATAAAAAAGGACAAATACGTGAGGTAAAAACTTTCTAGAATACAAGTGTACGTGTACGAGAGGATGTAAGGGTTCATAATGAAAAAAAAAACAATTATTCGTTCGGAAAGAAATGAATTTCTATGGCTTATTTCGGTAGTTACACAATAATCTTCTGCGTTCCCCTAAAGGTGTGTACTGTAGCTGATATTTTTTTCTGCTAAGTAGTTTCTTCAGGGAATAGTGAACTACCCAATAATTTTTTTCTTGCGGGTGACGAGAACAAGGCATTCCGGGAGATGTACATGTTAAAATGTTCAGATGTTCTCGCGACGGCTCATGAATACTGCCATTGACACGGTGTAACGCAGAGGACAACATTGGGTACCCAGTCTTTAGAAACATTACAATGTATCTTCAATTATTTCTGTCGCCTTGCGAACAGCTTGTCAACGTTTATTAAAGAATTGTGAACTCTAATTAACCATACATTTTCCATTATACTGATACTGCAAACAACAACACCTTCATCTTCAGCTTCCTTCTTCGGACGATTGAACTCGAAGGCTTTTAGGCGGCGTTACTCGATGTGTGCCTCTCGATAGCAGTGTGTCTACGTTTAGCGACAGAAAGCTCATGTTTACACGATTTATTTTTCTGAACATGTATAGTTTTGATAGGTTTTCTCTGTTTATATATTTATATATTACTCTCATTTTGTCCTTTGTACGTACCCACTCCGGCAACAGTTCCTACGGGGCTGCAGTATGCTTAAAAGAAATAAAAATTACACTCTGCAACGTTCCGTGCAGGCGTTTCCATGCGTTCTACACCGAACGCAAGGCGTTCCTGCACCTATCGAGTGTGCGAAGTGTCAGTCTTATATTTATGATCTAGGGATTCATGGGCATAACCTATGTATTCATTTATGTTTATTTATTATGCTTTCAGGACCAAACGCGTTACAGATGGCAGTGTTTATGAACAATAAACAAAAAACCATGAAAAATACCATGAATTTCTCCTCATTAGCGCCACATTTTAAAAATATGCAAATGCCCAAATGCCACGTAGAAGGACATAACCAAAGTGACTGTGTTTGCTGTGGCTAGCAGCAAGTCATGCTATTCTATTACGCATAAATCATTATTTCTTATTAATCACCTCGTTCCATATTATATTCAGAGCAAAAGTATTACTGAGAGAGCAGTCGGCGATAGTAAAGAACACCCGATCCAGCGTTCCAATCCTCTATACGTGCTGCATAAAAGTTTTTTGCCAATCCCGAAATAAAGCACATGAAATACGAAAAATTTGCACGTTCCTATTCGACAATGCGGATAATCAAAAGTATACCAATATAATGTCTTGCTCACCGATTTGTATTACACCGCTAATTTGCGAGCAGGACTATCGGAAAACGTTCGCGATCATAGTTACTGTTTCATGTAAATAGTAAAGTACTGTGAAATATTTTCGCATGAGATTAACCGGCGCTGTTTACCAAACGCGATGTGTGTTTTCGGTCCAGGTAAATAATTTGAATGTTTAACACTATTCGAATGCTTTGAAAGACGCCAATTATTGGCCGCACTGAAAACATGTGAAGCCAGACATCAGTTTTTGTAGAATGACTAGAATTTCGCTTCCTCTCCTCAGTGCAATGAATATCGGTAAAATTGGTCGAATAAGTGTTTCAAAAGTGCATTTTTCGTGCATTTGAAGTGGTGAATAGAAGGTCGTCCGGAGCCATATCTTTCTGTTCATTCTTCAAACAGCGACAACGCACTTTCTGGTGGCGAAAAATAGCAGGATTTTAAATGGGTGCTTAAAGTTGAACTGCCTGTATAAATATTCTTCTATGAGCGCTTCAAAATCCATGCTTACAGGTATAGGCTCGAGGTATTTCTTGCCCAGGTTGAACGGATCTGCAAAGGCCATGTCAATGTCGAGTTGGGGATTGTATCCGTCGTTTGGAAAGCACTCGCCGTCAGCAGACTGGGAGATGATCAATCCTGTAGATTCAGCCAGGGTTGTGAGCTCGTTTGTCGCCTTACGATGAGACAGTTCCGCATCTGCTTTAAATGGTGCTACTTGCAGAGTGAATTCATGATGAACGGCCCTCGTGGTAACCTGGCGTTGAACCATTGGTTCATTGGCGTTAACATTTGCAGTTTCACTGGTTGTGATGAGCCCCTGAAAGCGATAGGTACCACCGGAAGGATCTTGATTACTGAGCTCTTACCTTTGCTGCATATTACGTGAGTGGACGTTGGTGGCGAATCCAGTCAACGGACACGTCCGCACTTATGTTTGCATATCAAATGAGAAATTATGCAGTAATATTGGGAAGAAACATTGACCTCCGAAATACCCTTCTGTTCCTTTAACCAGCAGCTGAAAATTACTCGAACATATATTTTTTACTAACCTCGCAAGTGTTCTTAACCTCAACTGCTTCTTTGTAATGTCCCAAACCCGTATTCCCTGTCTATACTCTCCTGAAAACGATTACGAACTTCCACGCACAAAATGAAAGACGTACATGAATATTAATCACTTCTCAGTTGCAATTCCTATTTTCGACCGAATATATGCGAACACATGAACTGTGTCCCCGCAGTTGGCGCTGTTACGTCGCTGTCCTGCTGTCGCGGTATCGATGGCGGCGCATGTGTCCTTCACGTGTGGCTGGTGAGGAGGTTGGGAGAAGAGTGCCGTGCGCTTGCCTACGAAAACGACAAAGCCGAAGGGCACACGCCATCCCACTGCAGTCACTGGGCAAAGGAGCGAAGTGAGCGTAGGGCTAATCCTTCCTGTGTTTGTGCGCATCGTGAGCGATGGGAGCATTGTGCGCGCAAGCGTTCGTGCGCGTAACGTTGACACGACACGGTCTCAACACTTGCAGCTTCAAGGTGTGACGCCCGAAAGCGGTTGTCGCCGTTCCTCATTACAAGAGCGCTGCGAATCGCCAAGTCTATAGAAACGAGGATAATAAATAGCAATCATTCCTGTGTTACAAGGTATCAACGCATTCATGGCGATGTATCTCGTGCAATGTGCGTCAATGGGTGTACGGACTTCGTCAGGCAGTTGGTCTTTAGCCTTCCTACTGAACGGCCGACACATGGCGCAAACATGGGCGCATGTCAAACTGATGCATGTTCCAGCTGCAAAGGAGAAGCTGCTTCCGGTATCAAAACGCGTTGCGCCCGCATGTCGACCGCGCTTACCGCTGAAACACCGTCCAAGGAGCTTGCAATTTCTTTCAATTTCTTTCAAGGTTTCGCTTTATCAGCAACATTTTTTTTTCAAGCGACAGTGCTTATTTGGCTTTTTCGCTCATCTTCTTGGTAGTCAGTCGTGTTTAGTTGTCAGACATTCACCGCCAATAGAAAGATTCCGTCAGAATCGTGACGTGTTATTACGCAAGCAAATTGCAGGACGCGTTTGTTTGCGAAGGCATACCAATGCTGCCCTTCGAGGTGTAGATATTCTCGCGAAACTTATCTCCGCTGGTGGCCATGCCGCTACAGTCAGCGCACGCATGAAGGATCAGCTTATATTGCCACATGGTGGTGATAGTGACGTACACAATAGGAAAACTGCAAATGTTGAAAGTCACTCATATTGGGCGAACCTGTGCCCTCAAAAACAGGCTACACTCAAGGAGCGGCGCCGCGGCGACATGGTCGGCGATCGTCGAAAATCTCACCAGCGGGTCAAGGGAATCCACTTAAACATCAGTAATCGAAGGTTTCAGAGTAATCGCTGGTTTCCGCATGCATTCCAGAACCTTCTCCAGCATTCGCGTCATTCCATGAAATTGGATTACACAAGGTTCGGTGACAAGAGAGAGCAGATAGAACCATCAATAACTCTCGAGAAACTTCCGATACATGCAGGCGCGTCCTGTACTATGCGGCGGTGAACCATGGTCACTGCATAAAGATAAACTAGTACGCGTGTCAAAACCCCCCCTCTTAAAATACCATCCCCATCCTAAAAACATAATGGAGTGAAACACAAAAGGACGCTTATTAAACAAAAGTGAGAAAACAACAAAGAAACAAAGACCAATGTAACAGTCCAAAAATAGAAGGTCCAGAGTTCCGCTCCGCAAAGTCCCAGAGTTCATTAACGCTAAGAGAACGGCTTAAGTCCCACAACATGGACTATTTCAGGCCATAAGTGGCGTCGATGTGATAGTCGAGTGCACCTATGCGTCGGACGATGTTGTCGGGTCAAAAATAGCCGCATAAAAGCTTCTCGCTAAGCCCTTCTCGGTTCATTGGGGTCCAAATACAAACACGGTCGCAAGGTTGGTACATAACCTAGCGTCGTTGAAGGATGAAGTGTCGGCATTCAGTCCCCTGCTACTTCTTGATCCGCAGGCGGGCGAGCTGTCGGGCTTCTTCGGCACGCTGGAGATAGGTTCGTCTCTACATCAGCGACGTCCGGCAGCATGGTGTCGAGAGTCGACGTCGGGTTCCTTCCGTAAAGCAGCTTGAATGGCGAGATCTGCGCTGTTTCTGTTTCTCGCACCGTTGTGTTGTAAGCGAACGTTACGTACGGTCGGACCGCATCTCAGGTCTTGTACTCGACATCGACGTACATTGGTAGCATGTCGGTGAGGGTCCTATCACAGGCGCTTCGTAATACCATTCGTATGCGGGTGGTAGGCAGCTGTCCTTCTGCGGCTGGCCCGGCTGTATTGCAGAATGGCTTGGGTGAGATCCGCTGTCAAGGCCATTGCTACGTCGGTGATGATGACCTCTTGGGCGCCATTTCTCAGCAGTACGTTCTCGACGAAGAATTTTGCCACTTCAGCTTCGCAACCTTTGGGCAGAGCTTTTGTTTCCGCGAAGCGGATTAGGTATTCGGTCGCCCCGACGATCCATTTATTTCCAGTTCTTGACGTCGGAAGGGGCCCACACCATCCCTATCTGCTGAAATGGCCGGTATTGGGAGGCTCGATCGGCCTTAGTAATAGCGCTGGCCTTGTCAGTAGTGCCTTGCGTCCTCGACAAGCTCAGCATGTCTTCACGTAACGAGCGGCGTCGGAGGTCAGGCGTAGCCAGTAGAACATTTCTTGTATCCTCGATAGCCCTCGGAAGAATCCAAGGTGCCCAGCTGTCAGATCGCTATGTAGGGCGTGCAATACTTCTGGACGCAGCTCTGAGGGAAGAACAAGAAGGTAGTTGGGGCTGACTGGCGAGCAGTTGTTCTTTACGAGTAGGTTGTTTTGTAGTGAGAAAGAGGACAGTCCTCGCTTAAATGCCCTAGGGATAGCATCGGTGTGTCCCTCCTAATACTCTACGAGGCTTTTTAGTTCTCTGTCTGCTCGATGCTGCTCAGCGAAATCTACCGCGATTATTATTCCAAGAAAGGCGTCGTCATGCTCGCAATCCGGTGGCGGCAGGTCAATGGAGGTGCGTGATAGGAGATCGGCATCGGAGTGTTTACCTACGGACATTTATGTGACAGGGATCTGATATTCTTGCAGTTTGAGGCTCTCCTGCGCCAGCTGTCTTGAAGGGCCCTACAAATTTGCTAGTCAACAAAAGAAGTGATGGTCGTTAACGAGTTTGAATGGCCGGCCACATAGGTAAGGGCGAAATTTTGCTGTAGTTTAAGTGGTGGGAAGGCATCGTTTTTTCGTCGCAGAATAATTGCCTCCCGTTTTTGACAGCGACCTGCTAGCGTAAGCACCCGTTCAAGTCCGTCTTTCCTCTGGACTAGGACGGCATGGAGGCTTAAGTTACTGGCGTCAGTGTGGGTTTCGGTATCGGCGTCCTCGTCGAAGTGCGCAACTACTGGAGATGTCTGCATGCGTCGTTTGAGTTCTTGAAATGCGTCGGACTGCGGCGTTTCCCACTTGAACGCAACATAACGTTTGGTTATGTGTGTTATCGGTTCAGTGATGCATGAAAAGTCCTTGACAAAGCGTTTATAGTAGGCACATATGCCAAGGAATCTACGCACTACCTTCTTGTCCATGGGCGGCTGGAACATTGCGGTGGCAGCTGTCTTGTGCGCGTCAGGGCGGACTGAAGATTCGCTGATGACGTGGCCGAAGAACAGAAGCTTATTGTAAGTGTAGCGGCAATTTTCCGGCTTCAGAGTGAGGCCTGATGATTTGATTGCCTCTAGTACTGTTGCAAGCCGCCAAAGGTGTTCCTCGAAATAGCCAGCGAAGATGACGACGTCATCCAAGCAATCGTCATCCAAGCATCGGAGCTGTTGCTTTCAATGCTTTAGCCATCCAGAACCCCGCTACCGTCACTGATATCGTCGCTACTTGCCAGCGCCTTGACGAACTCGAATCAGTACGGTTGCAGCCAGACACCACTACAAACACTACCACCGACGACCCTGCGTTAAGAGCGATGATACGCGCAATAATTCGAGAAGAGCTCCAGTATCTTGGCTTAGCCGCGGGACCTATGCCTTCTCCTGCCTCCGATACCAATCTGCGAGACGTCATCAAGGAGGAATTGGCATCCATGGCTGGTGCAGCGTACACGGACCCTCTAACCCCTAGGGCCCCATCAACGTACACACAAGTAGCCGCAGCTACTCCGGTCATCGTCCCACCGAGCCTCCAAAACCAACACCGGCTCACATCGCTTCCATGACTACCAGCGCACCTACCCAAACCAGCTATCCGCAGTGGCGTCCTCCTCGTCCCATCTGCTACTACTGCGGCTATCGTGGCCACATAGCGCGTTTTTGCCGCAAGCGCCAGCAAGACGAGCGTCGCGGATATGATGTACACCAACGGGATGACTTTTCGCCCGGAGCTACTTTCCATCGTCTAGGGAACTTCCATGACCAACGCCGTCCTTATGGTCCACCGCGCGGACGCTCTCCATCGCCTACTGTAGCATCCGAGACGGCTTACCGTCCTGCGAGACGCCGCTCGCCGTCACCCCTTCGCCGCTCTACGTCCCCACTGAGACCTGCTTCTCAATTCGCCGAGCGTCGTCCGGAAAACTGAATTATGCAGCTTTTGGAGGAAAAGCTGCATCGAACGACAGGACAGAAATTCCTCCATCGCGTCCGTACAATGTGATATTGGTTGTAGTATAAGGTGTACAAGTAGAAGCTTTAATAGACACTGGTGCTAGTGTTTCAGTCATTCACCGTGATTTGTGTTCGCGACTTCGGAAAGTTATGACCCCCTATGACGGACCTACGCTACTCGCTGCTCAAGGGGCCTCCATTCGACCTATCGCCTGGTGCACAGCTCGTATTTCCATCGATGGACTTCTACATCACGTACAATTTGCAGTGCTAAGTTCGTGTGCCCAGCAGCTCATATTGGGATGGGATTTTCTTTCTACGGCCTCCGCCTCCATCTGCTGTGGACAACGCGTTCTCCACATGACCGACACGACCTATTCACTTCATGCAGATGCCGCACCCCTTCACTTCCTTGCTGCAGAAGATACCGCGTTACCTCCTCGCCATCAAAGCATCGTTACTATCACATCTGATGTGATTGACTGCGGCGACGTGCTCGTATTGCCATCTACACGCTGTCTTGCAAGAGGGATAGCCTTTGCATCAGGGCTGGTTAGGTTTGATCATGGCTCTGTACTTCTCTACGCTACAAACCCGACATCCGAAAAGATTCTCATCCCTAAAGGCACTACATTGGCTTGCGCCACTGAATCGGAGTCTATATCTGTTGTTTCCTTTCAACCAGCTTCTTCTGAAGGTCCTTGTACCGGATGGGCCGCATCTCCTTCAGCTCTTGCAGCTGCCATCAGTTCCGACCTGACGCCTTCGCAGTCACAACAATTGCTTGCTTTGCTCCTAAAACATGAAGCTTCCTTTGACGCGCATTCAACTTCGTTGGGAAAGACTTCGATTACGACGCATCGGATATAGACAGATGGTACATCCATCGTGCGCCGTAGACCATATCGCGTATCGCTAGCCGAGAGGAAAGTCATTGACGAGAACGTCACCGACATGCTCCAACGAAACATAATACGCCCCTCTGCTAGCCCTTGGTCTTCCCCCGTTGTTTTGGTTCGGAAAAAAGACGGTTCTGTTCGATTTTGTGTAGCCTACCGAGCACTTAACAAGATCACGCGCAAGGATGTATACCCTATGCCGCGAATAGACGATGCCTTGGATTCCCTGCAGGGTGCCGAGTACTTCTCCAGCATCGATCTGCGTTCCGGCTACTGGCAGATACCTATGCATGAGGACGATAAGGAGAAAACAGCGTTTTCAACACCAGATGGGCTGTACGAGTTTAATATCATGCCATTCGGCCTCTGCAATGCGCCCGCAACGTTCGAGCGCATGATTGACACCGTTCTTCGTGGCCTAAAGTGGATGACTTGCCTGTGCTATCTGGACGATATTGTTGTTTTCTCGTCCACCTTCTCTCAGCACCTGCAACGTCTGGATGAAGTTCTCACGTGCCTTGCCAACGCTGGACTTCAGCTAAACACCAAGAAATGCCATTTTGCCAGCAAGACAATCAAAGTTCTAGGTCACATTGTGAGCAAAGATGGCATTCGTCCTGATCCTGACAAGGTTTCCGCAGCTCAGAACTTCCCTCGGCCTGAAAAGACCAAAGATTTGCGTAGTTTCTTAGGCCTCGCTTCCTATTTTCGGCGATTCATACGGGGCTTCGCCTCAATAGCGTCACCTCTGCACAAATTACTGGGTTCTAATGTTCCATTTGTGTGGTCTTCCGAATGTGAATCTGCGTTCACCCATCTGAAGCGCGCTCTCACATCTGAACCGGTACTACGCCATTTTGATGAAGCTGCTCCTACCCTCCTGCATACGGATGCTAGTGGTCACGGAATTGGTGGCATTCTCCGACAGCGAGGCGACACTTTAGGTGAGAGGGTCGTCGCATACGCAAGTCGCGTTCTGGCAAACGCCGAAAAGAATTACACCATCACGGAGCAGGAATGTCTAGCTATCATTTGGTCTGTCCAGAAGTTTCGACCTCATCTTCACGGCCGCCACTTTACGATCGTTACAGACCATCATGCATTATGCTGGCTTTCGACGCTGAAGAACTTGTCTGGACGACTTGGTCGGCGGATTCTTCGTTTGCAAGAATATGACTTTACCATTAACTACAAGTGCGGGAAAAAACACCAAGATGCAGACGCGCTTTCTCGCTGTCCGCTTCCTACGACACCATGCAATGGAGCTACAACTACCATCCGTGACAAGCTTTCGCTCGATCCCTCCTCAGATGCTTTCTTGTTGGCCACTGTCGACGAGATGCCTCCACACGACAACAAATCCTTCCAATTTCATCAACTTGCCGACTCTTACTGTCGGCGCATCATAGACCACCTTCAAGGAGCTTCGCGCCCGCCTAACGCCCATCTTCGTCGGCAGCTGACGCAATTTAAGATTGAAAACCGCGTCCTATACCGTCATGTCTATCACCCTGACGGTCAACGCTGGGTTCCTGTCCTGCCACGCTCTCTACGTGCTCATGTCCTGCAGGCTTCTCACGACGCCATGACTGCTGGTCACCTTGGTTTCCAGAAAACCTATGACCGCATCAAAGGGCGCTTCTACTGGCCTGGATTGTCCGCCAGTGTAGCGAGGTATGTCGCTTCTTGCGCTCTATGTCAGCGTCGAAAGCTCCCTACATCAGCTCCACGCGGACAAGTGCAACCGGTTCCTTGTCCGTCGCAACCATTTGAGGTCGTTGGAGTTGACCTATATGGCCCTCTTCCTGTGACTCTCACTGGTAAACGATGGATTGTGACAGCCGTTGATCACTTGACACGCTAGGCCGAAACAACTTGTGTGAGTTCTGCGTCGGCCTCTGAAGTTGCTGCATTCATACTTCAATCCTTAATACTGCGTCACGGTGCTCCTCGCGTCCTCCTGAGCGACCGTGGAAAAGCATTCCTCTCGCAACTACTAGACGATGTACTCAGAGCCTCCGGAACCACCCACAAGACTACCTCCAGTTACCATCCGCAAACCAACGGCCTCACAGAGCGCTTTCATCGCACGCTGTCTGACATGTTAGCCGTGTACATTGACCCGGATCACAGAAACTGGGACGCAATTTTACCATTCGTTACCTTTGCATATAATACCGCCGTTCAACGCACGACCGGTTACTCGCCATACTGCCTTGTCTATGGTCGTTCGCCCTCTACCTGTCTTGACGTCTCTTTCTTCGCGCCAACTGTCCATCAATGTCCTTCCTCCTGCGAAGAATATGTGTCCCGCATTCTGCGTTGTCGCCAGCTCGCCCGCATCAACACCGAAGCACGGCAACAGGACCGCAAGCAGCATTACGACGCCTCTCATCGCGTCGTGTGCTTACGCCCTGGCGAGGAAGTGCTACTCCGGACACCAGTTCGTACTCCTGGCTTGTGTGACAAGTTTCAGCTTCGCTTCATCGGCCCCTACAGAGTCTTGGAGCAGACTTCTCCAGTGAACTATCACGTGGAACCAGTTATTGTTCCAAGTGACCGCCGCTGCCGCGCCGCTGAGATTGTCCACGTTTCCCGTATGAAGCCTTTCACGAGACGTTCACCGCCCCTTTGAATTGCGGCCAGGCTGGCCGCTCTCGCGCGAGGGGACATTAGTGTGGGAATTTATAAGCTATATTCTGTCATCTGTACACGATCATCATCATATGGGGTTCATGTGGGGTTCTTCATCATCGCTTGTGGGGCTGGTTCTCGTGTGTGCTCCGTGCTGTGGGCGTGGTCGGTTCGCCTAATCTTTTGACGCGGAATAAATGCCGTGATTACTGCTGCGTCACAATATATTTAATATAGCGCCTTCGCAAAACTTGTCGGGCCCCAGCTTGTCCCCGTAAAAATGCCAACTTCCCGCCTGTGTCACCGGTCACTACTACGTGACACTATTGACACGTGCGCTTGTTTGTCTTTATCGGGTGACACGTTTCACCACCTAACAAATGTTATCGCACAGCGCAGGACGCGCCTGTATGCATCGGGAGTTTCTGGATTGTTATCAATGATTCCATTAGCTGTCTGTGACCGAACCTTGTGTAATCTTATTGCATGTGTGCGCGACGCGAATAATGTATTGTGGAAGGCACGCGGATACCAGCGATTACTTTGGAACATTCGGCGACTGATGTATAAAAGCCGACGCGCTTGACTCGCTGAATATATTTTCCATAATCGCCTACTGTATTCGCTGCTGTCACCGTCCTTAGAGTGTACCTTGTTTTTGAGGGCACAAGTTCACCCAATAAAACGCTTCCTTCATCTTTCCCAGTTTGGCTGCTTCTTTACCGTCACTTCTACGTGACAATATAGTCACCTTAGGATACCCTGAAAAGTACGCGCTTAGCTTAAGGCTTTAATGAAAACAAACATTTCAGAATTATTTCCAAACCGTTAACTAACATAAACATTTCACAGCACATGTTCATCTTATTGCGTATATCTTGTTTGCCAAAATTGCTTTTGCAAGTATAGTGCGCTTAATATAAGCACTCAAGACAGAGAGTATAAGCGGATTTATCAATATCTACGCAGCACCCTGATGTACAGAAAACAACAATTATTGCCCCAGTCCTCATGTAAAACATGTCCAGGCCCCCTTTTTACTTTAGAAGTTGTGGCTTTGTGCCTCATTTAATTCTATCTGTGCACGAACAGAACTCTGATCTAAATTTATCGAACTATTATAATGAGATTGAGAACTTCTGTGAACAGATATAACTTTCCCTTCGAAGAAAACATTGCAAGAAGGCTTTTAAGCGTTAAAAAAAATACGGGATTTTGCGTGCCAAAACCACTTTCTGATTATAAGGCACGCGGTAGTGGAGGACTCTGGTAATTTCGACCACCTGGGGTTCTTTAACGTGCACCTAAATCTAAGTACACGGGTGTTTTCGCATTTTTGCCCCCACAGAAATGCAGCCGCCGTGGCTGGGATTCGATCCCGCGACCTCGTGCTCAGCAGCCCAACACCATAGCCACTGAGCAACCACGGCGGGTGAACTTTTGAGCGTTACGAGACTATATTGTTTTCGTTGTACATTCTATTCGTAAATAACAGGATACTCACCAACCGATGATATGTGAATTCATGCACCGGGTTGCTGGCTTCGATGTAGATTCTCGGCAGCTTTTGAAGGTGGTCAGGAAGAAAGTAACTTTGCCCTTTCGTTTGCGCAGCAAGATTCTCAAGCTTCTGTTCAGCTTTGTCACCCATCGCCATTGCCACAACTTCGATCTTTGCCGCTAACAGTTGAGGCCAGACGTCGTCAATGTAGGGCTGCTCATTCTCCATGCCGTCCGTTAAAAGAACAATAATTGCGCCTTCAGGACTCTCAGGGGAAGTATTCAAAACCTGCGCATAATAAATAGATACAATGTTCTACGGATGGTATAATAACATAAGTTTTAGCATTCTTAAAAAATCTCTAGATACATGTGCGTTTGCGGTAACCAAACATATATATGTTAGGTTACGCGATTTTGGGTTTACACTTGCGCAATAGCCATAAAGTAATACGAAATTTGATCAACAACATATGCAGCACTTCCCGTGCAATGTTAATACCCTGCATTACCTTTGTCGCAAACGTTTTTCCTTTCTTCGCATAATCAATATTTGCCTATGGTTTAAGACTTGCTATTGTTTGTTTGTATATATCTCCTAGAGCGAGTGTGCGGTTGTCGCGGGAAATAACGTATTGCCGCCGAGTAATTCTAATGGTCACGGATTACCTTAAGCTTCGCCCATGGCGTGGTCGAAGTGTTACGGGAATGTTGACAGGATTGAGCGTCTTTATGACGTGCTATATTCATACACTACGCATAGAGGTTCTTTGTCTACCTATGCCTTACCTAATTGGCGCAGACAAATTTGATGTATCGAAGCCGAATTCAATATTTTGACGTAAGTAAATATCGGCGAGCGGACTACGCGAAGGAAGACAAGGATATGATGCGGAAGACAACGCGCGGGCGATACGCGCCTCGGGGCTTCTTGGTGAGCGCTGAAAACGTTTTCCTATTCTTTTTTTCGTACAAGCTTCACACGCGTTCAAGGCCGCATGTGTGCGTAAGATTTCGTAATAAAGATGTTAGGACTACTGATAATTGACACTATATCCTGCGACCTAGGTCCGCCTAAAACCTCCAGAAAGCGGATAAATCCACGCATCTCTTAGGCATGTAGGGCCCTTGCGGCTGTTCTTTTCGGCGATGGGGTAGCCTCACCGCCTGTTTGATTATCTGACTAATCTATGTCGAATGCTCGGTTGCAGTAGTCGGAAATCCGAGTCCTCTACCTTTTCTTTTCCTTTTTTTTTATATGACAGAGGTGTGCCTGAATTTGACCTCCTCCGGTTCACTCTATGTGTAGGTTTGGAGTGACGCCGGACGCCGGCAAAAGATGCAGAGAGCAAGTGGGGCTATAATAATCGATGTACAGGCAAATTACCAAGACCCTCTAAGCTTCAGCAAAGACCTTCCCTGACCAGAAGAGGAATTGGACTCACTTGTGCCGTATACGGCAAACCCCCTCCCTCATGACTCCTACAATTATCCCGTGGCTCCAAGTCCGCTGCAGCTGCGGAGCGCCTGACCAAGGCGGTGTTCAGGCCTGGAACGCAGCAGACAGTGCTAAGAATCTCTGGATCCAGACAGGCCACCAATGGAAAATGAACTTTTAACACCGAAATACCTTTAACAACTTTAACAGCCGAAATCTGTCGTTGAGGCTAGCTTAGCAGGACTCTGTGAGGAGCTATCAGATATTGTTTGGGATATGATTGGCCTTAGCGATATGAGAAGAACTGGTGAGACCTATATATTACGGACTAAAGGCCATGTCCTCTGCTATACGGGACTCCCAGATAAGAAGTAATACGGGGTAGGATTAATAATTCATAACGACATAGCCGGCAACATTGACGAATTCTACCGCATTATTTAAAGGGTAGCAGTTGTCGTAATCAAACTTAAGATGTATGCATTGAAGGTAGTGCAAGCCTATTCCCCAATGTCCTGTCACGATAATGATAAAGTAGATCAGTTTTACGAAGACGCTGAATAAGCGATAAAAAACGTCTCAGTAGTCTGTAGTAATGGGCGACTTCAATGCAAAAGTGGGAGAAATGCAGGCTGGTGAACAAGCAATTGGCGACAACGGCGTTGATTGTAGGAACACTGGAGGAGAGATGATGATAGAATTCGCAGAAAGTCTTAAGCTTCGAATAATGAAAAAAATTTTCCAAGAAGCGCAACAACAGAGAGTGAACCTGGAAAGGCCCCAATGGTGAAGCAAGAAACGAAACTGATTTTATATTTTCTGCTAATCCCAGCATAGTGCAGGATGTGGAAGTTATTGGTAAGGTAAAGGTGCAGTGATCATAGATTAGTGAGGGCTATGATTCACCTCAATTTGAAGAGAGAAAAATAAAATTGCTCCAAAAAAATATTTCAAAGTAGAGGCAGTAAAATTAAAACCAAACAACTTGATGCTGGTACTTGCAAACAAATATGTAGCATTGAAACAGAGAGATGAAGATGAGATAGGTATAATGAATGCAACTGTAACTAAGCTGGCTACATAGGCAGAAATGCAAGTGGGATGCAAGGCACCAAGGCAACCAGTAAGCAAACTCTCTAAAGTAACAAAAGAATTAATAAAGAAAGAAGAAAGAATGAAAGTGTGGAGCTCTGGAGGTAATACAGAATTCGCGGAACTGTCAAAACTGATCAAGGAAGCGAAAAGAAGTGGTATTTGAAATTATAACGTGAGAAAGACTAAAGAAGCCGTAAAAAATTTACCTAACCTGAAATCAGTGAAAAGAAAACTTGGCATAGGACAAACCAAGATGTATGCTCTGAGACATGAGCAGGGTAATATCATCAACAATCTCGAATGCATCGTAAAAGAAGCTGAAGGATTCTATATTGACCTTTAAAGTAGCCAGATGACTCAGGATAATTCCATTCGCAACAGTAATGAACTGGATACAGAAACTCCTGCTATTATCGATGAGGTCAGAAGGGCCTTGCAAGTCATGAAAATGGGAAGAGTGGCAGGAGGCGATAGGATAAACATCCATTTAGTCAGTGGTGGAGGTGACATAATGTTTCGTCGCATTCAACCACTTGACGTACCATCAGAACCATTCTCCCGTGTAGGTGGTGGTCTTTTAGGCCCTTTTCCTTCGTCTGCTTCGGGAAACAAGCGAATTTCTGTAGCAATTAACAGACTACGCCACCCAATATGCAATCACACAGGCTCTTCCGACAAGCTGTGCAACCGATATCGCCGACTTCCTCCTAGAAAACGCCATGTTTCACCACGGCGCCCATCGAGAGCTCCTGACCGAGGCCACTACTTTCTTTCTAAAGTTGTCAATGACATTCTACACTCGTGCGGGACTAAACACAAACTTGCTACTGCTTACCATGCACAAACGAACGGTCTAACCGAGCGCCTTAACCGCAACCTTACAGACGGGCTGTCCATATATATCTGCGATGACCATCGCGACTGGGACGTTGCGCTGCCGTTTGTAACTTTCGCGTATAATTCGTCTCGCCATGATACCGCAGGCGTCTCTCCATTCGTCCTCTTGTTTCGCCGCGACCCTAAGTTACCTTTCTACATCGTTCTGCCTGCTAGTCTGAATTGCACATCTGAGTACGCCCATGAAGCTATCCTCAAAGCACAAGAAGCACACCATATTGCTCGACATCGACTTGTGGAGTTGCAGGACAATCAGCGACGCTTATATGATGCCCGCCATCGTGACGTCCATTACACACCGGGCGCCCTGGTTCTCCTTTGGTCGCCGTCGCGACGCGTTGGCCTCTCGGCGAAATTACTTTCACGCTACTCCGGCCCTTACGATGTCTTGCGTCAAGTAACTGACGTCACGTACGAAATCGCCCCTCTTGAACCAACCGTGGCTCAGCATCGCTCCGACGTGGTCCACGTCGCGTCTCTAAAATTGTATCACTCGCCCGCCTGTGCTGCGTGAGTTCCGTTCTGTGCTGCGTGAGTGCCTACAGCCAAGGGCACCCAACATGCCTTCGTTTTGCGCAGGATGTGGCTGTGCGAACACAGGCGGGCAAGACGATGTGATGTTTCACATGATCCCGAAGAACAAGAACCTTGTAGCGCAGTGGGTCCGTGCGGTGAGGAGAGATAATTTGGTGCCGACGAAATCAACTATGCTGTGCTCGGACCATTTCCACGACAGTAATTATCATCGGAGCATGACAACGATGCGCGCAATCGGTATTCTAATTATATCAGCGCTACTGAAGCCCGGCGTTGTTCCGTCCATAACCTCCCTCAAGAGTAACATCTCGCCAGCTCCAAGAGCGGCCTTCGCAAAGAGGAGAAAGCATGAGGTAATGGTTTTAATGTGCACACGGGCAATGTTTTAACAGATGATCACCTGAGTATCGAACAAATGGCCTTACAGCGGCCTATGACGAAGCGAGGTGGAGTCACAGCTGGGAATATGCGCATGCGTGCAAAGTTCTTGCCGTTTTCGTCCTGTATTGCCACTCAGCTTTGTCACGGAACACTGTGCTACGGCTGTTTGTTCCGCGCTGTTTTGATATGGTGAAATACCTGCCGGAGGTACGCTTGCGCTTTCAGTGATATTTGTTATTCTTCCTACCACGCGGTGCCTGCAGGTTAAACCGTTCAGCATTCGTGTTAAATCGCACGACATGAGGCAATACGGTAATATTTTCATGCTCGCGTTAGGGTAGTTGAACTCGGCGTGTAGAAACTTCGTTCCGTAGATTTCGCACTCACAGCTTGCTACCAGTAGGGAAATTCCGCAACAACGAGCGTCGGCACAGTCGCGCCCGTGGTAAGGCGAACAGGCTTAAATAATGAAGTAACGTTGTGAGGTATTGAACTTGTCAACGTTCGACGTGCTCTAGCCCAATACAGGCATCGGCGCTGGACAAAAAATTTTTTCTTGCCATGGTACCTAGAGAACAAGCTATGTATCGCGCATGGAAAATTATTATTTGAAATAATTATACTACATTACTCGTTACTTTCCTCTTAGGCTCATTGATTTGAATTACATTAGCAATTACCACTTTCAGAAAAGAAATGCTATTGCTTCAAACAGTTGTTATTGCTTGCAAACGTTCAAAGTATGAAGGGACGCCAACTTTTCTTAAAGGTACCATACCATTGCCAACGTTTCATGCCCTCCCCCCATGTTTCTCCACGACACCTCATCACACTACCGACGTTCTGGCGCCGTACACAGCTTACTGGTGCATATTTACCGTAATTAATAAATTACATTAGCCATGAAATTATAGACACCAAATAATTCACATTGCTAAATCACTAGACAACTAATCCATCACATAAATTACTAAAGAAGTATTTCAATTACTGTAGGTAATCCCACTGTTGTCATGTTTTCTGATATGCATGATATGCTGAAATTCATGACATCCATGCCTTGCACTCTTGCAGGTTCTAGCAGAGCTCCTTGAGAGCCGAGCCCCTGATGAACCTGTTCCACTACCATCACTAATCGAAGAGTTTGAAGCATCCAGTGTAACACAGGCAGATAATCTTGAAGAGTTTGAAGTTGCTAAACACGGCACTTATGTTCGCGATCGTGTATCAACATGCAAAAAAACGCGGGACTTGAGACAAGCAGAAGCAAGGTGCCTGACATCGCGGAATCGCACCCGTGTTTGCAATCTACCGAGAAGTTAGTGCTTCAGCATTTTTCCAGCAGCAAGTTCCCAGTGACACTTTAGCACGTTTTTTTTTCTCCCGTCAATGTAACGTGCAGGTACATGAAAAAAACGTAAGTGCCAGGTGAGATTTCCATCGCACGAGAAAGTGCAAACATTGCTCTCACTGTTGGCACACTCAAGATCGTCGTTGCCGCCGTTGCCGCCATCGTATTCTGTATCAGATGTCGGTTCGAACATGTACGGCGAAGATACAAGCTGTCCAAGCCAGCGAGAATGTTCCCTAATGCTTACAACTCAGCTGTGAAGCTAGAACAGAACAGCGTGCTCGCTCATAAGCGGCGGCGCTGACCGGCGATCCCCGGGAATGACGTCACAGCAGTTCCGACCAATCACGGGCAACAGCGGCGTTTGCGCGATGCCCTGAGGCGCTTGTTCGCGTTTTCTTGCAAAAAACAGCCGCTTGCGGTTGTTTACGCCCTTTTAAAGGATATATTCGTGTTCAATGGGCTCTAAACTGTAGAATGCCGCAGAGAACTCATTTTTTCTGAAAAGTGCTTCAGCTTCCCTTTAAGGGTTACGGACTGGATTCCAAGGGAAGGGACGCGTAGCAAGAGGTGGCAGAAAGTTAGGTAGGTGCGTGAGATTGAGAAGTTTGCAGTACATGACAGGGGTGGCCGGAGAAGTATGGGAGAGGCCTTTGCCCTGCAGTGGGCGTAAACAGGCTGATGATGATGATGGTGATGACGACGATGATGATGATGGTGATGACGACGATGATGATGATGGTGATGGTGATGATGATGATTACATGCCATCTAATAATCACGACTCTCGCTGAACCTGGAAAAGTGTTGGTTCGCATTCATTGATTTTGTGATCCTCGGCCGCGTCACCAACAAATCTGCAATCCATCCTGATCCATAGAAGACATCATCCATGGCTGATTCTCCACAACCTGCCGACAAGAAGGGAGTGCGCACATTTCTTGTTGCCTATTAGAGGCGCCACGTCAAAGACTTTTCACGCATTGCCCAGTCTCTGACATTCCTAAAAAAATACGATGTAGTTTTCAAGTGGAAAACGCTGGAAAGCATTAGCACAGCTTCATCGACGCTTGGCGTCACCACCAGTGCTCGCCCACCTTGAAGACATCAACACGGACATCCAAAACGACGCCCTTAGCGCTTGGTTACTCCGTCAATACTCTTACCGGCATTTGACGCGCGTATGAGAAGCCATAAAGCAGCAAGTATCAGTGCCCTTCCAGTCTAAAAGTAAGACGGAGTTGATTTGGTCACTGCTTGCACTAGCCGGTCACTCTCGAAAGCGGAAGCCACTTTTTCAACGACAGGAAAAGAATGCCTTGCCATTATTTGGGCTACCACGAAATTGGGCCTTTAGTTTTATGATAGGCCCTTTAATTAATCGTAAGGGAGCACGATGCCTTGTGTTGCGTGAAAAATTTAGAGGACCCTCAAGATAGTTTAATTGCGCGGACAAACGGACCACAAAGACAGCATGGAACATGGACGAGTGCAGACTTGCAACTAATGTTTATGCCACAACGACCACATATAAGTAAACTCCTGACATGCACGACTGCGCGTGCATGAAAGAAAGAAAGGCAAGATGAAGGAAACGTAAAACCTTGTATAAGGAAAACGCGACCTACCTACGCTCGTCAGTAAACCTCATCTCATTGTTGTGTAAATAAACTGAGGTGTCACTGACACATTCTTGTCCCTTCTTGCTAATATGGTACGCCTCGAGTATCTCTCTGGCTCGGCTCTCTCGGCTGCGGCACAAAATCTTTACTTCCGTCGTGATCGGCTTCCACGTGCACGCCAAGCAATGGACAGGCAGGTGCCCATTCCTTTTATTTCTAATTGACAATTCATGCTCACGCCAGCGCACACGCGCAGTGGTGTATGTCGGGGGTGTACTTATATGTGGTCGTTGTGGAATAAACATTAGTTGCAAGTGTGCGCCTGTCCATGCCCCATGCTGTCATTGTGGTCTGTTTGTCCGCGCAGTTAAACAATGCTCGCTAATATCTACCAACTCGCCCAACAACAAGTTCTTCTAGACCCTCAAGACGCTTCGCACAACAGCGTCACTAACTTCTGGAATTCGACACTACTGTTGTCTGCAACTGCACACGGAAGCAACATGACGGCCACTGCTTTTCACGCGCTCCCGTTGACGCGCTGTCGCAAGACAACGATGATGACGACGCATCTCTGGGAACAATAAGTGAGAAATAATTCGGTGGGCGCCAGCAAGCAGACTCTGAGCTAAAAAGCCTCCACTACTACTTGGAACGCAACAGCAACGTTGTCCGTAGGGTCCTTACGTAAGATTTGTATTCGTTTTTGTTGCAAACTGTTGTCCCCATAAAGAATTCTCACCAGTGCGGGCAACTACATTCTTTTGCCCTCAGAATTGTGTGCGGAGATTCTGCATGGTTCTCATGATGATGCGACCGCTGGGCATCTTGGATTTTTTCGCATGCTATCGAGGATACAAACAAAGTAATACTGGCCACGTCTGACCACTGACATTGCCCACTACCGAAGGTCATGCCGAGACTGCCTATTACAGAAGACACCGCAAACCAGAGCAGCGGGATTTCTGCAGCCAATCCAGCCACGTTTCAACCATTTTAGCAGACCGGAATAGACTTCTTGAGGTCATTTCCGGCATCAACAACTGAGAATACGTGGTTCATCGTGGCTACGGACTACGTTATCCATTACGCCGAAACTAAAGCGCTCTGCAAAGGTAGAATTTTTTGTCGAGGACATCCTGTTATGACATGCCACTCCAAAAGTCCTTATCACGTACATGAAAACTGCTTTTACGGCCAAGCTCACGAAGAATACCAGAAAGAAGAATATAAATATTTGTTGCAAAAATCAATTGCATAAACTGTGCCCACATAATTGCTGTACATAACATATGCCGTACCAAGATGGCTGTCATGCATATAATGCTACGCGAATTTAGGAAAATACGCATATGGGAACATTTAGATTTCCCCCCTCTTTGAACACGATTATCTACTAATTACGTCAATAAGCAGTTTCCGCGCTGCCCTTTCCACAAATATTTTCACCGTTTATCAACGCAGATGGCTGAAATGATAATATGCAGCCAATGACGAACTAAGCTCAACATCTTCAGCTACTCCGTGAATCAAAGATGAATTTTGACGTGAAAATAATAATCATAATAATATATGGGGTTTTACGTGCCTAAACCACTTTCTGATTATGAGGCACGCCGTAGTGGGGGACTCCGGAAATTTCGACACCTGGGGTTCTTTAACGTGCACCTAAATCTAAGTACACGGGTATTTTCGCATTTCGCCCCCATCGAAATGCGGCCGCCGTGGCCGGGATTCGATCCCGCGACCTCGTGCTCAGCAGCCTAACACCATAGCCACTGAGCAACCACGGCGGGTCACGTCAAAATAAAGCACATGAGATGAATACACACAAACTTAGCACAGGCACAAACTGAATCTGGTATCCCACGAGATGAGCTACGCATGAACGGGTGACCTTGAATGTCCAACAACGCTTGCCTAACGTTTTAGAAGTAACATTTCTGAGCATAGACAGCACTCGCAAGTGTTTGGTATGTGTGTACAAAGCTTGCAGTAGGTATGTTTTCTCAATAAAACTATTACAAAACGTACTTGTCTGCTCAAATGCGTCAGCTTTGAGAGCGGTGATGACGGTTTGGAAACTAACGTCGCGCCCAATAAGCCGACACTTTCAAATTGTGTCCAACTTGTCTGTTTCCCAACGTACTTTTTTTTTTCAAAGCTTCGTCTCGAGTAATTTAGTAGCGATAATTGCTATTGCAAGCCCACTCTGTTAAATACATTCAAGAATCAACACTAACACTAACAACGATTATCGATTGAAAAGCTGCATAGATGCGGCATTGAAGGAACGCACAAAAGTTATCTGCGCGTGCTCAAACCCATCACCTATGGGCCCGGGTGGCCACTCGCGAAAGGTAAAGTTTAACATGACATTTCCTTTTTACCTAAGAGAATCAAGTGCTGACCTAAGCAACCACTGCTGCTGCTACTGATAGCGAAGCCTCCACATTAGGCAAATCTTTTCTGTGTGATGCCTGAAAGAAACTGCACCGCCTTCAAAAATTCAGAGAACTCTTGCAATTGCAGCAGCACGCGAAAGCTTACGTGGTGCTCCACCGGTCAGCAAGAGTTTATTATCAATAATCTCATTATTTCCTCTACCTGTCTTCCTACCAAACAGAGGCGTCTCTTGTACGTCGCCGTGCAAAGAAAGACAAGTCGGACGATATAGCTCGAGAAACCGATGTACTACGATTTGGATTACATACAGCGGTCAACAAAAAGGTGTGATATTTAGCATTTTCGTCCGGTGAGGTTAACTGCTAGGACTTTTGATTCTGCGTTTCGTCAGGCTGCTAGCCTAGGCCAATTCTCTCCTGATCACGCACTGACATCGTACTTACGCCGCATAACACGTGCATCGTACGCACACCTTGCGTATTCCAAGAATACGTCTGAAGAAAACTGTAGTATAAACCAGTATTGAAAATACGTCATCAGTATTAAGAAAAATTGAAAGAGAAGTGGGGACCATAGCCAAGCACAAGGCTTGGCATGACACTTCATGTTTCATATATATAAGCAGATAGCAGAAGAAGAGAACAAAAAAAAAATAACGGTATGCTTAACTTTTGTGTCAAGCTACGTTGAAGTTTATTTCCACATAGCTGGATATATTAAAACAGTCTAGTCGCTGAGGTTTACGCAGGATGTTTGCAGATAAAAGTTGGCATAGCTAAAGTCGGCATACTCGTGTAGATGTCTAGTACTTATGTTACATGGTGCGTAAATGTTGCTAATTTGATGGATGCCTGCGGGATGTAAGACTGGTGTAAGCTTGGTGAGTCGCAGCAGTTTTTACGGTTCTGGTTACATGATAGGTAAGCACGTTAGTAGTAACTTTCACAAACAAATGAGGCAGAAGAGCCATAGGACAGGACTACAGCCAAACGCCCAACACCGGTGAATACACCTCAGACCTAATGTTGCCCGAATGTTGAGCGAGCCGTGCTCAAAAGGCGCGCGGTACATAGGACACAAAGCCTGAACTTCTGGCGTGTTTCGCCCGCCAAGCACAATCACACCATTTCGTGAAAACAAATTGAGCACATCTTGAGTTCTCCTATCGGCAGACTATGATTGCCACCAAGGAGGTGCCATAAATAATGTTACACCTCATTCCTGCATCCCGATGAAAGTGCTCTGCAAGACGATGAAGACGACTATGGAGAGCTCGTTCGTGTTTCGTGCTTCTTCTGCCATCTTGGCTGTGACTTCTGTGTAAATATACTGCAAATATAATTTTTCCTTATATTTAGCTACGTCACATTATTGGTGGATGTGCGCGGTAAAAAATCGTTACGACGGAGCTCCGCAGCGGCCGTAACTAGGATTTTTCCACAATGGCAGAAGAGGCGGCCTCTTCCTGAGCGCCGGCAACGTCAACGCACTGCGATCACTGCGATCCGCGCAAGTTTTCCGGAAACGATAACGCCGATATTTACGACTCGCTGGCCCTATACAAGCGTGCAAGGACAACCGATGGGACGATACGGTCATGCTGGGGGAATGTTATAGATTACTTACGAGGAATCGCAAATATCTGGTTCGTGAATCGCAAAGCTGAAATCAGAAGTTCGGATTCCTGCAAGCAAAAGAAGCATGATCTCTTTGGAAACGCCGTTGGTCGTGCGGCCGCGACGAAGAAGGTGCTGGGGTTAATACCCAAATAAATACGGTGTCCGTAGACGTGCTGGCCCTTTGCCGCAAGGCGGAAGATGACTGGCAAATGATGACATGATGAAGTCGGACAAAATGGGACATGTTTTAAAAGGGATAGCAACTGAAGCATTCAATCTGCTCATTTGGAAGGGCTGCAACACGCTCGACTCCATAATACGGTAATACAAGCGTTTCGAGAACGCCCAAAGACGACGCACCATTCAGGAGTATATGCGATTGCCTCCCACGACACCAACGTCGTCGTACGAATACTTACCTGCCTCACTGGCACCACTCACCACCGAGCATGTCACAATGATTATCCGACGCGAAGTTTAGGCCATGTCTGCCGCTTCCAGGTGCTCCCGCACCGCTGTCTACATCCCCGATGATACCACTTGTCGAAGCCATTGTTCATCAGGAGCTGTCCAATGCTGGCTTGGATTATCCGTGTACAGTGGCTTCTTCACGCCATGGACTGTTTGCCCATAACCATCTCCCTGAGAGCAATCCTTACCGTTCCGAACCTCATTTCACTCAATCAGATACCACCATCAATGACGCTCCGACCATGTCATATCCAGGCTCACCATCCCCACGTGGACACCAGTCCCGTTCGCTGCTCTCTCATTGTCAGTCATTTGACTCGCCTCAATTCTGCCCCAAGTAGGCTCCGATTGGACTTCCGCCTGCGGAAAACTATACGATGCAGCACCAGGAGAGCACGCTGAATGAACGATATTCCCGCAAAATCCTCTAACCGGGCTGCCGTCTAGATGTAACCTAATAGACGCAAAGGTGTACGCATTGTTGCTCTCGTTGGCACGGGCGCACAGATATCTGTAAGTGCTCAGAGTTTCGTCATCGCTTGAAGAAAGGACTCGCACTGCCAACATTGTCAACGATCCATGTTGCCGATGGCGGAACGCTCCCTGTCCTAGGGATGTGCTCAAGTACGTATCAGGGTCGCCGACTGCCCCGCGACAGTACTACATGCTGTGCTCATGCAGCGTTCTCATGAGCCCATCTCCGGCATAGACTTTCTATCAGTCCATCCCGCCCTGTTTGATTTTGGAAGCGGTGTGCTCCAGCTTGATCTGCCACTTCACTCTGACGCTCCGCCCACACGTCAACTGCGTTTGTACTCTGTCGATCACGTTCGACTGGCATCACATGCTGATGTGCGTCAACTTGACTTCCATAACTTCCATTTCCGAGAGGGATTACTTGTTGACTCCAATATCCAAACTTCCATTTGCCGGAAATATTACCGTTTCCTACACCCTTGTTACCATCGCTAATTACTCAGTGTCACTAGCTATCTTGAAGCTTAGCTTGTGCAAGCAAATTATACATGTAAGTATGGCTCTGGCGAGCGTCTCTTCTGTCCATGAACATGCCGTTTATGCATTCTCTGGCGACGATTCATCCCCTTCCGCTAACGTCATCTCCTAGTCCAGTTCAACCGATATCAGTTCTGACAACGTAATAGTGCCTGGCGTGGTCGCAGCACACACTACCATTATCTAACAGCTGTCGATGGCTTATCGCGACATATTTCATTTTGATAACCACCCGTTGCGTCAAACCTCCGTCGTAACTCATCGGATTCATACTGGAGACGCCACTCGCTTCCGACGACGTCCCTATAGCGTGTCCCATGCTCAGCGCAAAGTGTTTCAGCGCGAGGTCGACAAGATGCTCACCAAAACCAACATTTAGAACGACAGAAAGCTGAGCTAGTTCGTAAGGATGCATTATGCAAAAAAGATTGGATTCTCCTTTAGTCTTCTCTCACCAGATCCTGCATGCACAAAATGAGCGCCAGTTTTAATGTGCAGGTCCGGCGCCTACTGGAAGCAGGTTATCCTACTGTAGCAGTGGCCACTATGGCTGAGCGCCTAAAGAAGTCGGTTTCGAGGGGGGCGGACTTGATGACAGATAGCAGAAATAGCAAAAAAAGAGTAGTGGCTATTCCGTACATTTATTCAGTGTCGCACAGGCTTAAAAAAGTTGCAAGTAGCTATGATTTTAATGTTGCTTTAACTGCTCCCAATGAGCTAGGTAAGATATGCGCTGCCGTACAGAGGAAAAAGGAGCAGGTAAAAGGCAACAAGAAAAGAACAGATATTTGTCCAGTGAAGCACAATAAGAACAACACTTTTACTGACTGTCATATGGGTGTGGTTTATAAAATTCCCCTTAGATGTGGCTAGTTCTGCGTAAGGCAAACGGGATGGTGTATCAATCAGAGGCTAATGGAACATAAAAGGTCGTTAACCGGTTGATCGCCGTCTAATATTTCCCTACATTGCCAAGATTGCAACTGCACTCCAGAGTTAGATAAATGGGCGATATTGTACAGGTATAAGAATGAAGATACGCGTCTTACGGTAGAGGCATGGCATATCTATAATGATGGAAGTGCATGCGTGAGTCAGCCCTCGATTACTTTAGGTGAGGAAGGTATTAAGTGCCTTAACAGTTATATCTCACGTAGACCGGCACATGTACCCGAGTGACACGTGGTGATATCATTCCTGAGCTTGCGCAGGTGAGTTTTGTGTCTTCCTTCTTTTTTCGCCTCAGTGCTCCCTTCAGTTGATAGTCGGCGTTCGTCTTGTCTACTTCTCTACTCTTGTGTCCTGTCTGCACGCCTCACCTTTTTGCTTTCCAAAGCCGTCACTGAACGTTCATGTAGTTTCTGGGCATCACCGGTCGACTACCGGCACTTGAACAATGTCACACGTAAGGACGTTTACCCGCTGCCGCAGACTGGTGACGCCCTCCACTTTAATCACGGGTATACCTACTTATCATCCACCGATCTCTCCTCTGTCGGTGACCTGTACCGCGAAAAGACCGCATTCGATAAATCCGCAGGTATTTTCAATTTAACGTTATGCCCTTTAGCTTATGTAAAAAGCCTTTTCTGCGTTTGAAAGAATGGACTTGCGGCTTTGTAGCTACAAAGCGTCGGCATGCGTCTGTTTTCAAGATGATGTGATCATTTTTCCATCAAAATTTTCGAGCCACCTGACAAGCCTATGGGCAGAGATTGGTGTTTTCCGACGTTCTGGCCTTCAGTTGACCTCTTCGAATGCAGTTTCGGCCATCGTGAAGTTACTGTCCTAGGCAATCTTGCGATTTCTTTCGGCGTCCAAACTCATCCAGAGAAAATTCGTGTCATGAAAGAGTTCCTTGTGCCGCGTTCAGCCAAAGACGTCCGGAGCATTGTACGCTTGTTTTCTTACTTCTGACGTTTTGCAAAGAACTTCACCGACAATGCCCGTCAGCTAACACAGCTTCTGGAGAAGAAAACTTCATTTAATGGTGTCCTCAACATGCCACTGTATTCGAAAAGCTCACTTTATTGATTCCTACTCCTCCCATCTTGGCGCATTTTGACCCCCACCATGTACACATGTACGAACGGGCGCCAGCAGACACGGCATCGTCGCTATCCTTGCATACCACAAACAAGGCTTAGACCGCGTAATCGCCTACCTCTCTCAACTCCACACCCCTTAGGAGTGCAGGTTCTTCATCACTGAACGCGAATGCATTTCGCTAGTTTGGGCAGCCTCAAAATTTTGACAGCCCTTGTTTGGCCATCACGTCAGCATTGGACACTACCTATATCACCGCACTAGATTTCGCACCTGCGTCATCGCCATCTCCGACTTGAGTGATATACGCGATGTCTCAGTGATGCAAACTTGCCGTTTATCATCGATCCTCTACGCTCTAATCGCTCCGACGCGTCCCTGCCCCTGTTCGTGATCCGAAACAATATGCTCTGCCATCGCAATACCAATTCCGACGTTCCCGAGCTTTGCTCGTAGTGCCTACGTCCCCCCGTTCTACTCGTCTCCACCAGCTCCACGATGTCCCAACAGCTGGCCACGTCGGATTATCCCGTACATACGACCGTGTGGGGCGTTGACTCCTTTCCCCAGGCCTTTACCGTTTAGTGTTCCGGTACGCTTCTGGTGGCGAGTTCTGCCAACGTCGCATGCGTTCGTCCTTACACCCTGCCCGCCCACTTCATCATATCGACATTCCAAGCAGTCCGTCTTACCGCATGGGCCTTGATCTCGATATGCCATTTCCAACTTCCTTTTGGGGAACAAGTAGATCGCCATAGCTACTGACTGCATGACACGGCACGCCATCACACGGGCACTGCCGACCAGTTGCGCCACGAACGTTGCTGACCTCCTTCTTCCCGACATAATCCTAAACCACGGCGCTCCATGGCAGCTGCTCTAAAATTGTGGTCGCTCTTTTCTTTCACACGTTGTCGACAGCAATATTCGCTATTGTTCCACACCTCACAAGCTAACCACCGCCTACCACCCGCTTACTAACGGACTTACAGAACGCCCTAACCGCAACCTGATCACGATGCTATCCATCTGCGTTTGGGCAGACCACCGCGATTGCGACAAGGTTTCCTGTATGTGACATTCGCGTACAGATCGTTCCGCCACAATAACGCTGGCTTTTCCCTCTTTTATCTCTTGTTTAGCGGCGTCTTCACGTTGCCCTTTCAGACACTACCGCCATCATCTCCGCAAGCTGTCACAGAATATGCTCGCGACGCTAATGCTCGTTCTCAAACGGGTCGTAACCTCGTCCGTGACCACCGCGCTGCCTGGCAGCTGACTCAAAAGGCCCGTTACGGTAGCCAGCACAAAGCCGTAGACATAAAGCCAGTGTCCTTAGTCCTTCAATGGACCCCTTGCCGCCTTTTCAGCCTGTCATTGAAACTTCTTTCCCAGTACTCCGGGCCCTCCAAGGCTTTACCTTTTCAGTTTCACTTCTCCAACTACCCCGGTCATGTACTAATTGTGGCCATGTTGTGCCTCCAAACTTCTTAATCTCATCCACCCACCTAACTTTCTGCCGCCCCCTGCTGCGCTTCACTTCCCTTGGAACCCAGTGCGTAACCCGTAATGACTCTTGGTTATTTGCCCTCCTCATTACATCTCCTGCCCATGTCCATTTATATTTCTTGATGTCATACCTCGAGTTTGTTCCATCATCCAATCTGCTCATTTCTTATCCCTTAACGTTGCATCCATCATTCTTCTTTCCATAGCTCGTGGCGTCGTCCTCAATTTAAGTAGAAGCCTTTTCGTTCACCTCTTAGGTTTCTGCCCCGTAAGTGAGTACTGGTAAGACACAGCTGTTGTACACTTTTCTCTTGAGGGATAATGGCAACCTGCTGTTCATTATCTGAGAATTCCTGCCAGAACCACCCCAGCCGATTCTTATTCTTCTGATTATATCAGTTTCATGATGCGGATCCTCGGTCACTACCTGCCCTAAGCAGATGTATTCGCTTACCACTTTCAGTGCATCGCTACCTATCATAACCTGCTTTTTTCTTCCGAGACTGCTAAAGATTACTTTAGTTTCCTGCAGAATAATTTTTAGACCCACCCCTCTGCTTTGCGTCTCCAGGTCAATGAGCATGCATTGCAATAGGTCCCCTGAGGTACTAAGCAAAGCAATATCATCAGTGAATCTCAAGTTAATAAGGTATTCTCTGTTAACTCTTATCCGCACTTCTTCCCAATCCAGCTCTCTGTATACCTCCTGTAAATGTGCTCTGAATAGCATTGGACAGATCCTGTCTCCCTACTTGATTCCTTTAATTATTTGGATTTTGTTGCTTTCTTTATGGAGGACTACGGTGGCTGTGGAGCCGCTATAGATATCTTTCAGTATTTTTACATATGTCTCGTCTACACTTTGATTCCGCACTGCCTCCATGGCTGCCATGGCTGCCATGGGTTTCGACTGAATCAAACGCTTTCACGTAATCAATGAAAACTATTAATAATGGTTGGTTATTTTCCGCACATTTCTCTATCACCTGATTGATAGTGTAAATAGGGTCTATTGTTGAGTAGGCTTTACGAAATCCTGCTTGGTCCTTTGGTTGACACAAGTCTAATGTGTTCCTGATTCTATTTGCGATTACCTTAGTAAATACTTTGTAGGCAATGTACAGTAAGCTGATCGTTCTACAATTTTTCAAGTGTTTGGCGTCCCCTTCATTATGAATTAAGATTACCTTGGTGTTCTTCAAAGATTCTGGTGCGCTCGTGGTCATGAGGCATTGGGTATACAGGGTGGCCAGTTTTTCTAGAACAATCTACGTACCATCCTTCAAGAGACCTTCTGTTACCTGATCCTCCCCAGTTGCTTTCCCCCTTTGCATAGCTCCCAAGGCGCTCTTTACATCTGCTGGCGTCACTTGTGGGATGTCAAATTCCTCTAGACGATTCTCTTTTCCCTTATCGTCGTTGGTGCCACTGGTACAAAACATCTGAACAAGAAATGCCGATGTCTAACCCTACAGCTGGAATGGAACTGGTAGAACTTTCCAAGTTAATCAAGAAGCGTAAGACAGCTGACAGAAGGACGTATAATATGGATAGAATTGAACATGCTCTCAGGAACGGAGGAAGCCTAAAAGCAGTGAAGAAGAATTTATGAATAGGCAAGAATCAAATGTATGCTTTAAGAGACAAAGCCGGCACTATCATTAGTAATATGGATGAGATAGTTCAAGTGGCTGAGGAGTTCTATAGAGATTTATACGAAGCATGTACAGTGCGTTAAATCCAGTGCTAAGGCAACAGTATTTCTTACGTTAAATCAAATGCAACTCCTGAAGAGGGCACATGGCCAGGTCCAGTCTCTGAAAAAATAGCGGAATTGGTCACCAGCCTCAGTCGCTCCTTTGACACGTAAGACCGTAGCATACTTCCGAAATATTTCGATGCGCATCTCAGTTGTCGTATGGTGCACACCGCACTGACCTGCTGTAAGCTGCTGAATATAAGCGCGAGACACACACATGCAGCCGTCACTGCACTCATCGGTGGCGCTGGTATATGATACATGTTGAATACAGCAGCGTTTCATGGAGCTCGTACAACGGGCTTTTCATTTACTAAGGATCCTCGTCGGCAATCCACGACATTTGGGCCTAATGTATGTAGGCGTTGCCAGTTTCAGATCCTTGTCCCCTTTTTTTGACACCGATGCCGTGATTACGAAACTGCAAAGGTACTGCAGACCACGTCCGCATGCGTGTCTTCGGCACTTCTGAGCAAACTGCTTTTATTAGGGTTGACTTCCTAACTTCTAACATTGGATACAATGCTATTTCATAAAACCTTACTTCCTTTCGTGCAACAAGCATTTCGTATAATTTGTATACCCTTCCTGATAATGATGCTTGTCGACATTGAGCCGTCTTTTATAAGATTTTTAATTCTTTATTTTTAAGAAACCTACAAAGGAAGGTTGGAAGTCATCCACAAGTTTACCTCTTTAAACGACGCACTATTCTGGCAACCCATGAGGACAATATTCTCCCTTCCCTCTCTAATTTTTAGCACGTCAGGTAATCGCTTTCATCAAACATAAGTGTCGACATCTAATTTTAAATTTAGGTTTTGTATATTTTACGGCACTCGTAGTCTTAGTGAGGGTGCTCGAGTATACACACTTCTAATCGTCACCATAAACGTTAGGGCTTCGAGCAAAATGAGCTTGCCGAAAATTCCTACACCAACACAACGGAATAAAAACAGGCCCCTCACGGTGGGTTTCCTTTTATACATCCCGCATGGCTCGTCATGGACTTGCATATAGTACACTAAATTACTTTTTTGCAATAACAATACATTTCAATGTTCCTTCTCCCGACATGTTGTGTGCGAGTTGAACAATCTAGCTGCATTAATAACTTGCGTAGTATCGCAACCGGTTTTCAGTAGTTCTTAGAAGATGCTATAAATGCTAAAAAACATTCACCCAATTTTCTCGCAACTATTTCTAACATAATCTACGTCAAAGGTACTTTCTTCGGGTTGTGCGCGTTCGTTTTTATAGCACTGTTAAACTGTCTTCTAACGTGCGTACAGTGTACCCAAGATGGTAACTTGCATAGTTCATTTACAGTAAATAGACAGCAACACCATATTGTATATATATATATATATATATATATATATATATACACACACACACACGCTCCCCACGACATATATTAGCCCCCCCCCCCCCAACTCCCCGTGAGGACGACATGACGCTGACGAATAGTAACACTGATGAAGTCCCTGGGTGCCACCCGTGGTCTTAGTCAAGAAGAAAGATGCGGTTTGCGATTCTGCAGCGATTACCGCAAATGAAACTAGGTCACGACGAAAGACGTCTGCCCGCTGCGACGCATCGACGATTCGCTCGACAGGCTGCCGCGTGCAGGTTATTTTTCATCAATGGACCAGCAAATCGGTTCTTCGCAGATCGAGGTCGATGAGAGAGATAATGAGAAAACTGCCTTCGTTACCCCCGACGGTCTTTGCAAACTTAAGGCCCTTCCTTTCGGTTTGTGCTGAGCGCCAACGCGTTTTCAACGTCTAATGGACACCGTGCTGTAAGGCCTGAAGCGGCGAACAAGCTTCGCCTATCTAGACGACGTCATAGCATTCTTCACAGCTTCATTTGAGGAACCCCTAAGGCAGTTAGTTACTGTTCGCCAAGCCATACGCTCGGCTGGCCGGTCGTTAAAACACGAGAAATGTCATTTTGGTTTCAATGAATCGCGCCTCCTCGGCCACGTCTGCACAGCCTAGAGGGTGTGCGACCTGATTCACACAACACAGACCCTGCGGCAAAGTTCGCCACACCATTCAACAAGAAAGCAGTGCGGCGCTTCTTGGGGTTGTGCGCCTATTATAGACGCTTTATTTATTGTGCGCCTATTATAGACGCTAATTTATTGCGAACACGCGACTATGTTCCATTTCTGGGGGGGGGGGGGGGGGTCTAGGAGCAAGTAGGATTTTGCGAACTACGCCAACGCCTGCAACGCCTCCTGTTCTTAGGGTGCCTCTACAGCACTTCACTTTGATGCAGACAGCGTTGGTCTGTGTGCCGTACTGGTGCAGTGGCAAGACAGCTCCGAACAAGTAATCACCCGCGCTAGCCGAACTCCCTCTCATACGGAGGAAAACTACTCAACTGCCGAAAGGAATGCCTCGCCGTGGTGTGGGCGGTTATCAAATGTTGCCCGTGCTTGTACAGCCGTTCATTCAAGCTTGTCAGTGATCATCACTTTCTTTGTTAGCTAACTTGAAAGACCCATCTGGCCGTCTGAAGCACTGGAGCCGTAGGATCCAGGAATTCGACATCACCTTAATTTACAAATCAGGAAAGAGGCACGCCGATACCCACTGCCTATTCGGTGCATCCGCAGCTACCGCTGACGCGGACGTGGACGCTGCATTTTTGGGCCTCGTCGATGCCGTCACCATTTCAGAGGAGCAGCGCCACGACCCAGAGCTGCTCCCTCTCATGAATTCCTAAAAGACCTAGCTAAAGATGTTCCGCGACTCTATGCCAAGGTACTGCCGTCGTTTTCTCTCCGGAACGATGTTCTCTGAAGAAATACCTTTTCTGCCAGTGGCAGCACGTAGCTGCTTGTCGTACCCGCGTCACTTCAGAAAGAGATGCGAAAAGCATGCCACGATGAAACCACAGCAAGTCATCTAGGCTACACGAGAACATGGTCCCGACTCGGACGGAAGTACTACTGGACGAAGCTGCCCGTTGCTGTAAAATACCCTGCATAAACATGCGCGGACTGCCAAAGACGCAAAAGACCTCCCGGCCAGCCCGCTGGCCTCTTACATCCGGTCGAGGTCCTCCTTAGTCACGGCGCCCCAAAATTAGTCATCACATACAGGGGAACTACCTTCACTGCCGATCTTCTTCACTCGCTTCTCAGACTCAGTGGTGCAAGCCACCGGAAAACAACAACATATCATACCTGGATGAACGGACTAACCGAGCATCTTAATAAGACCCTCGCAGACACGCTATGCATGAATGTCGACGTAGAACATAGAACTGGTTCAGATTTTGCCTTGCGTAACGTTCGCCTACAATACCGCTCGACAAGTAACTACTGGAATGTCAACATTTAGCTTGGTCCACGGACGGGAAGCCACGACAATGCTGGATGCCATGCTGCCGCATAATCTTGAAGATATACCTACCGACGTTGAAGTCTCTCTGCGCGCCTAAGAAGGCAGGCAGCTTGCCCGCGTACGTGTCTGCATTTAGCAAGACCAAGATGCCAAACGATATTATCTTCGAAAAAGGCAAGTTTTCTACGCTCCCGGCAACAAAGTATGACTTTGGATACTCATGCGTGGCTGTGGACTCCTTCAGGTCCTAAGACGGTACTTTGGGCATTGCCTAGCGATACGCCGCCTGAGCGGCGTGAATTACGAGGTTGTCCCCGACAGTGACAATAGCTCCACTCGCCGCAAGCACTTACCCGAAGTGCTGCATGTTGTACGTATGAAGCCGTGGCTGGAGAACTGACTTTTTTTTCTTGTGTTTCTTTTTTTTTAGAATGTGGGGTTCTGTCCTGTTGTGCTCTGTCCCACTGTACCGTTGTCCCCCTTAAATTGCACATTGGTTCGATGCTTCCTACGGCGCTACGGAAATGCGGCACCTGTTATCCGTTAAAGAGGAGGTCCACGCGAGTATGCATGAGCGTTTTTTGTCAAGGCGCAATGAAGAAGAAGAAATCTCTGTTGCGCTTTGTATTAAAAAGTCGCCAGCCGCTGTGCCTCCTGAACACTGCTCTTCGACACCTGTTTTCGACGTTGCAGCAGTATGTACGTGCTTCAATGTTCATTGCATAAAGGAAACATCATGGAGTCATATGCCCGCCTTCTATGGCCTCGAAACGAGACTGGTAGTATTGAAAATAAAGAATAAATAAATTAAAAAATCGCTGCGTCGTAAGAAAGAATCCTACTACGGTGACTTGGTGACATAAATCATTCCTCTACCATGTGAGCTGGCAAGGGTGATGGGTTGTCGTAGCATAATGATTGCGTAAACAACTTGAAGGGAAGGAAGGAGTGATTACTAACAGCTTGTACTGCGCCCTACAAAACGTAACAGTAGAATAATGAAATCTGAAGTTAACATCCTCCGAAACGTTGCAAAAAGCTATTGTTTCCTATTTTGCAACGCAAGGCTTTAGAATTGCAACACACGCACAACACGGGCTCAAACCAAAACGGGGCTGTACGTCGTGGCATATGGCCTACAAACTGAGCAAGGGATTCTACTGCTTGGTATCGGCACGGAATAATATTACCTAAATAAAAGTAAATAGGTGCTAGTTAGCTAAAGGAATCTAACGAAACTGTGCCTGTTGTAGGCTGCGTTTCAGAAAACAACATTTGGAATAACCATGAGTAAAGCCAAAGACATCAAATGACGATTCCTTTGAGAGGACTATTGCGTCAGGCGAGCTACCATATGCGCTGCGTAGAAGAATCACGCGCTTTCTTCTTTAGTAATTGGAATGAAAGCGCCCAAAAAACTATATATTAGGAGTTGTCGTTGGACGCACCAGCGATGTACATTTCTGTAAAGCTGAACTAAAAAAATGGTGTTTAAACTGGACATCTCCATTCTTTTTTATTATTGTTGTGCAAGTAAGCAAAAATACGTACCTCAAGAGCGCGCTGAAGACCACATCCAATGCAGGTCTTGCCATCCGGCGACAACTTCTTCATAGCTTCCCGAAAGCCTTTTAAGGTTTGGTGATTGACTGTCATCATGCGGTGCTGCACCTTTGCGGTGGTGCTGAATGCGACGATGGCGAGCTGTACGAAGTCGTCGAGCAAACGCAGGAGGAAGCCATCAAGTGCCTCTTTTAGTGTTTCTAGTCTCCTATGCGCCTGAAATATAGAAGACATGACTTGCAGAAATTATCAAAAAGATGAGGTGCTCTAGAAAGGCAGGAAAAATTTAAGTAGTGGGTCCTCTTGGCTGTTTTTATTGCATTGGCAAGTTCTAAAAAGATATAAGAAAGCGCAAACAAATGCTGTGGCTCAACGAGCGAATCTTGGTTTTGGGTAATTCTGAAGAGGAGGCTTCAAAAACAGCTTTGAAAAGCAGTGGTAGTAGAAACGCAACGAAAAAAAGAAATCGGACTAATCTGTATCAACACAGTACATATTGATGTGAGAAGGTGAATAGAAATGATAAGGCAGACTTTATTCAGGCCCAAGTTAAATATTTCCTGTTTACTATATATATGTTGTGTTTGAAAAATTGAAATATTTTCTAAGATTGCTTTTCTGCAGCAAGAACACAGTGCTCAACTGTGGGCCTCTTTGAATTTCCACTTCTAGATAGCCGCGGTCTGCCAGAACCAACCACAGTACCTTCGTCGTTTTCAGGTTGCTCCTTCCACCGCGCGACGTCCTTCCGCCTCGCGTTCGTTTTATTCGTGTTGGACGGTTCTGCAAGCCGCGGGCTGCCAGAACCAGCCAGTCTAATTTTGGACTGGCTGCTCCCGGGATGTTCTCTCTGCCCAGGAAACGCGAAAACGGATGGCAAGGTGGGCGCTTGGGGACTTTTACCTCGCTCAGCCAACTGGGGATGCTCACTTTCGCATTGCATTACTTCTACCGTTATCTTTCTAAGGTCATGGCGTACGCGTGTACGCACGTATGTATGTCTTTGTGCGCGTGGAAGAGAGAGAGAGAGAGCTAGACGGCGCGCCGCGCACTCGATTATGCGTGCATGTGATCTGCAGAGTGTTCCGCGCAAGTTGCGGTCCACAAAGTTGTGCCTTTTTGGTACATCTGTCTCTGGTTTCACTGATGTGCCCTAACGATAGGCCGTTGATGTTAAAGGAATGCACGGTTGAGTAATGACCCCTCATACAGTGCTGAGCAAAGGAAAGCGATACCCGGATTGCGTGGCTACGGCCCTTGTCGTGCCTCTGGCGAGGTCTCATGAAGGCGAGCTGGTGCATTGTGGTATACACTGAGGGCGAGAGAGTTCGTTACGCACGTAATCTGTTTCGGCCGAAAGTCGTTCAGTTTGTGTTTCGCGGTGGCGCCTCCCAGAGCACTGCAAGACGTGGTTTCTGCAGCGTGCTAACGTGGTTACGGAAACTGACAGCGCACGCGTTTCGCAGCACTTCTTTGACTATTATTTTGCGTTGTGCTAGCACGGCTCATGATATGAAAGTAGGGCCAAGGTGCTTGACGGATACTGCGCGCTCAATAAAGGAAGGAGGTGAATGGCAGCAGAAAATAATTCATCAGCTTTTGCACTCTCTGAAGAAGGTCGAGCAGGGAGGCCGTAGTATTTTACCTCAATCGACGTATCTATGTAGATATATTTATTACGCTCAACACCCATCCGGTCCATGCCAGAGCTATGTCGACACTGTCGAAAAGGTCACCTAGGCGAATTTGACCTAACCGCAACACGCAACGCGCACTGGTGGTGACGCAGGTGGCCGTTAAACTGGCCGTTAAAAACTGTGTTTTCCGGGACGTGGCGAAAGGAATGCACGAAAGTAAAAATGTTTCTTTGTAATTTGCGATTGAGCATACTTGCTTGTTAATTACCGGAATGAAATTCGGAAGGACTACGTCTGGTTCTAGCTTACAAATCGGGGCTGTCCGTTTCCATCCCGGAGAAGCCCATTTATCCTTAGGGCCCACATAATTAAGAAAAGTAAATGGAACTCTGCATGTTTTTAGAGTCGTGTGAGCCGATCAAAGTTGTATCATTTGTTTCCAGATTGTTTTGTATAAACAAGAGTTACAGCCGTCTTCTGTAACCATGCTTCCTCTGTAGATGGCCATTGACAGCAGACGGGAATTCTGTAACGTTTACAACTTCACTCTGAACTTATAATTATGACAACTAAAGGAAACTCGGCGTAGCGACAGAGATGTCCTAGCAACCAATTTCACTATGAATGTTTTTCCAAGATGCGGAAATTCCACTGAGCTACACACCATTCGCGAGAAACTGTGGACTAATAGGTCGACGCGACGTGTAAACGGACGGACATCGACCACTGCAAGAGGGTAACTCTATAGAGCTTCGCTGTATGAAGGTTTCCCTCACTCGTGGCTTTACGCACGCTAGATCTGTCCACTTGGCTTTGGCCTTCTGTTATACTAGGACTTCGTCATGTCTGCTCGAGCAGCCACGACAGCCACCTTCCGGCGGTAAAAGCTGTGGGAACAGGCGGAAGGCGAGGTCAGTACGCGCCAGACGATTTTGCTCGGCCTCAATGGCCACCCACAGGTAATGGACAGAGGCTCTCTGAAGCGGTTTACGAGACACTGATGGTTTATGGCTCCCCAGGCATTTTCCATTATATTCATCTAGGCCCGCTTGCGGTGGTCACTCTAACGCCATAATGCTTCTTTGCTCCAGAAAACGAGCCACCGACACTGTCATATGGACGTGGCTTCTGTCTTGCCTATTTTGTCTCCTCGCCTGTTTGAATGCACCCTCTAATAAGGCTCCCCAGACGCTGACAGTGCAGCGTCCGGAGATGTCCACTCGCTTAAGATCTCCTACTTCAAGTGTATGAAAATGAATTTTGGTCAGTGTTATGATGTTATGGCGTGACGTGAAAACGCGAATTGCGAATATAGTGGTGCACAACGAAAGCGTTAGCTGCATGTGATACAGTATTCGAATGACAGAGCAGGCAGATGAACATCAGCGTGTTTTGGCAGTCGATAGCGGTGCACCGATAAGGTGTACGAAGAGCCACTCAGTGAAGTCCTGCTGATTGATAGGTTTCGCAACCGCGAAGAAGGAAATGTTAACCAATAGGAAGTTTATGGCGTCTGCTCAAATTCCTCCCTCTCTATATATGTGAAGTCAATCATCCATGAAAAACAATGCATACGTAGATTGACCAGACGTAGCAATACATAGGTAGCGACTATATCGTTGCTTAGAGATCCCTGACCCCTTCAAGTCTCATTCTCATTTTAGTTGCTAGAACATTGTGAGGCAAGCGACCTAAGCTTGCGTCACTAGTCTCCCGGATACGCTGGTGCTGGTTCCATCGGGTCGTGAGTATAGGCTCGTTCGACAACATACCACTCCAGTACTGCGGGATAGTAGTACATCCGCTTACATCCGCTACACTACATCCGCTTCCGGCGCAGCAGGAATGCTGTGAGCACGTGTGTCATGTACCACTACAAAGCACTGAAACACGAACAGAAAAAGTTGGTGATGTTCTACTTAGAAAGCGCGTGTCACACACAATCGTATGGGTGGTATAGCGCACACAAAGCTATCCACCCTTGCTGCGGCTATGCCCTCTAAGAGTTGGATGACAATACCACTGCTGTCAGTCAGTTGTAAGGTTTCGACGTTGTTGAAGGGAGGAACTTCGTCTCATCGAGAACTTGGAGTACGGGATTTATTTGCAATATTTACATTACGACCGGCGATACATTTCAACAGTCTAGCGTGACTCCCAAATGAAGCACGAAATACGAAGCACCAAGCACGAAGCACACAGCAAGAAAACTGCTGCTTAAAAACCCTCGGTCCTCCCTAACTCTCTAGGGGAGGAAAACTGCCGTTCAACGTCCGTCCAATCAGACCGTCCAAAGTTGTCGTGGAAGGCGCAGTCGAACCGTCTTTGAGGGTGAGGGCTTACACACATATATCCGCACTTTAGATTCACAGAACACACCGAGTTTAGCGGGTCCTCGTACACAGTGGTCATGCTTGACCCCAGGCGGCAATTGTTGATTGCAGAGCGGACAACTTAGGTAGCCGGCGCGACTATGAGCATACTGTGACCAGTTATGCGGCCCGTCCAAACGCACCGCAAGACAACCTTTTCCAGGAGTCCTCTTGCTCCAAGTAGACCATGAAGGCGACAGCGAATCAAGTAACAATACTAGGTCCGTCGAACGTGGGTAGCCTTCTTGCCATCACCGACTCTCCGAAGGAGGTGCATGGTCGGTTAACTTTGCAGGCGTCGCCAGTTCTCCGAAGGAGGCGCTTCGTTGGCTCTCAAAAGCTACTTGTCGCAGCGGGCCAGGAAGGGCTCGAAGATCGCTACCCCGGCGAGGACGATCGAAACAGCTGCAGTGGGTTGGGAAAAGTTCGCAGGTCAGTACCCCTGGAGGCCGATCGGAATAGCCGCTAGACGGCCCGCATCACAGATAACTTCCAAGATAGGGCTGGCGCGGCCGCGCAATGCGCAGCACCCGCTGGTGTAGAACGCCTTTCTCCCCCCTATTTCGTCGGGCAGAAGATTCTGCGCTTCCTCCCTGCCTTCCTCCCTTTCACGCGCGAGAAGATCGTGTGCGTTCACTGGCGCATACAGTACACAGCATCCGTAGTAGCTGCCAGCGGAGGTAAACCCAGCGTGCCTCCACCTACCCTCCTACTACGCTACGCTTGTCTTTTCTCCTTCCCGCCTGACTTTTCTCAACCGCCAGGTGCTTTCCTCTTCCGGCGCTCGCTTTTTCAAGCATCGCGTTACCGATTTCACTGGCGAGTTCAATACGCTTGCGCGAAAAAATCGAAGCTCTCCGACGTAAGAATCCGTCAATACAAAGTATTCTGCCTTGTCATGTCTAATCATTAAACTTACCGCCAACCCTTCACTTTTACCCAGAAGATAAATGACGCATTCCATGCTACCAAGCGCACATCGAAAATAGTGTGGTGGTCTCTTAAACATAGCTCGCATTTCAATAATGCTGACAACAGGTAGCAACTTTACACTATCGTTCAGGTGCTTACGCTGGCGTTTTCATTCAAAATTGGTACCAAGTCCTGCTTTCCGACATAATCTGCAACCACACCAAAAGTGGCTCTATTCTATGGTGTAAGAGCGAAAGTAATAATGGCGCAGACTGCACAGCTATACTGGTAGGTATTTTGGATCACGAAACGAAACGCATGGTCGGGTAGGTAATGTATTCGGGCGTCTTCTTTTTAGGAGCACTTATATGGGCACCGTGTCACGAAAAGTCTGATGCCAGCGTCGGACGGGTCGGATGTCGCTTGGTGAAAAATCATTCCGAAGCATATCCGCGCAGGCAGTGGCACAGAGACGTTGCTGAACTAATTGAAATCCTCAAAGTAACATGTGCCGGAAAATTGTAAAGTACAATCAAAATGCAACCTACAGACAGGATAGCGTTGGATTGTAATTTTAGTTTACGAGAAAACGTAATATTGTTACACGGAAACTCAAACACAAATCCCGTTTCTGGCGTTTCTACCATTCATAGCGCGGTCACGGCCTCCGGGATTTGGGTGCATCAGACGGCGCACACACCTGGGATGGCGCCGCCGTTCCTTGCAGCCCCTACAGATGGCGCTAGTCGACGCCGCATCGCGGCCCACACAATAGGCCGCGTTTCCACCACAAATTTCTCCTCCGTGCATGTAGTTCGCTGAAAGCGTTCCTCGGCAAACATTACGGGCACATAAGCTGCAGCTGCCGGGAAGCGCCAGAAGCGGTCAAGTATCTTGAGACGCAAACGCGTTCCGCTCTTAGACAGGCCACGAATCACTTTTAATGGAAGTGTATAAATGCATTTGAAGTGAAATGTACTTCAATATGTTAAATATGTACTTCAATGCGTTAAGCATAATCCTAGATATTGACAGAGGCTGTTGCAGCTATGCTCCCTTTCCATCTTCAGTGCCTAGCACTGAGGCATGCCCACAACACTCCGCCCTCTAATTGTCGATGGGACCAGCGCAAGTGTGGACACGCGACAATAGTACGGTGACAAGGTCAAGCACTGACTTGCAACTAACGTTTATTACAAAAGGCATGCATATGTAAGCTTTCCCACTTAATCGCAATCAGATACAATCGCGCAAGTCAGCATGGTGACCACAAATCAATGAGAGCGCACCTAGGCGTGAGGCGGCATCCCGCGTACAGAGCCCAGGTAAGCAAATTCGTTAGAAGTTAGCCTTATGGGGGGTTTCCTAACACAGTTACCTTCTGCGATAGCCGCTGCCTCAATGATGAGTCTTGTGTTTCCATGCGAATTTTAGCCAGTATTTCCGTTTTACGGCATTTACATTGGGAACAATATATTCCGAGGAAACCCTCTCTCCCTTTTTGGATTTTATGATTCTGCTCCTGCAACATCAAATTTGGGCACCTTCCCGTCTGTCGCGCGTCGCGCTGCCCGCAGGAAAGTGGTATGATATACACTACTCCTCTTTTGCAATCGGCGAAGCCCTTTCTGTGCGCATTGTTGCATGATTTTGATTGTCTGCTGAAGGGGTGCGTTCTCGCGCATAAATGAGATAGCTTGTAAGGCGCAGAAAAATGACGGAAACTCCCTGCCTGCGGCCTGTGGCCTGTGGCCTATCTTCTATAGTTTATGCGAGATAGCGTGAATATATGGGATAACCGCTAGATTCCTACAACCGGTATCACGTTGATCGGAAGAGTTTCACAAGATTGCAAGTTCTTACGCAGCGTCTCTGAAACGGAAACACTAAGGCAGCTAGGATAGCCAATAGCCTTAAAACGAGCTGCCTGCGAGCTGAAGCTCTCTTGAACTGAGTAGTAACAGGATTTCAGAAAATCGTTTCTCAAGGAAGCCAGGACCATGCCGAGTTTGACCAATATACAACGGGCTCGTGCAAAAGGCAGCAGGGGTTTTTTAGCGCAGGGCTCATATTTCCAGCAGAAATGTCCGCCTGAAAAGGACAAGCTCAAATCTATAAACCCTAAGGCACTATTCTCAGACGTTCGTGAGTGAGAGCCAGCGATTCCAGGCAATCGCTAAACAGCGCCAGTGTCTGCAGGAGGGAAGGATCAAAACCGACATCTTTGCATTTCAACATGATAAGGTAATCATCAACGAACCGAAAACAATTTACAATGTGTACTGTACCGCAAAGAGCTTAAATTTTCCTATCTGACTGCACCAGAAACAGAACACTCAGAATAGGGGCAATGCCTGAATCGATAGAAACGCCGCTTTTTTGCAGATAAACGTTTCCGTTCCAATCTGCGAAGGTGGAGTTAACGTAAATTGTTATAACATCCAGAAAACCATTGACTGTGATTCCAGACTAATTCTTGAACGCCAAAGCTCCAAATAAAAAAAAATGGCTTCTTCAACAACGCCGGTAACCGCGCGATGTGGAATCGAATAGTACAAATCTTTAATATCGATAGCGAAACACTTATACGGATCATCATTATTCTCCTTAACATGCTGAATGATCTGCGATGAAATATCAACCAAAAATGGGTCATTAATTAGTAGCACTTTGAGGTGAAGCTGGAGGAAACAGATATCGACGTTTGCCGCGTTCCCCTTTCGGAGACAATAACGCGAACCGTCGTACAGCTTTTGTGCGTTTTTGCTGAGAAAAACTTTGGCAGGGCTGCGTTTCCTTTCTTTTCAACGGACTGTGCGAGTAAGCTTACATTTAGCTTGGTTAACATACATTTTGCTCTAGAATTGGCAAGCTTCAGATTAACATCTGGCCGGAGGTTAAAAAGTGCCCTCACAGCAACTTCCGCTATTCTAAGAAAGGACGCATGGCGTGTGACATTGAACCCACCTTCTCTGTCTGGTGCCAAAAGACGCTGGTTGTTACTTTTTAGGTAAGAAGTCCCCCGTCCAACAGGAATGTTTTCTACACGATGAGAATACTGACACAGTATGTACGCGCCTTCAGACACACAGAGTTCCACTTCGCCCTCCGCGACCTGCTTCCGCACTTCACGAACCAACGTGACGAGTTCCTCGGGCGAGTTGTGTATTTGGGCAGCAAACCTAGGACCTAGGGCGAGGGTCGGTCTGAAGAAGTCCGGTAGGGAGACGCCTTCTTCTGTGTGGACCTGTCAGGAAGATTGATTGTGAACCGGCCGATTACGACGCCTGAGGAAAAACAATTAGTGCCGCCATGTGCATTCCACTGAGTTGTCTATGAGAGTATTCAATTCGCGCCTCTTCTTCATTTTGGCTTGATGGCTTCCAGGACCCCGGGCCATCTGAACGTGCAGGAACTCTCGGCACAATCGTGCTTCCCTCAACACTTTAGAGCGTAGGATCTTCCAGATCCTTTTTCCATGTCCGGCGGATGGCGAAAGCCACCGACGACAGCTAGGACGTCCATGTTAGCAAACCATCCATAGCGTTAACTGGTAAAGAATTTGGTTACCTGGGGTCTGTACGCAGGGGACCGCCTTCGGCCTTGACGCGCTCTTGTGGACTTGTAGTGGCAATGTTGACTTGCACGATTGTATCTGGTTGAGATTAAGTGCGAAAGCTTATATATGCACGGCCTTTTGTAATAAACGCCAATTGGAAGTCGGCGCGTGTCGTTGTCGTACTATGTCCTCCTGTCCACTCTTGCGCTGGTTGCGTCAATATGGAATACCAACTGGCTCGGTCTCACACCCTACTTCTAATTGTCACCGTGGCGCGCAAGTCAAACTTCATTATAAACGCCACGAATTCCAAGTTGCGGCCTACGACACGCTAAACGTAATAGGACACTAAAGGCAAATACTAAGTCAAGCTAAAGTGATATATTAGTGCTCAAGAATCTCTAAGGTGTCAATATTGTCGCGGATAGCTTTGATAATAGAGAAATTAAAGCAACTGCAAGATTATTAGAGACTCCTCCGGGACATTCAAGTCCTTGCCAGATGACGAAAGCACTCATCAGTTAAATTCTGTCACTAGTACTCAACTAATCGCTGCAAGAACCATCGTCGTATCGTATTATGAGATGAAATAAAATGCTGCTGCACCAGTTCCATTTTATGTTTAGAAAAAAGAACCCATTGAAATTACCGTCGACAACGACGTTGGCGGTCTAAAGGTTTCGATTTCACTGCACTATGCGCCACCCACATTTTCGCGTTTCAGTATCGTCCTGATCGTGTAGTGCATCGCTCGTTTTGCTGGCTCGCGAAACTCGCAAGAACAGCAAGTAGCAGAGAATTCAACTTCCATGTGATGTCGCGGGATGCCCGAACGGTCTACGCCACTTGACCTTTTAAAAAGCAGCTGCAGTAGCGAATCAGCCGCTCTGTTATGGCTAGGTGCCGCCGTCGGTCGGGCGCCGCTTTTCTCATTGACGGCAGCAAAGGGCGGTGATGGGGTACGCAACGTCTCCACTCCCCCAGTTGGGTGGCAGGAGATCTGAATTTCGAAACGTCTCCTCTCCCCCAGTTGGGTGGCAGGAGGTCTGAATTTCGAAAAAAAAGTATTTGGACCCTCCAGATACAATTTTCTCGTAAATAAAGTTTTTCTTGGCCCGAAACAAGCATTGCGAGGCTTCAGGAAAGGTATTTAAAGAGTCCACCTCGACCCAGTATTTTATTTTAGGGTCCCATTAAGCCAAACGCGGTTGTCCTCAGCCAGCCGCAGTGCGCTTAGCCCGTGGAGCTGTGGCGGCACTACTCGGCGGCTACGCCATCTGCGCTATGTAACCGACCGCACCTACCAATAAGAGCCGTCTAAGGGCCTGACAAAATAGAGCCCCCCCATCAGGACATGAAATGTCCAGAAAAAAAGTGAGGACAGGGCCTTCTTTTAAGAGAGCCTTAGAGAGACAGGCGACTTCGCTATCCGCTTGCTAGCTCCACGCACCGCGTGCGGCAACAAAATTTGGCTCAGATGTTCGCAACAGCGTATGCAACCCGCGGATTTCGTTATTTCAGCAAGTGCGAGAGGTTGTACAAGGCCCCTTTAAAGGCGATGCTTAAGCGTCCTCCCAAGGGATTTGTTGTCGCACCATAGAATATTATACTAAAAAAAATCACCGACGAATACGACACTCCCTAATACTAAATTTTAGCGCAAATAAATACGTGTTTTCATTTTGCTTGTTAATATTTTGCATTACGGTTATATAGGTGCATGGTTTATATTAGAACCAGAACGCTGTGAGTAGCACGTTTTGTTTCCGTACAGACGACGAGAGTTTCTCTGGCACCATATCGTAGCAATAGCGTCCGCGCAGCCCGCCTTGCGCGGCAATATGCTTCTCACGCCTTCGCTCCACCATTCAAGGGAGCGGCCCTTCGCAGCCGTGAAATTGGGCTACCAGTGACAGCGGCGACAACACCCAAGGGAGCCTCACGCCAAACTTCTCTCGTAGCCGTTCGCTATAGCCTCTTGCTGGAATAGTGATCCCCGTCATGCACGCTTGTACCACGGATGCTGATACCTCAGCAGCTGAAGCCGCCGATCAGCGTCGGCCTCCCAACCCCACGCCACCCTGGCACCCCTCCCCCCAAGCGCAGGTGAGATCACCCACGTAGCGGGGGATGCTGTGGATGCCGGCAACTCGGCATATGAAAGGCCGTTGCCCCTCCACTCCTCCTCCACTTTCCGCCTCGTGGTTTCACTATGTCCTCCACCTCGACATTCCTACTCCCGCTCTTTTATTTCACGTTGCGCTCAGTGTTCGCTCTCATCTTTTGCTATGCTCGTTCGCTAGGTTATGAGGTACAACGACGGCGAGGCACACCATCGTTCAAGGCAGGAACGGGTGTCTACGAGCTGCGCTCTAATACCTTTCCCTCAGCTTGTAGAAGGTTTGTGAACGTTTCATAAACTTCTGGTGGCAGCGCAATGTAACATTGAAGTGTATGGACATCTTTCTCTTTCTTCCGTCGGAGCGGAATGTTAGCCTAGAGTTGCGAAACTATGTATACGGGCGCTGCATTAATTAGGTGTCTAGGCATGGTCTTGGACCACGCCCCACCGCGTTTGTCGGAGTGGTCTTAAGTGGGAGGCTCACAGTAGGAAAACTGCACGCCCATACCGTTACCGATTCCTAGGATCGTTGACTAAGGCTGATATGCCTATGTAGACGTTATGCGGTAGCTAAAGAAAAATAAAGTTATCTAACAGCATGCATAATATGGTAACGCACGGCCCATTGCAATAATGTATGTATGTACCTTCATAAATCTTCCGCTTTACAGATTCCCAGAAAACAACATTGCCCAATAAACTGGGCTATTCGAACTTTTATATCAGCAGAGTAAGGCATGATATGAAATTCATAATCATCAGCGGCAGAAGCAGTAGCCTCGCTACGCCCACGGCAGGGGAAAGCCTCTCCCATACTTCCCCAACTACCCCGACCATGTGCTAATTGTGGCCATGTTGTCCCTGCAAACTACCTAATCTCATCCGCCCGCCTAACGTCTTGCCGCCCGCTGCTACGCCTCCGTTCTTTTAGAATCCAGTGAGTAAGCCTTCATGACCATCGGTTAGCTTCGCTCCTCATTACATCTCCTGCCCATGCCCATTTATTTTTCTTGAATCCATTTAAGATGTCATTAACTCGCATTTGTTCCCTCACCCAATCTGCTATTTTCTTATCTCTTAACGTTATACCCGTCATTTTTTTTTCCAATAGCTCGTTGCGTCGTCCTCAATTTAAGTTGAACCTTATTCGTGAACCTCTAGGTTTCTGCTCCGTTGGTCAGTACTCCTAAGACACAGCTGTTATACACTTTTCTCTTGCGGGAAAATCGCAACCTGCTGTTCTTGATCTGAGAATTCCTGCCGAACACACCCCAGCCGATTCTTATTCTGATTATTTCAGTTTCATGATCCGGATTCTCGGTCAATATCTGCCCTAAGTAGATGTATTCCCTTACCACTTCCAGTGCACCGCTACCTATCGTAACCTGCTTTTTCTTCCGAGGCTGTTAAGATTACTTTAGCTTTCTGCAGATCAATGTTTAAATCTACCGTTCTTCTTTGCCTCTCCAAGTCAGCGAGCATGCATTGCAATTGGTCCCCGGCGTTACTAAGCAAGGGAATATCATAAGCGTATTGCAAGTTACTACGGTATTTTTAACGCGATAGCGTTAAGGAGCTCGTGTCGCAGAAAAGCCGGTGTCGTCGGCGTCGGCGTCGGCGGCGTTGACCGTGAGCGATAAATCACGGCAGGCGCTTCATAAATAAAAAGCAACTTCCAAGATTGGCCCGGAGGGAATCGAACCCGGGTCTCCGGAGTGTGAGACGGAGACGCTACCACTCAGCCACGAGTTCGATGCTTCCAAGCGGTGCAAACGCGCCACTAGTGAATGCGGTGTTGCCTTCGAAACGAGCCGTGGAAAGTTATACTGCGGTGTATATCGGTAATTATGAACATGTAACGTACAGAAGTCACAATTACACGAGTTGCGAAGTGCGTTTCCGCTGTATTTCTTCTGCGCTTTCCGCACACGCAGAGCCATCTTGCGGCAAACACAGAAGACCCCCTCCTCTCAATGTACGGCGCTGCCCCGACAGGAGGCGCGCCGCGCGCGCATTTGGACCGCTGCCAGGCGCGTCGCGGGTCTCCCTCTCCCCTGACGACGCTTCGCCGTGCTCCCGGTTTAGATTACTATCTATCTCTCTGCCCGTGCCGATCACGACGTTCGGCTGGCGTAGATCGTTTCCCCTCCGAGACACCGAGTTCTTTGGTTCGTTTCGTTCGCTCAGGCGCACGTTTCGTTGCCACGCCGAACGCTGCGTTGCTCGACGCTCACCGCGTAATAGGTGGGCGCTAAGTCCGATGCGGGGCGCATCGTAAGTGATTGCTGTGCCGTAGCGCATTGTCTTATACCCCTTGGCGGGTCGACGGGAACGCTGTCGCGTCCCACTCTTGAAGGCGAAGCTTAAGCGTCCTCCAATTTTTTTTATTAACTCTTATCCCCGATTCTTCCCACTCCAGGTATCTGAATACATCCTGTAAACACGATTTGAATAGGATCGGAGATATCGGTTCTCCCTGCCTGACGGCCGCCTTTATTGGGATTTCGTTGCTTTCTTTATGGAGGAGTATGGTGAAATTACCGCTTTGTAATAGTTTACCGATGTATGTCATTTTAGAGATCCGAGCGCAATTCTTCAAATTCGCGCAATATTCCGAAAGGTTAATATTAAGAAACAGCGCAGGAAGCAAAGGCACTTACCTTCATACTACCGGAAATGTCAAGGACAAGGACAGCCCGTAGGCCTGTGCCAGGTTTCTGCTGAATCTCATCAAACTGCACCACGATGGGCTTGGACATGTTGGGCGGAGGAAGGCTGAAGGAAAGGAGGCAGGCACGGGACAATTTTTACTTCCCAAGAAATGTATGGATATTGTTAAGGTATGCCACGTGCGAACGCTTGTGAAGACAAGGCGAATAGAGCCCTACGGGTATAGTTTCTCCCTTTATAGATAATATTTTTTTTATTTATCTACGCAATGGTGCAGCGACAAAAATGATAGAAACACATCCTCACTAAAACAAATATATATATCATCAAGAGCGCATTTCCTTTAATAATGCAAGCCTTTGTATGCCTACATTACCAAGAATTAGAGTTTGTTTTATCTGCTTAGTCTAGATTTACAATACAAAGATTTGAGGTTTGTCGCATCTACTTAATTTTTCGTCGATAAAGAGGTGTAGCATACTATTGCACTATTTCCAAGATCAGCCCTCTTTAAGCTGTAAGCCGCCCCTGGATACGACAGCCTACATGCTAGTCTTGTGGTTGCACACAGCCTCCAGAGCCTAAAGCTTCATAGCAAAGGGAGCCGATTCAGGCGACGGTAGAATGCGTGATCACGTGTGTCGTGTGGTGGGGGTCTATGCGTCTGGCCGTCTTCACAGGAAGCCCTGTAATCGTGATGGTGCAATACTTCATGCAGATTTTAATCTGTTGTATTGTCTTGATTACACTGCTTCACAAAAGCATCGCATTTCAGATATTTGAACATAATCATATTATTTTCGCTCTACATTTCTTTTATCAGATGGAGGGGGCAACCGCATAACATCTATAGTTAACGTAGCAGCATGACGGAGGCAGCCGGCTTCTTATTCGGAAGCAATGCACAGATAGTGGTCGCAAACATGCTTCAGACACGCAAATATAACGAATATTGCACTCATTTATGTCGGCACAAAATTATATGCAGACCCCTAGGTTATAAGTGAGTGCGAAGAAATAATGACTACGTACATATATTTGTGCTATAGGAGCGCTTGTAGACCTAATCTATACTTAGAGAACGTAGAACCCGATAATTGTTTAGTCATATTTTATTTATTTCACAATAACCCTAAAGGCCCTCTAGGGAGGGTATTACATAGGGTAAATGTTACATTGGTGAGGTGAACAGTGCGTAAATGTAATTACAATGGAAAAACAAAACTGGGAAAAAATTAATTACAGTGCATCAACGTACAAACACAAAAAATAATGATAGTTATCAGTACAGCAACTCTAAATGATTTGTACAAAATGGGACACTGTCGTGGAAGCTTTGGTTAACGGCGCATTAAAAAAAGAGAAAAGAAATGTTTATAAATCAGAGAGTCAGACGTGATATATTATGTATTCAGGGTACCGCGTAGAGCGTCTGTAAATTTTGAGGCATTTGTTTCGGTGACAATGTGTGATGGAAGATTATTCCATTCTTTCGCGGTGCGAGGTATAAATGACTGACCAAATGCGAGGGAATGACACATTATGCTTTTTTCTTTGCAAGAATGATCCCGACGCGGAAAGATGGCTGAGGGTTCACACATGAACTCGTTATGAAGAGATGCGTGATAGTAAAGTTTATGGAATAGTGTTAAACGGGATACATTACGGCGAAGTGAGAAGGCTTCAAGCTCGGCGCGATGTTTTAATGCTGTTACACTGGTTTCTCGTGAATAATCTGAGAAGATGAAGCGTACAGCACGGTTCTGCAGGGCTTCTAAGTCAGTTATTAGGGATGCCTGATGGGGATCCCATATGGCGGACGCGTACTCTATTTTAGGGCGTATTAGTGTTGTGTATGCCAATTTGCGTAAGTGTACGGGAGCATGTTTGAGGTTATGTTTAAGGAAACCAAGCGAACGGTTTGCGGAAGCGAGAATATGGTTAATGTGATTATTCCACGTCAAGTTAGGGGTTAAGAGTACGCCAAGATATTTGTAGCTGGTAACTTGATCAACAAGGCTGTTGTTTAAGATGTAAGATGTTGATGTTCGGGGCACCTGATTAGTAAAAGACATGTATTTAGTTTTAGTAAGATTTAGAGGCATTAGCCAAGTTGAACACCATACGTTTATTGCGTTTAGGTCAGATTGAAGAATGTCGTGATCATAGTTAGAGTGAATATTACGGTATATGACGCAATCATCAGCAAATAGTCTGATATTGGATTTGATGCCGTCTGGTAGATCATTAATATAAATTAAAAAAAGCAGTGGCCCAAGTACACTTCCCTGTGGTAACCCAGATGTTACGGGGACTAGAGATGAGTTGTGATTGTTAACCGATGTAAATTGCATCCTGTTAGAAAGAAAGTCTTTTATTCATGTGACAACAGTAGAGTCAATGTTCAGCTGTGTAAGTTTGTGAACAAGTCGACGATGAGGGACACGGTCGAATGCTTTTGAATAGTCTAGGAAAACGGCATCTACTTGAAACCCGGTGTCTATTGATGAATGTATGTCGTGAATAAAACCAGCGAGCTGAGTGTCACATGAATAGCCTCTGCGAAAACCGTGCTGTTGCTTAAATATGAGGTTATGTTCTTCAAGGTAGTTAATGACCTGGGAATGCATAATATGTTCGATTAATTTACAAATGTTACTTGTTAAAGAAATTGGTCGATAGTTAAGCGGTGAAGAACGATCCCCAGATTTAAAAAATGGCACTACCTTAGCCACCTTCCAATCGTGAGGGATAACGCCTGTTAACAGTGATTGTGAAAATAAGGCGGACAGTATTGGGAAGATGCTTGGGGCAATATTTTTTAGAATTGTTTTATTTAAGCCTGTGTTATCAGCGGAAGATGAAATCTTAAGATTAGTGAGGAGAGAATAAATTCCAGGATCGGTAAATATTATTTCCGGCATAAACGAATCAGTGCGAGTTATGGTGGCTAACGGTTCCAAACATTCGCGCGTGAATACCGATGAAAAAGTTTCGTTCAGTAGTTGGGAACAGTCAGTGTCAGTTATCTCTGCGCCGTCATGATCAGTAAGGACGATGTCAGAATTATGCTTGGGATTAATGACACGCCAAAAGCGCCGAGGGTTAGTTGTTAACATGGATGACAGGTCCCGTTTATAGAATTGTCTGCGCGTGGCTTTGAGTAAACTTTGGTATTCTTCGTCACATGCCTTGTACCGACGCCAGGATTTAGATAATCTATTTCTGTCAGCTTGCCTGAATAATCTTTTTTTCTTGTTATTTAGGCGACGAAGGTACAGCGAAAACCAAGGAGCAGTGTTATCAGATTTTATGGTAATGACCGGGATGTATTTATCTATGAGATTAGTGAGTGCATTTTTAAGTAGTAACCAGTTTTCTTCTTTTGTCCGCGACAAGTAATCTCTCAGAAAGTCGATAGAAATAAGCGATAGTTCATTGTTAATACGATCAAAGTTAGCTCTTTTGTAGCACCTAATCTGCTTGCTGATAATTTGCCTTTTGGTAAATGAAGGAACAAAGCGACCAGTTAAAACATCATGATCGGATAGACCAGTAATATGAGTTATTTCAGAACATATATCTTGATTGTTTGTTAAGATCAAATCAAGAATATTAGAAGAGTGTGCAGAACATCGTGTCGGGCTTGAAATTATTGGGTTAGGCTGAAATCTAGACAACACTGGAGGAACGCATGCGACTCTGACTGTGTGCTACAGGTTGATTGTGCGGACCATGCTATGTCGGGGAAATTATAATCACCAAAAATGATTACATTAGAGTGTGGAAAGCGATGAGTAAATTCAGTAAAAATGCGATGAAATTCTGCTGTGAACCCATGAGTGAGGTCCGGTGGGCGATAAAAGACACCAATAATTACGTTACTTGATCTGAACTTAAAACAAGTTACTACGCATTCAAGGAAAGTGCTCATAACAACGGGCGCTACGATATACTGTCTGCTTATTGCAAGGAGGACACCACCACCTCGACGATTTTTCCTATCGCAACGAAAGATGTTAAAATCAGCTTCACAAACGAATATGTTTTCATTAGGAGTAGCACCGTTCAACCAAGTTTCAGTTAATGCTATTACTGTTGCCGACGTTGAGTCGATTTGTGAAGATAGTGCGACATTTTTAGACATAACGCTTCTAATGTTAGTGTATAAAAAGCAGCAACCGTCCTCAGTATTAATCGTACTATTTGTTAATGTTTGTGGTGTTTGTGGAACCTTAGGTGTAGTTGAAAGGTTGGCGCCATGTCAAACTGGAGATACAACCGTGGAAACGAGCTTCGCACAATTTGCTTGAGTGTCCCCTACGTACACTTCCTTGTTAATTTTTAGTTTGTTAAAGACAAGGCTTACACGGTCTTTTTCTTTCTTTATGGTTTTAGAGAACTGCCAAAGTTTACGTCTTTTATCGCGAACCGCCTCAGAGTAATCACGAGAAATGCCAAAGTTAGTATCTTCCAGCTTGTGGCCATTACTAAGCACTGTTTCGATTTACTTTTCATTGAAAAACTTCACAATAATTGGTCGAGTGCGTGCACTTGAAAATCGTCCGAAGCGGTGGGCGCGTGCGATTGAAGCTGTTGATACTCCTAGTTGATCTTTGCAGAATTTAGTTACTATTTGCTCGGACGTTTCCCAGTCTTCCGAATCGCCCGTGTCTTGTATGCTATAAAAGAGGAGATTAGAGCGCCTTGAGCGGTTTTCCAAATCGTCTATTTTATCGTGAATTATCGATATATCACGCTCGCTGCTGCTGCTGCAAGACTGAGGCGACACTCCTGATGCAAACTTTGATTCTAAATGCTGGATTTGATTTTGCATTTTGGCTAGATTAACGTCTTGGCTTGAGATTGGTCTCTCGGAGGAAAGTGACTCAAGTTTAGCTTCAACTTCATGTACGCGTTTAGTTAGTACTTCAAGGTCATTTTTTAGTCCAATGTTTATGTGTAACACTTTGTTCACTGATTCCAAAAAGTTAGAATTACTCGCTTCCAAGCGTTGTACGGCACTGAATACCATATCAAGTTTTTCTTCTTGTGCTTTCGTCATTGGACCAGGATTCGCTTCAATGTCTCCGCCTAGCAATAAGAGGCGCCAAAGATACAGTGCTGTACGCGCAAACCGCTTGATACCGTTGGACATATCAGGGGGCCACGACACCGCAATGAGACAAGGATTGTTCCTACGATAACATGAAGCTTCAAGGTAACTAACCTGTACGAGTGCAAACGGTGAGCGAAACATTCCAACTGCGGTGTCGTGGCCCGAAGTGTGGAAGAAGGGTGCGTGGTTATATGCAAGCAGGTCAGCTGACATGGTTCCGAGTTGCCAGCAGAGTGGTGGACTATCAATTAGGTTTGTCGGCGCGACATCTGGTGGATCCCGGCCGCTTTTTGTAGAAAATGGCTCGCTGCTTGAGAACTGATTGTGGTAGCAGCATTCGCTCAGCCGAGGCCGAGCCAGTGGTGCCGGTGGCGTGGAACAGGACTGGCCAAACAACGCCGTGAACAGGACCTGTACGAGTGCAAACGGTGAGCGAAACATTCCAACTGCGGTGTCGTGGCCCGAAGTGTGGAAGAAGGGTGCGTGGTTATATGCAAGCAGGTCAGCTGACATGGTTCCGAGTTGCCAGCAGAGTGGATGACTATCAATTAGGTTTGTCGGCGCGACATCTGGTGGATCCCGGCCGCTTTTTGTAGAAAATGGCTCGCTGCTTGAGAACTGATTGTGGTAGCAGCATTCGCTCAGCCGAGGCCGAGCCAGTGGTGCCGGTGGCGTGGAACAGGACTGGCCAAACAACGCCGTGAACAGGACCTGTACGAGTGCAAACGGTGAGCGAAACATTCCAACTGCGGTGTCGTGGCCCGAAGTGTGGAAGAAGGGTGCGTGGTTATATGCAAGCAGGTCAGCTGACATGGTTCCGAGTTGCCAGCAGAGTGGATGACTATCAATTAGGTTTGTCGGCGCGACATCTGGTGGATCCCGGCCGCTTTTTGTAGAAAATGGCTCGCTGCTTGAGAACTGGTTGTGGTGGCAGCATTCGCTCAGCCGAGGCCGAGCCAGTGGTGCCGGTGGCGTGGAACAGGACTGGCCAAGCAACGCCGTGAACAGGATCTGTACGAGTGCAAACGGTGAGCGAAACTTTCCAACTGCTGAAATATTTAATAAATACATAGGAAGGTCTAGAGTATAATAGCATAGGATGGAAGATACATTGCAATAAAGCAATGAAACAACAAACGATAATTTAGAGCTTCATATATATTAGAGTTCGAGTTAAAAATCGAGTGAATGAGAGTGAATTACAGTTACATTTATCTATATATATATATATATATATATATATATATATATATATATATATATATATATATATATATATATATATCAGGTGCAGCGGTGGCGTAGAGGCAGAGAATCCGCCTCGCATGCAAGAGGACCGTGGTTCGAATCCCGGTGCCGCACAAATTTCCACCAGACTACAAAAAATCCGCGTGTTCATAAAATGTAATAAACAGGCCTGGAGTGCGGCGTGATCGCGGAGACCAGAATCGGTATTGCACTCCCTCACCAGAGCAGGATTGGCCACCCTGGTGCAGTACTTCGCCACAACCTCCTATATGAATACACCAATCAAGCCCCGGCCCTCAGTCCCCAGCAGCTGCGAAGCAACTGACCACGGAAGCGCTCAGACCTGCGACGCAGCAGAGGGTGCTAAGAATCCCTGGTTCCGGACAGGGCGCCAGTGGAATCTGAACCTCGCAAAGCTTAACGCTAGAACGCTATCTGGTGGGGCGAGTCTAGCAGTGATATTGGAGGAATTAGAGGGCAGTAAATGGGATATAATAGGTCTCAGTGAAGTTAGGAGGACGAAAGAAGCAAATACAATGCTAAAAAGCGGGCACGTCCTGTGCTACCGAGGCTTAGCGGAGAAAAGAGAACTAGGATTCGGATTCCTGATTAATAGGGATATAGCTGGTCACATACAGGAACTCTATAGCATTATTGAGAGGGTGGTAGGTCTGGTTGTGCTATATATAACAGGTACAAATTGAAGGGCATACAGGTTTACACCCCTACATCCAGTCATGATAACGGGGAAGTCGAAAGCTTCTCTGAAAATTTAGGATCGGCGATGGATGAAGTACTGTTGGACACTGCTACTGATGGGCGACTTCAGTGCCAGGGTACGCAAGAAGCATCATGGAGACAAGTCCGTGGGGGAATATGCCGTAGGGCCTAGAAAAAACAGGGCAGAGTTATCAGTAGAGTTTGAAGAACAGAATAATATGCGGATAATGAATACCTTCTTCCGCAAGCAAGATAGCCGAAAGTGTACGTGGAGCAGCCCTAATGGCGGAATAGAAACGAAACACCTTTCATACTCAGCGCTAACCCTGGCCTTATACAAGATGTGAACGTGCTCGGCAAGGTGCGCATCAGGGACCACAGGATGGTAAGCACTCGAATTACCCTAGACTGTATGAACGCGAATTACCCCTGTTCTGTATGAACGCTGTCCAGCTACAAGAAGAAAAGCGCCTGAAGCGGCACGATAGGCAGCGGAAGACATCAGGGAGACGGAGCGCACTGCGCAGCTACAAGAAGAAAAGTGGCTGAAGAATGCGCCACACAGCATGGCGCCATCTTTCGAGGCAGCTCAAAAATGGCGCCACATAGCTAAGAGACCAGTGACATTCAAAAGTCCACAGAATAAAAATGAGCCAGAACATAAAGATGAAGCGTAGGTTTTCCTGTGTATGGCTCGAGAGCGGAGGGTTTGTAGCATTTGAAGTCCTAAGGCAGTGATCTAGCTAATGTAGCGACCAGTCGGGGTTTTGCAGCACTTAGAAATAACAATTTCCCGCGAAAAAGCACTAAAAAAAGAAGTTGGAGGAGAGGAAGACGCTGGGACCATCGATTTACGATTCGAAGTTGACCTAAGTATGAAGAACCTGAAATATCTTTCGATAAACGAGACCATGTTGCTGCGTGTTGGCGTCATCGCAAAGGCTGAGAAGTCCATCTTCTCCTCTGCCATGGTTACGGATCGGACAGCGCTACAGTTATTTCGCTCATCTTTTATGCAGAAGGCTGCATATAATAACATATGAGTTAAGTATGTTATTATATTCAGCCTTCTGCACAAAAGATGAGCATGTAAGCGGGGTTTGTTCGGCTCGTAGAGCGGCAGCGACAAACTCAGCACCAGCAGGTAGGGCGCAGCCAGCGAACTAACTGGGTAGGAGCCAGGCGATAGCAACGGGTCTTTTCAGCCCGCCGATGTTCTTCGTCACAAGCGAAATAACTGTAGCGTTGTCCGATCCGTAAACAGAAGAAATAGTTACGAAGAAATAATTCTTCAACTGCCACAGAACAAGTGCAGCATCGAAGGGACAGAAAGGGAACAAGCCTTATTGGAATTCAAGAAGCGTGTGACTCCAGAACCAGTGCTTCGCATAAACGACGCTCCAAGACCATGTATTGTATACCTCGATACATCTGGTGAAGGGATTGGTGCCGAGCGGAAGCAGCCAGATGACAATCAACATTGCTATTTTCGTAGAAAAACGTTCACTGTTGTAACGGATCATTCGGTGCTACCGTATGAGTGAGTTTGAGAGTTCTTTATTGTGCATAAACTGTGCCTGAAGAATGTCAACAATCCTCAATGTCTGCTTTTCCGGGGTCGTCGAAGTTGTGAATACATGACTGGAACATTAAACAAGCGAAAGGAGTAAGCAAAGTTGAAGCTAGCACACTTTCCCGAGCTCCTTTAGTGCACCTTCTCTCACCCATCAATTTAAAAATGTAGCAAGGAGCGCTCCAAAGGAAGGTTATCGCTATAAAAGGGCCGTCATCGCCCGTCTTCATCAGAAGGAAATGCATGAGATATACGTGCCTTATTAACTGCACCCAACCTTATTTGCGAACACTTGTCGGCATTTTGTACATGTTGGCGTGAACAAGAGATTGTTTCTCCTATCTCTACAATGGCATCAGCCGGAAAGAATACTCGGTGTCACCACCTACGTTCAACATTGTGATATAGTGCCGAAGTGCAAGAGGACCAAATCATCAAAGAAGTGCCGATCACTTCACTCACTCTCTGCAGCTGAATAACCTGTTTGACTCCTTGAAAATGGCAATTACATTGGATGGTTTTGTGGATACCGCTTATCAAAAAGTTCCATCTATATGGTCATTGACCATGCCACTACCTATGTTACGGCGTTAGGCCACAAAAATGAAAGCAGCTACGTCTACATTTCATGCTGAAAGAATATTTTTGCTGCCGGCAAACCACGGAATTTTCTTTGAGATTGCGGTACAGGGTTCGCAACCGGAAAGCTTAAGCAGTTCCTAAAGCATATTAAATACATCAATTCTGCAAGTCCTCTCATCGTCCATAATGCAACTGTGTAAATGAGCGTACAATTCAAGGCATAGTCAGCACACTTAAATTTAAAGTAAAAGATGAACCACGGAAGTCTTGCACTAAGGTCTAATCGGGTGTCATCGGCGAACATAATTGAACACCCGACAAAGTTTTTGCTTATGCACCTGCTGTATGTAATTACCTCTTACTCAGCCATAATGAAGCGGCGAGATGAAGCTATGGAGCAAGCGAGGAAAACTGCAGTTTAACAGCTTGCTCACCTACCACGATACAAACAAAGTAATCAATGACAGGAACTTTCTCCCGCTTGAGATTCAAGGCGATGACTCAGTATTTTACGAAACACCTTGTCATCCCAATAGCCGTAAGATGAGTTCCGTCATGGAGGTGTTTGCGATATTTTAAGCAAGCTATCACCAGTGAACTATAATATTAACCGCCCAGTGAGCTTTTAGTTAGAGATATCGACACTGCTCAGGTCAGCCAATTATGGCGTTATCCTGAACCTTTTGAAGTGAGACATTCTCGAGGGAAAAGCGAACCGTGTAAACATCAAGGAACGCAATGGCTGCAGAAGCAGACGGTGAAATTCGCGGGCTTTAGAATGAAAGTACGGCATCTTAACCACGGGACGTCTCTTGCTTCTGACAACGCAGATACACACCCACTATATACATAATGTAGCCTTTGTTCATCTAGTCTTTCTTTACCCCAAATATCTGGATGTCAGAGATTACGGTTGCAGCCTCAGGTACTTGGAAGGTGGAACATAGTCCAGGATTTGAACTTATTTTGCGAATTTCAAGGCTAGCCGTACAGTGAGATTGAACATTCGTGTCCTATATCCACCTGTCGTACTGTAGACGATAGTGGTGGTAGAATTAGAGTGCGAATTGCATGGCTAGTTATGGTTGATGGGCTGTTACCAGTTCACGGTAATATGAAGTGCCAGAAAGGGTAGAATAAGGCAGACTCTCGGTGGTGCGTCTGCAGGTAAAGAGTTTCATGTCAGACTACTGTTCAGGGAACACATGGTCCGAAGGTTGCTGTAATATTCATGTAGGTAGGTCACTGGGCCCAAAAGGCAGACGAAACCATGGCAGAAAGTCTGCAGCACTTCTCGCGACGCTAACTAAACGACGAACTAAAGAAAAGGCAACCAGGCTTATACGACTACGAAAACCTGAAGCTCTGCATTTTTCTCGCCTGCATCCATCCACAGGAACCATGAAGATACTGTATGGGGTCACGACATCGCTACCTTAATGCTTCTGGAGAATCAAAGGCTCGATTCGATGGCACGTCGGACGTGAAATCTAGACGACCCGAAGATCCCCTTATTACACAAGGGAGAATGGAATCGTCTGTGCTGTTTATTATTATTGTGTATTGGCAGCAAATAGGATATTAGGAAGATAGTGGTTCCAAATAGTATGTTAAGCGTTCACGTAGTATGTGAAGTGAGGTTTCTAGGTATGACAAGGCCATTACACTGCCTGTGGCCCACCCCCGTTGTAGTGACATGTGCTTCACGGCCGGTCTCTAGGGCTGTGTCGAATTCTCCCTGAATAAACAAACTGCAGTGGTCTGTTAGGAAGGACTTCAGAGTTACTTGACCTGAAACGAGGCTCCCCTTCAGAAATTGTACTGGATGATGTCCAGAAGTGTCTGGAACTATCTCGGCTTCGATCAACTTTGTAAACAGTTGTGGATAACAACTAAGAATTTGTGAAGCGCTCTTAATTTAAGGAAGCAGCTCACCATTTCGAAGTGGGAAATTTGTGGTTCCAGACATGGTGTAGAGGTGTTTAAATTCTCTGGATAAAGTTAGCTAGGACACCGTGTTTATATGTGTTGTGCCCTTTTTTACAGGCAAAATATTCACACGGTGCAAACAGCGGTGAAAATATGTTAATTTAACGTCTGTTACCATTCTGATCTTCCTAAATCACGTCTTAAGAGCAGGAAGATATAAAAGGTCTGATAATTACTTCGAATTGTATGTCAGGAGCTGAAAACTACTGCGGCTCCTCAACTTGGGTACAAGTTTTGTAGACTTGCTCATTTTCCCGTACAATGATATATGTTTTTTCAAAGCTTAATGGATGATACGTATGACCCTTTAATATGCAATCAATACCAATTTTCACTCGCTTGTATAATCATGCACGTATACAAATTTACGGTGACACTAAATGGCGACACCACTAGGTCACAAACTCCACTGTGCTAAAGCTGGATTTGCGTGGGCGTCACAAATTCATTTCCAATGAATAAAAACGGAAGGACATTAGACCAGCACATTGTCCTTCCCTTTTTTGTTGGCGCGGCGGGCCCCGCTTATTCAAAAAATACGCCAATTTTAACTCACCCATTTCCCACCTTACTGCGTCACTGATTTCCTGAGCAATAATGACGAGCGCGTACCTCATGAAGTCCTTGTTCCGTCTGATGACGTCCCAGGTGGACTCGCCGTTGCAGATCTCGTTGTGCATGTTAGGTGCTAAATGGTTGTGTCTATGACTTTCCTGCTCCGAGTTGCAAAAGTGTTTTACCTGAGAAGCAAGGGACTGATTTTAGGAAATAAGCGTCACAATCGCCTATAAGTTATCGCCTCCAAAGTGATGAGCATTGGTTTATTTTCTGTACTTTTTTCACGAACATGAAGACGTGTATTATGTTTTGTTGCCCGATATAAAAAACTACACAGAAGGCATAATTCATTATTGTTAATATACACAAAAAGCCAACCTCTTTTAGAAAGCTACTGACTTATGTAGTGAAATTATCAGTAAGAAGGTTTGTGTTGGCTGTTAGTGTTCGTTGAAAAGCGTTTATTTTGCTGCGCAATTCCTGCAGATAAGGCAACTTTTAACGCATGCGCCTTGACATTGGTCTTTTGCTCCAGCGGCGCGAGCGCCTCGTTGGCAGACGACTACCACCCCTATCTACCACTGCCACAGTGTTCAGGTGCAGCCGCGACAAGTGAAAAGGCGGAAGGGATAAGTTGAGGCTCGCTGTCCTTCCCGGGCGCTACATGAAAGCGTAACACTGCAGGCACATCAAAGCAGTCAAACGGCGGCATGAGCGAATCTATGAGCTCTAATATCAGTTATATGACATTTATGTGACATATGTTTAATATAATGAGCTATATATATATATATATATATATATATATATATATATATATATATATATATATATATATATATATATATATATATATATATATTGGAAGCATTTATGCGGACTGCATCTTCATCTGCACAAAGTCATCGTAACTCCTTGCAGCCACCCCCACTCTCAGCGCTGTCGACAACCGGTATCGCGATCCTGAAATATACTCTGGCTTGCCCGGTGAGGACGTTGAAGACTGGCTCCACAACTACGATTGTGTCAGCGAGTGCAACAATTGGAACGAGACATCGAGGTTAAACAACGTACCATTTTACGTATGTCAAGTAGCCAACACATGGTTCCTGAATCCCGAGAAATACTTCCGTGATTGGTCGTCTTTCAGGAAGCAGCTACGGCGGATTTTCGGCACACCCCCAGTTCATTCAAAACTTGCGAAAAAGAGGCTGTCTGAGCGCATCCAGTATTATGTAGAGTCGTATACCTCGTACATTGAGCACATCCTCGCGCTTTGCTGCCTCGTCGACAGTGTTGTGCAAGAAACTGACCGTGTGCGACACCTTCTTAAGGGTATAGGATCAACTGCCTTCAGCGCACTCGACACTCAAAACCCTTCATTGTGTCGGACGTCATCTCCGTCTATCAGCGCCTCCACGCCCTGCAACCAATCCGCTTGCAATAGGACTTTTCAAACAACCCCCTGGCAAACATTAATGCGCTCTGGTATATTAATCAAGCCCCAATGTGTGAGTAATTGCAAGCGCATGGCTAACCCCCTTGCAGCAGGGATCCGGTCCGACCTGCTTCTACTGAGCTGCGTGGAATATTTACGGAGGAATTGGCCTCCTTGCAGAACGCCCGCCATGCCAACGCTTTGCCCACAACCTGCTTCTTACTCCCAAGTTGCTGCAATGCCAGCCGCACCGTTTCCCATCACACCACCTGTGCCACTTCCCGATCACCTGGCACCTTTAGTCGCCCGAGCTCGGACCCCACCTTACTGCTCTGCCTGGCGTTCGTCGAGGCCTATCTGCTATCACTGCAGCTTTCGAGGACATACCTGGTGGTTTTGGCGACGCCGCCAGCAAGGCGAACATCGTGGTTACGCCACCTTTGAACGCAATGAGCCACCTCCTCGTGTCTACAGCATTTATGCCAATAATCCACCCACTCGCCGGTCTCCGTCTCCGGCCGATTTCTGTAACACCGGCCACAACTCACGTGTGTTGAGACGCCGCTCCCCATCGCCGCTCCTACGTTCTGTTTCGCCACTTCGGCATGTCTCCCAACTCCAAGTGCAGCGACTGCAAAACTGACCAGAGTAGTTTTGGAGAAATAACTGCACCGCAGCGAAGTGCTTCAAGCCCTCCTGAACGTCTGTCGAACATGTTATTGGTGTCTGTGGAGGGTGTCCACTTGTTAGCTCCGGTTGACACGGGAGTTACTATATCGGTTATGCCTGCGGACCTGTGCTCTTGTCTAGAGAAAATGAAGACGCCTTATATTGGATCATCCTTGATTGGGGCTAATGGAACAATCATTTGGCCATCAGCCCAACGTGCAGCACGCGTCTTCATTGATGGTGTCCGTCATCACATAAAGTTCGAGATTTTATTCCCGTGCGCACATGAAGTAAATTTAGGTTGGGACTTCGTATCGATAGCGTCCACTTTAATCTCTTCTCGTCGACGTGTAGCACATATGACCGAGGCAGTTCATTGCGGTGGGAGTGTCGATGTACTTTTCTCGCTGCTGCCGATTCTGTGCTGCCGCCCGCGCACGAGCAAATCATAACTCTCTCTTCCACGGACATCACCAATGGCGACGTCTTCATCGCTCCTTACGGCCGCTTTCTTGACCGTGAGATTGTCCCACCTGGTACGGTTCGAGGAAAGCTATGCATTATTCATCGCTTTAAACATGGCCACTGAGACAATCCTCCTACCTCAAGGCTCTGCGGTGACCTTTTATGTGGGCACCCAACCAATCTCCTTGCTTCCTATTGCCGCCTCACAAGCTGTTCCTCAAGAGGGTAAATCTGCTTGATCTGCCCTTGCGTCTGTGACACTGTCCTGACCTTACGGCTCATCAGAGTGAAGCATTGCTAAAGTTGCTCACGAAGCAACAGGCTTCCTTTGATATGAATAGTTCGTCACTCAAACAGACCTCCGTTTCTTCCCTGCCTATCGACACCGATAGCCAGACTATTGCACGCCGCCGCCCTTACCGAGTCTCTCCGGTCGAACGCCAAATCAAGGAGAACGTCGCCGATATGCTGAAAAAAACATCATACCTTCCTCCACCAGTTCTTGGTCATCACCCGTCATTTTAGTGCAGAAGAAAGATGGGTCAGTACGATTTCGTGTTGACTAACGCGCGCTAAACAAGATCACCCGCAATACTTTATACCCGATGCCCCCTATCAATGACGCCCTTTATTCATCGCAAGGCGCGAAATACCTTTCCAGCGTTGATCTTCGCTCCGGGTATTGGCGAAATAAAATCCATGAAGCGGACAAAGAAAAGACCTCCTTTTCTATTTCGGACGGTCTTTACGAGATTAACGCAATGCCTTTCGGCCTATGCAATACTCCTGCCACATTTGAAAGAACGATAGACACTGTTCGCGGTCTCAAGTGGAAAATTTGTCTGTGTTACCTCGACGACATCGCCGTGTTTTCCTCGACTCTCACTGACCATCTGCGATGCGATGCTTAGATGAAGTGCTCACATGCCTTTCTAATGCCGGACTTCAACTAAAGACGAGGAATCGCGGTTTCGCTAGCACAACTATTAATGTACTGGGTCATCTCGTTCGCAAAGACAGCATCCAGCCCGATCCAGAGAGGATTTCTGCAGTGCTCAACTTTCCACACCCACTTCGTGGAAAAGAACTGCGCAGCTTCCTTGGGCTCCCCGCAAACTTTCGACGTTTAATCTGGAGCTTCGGCAGCATTGCCTCACTCCTCCACAAGCTCCTTGCTAGTTCCAGTTCCTTCGGTTGGAACCATCAGTGTCTAGCCGTGCTAGAAGAACTCAAGCGTGTACTAACATCCCCACCTGTTCGTTGTAATTTTGATGACAAGGTGATCGCATTACTGCATACTGACGCTAGTGGTTAAGAAATTGGCGAAGTACTGCTGCAGCGCGACCACAAATTTTGCGAAAAGCTTGTTGCATATGGAAGCCGCGTTGTCACTTCCACGGAAAAGAAATACTCGATAAGCGAACAAGAGTGTTTGGCAGTTGTGTGATCTATTCAGAAAATTCACCCATACCTCCACGGTTGACATTTCACGTTTTTGACTGATCGCCATGCCCTGTGTTGGTTGCAGACAATCAAAAACTTCTCTGCACGCGTTGGCTGCGGTGATGACATGTTGGAAATGTGATGGACGCCCACGCGTGCCTACATCACATTTGTCGCAGAAGATTGGGTCCTTAGTCCTTTCGTCAACGACGCAGTTCTTGCCCCAGGAACAGTGGTAATTAGTTTTCGATTTCGAGCGTAGGAGGAAGAAGACACATTGGCGAAATAGGTCAATTTCTTGCCGCGGGTAGCGAGAGATCAGCGGTCTGAGTGCCGTGATGGCTGGTCAGTTTGCGGGACGCAGAGGACAACAGGTACGGGGAAACACGCACGATAGGTGCTGGAAGCTCTACCGATGTGACGTCATGCTACAATGGTAGAATCGTGGGACGTGTCCAGGTAAAGCACAGGGAAAACAATTTGGCCAGTTTGCAGAGGTGCAGCATCGTCCACTGCTATGGCTTGCGTCGGCTTAATCAAGCGAAGAGCTGGATGCACTGCTGAAGGTATCGGAAACGGCTAAAATATAAGGTGTAGTGGTTGCGCGAAAGCCCCGGAGGAAGAGAGGACCGCACAGATGAGGGGTGCGTTTACCTCGGCATAGGCAACGAGACTTAGGTGCCGGCGGACGCTCGCAGGAAGGCAGAGCTTCGCAAATTTGATCCTGTATCACCTGCCGAAGTTGTGCGGGCAAATACTACGGCTCTTGCGCGACAGATGGTAGCAGAGATAGGTGCCGTCCTCCACGTGGTCGAAGTCAGGAGCAGTGGTTATGCTCGAAAGGGCTTCGTCTAACGCAGATGGGCGCCACGTGAGGATACATTACCTGTGGCGCTTCTTAAAGCTTTACAATGCTCGGTGACCTGCACAACAGTCATTTGGTTTTTAATAATTGTAAAGGCATTGTTTGAAGCACCTTTCAAGAGTTCGCACGCTCTGTCTGCCCGCCGTCGTTGCTCAGTGGCTATGGTGTTGGGCTGCTGAGCACGAAGTCGTGGGATCGAATCCCGGCCAAGGCGGCTGTATTTCCACGGGGGCGAAATGGGAAAACACCAGTGTACTTAGATTTAGGTTCACGTTAAAAAATCCCATGTGGTCGAAATCTCCGGAGTCCTGCAATTCGCCGTGCCTCAAAATCAGAAAGTGGTTTTGGCACGTAAAACCCCATAATTTAATTTAATTCAAGAGTGGAGAAAAAGCGCAGCCACCTCCACCAAAATATAAGGCGAGGGAATGACCGGATACTGTAGCAGCAGAAGCAGCGGCAGCACCTCATCCGATAATAACTATGTGGGCACTCCTGTCGTATTTCTACCGTCGGCGTCGTCTGCGCCGTGATGTTCAGTGTAAAATCCAAGGACGATGAAATTGTAGCCGCGCGCTGTATGCTGTATGTGCTTGTCAGAACTTGCAAGGCTCTACAGAAGATCAAGGCTCAATCGCTCGGCGAAGGAAAAAGGTGGGGAAAACATGCGCCATACTTTTTTCAATACCCGAGGCCGTGCGGGGGCCGTACCCTGAAGTGATATACGCTCTGGACAAAGTGGACACCCGAGCAGGCCTCATCTCCAAATCGATCTGCGATGTAGACAACGCGCATGCGCCGACTGCCGGTAGCTTCTCATGCGCTGTGTTTTCAACGCTTAGTTCGCGTTGAAGCGCGCGAAACAATTCGCACGCTCGTGCTTTGGCGTTTCCGCACTCCACCGTTTCTACACAGCGTTTCCATGCTAATTGAGCGCGATCTGCTCAAGTTAACCCGTTCACGCGTGACACCGTGCTTGTTAATTTAGTTAGTAAGCAAATGTTCACAACTTTATAAGGCCGACAAAAGTACTAACCGTAATTCGTGTACCTGTCTCGTAATATGCTTTAGAAATCGGTGTCCTACCTTTCAAGCGAAACCACGTCATTTTTCTCAACACCGCACGGAGTGTGATAATCTATGGTACGCGGCAGTTGGAAGCCTAAACATATGAAGACAGTGCGCCGTGCGGTGGCGAAAAGGACGATCATCAACATCGACACCGATTTGGGAGCGTCGGCAGTGACGCCTCCAAAATCGTGGCGCGAGAGAGTGTGGCCCGTGGCCCCGTGGCGTGAGCAGTGCGCGAGGTTCGGCGTTCGACGGCAAAGAGCTTCCTCGCTGGGTGTCCAGCCCAGAGCTATCGCCGCCTGCGTCACTACGCCACCTCCGAGTCAACGCTGTCGCCCGCTGAGAAGCTTTCTCGCCCCGCTCTTCCACTGGTCAACTGGTCCAGGAGGGCTGGCGGTCCTGAATCGGGGTGATCGAGCGTTCGGGTGAGCGGCCCGAGGGCTACCTCGCCAGCTGTGGACGTGAGCCGGTGACTGTGGCCGTGGGCTACCGAACACAAACCCTGCCGGAGGGAAGCCGGGCACGCGGGGGCACCAGTATATCGACTGTTGCACAGGGCCACCTGAGCCCCTCCAGACGGTACGACCCTGCTGTCCGACCCTTTTGTCCAATCCTGTTGTCCTACCCGGCTGTTCAAACCGGCTGCTCAACCCTGCTGGCCCACCCTGCTGGCCGACCCCACTGGTTGACACCGGTTCCACGAGGTCTCCGACACGGTTACGTGCGCTTCCGCCTGAACTGTAGGCCAATTATAAGCGGCCGATACATAGATATAGCTGCATGTCGTATATGAGGTATATTGGGGAACTGTCGCGTGTGTGTGCCGTTTTCTGTGTCAATTGTGTCACTACAAGTCTGATGTGTGTTTGTCCTTTTGCGTGCTGCTTCTGCCTCTTTCGGGAGTGATCCTGCACCCAATAACACTACACGGAACTCCAAAAGTGGGAGCTCCACTACCAGCAGGAGAGTCTGCACTGCTAATTATATGTATATATATATATATATATATATATATATATATATATATATATATATATATATATATATATATATATATATATATATATATATATATATATACGTGTGTGAGTGCGTGTGTTTACTTGCGTGTGTGGGTATCCATGCAGATTATATGCACCGCGGTCACAAACCTTTTATCAGCGCATGTGTGTGGGAACGTCTATGAGCTAGGTGGGTTCAGCGGGACTCCACCGAAGAATTTTATGCTATCGCAAGTGCGATCTCAATATGGAGCAAGGGATGCCAGCATTGAATGGAAAGCGGCTTTAGAAGGGAAGCAATGACGGTATGGTTCATTTTTAATTTCGACGTAGTTTATTTCGTTACACAATTGTCCTAATTTGCTTGCCCTAAGTCGTGTATTATTACTCAATATAACGCGGTTCATTTCTTTGCCTTAGTTGCTTTTCTTGTACTGTACTATTTTCGAGATCAGCTCATAAAGATAGCTAGACACACGCAACAACACTATGTTCACGCAGAGATGAACACTTGGCAATCAAAAAGATCCAAGCATTTGTCGCCCAGTGCGAGAAGCCACAGATGATTCCTGCGTTGTGGTGAAAACAACGTCAAATGAATGCTTTCTACTGCTCGTGTCGTAACCTAGTTGGCGCTATCCTTACCTTTTCATTCAGTAGCTGTGAACTACGTGCGCTTTGGAATAATTACCGCCCGATGGTGGCCATTGTGTTTTTTTTTAGCTTAGCGTAGCATGGCCAGTCACTCGAAAAATGCCATGCAAAGCCAGAAAACCTGTTACGCAATACAAGGCGAGAATGCGTATTTTTCTCCTTGTGTGTGCGATAGATGGCTGACATCCGGAGTAAAGTAACCAACGACCCATTGTACGCAATAAGAATAGGCGCACTGCAGCCAAACATTCTACCAGGCCATCCGCTTTCGCCATTCCGTACATGCGATACAAAGAAAAGAGGCGTTAAACCTAATGCAGAAATCCCTAAGCTAGTACTAAAAGGAGGATAGCAAGCATGATGGGATGCCCTCTAAAAATCCAGTGAGCATGGAAGGCTACTAAAGGGGATGCTAAACGACACCATCCCCCACTCATGCTATACTTAGGCACGCACAGGCAGCCGCCGCCCCTCCGCTGGTGACGACAGTCATCAACGGGTTGGTTAGGCCCGGCCGGGCATCGTGCAAACTTATTAAGATAATCCTCCTTGAACGGGGACTACTGAAGATTCGCATAGTATTTAATTCGCATAGCTCTTAATTCTCACGCCTATAAAAATGAATAGCGCCTACGACATCACCATAACCTTCACACACACCATTACCAAGCATAACAATTTCCGCACCGCGCTGTCCATCATATAATGTTCCGCATACCTTAAAATTCCCGTTCAGGGCGTTTATGATTATTTTTATTTATCACCGGTGACGCAATGCGTTAACTATGAGTAGACACGCTAAGCCTCGTGTCATGTGTCTCCGCACACGTCGCTCGGAGAACAGCCCACTTTGACCAGTGTTTTAGACATACACGCGACACGATGCCTAAACGCTAAAAGCAATAAGCGTCTTAGGCGATTGCAATAGGTGTGTTCAAGACTACATGTTTTATAGGTTACTTGCACACATTCCTCCCTTAATGGCTTTATCCCAAGGTCTTAAAAAGTCACAATGGAAGAAACGCGAAGTTAGGACATCGCTTTCTGCTGCATCATCAACGAGGGAAATTGAATTGTATAATAACCTCTCTATCCATCATTTACGCTGCTAAATAAAATTCCATACATGACAGAAGTAACTACGAAAAACTTACATTGTCGAGACGTGGTAGGAACATGATTGACGATTCAACGGGGTCTCGTTCAGGCTGAGTTATCGCGACCACGCACTCTTCAGTAGCATAACAGCCCTCGTGATATTTGCAAATATTAGGATTGAGAACGGTATGGTGAATTCTATCCGAGCACGAGTTCCAACGCACCTCTTTCTGGAAGCAAAAAAGGATTTTAAATGCCTTCGAGTTCTAAACAACAGACGTATTTTACTATCCACGGGCCGGCCTGCAAACTTATGCATTGGAGCTACGGGAAAAAAATGACGTGGTACAATCCAATGAAACATTGTTTTGCTTCTATGGCATATAGAACTAGGTAATGGCCGGATTTACGGAAGTAGATTTCTTAATTTTTTCGTCCCGGTATAGGTTCACTGGAAGTTTACTGCGTTAGGTTTTGGGCATTATAGCATAATATTGCACAGTATATAGTGGTTGCATTGCATAACATACAGCAATATTTTTCATCGTAGGTAAACGTGAGCAATAGCATATAATTAAAGAGTATTTTATTTACTAAGAATATTTTATTTATTTGTTTGGGACAAGGTTCTATTCGGAAATATTTTAACATGCGTCAAGAAACAAGCAACCTAGCCGTCTGGAACAAGTTGTATTTTAGACTACCGTTTTCTTGCTTTAGGAGCTCTGAAAAAAAAAAACAAAGCACATGAAAAGTACACCATTACTGATTTGTAGTCAGAGGGCAGTATTTTCAGGTGAGTGTAAAAGGAAATGTATCCGATCATTAGCTGCAAGTCGGTTGAAATTGTGGCGATTGAATTATTTACGATTACACAGGGGGTATACCATGCTGGCAACAAGAATGCTGTCGTGCCTGCCTATCGCTAACATTGCGCTTTAGGGCTAAACCTTTTGCAGCGACGGTGGCAGCAAACGCTGCGCAAACCTGCTGGTTCCGTCCCATTTTTTTCTCTTCCTGTTCATGCATTTGTTAACTTGCGCCACTTCGTCACCCTTCCGCAAGCTTCCGTCCTGGCAGTTGATCACAAGTCGACAAGCTTCCCTCTTTTCTTTAGTCCAAAAAAATCCCTCTCTTCTCACTCTCGATTTCTCAGGTTCTAACTCATGGTAGATACGGAAGCTTCAACTAATTGGCACATCATCGAAACCACAGTTATTGAAAGGCACGAATGCAGAGATATTTTGGAAATGTCCTAAAGCATCTCTGTCTGAGCAGTCTGTACAGAGGGCGTTGTTTATTACTTTTTTGGCGTTGGGAAGGGTAGGGGAGGGGCATAGTTGACCAATTGCCTGAAATTGTGAATGGTGCTTAGTAGAAAAAAGCTCACGGGGTCGCGTGGCATTAAAATTCACGACAATTAGGATAGCTTGCGAGTTGCTCCAATCACTCTACAAGCGCATTGGCATTGAAGCGATTACATATGAGAAACCATTTTCCAGCTCGGCGGTAGTGCGGCAAGACAATTAGGTCTTGCATACCATGCTAAATGCCTTAGGAACTATGGCCACTAAGCCCAAATCAACAAAAATAAGGGGAAGGAGGGACAAGGTGAGAGCAAGTATTGCTGAGGTAAATTTCTTCTACAGTGGTCACTTATATGACTTCTGATAGCGTTCACCGTGTATTTTCCTCCCCAATTTTTTTTGATTTGCGCTAAGTGGCCATAGTTTCTATATTCCATAGTGAAATATGTACCGAATACCTCAGCAACAATTGTTACTAGCTCCACAACTTTACGCTTGCTCCCCGAATTACTATCCAACCCGAATAACTATCTCTGAGACAGAAATGACAAACACTACGCCGGGCCGTTGCAAGCTTCCTAAGACCATGCGCGGCAGCGAAATGGCGGTGGCGAGAAGTAAGTTGCGCAGCTTTTTGAATGCTTCGCCAGTGACTGGAGTAGAGCATTCAAGGCAATAGAACTGTGTGGATGACGGCAAGCCTGCATACTTAAGGGGCAGTGAAGAATAAACACAAACCAGTTGTCAGAGGGAACGTGAACAGACGTCATTGAATTGATATGGTGCCAGTACACGCTTTTAATAAGAGGGAACTCTATTGAGTTGTCAGCTTTCTTCACTATACTGAATAGTCAGGCTGACTTAATAAAGAAGTAATGCAGTGCGCTACACAGAAATATCATATGTTGGGAGCCCACCTTATTGCAACACGGGCAGTACGACAGAGGGTATTTCTTGTGTCCCAAGCGTCCGTGCTCATAAAACACGCCATACCGGAAGTGGGCCCACTCATTCACGAATGCGTAGGCTGAAATGAAAAAGAATTATAGTGAACACTGCTTAATAGATGCGCCTTTGAGAGGGGTGCTTTCTAAAGAGATTATGTGCTGAACGCGATTGTGGTGTGGGCGCGTGACCAGAGCTAAATTTCAAACTAAGACATTCATTTGACCATACAAGACGTATGCACATACTTAAAAGACGAGATATGCGGGTTTGTATGTTCCAAAGCATAGGCTATAATTATACTATTACGAATTCTGAAAGCAAATACATGTCCACTTTTTTTAATGTGTAAGTAATCCTGTGCGCGCACATTTGGTTATTTCGGAGAAGTCTAATTTTCCTGCCACAAACCCTCTCTATTCGACAACAACAATTACATAGCGAAAGAGCAATACAGATGTGATGAACTTGGTTGATTTATGCACTGCTACGGGTTCTAAACGCACAAAAACGTGGATTGGGAAGCGTACCAATCTAAATTTATGGGCTAATCATGGCATTGCAGAGACTTACTCCTTAGAAAACATCTTCGCTAGTCACTCTTGTACTTTTACGCACTCGTCAGTTGTCTTGTGGAACTGTAGAGTCCACTTATCACTCCAGTTCCGCAGTTAAATTCTCTGGGAACCCCTTTTTCTTCTGCATAACTACCGTATTTCGACCTTCCATTTGAAATTTGTATTTATTTAGGAGAAACGGGAAACGAATTTATCCATATTTACGAAGCACTAACACAGGTACCTGGAAAAATGATAGCTCTTAACTTTTCTATATACCGCACAGTTGCTTTATACGGAAGCTCGCGCTTTCTTTGATTCAGAATTCATGGCTGATCGCAACCAACGCAGTGCACTTGCAACAACGAGACATCAAAAATTGCCATAATCACTGTAGTCTTAACAACATCCCTCATGGTGACAGCGCTTCTTGCACTGTAGCATTACTTTTTCCATCACCCATAACATTCGCCCGCCCTGCGATTTCTGTACGTTCCTGGATCCCACTACCACGCAAAAATCGGCGGAAGCTATACACTTTTGGATATCGCGTTGTAATCGCTGAGCACTGTGCTTTGTAAGCAGGGAGGCTGACAGCCCGTTTTTCATGAATGCGATATTTTAAAATAAGGAGCTACCAAACTGTCCTGGAAATAATCGATGCACGCATAGAAGTATTGGGAGATAAAAGTGTCATAACACCATCTGTTTTGCTATCTGGCAAAGAAATTACACATACGTACATTTCCGCATTTACTTCGCTCCTGCGCTATGCTGTCTATTCGACCGGCCTCTTCCACTATCTTTATGTCAAACATGCATTTCACGCCCCTCGTGATGTGGTATAGCTATAAAGCCAAATTTTCCGAGCACAACAAAGGTATGGGAAAATTCTGCCTCCTGCAGTTCATCTGTAATTGCCTACATTAGTGGCATCTCCAGTCTTATGCAGACTAATTCGAGAAGAGCGCCTCTAGCCAGCCGGCAGTCTTCTTGACAACATCGTGTGTGCTGCAGGAAATGTGGTGATCGATCCGTCTACTCCAGCCCTGCGGTGGAGAAATGCAAGCAGTCCGTGTTTTTTCGCGGTACACTATTTCTCTATATTGCAATCACCTTACGGCACCATCCTTCACCAGCCGTGCTCTTCTATTGGAATTTCCAGTTCGTTATTATTTGATGGAAGTCTCATCACGAATGCCTCAAGTGCCGGTGTCCATCTTTGCCATGCAGCCCAGATGGCATCCAGGTTGACATTATCAAAGCCTAAGGCTGTATCTTTGTGCCTCGGCTGACATGAATGTTTATTAAATATCGAGATGCCCGCGTGCTCGGAATACCGATCGCGGTTTTCTGCCTTTAAATGCTGCCACAAAACCATATTCACATACTATCAAATGATTTCACTTCTCTCTTCAATTTACAAGCATTGTACATTGAAAGTAGTGCCCTCCTTTACAAGCAGCATTATTTTTTTTATGGCCGCTGTACTGTACCACTAATATTGCCAGCTTCATTACGCAGCTTTCCACGGCTATTACGCGAATGGACAGATTTGTTGTTGTGTACTGCGACCTTAGCAAAGCCGTAGGCGTTGTCAGTCTTGCACTAGTGTTTTAGAGCCTTGTCATTGTAACTCTACTACGCATATGTTGGCTCAATTGTTCGTTATTTGAGAGTGTCAATGATTAGTATTTTTTCCTCTATTCAATATGTATTCGTGTCTCGGAACGTTATGTGTTATGTCTGCTTCTAATTTTAATAAGTGATGTTTCGCTAGCAGTCCAGAAATCTTCATTCGCTCTTTACGCTGAAGATACTAGAATACTTAAGAAGATACACAATATTGAGGACTGTCGCGCTCTGTGGTCTAACCTGTGGTCATTCCTTAAACATACCAGTTAAACTGGCTCATGTTAATTTCTTCGAAAACCAAATATTTCTTATATTCGCTTAGAAGAAAGTGGATGTAAAATAATGTGTCGCAGGTGGTGAAAATATCCCAAGTCTTCGCATCACTCGTAATGTAAGCACGGCCGCCATGTAATGCGAAGACGCGGGATCTTTCCGCACCTGCGACAAGATGCTTTGTCATCCACTTTCATTGCCAATAATTTATTATTTAATTCAATTAGTAAGTACACGTAATTTCTGCTGTGCTGTACTTACTGTCTTTGTTGGCTTTTCTTGATACGCTCGGAACTACCAAACTGCTTCCCTGCAGGCTCCGTAGAAGAATGCTAAGGAACATAATCCCTTCAATGGCAATGCCTCTTTGAACAGGCACTCGCACCTCCGCAGAAGCGAAGTCCTTGCAACGGGCGCTTTCGGCATTCTCATATCTTCCAAGACTTATTGTTTGCTTTCTGCAACGTGCTTTGCACTTGCTCTAGAGTCTTGTTTCTAGTAACGCTTTCTACCTGTTATAGTTTTTCTCGCCTTCGGCACGTTTTCGATCTCAGAATTTCGTGTAATTGCTTGATTGGTGCTCACTGTGCACCTGTTTGTCAAGTTTCAAATTTTTTCTAATAGTTTTTTCCCGTAACGTTTCCTTTATTGCCTTGCATTGGTTCGTTTGTTTTTCTTTATGTGTGCATCAAAACTATGAACTGAGTACTTTCCCTGGGCGCGTTATATAAATTATTGTATGGCTTTTCTTCTTCACCTTATTAATACAAATGATATAATTATTATTTCATAATATTATTAAAAATCATCATTATTCTTGATATAGACCCCAGGGGGCGCCGAGTAGTGCGGACGTGCAAACATCGGCTCATGCTTTTTCAAATGATCTTGGTGAATTTTTTTGCCAAATCCTGGAAAGTTGTGCATCGTTCGACGCAGTATGAAGCAAGGAACCAGCCCATACCGGACTCTTGTCGATAGGTGAGTTCTTCGACAATTTCAAAGACTTTGAACTACCGACGAAGGTGTTCGTCGGCTCACCCTACCGGACGCAACCTAGCGTCGGCGCGGCGTCCGTGGTAAGCCACGGCCTACTCGTAGTTGTGGGGCGAAATGCCTGAAGTTGAGATGGTGGAAGGGGTCGAGATCGACCCCGCCGAAGCGAATTGCCCGGGCTGGACCACAGCAGTGGGCAGAAACAAGAAGGCTCGACCGGAGACGCCAAAAGTGATGGCCAGCACGGAGACGCACAATGGCGGGAAAGGTGGCCGCCACACGGCCACCCGTCAGAGCGCGATGATGCAGCTCGTAAATGCCTCAAGACTCCCGAAAATGCCTCAGGATCATATACGCATCATCGTCAGACCAAGAGGACGCCTCGACGTTAAGAAAGTCAGTACGATTCGACTAGCCCAAGCTTTGGCCATGGCCGCGGCCTTAGCTCCGTACGAAGTTGGTGAAGACATCATATGCCCCAACGCTGCTCAGAACATTCTGGTGGTTTCTACGCCAATGAGGAAGAACGCGTGTGCCTACGCGTGCGTTCAGCAGATACACTTCAGGGAAGGCAAGTACGATGTGGCAGCTTATTTAGCCGCCTCGGACAACACATGCAAGGAAGTCGTTCGCGGGGTAGACGCCGACTTCAGCGATGCTCAGCTGCGCACAATGATTGTCAACCAACGGAACCCGAAAGCGCTCGAGGTAACACGCATCAAGACTACTACGACGGTGGTGGTGCTCTTCCAAGGTATGAGACTGCCAAACTACGTCATGTGTGGCGCGAGCATGCTGCCCTGCACGCTATACAGAAGACAAGTGGAAGTGTGTTACAACTGTGGCGATTTGGGACATCGAGCTGATGTGTGCCCTAACCCAAGCAGCAAGAAATGCAGGAGATGCGGTGTAGCCTCCCCAGCCGAAAATCATCAGTGCACGCCAAAGTTTTCCATCTGCGCGGGTCCTCACCTCACTGCGGACCGCAAGTACAAGCAGCGATTCCAGCTGCCCTACATAGTACGACAAAGACGACGACGGTGCAGGCGTGCCAAGATGTCACAGGCGGCCGAGGAAGTTCGTTCACGTGACTCCAGTCTCACCAGCGCGCCTGCACGTGCGCCTTCGCTGACGCCAGCGGATCGTCAACGCAGCCTCTCCAGAGGGCGCCCTCGGTCTCGCTCCAGGGACCGCTCCACTCCAGAGGGCTTTCCCGCGCCAAGGCGCGTTCCCAATCCCGGGCGCGCCTCCAAGAAGGACCTGGACCCTCATGGGCCGACCGAGTCAAGTCCAAGACTGACATGGCACCAAGAAAGGTAACGCAGATAACATTGCCAGAGCATAGGGAAGACCCCCGAGTAACACAGCTCTTGCAAGAAAACGCTAACCTCAAGGCAGAAATCCAAAAGATGAAGGCCGATTTCGAGGCACTTCGGCAAGCAAACTTACAACAAAGGCAAGAGTTCTCTTCGGCAATCGGAGAAGCGCAGGCGCGTACTGCTAAACGCCGGGCCACATCCTCGCAGGAGGCAGCCGAAGAAACTGCCATGGCAGAGGCAGCGATGCAACGCTCGCTGGACGGTTTACAAAAATCCGTGAATGAATTGATCAAGGGAAATCAAATGCTGTTCTTTAGAGTCCAAGTTCTAGAAAACGCGCAAATAAGCGCGCTCAACCAGTGAGTATGGAAGTCACTCCAGCGGCAGCTAGAGAAGCTACAGGTAGCGTCCTAGAGGTCCTCTCAAGCCTTAACAATGGCGGGCCACATTAAAGAATTTGTCATATGGCAGTGGAACTGCGCCAGTTTTCAGAAGCGAAAGGCACCACTGCAGCAATTTATCGCGACGCAGTCGAACAAACCGCATGTTATCTTACTACAGGAAACTAGAACTGAAATTAAGTCATTTCCAGGTTACCGAGCTATCTCGGCAACCGGAGAGGGCAAACTCGGCCTGGCGGTCCAAGTTGCAAAGAAGTGTTCCTTTCAAGAGCACAAATTGCAGTTGGGCAACACGAGGGCGGAAGTAATGCTTATCGAAATCATTCCCAGCAGCTGGATTAAAAACAGCGTTTTCATTTTAAACATTTACAGTTCCCCGAGAGACCGTCACCAGGCATTCTTGTCGATTATAGCCAAGGCGGCGGCGAAAGCAAGGGATGCTCCACTTGTGGTAGCTGGAGACTTTAACGCAGCGCATGAAGCATGGGGTTATGTGCGACACTCCCCTAAAGGAATAAATCTCCTTCAAGCGGTTACAAACTGCTCATTAGAGCTGGTTACGGACCCACATTTTCCCACACGCATCGGTAATTGTCTCGCGGGACACCACGCCGGATCTGGCATTCGTTAAGAATGCCACCTCTGTTAGTTGGCACATCGAGCAAGAAAACCTGGGAAGTGACCAATTTATTGTGGAGATTTCTCTGGAAGTTGCCGCAGCCCCGCTTAGGGCGTTCACCGTAGTAGACTGAGACGCCTTCCGTAAACGCCGGGGAGAGGATTTGGAGGAGTACGCGTGCTTCGAAGACCTCTTAAGGAGAATCAAAGAGGACGTCAAGGCTGTTACTAAAACAGTTGAAATTGACTTAAAAGTAAACAGGATGGATGCTCACTTGGCGCACCTGGTAGAGGCCGAAAACTCCTTACTCGCCAGATGGCGAACGCAGAGGCTCAATATGAGGCTGCGTAAAAAAGTAGCGATGTTAAATCGTGAAATCGAAGCGTATTGCCAAGAGTTGAGCAAGCAGCAATGGAACGAGGTTTGCTCGGCAGTTGATGGACAGATGCGTAGGGGAGGCAAATGGAACCTCCTGAAGCAACTATTAGATGGCTCACAATCCAAAAGCAATCAGGGCCTAGCTATTGATAGAATTATTCATGATATTAAAGGAAAGGGGCTAACAGATGTAGACATACTTCAGAGCCTAGCAGACAGGTATCTCCCCGTAGGCCCCACGGGGAACGAGGACTACCCAGAGGATACAGGCGAACCCATGGAGGAGCTTGATGCCCCGGTGACTAAAAGGGAAGTCAGAAAGGTGCTACACGAGCTGAACGGCCGCTCAGCACCCGGGCCGGGTGGCATTTCCAACAGACGCCTGCGTAACCTCGATGAGAAATCTATTGAGAAGCTTACGGAACAGATAAACCGCACATGGGAAACTGGCTGCACTGTAAACAGAAAAACACCCAGATGGGCGTTTTTTGCTTGTCCTCTAGCGCATTCCCTTTTGTACATCTTTTTCCTCCCATGGAATGGGCGTACGATAAAACTCCCATGCCATGGGCATTAATTGTGCACAAAACGGGGGTACCGTAATACGCCCACTTCACCCCCTTCACCCCCATTGGACGGGGAGGTACAATGGGAGTTTTGTGAAGGAATTAAAGGCATTTTAGTGCAGGTGCGGCAAGCACGTATCGAAATGCTTGGTGGCGCGGGTCCCGCGCTTACGCAGCACCAGACGGAACGCCGCAGGCCAAAATGTCGAACGCCGGCGATCAAGGCTCAAGGGAACTCGTCCGTCCGTGAGCTGCCACCCGAGCAGGCGTCACACCTGCTCGGAGCGAACGCCGGCGTCCGACACTGTGGCCTCCAGTATTCCGTCTGCTGCTGCATAGGCGCGGCGTACCGCCACGAAGCATTTCGCCGCGGGCTCGCCGCACGTGGTCCAATCGACGGCACACGGCCACCGCTGAATCGACCAAGTCACGCGCACACGTGGTCCAATGGTGAATGAACCCATCACTGCCCGTCTTCATTTTTTTCTTTCGCTGATCACAGAGCCCCCCTCGTTGCAAAGCTTTTATACAATCGTCCTATCGAAAATGCTAGTTACCGGAAGTGCCTCCGAGGCCAGCAAACGCCTTCGAGAGCAGTTGCTACTTGCTGAAAGGAAAAATGCACGAGACACACATTGACAGCAAAGAAAATTTATTAAACACCAAATGTAAGAAATATATGTTCACTTTCGGGCCCAAAAGAAAGCAAATTTCTGCCCCAGTAAAATAATTGTCTTGATTTTAAAAAAGAATACTGTACATTGTAAGCATGCATGCCAATTACTAGTATCCTACATGTCCTAACACAATAAAATTAGCAAATGAAAGAAATGCTATGAAATCTTATCTCGTTTCATACTGAACTGTAACTACATAGCCATGTGTTTGAACTGTTACTTTGCACTGACACTCCACACTTTTGCACAGACTATACATTAAGCTTGCTTGACCAACAGTAAAACTCCGCTTGTGCCTAGTTGGTACATAATTCTGAACTTAAACTTACAGCGCAAACACCTAAGACGGACCACAAAAGGCAGATACGGCACACACTGGCGCTAACTGACAACTTCTTTATTTCTTTGTCATCGATGCATATATAAACCCTAGGCCACACAACCGCACAGACTACATTACAGAGATCTACCAAATTACCGCATAAGCAAACGTAGGAAGTCAAATGCAGATGGATGCAGGGACAAATATATGTCACTGATGCAATTATCGCCTTGCCTTTTTATGTGGTAGGCCTGTAAGGCAAGCTGCGCATGCTCATTCTTGCTTTTGCCAAGAATCGACGTCCTATCAAGTCGTGTCTCACAACTGTTGTAAGGGTTTGCACGCGCAACAGGGTGCACTCCTCTACCTACATTCTTGTTTACTTTTTTGCGCATGTTCCCTGCGTGGTCCCTTAAATACATAAGGTCATCTATCAACTCAAAGGAGTTGCTTGCAGGTATAGTGTTCGTTTGGCTTTTTCTTCGCCGAACAAGCTTTTAAAGCTATGCTCACGCGCCTGCGGAGAGAGCAGAGGAGGAGGCCAAATTCGGCATAGTGCTTCATACGTGTCGCGCGCTGTCGGCGTGGTTTACACCATTCCACTCTCATGTGGTAAGATATAGCTTGGCTAGATAGGGCATTATGTCAATGAGCTACTCAGGGAACATGCGCAAAAAGTAAACAAAAATGTAGATAGAGCAGCGCACCTTGGTGCGCATATAAACTCTTGCAACAATTATGAGGCACAACTTGACGGGACGTCGATTCTAGGCAAAAGCAAGAATGAGCATGCGCGGCTTACCATAGAGGCCTACCACATAAAAAGGCAAGGCGATAATTGCATCAGTGAGATATCTTTGTCCCTGCACCCATCTGAATTTGACTTCCTACGTTTGCTTATGTGATAATTTGGCAGATCTCTGTAATGTAATCTGAGTGCCTGCACGGTTTTGTGGTCTAGGGTTTATATTGCATCGACGACGAAGAAATAAAGAAGTTGTTAGCCTCGATGTGTCGTATGTTCCTTTTGTGGTCCGTCTTAGGTGTTTGTGCTGTAAGTTTAAGTTGCTTGACTAAGCCATTCTAAATTAACATTGGCTTGTATAATGAGGCTGATCAGTGGTATTTTGCATGGACTAGCACACAAATATGATAAATGTCAAAGTACTAAATTAAGAAATTGGGACTCAACACACAAACAAGCTACATAATTTAGTGTAGTTATTGGGCTGTATTTCCGAGCAGGCTATTAAAAATAAACCGTATTTTACAAACCAGAAACCACCTGCTGATTATGAGACATGCCGTAGCGAGTAACCCCGGATTAATTTGGACAACCTGGGCTTCTTTAACATGCACCTAAATCTAAGTACACGGGTGCTTTTGCATTTCACTCCCACTGAAATGCAGTTTTGTTTACGACTAGATTTGCGAAAGTTCCGAACAGGATTCCCCCTATATTTTTACAGTGGGCACTCTTTAAATGGAGCCTCAAGGGGCCGGGGAAATCGGTTCCATTTACCAGGCATTCTATTTAGTGCGAGACATTGCAGAGAGCCAACCAACCATCAGGATGGTGTCCTGTTTAGGCGGCAGTTTCGCTTAAGCGATTTTCGTTTATGAAGGTTCCACTGCAGTTCTTAAAAGCGGATGAGTTGTGTTCTGCATGGACACTTTAGCATGGCTACCATGTTTAGTTGAATATTGTGCAAGCAGCAACATTTCACTGTACCCAGTGCAATATATAAAGCCAGCAATGTAACATGCTGCAAATGCAGCCACGAACAAGTAACTCCCCTATCATACCCAATAACAGCATCTTTAGACGAGATTAGTACTGGTTTCTCATGTTTAAGTGCCTTGTTTTTAGAAATCAAATCCTCCTGATCACATTGGTTTCCAATCGTGTCAATCCCCGCGCTGAGGTCATTGAGATTTCATTTAATTGCACTTCAGATAGCATATTGGTCTTATTTAAAAAGCACATGGCATCACAGTCACCACCTAGATATAGAATTCGAGCTGCAACGCAGTAGCAGACATTCTGAGGTAGATGCCTAACTATTCTTTTGAATTGAGATGCATACTTAAAACACTGCTGTGCAATTGCAGACAGGGCTGGTAGTGTAGCAACCAGGACAGATTTAACGGACATACAGGAGCAAAATTGCGTGAGCTTTGAATAAATATTCTCTCTGAAGAACCATGCTGTCCAGTTATAAAATGGGGACCGAAATAAAGTAGTTGGATAGCAAACCTGCATTTCATTAAGTAAACAAAAAACTGTTCATGCTACCTTCCAGGGTGCACACTACATTCTCTTTCTTTGAATGTGAATTTGTTACCTTGCCATGGGTTGCCAAATGTATGGGTGTGTCGTTGGTCGAGGGTGGATATAGGTCTCAGGCTAGAGGAAATATTTCGACAAGGAGACTTGCCAGGTTGAACAACGAATGTCTCAGGCTGGAGCCATTTGGTTCCCTTGCAATGATGTTGGCTCCAGCTTGAGACTGTTTTTGTTGGACAACTGTTGACAATTAATGTCGCCATCTTTTCATTTACCCTCGACTTATTCAACCCATTGCTCCACGCAGGAGCTGCACTTTCTTTAAGAATAAAAATATTAATGAGCTAAAAGGCTTTGTGCATGGCTGCGTCCCCAAGTGCAAAAATTCGTTTTCAATGAATGACAGAGTTGGTACCTTTCTTGATAATTCAATAAGAAGAACCAAAATTAAGCTAACAGACTGGTTATGACGACAAGTAAACATGAATTGATATGGAGTGCCATTTCTTCATTTCACACCAGGCTTGGGGCCAGCCGGACTTCTTCCTAAATTTGAGAAATTTTTTTCTAATTAATTACATATTAAGAGTATTCTCTTCATACCCTAAAAATTTTTAAAAATTATTTGGTTATTCATATTTAGTTGGGAACAGCGCGAAGAACACTGACGACGTAAGGGCGTATACAGTAATGACACATAGTGCTGGCTGACTACACATTTAATATTAGAACAGACAAACAGTTAAGTACTTTGGAATGCTTCCTAAAAGCCATAAAAAACCAAAGCAGGAAGCAGTTGTACGAAATAATGTATGTGCATGAAAAATGCACTTGATCATCGGTTTGCAGATATGTGTGCCATTTACTTATCAGTTAACAAAACGTGTTACACTGAAACATTTCTCCTACAATTTGGCAATTCTGTGGGCACTGATTATTGCTTGGGTCAGTTGGCTGCTGTTGTTACTGCTATTAGTGTATGGTGAAGTGTAATGTAGATGGGGAAGTGCTATTGACAACTACGAACATTAGCAAATTTTGCTGCACCAGGATAATGCACGCATTGTCCTGCTGCAGCAAAGCTTTCCAGTAAACTTTCACAGTTCTCTGTAGTACGTTCCCATCTGTCTCGCCTCGCACTGTTTCATCTATAGCGCTACACCATACTATATTATGCGCCACCAACTGACACAAAATTCTACCCTTTTGAAGTTCCTACTGCTACTTCGCACTCGTCACATTCAGGCTGCCAGCCGTACTAAGCCCAATGTAGTATAACGGCATGGACTGGCAGCTCCTGTCATGGATTTACTCTGGTGTAATGGGACCGCAGAAGTAAATGAAGACAAAGACATGCAGGACACAAGTGCTTAACCTCAACTCTGGCTTTAATAAGAAAACAGACATATACAACACGTAGTGACACGAAGTGACGTTATTAATTCAAAAACAAATTCTTCATGCAATTTAATTGAGAATGACTGGTGCATTTGTCCTTTTCACGCTAATCTGCCAAAGCTTAATTATCTTATGTACATTTGCTCATAATTTCTGGCAACGAGTTTCGAAGAACACTGGAACGAACCACTCTATTTTGCAGTGCATCACAATGTGCGGATGAGAGTTGTTGCACACAAACTTCATTAGCCTCAATCTCATATTATTACAATGCGTGTCTATGCAATGCAAGCATGACTGGATAGCAATGGCAGACTACATAACCTCCGTTGCACAGTGCAACGCCTGCAAATTGTGCTGCACGCAACAAACTAATTAGTTTGTTTTCCTGGCTTCAATCTTTTTTTCTCATCAGAGCAAATCTCTCTTCACATGTTTCATACAAAAAAAAATGTTTGCCCATAGGGACCAGCTACACAATTACTCACGAAAATAAAATCCCAAATGCATACGAAACAACTGCAACCACTTCTTTACTTCATCATCTCATTCATTATATTCCCTAGTCATGCCTGATTTAGTTGCGCAAATCCTTTTTCTCAGGCCCTTGTAAGGAGAGTTTTGTGCTGCAACAAAAGGCAGAAGCCAAAAAAAAAGGAAGAGATTGGTTGTGGCTTGAAGCACAATATGCATCTAGTGAGCTAGGCTGCAAGCGTTGCGTAGTCTGCTGCCATCACAAGGCCGTGCCTACATTGGACAGATGGGATGCTCTATTAATGCGCAATCAGGGAGATTGAGGCAGTATGAGTCATCTGTGTGAAACAACCCTCCCTCACACAGTGATAAATGCTGCAAAGAATGTGACCGCGGTCCTGTATTCCACAAAACTTGCGTTGTAGCGAGATATTATGACCTGACAACATGCAACGTAATTGTGGTTTGCAATATTTAAAAAGAATGATAAATGTATCAGTGATCGATTAGTTGTACTGCATAAAGAATTTCTTTTAACAGATATCATCACATAATGTCTCCACCTGTTATTAAATATTGCGTTTCCTTATTTTAAAGCTTGAAGTGAAATCCGGTGCTTGTGTCATGCGTACATATCTTTCTTCGTTCACTTTTTGTGGTGCCAACACACCAGAATTTGTATAACCAAATGGCCACACTGCTTTTGTCACGTTATAGTGGTGCTTGCAAAGCCTCGCAAACAGCAGCCTATTTGGTCAAAACGTGCTTTTGTACATATGCTTTTCCAAAAAGAAAAGCTGCGGAAAGGTAACAGAATCAATAGCAGTAGGTTAAATCCACTGCAATGCTTTACTTTTCTGCCTTTATTATTCGTTGCACCTAAGTGGATAAGCCAGAGTGTTAATGTTACAGAAATGCAGCAAATAAGTTGTTGAAATTATGCAAAAATGTTAACGCAACTAAGCATAGATTTATGTGCAATAATAGACACTACTCAGTGTCTTTCCTTCTGACACAAACGTAGTATATCTTATTTTTTTGGCATGAAGAAAAGCATATGTAGACCAGGCAATATTTGAATGAGAGCCTTCACGATTAAGCACCACTATGTGACCATTAGGGTACATACACTGTAAATAATACAGGTGATGTCCCGAATATCACCAGTGCAACATGTTGGCGAAAGCAGCAACCATTAACCCCGAAACTAATCAAATCCCACAAAAAAGTGGCTGTGGCTTAACTAAGGTTAAGGCCAAGATGCGAAGCATACTAGCCTTTATTTTAGTTGTTGAACCACTGTTTAGCCTGGTGAACTGCTGTTGCTTGGGTAAATTTGGTTCGGCTAGACGAAGAAACAACTCATGCAGGCGAGCGCACGAGCTGAGACCCGGCTATGTAGCTACGCGGCCGCAAGCGAGCGCACGATTTGAGCCTCCGCTTTTGCAGCTGTTATGACGTCATATGGTAGCTACGCGGCCGCGCGCGCCGCAGCAAGGAAGAGCATGGTTGTGCAGCTAGTATGCTTCGCATAATAAAAAAGAGATGTGTCAGTGCAGCACCTATATTCTGAAGTTACAGGAAAGTGGCATGCTTGTTAACAAACCTACAACCACGGCACATTTGTATGTGGCCAACCCCTGCCTCTTTATGTGCTTTCGTGCCTTTGACAAGGTGTTACTAGATATTTATTTGCTTGTCTGTTGCAAAAACACATCAATTATCAGGTCCGTGCACAGTGCACCATGCCATTTATCTATGTGGACTCACTTTGTGTCCTTAGCACTGCTCTCACCTGTTCAGAACTAACAATCGCAAAAAGACTTGTTCTACTTAAATCTACATGTCTGAACATGTGGGTTCTGCAGTTGAAATAAGGTAATTATAAGTAAAACGAATGACATGTTCTGATTAACTTTGTTTTCATAATCTAATTGTTTATTTGGACACATAACCAGTCAGATCATTCGCACTAACACAAGAAAATAAATTCAACACACTGGTTTATACTGGTCGGTGCTCTTTTGACTTTAGGACACACTGAACAAACGACAGGCAGTGAGAAATACCAACAACCACTAACTTCCAGACGGCATTATTAGTCACATGTGCACATGCTATAGCTACAAAAACCCAAACGAAAGTAAACAAAGAAAAAAACTACATTTTAACACAAAAAGAACAAGACAAAACAAATTTCTTCTTGTAGCTAAGTCACAATCAAGGTGCAAATGCCAGCTATAGTTCAGCAAGCACACCTTTAGTTATTTTGCTCAGTCGCTCAATATCACAATTTCTTGTTTGACAGCAACACTGACGGGACATCTGTGCATATCTTTATTGCACATGCCATTTTTGCTCGCCCCAAAATCCTTTCGTGGTTATTCATTTAGTACCTGCTTCGCCTGTACTGGCGTTGCAGGGGGATATACATTCTGTGTAATGTAACTTACAGTCAAATCAAACAAACAAAGCAGGGAGGGAATTACCTTTGAAAACTATACAATCATTTGCATGCGGAAAAACCTTGCAGTCCCTTTGGTCCCAGGAAAAAACAATGTGAGGCATCACCACTAAGGAAATTAGTAAACCTGTTTAGTGTAATCTCTTCCTTGTGAGGTATGATGATAGCCTGATATGAATTTCCTTATCTCTACATGTTTGGAACAGTATATGCTGTGAAATAACTTTAACTGAAGAGATTTCCTAGTCTTTTCAATCCTGCCATTGCAGCTTACCCTTACTCTCAGTAATACAAAGCCATTTAGTACGATTTCAAATTTTGAATTTGAGAGTCAGCGAATAAAGATATGGTTTTACGGTGTGTCACCGATACCTTCACATAGGTAGTATGAAGCAAACCCAGCCTTGCTTTTTCATCCACTCTGTCCTCTTTGATACTGTCACACGCAGTGGGACGACACTATCATGAAAAGTGCTGGCAGTGGAGGCGAATGCTATGTCTGTCTCATTTCAATGCATCTCTGAAACTACAGATTATGCAACCCCCAGTACTAAACACGTGGGAAGACTGTGCACATAATACCACGCCATATCAGCACATCTAGTCTTTCCACACGCAGCAGATCACCTCTAGAACAGGATGTGCAGGCTGCAGATGTGCTCAGCTGCGCTAGAAATGAAGACACACATGGACTGGGCCCCTTTGAGGGCCCCCTTAAAAGCTCAGTTTGTCATATTTTGTTTCTGCAATAGGCTAGTGCAAAGAGTGAATTTGCTTCATTCCTGAATAAAGGGAAAATCAGACATCCACCCGTTCATAGCAATTGCTACAAAGGAAACTCATACGGATTCCTCGAAAGAAAAGCCTCATAGTTGAAGAAAAATTCGTCCTGGTCCGGGACTCGAACCCGGGACCACCGCCTTTCCAGGGCAGCCGCTCTACCATCTGAGCTAACCAGGCGGCTAGCAGATGGCAGGGCAAAGTTGAATTTGTCGACAACACAAAGCAAAGGCAAGAGTTTCATGTAGTAGTTCTGCGGAAACCCGCAAGGTGGAGGGAGGAGGAAAGAACTTTATTGTTTGCCCTGCGAGTTGGTGGGGAGGGCCAAAGGGCCCGCCTAGGTGACGGCCAGGAGTTCTTGGGTCCTGGCGGCATCCTCGGCCCGCTGGACGGCCCATAATTGATCTTCGAGGGCGGGGCTGAGCAGCGCGGCTTCCCAACGCGTGCGAAGGCTGCTGCTAGAGGCCGCGTTTTCTTTATTGCTATTTAGCCCTCGGCATTCCCATAATATATGCTCCAGAGTGGCTCTGGATTGACATGTTCTGCATTTGTCCGTAGGATATACATCCGGATATATGATGTGCGAGAGCGCAGGATTCGGGTACGTCCTAGTTTGTAACTGCCGCCATGCGACAGACTGCTTTTTTGTCAATTTTGCGTGAGGTCGCGGGAATATGCACCTCTGTAACCTATAATGTTTCGTAATGTCATGATATGTTGTCATTCTGTCCTCCCACTCCCACTCATTTACCGTACCGTCACGTCCGGAGGGTGTCGGGGCGTCACTTGCGACTGCGGCTCGGTCCGTAAGCCCTCGAGCCGCGTCATGTGCCGCCTCGTTGTTGCCGTCCTCCGCGAGGGTGTGAGCGGGTGTCCAGGTGATATATATCTTTCTTTTGTAATTTTGCCCTCCTGCAAGAAGAATTCGTAGTGCCTCCGGGGAGATTCGGCCGTTGGCAAAGTTTCTTATTGCCGTCTGAGAGTCGCTGACTATCACGGTTGCGTTAGTCTGAGCTGCTGCGAGCGCTATGGCTACTTCTTCAGCTATCTCGTTACTTGTGGTGCGTATCGTCGCGCATGTCTTGCACCGTTTATCCCTATCGATTACGGCTGCCGTAAATCCCCGTCTGCGACTGTATCGAGCCGCGTCTACGAACACTGCTTCCTTGTCGCTGCCGAATTTCTTCTGTATTTGCATCGCTCTGTTCTTTCTTCTGTCCTCATTGTGTTCTGGGTGCATGTTCTTTGGTAGGGGAGGTATTACCAATCTTTCCTTTGTATCTCTCGGGATGTCCACCTTGACACCATGCTGTGTGTGGTAACCTATGTCTAATCTCTCTAGGATGTGTCTGCCTGCTCTAGTCTTAGAGAGGCGTTCATATTGTGCCGTACATTGCGCTTCAATGAGCTCGTCTATAGTGTTGTGTAGGCCTAATTGCAGCAACTTGTCCGTGCTGGTGCTGATCGGTAGTCCTATGGCTAGTTTGTATATTTTCCGAATGAGGCATTCTAGTTTGATCTTTTCCGCGACCTGCCATTTTAAGTACGGCGCTACGTACACTATTCTACTTATTACGAAGGCCTGTATTAACCTGATTGTGTTTTCCTCTTTCATCCCGCTATGTTTATTTGTTATCCTTCTGATTAGCCTCATGATTTGCGCTACAGTTCCCTCCAATCTTCTGAGGGTTTCTCCGTTGTTGCCCTTGGCTTCAATGATGAGCCCCAATACCCTGATCCTATCGACCTTGGGTATGGGTTTCCCATCGGCCGTCTTTAACTGTATCTCCTCTCTATGAGTGAGCTCTTCCCTGTAGCTGCCTGGTTTGCGACCTCTGCGAGTCGGTCTGTACAGTAACAGCTCCGATTTCTCTGCCGAGCATGTTAGCCCTGTCCCCTCTAGATATTTTTCGATTGTTTCGACCGCTGTTTGAAGCGTTTGTTCTATCTGCCCGTCACTTCCGTTTCTTACCCATAGGGTAATATCGTCTGCGTATAAGGTATGATTTAGACCCTCGATTTCTTGTAGCTTGGCTGGCAGCCCGATAAGCGCTAGATTGAATAGCATCGGTGATAAGACCGAGCCCTGTGGCGTACCTGCGCTGCCTATCTCGATATCCTCCGAAACTAGGTCCGCTATCGTGATCTTTGCCTTTCTGCCCGTTAGAAAATTGCGTACATAATCGTACGTGCGTTTTCCCAGTCCTAGTTCGCCTACTCTATCCAGTATCATTGCATGTGTTACGTTATCAAAGGCCTTTTTTAGGTCCAACCCGAGAATTGCCTTTGTCGATCTGCCCGAATCGTCTATGATCTGATGTTTTAGTTGTAACAGAGCGTCCTGCGCTGAGAGGTTTCTCCTGAATCCTATCATCGTGGGCGGGAGCGCGTCGCAGTCTTCGAGGTAGGTGGTCATCCTAGCTAGGACCACGTGTTCCATGAGTTTCCCCACGCAAGAAGTGAGAGATATGGGTCTCAAGTTCTCAATTTGCAGTCGCTTGCCCGGTTTAGGTATTAATACGATTTGTGCCGTCTTCCATTGCTCCGGAATCTGCCCTGCCTCCCAGCATTCGTTAATATATTCGGTTAACTTAGCTATAGACTCATCGTCCAAGTTCCTTAGCGTTTTATTCGTTAAACCGTCTAGTCCGGGTGCCGACTTGGTATTGAGTTTCTGCAGAGCTGCCCTGACCTCTGACTCGCCGATTTTGCTGTCTAATTCGTCATTAACCTGCCCTGTGTAGTCAGGGTGTAAGACGGGCAGCACTTGCGAGATGTATCTTTTCTCGATTTCCTTGAGGAAGTCCTGCTCTGTCCCTCGGTACGTTTGTATTAGCCGATTTATATTTTGCCTATGTGCCGACTTTGTCCCGTCCGGGTCTAACAAATATCGAAGGATGTTCCACGTTTTTGCCATTCCTATCTGACTGTCCATGCTGTTGCATTTTTCCTCCCACTGTTGTTTGCATAGCTGCTGGGCGTACTTTTCTATGTCCCTGTTCAATTTGGCTATAGTTAAGTTTTTGTGGTTGATTACTTTGTTCTTTTCTCCTTGAAGTCGACCAAAGTCTCTTCAAGGTGTTTATCGGCGTTGATGAAGCAGGAGGCAGGTTGGAGGTAACAAAACTTGAAGATATATTGCAACGGAAATATTTACACAGTCAAATACACAGTGAGCAAAAGAACACTGATACAAAACACACAAGTAAACAGCGCCTTACTCTTCTACTCTCTCTTAAGTTAGAGCCTAGGACAACTGTCACTACATACGATCAACCGAGTCTCACTGTTCTACCACTAAGTGGTTACGGCCCAGACTAGCATTGCATCGTACGGAGTCTTACTGTTCTATCAGGTTTAGTGATTACAGCCTAGACTGAGGAACAAGCACCTCGTCTCGGTTGTTATAGGGGAAAGAGACAAAGAAAAAGGGCGGTAGGGTCGTTAGCCCATCCCACGGAAGCAATTGCCAATGAGAGTTGACAGTTTCTTAAGCCACAACCCAAAGGGAAGGGCTTACTCTCATAAGTGAGTCTATTGGAAAACTACCCTGTTTTCCCTCTTCCCGCATCTTCTTCTCCCCCTCCTATTTCCACGTGGTCAGTGACGGCCTCGTCAAACACGCCAGGCCTGCATGATTTATTGAGGCCATCTCGCGCCTCAGCGGCGTTTCTAGCCAGCAAGGGTGGCTCGGGCGCTGGTGTCCCAACACCGCGTACCGTAGCCCCCCTCAAGGTTTTTCCTGGTAGAAAACTAATTACCGCTGGCGGCATCCGGACTCGGGTGCTCTTCAAACGACGCCGCGCCCCTCTCTACGGCGCGCACTGCATGCTGTAACACGACACAAAGCGGGCTCTCCCCAGCGCTCAAAACAAGATGCACGGGGCTGCCGTCCGAATGCGTAGGGGGGTGAACCCCCCGCTCCGCACGCGCCAGACGTGGTCAACCTTGCTGGCAGCTGCGTCTCTAATTAGCAGGGGACTCAAGAGCCGGCGCCACAACGTCGCGTATACAACCTTTGTCCGCTCGAGCTTTGTCCGCGTGGCCCTATTATGACCATCGGCGGAATGTCAACAAAGCGCGCGTAAAAGCATTTTCTCCGAATCCGTTTTCTGCCTCTGCCCCGCGCCCCCCGCGGCGGCGCGCGCCTCGGCTCGTCACCCAACACCACGCGGGCCGTCCGACCCCTCACCACAGAAACGGTCGCCGCCCGAGGCGCTGGGGGGTGGACGCGTCCCCATTCACAAAACGCGCGGGCAACTCGCGGCACTGCAAAAGTATATACAAAACAATCATGCAGCCGTTCGACGATGAGCGGCCTAACACGTTCCCCCTAAAGAGTATACTGGGCTGATTTTCGCTCAGTGATACGATAAATCACTGCCGCGATTACGTAATGAACATTCTAATCACACCCTAGCCTAATTACATCACAACAACAAACACTTTCAAATAACAAAGCAAGAAGAGAGTAAAAAGAAATACACAGTACATGTCATCAAACTATTAAGCACACGATTGCAGTTCCAAACTGTAAGAGCACTCTAGTGTCTCTGTGTCTTGAATCGGCACTCACAAAGTCCGCAATATACAGCGCCAAGTGAGCAGGAACATTCACGCCCATCCAGTTGGCATGGCACTATAGTATTACGCTGGCTCCCATGAGCTGTTGTGAAGCCTGGACAAAGCATCCGTGTTACCACTACTGACACCCTTCCGATGTCGCACTGACACGTGATATCGCTGTAAAGCCAGCGCCCATCTTGTCAATTTTGCCCCGTGTGGAGTCGAAGTTGTAAGGTACGACAATGGATTGTGGTCGGAAACAACGTTTATCTCGGCACCAAAAAGCCAGTAGTCAAACTTCTTTAAGGCCCATATAATAGCAAACGCTTCCCTCTCAATTGTCGACCGTCGCGTCTGAGTCGGCGTGAAGCGGTGGCTGGCAAAGGCAATAGACCTCTCCTTTCCCTCAGCTGTCATTTGCGCCAAACAAGCGCCCGCCGCCGTAGCTGATGCGTCTGTGAAAAGCCAGTAGGGCTCAGATGGGTCCGGAGTGCTGAGCGCCACGGCCTCGCACAGGGACTGTTTCAGTGTCTCAAATGCCGTCTGAGCTTCCTCCGGCCAGGGTATGCTATTGGGTACCGCTTTCTTTGTTAACCGCGTGAGCGGGCTCGCCACCTCTGCACATTCTCGGACGCACTCGCGATAGTAGCCGCACAGTCCTAGCAGGCTGCGTAGCTCCTTTTTAGTGCGTGGTGTCGCCACATTCTTAATTGCAGCTATTTTCTCTTCGTGTTCTGGGGTTGAGAATCTTGGTGCGCAACCTAATTTCTCGAGCATCGACTGTGTGAGCTGTGATTTGAAATTAGTGCCCGGGTCGGAACAGATCATTTCCGGAACGCCAGTGCGACTGAAAATTTCAATCAACGCGTCGCAAGTCGCCTTAGTTGTCAAAGAGCGCAGTGGGACAACCTCTGGCCACCCTGTGCAAATGTTCACCAAGCATAGCGCGTACCTATGACCTTTCGCTGACGGTCTGTCTAAGGGTCCAATGATGTCTGCATTGACAATTTGAAAAGGGTGATTTGGCCTAGTGGGAGGAGTTATAGGTACTCTGTCCGTGCGACGCCTGTCAGAGCGAATTTGACAATCATGGCACGAACGACAATGCTCTAATACCTCCTTCTCCATGCCAGGCCAAAAAAAATTACACCTAATACGCACTTTAGTTTTCCTTGGCCCTAGGTGCCCTCCGCATAGTGACTCATGAGCTAAACGCATCACCTCACTGCGCTTGTCTTTGGGAACACTTAGTTGTCTCACTCGGGTGCCTACTATTGAGTCCCAGTGGTGTAAGAGTCCATCAGAGACGAACATGCCGGATTTCCCACTCCGAGCATCTTCCCAACCTTTCTTTAAGGTGGCGTCAGCTAGCTGCAATCTGCGGAACTCTTCTCTCTGGCTTATTGACGCATCCCTCTCTTCATCAATTAGCTCAACTTCTCCAGAAACACCTTCCTCCTCCAAAGTAACATTGCAGGCTACTGCCTCGGCTTTCTCATTTGATCGCTCTATCCTCTGAGCAGGCTCGGCCGGTGCTACAATGGATTCCAGAGAGCTGCTGGCCTTGAATAAATGTTCCCAATCTTCCTTGGTCAACAAACAATCTGTGCCCTCGACGAGCTCATTAGTCAACGCGCAGAGTAGGTCAATGTTCTGGGGCTCCGCCGCCATTTGCGGGCTATTTAACTTTACCGGCAACGTTGCTAGCTTTGCCTCGATAGTTTTACCAAATGCAGACACCAATCTTATTGTGCCTGATGGCTCCACGATACTTTTCGGAAGGAGACTCTCGCGTATGACAGTTATTTCACTTCCCGTATCTAGAATCGCATCTGTGGATACGTTTCCGCATGAGATAGGGATCAACTGCAGGTTAGTCATGCCTTCGCCTTTGTGTTTCAAGGCCTCTACCTTTGCAGTGAGGACTCCATTCGTTATCTCACTTCCCGTCTCGTGGGCTATCGACACCCTTTGTGCCCTCTGCCTTGGCTCGATAGCCTTCTTTGGCTGATTTTCCTTGTCACTAGACATCGGGCAATCCTTAGCGAAATGGCCTGAGCTGTAACATACGTGGCACCTGAGGGCGCTTTTCGCTACGCGCGTCTGCTTTTGCCCCATCTCTGCCACTGATGGCTTTGAGGCGTATCCTTTGCCTTTGGCTTGTTCCAAAGTTTGTAGTACTTTGGCAATCTCAGGTGGCTTAAGCCATCCCTCGCCTTCTCGTAGCATCACGTATTCAAGACCCTCTATACTAAGGCCCGCTTTTATACGATCCGCTACCATGAGTTCTGCCATAACTTCTACAGTGTCGGCTCCTCTTACTTGAAGGTAGTAGGAAAAATACGTTTTCACTCGCGACGCGAACTGTGACCACGTTTCCTCCTTCCGCTTCACTGCTCTCTCAAACCTTTGCAGATACTCTGCCGGAGAAAGCTTCAGTTCCATCAACACTGCCTGTTTAACTGACTCGTAATCTGTACTCTCTTCCTGGTTGAGGTTACGCAGTAGGTAGCGAACGCGCTCAGTTAGAGCTGGCATGACTAAATGCACGCGACTCTCATACGGTACCCCGTAAGTAGCAAAAAGTCTCTCTACCTCCTCAAACCATAAGGGTACATCCGCGTCACCCGGCAGGCGGAACCCTTTCAGCACTTTTGCGCATTGCGCGACGGAGTCGAAGCCCATTCGCCTCCGATCGCCCCGCTCCGACTCAGCGCTGGACGACGTGCCATTGAGACGTTCAGCATTCGTCCTTGCCTGCAACAGCCTTTCGTACTCAATCTGAAGTTGTATACAGGTAGTCTGAGCATTGAGCCTTTGAATTTCAAGTTCAAGCGTTCTTGTATCATTCGGAATTTGCAAAGGCTGAGATGCCTGCTGCGAATATTCCTGGCTCTGACTGGGTTCTCTCATTTCATTTGACTTATCGGAATTTAGCCTATCGTCATTTGATAACTCCCGATTCCGATCCATTTCCGCCACCGTCGCACCCTCAACTCCATTAGACTCCATTGTCTCTGCGCCCCTGCGTGTCCTCACCATTTGCTCTACACATCAACTGCCATGCCAACTTGAGAAAGACGCAAGAAATCCTGCTCACCCTTTGCTGAATGCACTGTCGTTTTCGGATCTCCTCCACGGTGCCGGGCTTGGCTGCTGTGGGATCTTCTCAAAGGTGCAGGAGGTGCTCGTTGGATGACTTGATCTTCTCACCACTGGTCCAGGATTCGATGTTGTAGAGCTCGCCGATCCTGTCGGCTGCGCCAGTTAAGTTTTTGTGGTTGATTACTTTGTTCTTTTCTCCTTGAAGTCGACCAAAGTCTCTTCAAGGTGTTTATCGGCGTTGATGAAGCAGGAGGCAGGTTGGAGGTAACAAAACTTGAAGATATATTGCAACGGAAATATTTACACAGTCAAATACACAGTGAGCAAAAGAACACTGATACAAAACACACAAGTAAACAGCGCCTTACTCTTCTACTCTCTCTTAAGTTAGAGCCTAGGACAACTGTCACTACATACGATCAACCGAGTCTCACTGTTCTACCACTAAGTGGTTACGGCCCAGACTAGCATTGCATCGTACGGAGTCTTACTGTTCTATCAGGTTTAGTGATTACAGCCTAGACTGAGGAACAAGCACCTCGTCTCGGTTGTTATAGGGGAAAGAGACAAAGAAAAAGGGCGGTAGGGTCGTTAGCCCATCCCACGGAAGCAATTGCCAATGAGAGTTGACAGTTTCTTAAGCCACAACCCAAAGGGAAGGGCTTACTCTCATAAGTGAGTCTATTGGAAAACTACCCTGTTTTCCCTCTTCCCGCATCTTCTTCTCCCCCTCCTATTTCCACGTGGTCAGTGACGGCCTCGTCAAACACGCCAGGCCTGCATGATTTATTGAGGCCATCTCGCGCCTCAGCGGCGTTTCTAGCCAGCAAGGGTGGCTCGGGCGCTGGTGTCCCAACACCGCGTACCGTAGCCCCCCTCAAGGTTTTTCCTGGTAGAAAACTAATTACCGCTGGCGGCATCCGGACTCGGGTGCTCTTCAAACGACGCCGCGCCCCTCTCTACGGCGCGCACTGCATGCTGTAACACGACACAAAGCGGGCTCTCCCCAGCGCTCAAAACAAGATGCACGGGGCTGCCGTCCGAATGCGTAGGGGGGTGAACCCCCCGCTCCGCACGCGCCAGACGTGGTCAACCTTGCTGGCAGCTGCGTCTCTAATTAGCAGGGGACTCAAGAGCCGGCGCCACAACGTCGCGTATACAACCTTTGTCCGCTCGAGCTTTGTCCGCGTGGCCCTATTATGACCATCGGCGGAATGTCAACAAAGCGCGCGTAAAAGCATTTTCTCCGAATCCGTTTTCTGCCTCTGCCCCGCGCCCCCCGCGGCGGCGCGCGCCTCGGCTCGTCACCCAACACCACGCGGGCCGTCCGACCCCTCACCACAGAAACGGTCGCCGCCCGAGGCGCTGGGGGGTGGACGCGTCCCCATTCACAAAACGCGCGGGCAACTCGCGGCACTGCAAAAGTATATACAAAACAATCATGCAGCCGTTCGACGATGAGCGGCCTAACAGCTATCTTTCTACGAAGCGTCCGGTTGTGTTTTTGTTTTTTCCATCTCCGTTGCAACCCTGCCTTTGCTTCCCACATGTGTAGAAGCTTACTGTCTACGTTCTCTAGATGCGCCTCTGGCGGGACCATTTTCGTAGCTGCCGCCACATCTCCCTTTAGTTTTTCGGTCCATTCTTCAATACCTTGTGTCGTGTCGTCGGCCTCCTCCCTTATTTTCCTGAATTTGTCCCAGTCGACAATCTTAAGTGGTCTACCCTTTGTCTTGCGCGGTCCTGCCCTTACCGTTATTTCTAGTATATTGTGATCGCTCCCAAAGTCGTGTTGCGTATTTGTCCACTGCGCGTCCCGTATGTTCTTGGTGAATGTTAGATCTGGCGTAGTATCCGCGCAAACGCTGGTACCTATTCTCGTGGGAACAGATGGGTCGGTCACGAGGGTCAGACCTTCCTGCTGCGCGTCTAGCCATAGGTTCCTGCCTTTTTGAGTTTCGATTTTGTAACCCCACGCCGCGTGTTGGGCGTTAAAATCGCCTCCGATCACTACCGCTCGGTTGTCCGCTACGGCTAGTGTTTTTTTTAAAGAGCGACCGAAATTTATGGTGTCTGCACTTTGGACTGCTATAAATATTTAATACAAAGAGGCTGTCCTTCGTTTTCCGCATGCGTATGAGTTCTAATAGAATGTGATCGATTGACTTAACTTCCGTGTCGTGTTGAACGACCGAGTGATTTCGCTTTACCAACGTCGTTAGCGCCTTCGTCTCCCCTTCGGCTCTACCAAAGGACTTGTAACCCGACAATTTTGCCAGCCCATTTGTTTCCTGCATCATTATAATATCCGGGTTTTCTTTGTCTTTAAGGTGTTGTTGCAAAATGTATCGTTTTCGATCGTATCCTCTACAATTCCATTGCCAAATCGTGTATCTAGTTCGTCTGTCCATGGCGGCGTTACAGGTTCTCCAATCCCTCGGCGGGTACGGGGGGCCTAGTGTACGGCTTAATGGCCGTCTTAACCGGTCCCCCCCCCTACTTGTTTGCGGTCCCCATATTGCTAGTTTGGCTTCGAAGTCAGCCATCATTTGTTGCACTTGCTGTAGTATCGCCTTTCCTAGCGCCTCCATCTTTGCCTCTATCTTCGCCTCAAGCCGCACTTCCAGTTGTTCTAGTTTAGTTTCAAATTTTGTTTCGTTCTGTTTGATGCTGGTTTCGATTTTCTGTTCAAATTCCTCCTGTCTTCCTTGGAGCGTCGTGGCTGGCTTGGGTTTCTTTACTCCGGTTTCAATCGGAGCGTTCTCGGTCTTACGTTTAATGGCGGTGAGGGCTACATCCTCCTCCATTGCTGTCTCTTTTTCCTCCCTTATAACTCGCGAGCTTTCCTCGTTGCGTGGCACTTTCCCGCTCCTCAAACGGTCGTTCTCTTGCCTGAGTTTTTTAATTTCATCCATGAACGCAACATTGCTCTGCCTTATTTGCGCCAATTCTTTCTCTAGCGTCTTAACTCTATTTTGAAAAGCAGCCTCTGCCTCCGCACGCGCCCCGGAAGCCACGTCCGCCCAGCTCACCTGTAAGGGTCCTGCCGCGTCGTTGACGTTGCTCTTTCCTTTTGGGCTCTGCGATCTTCCTCCCCCCTGCGCTCTGGTAGATTCGGTATTACTGGTCTTGGGTCTGGATCTCGATCTAGACCGCGATCTCGATTTGGTTCTATTCAACGTCGAGCGGCCCCTTTCCCTTGCCTGGAGCTTGCGGAAATCTTCTAGTCCAGATCCGTCCTTTGTCCGATATTCCGACCGCTGTCCCCAGTCTTCCCGTCCTGGCCTGTACAGTCTTTCAGCTTCCCTTTCGTGGTACATCGTTTCTTCTTCCTCTCGTCTGACTCGCTCCCAGCGGCGCCTCTTTACCAAATACGGTAACTTGTATCTGGCATTGCATCGGCGATCCGCCGTAGGATGGTCTTTGGCGCAGAGCTGGCACTTCGCTTCGCACTCGTGGTCCTGTGGCGGGTTCTCCAAGCCGCAGCCTCTGCATATCCTGCTGTTCGGGTTCGGGCAGACATCGGCTCTGTGACCAAGGCGTCCGCAATGGTAGCATATGTCTATTTGCTTCCGGTATAGTGAACACTTGACCAGTGCTCTTCCGTATCTCACGTAGTTTGGGACGTGATGCCCATCGAAAAGGATGATAACATTCGTGGTGTTTCCCATCCTTTTGGCCATGAGGACCGTCGGATTCTTTGGTGTTACAAGCATCTCCACTATTTCTCTAGGAGACACCCCGTGCGTTACTCCTCTTATCACTCCCTTAGAAGTATCCTCCGGAGCCGACTCGTACGCGTTGGCTTCGAACTCCTTGTCTCCCATCCTCAGTCGAGTGATAGTCCTGTATTTTTCGGCGCGCTCCTCCGATGGCGTGCTGATCACTAGAATGTTCTGTTTGTAGTTGGCACACACCGTGTCATCTTCCGATTCCTTTCTGGGGATTCCCGCGGCGTTGGCGACGCAGCATTCTAGGCGATTGATCCCATAGTCTGTGACGTTGAAGCTGTCACGTGGGCGCACTATTATCTTGTACTCCGCCTTCGGCAAAATGGGCATCCTGCTTGCCGCCATGATTTGTCTTGCTTTTTGTCCCTTGTTCCACCTATTACTGAATGCGTTCTCGCTGGAGAAGCGCGCTGCCTGATCCTGGGTTCCGTGAGATTTTGTCCGCTCACTGGCACATCCTCCTCTCTTCACAACACGCCAACCTGCTTCGTCCTCATACTCTTCTCTCGGTATATCATCCCCTTCGACGCGCACCGTTGCCATCTTCCAGCTCTAACCCGAAAAGAGGCGGGGCTCCAGCCACCGGGGCTCCAGCCACCAGCTTCGTTGGGTTAGGCTTAGCGGCCGTGTCGGCGTGGCGCTATATAAAGTGGTCGATGTGCCGAAAATAAACGGTCCACCTACTTGAGAATGATATCAGGGTGGTCCGTGGAACTTGCACTTCCTTCTCGATAATAAGGCGTCGGTGAATTCTTCGAATGTACGCCAAGAATCATTCAAAATCTGCGGAGCCGACGCGACACAGATCCGCACTTTGCGTCTTCTTCTTCTTCCTCCGAGAGCGGGCCGCAAGGTGGAGAAAAGTAATGAATAAAGGGAAAATCAGACATCCACCCGTTCGTAGCAATTGCTACAAAGGAAACCCATACGGATTCCTCGAAATAAAGGCCTCAAAGTTGAAGAAAAATTTGTCCTGGTTGGGGACTCAAACCCGGGACCACCGTTTTTCCGGGGCAGCCGCTCTACCATCTGAGCTAATCAGGCGGCTAGCAGATGGCAGGGCGAAGTCGAATTTGTCAACACAAAGCAAAGGCAAGAGTTTGACGAAGTAGTTCTGCGGAAACCCGCAAGGTGGAGAGACGTAATGAATAAAGGGAAAATCCTGGTTAGCTCAGATCGTAGACCGGCTGCCCCGGAAAGGCAGTGGTCCCGGGTTCAAGTCCGGGACCAGGACGAATTTTTCATCAACTATGAGGCCTTTCTTTCGAGGAATCCGTATGGGTTTCCTTTGTAGCAATTGCTACGAACGGGTGGATGTCTGATTTTCCCTGTGCTTCAAATGTGCTTCATCCAAAGTACGTTATCGCGACCATGCTGCTCTGTCGCACCTAGGCTCCCTGCGCTTGAGCGGAAGTTGTATTTTCTTCTATACGTTTGTTCAGGCTGTCATTAAACAGTTGGTAGTTTGGCACTTCACTGTCTTCCTTTCTTCTATCCCTTTTCAAGAAATGTATTTTGCGCCACAATGTATACCTAAGAAATCTAAGCACCAACTTGCCCAAGAAGAAGTCCTTTTAGAACATCTACACAGAGTGTTTTGACTAATGTCATACCAAGTGAGCACACTACAAACCTTGCGTGCATCGTTTTCATGACACTTTCGATGACCATATTTCGTTTTCAGTGACTTTATCAACTAAGTATCTAGCGGCAGCTTGAACATAGGCACTCATAAGAACTCGCACCAGGCTTGGTCGAATACGTCCAGCACTGCATCACTGAGGAGTGAACCATGCTGTAAGAGTTGGCAACTAAATTGCCACCTTGAGATTGAAACTTTTCAACCTTACAATCAAGGCTTCAATTGCCCAGCCAGCGAGCTGCAGCATAGGTGTGAACTATAGTCATCTGATGTCACATTCTATGTCATAGCGATAGCAGCTGATCTCTCTAGTGGCGGCCCTCAAGGCCAACAGGCATCCCTTTCTGTGCACGTGCTTGTGTAGGACTACGCAGATGGTGCCAGTTTGTTCTTCAGCATTAACACTATGTTCACGCTGTATCGGGAACACATTTTCTTACTCAGTGCAATAGCCCTTGAACCTACATAATTGCCACCAACCTTTCCTTTGCCATGTCATTTGCTTCTGCCTTGATGTCATGGAGCAACTTCAGCTAGCTGAAGCATTGATGTTGTTTGAGTACCCACACAGCCTTGCAGTTTTCGAACCTGAACGTTGCTTCATTAAAAGCTGACATGATTTGGTCTCAGCAGACAGATCAGAGTTAAAAAAGAACAATCATAAACTTCTTTCAAAGTCATTCTAACCTCGTCAATAATCCCGGGCCTTTTGATGTGTTATTCAACATTGTCCAAAGCAAGTTGGCTCTTAAAAATCAAAATAACGACTTTGTGAGGGCAGCTACTGGGCTACCTGTCTTTTCAGCGAGCCTGAAATGTCTCCCAACCATCAAAGCAAGAGCGAAAAAAAAACGACAATGAAAAGTGTGGCAGACAAAATGTTCATGTAAATGCATATGTTTATGGACAGTTACACTAACTGAAAAAGATAGTGGCTTCCCAGTACAGTCTTGATGTACGTTGTTGTTTCGGTCACAAACAAACAGGCAGTTGCCCAGTCCTGCACAAGCACAGTGTAAAGATGCTTATAAATTAAAATTTGTTGTGTGTGCATGTGGTGCAGTGTACCACATTTCATTTTCCTGAGGCTGCAGTACACTGGGAAGACTGGTTGCTACTTCAATAGGAAGCCCTTACAGTATTGCAGCCCTTTGTTCAGATCTTGCTGCAGATTGTATCAAATGCGAATGCAAACTGTTTTGCAGGACACGTCAGTTCAGTTCAAGCAATTAGACCGAGTAACCCAAGAAATACTTCAAGCCTCCTAAACGTTTTAATACAGTCCCTAGTTTAGTACAGGTTTTCACCTGATGTTTTGGCTTCTGCGGTATAATGCTGTGTATAAGGCTTGCTAGGTACTAGTGGTTTGATGTGCACACTCTCTTGTGTTACTATAATTACAACTTGTAACAAAGATTTTCCTTCCTCACAAATGTTTGGACACAGTGCCTGTGAGCTCATCTTTTAACCTGTTTTTCATTCGATCTGTGCATTTACATCGAACGTAAACTACAAAATATCAGTACTGAGAATCGCAAAAGAACACACCTGCGTAACGATTCTGCCGAGATCGTTGGAGTGGTCAGTCACAGGATGCAACACCGGTAGAAAGGCATCCTGAGGTAAAGCAAAATAAAAATCGTTGTAAGATGCGGATCAAAAATTTTATTCTGTGAGGCTTTTGGCATGTATACTAATTACTACATTTGTATGTAAAATAGTTTTGCATAATAGCTGAGCAAGGTTAACGTCTCGCCCTGTGACTGTCAGCCAGTGCTACTCATGGCAATGGTGACAAATATGGCACATCCTTTCAAATGGAAGTTTTGTGCTTTACATGCATTGAACTTAGGTTCACATAATACATGACACCTGTGGTTAGAAGGATGTGTTGCATGCCACACCAACGCCACAAGTGGCACTGCCAGCACTTCCAGGGCCAGACTTAGTACATAAACAATACAAATGTGCAACAAAGTGAACAGGTGGATAGCTGCTGTTATAACTCAAAGATTGCATGCACCATGCAGATGTGAATGCAGCTGCCATCAGGATAGAGTTGCCCTTTGGTGCACTTCATTTCTCTTCCTCTTTTGTCTTCATTGCATGCTGGTGCCATATGGTAATAATGAACAAAAATTAAGCACCTCAGTTCCCATTCTTGTTTTGCTACATGCTGTAAAGTCATCCAAATGCGCTTAAGACTCTTAAGGATGTACTTTAGCCATTTTGTCTTGACAATATTGGTACTGAGCACAATGCATCATGCAAGAAACTTGCATATACCGGGCCCCGCTATAGACACTGCGACCTCTGCAGTTTCTACACAATCTGGCATAATGTGCTCAAGCTGCCTGTAAACACTGGGGGGTGTCTATGATACATTAAGAAGCTCAGCAAACATGAGAAGGGCCTAAAATGAAGGTCAGAGAAGCAAAGCAAATTTTTAACCATTCCTCTCTATGTTGCTATGAATGTGAAGGTGCCAGCAAATGATGTATTTGAACTACGTTTTTAATGGTGCAATACTAGAGAGCACATTTTTGCAATAATAATGTGACAGAGAAGAATGACAGAAACTAACTTAATGAATATTTTTCTAAACTTGCATGAGGGTTTCGTCATTATGCTGATGCACACACCTGCATATCTCTACTGTGAAGTCTTGTTTCGGTTTCCTATTTTATTTTCACATAGTAATTTACATCATACACTTGTCCTGAAATACATCACGTTTGGCTCCTTCAGTATTTTTTTTTTCTTACTGGAACACACATGCCTATACAGGGCACACACTCAAATACATGCAAAGCTGCCACGGGACTGGCCATTTGAGGTCGACATGTTTGTACAGCGCAAAAGACGAGGACTGAAGGAAGAACACAACACAGGTGCTGTCACACACACACTCAAGGCACTCTGCGGGATTCTCAGGCTTTTTTCATGCTCCTACAAACACCGTTATGCTACACGTTATGTAGCACATATTGAGCCACAGAAAGCTGTACTGGAAAATGTTCATGTTGCACTACAATTTTATAATTGAGACTTTTTATCTAATTATAATATCTGAGTTGATTATTTGATTAAGAATAATTAGGTAATTAGGCAAAATGCAGAAAATCTAAGTATTTCCAAGAGACAGGAAATAACGTTACCTAGGCTCTGTGCAGCTAGGTGGCATATGCATATTTTTTTTAAGTTTGCTAAAGTTACGTGGGATAATCTTGCATACGTCCCATGGAACAGGTGTCACACCAATCACTCTAAGTGATGCCGCTAAACTAGCCATTGCACTTAAAACATATAGGGTAATAAAAGTAAACTCTAGGTAAGAGCATACCAAGACCTCTATTGCTGAAAAGGGAAACTGATGGGAGGCGACTGATCTCCGGTTATGAAGCTGCTTCATCCTCACAGCTGGCAACGAAACGACCGCAACCACAGTCCTGAAATAAAAGAGAAAAAGTTGACACTACAATGATCACATAGAACACGAAAAAGCTGGTCGCCAGTTTATCTTAGAGAGCATCTGCTACTACATTAGGTTTTGTATATTGGTCAGCTTATTGTTAAACTAAGCTTGCCAAAATTTTATACCTTAATGGCTTTGCTCTTTACAAACTAAAACCTTTGCCTAACTCATACACTTATGCACTACTTAAGCTATGAGATGTTTACTGATCCCTTACAATGAATGGCTTCTAAGACAAATTATTTCACACAAAAGGATGCATAACTTATGAGTGTTACTGACATTGAATACCAAAGTAACTACCTTTTTATAATAGAAGATGGCAGACTTCAAGCACATTTTTCTCACAGATACAGGTTGATCGGTCTGCCTTTTTTTCACCAGCAGTAGAAATTTTGTTATTAATAATCGTGCAATATAGGATGATGCTATGATGTGTGATATGATCCTGAGTTGAAAAGCGCCACTTTTTTGTGTGAATTTGGCACCTAGAATTCAAAACTCAATATCTGTACCCAATACGCAACAGCACAGCAGCAAAGTAATTAAACATTAAAGAAGTCCAGGTATCCAGTGCACAGCGCCAGCTGTTGAATAACAACACTGCACAAGCATCGACTGTATAGATGTAGCGTAGTATGTGCACGGCAGGCGTAGTGGCGGCCTCCAGCAAAGAACACAGCCATGGAGCGGCGCGCCCGTATGAGCCATCGCCGGCAATTCTATCGCGTAAATTTAGCACACGCATCGTTTTCTGGCCGCCGAGGTGCCGGCGCCACTGGTACTCACCTGCTCCGGCCGCCGAGGTTCAAGTGACGGCGTATCCAGTAATCTGAATCAAAGAAGGACACTGTTACCGCCAAGCAGTACGCTAACTATAAACTATAAAGCGTTTCTTATACTCTGACCGGCAGTTCATGCGGCGTTGACCCGTAGTGCCGTTGGAAGCTCACCACACGCTTTTAATACCACAAACGCGCCGCCGACATTTCACGCCCGTAGATCAAAGTCGACGGGCGCAGGGTCTACATGCTACACGCCGCAGTCGCACACTCCCTGCACAATCAGCGGCGTGAGCGCGAAGAGACACAGACGATAGCACGGCGCGTACTGGCAAATCTGCACAATGCGCGCTTAGTGAGCGACCTACTGCACACAATCGCACGAGCTAGGGGACTGGCGCCGCGTACGTGCCAGCTAGCAGATACCGCGCACAAAGAAGCGCCGCCGGTTCTCGCTCAAATGATCGCTGTACAAACACTCACACACGCGCACCGCAGTAAACCCTTAACGAGCCGCCACATTTTCAGGCCGTGGTTAAGCGGCGAAGCTTAGCTCACCTTGCACTGCACATAACTATTATGGTAGTGGCTTGCGCTTCGGGGAACATGTCGAATGTTCACATCCACCCTATTAAAGACGCGGCACAGTCCCTCATCATGTAAAATTCTAATGTTTAAGTAAACTCGCTTGACCCTAAACACTCAAGTCACCTCGATTACGACAAAGCTCGAAGAAACACAGTGATCGTGCAATATGGTTCTAGACGGCCAACTGTCGCGCCATGTTGTACTGAGACCTTCAATAAGTCATATCAGCGCGTCTCTTCACTTAGAACATATGCACACTCAGAGAACGTGTAATAATCGTTCAAAGTCACTTACCGTTGAGTCTTGGGGGTTCAATGCTGTGAGAAACAACAACGACGGTAGAAGAATGCGCCGCCGCTGACAATGGCTGCCCCTTTGAGGCTTTCAACGCCCGCGCGCGCGCCATGCGCGCGCTCCGAAGGCTTGTGCTCCTCCGCGCGTAGTTCCGACCGCTCCGACTTTCGGCGTCCTGTGTGCAGCGCCAAGGCGCGGCTACTCCGAACAGAAAAACAGCGCCGACACACATTGCGCGGGATATTTCGAATGTGACTGCAGAAATAATCCTACTGAAATTGTCGCTGCGGCTGCCTGCCTTGTTGGTCACGGCTGAGTTATTCTTTTCTCTATTTGGCTCGTCTCAGATATGGGTATATTTCAACACTCCCACTTTCCCGTACTCCACCGTTATTCCTTGAAAACCCCCATTTTACAACCGAAGTGGCCCTTCAAATGGGGCCGGAAGTATAATAATGGTTCTAGCTTATTTTACTTCTTCTCGTGGTAGTAGTCATTTTAGGCTAGAGGGGGAAAATGGCATATCAACTGTTAAAACGCCCATATGGGCTCATTCGTATTTACAGTGTGGGTCCCAGAGGACTGGAAAACGGCCTCTGTTGTCCTTATCCCGAAATCAGGTAAAACGCTCACACCTGAGAATCTTAGACCAATCTCGCTCACGTCCTTTGTGGGCAAGGTGGCTGAGCACGTCTTCCATGAGAGAGTAACGGGATACATCGAGGAACGAGAACTGTTCCCGCATAACATCGTAGGCTTCAGGCGCTCTCTATCCGCGCAGCATATCATGCTTCTCATCAAAAGGCAGATCATCGAAGTGAACACCAGGGAGGTCAGAGGGATTTTAGCGTTAGATCTTGCCAAAGCCTTTAACACCATCACACACAGATTCATTCTGGAATCTATCTCGCACCTAAACTTAGGGAAACGCTTTCACGCTTACGTCAGCTCTTTCTTAAGGGACCGTAAAGCCACTATTAAAATCGGTCAACTAAGATCCGAGGAGTTCAAGTTAGGGGCTAAGGGCACTCCGCAGGGTGCAGTGATATCACCCCTTCTTTTCAATATAGCGATGAAAGGCCTCTCGGAAAAACTGGCTAGGGTCGAGGGCGCGAATCATGCGCTCTATGCGGACGACATCAGCGTTTGGACCGGTGGGCGGTCCAAGGGGGCCGTGAAGCGTGCCCTTCAGGAGGCCTTGGATATTACGGAAGAGTACTTAACAGGGACGGGCCTCGGTCTATCACCTTCAAAGTCAGAACTCCTGCTTTATAGACCGAATCGCAGGAGCAAGAGGCACTCTACCCCTCTCGAACAGATTCCTATTAACCTATACGCTGAATCTGGTCAGATGTTCCCTAGAGTCGAATCGGTCAGGATTCTAGGTCTCATCCTAAATGCAAAGGGAAGCAGCAATCAAACTGTTGTCCGCGTCAAGGCAAAAACGGAAAACATGCTCCGATTAATCACAAGAGTCTCGAACCGCAGAGGCGGCCTCAGTGAGAGCATTCTCCTTAGGCTGTATCATGCCTTCCTCATGAGTCACATAAACTACGTAGCATCGGCGCTCAACTGGTCCCGCTCGGAGGAGGCCAAAATTGATGCACTGATGAGAAAAAGCATTAAACACATACTTGGAATTCCCACTAGCACCAGCATGGAGAAGCTCCTACAATTAGGGGTTCACAATACCCCGACGGAGATAATCGAGGCTTAATGAACGGCACAAACCGTCCGCCTCTGGTCTTCGAAGGCAGGCAGAAGCATATTATAGTCCGCAGGTCTAGCTCCCTTGGCGGTCGACGAGAATGGCATCATGCTCTCTCACACCGTTAGGGCAACCTTTCAAGTTAGCCCTTTCCCTCGGAATGCACACCCCCAATATTATGCAGCTAGACGCAAGGCACGAGCACGCTCTCTCATTGACTTTGCGCGCAAAAGCCTGCAATTAACTACCTATGTAGATGCTGCCCAGTATGGGCGCACAGATTCATTTGTAGCTGTTGTAGGTGATCCTCACGAAAAAATTCTCAATGCAGCTTCGGTAAGACACACCACGGTAGCGGCGGCTGAACAAGCTACCATCGCGCTTGCTATGAATGACCCCTCGCAGCCTTACATCTACACTGACTCTAGATAAGCCATACGAGCCTTTCTATCTGGCCTAATCTCGAAAGAGGCGGCGGCTATAATCAAGCAAAGACCGCCTGATGCTATTCACACTATCGCGTGGTTCCCGGCGCACATGGGAACCAATGTACATCCCAGCAAACCCAACCCGAATGAGCTAGTTCATGAGCAGGCGCGAGGTCGAACTTTCCGCAATTGTCCTGATACACTAAGCAGTCGGGATTGTAAGCATAACTCTGATCCTCTACTCTCTTTTAATGAAATAGTTAAACACTATCAGCTTGGGGGCAGGCAATTCCCGCTGCCACACCCACAGCTAACTAGACCTCAATCTTCCACATTGAGAATGTTACAAACGGGACCTTTTTCTTCGAGAGGAAAGTTTAGCCGCTTTGCTCCGGACATCGACCCACACTGCCCCGAGTGCAGTGAAGAGTACTACTCGTTAGAACACATGCTCTGGCAATGCTCTGCGTTACAAAACGCATCCTTTATTCAACAAGAGGACTGGGAAGAGGCCCTTAAAAGCGGCGATCCCTAGGACCAACTAAGGGCTGTCCAAAGGGCCCGGGAACGGGCGGAGGACCATGGTCTTCCGGCCCCAACGTGGGTGCGGCCCGCAACTACGACTTAGTAGTTCCTTAGGACCTTAATAAAGTTTGTTGACTGACTGACTGATTCTTGATGCGACAGCGTCGAATGTCCATTGAGCGAAAAAGTTGATGGCATCTGTAGCAGCGAAACGGGACCACTCCAGACCTTGCCTCGCGTTTGCTGGCTCGGGACTCAATGAAGCACGGTAGGCGAAATGGGACACCTGCTGCGACAATAGCATGCTGCATGTTGCGGGTGCGCAGAGGGAATAGCCACGACGCCACGTCATCAGCGCACCTCGAAGGAGCAAACACCGTGACGCGATGTTTCAGTTACATGTGGCGCCCTTCATTTCTCAGTAATATCCTCCACATGATCCAGTCTTCAGACAATATGCTGAAGAAGAAACGGCAAAAACTGTACAAAGAATTTACCGGCACCAACCTAATCACAAGGCTCGATAACATACCCTGCAGTAAAACTAGAAAGCATTACTCTCCGCGCAAAACATGAAGGACCGCTAAGCAACGGTAAATTCCGCATTAATGAGGTCACATTAACGACTCAACAGAAATCCTTAGGTGTCCTTGGATTTCTCGCAACTATCGGCCTATATCTATCCTGTGCATTGCATCAAAAGTGTTTAAAACTCCGCTGCATTCGGTGATTCACGTTAGATCTACCAACATTATAATCGAACAGGATGGCTTAGCATCACTACAACAGCAAACATGGGTATATTTGAGACCCACGTTTGCAGCGTGGTACATGGTCGCGGGAATAAGACGCTTCTTACATTGACCTAACTGAAACAGTTGGTGTAGTTTGCAATGAGCTCCTCATTACAAACCATCTCTCAAAAGGACGTATTTTTTCGTCACTGTCCTGTTGCCTGTTTACCTGACCAATCGATCGTGCTTCGTCTGCATAAATAAACAAAGCTCTCATTGCTAACATGTCGCTAGGACAATTCTAGAATGATCCGTTCTTGGTCCTCTTTTCTTACTAATGTTCGTAAATGTAACTTTGGCAGTCATTGGCCACTGCAGAATTCGTTACCTATGCTGGCAATACTGTCTATATAAACAAATATGGCTACGACATAAAGGTGCACGGCGACTTTTTGTCGTAGCGTTGAGTGTGCTTTTCTGAACTTTCTCGTTTGCGACATAGGCTCGAGCTCTTTCGTCGAAGTGGAAAGGGTCTTTTCGGCCGATTACCTTATGATCGGCCTCTCAGATTTCTGCGACGAAGCCCTGGAAGTAACTGCGCTGTCCGTGCAAAAGTCTGGCCTGCCTAGAGCTGCATGGGTCTTCTTTAAAGGCTTTAAAGCGAACCGTAAGGTAAAGAAGGGAAGTGTATGTGCGTTCCGAGCCTCCGAAAGGTGCAGCCACTCTTTGGTGGCGTTGCTCCACTGCTACGGGACGATACTTTCGATTTTCATATAAGAAACTTGGTATTGCGATTTGTCGTGCAATATATCACATAGCATAGCAAAATACAGAGGCTGCAGCGCACATGTCGTGTCATGAGGAGCTAAATGCGAATATTATGCAGTGAAAGAACGAGGCTAAAAACTGCTAAATTGTAGCGCTATTTTTGGTCATAGCGTCATGGGATTAAAACAAACGGCAGGTCAGTTTCTGCCTCTGGTGCTCACAGTACGCGAAGCCCAAGGTTGGGTCCAGGCATAGGAACACAGTAGACACCCACTGTCCGTGGGAATTCTCAAAGCCCGGGGAAACGTGAGAAGCAAATAACCAGTTGAACCAAGCTGCGTTTCTTCCAAAATGTTTCTGAAGATTTGCGAGGCTTTTCCTATGAGCAGCCTCACCTATATTAGAGACTCAAATCATTCCCAGTTGAAAAACACAACAGGAAATTTTACCAGTCTGTTGTATTTTGGGACGTTGTTTCTGTAGTTCTGTTGTCTGTAGTTCTGTTGTCTGTAGTTCTGTTGCCTGTAGTTCTGTTGCCTGTAGTTCTGTTGCCTGTAGTTCTGTTGCCTGTAGTTCTGTTGCCTGTAGTTCTGTTGCCTGTAGTTCTGTTGCCTGTAGTTCTGTTGTCTGTAGTGTGACGTCCTGTAGTAGAAAGTGCTGTAGTTCTTGATCGATATTTAATTAAAAATTGACAGAGACGTCCGTAAGATTATGTAAATTTGTTAGCACAAAAAAGAAAAACATAAAAGTAAAAAAAAATTAAAAAAAACGTTCTTGCCTAGGATTCGAACATGCGACCTCTCGATTCCTAGCCCGGCATCTTACCACTGCACCACCCCTCACATGGTCTTCGACTGTACGTTTTGGCCATGTGAATAGTACGACGTGCTGATGCGCTGATGTTTACATTTGCATTTTGAGAGCCAAGATCCGCTATCACTCCACCGCGTCAAGTGCCGCATCTCTAGAAGAGCAAGAGTACCATCGACAAGTACATCGTGCAGTCCTAGAACATCGATTTTGATGTACGATATCCATATTAAATAAGAAATTCAGAAATAGACAACGTTGACTTTTAGGGTTATTACTGCTAGTTTCGACAGTTGTCTCTCGTTCTTTACACTTTTGAGCGCGCATATAATTCGTGTGTTCAATGCAAAATAGCTACATAAACATTCGTGGATGAGAGTTCTTTCTGACAGCATACTGACTTCTCACGGCAGCACTGTATCAGATTAATGAGACCCGAGCGAGACAGCTTTTCACGCAAATTTGTGGAACAACCGAAATCTTCTTTTCCGCTTCGCATAGGCTTGTGAAATATTCCTGGGAAATTAACTAATGTGTCAGTGTAACAGCACATGTAAGTCCACAGGCCTGTGTGCCACATCTTACCAAAAAAAAAAAACGGATACGCAGCCATTCCCGCAGATGGTATGATTTTGATCAACGGCCGATTTAGAGGAGGCCGGTAGGGCGTTGCTGGTGCCGCGTCGTCACTGCACAATTATAACTATTCGCCACGTCGACTTTAATACCAGTGTCGGTGCCATCGGTGTCAGCATTGCCGGCTTCAGAGAAGTGCGATTGAATACCGCGCAGGAGAAAAGTACAGTGTACACTACCGATGCAAAAACATACAATTTTAAAGGACCGCGACGGGAAGCGCTTCTGTTGCGACTTCGGAACTCTTGGCCGTCGCGACCGAATGTTTCTGCTGCGACGTCAGTCAGAATTGGTGTCGTAACGTCGGAGTCGCTGTCAGGATATAAAGCTGTTGTTCCGACTTCAGACCTCTTGTTGTCGCGACAGAATGCTTCTGTTGCGAAATCAGAATTTCTGTCGTAACGTCAGAAATGTCTCCCAATTAAGAAATGTCAACAACTTCTGTCGTACAACAGAATTTCTGTAGTTGCGACAGGAATTCCTTTTGTCTTTTTCAACCGGGCACTACAGAAGCTTGTCGCATCACACAATTTCAGTGCACTTCTGTTGTCATCATTGGGTATATGTTGCGGCGATAGGTTTCCGTTGTGGAACAGTTCTCTGTAGTACAACAGAAGTTTGTCCATTACTTCAGGAACACTTCTGTTATGACAACTGGGGGCCTGTTGCAATGATAGGTTTCTGTCGTACAACAACATTTTTCTGTAGTACAACAGAAGTTGGTCGCATTACATCAGAAACACTTCTGTTGTGACATTTGGGGGCCTGTTGCCACAATAGGTTTCTGTAGTATTTCAACAGCTCTCTGTAGCACTACAGAAGTTTTTCGGGTTACTTCAGGAGTATTTCTGTTGGGACAACAGGGTGCCTGTAGTGATGACAATTTTTTCTGTAGTACTACAAAAATCTGTTGTAGAGCTTCAGCTTTCTGTTGTAACAACAGACATACGACAGACTGTACTTCTGTAGTAGCAACAAAATGTCTGTTGTACATCAGAAAAGTCTGTCGCTCCATCAGGAATCTGTAGTTACTACAGAAAAATTCTGTTGTATAACAGAATTTTCTGTAGTACTACAAAAATCTGTTGTAGAGCTTCAGCTTTCTGTTGTAACAACAGACATACGACAGACTGTACTTCTGTAGTAGCAACAACAAATGTCTGTTGTACATCAGAAAAGTCTGTCGCTCCATCAGGAACCTGTAGTTACTACAGAAAAATCCTGTTGTACAACATAAATTTCTGTAGTTGCGACAGGAATTCCTGTTGTCTTTTTCAACTGGGTTTGTAAATAAATTTAGCTCTGTGCACAGAGTTGGAAAGCATCATAGAGGGGCTGGGAACAGGTACTAAACGCTAAATCGCGAATGACCTCTTCTTGGAGTTGCTTATAAATTTCTTGGGAACAAAGAAACTCAAAACTCACCATACTGAACGAGAAAACGGCATATTCTGTTTCCAATCAGAAGTGTAAGTCGCGGCGCGGCTTCACATGTGTCATGATGAACATACGGCCTTGCGAATTAGTTATCGTTCCTGCTATCGGTGCCTGGAGACAAAGGTACAATACTAAGCATATTGCTGCTGCCTTAGACATTAAAGTAACACTAATGCAGGGAAATAAAATGAAGCTTAAACATACATCAATAAGGTATTAAAGTGCCTGCCTAAACACAGTACACTCTGGGAGCTGAAAGGACGGCGACATAGTGAAACTATATAAAAAGAAAGCAGTGGTCTACTCTACGGAAATAAAGAAATCTTTCCAAATGAAATGTTGCGAGCAAACCATCGCAGTAACGCTCACCTCCTCTGAACGCGTAAGATTCTTTTCCATGTCAGTCTCGGACGCCCATCGTCTGCTTCTTTAGAGAAACGATGAAATTATATGTTGCTGTCTTTACACCGCTGTGGCACGCACAGAGGTGCAGAGCAAATTGATTTCGACATCCGCCTTCTTTTCCTTTCTTTCTCGCGCGTTTGCGTGGCGGCATCACCGCGAGTCGAGAACTACGACGCAACGTTGCAGCGCTCGCTATAATAGAAGTACATTAGGCTGAAGCAAGATCGACTCTACTGAACACTCTGCTGCCACGCCAGGAACTGGTGCAAAGATGATGATGATGATGTGTGGTGTTTTGTGGCGCAAGGGCCAGGTTTGGCCAAAGAGCGCCATGACAAATAGTGGTGTTAACGATGTAGTATGGAAGATGTGACTTGGCTGTAAAGTGGCCTAAAAATAGTCACTGTGAAGTACGTAAAATCTATGTGCTATAAAATTATGGCGATGACTAATGACGACGACTGTGAAGATTAAAATCCATCGTAAAAGAATGATGCATTGTTTAAAATATGCGAGACGTTAAATTGCTTACAGCACTACTGCCTCGCCAGAGCCCTTGAACCACAAGGGCCTAGAGGCATGTGCTATTCAAAATAATTATCGCAGCGGCATCCCTCTGAAGAGAGGAACCGCTACGAACGTGTGGGGCTAATAATATGCAACACAACATCTTTCAAAAAACCTAAGATGGCGTTGGTGTCAAAGAGTGGTTCTGGGCCAAGTAACATAACAGGATGAAGGGGGATGTGGTGCCTGTAGGCTAAGAAAAAGTGTTTTTTTCTTTCGGGTTCGGCTTTCCGACACTCCAGTAGGACGTGGAGGACGGTCAGCCTCTCCCCGCACCTACCACAGGTTGGAGGCTCGTTTCCCGTGAGTAAGAAGTTATTTGTGCCAAAAGTGTGTCCTATTCTTAGACGGCAGAATAGGACATCTGTCCGGCGGGATTTTGTTACAGGAGGCCAGAAACCTAATTGTGGCTTTATTACATGCAGTTTATTATTTGTTTCCATGTCCCACGAGCGTTGCCAGTAGTTCCGCAGTTTTCTGCGCAAGTAGGGCCTCAGATCTGTGACAGGGACTGCTGCGGTAGGATTTATAGAATACGATGCAATTGATGTGGCCATCTGGTCCGCCAGAACATTGCCTTCGATGCCCCTATGACCGGGCACCCAGCATATGATGACATGCTGGTTACATATATACGTTTTACATAGGACGAAATAGAGTTCGTTGATGACTGGGTTTTTGTGCTTAGAAAATGACATTAAGGCCTTCACAGCACTTAGGGAGTCCGTATATATAACTGATTTCTCGAGCTTTGATTTCTTTATATACTTTACAGCCGACAGCAGTGCGTAGGCCTCAGCCGTAAAGATGCTTGTTTCCGGATGCAGTACATCGGATTCCGAGAAGGATGGGCCGACGGCTGCATATGACACGCCCTCGCGTGACTTCGATGCGTCTGTGTAGAACTCCGCGCAGGAGTGTTTATATTGGAGTTCCCGGAAATGCATTTGTATTTCAATCTCTGGAGCGTGTTTTGTGACTTGCATGAAAGATATATCGCATTGTATCATCTGCCACTCCCAAGGAGGTAGCAGCTTAGCTGGAGGCATTAGGTGAAGCTCGAGGAGTGGAACATGCATTTCATGACTAAGCTCCCTCACACGCAGCGAGAAAGGCTGTCTTATGGAGGGACGATTATGAAAGAGTGTAGCATATGTCATGTCATTAACGGTATTATAACACGGATGTTGAGGATTAGAGTGCACTTTCAGAAAATATGTGTGGCTGATGTACGTTCTCTGGAGATGAAGTGACCACTCGTTCGATTCTGCGTATAAACTTTCAACGGGACTTGTCCTGAAAGCGCCAGTGGCCAGTCGGATTCCTAGATGGTGCACTGGGTCTAGCATCTTTAGTGCGCTCGGGTCGGCAGAGTGATAAATCACGGCACCATAGTCTAGTCGCGATCGAATGAGGCTTTTATATAGATTCATTAAACACTTTCTGTCACTACCCCAGGTAGTCTGGGATAGAAGTTTCATTATATTCATTGTTTTCAGACATTTTTCTCGAAGATGTCTAATGTGGGAGACGAAAGTGAGTCTGTAGTCAAGTATGATACCTAGGAATTTGTGCTCTTTGCTGATAGGTACTCGTTGTCCACACAGTTCTAAGGAAGGATCCGGAACCAGGCCTCTCTTTCTTGTAAAAAGAACGCAAGAGCTTTTGTTAGGATTGATCTTAAATCCATTCTTGTCTGCCCACACTGAGACTTTGTTCAGGCCATGCTGTACCTGTCTCTCGCAGACTGCGTGGTTACAAGATTTGAAAGCTATTTGAATGTCGTCCACGTAGACAGAGTAAAAGATGGCGGGTGGTAATGAAGCACGAAGCGTGTTCATCTTCACTATAAAGAGCGTGCAGCTGAGCACGCCTCCTTGGGCTACACCCGTTTCTTGCGTAAAAGGGCGTGAATGTGCATTGCCGACTTTTACGCGGAAGGTACGATTTGACAGATAGCTTTCTATTATATTATGCATATTACCGTGGATGCCCATTTCTGACAAGTCTCTTAAGATTCCGTAACGCCACGTCGTATCGTACGCCTTCTCCATATGGAGGAATATGGATAAGAAGAATTGTTTGTGTACAAATGCGTCCCGGATATTTGCTTCTACACGTACAAGGTGGTCAGTTGTGAAGCGTCCTTCTCGGAAGCCGCACTGATAAGGATCAAGAATTTTGCTCTGTTCAAGGAAAAAGATGAGTCGCCGATTTATCATTTTTTCGAACACCTTACAAATGCAACTTGTGAGGGCTATCGGGCGGTAACTTGCCACTGAGGAAGGGTCCTTGCCTTGTTTCAAAACAGGGATCACAATGGCTTCCTTCCATGCAGCTGGAAGGTACCCTGCATCCCAAATGGTGTTGAAAAGTGTGAGTAGTGTAACCTGCGTGTCATTGTGTAAGTGTTTGAGCATTTCATACATGATTCTATCAGATCCTGGTGCGGAGCTGTTGCATGCGCTCAAGGCAGCTCTCAATTCAGCAATAGAAAAAGGACGGTTGTAAGGCTCATTCTCTCGACCTTTTCTTGTTAATGGCTTCCGTTCTTCTGTTTGTTTGTATTTGAGGAAGGATTGTGTATAATTTGTTTGACTTGAAACGCTCTCAAAATATTCCCTAAGTGAGTCTGCCTGGTCTTGCAGTGTATCGCCCTGTGTGTTTACCAGGGGGAGTGAATGTGTTTCCCGCCCTCTAATCCTATTAACTCTGTTCCAGGCTTTGGCCTCATCCCTAAACGAGTTAATACTCGATAAGAACTTGTGCCAGCTTTCTCTTCTGGCCTGTCGGCGGGTTCGCCTGCCTTTCGATTTAGTTTTCGTAAAGTTCATAAGATTCTCTGCAGTGGGAGAAGCGCGTAGCAACCCCCACGCCTTGTTCTGATTCTTACGGGCGATCCTACATTCGCTGTTTCACCACGGTACACGTCGTTTGCATGCCAGACCACTCGCTTCGGATATGCATTTTGATGCGGCATCTATTATGAATAATGTAAGATACTCCACAGCAGCATCAATTTCTAGAGAAGACATGTCGGCCCATGAGATGTTAGTGAGAGTTCGAAATTTCTCCCAGTCAGCTGTGTCTATCTTCCACCTAGGAGCTTGCGGAGGATATTCGTTTTCTTTAGCTGTTCTTATCAGTATAGGGAAGTGGTCGCTCCCGTAATGATTGTTCGTGACCTCCCATTCGAGTTCGGGCAGTATGGACGGGGAAACTATGGTAAGATCTATTGAAGAAAAGGTTCTGTTTGCTAGGGAGTAATACGTGGGTTCCTTCTTATTGAGCAAGCACGCACCTGAAGAAAAAAGGAACTGTTCAACAAGACGACCTCGCGCGTCTGTACGAGTGTCGCCCCACAGGGAGCTGTGCGCATTGAAATCGCCAAGAACAACATAGGGTTCTGGCAACCCGTCTATAAATGACTGAAATTCATGTTTGTTTAATTTGTAGTGTGGGGGTACGTAGATCGAGCAAATGGTGACGAGTTTATCGAGAAGAACAGCTCGAACCGCCACTGGCTCAAGGGGGGTTTGTAGCTGTAAACGCTGACAGGAAATACTTTTACGAATACAAATGGCAATGCCGCCTGACATACGACAGCATCATCGCGATCTTTGCGGAACTTGACATACTGTCGGAGAAAGTTTGTGTGTTGTGGGTTTAAATGTGTTTCCTGTAGACACAGCACTTTTGGATTGTGTTTTTGTATAAGCTCTTGCACGTCATCAAGGTTCCTAAAAAGACTTCTGACGTTCCATTGAATAATTTGTATCGCCATTTTGAAGGTAAATAAGTGCTTTGTGTATGGAAACGGAGGTGATGCCTTAAGTTACAGAGCTCTTTCGAGGCCCTGTAACGGGCGTTCTACTCTTTCTGGAGCGTTCGAGGGAGCCTCGCCGCTCCTTAGGCGCTGGGTGCGCCTTGAGGATAGTTGTAGTGTCCATTGCCTCTTGTGAGGCGCCGGACACGTGCTCTTGCGAGCGAGAATTTACCAGCGAGGGCCCTGCCTTGGAGGGCAAGACCCCTGCACCCACCAGCCCGGAGGTCGATGGGGCTCCGTGGGGGATTTGGCTGCGCTGGCTGTTGCCAGCGCTGGAAGGGGCCGCGGAGGTTGGGGCAGCCTCAGCTGCGCCCACCTTCAGGGTCGGTGGCCCCGTCTGGTGGGTTGACGGAGCAGGGCTAGCTGCAACCGCAGCGGGGGCAGATGGCGTGACTGCCGACTCGCTGGTTGTGGGTCGGACAGCCGCCGGTGGCCGTTGTGTCGCTGCCCCCTGACGCGTCACATCGGCAAAACTTTTCTTGGGCAGGTATGAAACCCGCCTGCGTGCCTTTTTGAAGGATATATTCTCTTTTACTTTGATCGTTACAATTTCTTTTTCCTTCTTCCATGAGGGGCATGACCGCGAGTACGCGGCGTGATCCCCGTCACAGTTTACACAGTGCAAAGCGTTCTCACAAGCTTCAGAGGTGTTCTTGGGCACTACATTTAGCACAAGTCTGGCGGCCTCGGCAGCTCTGCGAGCTGTGGCCGAAGCGCTGGCATTTGAAACAACGGAGTGGGTTTGGCACGTATGGCCTAACACGGAGCTTGATGTACCCGGCCTCGATTGACTCGGGCAAGATACTTGATCCAAAAGTAATTATAAGGTGCTTCGTCTGAATCTCTTTACCGTCCCGCCTCATCTTAATTCTTCTGACGTTGATCACATTTTGTTCGCTGAAGCCCTCCAGGAGCTCCGCCTCAGTCAGGTCAATCAAATCATCATCTGACACAACACCACGGGTGGTGTTCATTGTACGGTGCGGGGTTACTGTTATGGGAGTCTCCCCAAATGACAATAGTTGCGGTAGTTTCTCATATTGTTTTAAATCGCGAAGCTACAAGAGAAGATCGCCGCTTGTCATCCTCGATACCTTATAACCTGGTCCAAAAACATCAGTCAGGGACTTTGAAACAAGGAATGGTGAAATGTTTCGCACGGGTTTGTTTGGCTGTTCAGAATGAACAACGTGAAAGCGGGGAAAGTTCTGAGTTTGGCGTCCAAAAAACTTAAAGACATCTTCGGTGCGCCCTCGTTTCTGAGGGCGATCAACAAGGGAAGGGAAAGAAGTTTCCATGAAGAAATATACACATTCGGCAACAGCGCCGACCACCCACCACGGAGCCCAACGAGGGGACGCGGCAGAGCTTGCATACAAGACTGCACGACGCCAGTCGTACGCCGTCACTATAACCGAATATGGTGTACCCAAGGTTGGATTGCCACACAGGGTTAACCCTCGCCGCCAGGAGAAAGGAAGTAAACAGAAGAGAAAAGGAGACAGGAAAGGTCAAAAAGTGAGAGATAAAGACGGAGATTGAAGGAGGGAGAGACAGGAAAAATCGACTGCCGATTTCCCCCGGGTGGGTCAGTCCAGGGGTGCCGTCTACGTGAAGCAGAGGCCAAAGAGGTGTGTTGCCTACGCCGGGGGGCCTTAAAGGTCCGAACACCCGGCATCGGCTCAACCCCCAGGATCCCCCTTTCCCCGGACACGGCTAAGCCGCGCACGGCTACACGCGGGAGGGTCCGACCCTCGTGTGCTCGGGTCCGTGGTGTCGCAACACACCAAACGCCTGCTAACGCAGACGCCCCTGCGGGGCTGGTGCAAAGAGGGTAAGTACTAATAAATGGTTCCAAATCTATGGTATTAAGTTACGCGCGGATAACCCACCATGTGCGATTATCATACATATTTTGGTGAGCTCTAATGCCGAGGTTGGATGAAAGTAAAAATCGTCGCGTACACTTGAAGAAAACGCTGAACTTCTCTTCACAAGCTAAGCAAGCGAAGCCGCGCGCCCTTAACGCTATACATAGTGCAGCACAGTTTAGGCATCCTCCATCGAGAGACAGTTGCTAAGTTGCACTTTACCTATACATGTCACAACGTCACCTCAGAATTTCACTCGGCCTTCATGCGACATTTGTTCGCGCGCGTCTGGCGTTGGCGGTCACGTAATCTCAAGTTCCCGAGGCGCGGTACGAAAAAAAAGTGTGGGGTTTTACTTGCCAAAACTACTGTCTGATTATGAGGCACGCCGCAGTGGAGGACTTCGGAAATTTCGACCACCCGTGGTTCTTTAACGTGCACCTAAATCTAAGTACACGGGTGCTTTGGCATTTCGCCCCCATGGAAATGCGGCCGCCGTGCCCCGGACTCGGGCTCGTGCTCAGCAGCCTAACGCCATAGCCACTGAGCAACCATGGCGGGTGAGTGGTACCATGCCTTCGATTGCGTTACTGCAGCAAGTCATTTGATCTACAAGAGATCGTTGCCAGAGCGCCCGTGACACCGATAAAGCTACGAACCTTACTTCGTGTAGTTGTCTTTCTGAGAATGCCGCCACTGCTCCGCGTTTTTGGGTAACTGCGAATTTTTTTCTCTTAGAGCGAATATCCTTATCCATTTGCGCTCTTGAAATTGAGGGCGCTATGCCCAGTTGAGGGCACTACGGACAGTTGGCGACGCCGATGCATTGCTCTCTGTGCGAACTGCACCGCTTGCGCTCATAACCAGGCTATTATGGCCGTACCTTCCTGGGATTTATTTATAAGTCATTAGAGACAAAGTAATATCCACCGGGATTGTTCCTGCAATTTGTGAAATTATTTACTGCTAATATTTTAAAACATCGAAATAAGAAAAGTGGCGATTTAACGAAGTTTTTGCTGTAAATACAACTTTGTTATGTCGAGGTTCGACTACGTATTCCGAGGGGTGAACCTAAATGAGATGCTTGGGTGTGTAAAACGTGCCGAAGTAACAAGACCCTAAACACAGGCACAGAGACTGATCTTGAAGCAAGCAGTGTTTCAGAGTCAGCACCCTTGGACGAACTAAATGAAATCAGAAAAAATGTGTTTGCACTGTTAGCCGGCTCTGCGAAAGAAGGTCGATTCTCTACTATTGCAGCAGGAATAGTTCAGGCTTTATCGAAGTCGCGGAACTCGAAGGACCGGTGTCCTTCTTGGGCGAAAAGTACGATTATATTTTGAAACAGCAGCATGAAATTCTTGAATGTCAAATGTCTGAGTGTGCTGAAGTGCAAGCTCCGAAAAGAATTGTGATAATCCGGACAGGAGTAATGCAAAATCCAGAAGAAATTCAAGATATGTTGAGCAGTAAAGCAGATGAAAGAATCTTGACATTCAGGGTTTACAGCTGAAAAGCAACCAAAGCTTAACACAAATAATTATGCAAATGCAACAAAACAGGAACTTTCTGGGTTTTTATCTGACGACATTGTGGTCACTCAGTGCCTGAAAGTGAATATCAGTTGTACACCTGTGGTGCTGGTGCGCTTCACATCCGTAACTCGGAAAAAGAAATAGTTTCAAGCGCGTGTGGAAAGCTGAAGCAACTACGTGAAAATGTGTCATTTGTAAAGACCTACGTGAACGATAACTTAACCAAAGGTAAGCGTCACCCCTTCTGGACAGCCAGAACGACGGCAAAGGAGAAACAGCGTCTGCTGCTCGAGTCTAAACAAGAAGGCGTGGAAAACATTGTTCAGCCAACATCACTTTTTTTCTTTCATCGAAAAAACAGAGTTCATTTCATCTAAAACGAATTTCGATGCAATTCTTGTCAAAGCTTTAGCGTTGTAAGCATTATTATTCTATGCGTCCTTAAATACTAGGAACAGTTTATTTCAGGCTGCGTCTGCAGCTGTCTTTGTAGACGTTGTTGTAATAACAGTAATCAATGCTTCCTAGGCTTGCCTTGATATTTCAGGTCGCATGGCTTTTTAGCAAATTTTGTTACACGAAGTGGGCATCGTGCAGAGGTATTGTACAGTTCCCCCTGGCTTAAAAGGACCCAAAGCTGAGCTAGTTGGTAAGGATTCAATATGCAAAAGAGACGTGAGGCGTACAGACGGGACACAAGGGTAGAGAAGCGGACAAAATGACGCCGACTATCAACTGAAGGCAGCACTGAAGCGTAAAAAGAAAGAAGACACGAAACTCATCTGCGCAAGCTCAGGAATCGTATCACCACGTGTCAGTAGGGTATACGTGCCGGTCTACGTAAGAGATAACTATTAGGGCATCGCTACCTTCATGACTACCTGATTTTTTGCAATAGGGAATGATTCGATTTCGCTGCTACCTCAGTAAGTGAGCAATTTAAACATTATGGAGGAGGATTAACATTTACCAAGGAATTTCCTCAGCGACGCGTAAGTCATTTTCTTGACATTTCATTGGTCTTCGAACAAGATTGCGTTTGTTAGCAGTACTTCCCAAGATCTTCGAAGCCGTTGCTAAACTTTCAATCCAAGCATTCCAACGTAGTAAAAAAAGGAATTGCCATGTCGTGCCTTAACTGAGCGCCAGTTTTAATGGGCAGATCAGCCGCCTATCAGAAGCAGGTTATCCTAATGTAGCTGCGGACACTGTGGCTGAGCGCCTAAAGAAGTCGCTTTCGAGGGGGACGGCCGTAATTTCTGATAGAAGTAATAGCAGAAGAAGAGCAGTGGCTATTCCGTACATTCATTCAGCGCCGCACAAGCTTTAAAAATCTGCAAGTAGATCTGATGTTATAGTTGCTTTTAGTGCTCCCAATGAGCTAGGTAAGATATGCGCTGCCGTGCGGAGGAAAAAGGAGCACGTGAAAGGCAAACAAAGAACACATATTTGTTCAGCGAAGCACAATAAAAACAACAGGTTCACTGACTGTCGTACGGGTGTGGGTTATAAAATTCCCCTTAGCTGTGGCCAGTTCTACGTAGGGCAAACGGGGCGGTGTATCAATCAGAGGCTAATGGAACATAAAAGGTCGCTAACCGTTGGATCGCCTTCTAATTTTTCCCTACATTGCCAATATTGTAACTGCATGCCAGAGTTAGATGAATGCGCGATATTGTACAGGCATAAGAATGAAGATACGCGTCTTATAGTAGAGGCATGGCATATCTATAATGGTAGAAGTGCGTGCGTGAGTCAGCCTTCGATTACTTTACACAAGGAAGAGATTAAGTGCCTTAACAGTTATCTCTCACGTAAACCGGCACGTGTACCCCACTGAACCTGGTGATACCATTGCTGAGCTTGCGCGGATGAGTTTGTGTCTTCTTTCTTTTTTCGCCTCAGTGCTCCCTTCAGTTGATAGTCGGCATCCGTGTTGTCTACTTCTCTACTCTTGTGTCCTGTCGGCACGCCTCACGTCCTTTTTGCATAATGAGTTCCTTCCGGTATTGCGTTTTTTGTACATGCCGAATTTATGGCGGTGAAAGGTTGTAAGATATCATTTTGTATGCACATCTTAACCCTCCATGGACCACCCTCATGCAGCCTTTCAAGTTGTCTTGCAGAGGCTGATAATAAATGTGGCTATGGGTCTCAGTAGACCAATTTTGTTCGATCAGCGACATTATTACCAGCATTTTACGCCCCGAAACGGTGTGTGTGATTATATTTCTAGGCTGACATTTGTGGTCTGAATGGTGCAATTGGAGCTCCAACTAGAGTGGAATTAGTTAATAATTGCGTAGTGCAGTCCTGCTTAGGACACAGTTCGGGCACAGCACCCAACTATTCAGTTAGGTCATGTAGTATTCGACGAAGCTTAGTTGACAACTACCTTGTAGCATGCCGTCTTGTATTACAGGACGCGTCTGGAACGCTGTCGGTCGGAACTACATCTGGCCAGCACAAATACCTTGTCCCTGTAATAAGCAATCTAAGCTTGAGAGTCTTATAATTTCGTTTGACTGGGCAACCTTAAGCAAAGAGCACTCCCCAGGCGAAGTGTATAAAAGGTTCTCTACAAAACTGCAACATTTCGAATTACGTTGCACGCGGGTAGTAGCTGCACCGATCAGTAAGGGTCACTGCTAGATGAACACGGAAATGATTGCTGCGAATTTGATTTGAGATACTTTATGGAAACTTCAAAATATGCTACAACCAAGCACTAAGATTAGATTATAAGTCGCCTAGAAATAGGGTTGTTGCTCTTCTGCGGGGCGCGAACCACACTCATTTTTAACTTATTCTAGTAATCTTAAAATAGTTTATGCCAAGCTAGGTCTTTCATAAATCATCGCAGAGGATTGAGTTTTCCATAACGGTCTCTTTTCGATTCTTTTTAGCAACATCCCACAGTAGTAGCTTATGCTTTCAAGAAGCACTTTGTAAGAGCGTCCCTCCCAAAGGGATTTCTCTCTATTCCCAAACACTCAGTCGTTAACGAAATCCATATCTTCATGAGGTTTTCTTCAGAGAATTTCGAAATGTCATCTGCAAGAAATGTTTTCCAGTTTGCGTCCTAACTAGCCTCCGTGATATAAAGGAATACTATCATTACACATCATCCGAAAGAATCTGGATGCGGCGTCCGGTATTATTCTGGAATACCTCAAGACTACAACTGTCATACCATTACGCAAGTAAGGGAAGACGGGTATGGTCGAGAAATTTTGACCAATTTCTGTCTTCCAAATTATTGCACAGCTCATAGAAAAATATATCTTCCCAACTATGTCTCATTTTGTAACAAATTTCCCATCCTGACTGATCAACAGTTTGGTTTTGTTTGGGGGCGTCATACTGTTGCACAGCTTCAGGAATTTTCAGACGAGCTATTCTCGGCATTCGATCAGAAAATTTTCACATGTGTTTTCTTAGGTGTGGCGAAATACTTTGGCCGCCTGAAGCCCAAAGTGTTGTTAAGTGAACTATTTCTTGAGGTTTCTGGGCCTTTTAACAACATTCTTGAATATTACTTCAACATCCGATTTCAACGGGTCCTTACCGATGACGAGGACATTTTCATTTCTATGTTGTAGCTGAATACTACTATTCCTCAGGTGTCAATGTTCTCGAAATTGGTGTTTAAAGTCTTGTTGGTGACTTCCCTATGGCACTTTCTGAATGTTCGGCGTTCCGGCAAGGTGATTACAATGTGATACTAGCCGTACATCTTTCTTAATAAATGTCCAATAAAATATTGCAAAATGACACGTATATCGAAATGCGTTGGTTCACTAATGATGAGTTGTTATCAATACAAAAAAACTGGGTTGTTTTCGCTCTCCACTTAACACTCCTATAATTACCATACCTCTCTGCTGGCCTTGGTCTAGCTGTGTTTCTTTTATATGAACGCCTATTCCATACCTGGATTGTGGTAAGTTTGTTGGAATATCTTTCGTTAGTAACATGTCTTTGCAAGCTCATTTTTCACTTATTTGTTCAAAATGAGTCAGTCGCTTGGCTGTTGCTTAAAATGAAAGCTTTGCGCCCCTTTGGGGAAAAGAAAATTATTCAACATGCATTGCGCTACGCGGCATTGAGGTACGGCATTACAATGCGTCTCTTCTGCGCAAATTGTTGGTGATGAATGCTACACAGGATGATAGAAATTATTCTTAAAACTGTCGCAACAATAACACACCAGTAACAGCTCCAAATGTGTTAAGTAAGCTTGTTCTACCAAATTTTCAAAACTTGCTAATAGAAACAGTTGTCAAACATTATTCGACCTCCATTTAGAAACAAGAAATAGCGCCGCAAGGAAACTTGGAAAACACGTCTGGTATGTCGTTTTGGTTTATGAAATCTTGAACGCGGATTAAAAAATCAAGCTGACGGAATTATTGAAGTAGTAGTAGTGAAACTAACTCTCGGTACACTTTGGTATCATAATATTACTGCTTCAATTTATTGTCCTTAAGAAAATTAACCAATTGCAATATTGTCCTCAATTTCTCGTCATTAATTTTTTCGCTGTTCTCCATGTCTGATTGATGTCGGCATTTCATTCGCAATATGTATCTTGTTCCTATACATCATCCTACAAGCTTCTGATGGCCATAAACATTATTATTATTATTATTATTATTATTATTATTATTATTATTATTATTATTATTATTATTATTATTATTATTATTAATCATAGCAGTAGTAGTAGTAGAAGTAGCAGTTTATAGCATCACTACTACAACATTGTAGAAAAGAGCCGTACTTGCGTCGTTTAGGGCCTCCTTTGTTGTGTTCAGCTCAGACAGAACGTGAGGCGGAACACGAATGAAGTCGCCCCGTTGCCCACACCTCCTCCGAAGCTTTGTACTGAAGGAATCTTCTTTGCGGCCGCTCTCTAAAGCTTCAACACGGACATCGCTCTTTGAGAACAACCATTTAGGTGAGCTTCGAGCTGTCATCCTCTGCGGCCACGTTTTCGGAAATTCCATAACGACTTGCTTGATGAAAACTCGACCGCCAGTGGCCTCGTGCAGGAGCTCAGACGACGATTGAAGGAGGGCCTGCATGTTACAACACGGCGTTTCTTTTTCTGGTAAGTCTCAAATGAGGTTTGTGATTTTACGACAGGTTATGTGCAGATCCACCGTATGTTTTACTTTCATTAAACAACCACAGCGCGAAAGTATGATGGCTGCAGGACAGATTTGTAAATTCAGCTACTTGCATGAAGTCAGAGGTATAACTGCAACTTGACATAGGGTGAGTGGAGTGCCTGCGATGGGATACGGACGCGGATACTAAAAATTGAATTCCCACAGGGTGTTATAAAGCCTGGAAAATTATTGAAGTCCGGAAGTTCAGAGATAAAAAAATTATTTCGATGAACCACTGAGGAAGATGAAAGAAATGTGTTGCGAGAATGGCCAAGTATCTGTATAGGAAAAAATGTTAATAATGCATAGTGCAGGAAAACAAACGAAGCCTACCAGCACATATGCGACCGGTATATTAGGCATCATGACAACAAAGAACGTTAAGCACAAATTCAATAGAGGCTGATACAATGTTTTGGGTGTGGCGACAGTAAAAAAGAAGCTAGCTATGAGTAACTAAATAAGGGGTTAAAACAAAATCAGGAAGGAAACAACATATGATAACTCAATGCGAAGCTCTTTCCTTTTAGAAGTGAGGTCAAATATGCCTTAGAACGCGTAGTTGGAAAATGATTTACACTATTCAATAAGAGACATGCCCTTGCTGTGGTAAAGTTCGGAAAATGATGGAAATTACTTTACTTGAATGGGAAGACATCTACCCGCTTCTCGGTTTAGGCTATGGTAGCTTCCTTGACGCTTTTGGGTTCAGGGTTAGAAAGAGCAAAGTAAACACGTCCGTGACAAAACTTTGTCAATACCGGTAGAAGGTTTGTTAGTAGGAAAGTAGGCAGACTAATAACGACGGAGGCCTTCTAAAACAACGTTCCCAAAAGTAACTCAGAATGTTTGATGCTGAAAAACTTTTGTGTGTAAAAAACATTTCTTCCGAATTTAGAAAAAAGAACAGCTTTGTGACGCCACCAATCATTTCGTTTCAAAGAGGATGCTCATAGCATCAAACCATACATCCAACCATCCCTTGTGCGCGCAGGGGGCCCCTGCGCGCACAAGTTGCCGGCATTGAAAAGTGATAAAAGAAGTGCTGGAAAGACATGTCTTCGTAGTCATTTGTGCTGTGGTTCCGCAATGTTTGAGTGAGTGTACCGTGCCTTTTCATTATTCTGTACAGAAATTACGTCAGTGACAATGGGCAGTAAATAGAACAGGAAAATATCATGTAATACGAAATGTTGGATTAAACTCTCCGAATAAAACTATACACAAAAGTCACACGAGCAACTATAGGTAACAAAATAAATGAAAACAATGTGTCATTTGTGGATTATCATAGATATGAACCCCGCTGGCAATATTGTTTTAAAACTAACGTAGAATATTGCTCAGAATTTGGCACATACCTATAGGTTGTCGACAATCACTTCCTTTGGTAGGGTGTCCTGGTGGATCGATACTAGGAGGTTAACGTATCCACCGTCCGAGTCGTCGATTTCAAGCCCATTCCCGTTGCCCAGGAAGCAAAACAATGCCAGCGCCAGCAGTAGACGCTCGAACATGACGACGGCTTCTGTAACGAAAGTCAAAAAACGTAAGCATTTTAAGCATTCAATGATTTACAAACTGTTTCCACCGTTATCCCTGCCCTCCTATTCCGCACGCTTATCGCACATCTGCAATTTTATCTGTAACTAGGTTTGGGGCTAAAGTAGCTCCGAACTCTTATTGCATCTAGCCAAAAATTCATACAAAATGGACATCGAAAAACATTAAATTATGGGGTTTTTACGTGCCAAAACATTTTTTTGATTATGAGGGACACTGTAGTGGAGGACTCCGTAAGTTTCAACCACCTGGGGCTCTTTACCGTACACCTAAATCGATGTACATGGGTGTTTTCGCATTTTGCCTCCATCGAAATGCTGCCGCCATGGCCGGGATTCGATCCCGCGACCTCGTGCTCAGTAGCCCAGCACCGTAGCCACTGAGCAACCACGGCGAGTAAATGTGGACATTTACTGGGCCACACACGCAATCCAACAATGTATAAGATCGACCAATCTGCGAATGTTTTAAATGCATAAATTTAGGGAAAATGCACCATTGTAAAAATGTTAAGCAAAACTGTCAGTAGAGGAAATGATCATGCATAAATTCTGGCAGCAAATATCTATTTGGAGAATTTTGTGCCCTCCACTGAACAACAAACTTGGTGGCAGCCAGCTTGGAAAACACTGTTATCACCGGTGCACTGAATAAATCTCAGATGCCCCGGCTTGTATTTTATTCAATACAATCCGGTGAGCTAGAACTGCAAGAACCTTGGACCATCGCCTTGTATCTTCGCGAAGTTAAAAAAAGACGATTCTGCGTCAGCACAGGAAAAGGAAGGCGACATGGGGACAGTCTGCGCCTCCAAAATGGTCAAGATACGGGACCGCTATGGCTAAAAACTGATAAGCAGGCAAAGAAAAAAAATGCAGTGCCCTCCTACACTGAAGAACGATGACCAGCCAGGCGATGGCAAGTGGGCATGTTATTGGCAAACTGCATCTGCGCCACAGGTTGGTCCTGTATTGCACTGTCTTAGGGATCAGCTCACGTATCTTAGGGATCGGCACACGTGCTTGAAGCCTCATTCAGCTCCGCCGAGGGTCGGTCTGCACGGAGACCATATGCGCCGAAACCTAGGCATACACGGCTACGCTGTAACAATCAGTGGGCTATAGCATACGTGTGGCATTGAAAAACAAGAGCACAATTCGCGAAAATAGTAATACCTAAATGCTCATTTAACGTTCCTTGGAACAACCCTTATTTCTTATTACACAATATACTACTAAGTAGATTTACATGGTAATGTATGTGGAATTGGCGCATAATATATAAAAGGGAAATGTATTGGGCTCATCATAATAAAAAAAACAAATTAGAAAATTTCTGAAAATGACCAGTTTGTATTAAAGAAACGCATGGCTAATACACTACACAAACACGAAAATGAAAGCAACTAGCAAAAAATAAAAGAAAACAATATTGTTTTTTTTGTTTCTTATAAGAAAATCAAATGTTGGTTGTGGCAGAGAGGAACGTCTAAATGTCGGCATTCACTGGCTTCTTAGGCGTAATTTGAGGTAGGATACGAACGAGCAAGTCAAGGCACAGGAGGATATCAAGCTGGAGCTCGGAGCTGAAACGGGCGGTTTGTACCTTCAGGTTTCCAAAAAGTAGCAGCCAGTTCTAGAACAACATCCTGCGCCATTTCTAGTAAAGCGATGATGGTATAAGTTAAGATGCATTTTATGAAGTCGGCGTCGTATATGGTGGTACCGTTCCAGACAATAAAGGTGAATTCATGTTAAGCGAATTTAAATGTTTTGCGCAGCTTGATGAAATCTGTAGAAGAAACAAATTTTCGTGACATTTTGCGCGCAAAACACCTGAAGCGTGGCTTCCTCACTGTAACCTCATTAGTGTGAGCAAGAAACAATAACGCTCTATTGAATGACATACCAATCTTATTTATTTGCACTACTCATTACACGACACAACAAAATCAACAAAATAAAGATTATTTCTACTATTAAATTAAAGCAACAACTTTTGCCTTAGAAGCGACGTCAAAAATGCGATGTCAAAGAAATTCTTCATTCTTCTGCGCTCAGGGTCTTACTTCTATCCTCTACATTCAAGACATCCCTACAAGCAAAGTTTCAGCAGCCCTATTCCCTGGCAGCTGTTTGCTCACATGGATCAGCCTAGTGCTTTCAGCTAAGGAGAAACTCGTCACCTGTTTACTCGCGCAAACTCTGCGATGGCACCCGAGCCATCTACTTCAAGGGCGCTTTTGGGTTGGCGAGTGAGTCGAGGTGCGGAACATCAGGCGGGTATGAAAAGATCCAATGTAGTGGGCACGCATATACATGCCTACTTTGTACAATCTAAGTGTCACAAGTACTCGAGCTGTGTTTCAGTGAATTAGTAAAGATAATCGTATCATGCGTGAGCCACACAACGACGACACTGCGGCGTATCAATCACCGTTCCTGGCACCACAGCGGCAGTCCCACCCAAGCCAACCTCCTTTTATCCATGCCATGGCTCCAGATTGCCAAGCCTTGAACGCAGATACCAACTTCGCAACACAATGGTGATCTATGTTTCTTATCCTACGAGTAGTAAACAAAGCAAATAAGGTCGCAGGGTTGTTGCCTAGCGCGACTTAAGGCAACCCTCACCGAACTTTCGCACAAGCATGCGCCCCTATCATGGTCCGTCTGTTCCATAACGTAACTTGAGCGTTTTACGTGGAGCGGCGCAACGATGGCGCACCACAAATGCAGCCATTAACAACTACACCGGCCGTGCCGCGGACTTGTCTTAAATGCCCCTTCGCGAGCGCTGCTGATCAGGCCCCCGGACAACTTATCTGACCCACTGCGCCGAAATTCATCTAGTGCACAAGCTCCCTTTCCTTTGTTACATCATTTCATGTTTCAATTTAAAACTCTTGTCACATAAGACGCAGTGCCGGCCCCCACCGAATTCGTTCTTATTTGGAATGAAATAATGTAGACAGTGTTAATTAAAAGATATTTCTTCATCTCGTTAACCACGTGTCTACAAGTGCAAGCCATAGCCTCATTTCTGTTCACCAGAGTATCAAACCGAAGCTTTTTTCGTTCCGGTTTTTGATTTGGTTCATCGAAAACCATGCATGCAGTTGCGGCTGAACTCTCGAGCGGAAAAATAACGGTACGAACCTGTTCGAATCGATTGGATTTCATTTGCACAACCAAACAATGATTACTAGAAAACTGATCAAATTTATTTTTATACCAAATCTCATGCTACTAACAAGCTGTACTGAAAAATTACACGTGTTACTTTTCAGGCCACAAGAAGTAACCGAACGATTATTCAGATCCAAGAACAATGCTGGAATGTATGTGAACCGAAACGTAATTTCGGGATGGATCGAATGAAAGAATAGAACATATTGAGAAACGGAAAGTCATTCAACTTGTTGCTATACTCAAGGTGAAAAGGAAAACAAAAAAAAGAACAACGCCGACTGGGGTGTAATGATGAGGACAGGCAGTGGCAAGCGGAATAATCGTTCAGTCTTCAATATCATTATAAGCAGCAGCAGCCGCAGCAGCAGCAGCGGCAGGAGCACTGCAGGACGAAAACAACATCTTCCGTTCTCCAGTTACCCCTGTCTTGCGGAAGACTATTCCAACTTGTTGGGGCAAAATTCAGCCCGCAGGTCATAAAACATGTAGCAAAGATGACCAGTGGAACATTAGACTTACATTATGGATCTCAAGATAAGGGACGCGCAGTAGGTAATAGAAAGTTAGGCTAGATGATGAAATCAAAAAATTTCGTGGTGCAATCTAGAGTATCAGCTGTCCCTGATGATTGCTCAAGTATCAGCTGAAATCATTGCGGTAAGCTTCTGGTCATGGCTGCTTAATACCTGCTTTACCCATTGCAACCTCCATTTTCATTTTCCTGTAAATAGATTTCTCACGAACAAGTTGAGCTTGCAGTAACTTACCTAGAAGGGCATGCTCTTGCGCATATTCTAGACGCTAACTTCATCTCTTCCTTTTCGATCCTGCACGTGAAGCATCATTCCAACCGTTTCACGTTACCTTTCTAAGGTCCTGAATGATTTTGGACTGCCATCACCAGCATTGTTAAGCCTCGTATCGTCATCTGCAAACCAAGGTGTCTGTGAAGCACCCTTACACTGTAACTCCTAATCATCACCTGTTTTTTATACTCGACACTTCTTCCCAGCGTACCATGAATAGCATTAGAGATTCCGGATGATGTAAAAGGCAAATACTAGATCACTGACGCTTTCTGGTAGTAACGTGAATCAGTAACTGAAATCATGCAACCTATATTATGCCAGCCCCAGAGACTATAATGAAAAGGGGTGAATGCACGTGAGCTTACATTAAAACAGTCTGTTATAGGTGTGCGCAAGCTAGGGTATAAAAATTAAATATTAACTCAAACTTATTTCAGCATCAATACGAAACGCTATATGCATACATATCCTGGGGGCACAGTCAAAAAGCCACAAAGCCTCGTTGGGGTCTGTAATCTTTTTGAGTGACATAGCAGCTTTCTGCAGGAATAATAAGATAAAATAAAATAAGTATGACGTGTTACATTTACGCAGTGTTACTTTTACTTTTACGCAGTACACGAGTAAGTTTCGTGAATTGATACGTTCATTCAAAATATTGGACAGAGGTGTAGTGATCGGTGAGGTAGTAGCACGCGAAAATACTGTCCATGGCCTGCAATTTCATGATCATCATGATAAACAGCTGCTGCAGCAATAGCCTACTTTCATGTCTAGCCTAATTTCATGTCATTTCATGTTAGGATGAAGGCCTGTCCCTGCGACCTCCATTTACCGATGTCTTGCTCTGACTGATTCCAACTTGCGCGTGAAAATTTTCTAATTTCTTCCCCTCACCTTGGTTTTTGCCCTTTTCAGCTCCATTTTCCATCTCTTGGCGGCCATTCATTGACTATTGGTTTACGAGTTGTCTACCCTGCGCATGACATGGCCTGCTCGAGCCATTCTTTCCTCTGAATTTCAACTATGACATCGGCCATGCCAGTTTGAACTCTGATTCACACCACTATCTTTTTGGGTCTAAATATCAGGCCTAATATATTTCATTCCATCGCTCTTTTCGCGCTCCCTAAGTTGTTTTTAGCTTATTTGTTAATGTTCATGTTTCTGCACCGTATATGTTTGCAACTGTAGAATGCAATGATTTTACATATTTCTTTCCAACGACAACGCGGCGCTCCGAGACAGGCTTTGGTAAAGCCTACCGTATGCACTTAAACCTATTTTTATTCCCATGTAAATTTCTTTCCCACGATGAGGATCCCTTGTGCGTAAGTGACCTAGATAAACGTACTGGATCACAGACTAGAGGAGCTGAATAGCGATCCTGAACTTCTATTCCCTCGCCAGGCTATTGAAAATTATCTTTGCCTTCTGCATATTATTCAATCCCAATCTTACACTATGTCGGCTAGGGACTTCAATCATTTATTCTAATGAAGCTGTCCTGTCCAGCCAGTGTTGCTGGACAGGACAGCTTCAACTGCAAACCGAAGGGGGCTGAGATAACTGCTGTTGATACCGACTCCTAAGCCTTCCCAGAGTAATGTCTTGAATACCTAAATACATTCGGTGAATAGTCTTCTGAGAGATTGTGTCTGCTTGCCTGACCGTTTCGGTAGGTAATTTGTAATTGTGGAAAACCAAGGCAACTGTGGAATCTTTGTGCGTATTTTCCAAGATAATCACGTATGCCTCTGATACTCCTTCAATATGGGCATTTTTAATAAATATCACAAGATGTCCTTGATGGCGTGCGTCAGTGTCCGGTTGACGTCCCAGTAACACGTCTTCTCTGAACAGCCCATTGTCAAGTGACACTCAGTATAAGATGAATACATGCCATTCACAGTCATGCTGTGGACGAGCAAAAAAGATATGTGCAGCACTGTCGCACATTTTACACGCATTAGAGTCTGACCAGCCCACTCACCAAATGGGATGCCGATATTGCCGCCGTAAGGCACACACAGTGTGCTCAATGGCACAACACGCTGAAAACCGTGGTAAGGGTGTTGTTGCTTTGAAGATGACCAAAAAATGGCGTGTATTGACAGATGAGGCAGCATAGTTGAACCACGAGGCAGGCAATGCATGGAACAAAAGCTGCAGTAAAGGTAGCCAACATGAACCGAAAGCTGTTTTATCGTTTCAGGTTCGCCGAGGAGCGAAAAAACAAAAGGTAAAGTTTCTGATCATTTTTATTTGGAGCACAAATAACGTGTCTTTCCGGTTTCGCGGTTTCGGTTTCCGGGTTTATACCTTTCTGCTGAATTACCGGTGGAATGAACGATACCATATCATCAGCCTTATTGCCTTACCGTGGATACCTCAACATTCACGAAAAGAAACGGTTTTGTAACGCACACCATTGCTCAAACCAGAAGGTTTATATTCGAATCACAATCGACTGCGTGAAACAGGATGCAGAGAGCGCGGGGCCCATAACAACTTCTACGCTCATCCTGGGCTCGAACGCATGGCTCCCGTGCGCGATGGGGGTGGGAAACCAACGTGGTGTCGCGCGCACGCAAATTTGTTGGGTTCATCCAACTCATGTAGGTGTAAAGGTATCTGCGGAGAGCCCGATAAAGTCGTTATTGTTTTCTCTATGCAATAAGCATATTACGCCTCGGTGTTGTTTAACGTCGAACGTATGCTTTAGGCTCAGATTCTCCAGATTTGTTAAGTTGTTACTCAAAGAGATATTCAGTGTTAAGGAGTTCACAGTAAGAACTAGCTAATCAAAACACAAAGAACAAGTCCGTGAAGCAGATTCTTTCACTGCAAACATCAGCATCATCTGAAATAAGCTTTCATTCTTGAATGCCACTTTAAAGTTATAAATGCAATGCAAATTCTTAGATGTTTGCTGACATTTTTATACAAATAACATTGATCATCACCATCCTTTCTTCAAGATTATCAGCCTATTCGTGTGATTTGCAAGAGAAAGGCTTCCCACAACGACCTCCAATCCTTACTAATACCAGTGACACATTATTTTATCCCCATATTATTAGCACTATCATTAATTCACGTATTTTCTGCCATGCTCAACTCCACAATTAAATTCTAGGCACCCATTGTGCAGCTCTTTAATAGACAACCGCTTAACCGTCCTGTCATTTTGTCATCCTAGTTTCCAGTACAATATCGGCTACCGCCTTTGCACTGTACCATACGCCGCGGTCTTGCCAGCCCTTAAGGTTACGCATAACAATTTTTGTTCCATTGCTCGTTGCTCCGTCCCTGTAATCTCAAATATATTTTCGAACGTCAAATGTTCTGACGTACCATTAAACATTGTCACCTAATTTTCCTTTCTTCGCCAGTGCTGGTAGAAAGTCACGCTTGTATTTTATAAACCCGCCACCACATTCTGATTACGTGTGAATTCACTTTATTTTCCTACAGTATTCATTTTTCCGTTCTGTTCTACTGGAAGCATGCGACACATCAAGCTTGTGTGACGGGCTTCAAAGCCACCAGCGTTTGCGCTGGTGTGTCCCGTCGTGCAGCCTTTTGCAGCAGACCATGTACATTTCCATACATTCGCCCTCGTTTAACCACCTTCGATGTCACGGGCGGCCTAACGAAAAGATGGTTTCACTACGTATGCTGTAAAAAGTCCTTGAAGAGATCCAATATGAAGCAAGAGGGCATAGGCTACGTTTTAGAAGCGCAAGTGGAAAGGCGAAAGCCATCGGTGCAACGTCTTAAAGGAGTATTATCTCGCGGCGGATGAAAGACAACGTGAACGTGGGTGCCGTCGCCAAACCGGTTTCAAATGAGCACAACTTTAAAGAACGATGACGTCTCTCGACCATTTTGATGCGTTTTCTCGTAAATGAAAATGATTTCTACGCTCGCATGCGATGACGAAATATCGCACATCTCTCGCGTCTGATGTCTCATTCTGCCCTTCCTTTGAGCGTTTCAAGTAGAGGCAATGATGGGGAACGCGATGTGTATTTGATGCAAATAATTTCCTTCGTGATGGAAGGGACCTTAATAACGAAGGAAGAGCAATGTCTACACTTTCGTAGCTGCGTTATTAGGGCACTATGAAACGAAATTTTTGGGAGAAAGCTTTCCTTGAAAGATACCTTACGTGTCTAAAGGCGCAAAAGTTAAACCGTTTCAGGCACCCTATGACACTCGAACTAGCGCACATTTTAACAGCTCTTCTACACCACATCGAAGTGTGCTTACCTTTACTCATCATGAAATCGTTTGTCTGGCATTTCCTTACATTGCTTTGAGGTGAACATTTCTTATTCTTAAAGAGACGTTTGGCAAGAAAGGTTCACGCTAAAAAATAATAAGGAAAATATTATGTGAAGAGTCGCTGATAATCTACTTATTGCTCTTCAGGAAGATTGCTCTGGAACCTCCGTCTGCCATCACGTTGATGTCGAGTTCTACAGTCTTGTTCTCTTTCAACATTTGCGGCGATGATACATTGAAATTCGGCAAGCTTTTAACTTAAGGCTGCCATAGCAAGTATACATGCAACCGGAAATATTTCGCGCATGCTACGTTGAAAGCGGGCGTGGTTGCTCTATTCCTTTAGTTTGTAAGCACTTTCGTAACGAACTTAATCTGCGTGGGAGGCGTACGCGAAGTGCAAGAGTTGTATGAAAATCAATAACCATTGAACAAGTTGATCTCCCAATTCGACCCTACATTGAGAATATCGCGTACAGTTTAAATAAAATAGAATTTACGGAATACGTCGCTTTCTGGTGTTTATTGCACGCAAAAATAAACATTACTTTTTTTAGCAATGGTTAGCAATACTCATTAGTGCTCGCAGATAACGAGTACCAGCTTACTAGGACTAAAAAAAATAAAACAGTATGTTGGGTTTTACGTGCGAAAACCAGGATGTGATAACCAAGCATGCGGAAGGGGGGATGGCGCACAGTTGGAATACCAGCGATTCTTTAACGGGTAATTAAATCTAAGTATACGGGTGCGTTCGCATTTCGCCCTATCAAAATGGGGCCAGCGTGGCCGGGATTGGATCCCGCGACACCTTGCTTCACTAATCAACTATGGCAGATTTTACTGGGACTGCTTTCTTTATATATATATATATATATATATATATATATATATATATATATATATATATATATATATATATATATATATATATATAGTCATATAATGAGAAGCCAACAAACACTGACACCAAGTACAACATAGGGGAAATTGCATGTGCTTAATAAATGAAATAAAGTAATGATAAATTAACGGAAATAAAGTGGATGAAAAAACAACTTGCCGCAGGTGGGAACCGAACCCACAACCTTCGCATGTCGCGTGCGATGCTCTACCAATTGAGCTACCGCGGCGGCGTTTCCCCATCCACTTTCTTGGGTATTTATGTGTACTAGTAGAACCCTGGGAGTGTTAGCCGGCGCCCCCACTCACAGACCTTGGCGGCGGACGTGGAACGTCTTTTTTGCCGCAGGCGTCACGAGAACGTGATCTTTTCGGGTGAAGGCAACTGGTCAATAAACCCACATATGCTACCTGAAGGCATCAATGTTGCCGGATTCGACACCCTCGTTATGTAATAGAAGAGAAGAAAGGGGGTTAACCGAGGGACCCGAGATTTATTAGTCATATAATGAGAAGCCAACAAACACTGACACCAAGTACAACATAGGGGAAATTGCATGTGCTTAATAAATGAAATAAAGTAATGATAAATTAATGGAAATAAACTGGATGAAAAAACAACTTGCCGCAGGTGGGAACCGAACCCACAACCTTCGCATGTCGCGTGCGATGCTCTACCAATTGAGCTACCGCAGTGGCGTTTCCCCATCCACTTTCTTGGGTATTTATGTGTACTAGTAGAACCCTGGGAGTGTTAGCCAGCGCCCCCACTCACAGACCTTGGCGGCGGACGTGGAACGTCTTTTTTTGCCGCAGGCGTCACGAGAACGTGATCTTTTCGGGTGAAGGCAACTGGTCAATAAACCCACATATGCTACCTGAAGGCATCAATGTTTCCGGATTCGAGACCCTCGTTATGTAATAGACGAGAAGAAAGGGGGTTAACCGAGGGACCCGATATTTATTAGTCATATAATGAGAAGCCAACAAACACTGACACCAAGTACAACATAGGGGAAATTGCATGTGCTTAATAAATGAAATAAAGTAATGATAAATAATCGAAATAAAGTGGATGAAAAAACAACTTGCCGCAGGTGGGAACCGAACCCACAACCTTCGCATGTCGCGTGCGATGCTCTACCAATTGAGCTACCGCGGCGGCGTTTCCCCATCCACTTTCTTGGGTATTTATGTGTACTAGTAGAACCCTGGGAGTGTTAGCCAGCGCCCCCACTCACAGACCTTGGCGGCGGACGTGGAACGTCTTATTTGCCGCAGGCGTCACGAGAACGTGATCTTTTCGGGTGAAGGCAACTGGTCAATAAACCCACATATGCTACCTGAAGGCACCAATGTTGCCGGATTCGAGACCCTCGTTATGTAATAGACGAGAAGAAAGAAATTGGTAGAGCATCGCACGCGACATGCGAAGGTTGTGGGTTCGGTTCCCACCTGCGGCAAGTTGTTTTTATCATCCACTTTATTTCCATTAATTTATCATTATTTCATTTATTAAGCACATGCAATTTCCCCTATGTTGTACTTGGTGTCAGTGTTTGTTGGCTTCTCATTATATGACTAATAAATATCGGGTCCCTCGGTTAACCCCATTTCGTCTCGTCCATATATATATATATATATATATATATATATATATATATATATATATATATATATATATATATATATATATATATATATATATATGGAGAGGGCTTCCAGTGAAGAGGGCTTCGGCATGAACTAGACAGAGTTCACGCTGGCTTACGGTTTTCTTCTCATCTGATAAGGACCTCAAGGATGCTTGAGTGCAGGCCTCGGCTGGCACAGAGCACGCTATTCCATCTTCGCTTAATTTATGATCCTCAGTGACGTTCGACAAGAGGAGGCAGCGGCCAACTTGGCAAGCCCGCAGGTCTGGTGTCTTCGGGTTCTGCAACGGAATAATATATTAGTGGGTACCATACGGAAGGACATACAGTTGAAATTAACATGCAAAGAATTTAAACATACAACTATACATACCTCGAAGCTAAAAGGCCAATTCCCAAGTAAAGGAATGGAAGCCGTCGAGAGCGATGACAGCCCGCGTGAAAGAATGAAGAAAAGGCAACACCAGCTAGACTGTCTACCACAGAAAGGCCCTGCAGAAAACAAAAAATATGGAGGGAAGGAATAAAAACAAACAAGAAGCGAGAAATTCAATATTACTCAGCTCAAACGGAGAACGTCGGCCGATTAAGCAACCATTCTTCTTGTACGAGAACGGAAAATCCGAATGCTCCCGACGTGTTTTTCTCGCGCAACGTTGATGGCCCAGAATTTCCTCAAGGAATGGCGTGCACCCACTACGTGAGCTAACCAAAAAATCAAATGGCATTATGAGAAGAGCAGAAAATAAAAGTAAAACAAAGAATACCATAAATGAAAAACATTTCAATTTACGCAGTAAGTCTTAAAGAAATACAAGAAATCAAAATTAAAAAAACCTTCGGTGGCGAATTAATGTCTAGTCGAAGTAGATGAAAGAAAATGTCTACCTGGGCTAGTTATGAGTGAGAATACCGTGTTTCTGCTGTGCAGCTTATTGCGAGGTCCTCGCTGGAGCGCCAACTGTTCGTCCGCGACAGCTAGAGATGAAGTCGACTTGCAACTATATGTAATCCGTTATCGCCATTGCAATCATCACATCGCCCTTATATAGTGATCATTAAGATCACCTTCAGCACGCCGCATAATCCCGCGCCATGCCTCATAATCTGATTTTGGCTTTCAGAACTACAGCCCCATAATTCAACTAAAGTTAAAAATGTGTGCTACAATGCTTTCTGACATGTGAGGCCATGACAATACTACGCTTTTGAAAGGTTATGAACAATGTCGCACAAAACGCCTCAAGTAAACACGACTCGTGGTGTGTTCTCTGTACTACCCAGTCGAATAACACTTAGGCAATGTAACGTTCAACATGAACTCGTCAATCTTCGATTGGACTAAGCACTGAATAATTAAAATTTGCCGTCAACATCCCTGCTTAATATCGTCAATCCACACAAACAGCTCAAAAAACATCACTTGCATCGATTAACTGAGTCCGTGGGATCCGTACACTTCTGCCTCAAGTTCCTTTTAGCTTTGTTTTCTCGATGTCTATGATTACGTCAAACGTACGTGCGAGCAACACAGTTTGTAGCCTACAAGGAGCCCTGAAATACGCTTTTAATGTTCTAAGAACACGTTGTGCCTCTGTTGTGGAGGCTGCTGTGAACATGTGAGTTAAATATCACTGCACTGGAGGCAGCAGGGATTTACAACCTCATGTCAGATACTACAAAAATTTGGTTCCTCTACCTTCCGCCATGACATAATGCAGCGTTCTCCGAAGTCGCTGGCCAGCCAAATCTACTTGCTAGTTTCATGATGGCTTGGCCATGTTAGCATCCTATATTTACAAGTTTTTCTCGTTGTTATGCACTTTTTTACGTTTCTGCCATTTTTGTGATAGTCATTTCCTCAAGAAGGAGCAAGAAGATGTTCCCACGACCATCTGAACAAGGTCAGTCCCCGGCTTCATCGCTCATTTTTGGACGACGTGTCTCTGGAAGCTCGATTCCTGGGAGAGCTCAATGCCAGAAGCCATAGATTCTGACAGCGAGTACATCGTAGCCATGCGCCGCCGTATGAAGAAGATGCGCCGTATGTCGACTGAGGCGACTTCATTGAATCAGAGTGAGCAGGAATCCTTCATGGTTTCTTACGTGCCGCTCTCGACGTCACACAGCATGAACTCTCTGAGCAGGCAGTTTCTAACCGAATATATTGAAAGCGTGGTCCTTGGACAAATAAATCAGTATGAACGCTCCTAAGAACATCCGGACAATAGATGTCAAAAATTCCGCAATACTGATGAAGTGAAATACTATTCCATAGTTAGGCGCAATTCCCGTCCGCTCCTTTACTATTTACGGGAAGGAAAACAATGACTGTGATTTTCGACGTGGAGCTCGAAATGAAGCAGGCGGACTTCAACAGTCTTTTCAGGTCATTGGTATGCATTCTACAGATTCGCCGCTTTGGGAACTCCCGATGTATCAAGTTAATATTTTCTTCTTCGACATTGCCAGTGTCTGTAAAAACGGGCTACGTGATAGAACGCGTACGACCATTCCTTCCGAGACCAGTTCTGTGCCGGAAATGTCTAACGATAGGGCACGTCAGCGCTGCTTGTAGAAGTAAAGCCGCCTGCTCGCGTTGCTGTGGCATGCATGATACCACGTACTGTGATTCGTCTTCATTTAAATGTCCCAACTGTACTGGCTCTCACGAAGCAACAACGAAGGAATGCCCAAAGATGAAATAAGAAGTCCGTATTCTTCGAAAAATGGCAAGAGACCAATATTCACTTAAGAGGCTGCTCAATGTTTTCCCCAAAGTGACCAACGCTCGCGAAAGAAGCGTCACAAAGCCATTTCCGAAGAACTACACAGCAGGGCACAGGCGCGACGACCACCCCTGCCTGTGCGTGCATCGATGACGCTAACGGTGTCTACTACTAATTCAAGGTCGATGACAGCACGCGGCAAACATTCATCTCCATTGGCTTAAACACGGAATGTGATTTGCTGCCCTCTAGGCCCCTGGCCATGCCAGCCGGCCTTAGTGGTCGTCTGCGCCATGAAGCCAAGAATGATAGGGCCAATGAAACCGATGACAATACTGGCAAGCAAAGAGATGGGCACAATAAGAAGGAAAGCGTTCAGAAAATGTTGAAGCCCCTGGTAGAGTCAATGCGCGAGATACTCGGTGGTCTCCAGAATCCGGCCGATAAAATAGCTTTGCAGGTGCTCGCCGTCGCGGAGCCGCTTATTGCAGCTCTTTATTGCCATAAAGCTTTTGTTTGGCGTTTGTGCTGCTCACCCTGGAGAGGCCCAGACACCAGCTTACTCCTAGCGCCTTGAAGTTCCCTTGAATTGGTGACTACAGACTAGATATGGAACCCAATAGGGTATTCGTGGCCGAGCTTCCTGAATGTTTATTATCAGAATTTTTAACTTGCTTCCAACCCTGCGCAGCCCTCTTTCTCATCACCATCTTTCCTCACACTTATATACCCCATTCTCTCTCCCGCTGTGCAGAGTAGCAGGCTAGAGCGCGTTAGCTTTGGCCGATTTCACTGTCATCTTTCAAATCAATTATATGTCTCTCTACAAATTTCGAGTTGCATAAATTTAAAAAGAACAGCCAGGCTCCAGTCTATCTGAAATCTACGTGAAACGAAGCATTTTTGGTGGGAGTGGTTCATTCACCATTTGTGTGTGTCTATGAAACGTGGTTTTTGAGTATAAGTATTGCTGTGATGTAGTAGTTCTGCGGAAACCCGCAAGGTGGGGAGAAGTAATGAATGAAGGGAAAATGAGACAACCACCCATTCGTAGCAATTGCTACAAAGGAAACCCATACGGGTTCCTCGAAAGAAAAGCCTCATGGTTGAAGAAAAGTTCGTCCTGGTCCGGGACTCGAACCCGGGACCACAGCCTTTGAGAGGCAGCCGCTCTACCTTCTGAGCTAACCAGGCGGCTAGCAGAAGTATTGCTGTGAAAGAGGAGCATGTTGTTCGAAAAAATCAATTTTAGCTTTGAAATATAGTGAGGCTGGATATTATATACAGATATTTACATGCAGCACATCACACACAGACACACACACACACATATATATATATATATATATATATATATATATATATATATATATATATATATATATATATTTAGTGGTGATTCATATTGCCGTGGTGCACTGGTGGTATTTCTGATGCACCGCTTTCTAAACGCCCCAAGTGTCCCGACGCGGTAGCTTGCCCGCCAGAAAAGCTGTGCTATGTAACTTCTCGAGGCTTGCCTCTGTGACGCATTGGCTTCAATAACAGGTTGGTGAGCCAGAAGTCTTGTGTTGAAATCTGGCCTTCGGGCAATTTTCATAATATTTATAGAAATAGGTATAATGGGGGGAGGGGCCTTATCATTGCGATATCACGTTTCTGCCGTCGCCGTCACCATGAGGTTCCGTATAAAGTCCAATTGCGATAAAATCGTCGCCGCGCGCCTTATGCTGCAGGTTCGAGTGCAAACGTGAGGGTGATTCGAAGATAGCGGCTAAACCTCGCACACAATAATGACATAGCGCGCCGTCTTTCCTAACGCGCAAGGCTCTGGGAGATGGGGCATTTCTCCTCCGTTCCTCTCGCGCGCCCGGACGGACTGCTGATCTTGAAAGCCATCTGTGACGTCTAGAGAGTCCGGCGGCGTAGGGGCAACTGACGCGCCGGAATCTCGCGCGCCATTTATGGAGGAACGTGGGAAGGCAGCGTGGGAGAGATGGGGCTGCTGTGGCGCCACAGCATTGCCAGGTTTGGTGAAATATAGCCAATTTGGCAACATAAAAAAATTTTTGCATCGGCTTGTGCAACTCGGCTGCGTGGCTACATTTGCGCGACGGAACATCTGCGACCTGTCTGTGTTTGGGCTACAAGTGGCGCCATAATCCACGCTCAAGGGGTCGCTCTCATCGAGTAGAAACAAGTCTCGAAGGCTGTGTTTTATCTGCCTAAAGCGGGAGTGCAGCCGTGGGTGTGAACGTGCGCGAAATACACACCCTCACCTCAGAACTCTTTTGGCTGCTGGCGATAGCTTTGATCCTTGATGCACTTAAAGTTAAACCGTGCTTCACCTTGCTATCACGCGGCAACATTGTCTCATCTTTGTCTTGCCTGTTTCAGTCATCAAACACCCGAGCATCGGGATGAACCAGGAAGTATACGAAGTTTCCCAGTACACTGTACTAAGTTGGCTATGCTCAGAAGCACTCTAAAAATATACGCCCTCTATTGCGCGCATATTCACCCCACAAAGACAATTGCGATCTGTCATGCCTGCATTGTCTTTTTCTTCAAAGCGCTGCGCTCATCATTTTCCTGGCAATAATGTTCTGTCATGCTGATAAAGAGCGTGTCGTTCGTGACGTGGAAGTACCGAGCTCGTAGCCAAAAAAAAAAGAAATGCATTTCCTTTTTAAAGAGTGCGAGCACCGTACTTTTAAGTCGCGGACGGCAAGCGCATTATCCGCATGACAGAGGATTCTCGACAGGCAGTCGATAGTAAAGCGTTTACAAAAAAAGGAAGCACAAGCGAGATAGATGACGATTATCGTTGTGCGGCCAATATGAACCCAAAAAGGTGCAACTGTTTTCCCACACAAGAATCATCTGTTTTGCTTGCGTTTCCTTTCTTGATAACAATGCGCTCGCTTCTGTCCTGTCGAGAATGCTCTGTCGCGCTGATATCGCGCATGTCATTCGTGACTTGAAAGCAGCGGGGTTCCAGCGTTAAAGAAACGCAATGCGGACAAGATCGATCACGATTGTTGTTTTCTGGCAAGATAAGACCGAAATGGTGCAGAGTGAAGGGAGGGAAATGAGATACGGTAAAGCAACCGCTGCGCCGGTGCGAAATAAGGGAAGCACGGGTAGATGTCACGCTCCAGTGTGTTCGCCCCCATGGCTTCTGGGTGAAGTATCTCGCGGGGCACAGCTTTCGACCAACTACACGTTTCTCACGGTAAGCTTTACTGTCATTTTCCCTTGCCTGCAAGATGAATCAGAACGGGATAGCGTTAAGGGCCTCGTGTTGCAGTATATCCGGTGTGGCCGCCATGGTCAGCATGAAAAAAATGATACCGAACCACGCAGGCCCTCCGCTTAGCGCATAGGCGTTACTGAACTAATTGAATTTGTCAAAGTAAAATTCGTCAGACAATTCGTTAAATATGACTTACACATAGGTACAGAAATGACAGCGTCATGTTATAGCTTGGATATACGAGATAATTTATTTCTGTTATTCGGAAACTCAAACACAAACCCCTTTTCCTGCTGCCGTCTGAGGTTTGTCATAGTGGGAGCTGCACGCCCTGCTGGGTTCCTTGCAAAATTAACCAGATGGAGCTCGCAGCCGTGGTGGTGGCGCCTCCCGCATGAGGGGAAAGAAACTAAAAAGAACCAGAAAGCTCACATTCGTGCATAGCGTTTGCCGCCAGCGTTTGCAGATAAACATTAGCGTTACATAAGCTGCATTTGCAGGGAAGCGTGAGAAGCAGTCATAGATGTTTGAATGCTCTCGCGTTCCACTTTTAAAGCCGAAGCCTCCTGCAAGTTTGTTGTTCGTGCTTACATTCGAGACTCGTTTCGATTGGTTGGCCCTCCACAGCGATTCTCTTGAACTCCGGGTCCCGATTCTCCGGGACCAATAAAAACGTGTTGTGAGTGCAAACATGATGCCGCAGTTGTTGGTCTAAAGGGTACGTCGCGGCGTCACGGACATTTTGTTACGACGTGTTGTGCAAAAAGGGACTGCCGTATTCAAATGTCAAAATGTATATACAAATAAAACTGAATAAAAAATGGCTTTAATCGCTTACGTTTTTTGCTCATTCTAGTGTTTGCCACATTTCAGCTACAGTTTGTCTAGCTTTGGGCCACGCCGCCTTGTCCAACATGGCAAAACTGCTCCGCCAACAAGTTCGTAGTTTGTACGTCCGGGCGCGGTCGAGTGCGCCGTACTTTTGCATGACAGGCGAAGCATCAATTGCGACACCAAATTAGTGGAGAGCTGTACAAATGAGGGTAGTAGTTTTAGCGGTTTTATAAGCTCGGAAACAATCGCTTACTAACAGAATTACCAAGCATGGTGGCAGCGCACACAAGCAAACATGAACAGACGCCACTCGATGAGTGCGGACAGTCACTGTTAAAATGCTGGTGCGAGCAAATGCGGCAGCAGCAGCCAAGGCTGTGAACGTGTGGTCCATTGCTTCAACGCAGGAGCGACGAGAACACAGCGCGAACAAAGGTGTGGGCCGTTTGCACATAACTGTCAAGTACGGCGCGCGCAAAAACACGCGGCCGTGCAAACTACTAATTGTCTGTGGGAGACGAAGCCGCACCCCCTCCTCCCGCGCAGCCTTCCCACTTTCCTACATATATGGGGCGCGAGATTGAACCGCGATGGTCAGTGCCCTCTGCGCCGGCGGACTCTGCACCGCCCCTAGTAGAGCGCTCATCCCCCTATATCTAACCCATCCCAGGCAGGCACACGAGCCGCCCGGAAGAAAGCGACCCTCCCCTCCCCCCGAAACCTTGTGCGCTATGCAGAACGCCGGGCTATCTCTTTTTCGTGCGCAAGGTTAAGCCGCCATCGTCGGCTCTCGCACGTTTTCGCTCCAACACGCAGAATACGGCACGCGGCGCGTGGCGTCGATTTTCTCGCCCTCGGATTTTATGCGGAAGGCCACTGCGACGGCGATGGCAGGTATGCGCTAGGAGTGTGCATATATTTGCTATCACAATATTAGTATTGAAATTGTCCGAAGGCCGGTATTTCAACACAGGGCTTCTCGCTCAGCAACCTGTTATTGAAACCGTTACGCCACAGGTGCAAGCTTCAGTAAGTGCTATCGAATAGGCTTTCTGGCATAAAAGCTAGCGCGTCGAGACATTTTGGGCGCTTATAACCGCAGCGTCAATAGAAGAAATTGGTGCATCAGAAAAACCACGAGTGCTACCCGACACTATGAATCACCAATGAAGACATGAGCAAATATTATACAGGGAGTTTCAGCGAACACTTTCAAAATTTTTGAAAGGTGGCATGTGGCAATAGCTCGATTCTAATTTATGAGCCGGTCTGCTCAAAGCAGCGGACACTTCTCGCACAAAGAATTTATATGCAAAATCAACTCATCAACTAGAATTCGCTTCATAAATTTGTAACTAATTATTTTATGACCCATATTGCAATTTAGAAATTGTACCAGTGGACTACGCAAGGCGGATCCACTTTAAATGAGTTCTCAGAACGATATACGTACCTAGAAATAAATTTGCGAACTTTGCGGAAAATTAATTGGACTTCCAGTTACTTGTGTGCTTCAGTGCATGAATCCACGTTTTGTTAACGAATTAAGTGGAACGTCAATGCCCTTCTCCACAAAGTTAGGGAATTGGTATCTCGAAACGGGTGTCATCTTCAAAATTTGTACCAAGTGGATCCGCCTTGCGAACTACACGGCTGCAATTTGTAACTTTCAATATGGGCTATAATGTAATAATTTGAAAACCTGATAAGTGAATTTTTAATAATTAGTCCTTAGTCATTATTAATTAGTCCTAGAATAGCATGCTGTTCTTTAAAAGTGGTATTTATACCTGAAAAGCCACACTTCATGTAAGCACACAAACGGCGAATGAACCAGTGGCCCCATAAAGGCTTCGCTTTACTTAAACGTCAGCTACACTCCAGTCTTCCTGCTTTTATTTTTCATCCATTTACCTCAACATGAGTAAATATTTGATACTATATTGGCCTCGCCATGACGAAATTAGCAAGTAGCTTTGGCGGGCCAGCTAAGTTCGAGAACGCTACATCATGGCATTGCGGAAGTGAGAGAAACCAAATTTTTGTAGTATCTGACAAGAGGTTGTAAATCTCTGATGCACCCATAGCAGTTATATTTAGCTCACATGTTCACAGCAACCTCTACAACAGATTGGAAAAGTGTTTTCACAACAGTCCCGGCCACGGCGGCCGCATTTCAATGGGGCGAAATGCGAAAACGCCCGTGTACTTAGATTTAGGTGGAGGTTTAAGAAAGCCGGGTGGTCGAGATTTCCGGAGTCCTCCACTACGTCGTGCCTCATAATCAGAAAGCGGTTTTGGCAGGTCAGACCCCATAATTCTAACACTAACAACTGTATTAGCCGCGGGTACGTTTGATGAAACTATATACATATTAGCAAAAAAAGGAAGGTCAAGCGAATTTTAGAGAGAACAATACGGATCCGACACCCTGTGAGAATCGATGCAAGCGATGTTTTTTCTATTGTTTGCTTTTACTGACGACATTAAGCAGTCACCTTGGCGGCAAATTTTAATTTATTCAGAGTTTCGTTGAATATGAGACTGGCGTGATCAAGTTGAACGTTACCTTGCGTAAATGCCCATTCTCTGCGTAGTACACAGAACAAACCGCGAGTCGTGTTTGTTTGAGGCGTTGTCGGGCGCCAGTGTTCATGACATCTCAGAATGTTAGTATTGCTATGGCCTCACACAGCACGTCGCCTTGAGGGACAAATGTTAACTTTAGTTGAATTATGGGGCTGTATACCTGTCAAAGCCACAAACGGATTACGATGCACGACGTAGTCGCGGACTCCGGAATAATTTTGAACACCCCCTGCCCCGGCTTCGTTAACGTGCACCAAAATATAAGTGCAACAGTGCTTTTGTATTTCGCCCCCGCCAAAACGCGGTGGCGCGGTCGGGATCGAACCCGCCACATCGAGCAATGTTACGGCCGCAATCCTGCCGGGAGTGTTTATTTGACGTGCGACCTCTTCCGTGGTGTCGCCTAGACACTAATTAGGAGCTTCGATGCGGCTTTGCGTCGGCACACCATGGGCCATTTGTCCGCTTGAGAAGTATGCAGGGTGTTTGTTTTTCACAAATAGCAGAAACCACACCTTAAACTAAAATTCATTTAGTTTGGCGTAACCGCTGTCGCGCCAAGGAGTAGCGTTTGCTGCTCTTCTCACGTTGCCTTGGTGCGGCATCTTGGTGCGTGCGAAATGCGAAAACACCCATGTACTTAGATTTAGGTGCACGTTAAAGAACCTCAAGTGGTCGAAATTTCCGGAGTCCTCGACTACGGTGTGTCTCAGAATGAGGAAGGGGTTTTGGCACGGTAAACCCCATAATTTAGAAAATATGCGTCTACCATAGGAGTCCTTGTGGGATTGTTGCGCATGTCAACATGGTAATCGTGTGGATAAGAGTCGACAGCAACCATTGGAGTTGGCCAGAACTGTTGGTTGGCGCAGGGTTCTTTTTTATTCACTTTGTGCTCACCGGTGTAGTTGTTAAGGTCATGACACGGTCATCCAACTATTTATTATTGCGTCAGCAACTATACTAACGCTCGAAGCGCATTCGGGACGTCACTGTTATCGCATCGACGGCGAATGCGCTGTTTGAACGAGGAGGGTAGTAGGCTATCTATAACGATGGACTCAATAGCTTGGTAGGAAAGACGGGATGACGATGATGGAAATTTATTGAGAATAGACGAAGTTGTTTCGTCGCTATCCTAGTGGGTTCCCCGTACAGGTAACCATGCGGCCTAGACAGGACGGTTTCTTTTCCTTTTCTGGTACGTCTACTTCGAAAGCCACTTTTCAGCTTATTCGTGCGTCGATTCCCGTGACATTATATAGAAAACTGTGACCTAACTGATGATCCTGAATTATATAGTGCTGTAGTATAGGTTCTTAGGAGAAGCACGCAGGTGATAGTGATCCTGATGATGATTCTAATGGTGATTATGTAGGCGCGATGCGGTGATCGTGATGGCGATAACGCATTATAAGATGTTGCATGTCGCATAAAACTCTAGATGACGTCCATGAAACCTTGATGCTCGACCTAGGGCCTCGGAATAAACATCATAGTAAAAACATCCTATTCTCACTCACAACGTGCCCAGGTCGAACTTTTACTTCATCTACATAGAGCAGACGGTAAATCACCCTGCAACTTTTTTATATTCGATTTATTTCCTCTTCAGTTTTTTATGGCCGGCTACAAAAATCTTCATTTTTTTGTTTTTCCTTCATGGTATTGTTTTCGTACTTTTCGTTTTCTTTTCATAATACCATTTGATTCTTGGTTTACCTCGCGCAGTGGGTGCGTGCCATTTTCTGAGCGAATTCTGGGCCATCAACGCTGCACGAGCATCCCGCGCGAGGTAGCATTCGGATTTTCCGTGCTCGTACAAGAAGAAAAGCTCCGCAATCGGCCGACGTTCTTCGTTTCAGGTGAGTAATACTGAATTTCTTGCTGCTTGTTCGTTTTTAGCCCTTCTCTTCGTGTATCCTTTTTGCGAAGGGCCTTTATGTGGCAGCCAGTCTATCTTTATTCTTTCAAGCAGGCCGCGATCGCTCTGGACGCCTTGTGTTCCCGTTAGTTAGTAATTTGCCTCTGAATTTGGTGCTGTATATATTTGTATGTGTAAATTGTTTGCACGCTAATCTCAACTCTATGCCATTCCCTATGGTGCCCTCTAACTTAAGTATTATTCCGTTGCAGAAACCGAAAACGCCAGAGCTGTGGTTTTACCGAGTTGACCGCTACCTCCTCTGGTCGAACGTCACTGGGAGTGCTAAGTTCAGCAGAGGTGGAACTGGGTGCTCTGTGCCAGCCGAGTCCTGTACTCAAGCATTCTTGAGGTCCTCATCAGCTGATAAATCGGTAAGCCAGCTTGCATTCTCAGTCTCATTCGCTCCAAATCCAAGTTCGCTGGATTGACGCAAGTCTGTCATACGTAGAGGCGCATAATAATAATAATAATAATAATAATAATAATAATAATAATAATAATAATAATAATAATAATAATAATGTTTATTTGGCACGGTAGGACTATTACAACCCGTCGTACTTCGTAATTTCTTTTTGTTTGACCAGAATGCGACTTTTATTAATGTAGGTTCGGAGGAGAGGTTGAACTCTTTCTATGGTTATTGTTTTTACCACTACAAATGAAGTTGGTTGCGAAAATGCTTACAAGATAAAGGAATATAGAAACAGCGCCCGCTTCCTACGTAGCATGCGGGAAGTGGTTTGGGGCGCATGTATAATTGCTGTGGCAGCCTTAGGCTGTAGGCTTGCTGCATTTTAACGTATCATCGCTGCAAATATTTAAACAAATATCTATGAACGTCAGCGAAGGTTACGGAACACGTTTCCTTAAGAGGAATGAGTACATTATCAGTGACAGTCCACATAATTATATATTTTTTTCATTATATTCTAGAGTGAACCCTTCTTACCAAGCGTGTCTTCAAAGATACATCCGAATGCACTGTAGGGAAATGCCAAATAATTTCTCACGCGGAGTAAAATTATTATACACCTTAAACTGTTTAGGTATAGGTGTTAAAATCCGCAGTACTATCGGTATAGCGTTCCTGAAAGGGTTTATTTCGTAGGCATTTTCAGAGAGGCTGTATCTCTGCTTTCCGAGTAGAACCCTGTGAGTGTTAGCCAGCGCCACAACTCAGAGCTAGGTGGTGGATGTAGAACATCCTTTATGCCGCAGGCGCGAGAAATCAGTCAATGCTTCCTCACGAGAATTTCCTTTCAGTGCACCGTAATAAGGCTAGTACGAGTGGGTAAACATTGTCCTCCCTTAAAGCCGCGGTGATTCCCTTCAGATATTATGCCACGTGGCCATGGCTATGTCGCATCTCCTTCAAGCGGTGACGCACATGATGACTACATCATATTGGTTTAAACATTGTTTGTAGCTGTGTGTCTCTGCTACGCCATTTTATTGTCAAGCATGTATTACACAAAGCGAAATTTAAAGAACATTCCGCGCGACGGACCCAAATACAACGGCACTCTACGGGCAATGTTTGATCGCTTTCTTTTAGTGCTAGAAGGAGACGGATGCCACCACGGGCGTTTACCGCATGTGCAAACTACAAAGCATCTGTTACAGATATTGTTTAGGTTGTATCACCTTCTGATAAAATAAAGAAAATCTAACCCATCAGCTTTCGAATGTTTATATAATACTTTTGTGAGATTTGTCAGTAAACGGTGGCGATAAAGAAGGTTCTGCGACCAAGTTGCTGATGTGTTCAGACGGTTATCTTTAAGGTTTCTGCTACTCATAGATTTAAGACCAAAAAATAATGGCGAACAGAAAAGTACACCCATTGGGAATAAAACCTGAGTGTCTGTGTGGAAGGCGGAGGTGGTACTGCTCCACCACACTACAACTCAAGATTGTGGCTTCTTGACGGACGTTCTCACCTTTCCTAACACACGTTGAATTGTCTTCATAACGCCTTTCTTTGTGACGTATCGCACCTAGCAAGGATATTTTTCTGCTATCATTCTAGGCAAACTCTATACCAAGCCTGTAGTCGCTGTAGTTTGTTCCATGCACACGCCTGCACTGCAAGACGAACGTAATACATTGCTGGTACCATTAATGTTCCTGCTGCCACATATGAAACTGCCGCTCCTATATTCATGTGCGATGACATACGCGTCCCGTCGGCTGCAGTTGCAAGGGTTGTAGCAAACGATCCGCATTTCCATACCGAAGTAGGCCATCCGTTTGAGGAAACGGCGAGGTATATGAAATTTGGGCACTTATTTTTTAAAGGTGCACACATTACTTTGCATACGTGCGTCATTAAAAATGAGCTTAATGCAGCGGCATGTTTCAAAAAATCCCGCCAACGCAACATGGGAAGCCGCTCGGTTAGCTCGTCTGACTTACGTCACGGGCGCCTGCTACGTAGATGCATGGGGATGAGGCGGCTGGAATGTCAGTTGAGCGGCACCTCTGATATCAGCAGTGATGTGCATTCTAACGCGACAGCGTTCAGCAGCTCGTACCGCAGAAGAGCCGGTGTCGTCGGCGTTGGCCGTGAGCAATGGCCGGAAGGCAATTCATAAATAAAAACAGCTTGCAAGATGGGCTGGGTGTGAATCGATCCAGGGTCTCTGGAGTGTGAGACGGAGACGCTACTAGTCTGCCATGAGTTCGGTGGTTCAAAGCGAGGCAAAAGCGCCTCTAGTGAATGCGGTTTTGCCATAGAAACGTGCCGTAGAAAGTTATGCTGCGGTGTATATCTGTAATTATGAGCATGTATATTACAGAAGTCGCAGTTAAATGAGTGGCGAAGTACGTTTCTGCTACATTTCTTTTGTACTTGGCGCACACGCACAGCTTGCGGCAAACACAGAAGACCCCCTCCTCGCAATGTACGGCGCTGCCCCAACAGATGGCGCGCCATTCGCCCACTTCTCCCCTTCGTCTCGTTTGAGCGCATTGGGGCCGTGCGGGGACCGGTGCGAGGATGCCCCAACGCCCTCGCGTTTATTAAGTTTTCTCACTCTCTCCCCTTCCAACTTCCAGCATTGGTCACTCCAATCCACGTGTTTCGGCGACGCGGCTCCTCTTTCTGCTCACAGCGCGATTCCTAGGTGCAGCGTTCGATGCGGGACGCCTCTGATGTGATCGCTGCACCGAAGCGCGTGTGGTGGGAAAACGTCCCCTGCGATGTGTGCCGTGCTACTGGCGAGGAGGCATGCGTCGGTGTGGTGCTCCAAAGCGAGATAAAGGACGATCCCAACGAGGCGTCAGCCCCATGATCGCGTCCGGCTTCAAGGCGCGTCGCGGCCCCGGCTGCACGTGCCGATCACGACGTTTGGCTTGCGTAGATCGTTTCTCTCTCCGAGATACCGAGTTCTTTGGTTGGTTCCGCTTGCTCAGGCACACGTTTCGTCTTTGTGTGACTCAAGAGTATGCCGGGCGAATGAGTGGGCGGTGCAAACGGGGTGCGATAATGCTATCGCGTTCCACTCTTGAAGGCGATGCTTAAGCGTCCTCCATTTTTTTTTTAACCTTGTAATATGGTAAAAAATAAATGTGTCATCCTGGCAATTCGCTTAAAGCAGATGAGCCTTGCGAACTCTCTGGCTGCAGTTTGTAAAATGCATTATTTGCCGTAAAGCAAAGAACTCCAAGTCATTTAACTTACTTGAATATTACTATTCGAACAAGCTTTTTTACGTAGAAGGGATGCCCCCTTCATCAAGTAATAAGGTCAAGTGCTAGAATTGTGCTATATACCACAGGCGGTTTTTAACGATTCGGTGCTACTAAGAAACAACAATGCATTTGTGTCTCACAATAAATAGGCGGTGTAGGTCTGTTCTTTTTATATAGGACTCGCAGTTGCTTTATTCGACGGTTTATCTCAGCAGCAGTGCTAATGGCAGTTGTGGCGTGTGTGTGTGTGTGTGTGTGTGTTTGTGTGTGTGTGTGTGTGTGTGTGTGTGTGTGTGTGTGTGTGTGAGAGAGAGAGAGAGAGAGAGAGCTCCGTCTTTATACCCAGCACCCACACGTAAATATTGCGAAGCCGAAAAAGACAAATGCTTTTCGCGAATGCAGGTGGCCAAAGCAACACAGCAACTGTACGCTGACCCCTTAGAAAACAATTGTACAATTTAGTCGTCACTGTATGAAGTTCTGGTCCCGTTCGTCATGAGTGAAATTATTTACATAATATACACACTTATGATACAAGTTCGCAATCACTGCCTCTACTTGCAACACTCAAAGGGAGTGCAGACTTAGACGTTAAGTGCGAGAGCTGTGCAATATTTTCTCTTCGAATACGCGCTTCGAAATCGGGTTTCGCTAACGAGAAGATGCATCAAAGTGGCCGACAGACGCCCACGTTCTTTACAGTTCTTGTGTTTTGAAACCGATTTCGCAACGGCGCCTACATTCGTGATGTATTTCATTCGTCGCAGGCTCATACTCTATTAGAACGATTGGCTGGTGGCTTGCGTCTTTCCACGTGCGCTTCAAAACGGAGCCGATTTGTTCTTTCTTCATAATGGATCTCTTGAAGGACTTTTTACAGCACACAAACAGCAATTCAGCTTTTCGTTAGACCACCCGTGACATCGAACGTGTTTAAACGAGGGCGAATGCATGGAAATGTACGCGGTCTCCTGCAAAAGGCTGCACGACGGGTAACACCAGCGCAAGTGCTGGTGACAAAGCGGCTCGTCACAAACGCTTGATGTGTCGCACGCTTCCTGCACAACAAAACCACAAAAATAAATAGTATGGCAAGGTAAGATGAATTCACACATAATCACAATGTGGCGTTAGGCTTATAAAATACAAGCGTGACTTTCTCGAAGAAAGGGTAAGCAAAGCCAAATTAGCCGACAATGTTTAAGAGCACGTCAGAACATTACAACTGAGAAGAGATAGACAACGTTAAATGGCCTGGCACGAGAGCGAGAATTTTTTATTGGCACTCCTGGTGTAAAAATTTCTGTAAGAACATGTTTATCTAGGGCACCTAATAATGGGAGAACATGGTGATTAGGAATAAACTTACACGAGGAAAAATGACTGGGCAGCATGCAACAGATATTACCAAGTCCTGTCTGGCAGTTTACCGCTATCGTTGAAAAGACTACAGTATTTTTGTATTTAACTGGAACTAAGGTCTTCCGCTGAAACTGTTAGGTTTACAGAGAAGTTTGAGATGTTAAGGACGGGGCAATGAGCAATACAATAAAAAGTGTTATACGTAACGTTAAGGGCTGGGAAGAGAGGGCATATTACGAAGCAAATGTGGTATCCGATATATTACTGGAAACTAGGATGACGAAATTGATGGACGCTTAAGCGGTGGTATATTATAGAGCTGTACAATAGGTGGCTAGAGTTAAAAAGTGAAGTTCAGAAGGAATTGCTGTATCTTAGACTTCTCCCCCATCTCTTCCCATTGTTTGTCATTTTTGTGTTTGTGTAGTCAATTTGCCATGTGTGTGTTGAATACAAACTGTTCATTTTCGCAAATTCGCCAATTTAGCTTTTTTATGACAAGCCCAATAATTGTCTCTTCTATATATTACACGCGTATTCCACATACATTATCTTGTAGATATGATAGACTCAGGTTTAGCTAGTGTATTGGGTATTAAGACATAGCGGTTATTCCAGGGAAAGTGAAATGAGCATTTAGGTATTAGTATTATCGCGAACTCTGTTAGTGTTTTTCATTGCTGCGCATATGCTATCGCCCACTGATTGTCACAGCATAGCTGTTTATGGCTAGGTTCCGGCGGATCTCGTCACCATGCACGTAGACCAACAATTCTTCATAGATGATGCTATGCGGGCTGCCCTTGGCGGAGGTGAAGCAGGCTTCAAGCATTCCGCATACGTGTGCCGATCCCTAAGACAGTGCAATACCGGGCCAACCTGCAGCAGAGATGCACTTTTCAATTAACATACCCACTGGACATCGCTTGGCTGATCATCGATCTTCAGAGTACTGGCACTGAATTAAGGCACTGAATATTTTTTTCGCTACTTGCTTACCAATTTTCATCCATAATGATCCCGTATCTTGTCTGTCTTTGGCGCGCAGACTGTCCCAATGTTGCCTTCATTTTTCTATGCTCACACAGAATTGACCTTTTTAACCTGCGCGAAGATACAAGCCGATGGTCGAAGGTTCTTTAGTTCTATTTCACCGGATCGGAGCGCATAAAACACAGCCCGGCGCATCGCTGATTTATTCAGTTGTACTGGCGTTGACGGTATGTTTCCTCGTCTGACAGTTTTCCGTAACATTTTAACATGCTGAATTTTCGAAACATTTGTGCGTATACAACTATTGCAGTTTCGTTGAGCTTATACATTGTTCGATGACGTCTGTGGTCTAATAAATGTCCATATTGTCCACATTTTTTCGCTAGATGCAATAAGATTTCGTAAATACTTTAGCCTCAGCCGTAGTTAGAAATGAAATCGCAGCTGCGAGATAAGCGTGCAGAATACGAAGGTTGTGGATAACGGTGAAAGCAACTGGTAAATCAATGGTTAAAATATTTCCTTATGTTTTGTCACTTCCGTTACAGAAGAAGCCCTTGTCATGTTCGAGCGTCTACTGCTTGCGCTCGCCTTGTTTTGTCTCCTGGGCAACGAGAATGGACTTGAAATCGACGATGGAGACGGAGGCTACGTTAACCTCTTAGTCTCGATCCATCCGGACACCCTACCAGATGAAGCGATTGTCGACAACCTAAAGGCATGTGGGAAATTGCGAGCGATAATCTACGTTTATTCTAATAGAATGTTTTCAAACGGGGTACTGAAACGTGTTCGACCAAAAATGACATATTGTTTTCGTTTATTTTGCTGCTGATTCCTGCTCTTCAGACCATAATGTATAATTTCATTGGGACAGTTTTAACCTGTTACTTCCTATTTTCTGATAGTTTCGGGCTGTACTTATTGCCCATTGTCATACACACAATGTCTTTACGGAATAAAGAAAAGACACCGTGTACTCACGCGAACATTGCGGAACTACAGCCCAAGTGACTTTTCAATAAAATGGCTTTATCACTTTGAAATGCCGGTAACTTCTACTGTCTTTTTCGAACAATGTCCACCAAAGACCACGGAGGTATAAGCTCGCATCTTGCATGCAAGCCAAAGTAAAGACACCCTTCGCGCACATGGGATGGATGGATGTATGAACTGATGGTATGATCGTCCCCTTTGAAATTGAGATATCTGTGGCGCCACCAACCTCTTTTTCTAGTTTTGCCAAAAGTGTTCTCTTTCTTCTACAGAAAAGAGTTTTCCAACATCAAACATTCTGAGTTACTATTAGAAATTTTGATTTTGAAAGCCTCCGTTGTGCCTTGTCTGGCTACATTTCTGGTACCAAACCTTCTACCTTTGTCCTCTTTATACCTGAACCCAGAGGATTCAGGGAGGCTATGTGAGCCTAAACGCGCAAGTAGGTAGACGTATTCCTATTCAAGTTAAATTTGATCCATCGTTTTCTTAACTTTACCATAGCAAGCCCATGTCTCTTTTTCCACTGTGTAAGTCATTTTCTTGCTACGCGTTTTAAGACATCATTGATCTTGCTTCCAAAAGTAAGGAGGTTCACTTTGAGTTAAGAAAAGTTGTTTCCTTCCTGATTTTGGTTTAACCAATAAGTAGTTACTCATAGGTGGTTCCTTTTCCATAGTCACAACACCTACAGCATTGTGTCATCATCTTTGATTTTATTGTTTAACGTTCTTTGTTGCCATAACGGTCTCATGCTTGCTGGTAAAGCCTCGTCGCTTGATTTGCTCCAGTGTACATCATTAATATTTTTCGTATAGAAATACTTGAAGATTCCCGCAACCCATTTATTTCACGTTCCTGAGTCGTACGTTGAAATCAATATTACTCTGAACTTCCAGGCTTCAATATTTTTCCATGCATTCTAACACCCTGCGCGAATTCAATTTTAGTATGCGCGTGTGCCTCCGATGCGAGGCGCTCCAGTCATCGTCGGTTGCTGTCAGGTTATGCCTGTAACTCTGACTTCAAACAAATAGCCGAATTTACAAATATTTCCTGCATCAATTATACCTTCGCGCTGTGGTTGTTTAATGAATGAAAAACCCACGGCGGATCTACACGCTAGCGGTCGTAAAACCACAAAGCTTATTTGTGTCTTGCCAGAAAAAAAAACGCCATGTTGTCACATGCAGGACCTCCTACAATCGTCGTCAGAGCTCCTGCACGAGGCCACTGGTGGCCTGGTTTTTATCAAGCAAGTGGTTATGGAGTTTCCCAACACGTGGCCGCACAGGATAACAGCTCGAAGCGAACCTAAATATTTGTTCTCAAAGAGCGATGTACGTGTTGAAGCTCTGAAGAGCGGCCACAAAGGAGGTTCCTTCAGTACAAAGCTACGGAGGAGGTGTGGGCAACGTGGCGACTTCATCCGTGTTTCGCCCGACGTTCTGGCGGAGCTCAACACAACAAAGGAGGCCCTAAACGACGCAAGTATGGCACTTTTCTATTCATTTTCCAACAACATTGTAATAGTATATGATAGACTACCATGGCTCGTACTACTACTACAACTAATAATAATAATAATAATAATAATAATAATAATAATAATAATAATAATAATAATAATAATAATATTTCTCGCCACCAAATATCCAGAAGAACACGCACAGACCAGTATGAGCCTTATTCGGCTTATAGGACGATATGGAGAAATAAGATGCACGTGGCGAATGAAAGAGAGACATCAATCAGACATGAAGAACAATTAAAGAAATCTAAATTACAGTAAAATTAAAAACAAAAATTGCACTTGGTGAACCTACTTCAAGAAAAGCAATAATGCAGTATATAATATGATGGCAAAGTGTTATATAAGTTAACTTCACAATTACTACCATGAGCTTGCTTTTCGAATCCCCGTTAAAGATTTCATGGACCAGACAAGACATACCGACGTGTTTCCGAAGATTCTTTGCGACCGTATCTTCTTATTTGAAAATGGAGTTCCAATATTTTTTTTAACTCTTTGAATGAGGATTGACCTTTTTCCGGTATAAGTATACCATATCACCAGAGGCATAAAAATACACGTCAGACATAAAAATGGTGCCTGAGGCCGGTCGAATAGACACAATTTCTCAGGTGAGAAGTAAATGCAAAAATGCATGCAATTTCTTAGCCAAACCGCAATATATACTGTGCAATGACACATTCATCTTCCAATATTTATATGTGTGCTTCGATTATTTCCAGGGCAGTTTGGTAGCAACTTTTTTAACATATCCAATTTGTGAAATTCAGGCTGCCAGCCACACTGCTTGCAATCCACAGTGACGCGATACCCAGAGTGTATGGCTGCCGCCACTTTTTCCGCTAGCAGTGGGCTCTGGGGACACCCAAATTACCCTGCGCGGGCGAATATTGTGGTTGAAAAAAAAATGTTATGTACTGTGCAAGAAGCGCAGCGTCCACTTGGTATCTAGTTTAAGACCAAGGTGGTCATGGTAATTTATCATGTCTCGTTCTTGCAAGAGCATAGCGGTGGCTGCGATCAGCCGTGAATTATATATGAAGAAAAGCGCAAGAGTCTGTATAAAGCAACTGTGCGCTATATAGAAAAACTATGATCGACGAGAGATTTTTTTCACGTATCCGTGTTAGTGCATCGTAAATATTGATGGATACGTAATGACGTCTCCAAAATAAATACAGATTACACATGCACAGTCCAATTACCCTATTTATCTAGAAAGAAAGGAGATTTTCAGAGAATCGATTTGTATATTTAGATTCGTAAGTGGACTCTAAAGTTCCACAAGACAGCTAATCAGTGCATAAATATATAACAGTGAAAAGCAAATACTTCTGCTAACGAGTAAATATCTGCCATGCCATGATTAGCTCATGAAAAATAAACTTGGTATTTTTACCACACCATATTTTTATGCCTTTAGAGCCCGCAGCAGTGCGTAAATCAATGAAGTTCATTAAATCGGCATTGCTCTTTCGCGTTGCTAATCGTTGTTACCCAATGTAGCTCATTTTCACCAGGCAAGCTAACTTCTCCGCAATAACCAAACGTGGGTGCGCTGGACTCATTACAGCTTAAAACTGAACGGAGATGTTTGTCGCAGAATTCGCAGTAGGATTATGGTTTATGGATTATGGCGCAGTAGGCATACGGTTCTGAGCATGCAATTCAGAACATCTTGTCGTGCAAACATGTGTTCTCTTGTATGGACAAATCAATATATTAGTTGGAAAATGTAGCTGTCGTCACGCGCACACTGCAATAGCGCTCAATGCCTACTCCCTTTAGAAATGCCCCTTCTCAAAGCTGCATCTGTTAAACAGTGTTTACTAGAATTCTTTTGCATTTCAGCCTACGCCTTCGTGAATGAGTGGGCGCATTACCGCTATGGTGTGTTTTATGAGTACGGGCGCTTAGGACACAACAAATACCCTCTGTCCTACTGCCCCTGTTGCAATGAGGTGGGTACCCAGCAATTGATTTTTCTGTATAGCGCATCACATTACTTCTACATTAGGCGAGGTTGACTATTCTGTATAGTGAAGAAAGCAGACAACCCAATAGTGTATGGCGTTACCTCTTAATGAAAGCCTGTACTGGTGCCATGTCATTTTACTGACATCCGTTGACGTTCCCTCTGACAAAACGTTGTCGTTTATTACTCATCGCCCAATAAAGCTGCAGGTTTCTTGTTATGCACACAGCTGCATTGCCTAGAATGCTCGACTCCAGTTGCCAGCGAAGCATGCAAAAAGTTGCGCAACTGACTCCTCCCAACTGCCATTTTCCTGCCACGCATGGTCTTAAGAAGCTTGCAGCGGCACAGCCTAGTGTTTGTCATTTCTGTCTCAAAGATAGCATTTTGATGCTCGATGCTAGTTATTTCCGGAGCATGCCTAAGGTTGCACACCTAGTGATACTTGTTGCTGGGCGATTCGGTTCATACTGCACTACGGACTGCAGGAACTATCGCCATTTAAGGCAAATCTACAAAAAAAGGGGAGGAAAACCCAAGATGAGCGCTATAAGAAGCCTTATTATGGCCCACTGTAGAAGGAACCTAACACAGTAATACTTGCTCTCACCTTGTCCCTACCTCCCCTTATTTTTGTCGACTTGTGCTAAGTGACCATAGCCCCTGTGGTACTTTGTATGGTATGACAGACCTAGCTGTCTCGTCACACGTCCGCCGAGCTGGAAAACGGTTTCTTATTTGTAAATGTGTAGTCTTATATGTAAATGTATATGTAGCTGCGTCAGTGAAGTGATTGGGGCAACTGGCAAGCTAGCCTAAATGTGATGATTTCGAATGCCACGCGACCCCATGAATTTTTTTGTTTCTAGCAGCACTCATAATTTGAGGCGACCGATCGACCTCGCCCCTCCCCTTCCCCACCGGAAAAGCAAACAAAAAAATGCTCTCTGTAGAAACTTCTCAGAGAGATGATTTACACCATTTTCCAAATGATGTCTCTGCACTCGTGCCTTTCAATAACCGTGCTTTCGATTATGTGTAAAATTAGTAGAAGTCTGCGTATTTACCAAGAGCCAGTGGCAGAGAGACTGGTTGAATTAGAAGAAAGAGGAAAGCTCGTCGACTTCAGCTCAACGGCCAGGTTGGAAGCTTGGGGAAGGGGGAGGCAAAATGTCACGAGTTAACAAATACAGGAATTGGAAGAACAGGAGAGCATGGAACTGGCAGGTCTGCGCCGCCTAATTTACCACAAGCGTTTCAAAACGGTCCGCCCTAAAGTGGAGCGTTAGCGATAGGCAGCTGCGTCACCATTTTCCTGCGAGCATGGCATGCCCCCGCTATAATTTTAAGTAATTCAATCGCCACACTTCGAACCGACCTGCAGCCAATGAACGCGTGCTTTTTCTACTACAATTGCCTGAAAACACTGCCCTGTAACGGTAGACCAGTAATCAAGTATTTTGCATATCCCTTGTACTTTTTTTCTTAACTACCAACGCAAAAAAACGCTATAATATGAGATAACTTCCTCATGACAATTTGGTTGCTTGTTTCTTGACGGGTCTTGATATTTGCGAAAATAACTTTTGCTTTAACAGATATATAAAATGTTCTGAATTAATAAAATACCTTCTAATTAAATACTATTGCTGGCGCTTACCTATGATGTAAAATATTGTGACATGTTGCGCAATACAGCCACAATACAGAGCACAATATTAAAGTTTTAACGCCCATCTCTAAGGCAAAAGATTTTCAGTCAACCTATACCGGGTCAAATTTTTCCGAAATTTAATTGTGTAATTCCCGCCATTAACTAATCATATATGCCCTAGAAGTAAAAGAATATTTTATGCGATTGTCCCACGTGATCTTTTCCCTATAGCTGCAGGGCATAAGTTCTTGGGGGAAGTCTGTGGATATTAAAATGTCTGATTCAAAATGCTCTGGTATTTAGCATACTTTCTTGCTTCCAGGATGCGATACGATGGAACTCGTGCTCGAATAGAATTCACCATGTCATTCTTAACCCTGATATTTGCGAATATCATGACGGCTGTTATGCCACCGAAGACTGTGAGGTCTCCATAACTCAGCCAGAACAAGACCCCGTTGAATCGTCGATTATGTTCCTACCGCGTCTGCACAATGTAAGTTGTTTGAAGTTACTTCTGTCACGTAAGATCTTTTTTGAAGCTTTAACTGGCATGATGAGGAAGGCTTCACCTAGAATATTTTTGCTGCTTTATTTCTTCATTATATTGCTGAAATGCACACTAACAGAAATATTGAAGACATTGTCTGAAAACTAAGGGAGATACAGTCGGTCAAAAATATTGTTGACCAGCTGGTTGAAGCTCAGTATATGGTTAAAACGGCTTTGGCAAGGTAAATGCGTGTCCTGGAGATTCACCTCTGTAGGGATTAAAAAATAACAGCTTTCATAAACAAACATAAATGCATTGGCGAAAATACGACCAGCGTGTGCGCTAAGGGAATGATGAAGTCCTCCAATTTCTTCATCAAAACATGTGTCACTGCTGATGACTGACATTTTTGTGAATACCACATTTGAGCATGAAGAAAAAAATGCTATAAATTGAGCGGCAGAGATTTATATTTATATTTGCATTTTATTCTTGATGTATTTGTCGGGTCAACAATATTGATGAGCTACCAGGCAAAGTATTAGTAACAGCATAAATGATGGATAGAAAGCTTATAAAGCATTCAGTTTCCCTCGTAGCGCATGTAGTTCTTAGCAACTAAATGAAAATATTGAGATACCTCGATTCACTCGGCTACGGCACGAGTAATATGAAGCATCCATCTGACATTGCTTTCTCGAAAATGCAGGAATTATCTGTAGCTTCCGGTACTGGGCGGCAAAAACTTGTTTTTAATTTAAATACTGGGCATGCATCTCTGAGTCAACTCATGGTTGTTTTCATGGGCTGATATTGAATATAGACCAGTACAAGAAAAGCAACTGAGGCAAAGCATGGCCAGGCAAAGCCCTGGGAAGGTGGGAGATGGAAATTCAAGACGATGAGCAAAACGAGAGCAAGGTGAAAGCAGGAGCCAGATTTTCGACAAATGGACTTTTCAAGTCGCCTTGAAGAAGACAAGTGCACTTTCGAAACGTTGGCTGCTGTTCTTAGCTTGTTTTCCTTCTGTTCATCGTTATATGGAGCACTCATACATGACTTATGTGTAAATATATTAAAAGAATTGTGCACCTCAGCAAACTACATCGAAACTAAAATTAACCATTATATCATAGCGTTCCGTCTGAAGCTGCTTTCCATTAAATGCTGGCACCCCTTGCTCCAAATTTAGGCCGCACTTGTGAGAGTATTGTTACGCGAACGAAGGACTAAGGACTGGATGCTATTTACAATGTATATTTATAAGGATAATGTAGCGCTGGTCTATTCAGCTTGCCAGGTCACAGGAGTAGAAGCAGACGAGGTGTCATCACCGGGAGGCATGGCAGAAAGCAGGACAGTGCGGCCGCTGCGGAGCTCTGCGGCGAAGACGGGGAACGGCCTTCTCTACCAAAATGTTACGCGAACGATGTATTTTGGACTGGAGACTATTTACAAAGTATATTTACAAAGGGTAATGCAGCGCTGGCCAGTTCGGACCCACAGCTACAGAGCCAGAGAGCGTTCGTCGTCTTTGTCGGGGTGCATGCGTGCATCGTCCACAAGAAACACGCAATATACATGTATCAGTGTAAAGCTCTTGATTGCCGTACCACTGAACACAGATTGCTCTTTCAAGTCTAGACACTGTTGTGAAAGTAGGTTTCCTTAATGCTAACGAAGGTTCCACGGAAGGTTCCGTGCCAGGTGCCTGGAGAAAGAACGGATCCGAGCGACGTGGAAGAGTATTAAAAACGGATTATAATAAAAAACTACATGAATCAGTTTTACAACACGGCTCCACCTATTCGAGCACACTATAGTGGCGTCTTTGCATGTCCGAACGTCTCTGTTCTTCACAACAGGCCCGTTCCGCTTTTCCTGCCCCTTTCTTGCATCTTCCCTTGTTGAGGCAATTCACGAACCAAATCACAAACGTTGAATCGTAACCACATCTGTCGTCCCTCAGTGGTCTCTAATGTGGTTCTTCTGTCTTCTACGTGCTGCTCGGGTCTCCAACGTGGAACAAACGGAGGCAACTAACTGCTGTCGACGCTTTTCAACGATGACCCTGTCATTGATCAGTAGCCTCTTGGTGACGGTCAGTAGAGGCGACGTTACTGTATTCACGCGAACTGAATTTATGCGCTTTGTACTATATATATATATATATATATATATATATATATATATATATATATATATATATATATATATATATATATATATATATATATATATATATATATATATATATTGTAATGAAGCAGACGCGCCCCTGTGTATGTGCCGTCTGAAGAGGAAGACGAAGGGCCGTGCCGTGATCTCGAGCGACCCCGTGCTTCGGACAGCCCTTGCAGTGCCTTGTTTTGCCTAGCGTTCCACAACGTCGTGAACGAGAATAAACCTCATCGCATTTGGTGGAGGTTGCTAAGATCCTTCGCCTCATCCTGGAGCTCCGCACTCGAACCCTGCCAACAAGATCGCCTTGCACTATGCCTGATCCCGCCACCTCGATGCCCGCCCCACCGGCTGCCACTGTCATCTGCGCCGGCGTCCCTCGTCAGCGCGACCCACCCATTTTCAGTGGGACCGCCGAACAATGACGTGGAAGACTGGCTCTCATCGTACGAACGTGTAAGTGCCCATAACCGCTGGGATGACCAGTCTAAGCTGACCAACGTGCCGTTCTACCTCGCCGACGTTGCCAAACTTTGGTTCTTCAACCACGAATCAGACTTTACAAGCTGGTCCGCCTTTAAGACTCTGTTTGCAGAAGTGTTTGATCGCCCAGCTGTGCGTACGCTACGCGCTGAACAGCGTCTACGCCAGCGCGCACAGCAGCTTGGAGAAACATTCCCCAGCTACATCGAGGATGTTCTCGATTTGTGCAAGCGGGTCAATCCCAGCATGTCAGAGGATGACAAGATCAAACACATCCTCAAGGGCATCGAGGACAGCGCATTCCAGATGTTGCTGGCCAAAGGCCCAACTAGCGTATCCGTCCTCATTAACCTCTGCCAGAGCTTTGACGAGCTGCGCCGCCAACGTTCCATCGCCCGCCAGAACATCCAGCACGCCGATTCCGTCTCCAGCATCGCGGTTTCTACCGAATTCACCAACTCGACCCTCTCGCAGCATATCAAAGATTTTATCCGTGAAGAGGTGGCCAGGCAGCTCTCGCTGCTGCCTCACAGTGACGCACCTACGGCAGCTTTGCCTCCAACGCTGCAGGAAGCCATCCGAAATCACATATCTGAAGCGCTTCCTGCAGCTCCTACAACCCCCCCACCCAACCCTATGAGTGTGCCGCTGGCCCATACCAACTTTGCGAACCACCCTACGTCGCTGCCGCTCAGTTATGCAGCCGTGGTTGCACGGCCACCTGCGCAGACCGCTTCCTTTCCATCGCCCATGAATCCGACTTCATTTCAAGTTGCCCGACCGTCACCACACTTTTTTCGTCCCACCGAGACGTGGCGCACTCAAGACAGCCGGCCTATCTGCTTCGCCTGCGGCATTGCTGGCCATGTGGCACGCTTCTGTCGCCGCCGCGCCTCAACTGCGTGTACCAGCTTTGACAGGCCCCGCTACGCACCACAATACGCCGCCACGCCTCCATTATCACCGCGACGTCTCGACACTGATCGCCGGTTGGAAACTCGGCGTTCCCCTTCCCCTCGTCGGCGTTCGATTTCGCCCCTGCGTCGTCGAGTTCCCACTGACGAGGGAAACTGACTGCTGCAGTTCCTGAGGCAAGAACTGCAAATACGTCGATTTTCTCAAGACCTCAATCTTCGCCGCAAAATGTAATTACCGTTTTTGTAGAGGGAGTACCAGCAGTGGCACTAGTCGATACCGGAGCAGCCGTTTCCGTCATTCACGAGGGCCTTTGCCGCAAGCTACGACAAGTGACTACAGCTCGCTCTGGCCTGGTGCTCGCTACTGCCAGCGCGCAGCGAATCCACCCTTCAGCTGTATGCACGGCCCGTGTCGTCATCAACGACGTTCTGTACATAATCGAGTGTTTCGTGCTACCATCGTGCTCTCACGACCTCATCATTGGTTGGGATTTCCTGTCACGTCATCATGCTGTCATTGACTGTTCACGTGCAGAAGTGTCGCTTTTACCACTATGTGAATCCCTGCCGACCAGCTCTCCTCACTTTGCCGACAAACTCACTGTTGATGCCGACACAACCGTACCTCCTGAGTCGTCGATGGCTGTTGTCTTGTCGTCTGATTCCGCATCTAACGCCACCGTAGTGTTCACGCCGTCCGATGTGTTTGCTCAACGCAAGGGCATTGTTCTTCCGTTTGCCGTGCTTACTGTAACCTCTGGCTCAACTGTGATGCTGGTCACCAACTACTACCAGTACCCGATCAGCCTACTGCGTGGAGAGACGGTAGGATACTTTCAAGCGGTCGACTACGTCGACGACTTCGATGTTCCTGCCGCCTCCCTCCGTCACCTTGACGCCATCGCTTCGGTCTCCGGCTCATCACCTTCAGTGGGTTTTGACAAGGCCATCGACCTTGCACTTTCCCCATCTCATCGCCGCCAACTTCTCGCTCTCCTTCACAAGTTTGTCTCTTCTTTCGACTGTCATCAGACGTCACTGGGCCGTGCCACCGGTGTTTCTCACATCATCGACACTGGTTCCCACTCCCCCTTGCGACAGTGCCCGTATCGTGTCTCTGCCGAAGAGCGCCGAATCATCACAGAGCACGTGGACGACGTGCTCCAACGTAAAGTCATCCGTCCCTCTCAAAGTCCTTGGTCTTCACCTGTCGTATTGGTGAGGAAAAAAGATGGCTCCATTCGCTTTTGTGTCGACTACAGACGCCTAAACAAGATAACGAGGAAAGACGTTTATCCTCTGCCTCGAATCGATGACGCTCTCGACTGTTTACAAGGCGCAGAATACTTCAGTTCCTTGGATCTGCACTCCGGGTACTGGCAAGTTCCCATGGCCGAGCCTGACCGTCCGAAAACCGCATTCGTTACACCTGATGGCCTCTACGAATTTAACGTCATGCCCTTCGGGTTGTGCAACGCGCCTGCTACTTTTGAGCGTATGATCGACACCATCCTTCGTGGCCACAAATGGAAGACCTGTTTATGTTACCTCGACGACATCGTCGTCTTCTCAACCGATTTTCCGACGCACCTCGCTCGCCTGCATGACATTCTGACCTGTCTCGCCTCGGCCGGTCTACAGCTTAACCTCAAAAAGTGCCGCTTTGCTGCAAGCAAGCTAACCATATTGGGTCACGTTATCTCCAAAGACGGCGTCCTCCCGGATCCAGACAAGCTCCGCGCTGTTGCAAAGTTCCCAAAGCCCACGTCTATCAAAACCCTCCGAAGTTTTATTGGCTTATGTTCTTATTTTCGTCGCTTCGTACGCAATTTCGCATCCATCATGGCGCCTTTGACATGTTTACTTTCCGCCAGTAACGGCATAGCAGCATGGTCACCTGAATGTGATGCAGCATTTCAGCAATTGCGCCACTTGTTGACCTCACCACCGATTCTTCGCCACTACGACCCTGATGCTCCCACGGAAGTCCATACTGACGCCAGCGGAGTTGGCCTTGGCGCGGTCTTAGCGCAACGGAAAGCTGGCTATGATGAATACGTCGTCGCTTATGCGAGCCGTACTCTAAAGAAAGCAGAATTAAATTACTCCGTCACAGAAAAGGAGTGTCTAGCGATCATCTGGGCATTAAGCAAGTTTCGCCCATACCTTTACGGCCGTTCTTTCGCCGTTGTTACTGACCACCATGCCCTTTGTTGGCTTTCTTCCTTGAAAGACCCGTCTGGACGCTTGGGACATTGGGCGCTTCGCTTGCAAGAGTACGACATCCGCGTCATGTACCGCTCTGGTCGCAAGCACTCCGACGCTGATGCGCTCTCTCGCTCCCCACTGACGCCTGATTTGGCGTCGTTGTCAGCTTCCTCGTCCACCCTGTCACCGTTCACCATCCCTGACATGCTCACAGAGCAGCGCAAAGACCCATCCCTTGCAATGTTACTCGACTACCTTGCTGCTCCGTCTGATGTCCCTTCGACACGAGCACTGCGTCGCCAAGCAACCCACTTCTCAGTGCGGGACAACATTCTATATCGCCGAAACTACATGCCCGACGGACGCAAATGGCTCCTCGCTATACCTCGTCATATGCGCTCTGACGTCTGCGCGTCTTTTCACGCTGACCCCCTAAGCGCTCATGCCGGCGTCCTCAAAACTTACACAAGGTTGCGTCAGCGCTATTATTGGAGAGGCATGTACAACTTTGTGCAAAAGTACATTCAGTCTTGCACTACATGCCAACAAAGCAAAACACCTACACAGCGTTTCACAGGACCGTTGCAGCCGCTGCCATGCCCGTCTCGTCCGTTCGACCGCGTCGGCATCGACCTCTACGGCCCGTTTCCATGCAGCGGGCGTGGAAATCGGTGGATTATTGTCGGCGTAGATCACCTTACTCGCTACGCTGAGACTGCAGCACTGCCAGCAGCGACCGCCCGTGACGTTGGTTTTTTCATCCTTCGCAATTTTGTCCTTCGCCACGGTGCTCCCCGAGAATTACTGAGTGATAGGGGCCGTGTCTTCCTGTCGGAGGGCATCCAAGCCCTCCTCGCTGAGTGCAGGATAATTCATCGCAAATCGACCGCGTACCATCCCCAAACCAACGGTCTTACCGAGCGCTTCAATCGCACACTTGGCGACATGTTGCGGATGTATATTTCATCCGACCACTCCAACTGGGACACCGTACTCCCCTTTGTTACGTTCGCGTACAACACCGCGACGCAAGCGACCACCGGCTTTCCCCCTTTTTCCTTGTGTATGGCCGTGAGCCGTCATGCCCTTTGGACACCATACTGCCGTACCAACCTGACGCTACAGAGTATACTCCGCTTTCCGAAGTCGCCAAATATGCTGAAGATTGCCGTCAGCTGACACGTGCCCTGACTAGTCAGACTCAAGAACGTCAAAAGACAAGACATGACCGTGCTCATCAACCACCGCCCAACTTTGTTTCTGGTTCACTTGTGTGGCTTTGGATACCAGCCAACATTCCTGGCCTTTCTTCCAAACTCCTGGCGCGTTATCACGGTCCATACCGTATAATCGAGGCCACTTCACCGGTCAACTACATCGTCGAGCCGCTCACCGTGTCACCAGACCTGCGTCGTCGTGGGCGAGAGACAGTACATGTCAACCGCCTGAAACCGTACTACGACCCGCTCATCTTCTCCGCGCCCTGAGTCGCCAGGATGGCTACGCTTAGCTCCCGGGGCATTGTAATGAAGCAGACGCGCGCCTGTGTATGTGCCGTCTGAAGAGGAAGACGAAGGGCCGTGCCGTGATCTCGAGCGACCCCGTGCTTCGGACAGCCCTTGCAGTGCCTTGTTTCGCCTAGCGTTCCACAACGTCGTGAACGAGAATAAACCTCATCGCATTGTATATATATATATATATATATATATATATATATATATATATATATATATATATATATATATATATATATACATGTATATATATATATATATATATTCTTCGCCATTTTGACCCACAAGCGCTCACCGAAATCCATACCGATGCAAGCGGTGTAGGCCTTGGTGCTGTGTTGGCACAGCGTCAACCTGGCCACCCAAAATACGTCGTCGCCTACGCGAGTCGCATGTTAAACAGGGCGGAGACCAATTACAGCGTTACAGAAAAGGAGTGTTGGGCAATTGTGTGGGCGCTTGGTATGTTTCGCCCGTATTTATACGGCCGATCTTCTGACGTCATGACCGACGACCACGCACTATGTTGGCTGTCGACGCTGAAAGATCCATCGGGCCGCCTTGCCCGCTGGGCATTGAGAATCCAAGAATACGACATCGGCGTGGTGTACCGTTCTGGGCGAAAGCACTCCGACGCTCACGCGCTATCCCGATCACCACTTCGCCCGAAGGCCAGTCACGACTCCCCCTGCGAGTGCACATTATCCTCTTCCCTCAGTTCGTCCGCTCATGTCATGAGTGCCAACGCCGGAAAGCGCCACCGCACAATACCACCGGTGAATTATAGCCTTCACAGTGCCCATCCCGACCCTTTGATCGCGTGGGAATAGATCTCTACGGGCCGCTTCCGTTGACTCCTGCCGGCAACAAGTGGATAATCGTTGCGGTAGACCACTTAACTCGTTATTCGGAGACTGCTGCTCTACCAAACGTTACAGCGCAGGAGGTCGCCAATTTCCTACTTCGTCGTTTTCTCCTTCGTCATGGAGGTCCGCGTGAACTTTTAAGCGACAGAGGCCGCGCCTTCTTATCTGAAGTCATCGAACAACTGCTTGCTAAATGCGCTATTGTTCATCGTAAAGGCACTGCTTATCATCCACAGACTAACGTTACCATGGAACGCTTTAATCGAACTCTTGGTGACATGCTCGCCATGTATGTCTCACCTGATCACTCTAATTGGGACCTAGTTCTTCCCTTTGTCACCCACGCCTACAACACCGCGACTCAGGCCACTACCGGATTCTCACCCTTTTAGCTTCTTTACGGCCGTCATCCTTCGCACACCACCGACACCATTCTGCCCTACCGGCCGGACCCATCTGAATGCCTGCCGCTCTCGGAAGCCGCCAGACAAGCAGAGGAATGTCGCCTGCTTGCCCGCTGATTCACCTCGGACGACCAGAACCGCCAAAATGCTGTTCACGATGCCCAGAACTCGCCTCCCACTTTTCTCCCTCGCGATTTCATCTGGCTGTTAGCGCCACACCGCACGCCTGGGCTCGCTTCAAAACTCCTTCCGAAGTACGACTGTCCATACCGCGTTCTCGAGAGAATATCACCCGTTAATTATCTGGTTGAGCCGCTAACGCCGCCGTCCGACATGCGACGTCGTAACCGCGAAGTCGTTCACGTTCAGCGTCTCAAGCCGTATCACAATTCTGCCATCCTTCCAGAAAACTAAGTGGCCAGGATGACTCCTTTATTTCCGCGGGGCCATTGTAAGGAAGATGAGGAACGTGCGTGCAGTCAGCAGCATCGGCAGCATCAAGCGCGCAGCAGAGGCTCGAGCTCGGGGACTGTGCTCGGTGCATCGTAGAACCGGTGGTCGCTACGAACCCCAATAAACCTCCTATATAAGATATTGACACGTATACTTATCTTTATCGGGCAACCACGTTTCGCAGCCTAACAAAAGTAATCGCACAGCGTGGGACGCGCCTGTATGTACCGAAGTTTCTGGAACGTTATCGATGCTTCTATCTGCTGTCTGTTGTCGCTGAACGTTATGTTATCTGGTTGCATCACTTGACGCGAATGGTGTAGAACTTTGTGGAAGGCATGCCGGTCCGAACGATTAGTCTGGAACATTCGATGACTGCTCTATAAAAGCCGACGCGCTTGACCCGCTGATCAGATTTTCGACGATCGCCGAGCGTGTTCGCCGCCATCGTTGCGCTTTAAGTGTAGCCTGTTTTGTGGGCACAGGTTCGCCCAATAAAAGCTAGTTTTGTCTTTCACAGTACTGCTACTGTGTTCTTTAACGTCACTACCACGTGACATCTGGTGGAGGTGCTAGTGCGTTCATGTACCGAACGCCCCCGCAAAGTCGCGATCCAAGCCCAAAGCCCGAGGACAAAACTAACATCGCCGAAGACCAGCGTGCTAGCCGCAGACTGCAAAGACTGCCCCCAGAGCACGGACTTCTGCCTGAAACGACAAAGAAGATAGTGATCAAGACAACCCAAATGGCTGCCCCAGTGTCCCCCGTTATCCTACAGCAACCTCGGGACCCACCAACTTTCCATGGAGCAGCAACTGAGGACCCGGAATACTGGCTGGAGACGTACGAGCGAATCGCGACTTTCAACAACTGGGACTCCGACGACAAGTTGCGGCACGTATACTTCGCCCTAGAAGACGCCGCCAGAACGTGGTTCGAGAACAGGGAGTCGACATTGACAACATGGGACCTGTTCCGTACCGGCTTCACGCGCACCTTTACAAGCGTCGTGCGCAAGGAAAGGGCCGAAGCCATGCTGGACGCCGGAGTGCAACTACCGAACGAGAACGTTGCCATCTTCACGGAGGAAATGAAGCGTCTCTTCCGCCACGCCGACCCGGATATGCCCGAGGAGAAGAAAGTCCGCCTTCTCATGCGTGGTATGAAGGAAGAACTTTTCGGCGCAATGGTACGAATCCCACCGAAGACCGTAGAAGAGTTCCTTCGCGAGGCAACCAGCATCGAGAAGACACTCGAGATGCGAAACCGGCAATTCGACCGCCGCACGAACGCGACAAACTACGCCGGACTTCACTCACTGGGCACCGACGACCTGCGCGAGACTATCCGAGCTGTCATGCGGGAGGAGCTACAAAAGCTGTTCCCATGATCACAGCCTCAGGTGGCTTCGATTGCCGATGTCGTGCGTGAGGAACTCCAACAACAACTTGGAGTAGCCCCTGAATCGCCGCAGCCCGAGCCGCAAGCAATGACCTACGCCGCCGTCGCACGCCGTCAAGGCCCCCCTCCGCGACCGCGCCAGGGCCCTGTCACGCCGCAGTTTCGTCGTCCGCCGCCGCCGCCAGCACGACCACCCGTCGCGCATCGCACCTACCCGAGGAAGACAGATGTTTGGCGCGCTCCTGACCACCGCCCGCTCTGCTACCACTGCGGGGAAGCCGGCCATGTGTACCGCCGATGCCCATACCGGGAGATGGGACTGCGAGGTCTCGCCGTTAACGCGCCGCGGCCACAGATTGGCGAACGACCCCGCGATATTGCCGACTACCTCGCCGCCACTCAGTGGAGCCATCGACGAGCTTCCAGGTTCGCCGTCACCAGGCCGCTACCTGTCGCCGCAGCGCCGACCATACACTGGCCCAGCCCGCGGCCGGTCCGTCAGCCCATATACGGAAAACTAAAAGCAGCAACCGATGGAGGTGCGGTTGCTGTTCGTCGAACTGACGAAGATCCTCCGCCGCCGACGAAGACGACGAAGCAACCATCTCGACGACCTAATGACGACACGCCGCCGTCCCGACGAAGTCAGGAAGCCAAAACTACACCGACGAAAGACGACTTGACGACGCGACGTTCAAGCTTCAGTTTAACACGACGCAGCCGTGATCCGACGCCAAAACCCAACTGCAACGCCAGACAAAGAACCACCGACCTCGACGTGCTTCTCGACGGACACGCGGTTACCGCCTTATTAGACACAGGGGCTGATTAGTCCGTCATGAGTGGACACATCGCCACCCAGCTGAAGAAGGTTAAGACTGCATGGGAAGGCCCTCAAATTCGCACCGCAGGAGGACCCCTCATCACGCCTTCTGAAATCTGCACGGCAAGAATAACCATTCATGACCGAACTTACCCTGCCACTTTCGTTATCCTCCAACAGTGTTCACGAGACGTCATTCTCGGTATGGACTTCCTGAACCAACACGGCGCAATCATCGTCCTGAAGTCACAGTCAATAACGCTGTCGGAAGATAAAGCGATACCGCCGGAGAGCCCTCGTAGTCACCATGCCTTGAGTGTGCCCGAAGATCAAGTGAGCATCCCGCCTCACTCCAGCATTGTTATTTTGGTCGGCACCGAAACACCCGCTGACGTAGAAGGCGTCATCGAAGGCGACCAACGTCTTCTGCTCGACCGTGAAATTTGCGTCGCAAGAGGGATCGCTCGACTGCACGGAGGAAACACGAAAGTGTTGCTGACAAACTTCAGCAAGGAGTTCAAGCACATCAACAAGGGCACGACCATCGCATACATCGAGGAAATTGTGGAAACCAGCGATGCCTTTGTCCTCTCGGATTCTGTCGCATCTACCCCGACGACTGTAGTTCCCGAGCCAGACTTCGACATAAGTCCAAGTCTCCCCGTGATTAAGCAGCAACAGCTCAGAAGTCTGCTTCGACGATACAAAAGCTGCTTTTCGACGTCATCGAGGATTCGACAAACACCAGTCGCAAAGCATCGCATAATAACCGAAGAATGCGCTCGACCACTACGCCAGAGCCCTTACCGAGTTTCGACGCGGGAACGTGAAGCTATAAGAGAACAAGTCGACGAAATGCTGCGCGACGACATCATCCAGCCGTCGAAAAGCCCGTGGGCATCCCCTGTTGTCCTGGTAAAGAAAAAGGACGGAAGCCTACGTTTCTGTGTCGATTATCGTCGACTGAACAAGATCACGAAGAAGGATGTATACCCCCTCCCACGGATAGACGACGCATTGGATCGGCTCTGCAACGCTAAATACTTCTCGTCGATGGACCTCAAGTCTGGCTATTGGCAAATAGAAGTCGACGAAAGACATCGCGAAAAGACCGCCTTCATCACCCCAGACGGCCTCTACGAGTTCAAGGTTATGCCATTTGGACTGTGCTCGGCACCTGCAACGTTCCAGCGCGTCATGGACACGGTTTTAGCAGGATTGAAGTGGCAGACCTGTCTCGTTTACTTGGATGACGTCGTTGTCTTCGCCGAAAATTTCAACGATCACCTTAGGCGGCTTGCAACAGTACTCGAGGCCATCAAGTCATCAGGGCTCACTCTGAAGCCAGAAAAGTGCCGCTTCGCCTACGATGAGCTTCTGTTCCTAGGCCACGTCATCAGCAAGTCTGGAGTCCGCCCCGACCCGCAGAAGACAGCTGCCATCGCAAAGTTCCCGCAGCCCACCGACAAGAAGGCAGTGCGTAGATTTCTTGGCATGTGCGCTTACTACAGGCGATTTGTCAAGGACTTTTCACGCATCGCTGAGCCGCTGACACAGCTAACTAAATGTGACATCGAGTTCAAGTGGGAAACGCCGCAGGCCGACGCATTTGAAGAACTCAAACGACGCATGCAGACTCCGCCCGTACTTGCGCACTTCGACGAGCACGCCGATACCGAAATTCACACTGACGCCAGTAGCCTAGGCCTCGGTGCCGTCCTAGTCCAGAGAAAAGATGGACATGAACACGTGATAGCTTACGCTAGCCGGTCGTTGTCAAAAGCGGAAGGCAATTATTCCACAACGGAAAAGGAATGCCTCGCCATCGTTTGGGCTACAGCGAAATTTCGCCCCTACCTATATGGCAGGCCATTCAGAGTGGTCAGCGACCATCACGCGTTGTGTTGGCTAGCTAACTTAAAGGACCCTTCAGGATGGCTGGCACGGTGGAGCCTCAGACTACAAGAATACGACATTACTGTAACATACAAGTCTGGACGAAAACACTCAGATGCCGATTGCCTATCACGCGCCCCCATTGACCCACCACCGCAAGATAACGAGGATGACGACGCCTTCCTTGGAATAATAAGCGCGGAAGACTTCGCTGATCAACAACGAGGGGACCCGGAGCTAAAAGCCCTTGTCGAGTATTTGGCAGGGCACACCGACGTTGTCCCTAGGGCATTTAAGCGTGGACTATCTTTTAAGCGTGGACTATCTTTTGACGATTCAAAACAACCTACTCGTGAAGAAAAACTTTTTACCAGTCCGCGCCAACTACCTTCTTGTTGTTCCGTCGGCGCTGCGTCCACAATTACTGCACGCCTTACACGACGATCCAACCGCTGGGCACCTCGGATTCTCCCGGACGCTGTCGAGAATACAGGAAAGGTATTACTGGCCGCGTCTGACCGCCAACGTCGCCCGTTACGTTAAGACATGCCGAGACTGTCAACGACGCAAGACACCACCGACAAGGCCAACAGGGTTACTACAACCGATCGAACCTCCTCGTCGACCATTCGAGCAGATTGGGATGGATTTGTTGGGGCCGTTTCCGACGTCAACATCCGGGAATAAGTGGATCGTCGTGGGGACGGACTATCTCACCCGCTTCGCTGAAACAAAAGCTCTACCGAAAGGCAGCGCAGCCGAGGTGGCGAAATTTTTCGTCGAGAACATCCTGCTGCGACATGGCGCCCCAAAAGTCCTCATTACCGACAGAGGAACGGCTTTTACAGCAGAGCTCACCCAAGCTATTCTGCAATATAGCCAGACAAGCTACAGGAGGACAACTGCCTACCATCCGCAAACGAATGGTCTCACGGAGCGCCTGAATAAGACCCTCGCCGACATGCTAGCGATGTACGTCGTCGTTGAGCACAAGACGTGGGACGCGGTCCTGCCGTATGTAACCTTCGCTTACAACACGGCGGTGCAAGAAACAACACAGATCACGCCGTTTAAGCTGGTTTACGGCAGGAACCCGACGACGACGCTCGACGCCATGCTGCCCCACGTCATTGACGAAGAGAATGTTGACGTCGCTAGCTATCTCCAGCGCGCCGAAGAAGCCCGACAGCTCACCCGCCTGCGGATCAAGGACCAACAGAGGACCGACAGCCGATACTACAACCTCCGACGACGCTTCGTCGAGTACCAGCCCGGCGACCGTGTTTGGGTATGGACCCCGATACGCCGACGAGGACTCAGTGAGAAACTACTCCGACGCTATTTCGGGCCCTACAAGGTCATCCGACGCATTGGCGCTCTGGACTATGAGGTCGTGCCAGACGGCATTTCGCATTCACAGCGGCGCCGCGCACGATCTGAAGTGGTCCATGTGGTGCGCCTTAAACCCTTTTACGGACGCTGACAAACTTCGCCATTTTTGTTCTTTTCTTTGCTACGAGTGCTTTTGTTCATTACCTTCGTTTCTTTGCAGCATCGGGTCGATGCTTTTTAAGAGGGGGGTATTGACACGTATACTTATCTTTATCGGGCAACCACGTTTTGCAGCCTAACAAAAGTAATCGCACATCGTGGGACGCGCCTGTATGTACCGAAGTTTCTGGAACGTTATCGATGCTTCTATCTGCTGTCTGTTGTCGCTGAACGTTATGTTATCTGATTGCATCACTTGACGCGAATGGTGTAGAACTTTGTGGAAGGCATGCGGGTCCTAACGATTATTCTGGAACATTCGATGACTGCTCTATAAAAGCCGACGCGCTTGACCCGCTGATCAGATTTTCGACGATCGCCGAGCGTGTTCGCCGCCATCGTTGCGCTTTAAGTGTAGCCTGTTTTGTGGGCACAGGTTCGCCCAATAAAAGCTAGTTTTGTCTTTCACAGTACTGCTGCTGTGTTCTTTAACGTCACTACCACGTGACAATATAGATACAAGATATATATATATATATATATATATATATATATATATATTTATATATATATGTATATATATAGGTTGAGCAGACGCAAGCCGTGTTGTGAAGCAACAGCGCCGTTTCTACTCGCAGCAGAGCTCAGGTTTCTGGAGTTCCAATTGGTTCTATATATATGTATATATATATATATATATATATATATATATATATATATATATATATATATATATATATATATATATATATATTAGCGGTGCGCCTGTTTTTTGAGGCACCAGGTCGTCTGTTTTTTAAACTTTTGTGTCAAAGCGGCAGATATCGCTTACAGTAGAAATCAACATGCATAACTGAATGAGTACATGCTCCTGTTTTAAATCTGTAACTAATTACTTTAGAGCGTGCACTGCAATCGACGAATTCATGCCAGTGCTTTAAGTGGCCGCATTCATTTGGAACGTATTTCTATACAAGCCATTTTGAAGTAAGTGCTGTGAATTTCGCAGCACAATTGCAGGGTTGTTCTACCTACGTTTCTACCAAAATAGTGATTTCTGCATTGAAATTCTGGAAAAAATGGAACAGCAATGCATCACGTCGTCAACTTTCGCGACGAATGCCTCAAACTGGCGCCATGCTCCAAATTCCTCCCAAGTAGATATGAACCAAAAGCGAAATACACTACTATTCATGAAGTTCAATAAGTGCTATAAAGTAATCAGCGCAAATGTTAATTAGAAAAATATTGCTACACGCGGGTGGTATTTGCTTCTTTTAGCGAGGCCTGTGGACGCCATCACCCGAGAAAAGAGGAGGAAGAACAAATTGGGCTCGCGCTATGAACCTAACCGGTCACCACTGCAAACGCTGTTGTAAATATAACCTTAAAATAGTTGCTCGTCTTACTGACTCATCCTTCGCGTAACATTGTGGTGGGGGTGGAACGTTCCCCGTCCTCGCCACGGACCTCCGAAGCAGTAGCACCGTCGTCTTCTAAGCCATGGCTTCCGATGAAACCACCCCGTCCCCCACCGCCGCCTACACCTGCGGCGACTACAACAACGTACGTTACTGTTCCTAGTCTCCGTGATCCTGGGACAGTCTCCGCCCAAAATGACGTTCCCATCGACGACTGGCACAGCATGTATGAGCGCGTTACCCAAAGCCACCACTGGGACCCTACCATCATGCTTGCCAATGTGATCTTTTATCTGTACGGGTCACGGCATGTCTGGTTTCGCACCAATGAGGACGAGCTCTGCAGGTGGGCCATTTTCAAATAGCGGCTTCGCAGCCTGTTTGGCAACTCATCAGGTCGCCAACAGGCTCCGTGAGAAGAGCTTGCCAGCCGTGTCCAGCCATCAGCGGAATCGTATGTCTCCTACATACAGGAAGCGCTCGTGCTTTGCCGGAAACTCGACGAGCGCATGACCGAGGTTGACAAGGTAGGCCTAATCCTAAAAGGAATCGCGTACGACGCCTTCAATTGGCTCGTCTATAACGGCGTTTTTACCGTCGACGACATCGTCAAAAAATGCCGCCGCTTCGAGGTCGCCAAAAGCCGCAGCGTTTTCCCACAATTTTCCAGGCTCCCAAACATCCCTGCCACGTCCCGTTGCTTCGCTCTTACCGCCACATGACCATTTCAAGAGAACGTCGCCCGTATCGTTCGCCGGGATATTGAAGCGGCGAGACTGACCCCCATTCATCCACGACCCCCTGACTGTACCTTCTTATTTATTTATTTACTTGTTTATTTATTTTTTTGTTTATTACTGAAATGCCCCTGCAGAGGGGTTTTACATAAGGGGTGGGCTGCTTCAAAAAAAAATGTGTTCGGTGGCAGTCCTGAACGCAGTCGCACTGGAGTGGTCCGCCGCTTCTTCAGGCAGATCATTCCAGTCTCTCGCCGTACGTGGAAAAAACGAATGATGATGGGATGATGTGCGCGCATGCGGCGATTACACTGACTTTGAATGATTGGCCCGGGATGAATGGCGATGAGCTGGCGATATGACGCTGTTACCGATTGGGGCATGATAAAACTTGTGATATATAATGAGCCTGGGCACTTGCCGTCTCGCATCTAGTCTAGGAAAATTCGCATTAGATTTTAGCGCAGGGACACTAGTATATCAAGCATAGTCATGGAAGATAAATCGTTCTGTGCGGTTTTGGACAGATTCAAGCATGTTCGAAAGATTATTATGATAAGGTTCCCTAATTGAGCATGCGTATTCATGTTTCGGCCTTACCACAGATTTGTAGGCAAGAGTTTTTACCTGAGGAGGGGCAAATTTCAGATGGCGCCGGAGAAAGCCTAAGGTGCGGTTAGCCTCGTTAGTTATTTTTGCGATGTGAGACGACCATGAAAGATCTTGCGTTAAGATAAGCCCTAATTATTATAACAGGTCAAAGATGATATTGTTGAATTACCTAAAAGATATGAAGGTGCTACATAAGAATGCCGACGATTGAAAGAGAATAATGAGTATTATTGACATTTAATAGCATTAACCATGTATTACACCGTTTTTCAACTGCTTGTAGGTCACAATGCAGGACAGGGTTATTAGAGCTATTGTTAATGGTGTGGTAAATAACACAGTCGTCCGCAAATAGGCGTATGTTCGAAGATATGTCATTAGGAAGGTCAATAATGTAGATTTAAAAAGAGGAGTGGGCCAAGAACAGAATCTTGAGGAACCCCAGAAAGCACAGGAGACAGAGGGGATGAAATGTTATTTGCAAAAACGAACTGTTCCCGGCCGTTCAGTCAGAAAGCTGCGCAACGAATTATAAATTAGAAGATTGAGATTCAGGACTGAAACTTTCATGAAAAGACGGCTGTGGGGGTACCTTATCAAAAGCTTTCTAGAAGTCTAAAAACAATGAGTCTACGGGTACATTAAGGTCTGATTGGGAACTGGTGAAATTTATAAAGAGTGCAAGCTGAGAATCGCAAGATAAATTCTTAAGAAATCTGTGCTGACTATGATGACCAAGCGGCCCCCTCTATTTCCGTTATTCAAGCCGTTGTGTGGCAAGAAATTGCAAACCTTGATATCCCTACCGCCTGTTCTGTCTCCCGACCTGATTCGGCACCAATCCGGATAACCACAAGCGTTAATGACCTGTGCTTCGCTCCCAGACGGCGCAATCATGCTGAATAGTGAAGCCCAGACGACAAACCGATCTGCTTCCGCTGCCACCGCGTTGGTCATGTATCCAGCCACTGCCGCACCACCTGGATGCCGGCGCACTGGAGCTCATTCTCTGCTCCTCGCCCACTCGCGTGCGTTCGCAGTTATTCACCTCGCCGGCTGTACCCTATTTCTGATGCCCCTGACAGCCGCTCCTCCGTGCGATCGTTGTCGCCTCAACGCCATAGCTCCCCGTCACCGTAGACTCACTCAATGAATGAATGAAAGCACGTTTATTCCACATTAAAATGCGCCCAAGACGCTGCGGTGGAAAGAGGAGGGGTGTTATTTCAAAAGGGGAAAGCGTAAGGCTGCCTCCGTTTTATAAAGGGAAGCTGAAGAGTCTGTCGAATTCAATAAGACGCTCATATACGGATGCGGGAACCTTATAAACCATGCAGGCATAATTTGGTTTTTTTTTTCAATTAGGAGCGACGTAATCGTCGGTTGAAAGTGCGCTATAGCTCCGCCCCCCGTCGAGTGAGCGTGTGGAGCGGAGACCGGAAACCGCGGTGTTGTGACGTCAACTCTAGTGTTTCATTCCTTCGCAGCGTCCGCAACCGTGCCTGACCGCGCTTGTTTCTGCGTGCGTTCCATCGTAATCTGCTTCGATCGACCCTGCATTCCTTTGTTGGTGCGTCTGCGTGTATGTACAGTGGTAGTCAACGTGAGTGGTAATCAGCGTGAGTGGTAGTCAACGTGAGTGGTAGTCAACAGATGAAGGTCACTACACGTACTGCATGAACCGGGAAGCTTTTCACGCATTTAAACCGTCTTCGTAGATTGCCGACAGCTTTGGACAGCGCACAAATGCCGACAATCACATCCCCGCTCACGTTCCACGAGGAGGCATGCAGGAACACAACACTACAGTTGTTTGACCGCAAACGAGCTCACTAGATCGGCAAAAGATCGGCGAGATCACTAGATCGCTTTGCAAAAAACATACACACCAAAGAGCATTTCCAACACGAGGAGATCCCAAGACTTTCCTTTCGTTCGCGTCGAAAGCACTGCTCGCACCAGCATCGTTTGCTTCTTCGAGAGGCTGGCTCTTCGCAATCGGCTCGTACATGTAGGGAGTAACGCCGAACTCCTCAGAAAAACGCAGTCTCTCGAAATTTTCCATTACCGTCTCAGAAGAACAGCACCAAACTACCTGGCACCGCGCTTCATGTGTAGCGGCAGCGGTCGGTTACTAGAGTTGACGTACCGAGGCGCACCGACCAATCACAGGCGGAAACGAGACGCGCGAGCTGGGCGTGTCCGCTGCTGCACTTTTCGTCGAAATAAAATATATTTGCGCTTTCTTTCGCTCAATTTCGATACGATATTCGAATTCGGAGGGTTGAAAACCATTATGTACAGATGTTCACTCATTTTTTTTTTTGGAAAACCTTTCAGCTCCCCTTAATGAACGTCCTGGAGGCAGCTAAGGGACCGCATGATGCTTATAGCTGTCGCGGAGCCCATCGCCGACGGGTGGTGCTGCAGGGTCCTGAAGGAAAAGCAGCAGTGCTCGCCAGAGCTCGATGGCATGGTCCGGAGACGTGGTATCCGGGCAAGCCCAAGTCCGGAGAGAAGAAGGCCAGGGTCTCCGTTGTATGGTGGCTAGGGCACGAAGCCTTGCAGGGATGTAGAGGGGGCACTCCCTACGAAGGTGGTTTACATCAGTACGACATGTGCACATGGAACAGTACCCACTTACGGGTGGTGGTGTGCCACCCTTGTGGAAACGGTTCAACAAGTGAGGAGTAAGGAGGTTGCTTGTCTGTATTCTCCGAAGCAAGACTGACTCTCGCCGACTGAATACCTTCGGTGGAAGTGACGGTATAGAGAGTGGATTGCCCACTGCTGCTTTGTAGGCGGCACGTCGTTGTTTGGTCGCATGCTTGCCTGCCATTGGGTCTGCTACCTCAGGTGTGGTAGCTAGGAGAGGATGAGGATTATCGGAGGCTCTGGCTAGCGCGGTAGAGAGATGAGCGCGCGCCAGTCTAGGAACCTTCTCGTTTCCGGGGATACCGCAGTGCGCAGGGACCCATTGAATGGTAACACCGTGACCGCATTCGCGGAGCAGGCGGGCCTGGTGCCGGATCTTCTGCAGTACGGGGTCGGTGTAAATAACATTAGCACATGCCCGATGGGCAGCCTGGGAATCTGTGTACACATGATGGTGAACTGGGTCAGTTTGAGAGGAAGCTGCGAGGGCCGACTCCAAATAATCTAGGGTGGCCATTAGCTCAGCGCGGCTGCTGGACATTGTTTCTGCTGATATATGATGGCGGCGGTTCTGATTTTCATTTGTCTGCTCATACCACGCAGCCGCATAACAGGTGTTACTAATGTTGTCTGCAGGCAGTGCAGCGTCCGTGTATACGATGCGTTCAGTGAAGGAGAGTGAACTCGTAGCCTTGCCATGCCTCTTGGCATATGCAAGGCGCCGCATTCGCTGAGTAGGGTCCATATTGAGAGGAAGTGGCCTGCCATCGGTGAGAGCCGTGATTTCCCACGGCGGCGTGTTGTTGGGCAAAATGGGCATTTTGTGGACGTCATACCCAAGGAGCATGAGTGTGTGTCACCCGGCTTTTGTGGCGCGAAGTCTCGTCTCTTGTGTATAGATATGCATGTCCGCGAGCTCGGACAGTTTGTTGAGTTTTCTACAACTTTTAAGCGTTTCGAGGCTTGTGTACCTTGGGAGTCGAGTTACAATGCGTTTGGCTTCGTTAAGTAACCGGTCGACCTCGTGCATCTGTGTGCAGTTGACTGGATGATACGGCAGCCCGTACATGATACGGGAGACAAGAAAAGCTTGAGCGAACTGCCGCATTTCACGTTCGTTTACTCCATGGGTGCGGGAAGAGATTCTGCGTAAAGCGTGCAGGATTCGTTTGCTGGTCTTCGTAACGCATTGGAACCAAGTGTTCGCTGTGCAGTTCTCGCCTAGGTGCATACCGAGTATTCGGATAGTAGATTTCTGTGTTATGGGTTGGTCACCGATGTACAGTTTAAAAGATTGCTTTTCTTCCTGCTTTCAAAATGTAGACCTGCCACCATGAATGACGACAAACTATGTTTTGTCTGGGGCAGTGTGTAAAGCCGCTTCCGTGGCATAGGCGTGAATAATGTCGAGAACTCGTTTCAAGACGTCCTCCTGCTCCCCGATGCACCCTTGATGCGTCCACACGGTGACGTCATCGGCGTACAGCGCGTGTTTCAGGCCCGATACGCCGGCAAGGCGCTTAGGTTGCTGGTGCATAGCTATATTAAACAGCATTGGTGAAATAACCGAGCCCTTGGGGACGCCTACGTGGTTGGTTCGTATGGAACTGGCGTCGTGACCAACTTCGACTTGGTAGCTTCGCTCTTCAAGGAAACCCGCTATGAAGTTGTACATCTACCCTGTAATGCCAAGGGCACATGCTTTGATCATTATAGTGTTATGTGGGACGGAATCAAATGCTCGCGTATATCCACTGCGACAACGGCTCGCGGGCGCACCGAATTAGAGTCGAGGACGTGCTGTTTTAGGCGGGCTAGCACAACCTGTGTTGATAGCCCACGGCGAAATCCATACAGTGTAGGAGCCAAAAGGTCGCGATCTTCAAGGTACCACATCAAGCGTGTGTTGACCATGCTCTCCGTTACTTTACAGACACACGAGGTCAAAGAGATCGGACGGAGGTTGGATAAGGTATGTGGTGGTTTACCAGGCTTCGGAATGGGCTTGACCACCAAAAACTTCCAAGTGGAGGGTAGCATCCCGGTATCCCAGACTCTATTAAATTCTTCGAGAAGAGCGTGCTTGTGTTCAAGGGGCAGATTGCCTAGATGAGCCACGCCCACCTCACCAACCCTTGGAGCACTACGCACGTTAGCACGCTGCAAGGCGTGCTCCAGCTCGATCATGGTGAAGGGGCTGTTAAGTGGTTCATTATTTTCAGAATGTACATCCTTCTGGTATGTGGTGTCTGCGGGGCGAGTCATCTGCGGGAAAAACAGTTCAGCAGCCTGTTCGGCAAGTTCCTGAGTGCTGTTGCCTTCGCAGAGGGCCACACGAGCCACGCCATTGTTTGTCTTGCGCTGGCCAAGAAGAGAGCGCAGGATGACCCAAAGCTTGGACGTATGAGTCTGTCCATTGATGGATTCGCAAATTCCCATCCAACGGTCTGACGCGAGCATAGTCGTATATTCTTCGATCAAACGCTGTATGTTGCGCAACCCTGCTTTGTGGTGAGCAGTGCGACCAGACCGCCTGTACTGTGCGAGTATCCGGTGCCTTCTATTCCATAAGGTGAGCAGATGTCTATCAGGCTCTGGGTGGTCAGAGGGAACCCATAAGTGTTTGGTGGCTCTTTGCTTCGCTACGCACAGCTGTGATACCAGATGGTCAATGTTCTTGGCTGGAGACTGCTGCTGCAGTAACTCGCGGTATTTGTCCCAGTGGGCTATGTGGCTTAGCCGTGTAGTGGCGTGTGACTTCATATTCAGATTGGGGTGGCCTCGGCGAAAGCGTATGAGGATCGGAAAGTGGTCGCTCCCCATGCAATCGTCCAGCACCTCCCATCGAAAAAGCTGTGGACGAGTACTCCAGGTAAGATCTGGTGATGTGTCTGCTTGGTGAACTGTCTGTCCTAGCCTTGCTTGTGCTTGAGGCATATTGAGGAGTGTCAGCCCGTACTCCGAGGTATCTTGCATGATGCGCCGACTGCGCTGGCTGCATTTGTTGAATCCCCAGGCGACGTGCTGAGCGTTAAAGCCCCCACACAACAATATGGCGTCTTGCGGATAAACTTTTTTAAAGTAGGAGATGAAGGTGAGATCAACGAGTGCCCTAGTTGCCTTATTACTTGTGTTCTCGGGAAACAGGTAGACACAAAAGATGAGCATTGTACGCTGTGATGAGACTTTTAACCGGCATCCGACAACGCTAAGAGTAACGCTGCACCACGGTTACGTGTCTAATTGCACGTGTGTAGTTCCCCGTCACACGTACAATGCTGTCGTTGTGGGTTCAGCGACTTTTACAGGTGGGGCGTAGCCGTAATAGCCGATTATGCTCAGCACAGGGCCGTTGACTTCTTGAAGGGCAATGACCCAGGGACTGGTCTTGTCTCGCTTGCTGGAGAACCGGGTGATCATGTCAGCCTTCTTGTTACAAAGAGAACGACAATTCCATTGCAGGACAGTTGCCCATGGTGATGAATTTGAAGAGCTAGACATGGTGAGGCTGTGTTGTTGCAGCAGCAATGAAGCTTGGTGGTACCCAAGGCGTACGCATTGCTGGTGCTGCTGCGGGTGTCGGAGAGGTTGTGCCAAAAGGGAGAGTGCCGGAAAGCATGATAGGCTCCTTTATGGTGTGGACACATGTTTCTATGGCCCTGTTAATAAGCTGTTGGACGCTTTGATGGATGGACTTCTCTATTTGCACCATGGGCGTCTTGCGCTGGAGTTTGAGGTATAGTAGCGGCGCCTGGTGGCGGCGCGGGAAACGACATCTGGGTCGTACCAGCTTGGGTCGTATTGAGCCCTGGCTATGGCGAAGCACGTTTCTAGGCCGAGTTTTGCGTCGATTCGCACTTTTTTCTGCCCTGTTGCGAGTGTGAAAAGGCTCGTCACTTCGCACAGACCATGCCGACCACGCTGCGAGGTCGCCGCAGCCTATAATTTAACGAAAACAGGTTCTCCGTGTTCCGTGGGACGTAATGCTGGCAGCAGACGGAATTGGTGACGCTGATCCGGAGAGACCTAGCCCAGCCTCGAGAAGGCGTCACCGTCATTACTTCTGCGTCGTGGGCTGCCATGAACAAGAAGGCCTGAACCCCAACATCAGATTCTACCGTTTTCCTTCAAGGCCTCACGAAGTGGAGCGTCGGGCGCGCTGCATAGCTGCAGTTCGTCGCGCTGAGTAAGCGAAACTTCGTGCCATGCTGACTGCTTCGCCTGTCTTGAAGCTTGCTTGATTATCTGCGTTCTAAATTTCGGTCTTTTGCACCTACAGTCCCCACAGCACACCGACATAGCAGCAGGCATGGCCGGTAATTCACAATTCGAGACCCGGCCACAGCGACAATTAACAATTCTACCGATGCGAAGTGGTTAAGTGACCAGGTGTGTGCAAATGACCACAAATGGCCGGGCTGATTCGGTGACAATTCACTACCCCACTACGAGCAGCACAGGTTAGAGAGTTAAATGTACTCATACTGACCTCAAGTGACCATGTTGAGGCAGCGCAGCAAGGTAGTATTGATTACACCAGATTGATGTTCGAGCGCTTTCATTAAAAGCTGCGTCAAGCCAGCAGTGCACGAGCTCGCGCTGCAGCGCGATTCGCACGTACGTGCGAGCTTATATGCATTGCATCAGTTATTACCAGTTACTAAAAGGGACAGATGGCCGCTACGACAACGCAGACATAACTACTTGTTTAGCGGCATGCAGTCAACAAAGATTGCAGGAGGCCCGCCGTTTCGCGGCATGTCGAAAGACCGCTGCCATCGCGGCGCGTACGGCCGTGTGCTCGAGCAGTTCCGTACACATGATGTCTGCTTATCGCTGCTGTGGATTCATTTATATCAAGCATTTCCTCGCGTTCGTGCGCCTGAATCTAGCAGGGTGCAAACCTAAGCTGAAGTTCCACTTCGTACGCGACTCGCTTCACTTGCGATTGACACTGCGCTAAAACTTCGCCGCTTAATTCTTGAACGGCATACAAGTATTCGGCACTGCATAATTTCTTGCCTTTACGCAGCGTGCCACCCCTGAAAAAATCTTCGGCACCGGATATTCGCTGCAGGCCTTGATACAACACAACCGAAAGCGGCGGGTCCATATTGTAAACGTGCTTTCCGAAGCAGACGACCGAGCTTGGTACGACCCATTTAAGGACAGAGGGCGCTTTTTAGCACCTTTTTCGCAGCGCCCCCTGGGCAATGCAAGAGCCCCATACGATTTTCAGGACGTCGCTCGAGATCGTGAAGTGTGGTTGGGGGGGGGGGGCGAAGATATGGATTATCGCTGGGAGGTGTAAGCACCGTTAATGAGCTGGGTCCCTGCGAGTATGCTGCGCCACTCCATTTGAGGGTGGTTGCAGCGCAGAGGACGAGAATGTTCAGGTTGAGGGAAGCGCTGTACTATTGCTGGAACTGATTGTTAGGTGCGCGTTCACTCGTCTAACTACATCCGCGAAGGTGGCGTTTCCATTGGCTTCTGACTGAGTAGCTGGGGATACCGGTGGCCCGGTGTAGAAAATCTGGCGCGTTGCCTTTAGCATGGGTACATCGTTAGGGAGCACGGCTGCTCCGGCGAGGACATCAAAGGACGAAACTGGGCGACCAGCGATGGGCGCCGGCAGCAGGCCGGGCGGCGGTATCGCTGGCGGGTTCCGATAACAGCGAGCCAGACAGTTGTTGCTGCGAGCGGGTGGTGTTGCCGAGATCCTCTGGTTGTGAAGCGTCGATTGATGTAATCCAGCCAAGGGTAGATTCTGATTAAAGGGTCAAAACCGATGTTGAAAGCGGGAGCCGATCTTACTACATGTTCTTCGATGCTTCTTCTTCCTCCGCCTCCCCTTGACACGTTGCTTTTCCTCGCCAAACCGACGAACTGAAACCAAGGCTATGCAGGTCTTGGAGGTAGTGCTGCATCACATTCGTCCTGTCCAAATCCTCCGTTGACGCTCCTCAGCAACACGAACCTGATTATGTAGACATACATAATTTTCCGTTGAATTCATAAATCGATACTGGAACCCAAGTGTCCATAATGAGTGCTAATCTATGTTGTCACCTTAAAAAGTTCTTACGCCGGGCATCACTCGAGCCGTACGCATCACCACTGGTGCCACTGTTGTCCATAATGAGTGCTAATCTATGTTGTCTCCTTAAAAAAAGTTCATTACGCCGGTCATCACTCGAGCCGTACGCGTCACCAGTGGTGCCACTGTTGCCATCAGGGGTATGGGCACTACTAGCATAAGAATCGGTGGGTGCCAAGTTCCAGTCCTGTTCACCGTGCTGAGCAGTTGCACTCATGACCTAATTGTCGGGCTCGCCTTTCTGACGACGCATTTTGCCCTCGTCGACTGCGCCACCGGTACGCTGTGCCTAGAGCTTACTCTTATTCCAGACGTTCGCCCCGAACAACTGAACACCCTCTGCACTACAGCGTTTCTTCGCTTACCTCCGAAAGCCCTAACCTTCGTTTATAGTGGCCTAAACGGCGGCCGCGCCTTATGGCGACCATGTCGGCGCACCTAGTCGTGATGTCCTCCTGGCGCGCGACATCTCTGTGCGACACTCCGTCGTAACCCTTGCCGCTAATAGGATGTGTCTCCCCGTTATCAATTTTGACTTGACGAAGCAAGTGTGACCTGAAGGCATAGTGGTGGCCATGTTCCGGTCAGTGACAGACGACCACGTCACTGCTTTTGTAGCCGACGTGTCTCTAGATCCTCCTGATCACCCGCAGGATGCCTTGAACCTCGACGCCCCATTACGTCCCTTCGTCGCTCCGGACCTCACACCTGACCAAGCAGCCACCCTCTATCGCCTTTTGATTTCTTACCGCGATTTATTTGACAATGACAATTGACCACTTGGTCAGACGTCCATTGCTTAGCATCGGATAAGCACTGGTGATGCTGCCCCCATGATCCACCGACCGTATCACTTGCCCACGACAGGGGGCAACTTATTCACCAGGAATTTAAGCTGCTCACCAGAGGCGTTATTGAGCCTTCTTCGAGTCCTTGGGCGTCGCCGGTCGTGCTCGTCAAAAATAAAGATGGCACGTGGCGTTTCTGCGTTGATTACTGCCAACTAAACCGAATCACTAAAAAGACCGTTTACCCTTTACCGCGAATTGAAGACGCTCTTGATTGTCTTCATGGTGCCAAATACTTCTCGTGCATCGACCTTCGATCTCGGTAGTGGCAGATTTCCGTCGACGAACGAGACCAAGAAAAGACAAATTTCGTCACTCCAGATGGCCTCTACCAATTCAAGGTTATGCCGTTCGATTTATGCAATGTCCCCGCCAAGTTCGAACGGATGATCGAACCTTGCTATAAGGTTTCAAATGGTCGACTTGCCTTTGTTACCTCGACGACGTCCTTGCATTGTCTCTTACATTTTAGACGCCCCTTGAAAGCGTCGCAGCTATCCTTGAAGCCTTCCGCAAGACCGGGCTCTAATTAAAGTCATCGAAGCGCTACTTCAGGCGCCGACAGAATACAGTGCTTGGCGATCTGGTCGACGCTTCCGGAGTAAAACCCGAGACTGAGAAGGTTCAAGCGGTAACCGCTTTTCCTGTAGCTCATTCTGTCAAAGACGTCCGGAGTTTTCTGGGGCTCTGTTCTTATTTCCGACAGTTCCTGAAAGATTTCGCAGCGATCCGTCGACCACTCACTGAAGCCTTTTACGTGTTGGTTCCCCTCAGGCTGCCTCATTTTCGCGCCTTATCACAATTCTCACCAATCCACCGGTCTAGGCCCACTTTGACCCGCACGTACCTACAAAGATCCGAACCGATGCCAGTGGTTATGGGATCGGCGCTGTCTTATCGCAACGCCAACACGGACACGACCACCTGATAGCCTGCACTAGGCGGCTCCCGACAGCTGCAGAGCGCAACTATTCCATTACCGAGCGCGAATGTTTTGCCCTCGTCTGGGCTGTTTCAAAGTTCCCCCTTATTTCTATGGCAAGTCCTTCTCAATAATCGAAGACCATCATACGCTCTGCTGGCTTTCGTCACTGAATGATCCTACTGGCCGGCTTGGTCGTTGAGCCCTCCGACTAAAAGAAGTGACTACACAGTGACTTACAAGTCGGGACGCCAACACCAGGACGCAGATTGCCTCTGTCGCTACCCAGTCGAAGACGCGACCTCTACCTCTGATGGTGACACCGACGCGGTGTTCTCTGTTTTTCCACTGCTCCATGTCACCGACGAGCAGCGCCGTAACCCGCCAATGCATATCATCATTGACTGCCTCGAATCATCACTCGCCGACTGTTCTCTTCGCTTATGCACACTTCAAGATGGCGTACTCTACCGCCACAACGTTCACCCCGACGTTCCTGCATAACTCCTTGTAATCCCTGAACACCTTCACTCAGGTGTTTTCTACGAACTTCACGATCTCCTCACTGCCTGTCACCTGGGTGTGTCACGTACCTACGACCGGATCCGCTGACGCTTCTTTTGGCCAGGGCTTGTTCGCTCCGTCTGAAGATACGTAGCGGCGTGTGAGAAATGCCAGCGACGCAAGACACCATCGATGATTCATGCTGGTTACATTCAACCACTCGACATTCCCAAGGAACCATTCTTTCGGGTTGGTTTGGACTTACTTGACCCTTTTCCTCTTTTTACCTCTGGGAACAGGTGGATCCCTGTGGCTACGGATTACGCCACCCGCTACGCCATCACCCGAGCGCTTCCTACAAGTTGCGCCACAGATGTCACCGATTTTCTTCTACGCGACGTGATTTTATTACATGGCGCTTTGCCACAAATTTTCACAGACCGTTGCCGGACATTCCTATAAAAAGTTATCGCAGACGTACTGCAGTGCTGTGACACGAGGCACAAGATATCCACGCCATACCATGCGCAAACAAATGGCCTCACAGAGCGTCTCAATCGCACTTTCACAGATATCCTCGCGAAACATGTCCCTTCTGACCCCACTGACTGGGATCTCGCTCTACCGTTGGTCACATTTGCTTATAATTCCTCGCGCATGACACAGCCGGTTATTCCCTATTTTTCCTTCTGTTCGGTCGAGAACCAGCGCTGCCCCTTGACACAACCCTCCCTGTTCACGTGGCACCAAGAAGTGAATATGCACTTGACGCCATCGTCCGCTGCGCCCACGCAAGACAAATTGCCCGTGGCCGCCTTCTGATGTCCCAGGACAATCACAGGGATTTCTACGACCAGCGGCACCAAGACATGAACTTCCCGCCTGGTTCTTTTGTGCTTCTGTGGTCTCTGTTGCGTCAGGTCGGCGTGTCAGAAAAACTTCTCTCTCGTTACATAAGCCCATACCGATTGCTTCGCGCCGTCACTCCCGTCACGAGATCGCCCCTGACGCCCAATCTGCTTCCCAGTCAAGCGACGTCGGGCACATTGCACGACGGAAACAGTATGACCCTCCAAGTGATGACATGTAGACGCTCTGAGACGTCGCTTCAGCCGCCGAGTGTTATGCTACACGCGTGTGGTATTTCCTTCTTTGAACGAGGCGCGTTGTTGCCATCACTCGAGATAAGAGGATGAAGAAGAAAGTGAGCTCGCGCTGTGCATTAAAAAGGTCACCGCTCCAACCGTTGTTTATATATAACCTCTAAGTAGTTGCTCGTGTTACTGACTCGTCCTGCGCGTAACAATATTCATTGTTTCAGTTCGTGCAAATAATGGCCTCCTAAGTCTGCTATGTTGCTTAAGCACTAGAAGTGCGGTACATGCTGTATAGGTATTGGAAAAGTGTGCGAACAATAGCAATATCAATATTTGATCACTTACACCGTTTTCTACGAAAGCAAGCATGATTCACATTTCCTGAAGTATATAGAAGTCGAGTCTGCCTATTTTTTTTTCACTCTTTATCGAAGGCTACATTCAATTCCTGCACAAAAAGCGGAATGGCGTCGGAAACCGATAGCACAGCGATATGTCGTGCGGCGCCATATACTTGATGATGATGATAACCGATGCTTTTGTAACAGGTATATCACGAACGCAGCAAGGTAAAGAAAGTAGTGACACAATGTATCCATTCTTGCGTCTTTTTAAAGCGTTTTCTTAACTAACCTACCATAGCCAACTAAAGCGCTAGTTCTAGTCACGGAGGCGCCTATATCGCAGTTGCCACGCTGGTCGTCTTGACTGCTACTACCCAGGTACTGGCGCAACGCTACCTACTCACATGGCATGCTCTAAGAACTAACATCTGAGGCCATGGTCGCTAAAGGCTTCTTAAAAGTTTCGATTTCTTTCCCGATTTTGCCGAGCATGGCTTCTTGCACTCTGATAAAAAATACCGCGCAATTTATTTGCCACATAAACACTCTGCTTAGGTCTAAGGGGCAAAATAGTCGACAAACAGAAATAAAAAGCACCACCAATACTGCGGAAAATAAGGTAACTGGCTCGCAGCGAGAGTACATTAAACACCATGGAGAGTTAGTGCTTCTTGTACGGTAGACAGTAAAGGCTACATGAAGCATGGAGTAGGGCAGTAAAAGGTTTAAAAAGGATGCCCATGCGGACATGTGGCGAAAGGGCAGCGCGCACAGCGGAAACACAGCGTGCGCCTTATATACGTTTAAATAAATCATCTGCCTTTGCATATTTCCACTTTGTAACCACCTTCAGTCTGTTTGGGCAAGTTGACGCACCCGTAATAATGTACCTGGATCAGGGGATGATATAGAGATGGGCAATTGCGTTAGGCACGAAAACTACCGCTACGTTTGAACTCATACAAGAGCACTACTATCGCAGTTTTCAAGGAAAGGTTTTTTTTTCTGTAATTGCCAGGTTTCACTGACAAAGTCTGCTCCCGCTGCCTTGGTGAATAGCACATATTTGACAATTACAAAAATGTGATTACATTCTCGATGGTAGCATCAAGCCTCGCTCCAAGACACAGCAGCCAGATGCTCCAGCCTTTGCGCAGCAATCACACGTACACCTTTGACGCACCAACGCCAGTTGGCTCTTTGAGAAGAACGCCACGTGTGTAAGATTGCCTACTACAGGTGCGCAAGTGAGCAAATGTACGCACACGAGAAGACCCAACAAGGCTGTGTTCAGAGATGTAGCAGCCCATTATCGCACTTCATTCTTCGTCTATGTGCGCGAAAACACCGAGTAACACTTTCAACCATGAACAGCTCTGCTTTTTCCTTGTAACTAGGTAGAACACTTGGTTGTGCTTGTAACCATGAACAGCGCTGAGTTTTGGCTCGTAACCATTAACAGCAATGAGTTTTGGTTGTAACCATAAACAGAGATCAGTTTGGCTTGTTACCACGAGGCAGCACTCACTTTTGCTTACTCGTGGGCAGCATTGAGTTTTCCTTGTAACCATGGAAAGCACAGAGTTTTCGTGTCAACATGAATAGCACTGAGCTTTGCTTGTTCCCATGAATACCACTCAGTTTTGTTCGCAACCGTGGACAGCATTGAGTTTTCGTTATAACCATGAGGAGCATCGTCTTTCGCCTCTAATTATGAACAGCACTCAGTTTTTCTTGTAACAATGAAAGGCACTGAGTTTTGCTTGCAAGCATGTACAGCACTGCCTATAGTTTATGCCCTTAAACTGCACTCTGTTTTGCTTATAACCATTAAAATCAATGAGTTTAGCTTCTTGGAAATAAGAAGAATTCGTTTTGTTCGTGACCATGAAGAGTACTCTTTTTTGCTTCTATCGATGAACAACACTCGGCTTTGTTTGTAACCGAGAACAGCACTAAATTTATGCTACATCTAGTCAAGGGAAGCCCGTTTACCGCGCCACGCAGTGGCCACGCTCGCACAGAATAAAAAACAAACAACAACACTATCTCCAATAAACAATTCCATCGCTTACACCTACTGAATCTGTGGTTGTTGCCCACGCTGCAGCAGTCGTAACAAAGATGGGACTTCATGTGAGAGTTCTCTCCAGTTAAATGGAGTGCAGGATGGCATCTCGCCCAACTGTTTTTGACGAGAGGGTGAGCCGTCGAAGCACGTACAGGATACGATTGGAAGGCAATGGAATATCCGGCTATGCGAAACGCGGAGCTCTTCTGGTGTCCTCATTGAGCGGTAATGTCATGCGCATGATGCAAGGCCTTCGTACGACCGTATTCTTGAACAGTCAGAAATACGATCTAGTGGTTGAATACCTCGAGAAACCTTACAATACTCAAGCTAATGAAATAGTGGGAAGATTCTCATCCTTCATAATTAAACAGAGGGATGGCGAGGCAATGTGGGAATACATCGTCGAACTCTGGAGACTGGCAGACAGTTCCACCTTCAGCAAATCGCTGCACCGTATTCTACGAGACTGCATAGTATGCGGAAACCCAGGACGGCGAGGCCCGACGCAGCCCACTAACACGGAAGAAGTTAACTTACTAGGAGGCACAAGAGTTTGCCATAGACTCAAAGAAGGCGCCAGACGACGGTCGAGACATGCGAGAAGCAGACCCAGTGGCTACGGGAACCGGCATTAATATTGTACAGTCGAAGGGAGGACGGCGGCCCTGGACGCAGCGGCGGAACGCGGCAAAGAACCATTCATGTGAGCCTTGCGGTGGCTCCATACACGTGCCGTCATTGGGACACGAAGTGTTGCCAGTGTGGCAGGAAAGGTCATCTGGGGAAGGTTCGCAGCAGTGGCCGTTCCCGGGAACCTGGTGTCATTGCCGTGGAGGAAATGGAAGCTCAGAACGAAAAAGTAATGGTGCAGCCCCGCCGACACGTTGAAGCCTCTTGAAGAAGAGTTTACATGACAGGGCGGGAAATTTGGAATTATTATAGAACGCGTTCTCTGGTCGACGTCATCCCGAAGAACATAATTAGGAACATAGCAAATGGGGGCCGTCACTGAAAAGACATCCCTCCGCCTAACTTTCTACCTCAGGCAATTACCATTTTTCGGCCGGATAAGCATGATTGTACTGTGCGGTTCGACTGTTCTGAGCAGCATGCAACTCGTGGTGGCATATAACGGGCCACTGCTCTGCGTCTGGAACAGAATAGAGAACTTCAGTAAGAGGGGTTGTCCTTTTGGGGCACTGGAAATATCTACAGTTTAAATGCTGTGCTTGATAATGACGAGGTCGAAGCCTGTGTTTGATGAATATTCCGTTCATTTCGGCAACAAGCTTGACAGTTGCAAGAGCCCTGTTGTACCACTGCACGTCAAAGGAGGCCGCCCACGTTTCTTTGGGACACGTACAGTTGCTTATGTGATGCGCTCGAAACAGTGGGCCGAAATCGTCCATCTTGTACAAGACGGAGTAGATTCCACGTAAGCGCCTCATTTGGGCAACACCGGTGGTTACGGAAGCAAAAAACAAACAAACGCGATATAAAAGTGTGCGAGGATTTCGATTTAAAATTGAACCCGGCGTCATCCTTGAAACGGTATGCACTCCCTTATGTTGAAGAAGTATTTGTGGCATTTTCTGAAAGCTAAGTTTTGAGCGCTCTGGTCTAGCCCAGCGCGTACAATCATCTGCCGTTTTACGCTCAAACTAGAAAGATAGTGGTATTAAACAGAGACCGGGGTCTTTACTGCTAACATCGCTTAGCATTTGGAGTTGCTTCAGTCCCCGGCTCATTTCAACGACGCATGAATTTGATTTGCAAGATTTACCGAATGCTCAAGTGTGCATAGATAACATCACCGTGGTGGAAAAGGGCAGTGACACCTCTGTACTACGGTAGCTGTTTTAGCGGCTTCATTAACACAGCCTGAAGTTGAAAAAGCGAACTGCCTGTTCTGGGCCAACGCATGGATGTCAAAGTTCGCCCTCAGCAGGATAACCTTGAAATGGTACTCGCCGTGCCGAACGCACCATTTGTAAGGTAGGAGAAATATTTCTAGGGCTTGGTTACATATGCTAAATTCTTGCCCAACTTGTCTACAAATGCTTTCTTTTTCATATCACTAGCTAGCAAATGGTGGGATGTGGTAGTGGGCGGCGTTCCACGATAGCGAAGTTCAGGAAGCAAAGAGTGCCTTGGGCAAGACCACATTTCTTGTCCATTATGACCCGCGAAAACTCCTTCAACTTTAATGTGAAGTGTCATTGTTAGGCTTGGGCGCAGGGCTGTCCCATCTCATCATGGCCGAAAATGATCGGCGAGCTTTTCGCTCTTGGACATTGACACCGGCTAAGTGCAATTAATTTCAACTGGAAAAGGAAGTTCTTGCCCTAGATTTCAGTGAGACGAGGTGGCGAGACTATCTTTTCATAAATAAATTTCCTTTGATAAAGTATCATAGGCTGTTGACAGGGCTGTTTCATCCAAAGAGACCGATTTAACAGATCGCGGAGGCCAATTTACACTGTTGGGGGCTACTATTATCAGCGTGTCAGTGTACAATTCTGGAAAGGACCATTGAACGCGAATGCCGATGCTTTGAGCGGTTTGCCCTGCCACAATAAAATCATCCTAGTGAAGATGATCCCATCGAATCTCTGCAAGATGCCCAAGCTTTTACAGATTCTTCTCTTTGCGCACCGCATTTGGAAGACAGCACCAGCGAAGACATGCTGCTTCGACAGGTGAAGACTTGTTCTCTGCCACTTTGGCCAAACTAACTGAGGACTGAGGAGCAGCGCCTTATGCCGTATTTCACCCGCATACATGAACTCGCTTATAATAAAGCACTGATTTACTGCGGCCATCGTGTTGCACTGCCCGAGTACGTGAGGGCATTTGTTCGGTGAGAATGTCACGACACCCATCCAGGCGTGACGGCAATGAAGCGCCTCGCTCGTACGATGTTTTGGCATCTCGGTTTGGACCATGATATAGAGAAAGCTGTATAAACTGCCGGAAACGTGCGTAATGTTGGTCCATGCCAGACGGACAGGTATCTTCAAGTTGTCCGAAAATCAGCAAACGTTAGTCTCGCCTGCATATTGATTAAGCAGGCCAGGCGAAAGTTCACATGATCTTGGTGAGAGTAGTGCGGAAACAGAATCGATTGAGGAAGTCCCCCTTCCCACAGCTAGTGCAGAAACTACTGTTGGGCAACTGCGAGTGATCTGCGCGCATTTTTGACTACGCCACACAGTCCTTTCGGACAACGGGCGACAACAGTTCAGTGACAAAAAGATTTTTGAAAGGACCATGTGTGTCATGTTAGCTCTATTCCATACTATCCTCAGTCAAATAGGCTGACGAAGTGCGCAGTGCGAACCAATGAGGAAGGCATCAAGAAAAATAAGGATGCAAGTCTGCTCATTCGTATTCGTACACTCTTGTTACGCTACAGGTCAACGTTGACCTCAGAAGGCATATCGCCCACCGGAATTCTGTGGGGTTTTCAACCTAGGACCTGCCTAAGTGCACACTTTCCAGAGGGAGAGGTGGCATGGGACCCGAGGCCGAGTAGGCCCCTGGCCATTGTCACAAGTATCTTCTGCGGGAGCACCTCTTTTCTCGCGGTATTACAATCACACTGGCCAGTGATGGCTACCCGGCACGGTGACGCCAACAAGAGCTCGGTGTACTAAATTCATGGTGGGCACCGCAAGAGAGGTGCTGCGCCTTCACATGGACCAAGTGCGCCCACGACATGCAGCAGGTGAAGTAAAGCAAGAAATCTGCTCACACCAAGTCTAAGTGTGTGATCAAGACCCAGCACTTGAAGTCACCGGACCGTCGTGACACAGGTTGCTTGGTACATCCAAGTATTCCAGGGAAGCAACCAAGTCTGACGGCGGGCTTCGGACTTCCTAGGCGTTCTACGCACAGAAGACCACCACCCAAGAGGCTAGGTTTCTAAGGATTAGGTAGTTCCCTATCGCGTCAATGCAAGACCGTTCATCGCATCACGAAGTGCACAAGCTTCGGTTGATTGGCACAGAACTAAAGCAGCCACACTAAGTTGAATAAAATATTCCATAGCTCACCACCTATTATGTTGTAGTTACCCATGCTGCAGCAGCTTAGCTTCTAACCATGAACATTGTTTTCATTGTAAGCATGAAAAGCGCCTATTTGTTGTTGTAACGATTGGCAGCACTGAGTTTTTTGTAACAATGGACATGACTGTGTTTTTCTTGTAACAGTGAACAGCACTGAGTTTTGCTTGCAAGCACGAACAGCACTCTGTTTGGCTTCAAACTAGGCATAGCACTGAGTATTGCTTGTAACTTTGAACAACAGAGTTTTGCAAGGAACTATGAATTTTACTGAGTTTTGCTTCTAACCTATTACAAGTGTGCGTTTTGCTTTCAAACAGTAACAGCGCTGAGTTGTGACTTCAGCCATTAATAGCACTGAGTGTTGTTTGTAGCGACGCATAGCACTGAGTTTTCGTTACAACCATGAACAGCACTGCGTTTTCCTTGTAACCACCAACAGAGGCTCTGAATCACAAAGGGACTGCTCTGGCGAGCGAGTGGCCGGGTACTTTCGTCAACGAACTACATCTATATATATATATATACTATAATGTCTAACACAGAAATTATATTATCTGATGGATGTAGCTTATAGAGAGAGACAGAGAAAAAAATTTACTTTTACGCCGGCGTCCGGCGCTGTAGCTTATAGAGTCGCGCATGTCGCCGTTGAACTGCTTTGACACGCATGAAGTTTACAAACTTTGGCATAGCTTTAGCGAAAGACAGCGCCCCTGAACTTCTCCCACTGGCCGTTTCACATGACGCAGCCGCACGAGAAGATTATGAGAGTGGGAGATAAGGGTGGTAGTCGTCTTCCAAGCCGGCGCTCGTGCCGCTGCAGGCAGCCCCCAATGACAAGGCGAATGATATGTATATGCACCTGCATACGGCTCCGGATCGCTGGTTAAGGGCTGCCTTATCTACACGAAATGGGCAGTAAATAAACGCTCTTGAAGGATCGCCACAGCCAAGATAAACCTTCTAACAGATAATTTCAATAATAAAACGAGTAGCTTTCTAAAAACATTTGGCTGTATGTGTCAATTGAAAATCATAAACGATGCTTTCTGTATGATTGTTTTCATATCGGCCGATAAAACAAAATTATCGTCTTTGGGTATAAGCCAATAGTCGTCACATTGGAGGTGATATTTTATAAACCACAGTGATACCTATTCCTTAAAATGAGTTCTTTGCTTTATAGGTAAAACATTTTTGCAACTCGAAGCAGAGAAGTCATAGACACAACAACTTAGCACCTAACATGCAGAACGAGATCTGCAACGGCGAATCCACCTGGGACGTCATCAGACGGAACAAAGACTTCATGCGGTACGCGCCTTTAATTATTGCTTGGAAAACCACTGACGCATTAACGTCAAATCAGGGCGAGTTGTAATTGGCGTGTATGTTTAATCAGTGGGGCAAGCTACGACCACACAAAAATTGAAGGACAGGGTACTCGCCCTGTGTCCCTCCTTTTTGTGCTCCTTCAAAAATAAATGTATGACGCCCATGGAAATCCAGCTTTAGTACAGTGGTCTTTGTGACCTCGTGGCGTCGGAGTTTAGTAGAATCGTGAATTTCTTCAGGTGTAAATTTATTACAGCAAGAGGAAATTGGTATTGATTGCAGTTTTAAGGCTTCAAGGTACCATCCTCGAAGCTTTACAAAAAGAAACATTATCATACGCGAAAAAGAGCAGGCCTATAATAATTGGAGCCAATGTATTTATCAGCTCCTGACATGCAATTTGACTAAGTGGATCTTTTATTTGTTACAATTCTTCTGATGTGATTTAGGAAGTTTTCGCTCGTACCTGACATCGAAATAAACTATTTTCATCTCTGTTCCCACTACGCGAATATGTTACCTGGCAGGAAAAGTGCACAATGCACATTAACAGGGTGCCCTAATTTGAAGCGGAGATTAAGACATCGGAATGCCATGTAGCTAAACAGAACCAAGTTAATGTTGCTTGCCGCCACTTAGAGCTGCTGAAATCGCTTTCTTTTATTCCGGCTAATTAAATAATTACAGTTAATTGTTTATTGAACTTCTAAAATGTCATTAGATAAAAAGTGCCAAAGAGAACATTGTTAGGCGACATGAAGAATTCCCGTTACAGTTTCACGTTGCTCAATAAGTGCTACATAAAAGTGTTTTTCCGAGACTGAAAGAGGTCCACAAACGCACCCAGAATGTTAGTGTGACTGGCCGCGCGAAGCACATTGCGTGAATTCACGGGCTTCCTTCACGCTTGGAAAAACTCTTTTATGTTCCACGTATTGAGGCACAGAAATGTGCAGCGGGAGTTTTTCATGTCGCTCTAGAATCTCCTCTTTGACGCTCGATCTATTATAATATTTGAGAAGCTGAATAATTAAGACTAAGCACCTATATACGCAGAATGAAAGATTTCAGCATCTCAAAGCAACGGCAAACATGACCTTGGAGGTGTCCGTCTACGTAGCATTCATATCGTACAGGCTTCCACTAGCCTTGATCACCCAGCTCGCCTATGATTTTGTCTTAATGTTAAATATTCCTTTTTCCTTGTGATGAAGGCATCTCGGTCACGTTGTCATAAAAAGTTGCATGCATTCAGATTCTATAAAGCTAGTCCTTTAGTGGATTGCTATGGCCCTTGCGCGCAAAGCAAACTGAAAAGCTTTTTGAAGCTTTCCTTCATATTCCCACCGTTTGAGTAGAGGTCTTGCGCGGTGACGTATACCTGGGACAACCATGTTGTAGGAAAAGCGCTGTGTGCGTTTGGACACCCGAACAAGGAGACGCATTTGCTGACCTTAAGGCGCGCTTTGCTGCAGCCACTACTAGTGGTACACTTCTATGAGACCGCTGCGACTATTTCGCTCACGGCCGCCAGTCAAGTCAGCACTGGCGCTGTTACAACAGATGGTCTGAAGTAGAGCCGTGAATACTGTCTTATGCCTACTCTCAGCCCTCGGATGTGGAGCTACGTCGTCATTTGTTACGGTTGTGATGTCTGGTGGTTATAGTGGCTGTGGAGAAATTTCTTAGCTACTAATACGGCCGGTACATTACCGTAATGGCAGATAGAAATCTAGTAGCTTCGTCACAATCGTCAAGCCACTTAAGTCCAAATTTAGCAAGGTGGTCCCTGCTGCTACAGAAATAGTTCGCAATTGTGCGTATAAGTGGCACAACGGACCAAGACGCCTACTTTTTGTCAAGTTATGATGTAACAGTAATGGGGGTCGAAGACTCGAGTACTGCACAAGGCTGTGATTTTAAACCCATCACAATATTTGGGTGTGCCAGTGGGTCCAACCAACAGAGCTCGCCTTATACACGAATTCAGGGACGCTACAAAGTTGGAGGCTAAATTCTTTTGCACGTTAGGAGCGGAGATACGGGCTCATATGTCGATACCTGCGGTGCGACTACCTTTCCTGTTGCACGTCCTGAAGTCACTTCATGCCCCTACTACTGGTCATCCCCGATATACCAAGACTTACGCACGAGTTTCTCAACATTGCTGGTGGCGCAACATGAAACAGCACGTGCAAGCAAATATTGGAGCCTGTGCTCTCTGCAAGTATGACAAGGTCGCGTTGAAAGCTTCGAAACAATAACACCAAGTTTGGAATCGCCGTTCTTCCACTAAAAATTTGGGCGCATGAATTACGTTGGCCTCTTCTCCAAGTCAAAAAGGGGTAACATATTCCTCACATATTCCTGTGCATGAACCTGACCGTCCGAAAACCACATTCGTTACACCCGATGGCCTCTACGAGATTAACGTAATGCACTTCGGGTTGCGCAATGCGCCTGCTACATTTGAGCGTATGATGGACACCATCCTGCGCCGCCACAAATGGGAGACTTGTTTGTCTTACCTCGACGACATCGTGGTCTTCCCAACCGATTTTGCGACACACCTCGATCGCCTTCATGACATTCTGACCTGTATCGCATCTGCCGGCCTACAGTTTAACCTCAAAAAGTGCCGTTTTGCTGCAAGCAAGCCAACCATCTTGGGTCAAGTTATCTCTAAAAACGGCATCCTCCCGGACCCAGACAAGCGCCGCGACGTGGCAGACTTCACGGCGCCCACTTCTATCAAAACCCTCAAAAGTTTTATTGGCTGATGTTCTCATTTTCGCCGCTTCGTACGCTATTTCGCATCCTTCATGGCGCCCTTGACAAGATTAGTTTCCACCACTAACGGCATAGCAGCGTGGTCACCCGAATGTGATGCAGCATTTCAGCAGTTGCGCCACTTGTTGACCTCACCACTGATTCTTCGCCACTACGGCCCTGATGCTCCCACGTAATCTCATACTGACGCCAGCGGAGTTGTCCTTGGCTCGGTCTTAGCGCAACGGAAAGCTGGGTACGATGAATACTTTGCCGCTTATTCGAGCCGTACTCACAAAAAGCACAATTACTCCGTCACAAAAAAGATGTGCCTAGCGATCATCCGGGAACTAAGCAAGTTTGGCCCATGCCATTACGGCCTATCATTCGCCGTAGGTAACTACGGTGAATGTCTAGGTAACTACGGCGAACTACGGTCTACGGCCATGGCATAGACCACCATGCCCTTTGTTGGCTTTTTTTCCTTGAAAGACCCGCCGAGATGCTTGGCAAGTTGAGCGCTTCACTTGCAAGAGTGGGACGTCCGCGTCGTATACTGATCCGGTCGCAAGCATTCCGAGGCTGATGCGCTGTCTCGCTCCCCACTGATGCCTAATTTGGGGTCTCTGTCAGCTTCCTCGTCCACCCTGTCACCGGCGACCATCACTGACATGCTTACAGAGCAGCGCAAGGACCGAACACTTATAATGTTACTTGACTACCCTTCCGCTCCGTCTGATGTCGCTTCGACACGAGCACTGCGTCGCCAAGCAACCCACTTTTCCGTACGGGACAACATTCTATATCGCCGCAACTGCATGGCCGACGGTGGGAAATGGCTCTTTGCTATACCTCGTCATATGCGCTCTGGCTTCTGCATGCCTTTTCATGCTGATCCTCTAAGCGTTCATGCCGGCGTCCTGAAAGCTTACACCAGATTGTGTCAACGCTATTATTGGCGAGGCATGTACAACGTTGTGCAAAAGTACATTCAGTCTTGCACTACTTGCCAACAAGGTAAGATCCAGCGTTTAACAGGACCGTGCCAGCCGCTACCATGCCCGTCTAGTCCGTTCGACCGCGTCGGCACCTACCTCTACGGCCCGTTTCCATCCAGCGGGTGTGGAAATCGGTGGATTATTGTCGGCATAGATCACCTTAGTCGCTACGCTGAGACTGCAGCTCTGCCAGCAGGGACCGCCTGTGACGTTGGTTTTTTTCATCCTTCACAATGTTTTTTTTTTCCCCACGGTGCTCCAAGAGAACTTCTGATTGATAGGGGTCGTGCCTTGCTGTCGTCGGGTATACAAGCTCTCCTTTCTGAGTGCAGGATAATTCACAGCAAATCGACCGCGCACCATCCCCAAACTGACGGTCTGACTGAGCTGTTCAACAGCACACTTGTCGACATGTTGCGGATTTCTGATTCATCCGAGCACTCTAACGTTGACACCATACTCCCCTTTCTTACATTCGCATATGACACCGCGACCCAAGCGATCACCGGCTTTTCCCCCTTTTTCCTTCTGTATGGCTCTGAGCCTTCATGATCATTGGACCCGGCGTGGTTGCCTAGTGGCTATGGTGTTAGTTTGCTGAGCACGAGGTCGCAGGATCGAATCCCTGCCACGACAGCCGCATTTCGATGGGGGCGAAATGCGAAGACACCCATGTACTTAGATTTAGGTGCACGTTAAAGAGCCCCAGGTGGGCAAAATTTTCAGACACCTCCACTACGGCGTGCCTCATATTGAGAAAGTGGTTTTGGCACGTAAATACCCATAATTTTTTTTTCATGCTCATTGGGCACCATACTGCCGTGCCAACCTGACGCAACACAGTATACTCCGCTTTCCGAAGTCGCCAAATATGCTGAAGATTGCCGTCAGCTGGCGCGAACCCTGACTAGTGAGACTCAAAAAGGTCAAAGGACAAGACATGGCCGTACTCTTCAACCGCCGCACGACTTTGCTCCTGGTTCGCTTTTAAGGCTATGGATACCAGCCCACAGTCCTGGCCGTTCTTCCAAACTCCTGGCGCGTTATCATGGTCCATACCGCATCATAGAGGCCACTTCACGGGTCAAGTACATCGGCCAGAAGCTCACAGTGTCAACAGACCTGCATCGCCGTGGGCGAGGGACAACACATGTCAACCGCCTGAAACCGTATTACTACCCGCTTATCTTCTCCGCGCCCTCAGTCGCCAGGATGGCTACGCTTCGCTCAGGGGGCATTGTAATGACGTAGACGTACCCCTGTGTATGTGCTGACAGAAGAGGACGAAGAAGACGAAGGACCGTGCCGTGATAGTGAGTGAGCCCCGTGCTACGACTGCCATTGCAGTGCCTTGATATACCTAGCGTTCCACAACGTCATGAACAACAATAAAATTTTGCGCATCATATATATATATATATATATATATATATATATATATATATATATATATATATATATATATATATATATATATATATATATATATATATATATATGACTAAACATGTGTCACCTTGTACGTTCGCTCTGTGCATGTTATGTGTAGAAGCGATCCTATTGTGGTAATATACATTCACGGTCCTTATTTTCTTACTAAATTATAACCTAAGGGTCTTTATATAAATTTTATGCCCACATATATGCGTAAATATTCGTTATTAGATGCCTTTCCAAAGCACGCTTTTAATGTTAAGCTGTGTATCACTTCCGAAGAAGGTGCTTGCTGCCTTCGTGAAGATGCTCAGAACGCTGCAACTTTCGCGGTTGCTCCGTCCTTGTATAAAAAAAACAGAGAACCTAAATGAATATGTTAAATTTACGAAACGCAAAGCTATTCATAAGCACTGCAATAAAGACAATACAACAGATTTTAATTTGCGCAGCGTATTGCACCATCGCGATTACCAGCCTGCCTCTGAAGACGGCCAGACGCAGAGACCCCCTCCTCATCATTCACGCGTCCACGTATTGCACCGTCCCCTGGATCGGCCCCTTTGCTATGACACTGTATGCTTTGGAGCCTAAGCGCAACAACAACACTAGCATGTAGGGTGTCTGTTGTATCCACCAGAAGGCACGCATCCTAGCGCTGGCTGATCCACGAAATAGTGCAGTTGTACGCTCCACCACTTCACTAAGCAGATGCGACAAACCCGAAACCTTTGGAATGTAAGCATAGATGCACCAAACCCTGAAATTTAGGAATGTAGGCATACAAAGGCTTGCTTTAATAATGAAATTGTGCTCTTGATGCTGTATACTTATCGCACTGAGAATGTGTAGGTATCATTTGTTGTCGCTGCGTAATTCTGTTGCTGAAGAAAAAGCTTGTGTTTAAACTGAAACACTATGCCCGTGGGGCTCTGGATATACTCGCCCTGTCTTCACCTGAGTTGGCAGCCTTTCCCTAACAATATCCATATATTTCTTGCGAAGTAACAAGTGCGCTGTGTCTGCAACCTTTCCTTCAGCATTCCTCCGCCCAATATGTCCAAGCCCATTCTGGTGAAGTTTGATGAAATTCAGCAGAAACCTGGCAGAAGCCTGCGAGCTGTCCTTGTTATTGACGTTTCCAGGAGTATGAAGGTAGGAGCCTTTGCTTCCTGGTCTGTTTTGTAATACTAACCTTTCGGAATAATCAGCGAATGGAAAGAATTGCACTTGAATATCCTAGGCGACATACAAAGATAAGCGACTACTGATCAGTAATTTCACATCATGCAATGCGCTGCTCATATAGGAGTTCGAATAGCCCACTTTATTGGAGAATCTAGTTTTCTGACAATATGTAAAGCGGAGGCTTTACAAACGTACGTCATACATTTTTGCAGCGGGCAGTTCAACATCGTATTATTCGCGCTGTTTGATAAATCCATCGTTCTATAGCTATCACAATAACGTCTGCGATGGCAAATCAACTGTACTGAACGATACTAGGAATAGTACGGTTGTGGGCGCGCAGTTTACCGACATTCAGCCTCCCACTGGAAACCACTGCGACAACCGCGATGAGCCGCGGTCACGTGATCTGGCCTACCACCTTAATCTCTGCAGCGGCGGCCTCAATAGTGGTGCACCTATAGGCGAATATTGCGCTCCGACTGAAGAAAATGAAAGATGCCCATCGACTTAACAACAAACAAATCTTCAATATTTACAGCCATGTTTTTTTCCTTATTACACTTAAATGACCGTAGCATGAGGAACAAACAAGATGAGCTGGGCATTCGGCTAAAGTCCCTGCAAGTTAATTTTGACGCATTCATCTTCACAGAGACATGGTTAAGCAAATATAAGTCTTCCGCTAGTTTTACTGATTACATGTCAATACGATTAGACAGAACTGGTAGAGGTGGTGGTCTGATTATTTATATACAACGAAAGTACGCATATCATATTGATGATGAGTGCACAGTTATGAATAGGGATATAGAGTGCCTAACGGTGGAAACCAGTACGTTTATAATTGCTGATCTGTACAGACCACCGACTGAATACAAGCGGCATTTCCTACAGTATTTAGAAAATGTAATAATATATTGTATGAATATTAATAAGCAGTTTCTTCTCTTGGGAGATGTAACCATCGACTCGTTGGCCGACGACTCTTCTGCGCGGGGCTTGATGAATCTCTTATCCTCTTATGCGTGCGAAAATGCTATTTCTATGCCAATCCAAATTATTTCACAAAGTTCTTCTTCTATAGATATATCTGTTTCAAACCTGAATGCATCAGATTTCAAAGCAGGGGCATCATCATGCGACATCAGTTACCATCTGCCTATATTCTTTGCCACACAACACACCCTAACCACGAACTATAAACGCAGCTGGCTTGAACATGGGGTAGTGAATGACTCCTCCTTAAGCTATTTTCATTCTTTAATTGAGCAGGCTGTCTGGTCAAATGTGTTCTTACAGCAGGATGCAAATTCTGCGTATGAGGCTTTTCTTCGGGTCTTTCTTAGTTACTACAATGATGCATTTCCACTGAGAGAGTAAAAAAATGGAATCGTAAAATTAAAGATCCCTCCAATGACACCACCCTACTAAAACGCATCAAGAAGAAAATTAATATGTTCCACAAATTCATAAAATGCAAAGACGGTGATTTGTTCAAGGAATTTAAAAAAATATCGCACTAAATTAAACGCTGATATAAAGGAAGCCAAACTTGCATATTATGAAGCAATGTTTGCTAGAATAATAACGGATCCAGCAATGTTCCGGAAACAGGTAAATTACCTCACTGGCAGAAACCATCACCGGTCAAAGTTGACCAAATAGTAATCAATGACTCTATAGGAGGCAAGACGCTGGCAGATGAAGTTAACGGGTATTTCATTATTGCAGCCGTACCCCAGCCGTCTATTCAACGAAGTGGGCTCTACTGGCCTTCTCCTCGAGTAAATTCATTCGTTTTGAATGCCGTTACTGAAATAGAAATCAACGGTCTTATAACACGCTTGAAAATAATGTCGCAAGTGGGTATGATGAAATTAAAGTTGAACCTGTAAAGTGAGTGTCAATATTTATCAGCCCTGTCTCACGTTCGTCTTACGCCTCACGTTTCTACTGTCTCAGTAGAAACATGAGAGTCTACTGAGTCTCTACTGTATTAGTCTCACGCTTTCTACTGGAGTCTTCCCAGGTAAATGAAAACTGGCCAAAGCAATTCCAATACACAAAGGAGGTAGAATTGACGGTACTACGAATTACCGGCCAACCTCAGTGCTACCGGTGTTTTCAAAGATTTACGAATTGTCAATCAATAACAGGCTGTCAGAATATTGAACCAAGTATCATATCACCTTCACAGTATTGTTTTCAGAAAAATAGGACAACTCAGGACGCTCTTCGTGCCGTCAAGCAGCAAATAATCAGAAATTTTGAAGATAAACTCTTCACCTTAGGAATATTTCTCGTTCTGCGCAACGCTTTTCATTCTGTTGACCCCGAAATCTTAGCTATAAAATTAGATTGCAATAGAATTCGAGGTATCACATTGGACCTTATCAAGAGCTACTTATCGTTTCGGCGTCAGTTTGTTAAAATAGACTATAGTTCTTCAAAACAGCTTCACATTAAATTAGGTGTCCCGCAAGGGTCGATATTAGGCCCGTTGATTTTCCTCTTATATGTGAATGACATTACGGAACTACAAATAACACCCAAAATAACCATGTTTGCAGACAGCACTAGTCTATTCTTTACAGGTAGAACACTGCATGACATTAAACAATCGGCCAATATGTATCTACATGATTTATCCACATGGTTGCAACAAAGCAAACTTCAGTTGAATGTAGTAAAAACAAAGTACATGATATTTAGGCCAATCAATGAGCATAAAAAATGATTAACCTACAGCACAGAGGACATAACTTAGAAGAAGTAAGTGTGATAAAGTTCCTTAGGGTATGGTGTAGTGAAGAGTTGTCTTGGACCCCTCATGTCAATCATCTGCTCTCCGAACTCGCGTAGTCTGTTGGGTGTATTACAAAATTAGCTCCTCTTCTACCTCTCTGGCTAAAACAATCACTATAATACTCCCTGTTCTATTCTAAACTTTTGTATGGCATTCTGGTCTGGCGGACAACAACAAAAGGCAACTATGATAGGCTACAAATGCTGCAAAAACATGCAAAACCATTTGGTGAACCACACCATCTCTATTAGTTTGTTGCGAACGCAACCACTTTTTCCCAGATTTGATGTTTTACCTACTTATGGATACTGGCACAGCGAATATGTAAGAAGAAACTCTACAGTATTTACACACCTGTCTTGGCGCAATATGATATCCGTAACCCCAAACAGAGAAATAAAGAAGTCAGAACAAATTATTAAAAACAAGATCTCGAATATCAGGTAGTGGACATGTTAAATAACTGTGCTTGCATTTTGGATTTCTGCCTACCCAGAAAAACGTTCAAACGTGAACTGCGGTCAATTTTGTTTTCCGTTGAAATTGTTAAGTAACAATGATAAATGTAAATTTTCGTTTGAGTTGCTGACTTCCTTCTAAGTGTTCTTCTGATATGAGCAAATCTTCAATGTGATTCCTAAAAATAAACTGCCCATATTGCTTAAGTACAGCCATATTTTATAGGATGTATGTATGTTGTAGGATGTGCGCGTGTACTATTTGTAACTGCTCTGTTTGTTACTGCTCCATTTGTTACGGGGGCAGAGATATAGTCAGGCAATCATGCCTTTAATCTCTGCCACCTGCAAGATGATGTGATCTTCCCGCAAATAAAAACGGGCTGACTGACTGACTTCGACGTATGATTTCGCTCCCACCTAAAGTTTTCGAAAGTTCACAAACCTTCTCGGAGCTGACGGAAACGTATCAGAGCGTAGCTCTTAGGCGGCCGTTCCTGCGTTGAGCGACAGCGTGCCTCGGTGGCCTAACACCTCGTAACCGAGAGAACGATCATAGCGAAACATGAAAGCGAGCGCGGAGCGCAGCGTCAAAGAAATAAGCGCGAGGAGGAAAGAGAAGCAAGAGAGCATAGTGAAAGCATGTGGCTGGGGAAAATGGTCTGCGCATGCGCTGAGTTGCCGGTAACCAAGGCATCCACCGCCACGTGGGCGATGTCATCTGCGCTCGCGAGGGAGCACCAGGGCGGCGTGTGGTAGGGACGGCTGCGTTCGTCGGCGGCGTCAGCTGCTGAGGTCAGTCCGAGGTTCCAGCGTCTATGACGGGGATCACTGTTCACGGTGATCACTGATAGCGGGTGGGTACTAGAAAGGCTCGGCATACAGGTCCCTTGGTTGATGTCGCCGGTGGCACTAGTAGCAGGATTTCCCCGCGCCGAAACGCCGCCATTTTCTTTGGTGAAACGAAAGGCGTGAGAAGCATAGCGCAGCGCAGTAAGAGCTGTGCGGACACTATGGCTACGATATGGCGTCAGTGTAGCGCACCTTGTTTGTATGGAAACAAAGCACGTTACACAAAGCGTTCTGGTTCAATTATAAACCATGTACCTATATAATCATAATGCAAAATATTCACGCGCAAAATTGAAGCACACATATAGCGGCTTTCTAACTTCTACATTATGGAGTGTTGTAATTGTCAGGTATTTCTTTTTCAGTGGAATATTTCATGGCACCAGAAAAAAAGAAAGGCTTTGGGAGGATGCATCGGCGCGCGTTTTTAATGGGGCGCTGAACAACTACTGGCGCTTCATTAAATAACATAGTCTACGACTAGCATACGCACCTTTGAACATATGAGCCAAATTTTGCGGCCGTTTGTAGTGCGCGTATCTAGCAAGCGGATCGCGAAGTCAGCTTTCTGACAAACGCCGTCTTCTCAACATAAGGCTCGTTAATTTTTTGTGGACTTTTTATAGGTCGTCGTGGGGCACTTCATTTTTTTTTCATTGATTAGCGGCGTTCGGCTACATAGCGTACATACCACGACTGCCAAGGGGTGCCGGCACCAGTTCACTGGCTAAGGGCAGTGCGGCTCGTTAAGGCAAACCCAGCTTGGCTTATGCCTAGTGTGTCGTAGGCAGAAACATTCGAAATTGTGGCGCATAAAATGTGCTTTAACTGCACGTTACGGTGACAATTAAAAGGAGGAGTGCTGTCAATTAAAAAGAGTGCCCGGTACAAGGCACGCCCAATAGTGTACAGCCTCGTTTTCTGTAGTTGCTGATCATGTCGAAAACCAGGACTTGATGTGCGATATGAAGGAAAACGTAAGCGCAAACAGCACGTGAACGACAGTCCAAATTGACAACCTGCTTTCAGCATTATTCAAATGCGAGCTACTTTTAAGACTCAGCCAATCTACTTCCGATGTGCGCTTGGTAGTGTAGAATGCGTAATTTGTCTTCTGGGTAAAAGTGAAGAGTTGGCGGTAAGAGGTAGAATACCTTGTAATGACGTATTCCTACATAACAGATTTTCAAGCGTATGTAGAGCGCCAGTGCATTCGGCGATGGGATGCTTGAATCTGCGAAGGAAGCTAGCGCCGAAGCAGGAAGGCTCCTGGAGGTGGAGAGAAGGAAGCATCGCGAAGGAGGATGGTAGGAGGAGGCATGCTGGGTTAACCTCCTCTGGCAGTTCCTTCGGGTGCTGTGTGCTATTAGCCCCGAGAAAGAGGAATGGCGCCCTCTGGCGAGTGACGTCACGGCCAGGATGCCGCTCGCTCCGGCTCGCTCGGCTGCCGCGCGCGCTCGTTCCCTTCGTGTATGCTTGGGGTATAGGTGGCTCGAGCCGTACGTATTGAAGAATAAGTCGGCTTCTTTCAGCTGCAATACCTTAACCACAGTTTCTTCTTCAAAAGCGTGTGAGTCGAGAAACTTTGCGACTTGGATATCGCAAGCTAAGTAGCGTTAAAGGGGTCTACAAGGTTTTGCAGTGCATATATGCGCCGTGTCTATCGGTAAATTTTGACTAAAAAGAGAATATCTGCAAATTCAACGCGCGAAGTTGTGTATGATGCTTCGCTAAACACTTAACATTCCTTTAGTATTTAGCTATGAGAGGTATTGCATTTTACGTGGAAGAAAAATTTGGTAATTGGCGTCAACATGTTATCCGATATTAGAAAGACACTGCCCAGCGAAGCTGTCATCATGATTCCTACTACTCTGTTGTGTTGTTCTATTCAAATATGGCCATTCATTAATGCGTAAAAAAATAGTTAGGCGCGCATTTCTTATGAAAATGTTTGCTGCTACTTTCATCCCCCTCTGAAACAGGCCTCCAAAAAACGAATTGCTCATGGCTGCTAACACGACGGCGTGTCATGTAGAGTATTTACATATTTAATTCACAAACACCATAGTAGCAATCACCTGAGAGAAAAGTTTCGTTGTTTAGATCGACAGCCACTCAATTGAAAGTGATGAAATGTATCATAGTGGCCCTCAGTAGCCTTTATCGACAATATGGCCCACCCCTGATCACGTAACGGTAGCAATCGACTGTCCGTATGGCGAGGCACGCTATGTTCGCGAAACCCATCAGTTCACTTCAACTTCGAATTAAAACCATAAAGCATTTTTTTACAGTGCCAACTGGAATGGCTAAAGTATTCTCGAGCTACTACTACACAGCTTAGATTGCCTACAAAAGGAAAATTCAAGCACCTTTTGTCTCACCATGTCTCGATCCAGCATTATTTAATTATACAAACGGATGACTATTCGCTTCGTCGGTACTTAAAGGAGAACCTTGCAGGCTAATTTAAGTTTGCTCCAATCCAATCGCAAACATTCATAAAGAAAGCACCACAAGCCTTGCATATACTTTCACTTGATTTCTGACCCTCCACAGGGGGAATTTCGATATCTTCAATATGTCCCATACTACTAGTCATTGACGCTTCGACTGCTTTCTGGCTACAGCTATGTGGTCCAGCAGGCATACTTCATAAAAAAATTGGGCCGAGCAGCCTGTGTCAGTTTGCCAAACAGATTCGTCATGTATATTCCTTAAGCAACAAGCACCAGTAAATTTCTCAAGTGAGTTTGATGTGATTTGATTTATTAATTTCCGTTTACACACACACATGTACAGAGGAGTGGTAAATGGAGGTGGATGAGGGAAAAAAGCCGCACAGACGCGGCTTGAGGTAATCTCACCCTCTTAGGTACAATATGGCTGCATGGGGTAACACATCAAGCGCCATATAAATTACATCTATATAGTGGCCATAAAACATTGCAGTTATACAATATATGAAAGCACAGTGAAATATTTCCACGATAACAATGCAAAACACACTGCGGCATTGAAATAAATAAATGATATTCACTTGGTAACATAGACAAAAAAAGAGGAACATAACATACATTATTAATCATTAACAAACGCGCTCTAAAGAGGTGAGTTGAACGTGTAGCACGGAAAAGGGAATATATATTGGTACATTCCTATTTGTACTCTGTAAATAGCTGTAAGCCTTCATTAACTTTACTTCAAATTTCCGCTGCTTAAAAAAAATAAACACGTGAAGAACCGCCTAATGTTGACAAGCAGTTAAAAAAGCAAGTGAGACGTGTAGAATCTAAGCTCCAGTATTAGTTAAGTCACCGTGCTACTGCCGAGCGTTTCTGTGAGGAAATGCAAAAATTCGATATTATACCATGAACTACTCGTCGTGAGCAAACCTGTTTTAGCGGAATAAAATCAACGTAACTGCTGTAGTAGTCATATATAGCCAGCTTTGTGACATACTTGTTGCACCGCGGCAGGTATGGTATCATAACTGGATTCCTATAGGCTATGCTTTTGCGATTGTCTATCCGCGCATGAAAAACCCGCAATAGGCTGGTCTGCGTCGCTTCGGCTGGCACTGTAGCGTTGCCTTCGAGAGCTGCATTGTTGTCTAAGAAATTAGCTCTTTGAATAAATGTTCGCAAAGGAAGACGTCATAAAAATATATTTGTGACGACCACCATAAGTATACAAGCAGAGAGAACGAGGGCGAACAAACGAAAACACCGCAGAAAGCGCCCGTATAACGCACGAACTGTAGCAGACGACAGGCGCGAGTCCCCTCCCTGACGTCACGCGAGCGGTGCTCGCAGCGCCGCTCGTGTTCGTTCTCGGGGCTAATATGTGTCTGTGAGAGCGTGCGACGGTCTCGCGCGTGCAAGGGGAGACAAAAGAGAGGAAGCACACCGTCTTCCCGCAGGAGAGTGGGGGTGGGGCTTTCTTCTCAGGCGGTTGCTGCATATTGCACGGCTGGGCCAGCCCTATCTTGAAAGCAATCTGCGATACGGAGCCTGGCCGTCTAGGCACACCGTCGGCGAATAGCTTAATGTTAGGTATAGCACCCACATCCTTGCGCGTCACCCGCGCTCACTGTGTGAACCGTCACTGACTTCTGTTCGCAATTGAGATTATTTTTAGTGGTGCGCGATATATGTGTTAACCGGATCCTTGCTGTGCCGGAAGCGGATCTACTGTGTAGTTTTAGTGTTTCGGTCGAGATTACAAAGAATGAGCCTGTACTATTTTCGAGGCATTTTTTATGAATTATCAAGGGCTCCACAAAATTTCCGCGGTTGTGTAACTTCTGTTGATGGTGAACGAACTGCTCTTTACGCACAGCAGTGGAAGGTAGCGCGCATGCTTATTTGTTATACCATCGTATGCAAAGAGTAGTGAGCGCGTTTCTATGTAGGTTATTGAATTATTTTTGTAGTCTCGACAGCTGCGTGCGCAAGGAGAATATTATGGTAAAATGTTGAAACCACCCTGGTCAGCTGGTCATCGAAGTGGAGGCCTCTGTAAATATTTTTGTCAGCTGTGTTTTATTCACATGCGTCCGCGTGATTGATGGTGTACCTTCGTGCTGGATGGAGAAACTGTATTGGCATCTTTTTTTATGGAAATACGCTCGAGTACCATTCTTTGGGTGCATCGTAAATAACCATGACCGCCGGGCATCGTACCTACAATTTCATTTTGTACTGATCTCCAGGTCATGGGTACGAGTCCCGCAGGCCACAATACGGTGCATAGTCATGGCTCTACAGTGGCGGTTATTCGATCTCGTGTTCTCATAAAGTTGGGGATTATACGTCACGTTATATTATGATGCCTTCCCGCCTTCTCCAAGTTCTCCCACGTTATGCGAACTTGATATGTGAGCTGCTTTGTACGTATGTAGGAAGCTCTGACTGGGCCTCTTCAATTTTTAGAGTTCTGGCAGCCCGCTGGCAGCTCGACCACTGCCATTTCAGTCTGGTTTCGTAAAGTTGCTTTTGGCTGATGGTGCTTCTATTTATGCCCCTGTGCTGAAGAGGTCGGGCTGCGGTTCGTACGTGAAAATGCACGTCGCTTATTACTATGCAAACGTTTTACACGAGAAATAATATCGGACGATCATGAGAGAAAAATGATGATCTAATGTACAGTGCCGAGCAAATGAAAGGTAAACTAAGACCACATGGCCGTCGGTGCCTGTGGCACTACCAGTGAGGTCTCGTGAAACGGAGATGGTGCATTATGGTATACCCTGAGGGCGAGAGGGTTGGTGGCGGAGAAAGGCTGCGTCCAGCCGACAGTCCTTTGGTCTGGGATTCGCCAATGCCGGAGCGTGGCATGCCGTGGTTTATATTGAACGCTGGCCTACCACAGCGCTCAAAGCGGACATGCTTTGGCGAGAAGCTGGTTGTGCGCGCCTGACGAATGATTTTAATTGCCGTTTTCGGGACGTGCTAGCGTGGCGGAATTATTCGAATCAAAGTTAAGCTGCTCGCATCATATTATTTCCTCTGCATACGGAGAAGAATTTGACGGATTTACTACAAAAAGAGAAGAAAATAAACGCAAAAGAACAAAAGGAAAACCAGACACTGCGAGCGCTTTCAGCATTAGCCCTTTTGCATATGGTTATGTAGCATGACACTCTATGGGTAGCCGAATACTTCAATACATCGACTCGAGTGGCCACGACGGCCAACATTAGCCGGTGCAGGCCTGTAAACAGGACCGCTGCTGAAGACGAAGGCTGTGGCGTTGCGCAGCTAACTTCTCAGCTCCCCTTCCTCCTTTCCCCAATGGCGATGTGCCATATAAGTTTATTGAAAAGGTAGAGCGGGAGATTACAACTTGCGTATGCCTGAGTATTTTCGGCGCACACTGTGATCCAGTTTACTTTCTGTATTTTTCAGCGCAGACACTGCAGAAGTATTGAAAGCGAAGTATTGCACAGCATATTAGTTTACCCGATCCCTTAAGGGCACGTGTTTTGTTGTATTTTCTCTGTTTTGATGGTATGTAACTTTTAATTGTAGCCTTGCAATATTTTACTCCCAGGTGCGCAAGATTTCTGTTCATTTCTTGTACTCAAGTTGATGTCCGTGTGGACATAACAACACGCCATATATTTGAATAAGTAAATCGTTCTCTTTCACGTGAAGACTCGTGATACATTTTTCCGTTCGCCAAATGTTCCCGTGCAGCCAAAGCCGGCTAACTCACGCCGTTATGTTAACTGGCTTCGGTAAACGCAAGGATGAACAAGTCGTCCGTGAAAGGCGAGAGAAAAACATGAAAAATATGGAGGAGAAAGGCGTTTTCCACGAGATCGCCGTTTTTGTCGGCGGAGAATGACCTAGGGGCTTGCCAACCAGCACGAGACGTTGTATGATACGTACCCCACCCCAATGCTCACGGAGCATGACAGGTTGCTGTTGCGAATAGATAAGCTTATGCTTCGAGCCTCTGCGGCGAAAAATTCTGACAACCACCGATGGTTGCCCGTCTTATCTGATACTTTGTACGTGAAAAACACCGGCTTTTATCACTCGCGTTACTCTGTAAATTCTTGCATAAGGACGAAACTATGCATGCGGACTTCCGTACTTCACCAACCATGCCAGGCATATATTTCGCAGAGCGCGTTCAAATAGTTTCCTTGTATGACAGAAGCATGTCGCAGTCACCAATTATGGCAGTTACGGAGATCACGTAATGGTAGGATCGGTTATGTGTAAGCCATCAAGGCCACCTACAAAACGTGCCCCGAGGATACCGACCGATGGCAATGGCGTCGGACGAAGATGAACGCATTCAGAATGTTACAAAGTACGCCCCACGTTTTGCCGCGAAGAAGACAAGAAATGACGTCACGCTTGGCGCTAGCGCAAGCTCGGTGAGGCGACGTCTTCATGAAAGTGGCCGCCGCAGCCACGTGGCATCTAGGAAGCCACTGCTCACTAGCACGAACAAAGCCAAACGGCTGGTATCAGCCCCGGAGCACTAGGTATTTAACTGCGCAGTATTGGAGGGATGTGGTGTCCGAATGAGTCTACATATACGACCCCATGGGACTAGCATCTTGTGTATAGGGGGCCTAGTAATGCAAGGTACGGTGGCTTGCCTTACATTTTTCGAGTAATTATACTTTAGAGTGAGACTGTGAAGTGGTCAGTGATCTCTAAGCAACAATTCAGTCACTACCTATGTATGGCTACGTCTGGTCAATCTAGTAAACATTGTTTTTAATGGACGATTTGTTTTATCCGCTACCAGCGTCCTCCAACCAACGATATCGATGTGAACGTGGTGGAAACGAACGTCGGGCTGTGGAAAATTATCAGGCGCACTCATACTGCATAGACGAGGCAACCTATAGTTTGCCCGCGTGGCACCAGCACCGAATGCTCCCCTAGCGGACCGATGGAAGTTTCGAGGGTCGTCGTTGCGTTAGCGCTCGTGCGCGTGGTTTTTGCGATGCCGAGTGTGACCTCATCAGCCAGGAAAGGTGGCACGAAATAGTGATGTGTTGTTGACTGCCACAGCAGCCTCAAAAACACGAAAGGTCGTACGCCGCCCGTGAAGTTCTACAGATTTCCTGGGAAGTGGTACGAGAAGGACAGACGACATGCATGAATAACTGCAGTGCGCCGAGTCAAGTAAGTCTCATACTTTCGCATTCGCGTGTAATATCTTGAAAGCGGAATAGTCATATGCCTGTTGTTAGTGCACGGCCGTTTGTTTAGTCGTGTCGCGTTGTTGAATTGTGGTGGCATCCGCCGTTTCTTAGCGCTAAATGCAGGCATGTTGCGCCGCTAAGCTCGACGACGCGTGCTCGATTCCCAGCCACGGCGGCTTCATTTCGATAGGGGCAAAATGCAAGAACACCCTTGTTGCCATGTGCTTTGGTTTTTGTGCACGTTAAAGAACCTCCAGAGGGTAAAATTATTCCTGAGACTCCCCATTACAGCGGGCCTCGTATTGATTTCGTGGTTTTGGCATGGTTTTGGCACTTAGAACCCCCGAATGTATTTGATTGCACTGTGCCTTCCCTCGCGATCGGCATGGACGAGCTCAAGAGAATTATTTCCCTTTTCAAAACGCTGCAACTTAAATTACTAGTTGTGCAGGTAACGAAAGGGGCCGCGCGCGCTACTTTTGTGTGGTAGCAGGCCGTATTTAATGCAAGCCGCGGTTGTCGCCGGCGTCGGGAAGCGGCAGATCGGAAAGCAGCCGCTCGAGACGTGCGCGTTATATTTGTTGTTTGCCCATGCTTTCTAAGTATCTAAGTGTGCAAGTATCACAACTTGTAGTGGTACCACTCTTGTAGAATAATATATGCACATAATCACAGGAACGTTACCTTTGCAAACGTATTATTGGGAGTAATTTAATCCCCACAACAAATAGGCACAGATACTGTTTCATTCATGTGCGATGCAGGTGGAAGCGGTGCCAAACAGACCAATGGCAATCACAACAGTCTTCTCAGCAATCAGCACCACCGGGACATGTGCTTTCCTACTGCAGCGACGCAGCTCGTGAGCAGCGGCAAGACACGTGTGAAACAGACTCCAGAACAAGCCTTTGTGAATAGACGGAACCGTCAAGAAGCAGCCCAATGGATCTGCAGTCATCGAGTAGTATGACAACAGAAGTTCCTGCTGCCAGTGTGACTTATGCTGTAATTGAAATAAAAGTAGCTAAATTTCTGAACAAGGTGCGCACCTCTAACTCGACGTCGTCTGCGATCTTGTCGGACACCTGTGACACGCACTTGGCTTCCACTATCACATCACCGTCCACAATTTGTTCAACGCCGTACATGTTCGGAAACAGACGCTCCCCTATCGTGAGGTTGCCGCCACGAAAAAAGCTGTCGGCGTCGGCAGCCTTCTTGAAACCGCACGGCAATCTTTACATCGCTGTTGCGCAAGCAGGGCCGCCGTCGAAAACGGAGCGCCGTGAGCACGAGCAGCGAAGAAAAGCGCGGACAACACAGTGTAAACAAAGCGGAGACTGCGCCACGGCGCGACCGCGCGGCTTGAGGCTTCCACATTCGGGGCGCTGTCCGCTGCCTGGCCATGGTTTTCTCGTCTATCGGCTGATTTTGGCACGCTGGCACTTTGCGCGTGCCCGAGCCCCGCAACGGGCGTCAGCGTCTATATGAGGCCACATATAACGTGAAGGGACGAGACGCTGTGTGGCACGTACTACAGGGTGCGATAAGGAGTATGGTGCATTAAAAACTTGCAGCTGGAATTCTTGTGGAATGTGCGGTCGAGGATGACCCGTAGACATGTCGCATATCACTAACGTTGCAGCTAGGCAGTAAGATATCTTCGAATTAAAGGGAATCGGCAGCCCAGAGCGTTTGACCTTCACAGTGAGTGCGTTGAGTGGTAGCATGGTGGACGATGTCAATGCCGGAACGATTTACTAGGCGTGCATTTATATGGATCCGTGACAGAGCGTCAGCATTGGGATTATCGGGACAAGTGGTATGCCAAATATCAGTACTGAATTCGGAGATATATGCAAGCTGGCAGATTTCGCGGGGAGAGTGCGCGGAACTGTTGGAAATATTAGCATAAAAGAGCGGTTTGTCGTCAGTGGGAATAACGAGCTCATGCCCTTCTAGGTTGTAGCCGAAATGGCGGACTGAAAAACGTCTCTTGGCGGACTGGAAAACGTCTCTTGTCGCAAACAAGAGACGTTTCGCGCGCAGCGCGAACTGAACGCGGGCGCGACCGCGAAGGGAAGCGGCGACGAAAACTACACCCGTTGGAGATGAAATCGCTCCGCCAGGGGAGAAACGAGCGCTGGCGTCTAGAATGAAACTTGGCGTGCGGTCGTCTATGGTGCTCTTGGCAGTGATAATGGCAGATTCAATTGCATTTGTCGAAGATAATGGTGTGTGAGCTCGTAGTGTGCCAAAGAGTAGACTGTGCCGTGGCTGAAAAAATGCAGCACAATGAGGAATGAAATGGACATAGTAACTGATGAGGCCCAGATATGCCCGTAATTGCTAATTGCTTGATGAACGACGGATGTGGGGAATCCCTAATGGCATGGATGCGGGATAGGAAGAGTTGGATGCGATACTCTTCGACTCGATGGCCCATGAAATCGAGAAGGCAACGGCAAACTCCCTCTTCAAGATGTTTAGAACCAGCCCATATTTAAGAAGGCGTTCAAACAGCTTATGTAGGTCAGATTACTTTCCCCAACAGAGCTACTTCGTAGAAGAATGTCGTCTATATAGACGAAGCAACAAGTCAGGTCATGGAGTACTTGATCAACGAACCGCTAAAATGTCTGAGCTCTATTGCGGAGACTGAGTGGCATGCGCACGTATTCAAACGTGGCGAAATGAATAATTATTTCGCTTTTAGCAATGTCCAAAGGCTCGACAGGAATCTGTTGGTAGCCTTTTACTAAATCCACCTTGCTGAATATGCAGCAACAATAAAGCGATGCGTTGAAATCCTGGGTGTTGGGTCTACGGTTCCTATCGGGAGACGTCACATCCTTTAAAGCACGGTAGTTGGCACACGGCCCCCAATCACCTACCTCATGGGCACCATGTGTAATGCCGATGACCATGAGCTAGCGGAAGGATGAAAGAAGCTGAACTCGAGCCTATGTTGAAACTCTTACTTTACAATTGTCAGACGGTCTGGGAATAAGCGGCGAGATTGGGCGTATATTGGTGGTCCTTTTGTCCCAATGTGATGCGCGACGCTGTGCATAATTGGACGATCTGGCCAGGGTGGTTGGAACAGCTCTGGAAATACCAGCAGCATGGTGGACCACGGTTTTGGTACGTGGGTGTGTGATTGCACGAGACGCAAATGTGGTGTAGGCGTCATGATAGCTTGTACGGACAGCTTTGTTATGTAGTCAGTAAGGCAGGAGTGTCAATGGTCGACGAGAAGGTGATACTTTCACAGAAAGTCAGCGCTGATGATCGGCCCGCGGTCGCCGACGATGAATAGCCATCTAAAAGGGCCTTGCTAGCCACAGTCACTACTGACAGATTTCTGGCCATATGGTTTAATGTTGGAACCGTGCGACGGCAGTGAGAAAAGACGTGTCGTGGCGATGTCTTCTTCAGTCTTGAAAAGTAGGGTAATGACATAAGTTGCCGCGTCAGTGTCTCCAATATAGCAAACTTTCGTGACACGGTCGGTGACGTAGAAGAGGTTAGTTGATGTAGGGCCAGTAGCCCTTGCCGTCATGAGTGACTGGCTCCACCGTTTCTCGGAAAGTTGCAAGGTGGATGGCACTGCCCTGCGCCATTGCCATATCTGGCGTAGTACGAACAAATAAAGGGAGACGGAAGGCGTGCCACGTTTTGGTGATGCGAATGATGACGGTGCTGGTGGTTATTCACATGAAAGCGTAAGGCAGCCAACTGGTTAGTCAACTCTACTATTTGTGCAGCAGGGTGAGTGCATGAACTGTCAGGTTCGTCAATTTGCTGGTGTAACTGTGGTTTTGTCGCAACGGTTTCTATAAAACGGTCAGCAGCCGATATCGTAGAATGCGAAGAATTCATGATCTGGTCTGCCATTGTCGCTAAGGCCTCGACAGACATCGTAGGTGAGGCACATAAAATCATGTGTGTCTGGTTCAGTATACGCTGGAAGAAGAGCTCCCGAAGGATTTTCGAGTCTGCTAATGATGGACCGGTTCTCAGGAGTTGTCATGCGGCGAAGCAGGTCGGTCAGTTTGCTGGCACCAAGGTCCTCTGATGAGAGACGTTCTTAAATTCGTCGCGATTCAGAGTCGGGGGTGCGCCTAATCAACTCCCCGTTAAGGATGGCATACTGATCATAGGCGGAGGGGCTAGCAAAATGTAGTGGGCCAAAGCTGCAGTGATCGGGTTAAGCGCACTCACGACGTTGTCGTATTTGAGCACCTGAGGCATGACTCGGTGACGGTGAAACTGCGCCTCAGTGTGGATGAACCACTGTGTACCGTCTCAGGGCTAGAATTAGAGAAGTTTTTTTTTTTTTGCAAGTGCAAGTGTGCTTTATTTTCTTTACATAATCATGGTAATACAGATATCTGGACCGATAGCCAGGGAAGGCTAGTTTGCGGTCCAGTGACAAATTACAAAGACAGGTCAGGCGCAGTTTTGAACAGCACAGTATTCCGGAACATGTCATGAGTTATACAGACAACAAACATTTTGAAAATACTCGTACATAATGAAAGTAAGTTAGAGATTCTGGTTATCAAGAAAAAAGAATTTGCTACATTGCTTGAAATTACGTGCGGTTTTAACTTCAAGGGGTAAAATATTCCAGATTTTTGCACCAGTGAGTTCAATTAACCTTTCACCGTATACATTGTAACACTTGGGCAAGTTGAGGTTACCTTTTAAAGCATGTCTTGTACTGCGAGTTGGAAATGAAAAGACGTTTCGAGGAATAGGAAAGTTAGTGCATAAAATATTATTAACTGAAATTGAGATCTTGTGATTACATAGTGCATTAACGGATAACACATGTTGTGTTTCGAAAACATCATTAAATGTATCACTGGCATATTTTGAAGGGCCAATTATTTTCAGGGCCCTTTTCTGTAGTTTTTGTAAAGGTTGTAAGTATGTCATGTAGGTCACACCCCATGATTCTAAACAATAACTAATATGACTATGGCAAAACGCATAGTAAAGGGATTTGAGTACATCGTGGGGAAAATATTGCTTCGCTTTAATTAGGGAGTAACAACCATATGCGACCTTCTTGCATACACTATGAATATGTGCTTCCCAATGTATATGCTGGTCAAATATAACGCCCAGATATTTGAACGAATCAACTTCTTGGATGGGGCTTTTATTTAACATGATATTTATTTGACTGGTGTCGACATTGTTTCTCCTCGATCGAAAAACTACATATTTTGTCTTATTGCTATTTAAAGTCAATTTGTTTTCTAAGAACCATGAAGAAATGTTTGATAACTCAGACGTCACATGCGTTTGCAGTGCAGAAAGTGTGTCTCCTGTGAATAATAAAGCTGTGTCATCTGCGTACATTAGAACGTTTGAGTTCTGAAGAGCATTAGGGAGGTCATTAATGTACAATGAGAATAACACAGGACCGAGCACTGAACCTTGTGGGAGTCCGCTGGTGACTGTGTTGTATGTAGAATAATAATCACCCATTACTACCATTTGTTTCCGTGAGGATAAATAGCTGGAAAAAAATTTTAGGGAGTCCTTTGTGACACCATAACATTCAAGTTTTTGCAGTAGTATAGAGTGAGAAACGGTATCAAATGCTTTCTTTATATCCAAAAATATTGCTACAATTATTTTATTATGATGAAGTGCAGAATTTATTAATTGCGAAAGTGTTAGCACTGCTGTTGATGTCGATCTGGAGGGAACAAAACCATGCTGCTGCGGACAAATTACATTGTTTTCAGTTAGAAATTGCTTCAATCTCTTGGAAATAAGTTTTTCAAAAACAGTGTTTATCGCACTCAGAACAGAAATTGGCCTATAATTTTCTGGTTGGTTCGAATCTCCGCACTTGTATACGGGAACGACTTTGGCTGTTTTTAATATATCTGGATACGAGCTGGAAGCTATCGCTAGATTGAATACTTTGCATATGGGACTGTAGAGAATGTCGATATTGTCTTTTAAAATCCTAGTGGATATACCATCATGACCAGCCGCTTTCTTTAGATGCAGTTGACTTATCGTTGATATGAGTTCATCATGAGTTATTTCTTCTAGCTGAAAGTCGTTGTCAACTATTCTAGGTAGGGCAGGTACGGGATTACAAGATAAAATCTGGTTAGTCAAATTCGTTCCTACGTTAGCAAAATAATCGTTAAAATCATTAGCTACTTGTGTCGATGGTTTATCAGGTTGAATGCTCTGCGTTTTGCTTTTTCCTATTACTTCTTTTACGATTTCCCATATCCTTTTCGTATTACCACTCTCGTTCTTAATAAGGTTAGTGTAGTATTGCTTTTTCGATTTTCTAATCATACTAACTGAGATATTTCTAAAGTATTTAAAGCTCTCCCTGTAATATGAATTTGATTTGTTGCGTTTCCATTTACGATAAAAAGAGTCTTTCTGCTTTAATGTTTCCAGTATAGTGTTGTTTATCCAAGGACACAGTGGTCGCTCGTAATTGCGGCGCACATATACCCTTGTAGAATGCTTAATGGCATTGCAGATGCATTGAATAAAATTTTCACATTTAGTGTGAACATCACGCAAATCGAATACTTTCTTAAAGTCTATGCATTGGAGCAATCGTCGTACTTCTGCATAATTTATACAGGAGGATCTTCTATCGCGTGTATTACACAAAGAGGACATGTATTTACGAGGTAAAAAGAGAAACGTGGGGTTGTGATCTGCAATGGTAATATCGTAAACACCAGCTGATACATTAAATTCAAAATTACACAAGATGTGATCAATAAGAGTTTCGGAGTGGTTTGTAATGCGTGTCGGAGAAGAAATGACATTTTTTAGATTGAATGATTCAAGTAAGAACATGTAATCATAATAATTCTGTTTTAAAAGGTCAATATTAAAATCTCCGCAAACGACTATAGTGTCATCTGTGGAAATAAGGGGTACCAATATTTTCTCCATACTTGCAACAAAATCATTCATGTTTGAAGAAGGAGGCCGGTACACGACTCCTACTTTGAAACCGCATTTCAATTGAACAAATAGAATTTCAGCATGAGACTGACAGATCGAGCTTTCAGGGAGCTTAACATATGCAATGTCACTTTTAATAAATAGTGCCACCCCTCCACCTCGGGTCGTCCCCAGTCGCGGTTGCGACACAGTAACGTATCCCGGTAGCTGGACTGTTTCACCTGTTTTTAGCCATGTTTCTGTTAGAGCTATAATGTCATAATTAAATGTAAGCTGCGATAAGTATGCTGATAGGCTTTCAAAGTTTTTTCCGATACTGCGTACGTTGCAGTGCAAAAGTAAAAAATTATCTTGCTTACGATGTAAATCTTCAAGTTCGTCAAGGTTATAGGCAATCAAAACCAATTAACGTCGTTAGCGAGAGCTGCTAATTCCAAGTGTTTATACAATTTGAGCAAAATCTTCGGTGCTTGTGATATGGACTACACGTGAGTTTTCAGATTTCCTCATTAGAATTTTCCCTCCGATACCCATGTGAATTTCCAGCCTTTTTCTCGTTTTGCTTTCAGTGCAAGACCCAAAAGAACTTTATTTGCATGACACAAATGTTCATTTATAAAAATCGGGGTGACTTAATCAAAACCCAGGTGACTCGTGTTAATTCTTTGTTTTTTTGCCTTTTTCAGAATTGTGTCCCTAATTTTTCGAGAAGCAAGCTTGACAATGATGTTTGGTGCAGTTGTATTATTCTTCGTAGGAACGCGGTGTATCACATCAATGTCAGAGTCTTTATTTTCTACGTTCAAGCAGCTAGAGATGGCTTGCATTGTGGTACCGAGGTTCTCTCCAGCCTTAATTGGAACACCTTTAATTTCTAAGTTGCTATTACGACTGTATTGTGCAACGGCAGTCAGCTCTTGTTTAACATTCTTCAGTTCATTTGACAGGCGACTGTTTTCCTTTCTTATTGCAATGTTGTCCGACTTGACTGCAGCGACTTCCAGTTTGATTTCTTCAAAACTCTGACTAATAAAGTTCATTGCTGATTTCACTGATTCCGTTTCGCCCTCAATCACTTTGATGAGATCACGTTTTAATTCTTCGTGATTCTTTGCGATTTGTGCAGTCAAATCTGACATTGCCTTAGCCAGCTCCTTTACAGTACTCATTTTGATAAGTTTCACCCAGAGAGCAGTCCAAGAGCTACAGTGCGCGCAAGTTGAACGTTTCAAATGCTTCAGCACATACCTGCGTGAAGTAAGGTTTGCGGTTAGTAGCCGTCCTATCCTGCAGCTGCCTGGACTGCTCTCGAATGATCCTTTTGCCCGGTCAGTACATCGCTTTTATAGTCCTGGGATGACGTCACGGTTCCGTCCGGGGGCGTTGCCCGCAGCCTCCAGCGTAGTTTCCAACTTGATAAGTGTATTGATGCGCTGACACGTGCGAGACAAGTCACGATGTGATGGCGATATGAAGTGGATGCACTGGCCTCGTTGCAGACGGGTTCCCTAGGTGGTGCCGTGGAATGCACTGAATGCACTGAGTGTGGCGACGGAAGGCGTTCCGTTTCCTTCGAGATTTCGTTGTTCGGCGGCCGGTTCCATGCCGTCGAGAAGAAACTTCGTAGACGTATAGACTTCTGTTGTTGTATCACGTCCGAGGTAACCAACTTGTACGAACAGAAGGCCTACATATAAATGCCGTTTATACTTCAGGTGACTGCGTTGATGTCGCGCCTACCATCGTTGAGATTACATGCTCAATCGCGCTTGTCAAGTCTCTCCTTCCACCACGCGGCTCTATGAGTGCTGCCCACTACACTTGTAGAGAGGGTGCAATTTGAGTAGACGCCGTAAATTTCGTATCAGCTAACTGTTCCTGGTTCACGGTTGTTAAACATAGTCGGCGTGGCTTCACTGAGCAGCTGTTTGAGCACTTTATCGATGCAGTGCTATGGACCACTGAGGCATCCTGATGTTCTATTGCTTATTCTGTCTTTCGAATTCTCGATAATGCAAAGCCAACGCTTTCATTGTGCACGACTGTATTCGCAATTCGTGTTTTCATAACATGTCAAATATGAAATGTGCGTTGTATTTACGAACTCGTATGATTTTACTAATTGGAATGGCCAACAGCCTCACGTGCGCCACATGCAACATCGATGAGACTCTCGCACATGTTATCTGTGTCTGCCCGCAATAGAATGCCCAGAGACAAGTACTGTGCAGAGTACTGGACCAGTTGCACAATCATTCACTATCAGAATTCAAAGCTTTAGGCCAGTACTCCCTCAGAACACTCACGCTAAAGACCTTACTCCCATTATAAGGTTCCTGCGGTCTGCGGGTCTTCACAATAGACTGTAAGAACGCGGCCACCTACCGCTTGGTAGTGTACGCGGTTTGGTAGTGCTCATCTGTATTTATTTAGATCTCTCGCTTCCGCTCTCTTTCTCTTTATGTCCCCCTTCACTCTTCTCCGCGTGCAGGGTAGCCAATCGGAAGTGCCTCTTGTTAACCTCTCTGCCTTTCTATGCGTCATTTCCTCTCTTTCTTTCTCTTCATATCATGCCCGAATATAACATAACAGTGACAAACATTACTTCGTTTTCATAGACTTGTAGAGAGAATTCTTGAGCGAGTGGCCAGCAGCGGACGTTGTTTCAGCGGCGTCTGGGGAGCTATATTAAAGCACGAATTTTAACATGAGAGGAGGCAGGACCGGCAGGACAGAAGCCCTGTCCATATGGCAGTGTCTGTGACTCGTTTTCTCAAGCAAAGAGGCATTGGGTGGCTAGACTGGCCACCACAAGTGCGCCCTAAAGCCATAAAATGCTCCATATCTTGTAGACCGCTTCCCAGAGCCTCCATCGATGAACTGTGGGGGGCCGCGGCTCCGGTGAAGAGATTGAAGTGTCTCGGAGATTGGTTAACGGTGTTACCCTGGTCACTGAGCTACACCCTTGTACTTGTATATACTGTGAATACATATATTTTCTCCCCGTAACCATATCATTGTTAATGTCAATATTTGAGAGCATATTACATAAGCTTACTTCAGTAATGACCATATAGGGTATGGGCGGAAGGAATGAATTCAAATTTGACATGGACCATTCTCTCTAGTGTAAAGAAGATTGAATATTATCGTTAGATGCCTTTGCTATTTTTGAGTGGTCTTGAGTAATGCAGGCCTCAATATCAAAAGCCCTGCAGTTGCGTGATGAAGGAGAAACTAGACGTCAAAATATTTATGGGGATGCCGAAATGAAATGCAGCAATAGTAATCCACGGTAATTCTGTTTATCTTTCGCAAATTGATGTCGGAGTTGAATGGTTGAGGTGGATATTTCTAGTATTCTAAAATTCGTTAGTCAGCATTTTTCTTTTTTTTGTCTTAGTGAGGTCTTAGTTAGGTCTTTTAGCTGTAGTGAGGTCTAGCGTGCATAAAGCCATGAATGAAGGAAGCCTTCTTGCAACGAAGCTGTGTTTAGATACCCTTTGGCAGCGGTCGATGCCCGTCCGTCTGCCCGTCGCCTCGACCTGAACAAATTTTATTCTTCAGTTTCTCGCGAATGGTTTTTAGCTTTCAATGAAAGTTGCGTATCTTGAAAAAAAGATTATACTGAAACTGTTTGCTAAGACATCTCTATCATTACGCCGAGTTTCATTTACTTGTCATAAGTATAAGTTCAGAGTGAAGTTGCAACGTTAAATGATTCCCTTCTGTTGTCAATACATGGCCGTTTACAAAGGGAGTGTGGCAAGAAAAAGCGGCTGTAACTCTTGTTTTATCAAAGTATCTTGAAACAAATATATGACAATTTGCTGCTAAGACGGCACTAACATTACGCGGAGTTTCATCCACTTTTCATAATTACGTAGTCACATTGAAGTTGTACACATTGTGGAATTCCCGTCTGCTGTCAATACATGGGCTTCTCCGGGAGGGAAATGGACAGCCCCATAGTTGCACGCTAAAATAAAGCTCTTGTCCTTTCACGTTTCATTCTGCTAATTAAACACGAAGTATGTTCAATCGCAAATAATAAGAAACTTGTTTTCTTTTCTGCGCTCCTTTCACCGCGCCCCAATCATCACATATCATCGCTCGTGTGCCCCTTTTGTGTTCTTGTTACGTCATGGTCGCGTACACTCTAAAAACTAAGAGAGTGCCGGGCACTCCCTTTGAGGGAGTAGCGGCTTGTCCCATATTTCACTCTCTTTTCGAGAGTAGATCGACCCTCTTTGAGAGAGAGTAGGTCAACTCCTGTTGACAGAGTTTTGTTACTCCGCCGCAAGGGATTGCTAGTACTCTTCTGCAGAGTGATAATACTCTTCCCACAGGGAGTGCTAGTACTCTTCCGCAGAGTGGTAATACTCTCACCGTAGGGGTAATGGCACTCCACCAGACCGAGTACTTCTACTCCCCCAAACAGAGTGCAACTACTCTTCCCAATACCCTCTTAGCGAAGTCCTGGCCACGCATGCAGGCAGGAAATCAGATCAAATTAGGGTCGCTGATACACCGTTCTCTTGGCGGCTCCTCAGACTCAGTGGCCCAATTCCAAGCGGCCTTCAGAATAGGCGTGAGCAATGTTATGCAGGATTTTAAAGTCATTTTTCCTGGCTATTTGCTGCCTACCATGAGTCGTGACGGCTCGTAATCGGCCTATGCGTATGTGTCCCGAACGCCACTGCGGAGATAAAAAAGCTAACTCACATTTAATCCGCAAATATTTTCGCATATTTCACAATCAGGAGACACATAATCTAATTAGAACACGATAGTCGACGGAATCACAAACTTATGGAGAACCACATTGCTCTATACATCACGTGCATTCGAACCCACGTACACTCGCATCTATACAATTCAAAGCACACATCCTAACCATTACACCACAAAGCCACCACGCTCAGTCGTGTTGTTTTAGAGCTTATATACATAACAAATGTATTTGAGGAATCGGCTGCGGTGGTTGGAGTTTCTCTGCAGTGTGCTGTGCTGTTGTGTACTGGAATACGTTTGCGTTTGCATCATTTCCATTCCGTGCTACGACTAACGGAGGAATACAACGTAGACGACGACGTGAGAACTATTCATGGCTTGTCGTCACCCCAGGAAAATAACAAATGTGCCGTTCAGCTCACGATCGAGTGCTTTTCCAGTCCATGCATTATATGTTCTCCGAAAATACGCGGATACAAAGTATCGTGCCAACCATCCCCGTATGTGAATTTAAGTCGCGCGTATACTGGTGAGCATTTCTGTTTATTTTTTCCGCCAGTTCCATTCGTATGTGGTCAACTGCGATGCCAGTACCAGGCATTTCGACGTGCCTCACGCTGCCGTGTAGGCGTTCTTTTCAAGTGCATTAGTTTAGAGTTTGGTTCAGTCCGCTGTGAGCTGTTGTCCTGCATTAGCAGCGGATCGTTAGCGTTTTGAAGAGCACGCATTCCAGCATTTGGAGACTGCTTATGCCGATAGCCGCGTCACATGCATTGGCACGCATGTTTAAATGAGTAATGTGTCCACTTGTTACGCGTGCACTGCTCGTATCCTGTGGCAGTGCTCGTTCTAAAAGCTTCGAAGACCATCTACATTCATACGTGTGTTCAATATATATGCACAGGATAGACTTGCCGGCTAGTTGGTTGAGCATTTTAGAAGAAACAGCGCAACACAAGGACGACGCAAAAACATGGACAACACCACGAAGCGCTGGTGTGGTCGAGGCTTTTTTTCGTCCTGGTGTTAGCGCTGTTTCTTCTTCCACGATACACGCACACCACAGGTACGCGAAAGTCTAGGAGTATAGGGCGTTAACTTTGTTTTCCCCGTTTCCTCTCAGTGTCAATGGCACAATGCGTTGCCCGAAATAGCGCACGCTTACCCCCATATTCAGAAATGCATCATAACTTGAAGCCCATGCTTGACTTGATCTAAATGACGCAAGTCGTGAACGCACCAAAAGAAAGGCAGTGAGCGTCCGGGAGACGTTCGCACCAGGCGTCGTTTATATAAAGTCAAGCATATGGGCTTTGTATTAATATACATTTCTGAATACGGGGGTTAGTCATCTACTTCTCACAGAAAATGTCGAAGAAACGCCCACCAGAACCAGGCACATTCGTAAACCTAACTAGGCAATACGAAGCTCCATAGAAAAAGAGTGGTATTAAAAGCTTTCTGTATTTTTCTTTACTCCAAAATGGTTGCGCTCTCGTGGTTTCAATGTACAGAGATGATGCAGCGTTAGCTAAAAAGCATGAATTTCCGAACTCCATGCCAAAATAAGCTTGTAAAATTATTTAGGTGCTAGAAACCAGGGTTTGTAGCGATCCTTGAAAACCCTTTATTTCTAAAATGCAATTTTCAAGGCATTGAAAAGCCTGGAATTTTTAGAAATACTGGAAAGTCCTTAAATTTGTACACTTGGCTAGACATAGCAGACATTGCCAAGTGTTTTTTTTTTCCCTTCTGTGGCATTCTTCGCATGTCACAGAGAATTGTCTGTGGAGGTAATAGAAGGAAAGCGACATCCTTAAAGTTCAAATTACAAAGGAGCTGCAGATACCAGTTTTAGGCACATGGAACCGGCGACAAATGTACTTGGAGGAGCAGAAGCAGGAAGCTCAACGGTTGAGGCATTCAAAGAAAAACCGTGATGAGTACATTGAGAGCTACAGACACAATAAAAGATCACCTTTCTCCGGTGCTGTGTTGTTCCGCGATCTTGAGCGCGCGCGCACGCGGTGGAGAACTCCGAGTGAAAAAGTAGAGCGCTCGCTACGCGTTCCTTTGAACTGCGGTGGCCTGTTCTCTTAGAAGCAAAACGATGTGTTCTTTGCTCAGCGTGCATGAATAATACATTGCCATGTTCGGGGCCAGCCACCTACAGTTGAAGCAGAAGATCACGCTACGTTTTGTTCTCTCTTGCCGCAAGAGTAGAACTACTCTCTCTGAAGGGGGAGAGTGAAAAGCACATTTCACTCTCTCCTTGGTGAGAGAGTGAACAATGCATTTCACTCTCCTCGACATTTTGCGAGAGTAAAACGACGCTTGGAAGAGTGAACCGGCCGCTTCACTCCTGCGATACCCTTCCTAGTTTTTAGAGTGTAGGCTATCTTATTGGCAGTTTCCACGAAGCTGTGGCACGGGCCAAACGCGTGTTGAGCGTAACACCTATATACACATAGATGCGTCGATTGAGGCAAACGCCACCGCAGCTTCGCTGCTTGTCCTTCTTCACAAAGTGGAAAGGCTGAAGGATTAATTTATGCGCTCATTTATATCTGTTTTAGCACGCAGTATGCCTCAAGCACCTTGGCCCTAGTTTCATATCATTAGTCGTGCTAATAGGTCGCGAAAAATATTTATTCAAGTGCTGCGAAACGCGTCCGCTGTTAGTTCATGTCACCACGTTAGCGCTGTGCCAAAATCGCGGCCTCAAGCGCTCTGGGCGGCGCCACCATGAATCACGGGCCGAACGAATTTCGGCCGGAACGGCTTACGTGAGTCACGAACACTCTCGTCCTCAACGCATATCACAATGCACCAGCTCGCTTTCACGAGAACTGACCAGTGGCACGACAAGCGCCGTAGCCACGCGCTCGTGTTATCACGTTTAATGTGCTGAGCACTGCACGTGTGGTCGATACTCAACAAGTAGAGTCTTTTAACATAAGCGCCCTATAGCTAGCACACATAGGCGACGCCACAGAAAGATCAACAGAAAACTCACAACTTCGCGCACTACAATTTGTGCGGAAGTCGACGCAAATAACATGATGAGTGAGAGCGCGGCCTCCTGTCTAGCTTTCTCTCTCTCTATCTCTTTCTCTCTCTGCCCCCACCCGCGCATACATATACATACATACGTACGTACGTACGGTGTCCGCTATAACTTAAGAAAGATTAAGGTATAAGGTATGCAATCCGATGGCGACCATACAAAGTAGGGTGAGCGAGGTAAAAATCCTCAAGCGGCGGCCTTGCAATCTGTGAAGACCCCACACAAATGTCGGCGATCGCTCCTGGCCACAATTTGTAATCTATTGGCCAGAGAGCGTCCAGAGAGCCGCCATACCAAGATCACCCTGGCTGGCCCTGGCAGCCCACGGTTAAACAGAAGTGAAAAATCACAGAGGCCCGTAATTGAGCACTGTGTCCTCCTTGCAGAAAAAGAATATAAAAAAATTATTTCAATATTTACAAGCAATATAATAGTAAACTGCAAAGTGTAAATTTGCCGCTTCGTTTGTTCTGCAATAATATTTTTGTTAGTCAGCTAGGCACATCCAAATATATTGCGTTCACACAGATTAGTCGATTTCTTTGTATCATTGTGTTTCAATTAGGACTGCTGTTAGAGCTGTTTTTGGAGCACCCTTCTAATAATGACCTAAAACGGATATCCTCGCATTAGGCCACATACCTTGTCTCCGCTTTCGTGTGTTTTTAAAACTTGCCATTGCAATGAAGAAAGCCAACAGCCATAAATATTTCTGCATTTCTAGAGCACCGCTTATTTTAGATCATTTCTCCATGTCATGTCTTCTGTATTTCAGGCACATAAGCGCCTAGAAACAGTAAAAGAGGCACTTGACGGCCTCCTTCTGCGTTTGCCCGAAGACTTGGTACAGCTGGCTATCGTTACATACAGCACCACCGCGAACGTGCAGCATCCCATGAGGACAGTCAATCACCGAACCGTAAAAGGCTTTCGGGATGCTCTGAAGATGTTGTCGCCTGATGGCGATACCTGCATAGGATGTGGCCTTCAACGCGCTCTTGAGGTACGTATTTATGCGTACTTGCATTTTGAGAATTTGAGAAGTCTAGAGAAACTTTGAGAAGTCTACTTTAAACTGCATTTTCCTTGTCGATTGTTATAAAATTGTGCATCGAGTGTGCCTCCAACATTAATTCATCATATTAGTTTATTGGGCTCTTTAATTCTATTTACTAATAAAGATAGCGCGTGCTTGCTCTATGGAGCGCATACAGTAACTGCTGAAGTAATAGGTCACACACAAGAAATTATGATTGGGTTTCTTTGGCTTTAGTCATGGTTAGGCCAAATGTGCTCTCCGAAAAACCAGGCTACATCAGGCAGAATTCCGTAATATTTGTTTAGTTAGCTAGGGCAGCTGCGCTGATACTTATGTACTATATTTCTTCCCGATGCCCAGCAATTCAACCCCTTGCTCAGTTTGTAGATCTGCTACGAAGGAGGACAGCCCCTCGTCCACCGTGTTGTGCTTGTGTTGCAATTCCAAAGTCTTATGCAACAAGATACACAAGAATACGTTTTTGTAGAGTAGGAGCGGACGTTAACTTGAGATTTAGTTATTGTAATCTAACGTTTCTGAGGGAACCGTAAACGCTGCTAGTAATTACTCCTTTCTTCACTTCGAGTTCTTTATTTGGTCTTTATGCTACGACAGCCCATCATACTTGCCAGCTTACTTGGTAAAGCAAGGTTTTGTGTCATCGAATCTCCGGAGTAGCATGCCTTTTTACAATGTAGCAATTATTTTGCTTAAAGATAAGCTTGGGCGAGTTCGTGGCAATTAATGTTATTGGAAATTAACAGCGCAAGACCTGCAAGGACCAAGGAAATGAAGAACAAGACCCAAATAAAAAAACTTCGACGATAGGTTATATAAAAAGGTTTCCCAAGAATTTGAGGGACACATTATTTAGCATGTATAACATCTAAAAAGTTAATGAAAGCTGGTTCCGATACTATGCAAGTTACTGATGCAGCTAGATTGTTCAACTCGCGCGAAACTCGTGCCACATAGGAAAATTCAAAGTTATTATTGGTAAAGAACAAATTCAGTTTACTATACGCAAGTATATGATGAGCTATGTGGGATATGTAAAAGGAAGGCTCTGGTGTGGGACGTGTTTTTACTGCATTGTGTTGGCGGATGAATTTTCTGTGAGCTCGTTTTCGCCGAACCCTCAATTTGCGAGTGGCGATTATAACTGTGCTCACTCGAGCACCCTTATTAAGACTACGAGTGTCGTTAAATACACGAGGCGTAAGATGGGCATTTGAAGCTGTCGACACTTATATATGGCGCAGGCGATGACCTGATGTGCTAAGTATTGGAGAGGAAAGGAACATTACTGTGCTGATGGGTTGTAGGAAGAGTGCGTATTTTAAAGAGGTAAACTTGTGGATGTCTTTTAACGTTCCTTCGTGGGTTCTTCAAATTTAGATAATTACAAATTTTGTAAAGAGAAAACTCAGTGTGGATGAGTATTTTAATCCGTAAGGGTGCCCAGAGGCAGTGTTCACGATGGACGCTTTAAGTATGCAAAAAGCTCCATGCATGAAGTGAAGGAAGGCTTCATTTATTTGCCATGTATCTAAAGTTATGAGTTATGCGAAACTAAAACCTACGGCTTAAGACGGCACACCTGCAAAATATCGGTGGGGGAAGCTGATGATGACGTGCGACCATACAGCGGTGTTATCTCCTATCTAACCTCGGTGACCTGGCGTAAAACCTTGTAGAGCCGAAAGTAGTGAGAAAGAAACTTCAACGACAGGCCGACGTGATGCAAAGGGTCCAAAGAGGCACCAAGGAGCCTGGTTTGAAATGAACGGTTCTGTGGCGGTCATCGTAACGGGCCTTTTAGGTCCTCTGTGAGGCAGAGAAACGGTCTGGGGCGATGCTATAAGCTGTATGAGCATGATTCGTAGCAGCGTGCGCAGCTGCTGGAAGTATTGTCTCAAAGGACCGCGCGTTGTGGCGGCCAAACTAGAGATAAAATGGGGAAAAGCCAGCAGTGTTGTGGCGGGACGAGTAGTAGGCGAGCAAGGCAAACTTTGTCTCACAATCACGGCGATTTTTCGAAACATACATCGATAGCATTGTGATGAGCTTGTTGTGTGGGCGTTCTGTAAGTCTGTTATTCAGTGGGTGGTAGGCGCTGGCTAGCATATGACGTGTTTAACAAAAGCGAATATTCTCGAGAACGTGTGAAAGAAAATACCGGCCACGATCTGTGAACAGGGGTGCTATAACGTAAAGCTATTCCAAACGTTTGATGATGTGATGATGTGATATGATGTCTACGCACTGATTATGCATGATTTGACAGAAAAAAATAAAAACAGTTATTTCTGATTCGACCCCTTGTTGCCATTAGCCCTCGGCTATTGGTAAAAAGTTTTCGGGCTGCACCCACTTCACCTGCCTGTCGCACGACGTCACAAAACCACGCAAACTCACCGCGTCAAAGTGACGTGTATGCGATAAAGATGCATTAACATGCCGAACAATACTGAATTTTTTTGGAATAGCCACAGGCTGCCCCGTTCCGAAAGGAGTAAAAGATCGCTGCCGCCGATCGCTGAGACGCTGGCTACTCACACCTGCCGGAGAGCATGGGTGTATTTGCGTATAGTTAAACTTCTTGCGTGACAGTGTAGCATTTTCAAGCACTTTCGGCACGTTTACTGCCTCATTCTGCCAACTCTTCTTTGCTGAGGGTCAGGTTTAGCGTCATTCTTAAGCTTCCGTTGCATGCCGCTGCAATTTTCGACCAGCCACCACAAGCTAAGTAAGGGAAAGCCAACCAGTGCAGGTGTCAGCACCATCCTCTTCATCCAGTTATCGATTTTCTGTGCACTGGCTCTGCCCCAGTGAATCTCTCTCCACTTGAACGTTCTCCTCGCCTCTTGTCAGCCATTTATATACGACAAGCCACTCAGTGTAGGCAACGTTATTCGTTTTTCAAGCAAACAAAAGTGACCTCGTATACCCGAGGAGAGCGTTTGATTGGTCTGTTCAGACAACCCTGCGGGTGACCGCCCGGTGCTTGCGTCGGTGGTAACGCGAATTTGACATCAGGAAATTGGAATAGAAACATATTGGAATCGTTTTAAGTTATAAGGCCCCAGCTGTCCTGGACCGCCGTGGAAAAGGATGACGTCGTGAACCAGGAAGCCTGAAACATCTGTGGCGCAACTCATCAGCAGTGCCCGTGTGATGTCGTATCGTGTCGCGTAGTCAGTAGCTACGGCGATGCACTTGTTCCCCAAAAGAGCAGCTGGAAATGGCATAACGAAATGAAGGCCGATGTGGTAGAACGGACTAGTCGGAATGTCTACAGGCTGAATAGTGTGCCCAGACTTCAAGAACGAACGCTTGCGACGTCAGCAGCATTCGCGTCCAGAAATGTACCAGCACGCAGAACGGTAAAGGCCTGGACAAAAGAATCAATGCCGCATGCGGTCGCATGTACGGGATAATCCCAGGTGGCCGGTTATTGGGGCGCAGTGGACCTGGTTGAGGATAGTATACCGGATGGTCGTGGGTATTGCGAGCTGAAGCTCGGGAACGTCGAAGTTGATATTGCGGCGGTAGAAAATATTGTTTCCGAACATAAACAGATGCTGGGGCGGCTCGGAGGGACTATAGCGCAGACGATCTATGACGGTGCGCTACTTTGCATTACTGAGATGCTGGCTGCGTATTTCGCTCAAATCAGAAAAGGCGAGGACGCAGGTGTCGGAATCTCAGGCGGTGGAATCGGGACAGTTCACGGTATCACGTGATAGGTAATCGGCGTTCTGGCACATTAGGGCGTACTTCTAAATGACATCAAATCTGTATTCTTGAAGCTGAAGCTTCAAGAATACAGATTTGAGTCTGGTCTTTGAGGAAGGAAAGCCAGCACAGCGCATGGTTGTCCGTTATGACCGAAATGGTGTGACCAAACAAGTACCGTCGAAATTTTTCGACTTCTCAAACTGGAATAAGGCATTTGCGTTCAGGGGTGCAGAACTTGCGCTCAGAAAGGGACAATGGCGACTGACGTAGGTGATGACGCGGTCTAGATTTTGTTCCTCCTGTGCGAGGATAGCGCCATTGCCGTGTCCGCTGGCGACCGTTCGTGCCTGTCTAGGTGTTGTGGGGTGAAAATGCGCCAATATGGGAGGATATGAAGCAATAAGGTGAGGGTTTCGAATGCAGCGGCACATTGAGGACCCCATGAAAATGCGCTTTCCTTCTTCAGGAGCTGTATTAACGGACGGGCAACGTCGGCGAAGTACTTGACAAAACGCCTAAGAAAACAAATTAGCAAAGCTCCAGGTCTTTGGCCGAACGCGGCCCAGGGAACTGTTTCATGACAGGAATTTTGTCGGGGTGACTTTTCACGCCGCGATAAATGCCTCGGATGCCTAGGACGAAGCAGATTCTGCTATTCTTTCAAACATCGCGGTGCATTACATAAGCCAAAAAGCTAAGCTTTATATTAAAAAAGTTCGTCGAATTTAACAAATGCTGTCTTTTCGCGGTCCAGGTCATCGAGAGAAATCTTCCAATATCTTGAGGGGATGTCAATGCATGAGAAGTAGGTGCACTCAAGTAGACAGGCGAGGACGTCATCAGTCTGCGGCAGCGGGTAAACATCCTTATGTGTGACTTTGTTCAAGTGCAGTTAGTAGGCGCGCAAGCATAAGCTGTCATTCGTCTGCTTTATTAGAATGACAGGTGATGCCCAGGGACGACAGGGACGTGCAATTATATTTATCTTGAACATCTTGTCGACTTGGCGCTGAATCACTTGCCGCCCAGCATGGGATACGCAATGGGGGTGGGGGAGGAGTCGTCGGATGGGGCTGGCGTCTCCAGCATGAATCCGATGACTTATGATGGATGTCTGGCCCAACGGGCGTTCATCAAAGTGAAACGTATCGCGATATAAAATTAACACACGTCGGAAATCGGCAGTGTGTGCTGGGACGAGGTGAGGAACTATCATTTTGTTATAACTGACATTAGCTGAAATGTACGACAAGTTGGCCTTTAGTGGCGGACGAAGAACCGCCTGCAGCGAATGCAGAAATGGCGTGCGCGACAGAAGAGACGCTGGTCAGAGCAAGCCTACATCGACAATTTGCGTGCGCCAGCTAAACTTTTAGATGGGTAGTGACACTGAGATATTAGTCATGGTAACGATTGGGTGGGGAAAGGTAATATTTCGAGCCAATGTAACATGGGTTGATGTATTCAACATGTAATCCTCATCGGAAATGGAAGGTATGGAAGTCAAGTTCACGTACATAATAGCTTGAGGTGGCAGGCGAGAGCGATCGACGGAGCACAAACGCATTTGACATGTGGGTGGAGCGTTAGAGCGGCAGGTCGAGCTGGAGCACACCGCTTCCACAATCAAACAGGGCGGAATGGGCTGATAGAAAGTCCATGCCGAGGATGAGTTCATGGGAGCACTGCTTGAGCACAGCAAGTAGTACTGTTGTGTAGCGGTCGGCAACACTGATGTGTAGTAAGCACATCCCTAGGACTCAAGGAGTTCCACCATCGGCGACCGGATGGTTGACAACGTGGGCGGTGTGAGGACTTTCTTTAAGCGATGAGGAAGCTCTTTGCGCCCGTGTCAACGAGAGCAGCGACGCATACACTGCCAACTTTAACGTCTATTAGGTTACGTCCAGTCGACATTATGGTTGATGCAGCGTCTCCTCCGGGCACTGCATTGTATAGTTCTCCGAAGACAGACGTTCATTCAGCGACAACGGGTGATATGACATGGTGGGAGCGTCATTGCTCGTGGTACGCAATCGTGCGAAGCGAGGTTCGAAGCGGTCAGGATTCCTCTCCGGGCGATGGTTATGCCCAAAGGCTTCATGAGGAGCTCGATACCATGCAAGGGCTGTTGCAATAGTGCGCGACGTGACCGGCCTTCGGCAGTCCTCCATTCAGCCGGATTGAGATGGCGTAGTGGAGGCCTCGGGCCTTGAGCATGGGAGACTTGGAGATGGTTATCTTGGCGTGCAAAAGCGATGGAACAGGCAGAGTCCAAGCCAGCGCTGAACAGCTCCTGAAGAACAATGGCTAGGACAAGTGGTATCATGGGGTACGTAGACACAACGGTGCAGGAGCACGTGAAAGCTCGAGACATGGCCTCAATTGTAGGTCGGATAATCTTGGTGACATGCTCCGTGGTGAGTGGTACCAGTGGTGCAGGTACGTCTTTGCACGACGATGTTGCTGTCGTGTTAGGAAGCCGCATGAACTGGTGAGCGAAGAATCGGTTTTTCATGTTCTCAAACCGCTTGCACTGCCATGTGATGTAATCCATCGTGTTGGAATCCTTGCAAAGGAAGGGGTTTTAGTTCCTTGAGTGGTTACGACACTCAGTTTCAGACAAGAGATAGGACAAGTTGTGCCAATCTCCTTGAGTCTGCTTTCTGTTTGAGCAACTGCCAAAACATGTCACGAGCATAACCTTCTTCACGTTGCGTAGCATCAAAGTTAGGAATCGAAGTCTGAAATCAATGATATTCGCCTTACATGATTATACCTATGGAACATATATCCGCATAGAATTCTCGAAGTCTTACTATTCCTGGTACAGCTCGAAGATTGCAAAGTTAAAGTGCGTTTTGTTTGAGAACTACTTTTGCATGGGCTGAAAAAAAATGTACAAAAGCAGGCATACCTGCAAAAAAGTGCTGAGCAAGTTAGAATAAATGCAGAAAGTTTTTCAAATCTAGATTTGTTGGCAAGTTCTCGGGGTAATTGGCATACGATCCTTTCAAGCAGAGGGATACTTCTAAAGCTGTCCCTGTTTAATAGGGTGTACAAAAGATGAAATTGGGGTTCAAGATTCATCTGAAATTCTACATATGAAGTTAAAACCATCGCCACATTCGTGCTTATTATAGAAGACTCTTCTCCATCATTTTTTGTGCAATTTACTACCAGACAGCGTGGCTAATAAGTCACTATAACCGTAAAAACTGCTGCGACGCGGAGAGCGACGGTCATATATCCGTCAGGCGTCCATCTGCGTGGCAACATTTACGCAACATGTATTATCAGTGCTAAAAATTTTACCCGAGTACGCAGATCTTTATCTGCAAATATTGTGCCTAAGCCTCTGCGACAGAATGTTTCAGTGTATCAAGCTGCGTGGAGATACACTTCCACGTAGCTTGACACAAAATAACACATGTCCGTTATTGTACCTTTGCTATTTTCCTTTGATCTCTCGTTATTTCATAAAAAGGAAATAGCATGCCAAGCCTCGTGCTAGGCTATTCTGCCCAATTCTGTTTAAGTTTCTCTCACCAGAACACAGGCTTCGCTATCAGTAGCAGTTGTGTGCGCATCTGTCAGCCCTTGATTCTCTTGCGTAAAAAGGAAATGTCAGGTTTAAACACTTACCTTTCGCGAGTGATTGCGAATGGCCATTGTCGCGCTTTGGGCCCGCTCAGTTAAATTTCGTGCGTTTCTTCAATGCCACATTTTGAAAGTGGGGGCTTCTTGGGCGCGCAGTTCACGTTTCTTTATTTCCGCTCACGTAGTGCATCAGTCAACTGCATTTTGTGATAGTTTTTCTAAGGAAAATACATATCCACTGGAAACTTTGTACACACATGCAAAACGCGTGGGAGTGCTGTTTAAGCTCAGGGGTATTACTTCGTAGAGGTTAGGCACAAGTGGTCGGGCATTCAAAGTCACCCGTTCCCGCAAACAAGGACCGAAGCTCATCTTGATGGATACCATCTCCATTTTGTGTCCATATTTTCTATGTACTTTTTTATTCAGCTCATGTATTTTATTTTTGCTTGAAAATTCATCTTTGATTCACTGAGTAGCTGGACAGGCTGAGCTTAATTCACTATTTGCTGCACATTATCTTTTAAGCCACCTATATTGATACTCGTTCATAATATTTAAGAAAAAGCGACACAGAAACAGCTTATTGAGGTCATCTATTCATAATCATGATAAAAGAGGGTATGGGAAGCAGAATATCACTAAGCGCTTATTCTCCTAAATATGTGTAGCATTATATGCATGGCAGCCGTGTTGGTGCGGAATATGGTATGTATAATGGTAGTCATGTGTGCAGTTGTCAATGCAATTGTTTTATGCGATATTTGTTATTCTTAGTTCTGAGGCTTCACCTGCCAAAACCGCAATATATTCAGGTTGCAATGACGGTGAGGAACACAATAGCGAAATGGTGAATAACGAAACAAATTACTTATTGGGTGTGGACGCACCCGTGCCCGCATAGAAGTGACACTCAAAGCTCACCTACACAAAGCGTACCCGCCGATCGGAAAAACTGGTCAGTGGGTCTAGCGCGCCGTATCTGATACGTCTCGTCGAAGGTTCTAGTGTATTGGCGAGTGCCCGCCTGCTTTTGGAAAGCTCGTCGCAGTTTGCGTTAAGCAAACCACGAGATTACACAAGGATCGGTCACAGCAGACAATGGATAGAAATATTATTGAAGTTCGAGGAACGTCCGATACACACAGGCGCGTTCTGCGCCAACTGATTACATTAAACGTTTGTTAGACGGTGAAAAGTTATCACAGAAGAAAGTTGAATAGCTTCACGTGTCAATGCCACCCTCAATTAAGCATGGCTCCAATACTGCGAACAAACCGAATAGCCGAAACCGAAAGTAGACGTAGGAAGCAAAAACAAGAACAAGTTCGGTGCGGTTGGCCAATACGTTGGATGATCTTGCAGGGGCTGAATTAGCGGCGCAACGGTTTATCGCATTGGCCTCCTCACCGTAACAAAGTCTAAACCCTAAAACGGTTACAGGGCTTGTGTTCCATGTGGCGTTGGCTATACGCCCTTTGCTGGCTCTTCTGGCGCAGGCAGGCAAGTTGCAATGCTTCTTCGGTCCCGACGTCGAGATACCGTTCGTCGCTAAGGTCTGCCAGTGTGGCATCGAGTGCCTTCGTAGGATTCCTTCAGTGAACCAGCTTGAACGGCGTCATCTGCGCTGTTTGTTGGACAGCCGTGTTGTAAGCGAGCGATGGTTATGTAGGGAAGAACGCCATCGCAGAATTTGTGTTCGACGTCGAAGTACATGCATAACGTGTCAGCGATGGTATTAATTAGACATCTCACCGACTAATTCCTCTGCGTTTGGTAGGCGGCTGTTCTGCGGTGACATTGGCTGTACTGAAGAACGGTTTGAGTAAGCTTCGCTGTAAAAGCACTTGCTATGTCGGTGGTCAGGACTTCTGGGGAACCATGTGGTAAGAGGATGTTCTCGACAAAATAATTTTGCTATGACTTGCGCTTTCGTTTTGGCGTAGCTGGTAACGTAGTCGGTAGTCACGATTTTCCCATTATACCCAGTCGTTGAAACCGCAAAAGGCCCCAACAAGTCGATTCCGGCCTGCTATAATGGTTGCAAGGTGGTTTGATTGGTTGCAGCTATCCCACTGCCCTTAATTGTTTGCGGTGTCTTCTCTAGCTGGAACTGTGAGCCTGTCCTTCGGCAGTGGGCAACGTTGGCGGTAATACGCGGCCATTATTATTTTTTGTAACCTCGATAGCGCAAGGAACAATCCAAGGAGCCCGGCGTTCGCATCATCATTCAAAGCATGCAAAGGCTCTGAAGGCGATGCTGAGGGCACAAGAAGGTAGTTGGCCTGGACTGGTGAGAATTTCTTCTTTATTAGGACATCAGTTTACAGCGAAAACAAGAACAAACCCAGTCTAAGTGGCCTAGAGACAAAGTTCCTGCTGCGTACCAAGTACTTGTGCAGGATTTGCAGCTCCAGGTCTGCTTGTTGCTGCCCAGCAAAGTCTTGTGCACTTATAGTGTCCAGAAAGGCGTTGTCATTATCGGCCTTGCGGAAGCGGGTCAACGGCCGCGCATGAAAAGCAGTCGGCGTCAGGATGCTTCCATCCGCACTTGCAGATGACCGTGGTTTCCAATTCCTGGAGTTAGAGACTCCGTCGTGCGAGGCGTCTTCAGGTTCCTTTAAGTTTTCAAGCCAACACAAGGCTTTGTGGCCCCTTACGACTAATTAGCGGCCTTCCATAAAGCTAAGTGCGGAATTTCGTGGTAGCCCAAATGTTGGCAAGGCATTCCTTTGCCGTCGTAGAATGAGTGGCTTCCGCTTCCAAGAATGACCGGCTAGGGAAGCAATGACCCCTTCAACTACGTCTTCCCTTTCGACAGGGATGGCTCTGCGACTCGTTGCTTGATGGCTTCTCGTTCGCGCGTTCAATCCCTGTTAAAGTTTTGACGGAATCGCCGATCGCTAATGGTGTCGTAGCAGATGTTGGTATCGAAGTCTTCATCAAAGTGGGCGAGCACTGGTGGGAGCGCCAGGCGTCCCTTAATCACTTCGAATGCTTTGCGGCGTTCTCCACTTGACAGCGACGTTCCTTATCGACGTGTTTGACAAATTCGCTTAAATTGGCAAACTTGCCTAAAAATCTGCGCACTGCCTTCTTGTCCGCGGGCTCTAGAAAGTTAGCAGTGGGTGATGTCTTCTGCCAATCAGCACGGAATGTAGAATTGTTGATGACCTGGCTCAGGATCATAAGCTAAAACAAATTGCGGTATTACGTGCTGAAACTACATTATAATTATGAGGCATGCCCTAGTGTGGGACTCCGGAAGTTTAGACCATGTGGGGTTCTTTAACGTTCACCAAAATCTAAGTATACATGGGTGTTTTCGCATTTCGCCCCCAAAGAATGCGGCCGCCGTGACTAATCATGAACAAGAAATGAAGGAAACAACAATTTTCCAGTGTTAACCAGAGTCCTAAATATAGGATGTCCTCTACTACTTATCCTAGCTACCTAAGTTGTTCATACAATTTTTCTGAGAAGACAACGAAGTCATCCATGTATATGAGACAGGCATGCCACTTCAACCCTACTAATACCATATATATCACACGCTGAAACGTTGCCGCTGCCGAAAAACATCGAAATGGCATGACCTTGAAGTCGTAGAAGTCATCTGACCTGCGGAAGGTGACGTTCTTGTGATCCCTCTGGTCGACTTCTATTTGGTCATTGCCAGTCTTTAGCTTTATTCATAGCAAAATACATATCGTCGCACAGCCGGTTCCATATATCGTCTATCCGTGGAAACGGCTATACGTCCTTATTCGTAATGTCGTTCAGCCGATGATAATGAACACGCAGGCCTTCATCCTTTTTTTTCACGAAGACCACAGCAGGTGCCCACTCGTTTTTCGAAGGCCGTATCATTTCATCGCGTCGAATTTCATCAACATTTTGCTAAATTGGTTCTCGTTCCCGCGTCGAATTCTGGCTAGGGTTTTGACGGAGTGACCGAGCGCATTCGTCCATTATTATGCGATGTTTAGAACCTGGAGTATATCGAATCCTCGATGACCTGCAAAAGTAATCCTTGTATCACCGGAAAAAGACTTTTGACTAGAGTTGCGAACTCTAGGGAGACTCGGATTGATGTCGAATACTCGTCAAGAACCATGACCGTCGGGGCAGATGCGACATAAACATAAAGAAAAAGCGTATGGCTGCTTTCCATAATTTCTTCGACGTACGTGATTGTCATGCGGTTGGTGAGTTCTTTCTACTGTTGAATGAGGTCTGTCTGCTATAATTTCGCTTTTCCTTCATACAGACGAACGATTCATCTTGGGACGTGAATTACAGGTCTAGCACTAGATGTTGCTCGCCCTGACGACGTTTTCTACATCTTCCGGTATTTTTGCGCCGACGGCAATAAAGATGTTAGAGAGATACAGAATGCTGGCTTGACCTCCATGCGCACTCCAGGCCTGGAGACTCAGACAGCTCTCCGTGGATATCAAATGGTCTTTCATTAGCGTTATGTACATGGATATTAAGAGGAAGCTTTAGCTCCAGTGCTCCCATCTGAACATACGTAAAAGGAGAATTCGTTTTTCTCTGCCAAGACTGCACGATACTTGGCAAGGTATATTCTATTCCATTTGAAATAAACATTTAAACTCTAGTGACTGTTCCTTTAGAATGTTTTGATTAAGGACGTCCATCTTTTATTAAAAGTGGGCAAAAGTAAAAAAATTATGAGGAAACGAAACTGTCACATTTACAACCGTGTAACTCAACAATTAAAAAGGATATCACAATTCTTTGAATTGCATTTATTGGCACCTCTCGAGCGGACAAAATTGTTATGGTACACTTGAAATTCAAAGCACTTTGTAATACGCAAATAAACTTTTTGCAGCACCACTGTACACAACGCAACATTTTCACGTAAAGTATCATATGACACTGAAATCAATCATCTAATGAGTAATGTTTACAGAACCGCGTTATCCCTTCTTGATGCCGACATTTTACTTCGTAAATATTTCTTAAAGTTTTGAATTTTTGAAAACCGTTTTAGCAAAAGTCAGGCGGTAAATCGAAATGCCGGTTCAACAGTAACTAGAATTTAAGTTTATCTCTCGAATGCAAGAAAGTCCATTAAATTGTGTTGTGACGTTACTTCAGAAAAATGTTTTCGCGTTTTACATGTAATCAAATTGGCAAGTAACTGGCATGTAATCAAATTGACCCGAGCTAAAGCTTCCTCTTAAACCGATGACTGCATCGTGCTGGCGCATGAAGTCCACGCCGTGGATTACGTCTCGTGAGCGTTGCACAAGTTAGCAATCGTCGCAGGGTAAGCGTGCTTATACACTGTAACCCTTGCCGTCCAGATTCTAGTAGGCGTTATCTGGTGTCCTGCAGCTGCCCGCTTCTGAAGGTTTTCCCATGCGCACTTGATCAACTGAGCGGCGTTGGGTCCACTCATGACGTAGTAGTCAGCTTCTGCGTCCACTAACGACATGACTACGTGGCCATCGAGAAGCATGCCGAGGTTCATAGTTAGTCGTCTTGTGTTTCGGTCAATACGCGGCGTCTTATCACGGCTGCGAAGCCTTGTCCCTTTCGTTTTGTGTCTCGTCGGCATTTCGCTGCTGCGTCGTCGAGTACGAAATTGCAGCACCATCTTCAGTGGAGCAGGATCTTCAGCACCTCGGCGAACAGCAGCCACACTCCATTTAGTTGCTGCTTTAAGTTTTCCAGATATGTTCTGACTGACCAGCTTCGTGCTGGGCCAGTATTTCATGGGCGCTACGTTGACAGGAGGCCTCCTGAGTACAGCGCGCGGCAAGGTCGTCGGAGTCTCCACAACATTTAATTGAGGTAGTCGGCGAAATCACGAGGAAATTCCCCTTGCTGTCGGCGCAACGTGTCGAGGTCAAATCCTCGTGGTTCCATTTCTCGGTATGAACACTGGTGGTAGGCATGGCCTGCTTCTCCTCAGTGGTAGTAGAGTGGCCTGTGGTTGGGGGAGCTTCAAATGGTCGTCTTGCTCGGGGCGTTGCGTGGGTCCATGGGCAGGCTGGGTGGCGGCGTCTGGCGATGAAATTAGTGATGACGGCGGGAAAAGGCTGTATAGGCAATTGTTGCCGGTTAAGGCTGCCGCGCTTCGGGAACTGTTCGCAAGTGCTGGATTTCTTCTCCGACTATGCCACAAATCAAATTCAATCGCACAACTGCTGTTGTCGTCTTGCCCAAGTCGTTGAAGCAGCGCGCTTGAAGGGCTGTGGTCTCTAGTATCAAGCGGCAATTCAGGTGTCTAGAACGAATTTCTAGAGTCTTCTCAATTATGGTTGCCTCCGTCACGAATTCTGCTTTGTACGTGGGCGGCTTTCACATTAGTCGATGGCGCGTAAAACGAAGAGTTTTTGCTTACGCACGAGGAACCGAATTTTCTTGTCCTCAGGCATACCGGTGTCCGGGCTGTGCAAGAGGCCGGAAATTACCTCGATGGAGCTTACGTGTTCTTTTTCAGTAGCTTCACTAGGATTTCCAAGAGAACGTCAGCCCTTTTGTTCTGTAAGCCACTTGTGAAGGCCTTCAATAAGGTCTTACGAAATCGGCGCCACGTTTGTATGTAAGAACCAAGTCAGAGCAGCGTCATCCAAAGGTAAATAGACATGCCGCAGCTTATCCTCGCTGTTCCAGCTGTTGAACGTAGCGGTCCTCTTGCAAGCCCCCAGACAGAATTCAGTTCTCAGCCAATGGTGTACAGAAAATCGGTACCTCCTTGGGCTGTTGATGTACTATAGCAGTTGACAATCCTCGGTCCGTCATGACGGGCAGAAGTGCGGATGGCAGCGGGCAGGTTTTGTAGTCTGAGGCGTGCTCGTTGGCGGGGGCGCAACGTTGGTGCTGTCTTCTGAGCTCTGGCTTGGATCACGGCGTCGTGGGTGCGTCAGGCACATGAACACAAAAGCACCTCCAACAGATGTGACGTTGTAGTACGGTGAAGAACACACAGCGAAATTGCGAATAACAAACCAAACTCTTTATTGGGCAAACTTGTGCCCACAAGAACAAGTGAAAATGCAACTGCAACGACAGCGAAGAGAGCAGTCGGCAATTGTCGAAAACTCATCAGCGAGTCCAGCATGTCAGCTTTTGTACATTACCCATCGAAGAGTCTAACATAACCGCGGGTGCCAGCGTGCTTTCAGAACATTATTTGGCAGTTCGCGTCCAGCAAGAAATCAGATAACACCATGCTCGGTGACAAGAGACAGCGGATGGAACTGCCGAAAACTTTAGAGAAACTTCCAATTGATTGAGGGCATTCTACGCCGACCAAGTCAGTATGATCATGGGGTGCACCGATGCGTGGGACTCCGAATCAATTTTGACATGCCCGGGTCCCCTAACAGGCACCCAATTCTCAGTAAGCAGGTGTTCTTGCATTCTACCCCCAACCAAATGCGGCCGCTGTGGCTTGGATATTAATCCGCGCTCTCGTGCTGATCAGTGCAGCAGCATAGCTATTACCCCACCAGCCGCGTATATTCTTTATTTACGCGTGAACACTACGAGCAGAAAGATGAACATATTTACTCAAAGCATCATCTAGTCTTAGTTCTCGCTTTGTCGCCTTTTATGCTCACAAGTATGGCAGTTGCAGTAGCGTTGTGTCTGCTCTCTATCGCCTTCTACTACCAGCTTAGACATCTTTCATAGGTTTACGCCTACTTTCTACGTCTGGCGCATGTGAACGGGCGAAAGCAGACGGGATCATAGAATATATTTCAGTGGTGTGTCAAGTGTTATCGCATAAAATAGGTCGTGGGTTATTATAGTTCAAAACGCCACGGCGGCCGCATTTCGATGGGCGTGAAATGCGAAAACACCCGTGTACTTAAATTTAGGTGCACGGTAAAGAAACCCAGGTGGTCGAACTTTCCGGAGGCCTCCACTACGGTGTGCCTCATAATCGGAAAGTTGTTTTGGCACGTAAAACCCCCTACTTTTTTTACTACAACTCAAACGGCATATATCAGCCACGCGCATAATAGTTTTACCTGCACATTCCTCTTCTGTATCGGGAAAAGGGTTTTCTTGATTGAAAACTTTTTTCGACGAACTCTCCACGTAGTGCTACACACCAGAAAGCTTCAATGAAGCTTGACTAGCCCTTCCTTCCGACAAGGTTTAACAGACCATGTAGAATTGTTACTTTTGTTGATGACACAAAAATATTAAAACAATACCGCACAAATTTAGTTGGAACCCAAATATTGAATTCGGCTTTGACGCATCAAATATTGTGTCTGCTCCTATTAGGTGTGGCAGAAGTATACAAATATATGTCTGCGTTGTACATAAATATGGCCGGTAACAGAGATGCTCTACCCTGTCGACGCTCTGGTAACACAAAGTCATCAGCAAAACATAATCAATGACGCTGAGTACTACTTAGCCGCGTGGAATTCATTCCTGCAATAACCAAATACTCGCGCAAGGAGACATATACGAAGATAGTAAGGGACGTGTTCAACCATAGGCAAACATTGACTATGAAAACAAAGAAAGAACTTGCTACAAAGTTTATGCAACCTAGAGAAAATTGCATGAAAAATAATATTATATTTGTATCTGTAATGGGAATCGCACTAGTCAGAAGTCAAATATGGTGTTCACCTAAATGCACAGTGTCCATAGTGATTTTAAAACAACGTTAAAACTTTTATTAATAATAAATTCCTACGACATTGAATCTGTATTTATTTCTGGCAGGCTCTGAATACTCCTAGTGAGAGTCCTGATGGCGCCATTATTGTTCTTTTGACGGACGGCGTGGAGAATCAGAAGCCCCACATTGACGACGTCTGGCCTCAACTGTTAGCGGGAAAAGTCCAAGTGGTGACAATGGCGATGGGTGACAAAGCTGAAGAGAAGCTTGAGAAACTGGCTGCGGAAACAAAAGGTCAAAGTTACTTTTTTCCTGACCGCCTTCAAAACTTGTCGAGAACCTACATCGAAGCCAACAGCTCGGCGCCTGAGCTCACATATCATGGGTTGGTGAGTATCCTGTTACCAACGAGCACACTGTACAACAAAAACAATATAACATATCCTCATGCTTTAAAGCCTTCGTGAAATATTCTCTGCGAAGGGAAATTTATATCTGTTCAGGGAAGCTCTCACACTCATTAGTATAGTTCAAATAAATTTAGATTAGTGTTCTCATTGTCCACATATTGACATAAATGAAGAAAGCTACACCTGGTAACGTAACATGAGGGTTTTGCCATGTTAATGATGCGGAGAGCAGCCATTATTCTAGTGTTCCCTATTTCAGGTGCTAAGTTAATATTGATAAATCCACTTGTTCTCTCTGTCTAGAGTCCTTATATCAAGGGCAGTCTCCTGGCCGAAGCAATTGCGGAAACCATATTTATGCGTGAAGATGAACATGTGCACTGTAGTGCACACGTTATTTATTGGTTAGCAAATAGTTCAGAATTGTTCGCGTTCATGTAAGCTCATGCAATGTTAAGCGAAACGCGTCCTTTTCCCGGTATCGTAAGATTTTTGGATTTTCTCGTAGTATTGACGGTGAAGGAAGCAACAAAACTCTGAGTGACAAAACTAGCGTTTTACTTTTTGACCCTGTGTTCTGAAAAAAAAAAAGGCTACGTGCAAGCTCAGTGAAAGTGGCAAAACAATCGGCGATCGTTGAAAATCTGATCTGCCTGTCAAGCACGTTCGCTTATATAATTGAGTGAACGAAGGATCCAGTGTAATCGCTGGCGGCCGCGTGTCGGCCTGGAAGTTCTACACAATGCGCGTCAAACATGTAAGCAGATTACACAAACTTCGGTCACAACAGACAGCAGGTAGAGCCGTGCATACCACTCGAGCAACTTGGGATGCGTGCGGGTGCATCATGCGCTGAGCAATAACGTTTGTTAGACGGTTGAAAACGGTCACTCGAAAAAATGAACAAGTACACGTGTTAATAACCCCTCTCAAGAAGATCGTTCCCATGCTACAAATGTCACAGGAGAGCCAAAACGAAAGGACAATTGTTAAAAAACGTCCAAAGTTAGAAAGTTCCAAAAAATGTTTGAACTTCAGCCATTTGAAATGCCGAAGCTCGTTAGCGCTGGCAGAACGGCGTAAGTCGCACAATATCCACTATTTCAAGCCGTGAACTGCACCAATTGATAGCGAAATGCCCTCTGGCACGACCTCATAGCCGACTGAGCCCATGCGCCACATGACCTGGTAGGATCAGAAATAGCGGCGTAAAAGCTTCTTACTGTGCCCTTGTCGGCGTATCGGCATGCAAAGCCAAACAGGGTCTCCAAGCTCATATTGCAGGTATCGTTCTCGAAGGATGTAGCGGCGGCTATTGGTCCTCTGCTGATTCTTGATAACTATGCGGGTGAACTGTCGGGCATCTTCCGAGTGCTGGAGATGGCGGTGACATCGAGATTCTCGATGTCAATGAAGTGCCACAGTATAGCGTGGAGAGTCGTCATGCGTTAATTCCGATAGCAATGTTGAACAGCGTCATTTTAGTGGATTCTTGCACTATCATGTTAAAGTAAAGATTACCTACGGCACGACTGCACCCGACGTCCCGTGCTCAACGTCGACGTACATTTTAGCATGTCGGCAAGAGATTTTTCAGCCGATCCGTAAGAGCATTCGTCTGTGGGTGGTACACAGTTGTCTACCACCCACAGACAGTTGTCTACCACCCACAGACAGTTGTCTACCACCCACTCTTGTGGCTAGTCTGGCAGCAGTACAGAATCGCTTGGGTGAGATCTTGTGTAAAGGCCGCGTTCCTATCGGTGATAGGGACTTTGAGGCGCCATGTCGCAGCAGGATATCCTCAAAGAAAAAAATTTTGCCATCTCGACTGCGCTACCTTTCGACAGAACTTGCGTTTCAGCGAAGCTTAGGCAGTCAGTTGCCACGACGATCTACTTATTTGCGGATATTGGCGCAGAAAAAGGTCTCAAGAAGTCGCATCCCGTTCTACTCAAATGCTCAGCAAGGAGGCTGGCCCTGTGGGTCCTGTTGGTGGTGCCCTGCGTCTCTGGCAGTCTCGGCATACCTTGACGAAGCAGGCAACGCCAGTGGAGAGGAGCAGAGAGCCATACCTTTTCTGTATCATCCATAGCGTCTGTGTGAATGCGAGGTGCTCTGCGGTCGCATTGTCTTTTAGGGCGGCCGCTACCTATAGACGCAGTGCTCGGGGAACGAGAAGGTAGTTGGCGGGGACGGGTGAGTTCTTCTTTATGAGTATGTTGTTTGCTAGCGAAAACTGAGATAATCAAGGCTAGAATCACCTAGGGACAACGCCAGTGTTTCCTTTCAAAACTCTACGAAGCTTTTTAGCTCTAGGTTTGCATGTCGATTTGCAGCGAAGCCCTCCGTGCTTATTATTCAAATGAAGGCATCGTCATGCTCGGCATCTTGCGGCGATGGGTCAATGGGGGGCATAATATGCAGTCGGCCTCAGAGTGTTTCCATCCCGACTTGTAGACGACGATGATGTCAAATTCCTGGAGTCTCACAGTTAATTGTGCAAGAGGTCCTGACTAGTCCTTTAATTTGGCCAGCCACCACAAGGCATGGTGCTCGCTAAAGACTTTGAAGGGCCTGCCTTATTGATAAGGACGGAATTTATGTGGTTGCTCAGCGGCTATGGTGTAGGGCCGCTGAGCACAAGGGCGCAGGACCGAATCCCGGCCACGGCGGGCGCAATTCGATGGGGGCGAAATGCGAAAACACCCGTGTGCTTAGATTTAGGTGCACGTTAAAGAACCCAGGGTGGCTGAAATCTCCGCAGTCCTCCAGTACGGCGTGCCTCATAATCAGAAAGTGGTTTTCGCACGTAAAACCCCATAATTTTTTTTTCTATCGCAAGGCAATACTTTTTGCGTCGTCTAATGAGTGACTTCTACTTTCGACAGTAACTGGCTAGCTGAAGCAAAGACCCTTTCAGAGCTGTCTGGCCTTTCGACTAGGACGGCTCTTATGCGTTATCTACTTGCGTCGGTGTGGATGTCGGCGTCAGCGTCCTCATCGAAGTGGCCTAGCACTGATGTTGAGTGCTGGCGCTGTTTAAACACTTGGAACGATTCGGCTTGCAGACACTTGCGGCTTGGAATCGATGTCTGATTTCGTGAGAAAACTTGATGAAGCGTTCTTGACGAAGCGCATGTGATAGGCACACGTGCTAAAGAATCTGCACGCGCCCTTCTTGTCGGCGGGCTTTCGGAAGTTCGCGAGGGTAGATATCTTCTTCAGATAAGGGCGTACTCCATAATTGCTGACGACGTGGCCAAGAACAGCAGCTCGGCCTAAGCGAGGCGGCCCTTTTCCGGCTTCAGAGTGAGCCCTGATAATTGATGGCCTCTAAGGCTGTCCAGAGCTGCCTAAGGTGATCGTTGAAATTCGCGGCGAAGTCAACGACGACGACACAGGCCTGCCACTTTAACCTTGTTAAACCGTGTCCATCACGCGCTGGGGTGTTGCAGCCGGCACAGAGAAAAGCCTGAGTGGCAGTACCTCGAACTCATAGAGGGCGTGGTTGTCCTTTCGCGATCTCCGTCACCGACTTCTATTTGCTAGTAGCGTCTTGAGATCCATCGACGGAATGCATTTAGCGTTGCAGAGCCAATCCAATGCGCCGTCTACTGTGGGAGGTGGTATACGTTCTCCCCAGTTCTCATTTGTTCAGCCAACGATAATCGACGTAAAAACGTAGGGTCCCTTCGTTTTTCATCACCAATACTACAGTAATTGCCAACGGGCTTTTCGACGGCTGGATGATGTCATCGTGCAGCATTTCGGCGACTTGTCGCCTTATAGCTTCAAGTTCTCACGTGGAAACGCGGTAAGGGCTCTCAAGGAGTGATCGATCGCACTTTTCGGTAATTATGCTACACTTTGCAACAGGTTTTTGTCGAATCTTCGATCACATTGAAAAGTAGTCTTTGTATCGCCGGAGAAGACCTGTGGTATGTGGCTGCATACTCATGGTAAGGCTCGAATTTATGTCCTAGTCTGGATCGAAAACTGTGGTCATCGAGATAGATGCGGTGAATTCGAGAAGAAAGACGCATTCTTTGTTGCCACATTTCCTTTGATGCACTCGATCTTTGTACTCTTGTTGATGTTCTGGTACTCCTGGCTGAATTTTGTCAACACCACTTTCGCTATCCGTCCTTGCCATCGAGCAATCCTTGTTGCGACGTAAATTTCGTGCTCGAGCAGTAGACGTTTGTCACCTTCCATGACGCCTTCTAGATCTACAGCTGTCTAGGCGCTGAGGGAAATGACAATGCTGTAGCAAGGCGGGATGCTAACTTTGAGCACGTTGTAGGCATGGTGACTTCGACCGTTCTCCGGCGGTATCGCTTGATCTTCGGATAGTGTGTCCGACTTCAACTTCAAGTCAATGATAACGCCCTATTGGTTCATGAACTCCATGCCAAGAATATCTCGTTAACACCCTTGCAAGATGCGAAAGGTGGTAGCGTAGGTGGTAGCGTAGCGACCGCGGTGTGTGTGATCGCTTCTGGCTGAGTTCAAGGCCGTGCCAGAGGTTCTGCTAGCTCCAGTGACAGCTGAATTTCCTCTAGGACAGCGTAAGCAATCGAACAAACTTGCGGCTGCGACGCTTGGAAAAACTTCCAGCGGTTTTCTCACAAAACTGCCTTTATTGTTTCCCATAAATCACCAGAGCCGTGTGATTGAAGGTCTGCGTTGTCTGGCGTGGAGCGGCAGTTATACTGCGTAGAACATACGCAAAGAGTTCTCTGATTTCCCGGTGCTGCCATTGAAAGCTCAGCTACGGACTTCGGCGGGTTAAGGATTAGTTCAGCGAAAAGGTCGTCCTTCACACCACGCACCGGAAAGCGAATCTTTTCCTCACACATGTCCGGGTTAGCGTGGCGGAACAGGCATGTCATCTCATTTTCGGCGATTGCAGTGCTCGCGTTTGTTTGGAAGCTGCGCACGGGATTCCAGTAGGGCCTCAGCTCTCTCTTTGCGGTCGACACTCGGGAAGGCATTCAAGAAACTGCTGTGGAAGAGCTAACGCATTGTCAAGATGGACTGGTGCTATTTAAACAACGTTCTGGCGGCATCTTCAAAGTGGAATAAAGTATAGCGCAGGTTATAGTTATGATTTCAGTGGTTGAATGTAGCGACTCTCGTACGTTTCCAGCCAACTTTCTCGGTCTTGAATTGAGGATCCGCTTATGGTCGCTGGTTCCCTAGGATACTGCAACACGACCAGGTGATGTGGAACTGGAGCTGTGATCGTGGCTGCTGTCGTGGCCATGCACTTCGTCTTCTCAGGTAGAAGTGCGTGCTCCGGGGGCAGTTGTTGTAGCTTGCGGCTTGCTCGAGTTTCCGGGACGACGTTGGTGCCTTCGCGGTCCGGGCTTCGATCACCGAGTGTCGGGAGCGTCTCGTACATGATCTATGCGCCCCTCCACCAAATGTCGCGTAGTAGTGACGTTGAAGAGAGTAGCAAACCTTTGAGTGACAAAACTAACGTTTTAGTGAGCAAACCTGTGCCCATATAAACGAGCTACCGTCAAAGCTCAACGAAAGCGGCGGCCACAGTCGGCGATCTTCGAAAATCTCATCTGCCGGCCAGGAGTGCCCGCTTCTATGCATGAGTCATCCAATGTTGCAAACTAATCGCTGGTACCCACGTGTTTTCCTAAACGTACGGCACAATTCGCGTCGCACATGCAATCAGATTACACAAGCTTGGGGACAATTCGCAGCAGATTGAAGCATCGGTAACATTCGGTAAGCATCAGATACATGCGCGCGGAAAGCACTGAGCGATAACACTTCTGAGATGGTGAAAAGTCATCCGAAAAAGATAAGTAAGTACGCGTGTCGATATCATGTATTGCCGCTGTGAAACTTGCATACGTTGCACATTTTTCTCTTATTTACTATCAGCGAGTAAAGTGTGCAGTTACAGCATTTACTGAAAACTACGCACACAAGTGCTCCAAAACATAACATTCGTGTACTTATACAAGCACCGTACAATTCAGTTCCCTGTCCTATGTAAAATATAGCTGGCACGAAATAATTTCGGCAAGCATCGTAGAGGGGTTGGGTGAACTTAAGGAGATGCGCATACTGCAATAGAGATGATGCGTTCTGGTCCTTTGCTATGTGCGAGATCTGAGCTGGTGCATTCCTCGTACCGGCTACGTTTCTTTAAGGCTCTTTCGCCCTACGTCGACACGACACCAATTTTTTTCTGCCGACGATTGGTGGGATTTTTTTCGATCCTCTCGGCACCCCTGTCATCATGCACGGACGTCAACAGTCTCTACACGGATCACTGAGGGGCCTTTCGGTGGTGCGAACAGACCCGTCCGCATGGCGTCGCGCAATTTGCTTTGCACACTGCAACGGCACGACCACACATGACTAAACAGGGCGGCGCCTTCGAGGCGAAACGTGGGCGCTTGGAATTTATGATGTCGTGTTCTTGCACTAGCTCGTAATATCGCGCCCAAGTTACCCATATTTTTGCTTTTCATTTCAGTAATAATAATTCGACAACAATCTATTAGGGACAAGTTGGCGCAGTTTGAGAGATATATTCTAGGTTACTTAGCCTATTAAACTAACAAAGGCAGCTATATAAGCTGGTTGTCAAAGGCAATGTATTATGAAGGCATTCTTGTTTTTTTCTTCTCCACATAAGGTACGGCAAGGCGCCTTTGTTTATATTCGCGCCGTTCAACATTGGCTCTAAATAAACGAGAAACCAACATTCTTGTTGAAACATGCACTGGCGGCTTCAATTGTCACAAAATGCTGCAAAACAAAATTTCCGCTTACAATCAGCGTCGCATAAACCAGACACGAGCTTATACAAGCGGCCATGTTTCGCAATTTGCCCTGACTGCTCATTTTCGTAGCAGGCTTTCACTTTCCCTGCCGTGTGGGGGCGCTGCCCACTTCTTGCGTGCGGACTGTGCGAAATCAAGCGCAGTCTAGTTCATCTTGCTCCTGGCAGAAGTGAACCCTATTGCTGGTTTGGTTCAGGCCCACAGTTATGGGTATACGTGCACGAATCCCACGGCTGCAGGTACGTTCTCCTCTTAGCAAAATCGGTACCACCTCTAACTCGACAGAACACTGGTCACAAGGACTGACGATTTTGCTTTTCAACTTAGGAAGTACGTTTCCATTATTTTGAGCGACTATCAAGTGTAAATAGAACCGCCGCAGCTGCGCCTGTGTCGTTGTCCGTGCAGTGTTTTCGCTCGGCGGCCGGCTTCACGAAGTCTGGCCTGACCACAGTCTGCGGAGTACTTTGCCGGTCTGGGTGCGACGAAATGCTGTCACAATGCGGCGACTCACTGACGTCGATCGCGTAGGCGACGTTGTAATTTAAAAAAGACAGTGCCTCTGCGACGCAGTCTCCTACAGCGTGGACGCCTCGTCGTGGGTGCACCTATAGTGAACGGCCCTCTAGCGTTCCGTGGCCTCAATGGTCAGCCAGCCATTTGGCAAAACTATAGCGGTAACATCCTTCATACTGCAAATTCGAAGCTGTGCTTGGCCTACCTTTCAACATCGACCATCACCCGAGGTCATAACTACAACAAATTGTTCGCCGCAGATGTTCACCCCGGATGATGCTGTTTTACATAGAAAAACGAAGCAGACCACTTCTTCAAAAACCCCTCATGTCACCATTTCTACATGTATTTGATTTAAAAGTTGTCATGTAGCATTCATAGCATCATAAGCAACTACGCACTGAAAGTAAGCCTATTTATTATACCAACCTCTAGCACTAGTTGCCCGAGCACCCTAAATATCAATGTCCTTGTGACTCGCAATGTCTACTGTAAGGAATTGTTCCAATGTTACGGTGCGAAAATTTGGCATATATTTTATTTTTTCGTTTATTTAAGATATATTACATGTCCTAATAGAGCCCTGCCTAAAGGGCATTCACAACATGCAAGAAGGTTTGGAGAGCTTAGAGTTCCAAATAATTGCCTGACTGAAACCCTCTAAGAGTTACATGAATAAAACATATAGAGATTGTGTGAATATTAAAGAATATTTGCACCAAGCGCTTCAAAGCACGAGGTCACTGTGATTGAATACTGGCCACGATGACCCAACTTGGATTGAAGAGAGATGCGATGGCAGCCGCGCACTTAGATTTAGGTGCACGTTAAAGCACCCCAGTGGGTCGAAATTCCCGGAGTGCTCCACAACGGTTTGGCACATTATTGAAAACGGTTTTGGCCCGTAAATCCCCTTTTATTTATTTTTTTTATTACGAGCACTCAAGATAAAACAGGGAAGGTAATAAAGTGCCATATATAAGAAGGGCTACAGAAAAGGATTCTAGACATTTGACACTCTGGTGTCAAGAAATTTTGTACTTGCACTGAAATACCATTTCTTGTGAGGGATATGCTTCCACCTATACTACATTTTTCTTCGTGCGTGTTTCTATTATCTTTTATTTTGTTATGTCTAATAAGATTAGCTGCCAACGTTTGGAAATATTGACGGCCACTAATTAGGATATTGGCCCAACCGTTTCGGGATGTACTGTTTTAATTCAAAACAATGAAAAATTATTGTACTATAAAGAAAAAGTCCAGCAGTCAATATGAGCCTTCTATCGACCCCCCTAGCGGGACCCTCCTACCTTCTGTAAAACCGATGTGGCAACTTGCCGTCGCAACGCATAGACACCCACTCTGCTAAGACGTCGACATGCAGCTTGTGCCAAATCCCTCCCAATCTGCTTGAAGCCGTCATGCCAGACATGGGTCCCCATCACCGCGTCGTGGTTGTCTTTCGCCCTTACGTCATTGACACTCTAGCAGTCAACAAAGCTAACAGCCGAACTTCAGCAGGCAAGAACTGCCGGTTTCATGAACAACTCAGTGAAAGAGGTCGTATGTGCCTATCGGTACTGATTGAAGCCCTCCTCACTGCGGGAACATAGTTCAGCGAACGTCTAGGAAACCGCAAACGAACGGTTACATTCACTCTAGCGCTTTGATCACACTATGGATGGATCACACTATGGACTATGGATGTCACGTTGGGCCACACTTACTGGGATGCCGTTCTCACGTTTGTCGCGCATGCCTATAACAGAAATACGTAAGCTACAACTCGGCTTTCGCTATTTATTTTCTACGCACGAGAGCCTTAGAACACAATAGACACTTTAGTCTGAACCAACAATGGATTCCCAAGTGTGTACTATACTGTCTAAAGCGGCCATATACGGAGAACACTGTCTCGCTTCCTTACCACCACAGCTCAGTGTAGCAAGAAGTTTGACGTCATATTATCTTGCAGATGCATCTTTTAAAGCGAAGCTTCATTTCCATCTTCTTTCGACTTTCCTACTGGTGCTGCTGCTGCTTCGGTGCGCTCCTCTGGGCTGCTGTGGCTGCTGCTGTAGGGCACACCGCATGCTCTGGCTGCCTGCGAACGATTAGCACACCCATAACTGATTATTCTTCGCGGTGTGCCTCACTGATAGAAATACCATTTCAATGGGTTTTTTATGGGGCACACATAAAATCGGGCACACACAACCTCAGAATAGCCGAAACGGAATCCGGTGATAAGGAAACGCGTGCCGAATGGTAAACACAATGTGACAAACGCAAAAGAACTTGCGACAAATAAAGACGTTAAGTATTATGTTTTTGTCGGTCCTTGTTTCTGTCATTTAGCGGTATGTAAGCTGTGTTACATTATACACTTTCGTTGAAGAATGTTTCCCAACTTTCTATCTCAAGAGAGAGCGACAACTTTAGTAACACACCAGTCAATGAACGTCAGCAGAGAAAGCCATCTCCTCTGTCACCCTAAGATGTCGGCGGGGATCACTTGAGACAAATCAGCAGCAAGGGGCTCAACGATTATGTCTTGCAGGGCGTTGGGGCCTGGGCTGTGGCACAAAGCCTCCCAGGATTCTAGAGTATGAGCTATCGTACTCATTCGGAGAGGTCCACATCATGTAATCAAATTTGCTGCCTCTTCACAAAACTTGTACTTTGACCCTAAAACTCCTGGATGCCCCTTGCTGTAGAGTACGTGGATTGCAAAAACCTCCGTCTGGAATTTCCTGCACATACCCTCCTCCTTTTTATTGAGCGTCCTGTCACCTCCCGTGTCAGTTTGTGGATATAGTCTGTCGTGTATTCTGATTTGCTGGTGAGCGCGAATATCCACTCTTCAATTCATTGTTTCGGTGACTTGGCAGCTTGCGGAAGTGAACCGGTAAGTAAGAACTCGGGTGAACGAATGACCCCCTTCCCTCTACGTGCCTCATGAGCTGGTGCCCAAATGTCAAACGAGCACAACCACCACGAGTCCTCCATTCTTCTTTAGTACACGGCTGGCAGACACCGTCGCTCTCCCCGGTTGATTGTTTCTTAGAGCGCTTCTGGCGTCGCTGATGATCACCATAACCCCCCTTTGGCTGGCGGTAAAGGCTATGGCCACTTTCTAATACTTTACCTTCTCGATTCCACTGGCTGTGGAGCACGCCATCGCAGTTCCGACTTCTCTAACCACCTGTGCCGCTTTGCTCTCTTATCCTGGAGCATCCGTATATAGTACCTCCTGTCGACCAATATACCTAGCTTGCAATGCTTTTGCCCTGTATTTACGCCCGCCTTCGTGAAAAACAGGGTTCATGTTTCAGGGCAGCGGAGGTATCTTTATCTAGTCCCCCGTCTCTCTCGGTAACGCTCTTTAGCACACTTGCTCATGTGTGGACTCGTAGCCCAATCTCTGATTTTTTTCTCCCTGTTTTTTATTCGAATAGCATTGATGCTACGCCCTAACGCCGCCTCACTGTGTTCGAGAGTGTTCGATACCTGTAGCTTCACAAGTGTGCCGGTAGACCCGCTCAGGGCAGTGTGAGCACCACCTTGACACTTTTCAAGATTTCACTGAGTTTTACTGCGTTAAGTTCGAGGTGGAGTGCCACGTACACTATCCTACTGATTATTATGGCTTGCATGAGTATCTGGTGATGTGTCTCCCCCTTCCCACCTTGCCTGTTCGCTCTTCGTATTATCATACAACATGTTTGACTTGAACTGGCTTCTAACCTAGGAAGCGTTTCATAATTCTCCCAGTAATCAACGTATGTGGCCTAGTTTAGATTCTGAATTTCCCCCAACTGATCAAAAATCTCAACATCGCAATGCTGAAGGTGGTCCGTGATAACACCAAGCCCTGCTGCGTCCCCCTGTTGCCCAGTTGAATGTTCTCAAGGTACTCTTCCCCATCTTGAGAGTGTCTTTTCTATTCGTAGGAAATTTAAGAGGAAGGAAGAGAGCGTTGTGGATCACAGATCGATATTTTAATCAAAATGAGGTGAAAGAAATGGAGCTAGGCTGGTCGCGTTACGCGTAGGTTAGATAAGCTGTGGACCGTTAGGGTTACAGAATGAATGCGTAGAGAAAAGAAACGCAGTCGCGGACGGCGAAATAATATGTGGGTTAATTTCGTCATTGAGCTTGTAGCGACCGTGTGTCCCTGCTTTAACCGCGCTTCTCGGAAAGCCGGTTTTACTCACTTTGGGGGGTCGTTATCCTCTGCTGTAAGTTGGAATCGAGGAACTCCCCTACTGGGGCGTTACCACAGCCGCAAACCTTGTTTTACTTTCGAATAAAACCCAGTTGGCTATCAGTCTTCAAGTTACGAAAACATCTCTTTCTTGCCTCCACTAAGCCGACCTTCCAACAAGTGGTGACACAGGGGATTGACGTTTTTTAAACACTAGTTATGAACGATGCTGCTGCTACTCATACTCACAAAAACGACGCCACGATTGCGTCTCCTGCCATCGCCGCAGAGCTTCAGCTTCCCAGTTTCTGGCCTAAGAATTCTTGAGTTTCAGGTACGCAGCTAGAGACCCATTTTCATCTTCGGTACACCACTTCGCAGGCAGTAAAGTTCATGCATGTCCTCGTCACGCTACCGTATGATAATGCCCATGTCATAAACGACTTCATTGCGGGTACGCCTTCGGCCGCAGCATACGAAGACATGCGGTCAAGGACGCTAGATGTCGAAATCCGGCGCTTGCACACATTGGTGTTCGTGACCCCCGACGTCCCCTTTGCCATTCTGGAAGCCGACTTCCTCAGCCATTTCAAACTTGGTGTATTCGTGATCGGCGCATAAAGTATAGCATCGCATCTTTCGATGTACTTGGCCTTTGTGCAACCAAAAATAATCTGGCTTCAGTAAATTTCGGCCGCTCTCAAAGTACATGATACTTGCTGAGACCTGCAACCCACGAGGCCCCGAAACGATGCACTGCCCGTGAAACACAAGGTAACGCATCGTGTTGCACCCACCGGACCACCTGTATTCCCCCGGCCACCAAGGCTTGCTGAACAGAGGTTGGAAGTCACCCACTGGGAGTTCGAACATATCCTTCAGCTAGGCATTGTCTGTTCTTCCTCCAACAATCAGTCTTTACATCTCAAATCCCCAACTGCTTCCAAAGCAGGACCGTGGTGATTGGCGGTCTTTTGGTGAATACTGAGCTTCGAATGCCGTCACTACACCCCATCAATATCCCCTTCTCCACATACATGACTTAGGCACTTGTCTCACCGGTACCAAAACATACAGCAAGCTTTTTGATGGCCGCATACCACCAAATTCCTGTCAAACCCAGCGACACACCGAAGACACCAATAACTACTCAATTTGGCCTATTTGAGTTTGTCCATATGATTTAGGGTTTGAAGAATGCGTCGCAAACTATTCAAAGGTCCATGGACGAGGTTACACGCGGACTCCCTTTCATTTTCATCTACCTTGAGGACATTATCTTCATAAGCCACACAGCCAGAGAGGACAAAGAGCACGTTCGTTTCCTATTCGAATGACTGGATGAACACGGCTAGTCCTAAAGACCAAGAAATGCGTTTGCGGAGTTCAAGCCATGGATTTGCTCGGCCATCGCATTTCACCTCAAGGCATCATCAAGCCACTGGAATCCCCGCTGGGGTTAATCGAGCACTTCCCGTCTGCAACCTCCATCACACACGATCTGAAGTGAGGGCGCGGCAACGACGGTGGACGAAGAGAGAACCCACACAAACACATGGCGGAGAGTGAACCCACACAGAGGCCGCATGTGTGTGTGTGTGTTCACTCTTCGTCCACCGTCGTTGTTTCGCCTTCAGTTCATATTGTCACGTGGTCGTGACGTCAAAGAACACAGTAGCAGTACTGTGAAAAGCAAAACTAACTTTTATTGGGCGAACCTGTGCCCACAAAACAGACTACACTTAAAGCACGAGAGCGGCGAACACAGTCGGCGATCGTCGAAAATCTGATCAGCGGGTCAAGCGTGTGTGCTTTAGAGAGCAGTCGTCGAATGTTCCAGACTAATCGTTCGGACCCGCGTGCCTTCCACAAAGTTCTGCACCATTCGCGTCAGGTGATGAAATCAGATAACATAACGTTCGACGACAACAGATAGTGGATAGAAGCATCGATAACAATCCAGAAGCTTCGGATACATACAGGCGCGTCCCACGCTGTGCGATTACATTTGTTAGGCTGCGAAACGTGCTTGCCCGATAAAGATAAGTATACGTGTCAATGTGATGCTTAACCAATACCTCCAATTATCCATTCTTACGTCGTATCCTTCAGAGAGTTGCGAGAGTTTCTGGGGCTCATAAATTTTCACAGACGCTTTGCCATCCTGTGCGCAAGATCTTCAGCCGCTTACCCACCTGCTGCTTCGTGACTCCAAGAAACTGCGTACCTTTTGTGGTTTTCGCGCAATTATGTGCGTCGTGAACCACATCGTTCACGCCGCACATGCAATGCACTGTCATGCACACGCGCACTCAGTTGGCTGCAACGCCCCCTTTGATAGTATGTATATATAAGAGTGGGTTCCGTTCAATAAAGCACTTCTTGACGCACATGATTGCTTGCAAACCACATGGTGTCAGAAGTGGTCGGACTGCGGCTGATGTACGCAGCCGGTGAAGGAAAAGTGGACGGTCAGCAAGCCAACAAGGATGGCTCGAAGGGCCGAACTTGTACGAGAATGGAAAACGGGGAACAGCGCCATCAGACCAGCCCACCAGTCACCACGCTACTGCCATCGCCGACAGTCCTGGACACCACAGGAGACGTATGGCAAAGTTGGAAGACGTGGCGCCGGGAGTTTGAGCTCTTCGCAACGGCAACGTACCTAAACCAGCAACCCAAAGAGGTACAGGCAACCACATTTCTGATGATTATCGGAGAGAACGCGCGCAAGACGTATAGCACTTTTGCTTTTGCACCGGATGAAGACAAGTCGGACGCAGAAGTCCTGAAGCTTAAATTTGAGGCCTTTTACAAGCCCGCACTAAACCTAGCCTATAACGAGTTTCGTTTTGGAAAGCGTGACCAATATGAGGGCAAAAGCTTCAACGACTGGTCAAAAGACCTACGAGTGCTAGCAAAAAATTGCGAGTTTGGGGAACACGAAGAGCGCTTGCTCAGAAGCCGTATTATTCTCGGAATAAGAGACAAAAAGCTGCAAGAAAAGCTCGTGTGTGAAAATGCTTCATATGCAAAGACGGTAGAAATGTGCCGCTCGCGAGAACATGGCAAGGAACAGTGCGAAGAAATATAGGCACGCCCCAAAAGCCATTACGCTGCCGAGATAAACGCAGTATCTCAGGCAGAAGGTCGGCGTTGCACGAAGTACGTAAAGGTTCATCAGACTAACCATGTCTGCCCCGCAAAAGAACGCACTTGCAGAAAATACGACGGAAGGAATCGCTTCGCCATAGCCTGCAAAAAGCTGCCCGAAAAATTTTACTAAAGAGAGCAAAAGGTAGCATCTATTGAAACCCAAGACGGTGAAACGCTAGGCGAGTTCTGGTTGGAAACAGTGTCTCATGCACGTGGGAAAGACTATTGCTGGACGGCTACCATTCAGATAGAAGGAAAACCAGTTTATTGCAAGCTGGACACAGGCGCGACCTGCTCAATTATTTCACGCAGCCAGTTGCAGAAAGTAACCAACAAGCAGCCACACGAATGTAACGTAGTTTTAAACACGTTCTTTGGCTTCCAGAAAAAAGCAACGAAACAAATTCGTCTCCATGTTGCAACGAGAGGAAGCAAGATTAAGATATACTTTTTTGTTGTGGAAGACGAAGTTGCCGTGACATTGAGAGGCGCAGTTGCTGAAGAGTTAGGCTTACTCCTAAGAGTCTCTTCTGTCGAGCAACTAGAGCTTTACGATGCTCCGAAGCCTTACGAAGACATGTTTGAGGGCCTAGGTGAATTGGCGGGTGCGGTTTACCACTTGAAACTCAAGCCTGGTTCCCAGGGAGCGGTGAAAGCAGCACGGAGAATTTCAATAGCATTGAAAAGCAAGGTTAAAGCAGAGCTAGACCACATGGAGACATGGGGAGTGATAGCGCAAGTGACAGAGCCGACGGAGTGGGCCAGCAACATGGTCGTCGTCACTAAAGGAGAGAAGGTACCAATTTGCCTAGACCCCTCTGATCTGAACAAAGCACTGCTTCGCGAGCACTATCCAATGCCGACATTGGAAGACATAGCAACTTCGATCAGCGGCGCGCAGTACTTTACAACTTTGGATGCAGCCTCGGGTTCCTCGCAAATCAAGCTAGATGAAGCGAGCTCGAAAATCTGCAGAATGAGCACTCCCTATGGCTGTTACAGGTTTTTACGCATGCCGTTTGGGATCTCGTCCGCACCGGAAATATTTCAGCGTGCCATGCACTGGATACTAGAAGGCATCAAAGGCGCAGCCGCCGTCATGCACGATATTCTAGTGTGGGGCAGAACGAAAGCGAGCATGACATCAACCTTGTCAACGTCCTGCGACAATGCCAAGAGCACAACCTAAAATTGAATAGAAAGAAATGCCGCTTTTTACAGGAATCTGTGCGGTACTTGGGACACGTTCTGACACGTGACGGGCTGAGTTTCGATCCACAGCGGCTAGACGACGCATTGCAAGTCCAGACGCCAAGCAACCACAAGGAGATGCAGACGTTTCTGGGCATGGTAAATTTTGACTCCCGCTTTGTTCCGAATATGTCAATCCTAACGGCGCCGCATAGAGAACTCCTAAAGAAGGATGTCGCGTGGGTTTAGGAAGACCGTCAAGAAGCAAGCTTCAAGGCTCTACAGGAAGCGCTTGCCCCAGCTCCTGTATTAAGCTACTACCGGAAGGGTGAACCGATCAGGCTATCGGTAGACGCCAGCCAGACCAGAATTGGTGCAGTTTTTATACAGGATGGGCCTCCGTTAGCGTACTCTTCACATTCGCTGACAGAAACGCAGCAAAAGGTATGCTCAGATTCGAAAAGAGATGCTGGCAATCGTTCACGTCTGTGAAAGATTCCATGACTGTCTTTTCGAGTAGCGCGAAGAATCGGATCGTAAGCCACTAAAAATGATATTTAAGAAGCCGTTATGCCAATGTCCTCTACGACTTCAGCGCATGCGCCTCAGCTTACAAAGGTGCCCAAAAGTCGTAAAATACACTCCTAGAAAGCAGCTGTTTGTCTCTGACGCTTTATCGCGATTCCCGAGCAAAGCGCTGCTGAAAGAGCAGTGCCTGAATTTCCATATGAATACGATTGCTTGCCTTCAGGTTTCAGACGGTCGGCTGAGCCAAGTTCTCCAAGAGACCGACGAGGACCCGGTTATGGTGCAACTTTGCCAGCATGCTAGAACGCAGTGGGCGGACAGCAAAGCTGATATCAGTGGCGAACTACGTTGCTACTGGAGCTTCAGTGATAAGCTACATACGCAGGACGGCCTCGTGTTTCGGAGCAACCGCCTCATCATTCCTGCCAAGATGCGCAGAGAAGTACTCGCCTGCCTTCATACTGCGCAGACAGGAGCAGACAAGATTAATGCACGTGCCCGAACGGTGCTCTTTTGACCTTCTATAAACAGTGATAGAGAAGAAGTTGCCCCACGCTGCGAGACCTGCCAGAAACACAAACCATACCTTTCACTGGTATTCGGAGCATGACCAGCTCTTCGAGGAAGCGAAAACGCAATTGGGGACTGCAGCGATGCTGATTTCATCCGTTGCCCGACGTGCCAACTCGCCCTGGGGTAGACGTATCGAGCGTGTCAATTTGTGCAGTACAGCAGCAGCACGATGGCACAAGCCGAAGGTCGCTGAGCTTTTTCTCAAAGCGCCTGAAACCTACAGAAGCTCGCAACAACGCCTTTGAGAGGGATGTTGGCCTTTTATTGCGCTGTCAAGCATCTCTGTTTCTTTTACTTGAAATTTGTAATGTTCACATTCTGACTGATCACAAGCCATTAGCTTTCAATTTCTAATACATTTCCTCGTACTCAGAACATGAGCTTCGACAACTTCACTTATCGGAATTTTCTGTGGGCATCTGCCACACATCTGGGACATAAAGTCGGTCATCTGATGCAATGTCACGGATGGGTGCTGTGTCTCCTGGACCTTTCATTCTCCAACCCCCTTGCAAAACGATCCGGAACTGGTCCGATTGTGGGACGGAGGCTCACCTCTCCGGCTTGCGGAGGGGCCGCTTCCTTACACAACATTGGCCACGGGTGGCACACCCAGGCAGCTCCAGTTCAAGCCCCTGCAATTTCGGCGGCCGATATTTGATTCAGTCCACGGGCTAAGCCATCCCGACATAAAAGCAACACAGAGGCTTATCGCAGGCAGCTTCATCTCGCCAGGGATCAACAAAGGTATTCTAAGATGTTCGAGAGGCTGCAAGCCTCTCAGGCCGTGAAGGTGACCTGGCACATGCGTTTAGTGGCAGCCATTTAGACCAGCGCAGCACCGTTTCGATCACGTGCATTTAAACTTGGTGGGGCCTCTTCTGCGCTGCCAAGGTTTCAAGTACCTCCTCATGTGGGTCGCCCGGTGTTCAAGGTGGCCTTAGAGGACCCCTCTATGAGGCGTCATGGCTGAAACACTGGCGGAAGCATTTATTGCCACGTGGGTACCGCAGTTCGGTTGCCCGTTGCGCATAACCACTGACCGAGGCCAGCAATTTCAATGCTCCGTCCTTTTCTGCCCTGGCGAGACTGCTCGACATGCGCCTTAATACTACCGCGGCTTACCACCTACAGAGCAATGCCATTCAACAACAAATTCGATTGCTCCCTCTGTCCGCGCCTCCCGCTGACTTAATAGCCGATTGTTCTCCTCTCTGACCTGAGACATGGAGATTGGGGCGTGTAATTCTGAATTATCGCCCCCTCTGCAGTCCGCGAGGCGTCTAGCTCCGGTTACACTTATGTACCTGTTCCAACTTTTATTTAACAGTTCCGTATTAGCTGCAGACTTTCTTTACACGGCAGCTCTTTCTTACACGCCCGTTCTTCCGGTGAAAGTCGCCGCGCCTGGGCTCGTACCAGGGTGGGACCGCGCAAACGAGTATGGCGAAACATGAAACCGAATGCTGAGGGCAGTGGAGGATGAAATACACGATGAAGAAAGTGCAGAGGAGGCTGCAGCGGGACGATGAGAAGGAAGCGGAAGGGGGTATTGCGAAATTGTGAGAAAAAGCGCGTAGTGTGGTGATCATAGATAGTAGATGGCGCCAGAGTCGCACGCGGCAACGGGTCGGTCTGTCGGCGGCGGCTGCCGTGAATTGCGCCCACGCCTCATCCACGCGCTGGTTCACGGGATCTCCGCATTAGCGATCCATTCGCGCTTCACTTCGCTCCAATGTAAACGTGCTGCACCAGGCTTCGCTAGCTAATGTATTGTCAAAACACGTATAGAGTTGCACTGAAATTTCGCATTGCTTCTTATATACAGTGATCATTTAATAATTTTAGAAGTTTCCGTCTAGGCGAAGTTGTTTTACCTTGCATGGCAATATGTTATTTCTTAACATGCATAATTTTTATTGTCCTTGTGTATTTTGCTCGCGTAACAAGAACTAGGTGTCAACTTGGCACCACTTCTACTACTGCGGAAATACTGCGGAAATAGTTCATGCTTGTTACCACCTCTACGGGGGGTGGCGGATGCCGTAGCTTCTAAGATAGCCGCTTGTTTGGCCGTCACAGTCAATGTGGGGCGCTGCTGCAGTTCCCATCTGGGTGACGCTGTTGCACTGCGAATTCGGGGCGCAGCACTAAAGAATCACTTGAGTTGCGTAAGGCGTTACTTGCGCCTTACGCAACTCTTCTACTTCAACTACTGCGGAAATACTGCGGAAATAGTTCATGCTCGTTACCGCCTCTACGGGGGGTGGCGGATGCCGTAGCTTCTAAGATAGCCGCTTGTTTGGCCGTCACAGTCAATGTGGAGCGCTGCTGCAGTTCCCATCTGGGTGACGCTGTTGCACTGCGAATTCGGGGCGCAGCACTAAAGAATCACTTGAGTTGCGTAAGGCGTTACTTGCGGAATATTCAAGTTTGTGTAAAGGGAATAGTTGTTACCACAGAACAACGGCGAGACAGTGGTTACGGCGGTTGTATGACCGAGACGGCACGCTTCCTACAGCATCCGTTCAACGCGTGTTTAGGACACGCCCATTGTAGGCTCTACGTAGATAGTGAACAAGCATAAGCGAGAGAAAGACGGATTTTGACGTTATCTGGAACTGAGTGTAGTGCACTTTCACGTGCCAGTGTCATTGTCATGGGGTCTACATTCATGTAGCCATGGTATTTGCACTGCAGCGCTGAAATCTCAAAGTTTATTCGAGCTTGCCCTGCCACTAAACAGTGCAAGGTCACCCGGCTTCTTCTTAACTTTAGCTTCTACCACCAAAGAACTGACTCAACTTGGTTCATCTGGAATGCTGCGTTGTACGAAACACGGCGCGAACAAAACCAGAAACGGCCACATGACGAACGCGAAAAACGTCTTTAAATATACTTGGTTTTCGCATAAAGGAAGTAGGCGTGGCAGAGGTTGCAGAGGAACAAATATTTATACATAACGGTAATGGATAATATTATTAAATAATAAGCTTGGGTTGCTATGCTGCGAGACGGAGGTGTGATTCCGGCATCGCTCCCGCATTTCTTTTCTTGTTGAAGAGGTCCGGAACGAGGTGAATTAGGAACGTACATACCCATACTACAAAATCCCTGGAGTGAGGAAAAATATAGTTCGTGCAAGAAACAGCGGAAAACCACCGTCAACGAGTGTGTATAAACAAGTAGACGAACGCTAATTCAAACTGCGTATTTTAATAATGGGATACTAAGGAAACACTAAATGTCCTGAAACGGATAGCTTATTCTTTCAAAACACCAGGTGCCAATTTTATAGAAATCAGTTGCACGTTAGGAGGCCTAATTTTTGTCAATAGATTGGCTAAGATTTGCTGCCAAAATCCTAGTGCTTGCTCGTCCGGGTGACGTGGCGGATTTGGTAGTAGTTTTTTTTTTTTACATTTGTAGTGTTCTAGCATGGTAAGTATTCTAAAACTTGGCAAGTTCTATATGTGCATTATTTATTGTTCTGTGGAGTACATCTTTCCCGTTAAAATATAAAAGGGCCCGAATATGCTCAATCAAAATCATGGCTTCATTGGTAGCTGGCACAGGAATTCTTAGGCGGAGTCGCCAGCTGTCTGCATTTGGTTCGTGGTTTCTAGTTTACCAAGCCATTCTCAAAGTGACGGTGGATTCTTCACTGTTAAAAATTTAAAAGGATAATTTTTAAAGGAACTGATCGGTTTTTCTCGTGTATGTTTCTTTAAGGTTATTAGGTGCTTGAAAGCATTCATTAGCTGCAGTGATGGAAGTTAGGAGTCGTTTGCTGATCAAATGCGTCATTTCATAAAAAGCAGACGCGTTGACCAGCGCATCTGTGAAGGTGCAATAGTCGTGCCTATGCATAAAAAACAGTCGTTCATGTCTGGATTGACTGCAGCGGCATGAGGGCCAGCGCAGATCGGTTGCGTTAGGATATGTGCGCCTCGACGAGCAACATTGGTTTACCTTGGCCGACGAAAGCGCCATCGCGTCGCCTCGTAGGTTGTATGTAAGTCGTGGTTTACTACGTTTCCACGTATCTTAGGTTGAGAAATTGAATTACGTCAGTAAATTCATTCCGTCACATGGAGAGCCTGGGTATGCGTGGTTCGAAAATTTTTTGCCGCTGTGATCTTTACGAAGACGCTTGAATTTCTGCGACGGAAGTTTTGTCCTGTCGTCAGCGTGTGCTCGCGAATGATAAGCGCGCTTTTCCAACGATCGACCAACGTGAGCAACAGCTTGATGTGGTCGCCGTGGTCCCGCTGTGGTAGGCAGGGCTACACTTAGTCATATAACTGAACCAGATGGCGTTTAGGGAACCCCCGCCTAAAGTGTACTGCTTCACTTTCGGTGCGCCATTGGGCAGCAGCGGCGATGAATCAATTGATGCCATCAAAGAAACCGTAGGGCCCGGAGGTCTTGAGACCCTCCAAAACCAGGGAGGAGCTGTCGCGTCCGCAGCAGCCGTTGTAAAACTAGTTTTACAACGGGTATTTAACTAGCGTATTTAAACTAGTTTAAATACGCGAGCATTTCCATGGCTCCTTCGTTCTGAATGGTGCCTCGGTCCCACTCACCCAAGTCGGACCACAAGACCTCTACGTTACCGCCTTCCGTGTCCCCCCATGCGTGGGAGACCCCACATTCGCGGCAGTCCTGTCTCTGTATGGAAAAGTTTTTGAAATTCAAGAATCACAGTTCAAAGAAAGACCACTAATCGGTAGCGGCATGAGGTTCATTCGCATGGAAATATCAAAGAGCATGTCAAATTTTATGTCAATACAAGACCATCGAATATAGCTCGACTGCCGAGGAATTTGGAAGGTGTTTCCACGGTGTGGGATGGAAAGACACCGAGGAAAGGCATGCCACAGGTCACGATGCGAAAGGTGCGAAGTCTTCGGTAACGAGACCACAAGTGCATGCCCCCTTGCTGCCGCTGTGCCGTGAACCAGGAGGTCACACCGGTCTACTGCTTGCCGAGATCCCATGCCGGGGAAGCCACAAACAATGACACCTCTGTCAGCAACGAAGAAAACGGCGACCAAGAAGAGAATGATGAGCTCTCCAAAGAAGCACTCAAAGACGACCGGTACCCCAATGTACAGGCTTCGTCTGAAGAGAACCACACCGCAACGAACGTTTCGAACCCATGTCTTTCTTGGAGGCTGCAGACAGCTCGGAAGATGAGCAGTTCCCACCATTCCCCTCTTCTGCGAAGAGCACTACCGAAGTCAGCGCAACAGAGTTAAGCTCAAGCGAAACGGCCCCTCCCCTACAACTTATAATCGGCGAGTCAGCGCGATTCACAGCCCATGAAGACGACTTGCGAGCCGCGAAGCTCCCTTACAGGCCGCGTCGTCCGGTAAGCCATGGCCACCGCCCCCAGGTCCGGGAAACGCCGACACCTGACGCCACGCTAGAGACTGTACTTGCCGAAGCCAGCGGCTTCCGCATGCCGCGAACAACGGGCTCGTCGTTAAAAGATCCAGTGTTTAAAGCTTCCGATCTACTCCTCCTGGCAGAAGCAATGGACACTGATAAGCAGTGAATAAAGAGAACTGGAGAAACAGAAACAGACTCGAGTAGCAACCATATAAAGAGAGCGAATCTGAAGTCCCGAAAACGTCTCGGGTTAAGGTCAGTCAACAGAGAGGTGCTGCACTGCGCGCGAGCGCGAGACGACGATGTCCTTTTCTTGTAAAAATTTTCATTACCGCACACGCCTTGATGCGTAAAACTTGAAGACCCGTTCTGCTGTCGATGCATTCTTTTTCTTTACAAACGCTGTGTCCTGTGACATAAGAGCAGTGCTTGTAAACTCTCGCTTTAGGAATGGAGCGCAGTGTACGCACGCGTTTAGACGGCCGCACATTAGCAGTGGATTTTCTGATGAACGCGTGACGGGCTAGGCCACTGGTGATATATGCACCCGCACTCTACTCCAATTGTCCTATCCGACGCGTGGGTGCAGTTGCACGATGATCTATTCGGACCAGCTTGGGAAACAGGCTGGTCAACAAGCAGGTTAGATAAATTTGTTTTGCCCCCTGAGCTTAGCTGCTATCTCGAAAGCTGCTAAATTATATCGTTCCCACGGGTACACCCCGCACTTCCGATCATCACCCTTTGTACATGCGTCTCGATCTAGGCGAGACCGCCATCCAGCGCAATTTTGGCGAATGGATGTCAATCTGCTTACAGATATCGAGAGCATCGCTGCTACAGGCGCTGCATTATTAGCTTTGTGCGACCGTGACGCTTCTGGGACGACTAGAAGGCGGCGTGGCGCCCGCTACTCACCCGAGCCGGACGCGTTCGAAAAACGCGAATCACTCGCTAATTACATGAAGTAATTAGGTAGATTTGAATCGTCCACAGTGCACATACGAATATGTTTGCAGCGCATGAGTATGCCTACCTGCTGAACACCAAGCATTACACTTAGACTATCGTCTAGAGCTGCCAGTCAGGCTGCCACCCAGGGTAATCCTTTGTCCTACCCAGCCGCCATCCGGTACATACGTGCGGGCTAGACATAGAAAAAAGGCTCTACCCGAATGCCTCAGGTTACGCTTCTGGATGGCGCTCGCAGCGGCCGCTCATCAGACATTTGCACAGTCTTTAAACAGCATGTCAGCGAGGTGTTTACAGCCGATGAAGGCAACTGGTGCACGAACGATTAGGGTGACAGACTGAGGGAATTCTGACGAGCCCTGCCCGAAGTATCAGCCAGTGTCCTATAGCACCTGTGCAAGCCAGCGACACTCGAGGAGCTTCGAGCAGTAGTAAAATACATGAATGGCTCAGCTGCGCCCGGCCCGACAGCATCCCAATCCAGTTTTACGTGCGATTGTTCCATGCCATGGAAGAAGCGCTTTTCTCCATGGATAATAAGTTCGTATCAGATGGCGTTCAGCCAGATTCTTTTCGCGATAGCCGTATCGTCCTCCTCCCCAAGTCAGGCAGCCAGGCCTCCAACCCATTCTCCTGGCGACCAATTACGCTCTTGGTACACGCGGACTACAATATTAGCCCCGAGAACGACCTAGAGGGGCGCTGCGAGCGCCGCTCGCGTAACGTCAGGGCACGGACTCGCGCCTGTCGTCTGCTGCAAATCGAGCTGTGTCCAGACGCCTTCTGCAGTGTTCCCGTTTGTTCACTCTCGGCCCCAGTGCTTGTATGCTTATCACGGGCCTCTCAAATATATATTTTACGATGTCTTTGTTCGCAAAAATGTAATCAAGCAGCTTATTTCCTAGACGACAAAACATTTCTCGAAGGCAACGCCTTAGTGCCACTCGAGGGAGCTCAGACCCGCCCATTACGGGTCTTTCATGCGCGGATCTACACTTTCCAGTGGTAGCCCACGTAAATAATAAAAGCATCGACGTAATAGCAGAGCACATAGAAATCTCGTTAAGGATTTCATGCCCACCATGGTGCAATGTGCATGTCACAATTAAACGCTGACTATATATGACTGCTGCAATATTTATCTTGGTTTTAACCCGCTAAAACATGTTTGCTCATGACAAATAGTTCCCGGTATCATATAGAATTTTTACATTTCTTCACAGAAACCCTCGGTAGTAACACGAGGACTTAAATACCACTGCAGTTTATATTCGGACGGCACCATTTTCGTTTTTAACTGGTTTTCAAATTTAGGCCGTTCTTCCCCGGTTAAATTTAGGTGGCGGTAAGTTGAAGCAAAGCTGAGTGAGGTTTACAGCTGTTTGCAGCACACAGAAAGGAATGTACCAATATTTATTCGCTTTCCGTGCTACACGTTCAACTCACTTAAGCAAATTACCGGTGCTTCTTGCTTGAGAAACAGACATGATTAATCAGTTTGGAGAACTTACACAGGAGGCTCCGGTCAAATGTTTGAGGGAAATATGCCTATTGGACCGGTTCGCTGCACCCAGCAAGAAGCCGAAGGTCCATTCATTAGTAGTGTTGCACATATTTAAGATATTGTTCGCCAGTGGAGATCAAATAAGTGTTCATGTGAGATTTCTGGTGTCTTGAAGAGACGGGTAAGCGAGGTTTTCTTTTATACACTGACGAAGCAAATAGTTTTCAGTCTGTGTAATCAAACAACGCAGGATCGAGACATGTTGTGGCAGGATGTACTTGCTTTTTTCATCTCAACGCAGCCTATGGTGCGCTGTAGTGCCTCGAGTATGCAATAGGCATTGTAATTGTAGCTGTAAAGAGCTACTATATGGTTTCATGTCGAAGTTGTACGGAACTGCTGGGTGTCGCGAACAAAGCGCGCCTCACCATTACGACAGTCGGTTGCATCCGTTAAGGGAGGTGTGTGCGATATCGTCGATAAAAGCTACTGAGGGTCACTACGACAAATTTCGTCGCTTGCATTTGATTACCTTTCGATCTTAAACATGTATTTTTCTTTCATGTTATTGCTGTTACGGTATTCGTGAAATAAATATATACTGTGCACGATGCGCTGTCATGCTAACCGCCAATGCGTTCCTGGGTGCCTAGTTCTGATAACGATGAAATTACCCAACTTTTTCACCCGAAATTCGCACCTGTCTCTTCCATTTAGGCCTTAATACAGTTGCCATATTAGATTAAAACAACTCACCAGACGGATAAGAAGTATGATGGAAGCTTCGCAGGGCCTGGTCGTAACATGGATTTTAATGTATTTCTTCCACGTAAAATGATATGTCTCCCATACTGAAGTATAAGGAAAATGTCAAGTGTTTAGAGGAGCATCCTAAATAACTTCGCGTGTTGCACTTGCAGGTGTTATTTTGAAGCAACATTTATGAACAGACAAGGCGCATATATGCATTGCAAGACCAGTAGACCCCTTCAGCACTACATAGGTTGCGATATCCAAGTCGCAAATTTTATTGACTCACGCGGTTTCAAAAAAAAAAAAAAACTGTGGTCCACACACGGCAACAGAAATAATCCTAAATACCCTCTGTAAGTACGGCTCAAGCCACCAATACCCCAAGCACGCACCAAGAAAGCAAGAGCGCGCGCGGCAGCTGTGCGAGCCGGAGCGAGCGGCGTCCTGGCCGTGACGTCACTCGCAAGAGGGCACCACTCCAAATTCTCACCGCTAAAGGTCACCTCAATGCTAGTGAAGAAAATTATTGCCCTTCCTGACATAATCGCCAGATGCATATGTGTAGCGTGTAATCATCCGGGCGCATATGCGTAGCGTGCCAGGCCAAACAATTTTTCATCTCTAGCATTCACAAGGGATGTTATACCTTCGCTACTAACACACAAGATGCTTTGTTTCGCTAGACCAAGTGAAAGCTTTCGATCGTGTTGAGTGTCGGTATCTATTTGGCGTGCTGTAAACTGGTCTGGAAACTGGTGCTGGAAGCTGGTTTTCACGCCAAATTAGAAGATAAGATCGGCCTTTGTTTTCGGGCTTACCGGCCAAACTGCTCGTCAATGGTTGCCTAAGCCATTCTTTTGCGGTCACACACGGCTTTAGGAAAGTTCGTTCACTGAGCCCTCACCTGTTCGTTGTATGTCTTGAGCCTTTGCTGCTCAGCATTTCACTTTGCCCAGCGATACGTGTTTTTCCCTTGCCAGGCCAAGGAAACATAAAGGTTTCTACGCATACGGACGACGCGCCCCTCTTTTGAAGAAACGAATACAGCTAGTATGTCTTCTTTGTTCAACGGTTGCTATGAATTATCCGGAGCCGTTTTGAATTAAGACAAAAGTAAGGCGATGGTAAGAACTTGAGTGGGTTGCAGGGATTAAATTCCTGGGGGTAGTTTTCCTCACGTCTAGGAAAGTGGCCTAGGAGACCTACCTGCTCAGACATGCGTAAGATGTCAGTGGCAGCAAAGTTCCCATTGTCGCTAGCCAAGAGCAGCTACATAAAATATGGCATTTGCGAGGCTTTTTACTACGTTGCACGCATAGCTCGCACACCACGCGAAGCTTCACAGACGCTAGCGGCACCCTGTGGTTCTTTCCTTCGGGAAGACAAAACGACATTGCGGGCACATCAGCTCCATCTGTTCCAACGAGCCAGGGTGGACTTAGCATCTCGAGTATCTCAATGATTAGCTCCGTCCTCGCATTGCCAGGTTTTCACGACCTCGTAAACAATCCTGAATACCAGGCAGGAAAGTTGTCAACTATTTCCTAGGAACATCCAGGTAGCTCTCTTTATCAGGAGTAAGAAGAGGACCTACGGTGGAACAGGCACCGCGATGTTATATATATGGATGCCGAAGTCTTCAATCAATTAGACCAACTTTGCCAAGTGTACAAGTAGTTTACAAACCGGCAACGGAGGTGTGCGAATTACTAGCAACAGAGCACTTGACACAAGAAAATATGCAGCGTTGCCGCCGCGTTGAAACCCGTTACTACGCCACTTACGCAAAAACATGTATGAACAGGCTTTCGGAGACATGATGAACCTAAGTGAAGACCAGTTCCTGCGGAAATGGTCGACAGGCTTTATAAAACTCCGCAATGGGGGCATTACTGTGCAGCCGTTGCCCTACTGACACCTTAATCCTGCCATACTTGTATGTATCATCGTAATGTGCCTTAGCTGTTGATGTAATGTGACATTGTTGTTCTTTGTTCTGCTCATCAAGCGCACCTAAATTTTTCTGATTAAACTTGTCGAAAAAAACTTATCGTCAACGTGCTAATCGACACTATCACCTTCATATGCACTTTTGCCCATTGACGGAGATGCATACTGTTGTGCTCGAGCTCCTTGGACGGTGTTTCAGCGATACGTGGGGTCGATACGCTGGCGCAAAGTGCCTTGGCACCCAAATCAAGTGCTGCTGTGCAGCTGGAACGTGCACCAGATTTACATGCGTCTACGTATGTACCGTATATCAGTATTTCATGGGGAAGGCTAAATGCCAACTGCCTTACCAAGTCCACACATCCAGTTACACACATTACATTAGCCACATCGGCATAAACACGTTGCTAATTTGTAAAAAAACGAGTTTTCTGCATCAACTGCGTACATTTTGCAAAATTTTTAAGTTTTGCAATAGCAGATTACAAGCACAGTAATGAGCGATATTTACAAACCGGGTATCTGTAGACAACGCGACTCACGACGTTGCCGTAATGAGGAACGCCGACAGTCGCTTGCAGGAGTCACACCTCAAAGCTGCAAGATATGAGGCAGTATCGTGTAAACATTCCGTGCATGAACGCCAATGCGCACAATGCTCGCAATGCTCACAATGCGCACAAACAGAGGACGGTTTAGGCCTGAGCTCATTCCGCTGTTTTGGCAATTTGGCAATGACTGCGATGGGACGGCGTGCGCACATGGGTTTTGAGGTTTTTGCAGGCAAGCGCACAGCGCTCTTCTCGCAACCGTCTAACCAGCCACGCGCGAAGGACGCATACCGCGATAGCACGGCAGCGGGATGACAGCGCCAATTGCGTGGACATGGTTTATGTGTCCGCATAATTTCTGTTGAAAATAAGAGTTGCAACGGAGAGGTGATTATTATTTATGTGCTTCTTTCATGTTGTGCGCGAAAGTTCATAATCGTTTTCACAAGAATGTAAACAGGGAAAACCGATTTGTGACATTACAAAGAATAATTTGGGGACAAGAACACTTTCGAGGTTAGTAAACAATATATGTTCGAGTAATATTCAGCTGCTCGTTAAAGACAGGGGATGGTATTTTTTAGGCCAAAGATTGTGCCATTACTACTGCAGAATTTTCGTTTGATATGCTAACGTAACAGTGGATTAGTACGCTGATTTCTTGCGACCAGGGTCCGCACATGTGATATGTAGCTAAGCTAGGAGCTCAGTAATCACGGTCCTTCTGATTGTACCTATACCTTTCAGGGGCTCATCCCATACACTCAAACTTCGAAACGTAACGCCACTGAACCATTGATCCATGACGAGGGTACCACGGAGCCCAATCACCATGAACTGAAACCACAAATAGCAAAACTCCAAGCCGATGCGGAAATATCGCTACGTACGGCGAAAAACGAACTCACCATTCTGGCTGAATCTGCAGAATTGGTCACGTTTCAGTCAACGGACGGCGAGTGCTTTCCAAGCGACGGATACAATCCCAATGTCGACATTTCGCTGGCCTTTAAGGATCCTTTCAACTTGAACAAGAAGTACTCCCACGAGCCCTTGCATGTAAGTGCAGATTTCGTATTGCTGAACGAAGATTATTCTTGCAGGCAGTCGAAGTTTCTACACCTATTTAGCATCGTAGTTTTTTTGGCCACCACAAAGTGTGTTACCGCGCTTTGGAGATAGTTAGCTCAGATCCATGTATACAATCAACCTATTCAAATGCGCGTGAAATGCACTTTGGAATCAATCGCTCGACCAATTTTAACTGTAATTATTGCATTTAAGAGAGGAAGCGAAATTCTATTCATTCTGTTAAAACTGATGTCCGGCTTGACATGTTTTCAATATGGCCAAATTGTTGTCTTTCAAAACAATCGAAGCGTGCAAAACTATAAATATCTGTAGCTGGACAGCAAGCAGATGTCGCTGTTCTGTAAACACCGACTGTTAAGCTGAAATGAAAACTTTTTCTATTAGTTTAAAATTTACATCAAACAGATACTTTCATTGGAAACATTTTCCTAAATTCTATCTCACAAAGCAGCTGTGTCATGCAAGTCGGTGGGTAACACAATATTTTTTATGGTTTAGATATATTATTTAAAAGGTCAAGTAGTCGCGCGGTAATTTTTTGCATTTCGTGTGCTTTAATTCACGCGTGGAAAAACATTTATAGGGTGCGTATTGAATATCAGAACGCAGGACCGGCAGTTTTTCAGCATGACTGGGTACTTTCTCAATAATACTTTTACTCTAATTACAATATATGAGACGATGATTACAAATAAATAATCATTTACGCATGATACACTAGTTTGACTTGCTGCAAGCGATGGCAAACAGAGTGACTTCTGTTCTTGTACGTGGCACTTGCATATTTCTTTAAATGTGGTACAAATTACTAGGTACGCGTGGTATTTTTGCTGTTTTTTGTTGATTGTTCATAAGGACTCCCGTCCGTAACGTCTGTGGCCCCGAAGGCATAATAAAAAAAATAAATACAGGGCTTAGGCATGTGAATCCCAAGAACATAAATATAAGTATGGCACTTCGCACACTGTGGTTAGGTGGATGAACTCCTTCCGTTCGGTGTAGTATGCATCGAACCGCGTGCGGGGAGCATTGCAGTAAGTCCTTTTTATTTCTTTTATTTATTTACATTTAAGCATACTGCAGCCCCGTAAGGCCTAGTGCGGTAGTGGGTACGTACAAAGGACACTATGAGAGGGACATATATATATATATATATATATATATATATATATATATATATATATATATATATATATATATATATATATATATATATATATATAATATATAATATATATGTATATATATGAACAGAGAAATCCATCAAGATTGAACAAGTTCAGCAAGATAAATTACGCAAACACGTGTTTGCTGTCGCTAAGTATAGACACATTGTTATCGAATGGCACACAACGAACACCGCCGCCTAAATGAGTTCGAGTTCTGTTGGCCGGCGAAGAAAGCTGAATTTGGAGATGTTGGTCTTGGAGTGTATAGGTGTACAGTTAAATTCAGGGTGAATTCGAGGTCACAATTCCTTAATGAAATTGAAGTTCTTGGTCCTCGCATATATGGGTGTAAAGGTAAATTCATGGTGAATTAGAGTTTAGAATTCCCTAATAAACATTGACAACCTGTTTGCAAGGTGATAGGAAGAATTGACGATACATTGTAATGTATCTAAATACTGGGTACCCGATGTTGTCCTCTGCGTTACGCTATATCAACCAGTTTTCCTGAGCCTTCGCGAGAACTATTTAAAATACATCTTCCTGAATGGCCAGATCGCGTCACTCACAAAAAAAAAAAAAAAATGGGCAACACACTATTGACTAAATAATCTACTTCGCAGAAAAACTATCAGCTGAACTACCCACATTGAGGCGAACACAGAAGTTTGTCATGTAACTTCCGAAAATAGCCTTATAAAGTTCTTTCTTTGCTAACAAATTTTTTAAAATTATGAACCCCTTACAACTTTTGCTACACGCGCACTTGTATTCTAGGAAATTTTTATCTTATGTATTTGTCCTTTTCAGTATTGTTGCTCGCTTGCTGGTATCGCCGATCCCTTTGTAGAGAAGTGACGGTAGCATGAGCTTGTGTCAAACCGATCTGATGAACAGCTTTTAGCGATAGACCTCTTTGACAGATTGGTTGGAACCCCTTGTAAAGTAAGTAAACTAGCATTTCTTCGTTTCACAGATTATGCACAAAACAAAGCGCTTCACCGGAACTGTCCAAGAAACATTTATTGTTGATGAAGGCTTGGGAAACAACACGATCGCTACCATCACGCCTCTATCCACTGGAAGAGACTCCCTCACGGGCTGGCTTGTTGACCCCACGGGAAAGAGGTGTCAGAGCTGTCTGGAAACTGAAAACGACGAGGACAAACTACTTACCATACCAAGCCCAGCCATGGTATGACTTTACTCTTAGAAGCTAGGATTCGTATAATAAGCAGATAAGTTTTGTTTGAATATGTTTTTTGTCAAGAGACATGATAAAAATTTTGACGTACCAGTCCACGTTCGATTAGCATTTCAGTTCATATATGTCTGTTTGAAAGTCTGTCCTCAGCTGACCTTCTAGTTTGGTTGGTATCACTCACGCCGTTTAGTGCGCATTTATGAATGCCGTATTAATGGAATACTGTGCAACCCGAAGAGCTTGACATAGCTCGAGGCAGTCTGAATTTTGCTCTCGCATCTGCTAATAGGAAGTTCACAGCAACACAGATCATCAGAGTCTCTCAGGTTTGAAAATGTGAGCTGTAGCGAAGAAGAGGTATGGCATAGTTAGGCAATCCTCTCCAGCGCTGTGCTCGGGAAACGCTGCTCGTGCTGAGAGTTCGTACCCTGGCCTAACTGCCGCCAGCTAACAAACATGTTTAGAAATGGTGGAGTTTGTTTAGGCCTACAGCGTCAATCCTGGAACTTCGATCCCGTACCCTACGCTCACTCATGCCTGAAGAGACATCCAAGCCAGCACCTCCTCTGTCGGTCATGTGCTGCGTTGTACTTCACCGAAGGTATCCTGTCATTCTGACAGGCACGGACGACACCGACATCGAGAACTGGCTGACGACATATGATAGAGTAAGCGCCCAAAACAAATGAGACCTTTTCTCTAAGCTGAACAACATGCTCTTCCCTCTTGCGGTTCTCGCCAGTCTGTGACAAGTGCCGTGAGACTGCTTTTCCGACGTAGTTCTCGTTCAAGACCTCTTTAGGGGCTTTGTTCGGGCGCCCTGCTGTGCTCGAGCTGCCGGTGGAATCGCAATTTCGAGAACGTGTACAGCAGCAAGGTGAATCATTTGCTGGGTGGGTACATTTAGGATGCAATGGACTTGTGTAAGAATGTCGACGCGACCATGTCGGAGTCCGACTAAATCAGAAATTTGATAAAGAGGATAGAGGACGATGCATACAACATGCTAGCTGCCCGAAAACTTCAGTCATTGACCAATGTTGTCACTCTATGCCAAAGCTACGAGGAGCTACGCAGGCAGGGCTCGTTGCCACGTCGCCCTTCCTCGTTCGACGATCTCGTTGCTAGTTTAGCTACCATCTCCGTTGCTTAAATGAAGGCGTTCGTTCAGGTGCAAGTTGCACAACAGCTCTCCTTGATATTATTGGCCCAGCCTACTTATCTACAACAGCCTGCATTGTTTTTTATGCCTCCGCTCCATCGTACAATCGAGCAGGTAATCGCCCATATCTTGCCAGACCAGTGCCCACATCTTCTTTCGGCTGTTTAACTAGGCTATACGAGGACCTCGTTGGCCATCCGAAGTGGTCGCGTCGACTGCACCACTTCGCTACGCCGAAGTCGTCGGGAGGACCCGACCACCCTCTCCCCGTAGGCCTCTCCAATTTGCCGAACTCTTGCCTAGGCCTACACTGCAGCGTTATCCTCGGTTAACGCTATTCTCGGCTGGGATTTTCTCTCGCAACACAATACCAATATTTGTAGCACACACGTCGAACTAGAACTAGGCGTTCGCATAGCTCAGTCGTTTGCTGACGTCTCTGCCAATTTTACTCTAATACGATCCCCAAAACCTACCGAGGTGCACACAGAAAACAGCGCTGTTTGCCTCACCTGTTTTCTCGCCCAACGCGAAGGCCTTTCTTAAATGTAGTGGCCTATCAAAGTCGTACGCTTCTGAAAACAGAGACAAATCAACGGTGACAGAAAGGAGTGCCTAGCCATCTCAGCTGGGCTCTCGCAAAGTTCAATCCCTATTTTGGTGGCTGTCCATTTGATGTATTCACGTAGCACCATACACTATGCTGGCTGCCCACCTTGAAAGCTCCCTCAAGCGAATATGCCCGATGGGCACTTCGCCTCAAGGACTACGATATCCGCGTGCTGTACCTCAGCGGACGCCAGCATACTGACAGTGGCGGGCTCTCACTTTTTTTCTTATCCGACATTGCCTGCTTCTTCCCTTACCACCTTGCAGTTTCTTCGCTCAAGCTTATCAGCATCGCGTCTGAGCAGCGCGAGGACCATTGCATTGTCTCTCTTATAAACTACTTTCTCGGCCATAAGCGATAGCAAACACACGCACGTTGCCTCTTCAAGGTCACGATTTCGCTATTTGCGACAAACGGTCTCACCGGCGTACTTACAACCCTGACCGGCGCCAGTGGATATAAGTAGTACACCGACCGCAGACCGCGTGCACCACCGATTTATTTCGGGCCCAGTGAATGTTGCTTCATCATCATCATCATCCGTTCGGATACATGGGCAGCATTCCACGCCGATTCACAGTGTGCACACTCGGGAGTTTTCAAAACTTATCTGCGCCTACCACAGCGGTACTATTGGCAAGGGATCTACAACTACGTTCGCAAGCTAGTTCGCGTTTGCCCCGATGCTCAGCGCCGGAAATCTCCACCTCTCCTCTCGCCAGCCAGTCTGCAGCCTCTACCTTGCCCTACCCGGCCTTTTGAGCGCGTCGACATTGATTTGTATGGGGCGCTTCCTCTGACATCGCCTTCAAACCACTCGGCCATTGTGGCAGTTCAGCACATCTTGCCATATGCAGAATCCGTCGCCCTCCCGGCCGCTACAGCGCGCGGGTGTGATGTTCCCTCCTTCCTGCTTCTTCGATTCATCCTGCGCCATGCGCCACCTGAGAAACTACTTAGTAATCTCGGACGTGTGTTCCTATCCGAAGTGGTTGAATCCATTCTTAAAGAGTGCCACCATGTTCATAGCACAGCTACGGCGTACCATCCTCAAACCGATGGCCTTGCAGAACGCTTCAACAGTACGCTCGGTGACCTGCTTGCAATGTACGTCGCCTCCCACGACAGAAATTGGGACGTCATTCTGCCCTTCCTAACCTACTCTACAACATTACTACTCAGAGCACCACTGACTTTCCACCCTATTTCTTTGTGTAGTATCGGCCACCGTCGCACGCCATCCACACAATTCTACCGTACCCTCCGGATGTATCTGAATGTGCGCGCATTTCCGCAGTGCAAAGACATACTGAAGAGTGCCGCGATCTCGCACGTGCCTCAGAAGAGCACCACGATCATGACTTCCAGAAGAGCACTTGTAGTGGTACCACTTCTGCACCAACCTTCCTTGCTAGAGCTCTTTATTGGCTCTCCATTCCTTCCACTGCACCTGGGCTCTCTTCAAAACTACTTCTCAAGTATAAAGGGCCCTACCTTATCGTAGAACGTGCACCCCCGTTAATTACGTGATCGAACGAGTTGAACAGCCTTCCCACATGCGCCGTCGCGGACGAAACATTTCGAAAGCAGAGCGTCTCAAGCCGTACTATGATTGACTCAAAGGGAGGCTGGATGACTTCTTTTACGTTCCCTCGGTAATTGTAGTGAATAGGTGGTGCCATAGTCGGTAATCCTCTCCAGCGCGTTCTAATTGCTCACTCACTCCGGCGCTTTGCTCGGGAAACAGCGCTCGTGCTAAAGTCCCTGCCCTGCTCGGACGGTCGGCCCAACCACTTGTGGCTAATACGCACATTTACATATTTTTTTTCAACTCGTATTTCATTATAGTTCCAATTAAATGCCCTAGAAAGTTATCGAGGAATTAGTAAAGAGGAGTAGTGGATTACCCGATCCTTACGTTGGAAGTTGTTATAATCTCACTTTCTGTACATAAATAAAGCAGCATACGTAGTTTTGTATTTCACATAACAACTTTCAATGAAATAAATATATCTTCAAACTATTTACAGTTACTTTCATTAATCATCACGTGAAAGTTTTTGTAGAGTTTCTCCTTGGGTAACACTTTCCGATGTAAGCAACCAAATAACTTCTTTTTGTTCATGTAGATGATGCTATATATAGTTAAACCATTTATATACCTTCTAATTTTTAGCTCGTAGCCTATTTTTTACCGCTGTTGACGCAGCTACTCCGCCTTATTGTCGTTTCGGGTGTGCAGCCTTTCACTGATTAGGGAACTGACCATTTATTTATTGTTGTTTCCTTCAGTAACGATTGAATGCTGATTTGTGAACCCGGTATCCTCCAAGGCAACTTCATGTTCAGTGCACCGGCGTTTCTACTTGCAATGACTACCTTCAATTAAGCAAAAGAATGCGGCATGGTTATTTAGGTAAAGAGATGCAGCAGATCCTACCTTGCCCTGTTGGAATCTATATACCGTGAAGCTTTCCGTGAGTGCAGTGCTCTAAAAAACTAGGCGAGACAAGAGACTACACTCTAAGAAAAAAGGACTAAAAGGGGTAGGGAGGTTAGTCTTTTTGGGGAATAACTGATTTGTCACAAACATTAGTCCTTTTGGGGACTAATTGACATGGGATGAACTGTTACTCCCGATGCGTTTACTCCTTCGAGGACTAACAGTTGCCCTTTTCCGATGCTCCTCAAGGGAGTAACGGTAATTGTTTTCAATGCTCCGCTAAGGTGGAATTGATGAAATTAGGCATTTATACCCAAATAAAAAAATTAATGAGCTGAAAAAAAGGAAAAGAAACATGCCCGAAGGTAGGATTTGAACACACATCCTCTCGTTCACAAGTCAGGCACTCCAACCACCACTTCACCATGGTGTTTTCTTTTTTGTCTTTATTGCCGGATTACACATACACAAACAATACACAAAAAAGCAAACATGTCAACAAGGATTTTGCTGGCACGACATGTTAAAATTTTTTCAATGCTGCAAGCTTATCTAACATGTCTATAAATGTTGGTTGTTCAGGGAGCGCCCGATGGACATCCCTGAACCGTACTACACATTCAATGAAGTGATCACGTGTATGTCGCGAATTGACATCAGCATTGTTGAACTGCGTTCTTGCTTTCCACAAACTCTGGAGGCCCAGGAGCATTATAGCGTCATACGGAAAAGCCCCCGTTTCTACCGGTAAGAATCTTATTCCACGTGGATCTAAAGGTAACTCTTTCTTTAAACTTCTTTGTAGCACATCCCAGAAAAACATGGGGTCCCAGCAACCTAGAAACGCATGCTCTATCGTTTGAGGTTTCTTGCACAAGAAGCAGTTAATGGACCACGGGACAAAAATACCCCTGTTATACATCCATATTTTAACTGATAATGTGTTAGTGTGTAATTTAAAGAAAAATGTTTTTACCGAAGGGTGTACTGGCATTCTTTTAACCCTTTTTGAGGACATCTCCTGGGCCTCCACGGTTTGACATACGTTAAGTCGGTACAAGAAGCATATATAGTGTCAATAAGGTCCTTATACAGTTTTTTCCTAGTAATATTAGCGAGGTACTGCACAGAAAACCGCACATGCAACATTCTGTACGCAAGCAAGACTTCTCCCAGGTAACCTTTAACGGCACCAAGCATTGCTTCACACGAGCATACAACAAATCCTAGAAGGTGACGACATAAAAGCACTTGCATGACTGTGCGAATGAACACATCATTCTGATCGCGAAGGTGCGTAAAGCACGACACAACTTGTCGCACAAATAAATGTGCCAACCTAAGGCCCCGTTTCTTTACTGGCAAGAACAAGTGTGTGCGGCTGGTCCTTTCCGAAGTCGATGCCCATATGAAAACGGCGAAGATACGGTGAATTTTTTGGATGTTGTTCCGCGAAGCTCACAGCACATTCATGACATACCATATCTTGGACATAAGAAATAGGTTACAAACTGTGGCGCGCGGGGACATTGACAGCTGTCGCCCCTGCCACGCGTTAGCCTTATCCTTTGTTCTCACCCCTTGTTCATTCCAGTACGGCTCAGGGTCGCGATAAGAGTCGAGAGGCACGCCTAGGTAGGTTGTTGCAGTGGTTGAGCACCGAAGTCTAGCGAAGTAGTCTGGCGTTTCTTCCCAATCACCATGCCAAAACGCATAACTCTTCTCCCAGTTTATTTGCGCCATGGTGCACTTGCAGAAGGATCAACTACCGCAACCGCCTCACAAATACTATTTCTATTTGAACAGAATATGGCGATGTCCTCGGCATACGCCAATATTTTCACCTGTGTTGACTTTAACCTGAAGCCAGTTATTCGTTCATTGTCAAGGATGGCCTTGCACAAAGGTTCAAGGCAAGCCGCGAATAGCAGGGGCGACAGCGGACGTCCCCTCCTGACAGAAGACAGCACTTGCACGCTGTCTGTCAGGTCCCCGTTAACAATCACCCGAGTTGAGCAGTTAGCACACGCCATCCTGACACCGTCTGTTATTACGCTTCCTACGTTAGAGTGCTCTAATATGGCGAAGAGAACATCGTGGGAAACACGGTCGAAGGCTTTAGCGAGATCTAGTTACATCATAGCCACTCGATCCCCAAATACATCGCAACAGTCTAGCACACTTCGAGCTACGTGTATGTTGGTGGCGATGCTTCTACCCTTTATAACACAGGTCTGATGCGTGCCGACCAGCCTCGTTATCACACCCTGCAATCGTTTGGCCAACACGTTCATAAATATCTTATAGTCGACGTTGGTAAGGCTTATCAGGCGATAAGGCCCCACCAACTGACGTTTTTCAGGTGCCTCAGTTTTTTGGATCAGAACAATGTGCGAAGTTGTGAAGGAGAGTGGTATCCGTTTTTGCTGATTCGACTCAGCGATAACTTTGAATAGAATCTGGGCTATAATTGGTTTGAATGTTTTATAATATGCTACCCCTAGGCAGTCAGGGCCCGGGTGCTTTTTCAACAGGTAGTGAATCTATTGCATCCTCTATTTCTTTCATGGAAATTGGCTGTTCCAGACGCGTTGTTTCTTCTTCATTCAGCTTTACACTAACGACAGAAATTCCGCTTTAAAGCCCCCTATAATTGTGCGTGGTTGACCGATAAATTCTTTGAAATGATCAGCGACGACGGGTTTCATTACGTTGCGGTCCTCCGAAACGTCATTCCCGCTTCTTATTTGCCGTATTTCCTTATTGCAAGCGTATCGTTTTTCGTCCGATAACGCGCGTTCTTTGGGCATTTCACCGGCCCACAGCTTCTCGGCTCGTGCACGAATAACCGCCGCTCTGTACTTTTCTGCATCAATTCACTCCAACTCAATTTTTATGTTCCTTAATTCGTTGGTGTACGTACCTGGTTGGGAGCATTCTTTACCCGAAAGAAATTCAAGTTGCTCACGAAGCAGTGTTTCGTTTCGTATGCATTTATTACGCAATGTGCTACTTTTTTCTATGGCTTTCATTTTTACTAATTGGTTAAACTCCTCCCACTCTACACCCATACTTAAAGATTGCACTGCGAGTAGCTTCTTTAGCTTCTCATCTACATCCTTAACGAAACCCTCATCCTCCATCAATTTCGCATTAGGTTCCAAAGTTCCCACTTGAAGTACTTTTTTTGTTCTTTTTTACCAAAGGATGCAATAACTCGACAGTGGTCACTGAAAGACACTGGCTTAACATCGTACGATGTGCATAGTGGCACAAGTTCAAGCGACACGTACAGCCTGTCCAATCGTGCATTGCTATCGCCTTGAAAATGTGTGAATTGCGGACGCCTGCTATTTGTGACAACACTTCCGATATCTTCTAGGTTGTGGTAGTGGACTAAAACATCCAAGACCTCCGCACTCTTATCTCGCACTGGCAAACCTTTTTACGCAGTCTACCGAACGACAAACATAATTGAACTCACCCAACAAAACTAGCACGTTTTTACAATCAAGATAAATCTGAACATGCTCAAAAAACTGTTTTCTCTCTGCTTCTACATTTGGAGCATAAGCACAAATGACACGGAAATTCAGACCATATTGCTAAAAATCGACAACCAGGAGGCGTCCACTTTGGCACGAAAAGAGCGATTGCACAGTTATACCGACACTATTCCGGATGAAAAGGGTACAGCCACCAGAGGCACCGACAGAATGACACACACAAACATCGTAATGCTGACGGAAAGTGGACACCATTCGATCAGTCACTTCCTGGCTATCAATTTTGGTTTCTTGGATTGCCACCACGTGTAGATTGTTTTCAAAGAGAAGGCGACTAAGTTGACACTGTCGCCTTCTTGCTCCAAAACCTCGTACATTCCGAGTCTCTACACGTAGTGCTTCAGGAAGGTGGATTGCCATATCGAGAGAAAAGAAGCCTTATCTTATGGTGTCCACCCTCACGACAATATCGCAAGCCCCCAAACCCCATTTCGGGATCTGCAGCGCGAAACTATGGAGGCGGTTTCCCCGCCTGCCGTGATTCGGCCGGAATGTTTGGCCGCAGTTTCCAGGACGCTCACCTCATACCTGATGCTTTAAAAGAAGGCTCATCACCGCCTATTGCATCCGGTTGCAACGCCTTGCTCACGGCATCATCGTGCGACCACTTTCCGGTCATGTGGCTCGACCCTTCAGGGGAAAGGTTCATGGGCGCCGCCAGCGGTTTGGTGGCGTTCTCCGAAGTCGCGTCAGGCGTTTCTACTGCGTTCTTTGACGCCGCGTCAGCGTCCTGTCCCATAGGTAGAAGCGTCTGTTCAGAAGATGAGCGAGCCTTGAGTTGTGCGTCCAACTGGTGCGCCCGAGGAGCAGCCGACGTGGTCTCCTGCACCGCTGGTCCGCTAGCTTCTTTCGATGCGCCTTCCGCATCGGCCTCATCCATGAGAAGTGTTCACGTCTCATTACTGCTCACTGGTCCGGCGGCGCTGGCATATGTCCGTGCGCACTGGCCCTCGTGGTGTCCATAGCGATGGCACGAACCCCACCGTGAAATTTGGCAGTAACGCCGAATATGACCTGTGTCACGGCAGGGAAGGCACAGGGGTGGCCTGCCCGATACAACAAGCGCCCGCTCTGAAACTACGTTCACCTGGTGCGGCAGGTCGTCGAGCTTCACGACAGCGTTCAACTTCAAGGTCACCATCCTCGTAGTTGACCCCTTATCCGACACGCCATAAGCGCGCCACAGCTCGCACGTCCACACAGCAAGACGCACGTCCTCGTCTGGTACGGTGTGAAGGAGCCAGTGCAGCTTTTTCGAACATCCCGGTTTGCAGGGTCGATCACAAGACACCTCGGATTTTTCACTTTCAACTCGGCGATGTTGAGAATCTTTTTCGTGGCGTCGGCATCCTTGAATGTAACCGCCCACACGTGACTCATGCCGTACGCGTCTAAGGCGATAACATCCCGCAGGAGCGAAAGTGGAGCGAGCGCATCACGAAAATCTTCCACCCAGTATGGGCGGGGACTGATGTCCCCATGCAGGAAAACGGTGTTTAAGACAAAATGACCTGTAGGCAAAGTAGGCAGTACGACCTGGTATTCATTGTCCGATGCAATAGGCGTGTTTCCGCGACCAGGCCGGGCCGCTGTAGTCGCTCCGATGGAGCCCATCATCATACGTCCGCCACGCTCAGTTGCCGGAAGTAGACTCCTTCACCACGATGGTCTGTTGTCAGGAATGGATATTTAGACAAAGTTAGGCATCGGAACGCAAGTGCGGCAAAGCAAAAGCGACTTGGCATTCTGTGCACGCTATGCAGTGGTACTCTAACGTTGAATGGTCTTGCAACCAAAACCGACGGCGAAAAGCAATCAGCCCGAGTATTCTTAGAGTGATTTAAACTGAAGCGTTACGCGATGTATACGTCGAGCTCAAACGGGGCACCCAAGACGACGGAGAAGGCCAATTTCTCAGTCGCTTAGCTTATCCCATTTGAGCTACACATCACTTCAGTTCGCAAACTCCTTGAAACGGAAGGAACTTAGGTACTATTGACTAAGAAATGCTAGCTGTCTATCAATGACTTGCGCGTTTAGTCTATATCGTTCACTTATGGTGTGCGCACGAAGGGCATGGCTCTTCACATTGCAGCTTTTAAGTTTCACGCAATTTTCTCACGATGAGGCAAGGTGCTGCTATGCATGTAGTTCAATAGACAGTGCACGAACTTCGAACTATTCACGATTTATAGAAAATACCGTTTTCGCCGCATTGCTCCATGACACGGACGAATACAGCGAAGTGCATGGGGAGTAACTGTTGTCGTTCGTCCTACGGTTGCTCTCTTTCCGACCAGGGACTAAACACTTACTCTCCGAAATTCACACATGGCACGCACATTCATGCAGTTCATCCTTTGAGGGACGAAAGCGCCCTTTTTAGGATTAACGGTTGTTGCAACTTTGAGGTGGTCCCGTAGCGCTCGCCACCCGTTTCGTGACAGAGCGTTGCCAGCTCTCTAGTCGGTAGCAAAGACTCCGAGTCAGCCGTCACTGAGACTAACAAAAGGGACTTTGTGCACTACATACAGGCTATTGTACAGGACAAGATCTGATTGGCACTGGGGCCGAGCGCTAACGGCAAACGCCACTGTTCCCGCACGGCGACGTCCGGCGAGAATCCGACGCGTAACACATGTCACTCCACTATAGTCGGATACAACTTTAGAAAAAAGGGGGCGTTTACTCCTCCGAGGCGAATGCACACGAGCATCCACCAATTGGCGCGCACTCTATACCGACGTCATGCGCCGGACGGCCGGTGACTTCGCCGCTTCGGTCATCTGGGCGGGGCCTCCCCTTTTTTCTAAAGTTTATCCGACTATAGGGAGCGGCACTCGGCTCACGGTGGCTCGGTGGATCCGGTTTTCCATGCGGTGGCGTCGGGGCTTATAAAGCCCCGAGAAACCATTGTCACTCAAACAGCCCAATACAAAGCCAGCATTCGACGGTCGTCCTAGAGGTCCAACCAGCAACCGCGCTGTATACCCGCTTCAAATTTGCCGCGCGCGGTGACCTCCAGGGGAAAGGAAATACGGCGCCGGGCTGTCTAGCAATTTGTTGCACGTTTTAACATGTCGCTCGCCGATGCTCTTCCACGGGACGCCACTGTATGGCGGCGCAGCATCTTGGCTTGTCAAGGGAGCGTTAGGGCGCTGTGCCTTTCCGCGCAGCCCCGGGTTTGTCCAAAGGGCGTTCGCAGGAAAAATTCCGCATCTTGTAGATTCGGAATCTGGGCTGGTTGTACGGGCACAACAGCATCCCCGCGATCAGATAAGGCGCCCGGAAGACGAGCAGCCTCCACGTGGCTCGGATGCCAGGCGCGCACGTTCGTCAGGCTCGTCCAAGTTCATGTCCAGCGTCTGGACGCCTGGTAACTTCACGTGCCCAGGTCCCACTCGCCGGAACGCGTGTTTCCAACTTCTCGTAGGTACAGCGGGGCGTGGAACTTGCGGAGACGACGGACGTTTGCGCGCATGCGCGAGTGAGAGTGGGTGCGAGAGAAGAAATGTGGGGAGTTTTGCTCCTTGAAAATGTGACTCTGCCTAGGTACTACGGAGGAGTTTCTTGGCGCGCGGTGTATGCGCTTGTCCCTAGGCGTGAGGCAGAAGTCGCCGGGCGCGGTTGTGCTGAACTTAGCATCGCAAGTTGGCGGCTCGACGCAATCATATTTATTCGATCGTGTTTTTACTGGTAAAAACAACGTGTCATTGTTTCGCATTATTGGCGGCGCCTCCAGGACACCAAAGCGGAAACGGGGATATCAAAGCTAAAAGCCGGACTGGTCCGTGAGTTGGGGCTCGCAGAGGCCTACGCGTGCCAGGGGAGCTTAAGATTGGCTGTTTGCTATCGCAGACAGCCAATGTTTTATGCGAACACCCCCAGGCCCGCTTCGGCCTCTGCGGCCTCAACCCACGGGCCGCCCGGCTTCCAGCTCTGACCCCCCCGCTACCGCTTGGGTGCCCCGGAGATCCTGCGCTGCCAGCGTTAATATAACCTTAGGTGCTCTCCTGAGGCCTCCGTTTGCCGGTTACATGTGCCCTCCTGGAGCAGTGCTCGTAGAAAAATGCGATCTATCGTCGCGACGAAAAAAGCGACCCGCGACTTATAAAACAGCAGTCAGAACATTGTCCCTTCAGACACAGCGATCACCAAGCGGCGTCCGGGCCCACTGCCTCAGCGCGCGGGCAGCCAGCGGCGGAGCGTATAAACCAACTCGGCCGAACTCCGCAATGCCAGCATGTCTAGGGGACAAACGAATACAACGCACTCTAAGAAACCTCCTCCGTAGTGCCTAAGCTGAGTCAAATATTCAAGGAGCAAAAGCCCCCAGATTTTCTCCCTCGCGCCCGCTCTTACTCGCGCCTGTTCAGAAACGTCGATACGCCGCCGGGACAGGAGCTCTGCTCACAGCGTTGTCGCCAAGGCACCTCGACCAGCCGCCCTCGGGTCGTTCCGATGCCGTTGCTTCTCGACAATTGTCAAGGATGGTCGTACTGCAGCTTGCAAAACCGACCGGCAAAAGGCAACATCCAACACGAGCAAGTGCCCTCTGTCTCGCGTAAAACACCAGACAAGCCCATAAGCAAAATCAACCTAACTAAATTGCTATCCCCCTTTTTGCTCCCGCTGCAACAAGAGGCAGGTGTACGATCTGGTATAAACGGCTCAAACAACCATTTCTCAAATTAACAACACACCAAAATATCAGGAACAATTAATAATCAGCAATTATATTTATATATAGAATGGTTCCCTTGAAATCACGTGGACCGAAAACATGCTGCTGAGGAAGCAAAGGAGGTCATGCAATTTTTTCCGCGATTTCCCTGCGAACATGACAGGTTGTAGCGAAGCAAGAGAAGGTAACTACTAAGTCACTAAAAGAAGCGAGACCTAGAATGCACGACTTAGAGCATCTGCGTTCGCGTTCAACCTTCGCTTCTTATAACGGACAAAGAGGCTGTGCTGCTGGAGGGTCATGCCCCATTTCAGCAAACGGCCGCTTTCAGACGGCATGCTACTTAACCAAGTTAGTGGGCAATGGTCCGTTACCGCAAGAAACTTAGAACCGGAGACATAACAAGCCAGCTTCTGAACGGCCGGCACAACGCAGGCGCCCTCTTTCTCAGAGGTACTGTATGCCTCTTCTCTACAACTTAGTTTGCGACTTAAATACAAAATTGGTCGTTCATGACCACTAGCATCTTCTTGGCATAGCACGGCTGCCACACCGCAATCACTCGCGTCCCACTGAATGATGAATCATTTCGAAAAGTCTGGTGCTGTGAGAACCGGCTTATGGCTCAATGCTCGCTTCAGCATTTGGAACGCATTTTCTTTCTTCGAGTCCAACGTCACCTTAACGGGCTTCGACTTCCGAATCGCGTCGGTTAGCGGGCTGGCAAGGTCAGAGTAGTCTCTCACATAGTGTTGGTAATATCCATCTAAACCTAAAAAGGCCCTTATATCCGTCTTCGGGGTTGGCCTGGGATAGTTCATAATAGCGGCTACCTTGATGTCGGAAGGTCTACGCCGACCGCGCCCCACCACATGGCCCAAATAAGTCACTTCGCGGCAACCTAGGTGACATTTAACATGTTTCACACTAAGGCCTGTCTCTTCCAAAGTGTTCAACACGACTCGCAAGTGCTCCAGATGTGATTTCCAAGTGTCCGAAAATATGGCATCATCATCGAGGTATGGCAATGCGAACTCGCCTAAACCATGAAGCACTCTGTCCGTCAGGCTAGAGAAACAATACGGCGCGTTTTTGAGGCCGAAGCTCAACATGAGTGGGCGGAACGTTCCAAGCGGCAAAATGAAGGCGGCGTAGGAGCTAGCTCGTTCCGTAAGGGTTACCGCCAATAGCTTCCAACGAGGTCCAGGCTACATATATAATTTGATTTCGAGACCGTCTCTACCCTTTCTTCCAGTTTCGGTATCGGATATGTCTGATCTCGCGTTATCGCGTTCAGACGCCGATAATCGACGCATGGCCTCGGATCTTTTGCTGGAGCCTGGACTAGTATCAAGGGCGATGTGTAGTCGCTCTCACTTGGCACTATAACCCCCAAGTCACGCATGCGCTGAATCTCCTCAGCCTTGATTTTTTCTGCACGGCTGAACAACGGTACGGTTTACTGTGGATCGGTTGCTCAGTTGCTAACTCGATGTCGTGCTCTAGGACCGTGGTCTTTCCGGGACGGTTCGAAAAAACCTCCCTAAACTCTGAAATGATTCCCTTTTAATCCTCCTTTTGAGCGGCACTTTGTCGCGCGTTCAACGTCAGCTGTTCCAGCATTAGCTCTAAACCACATACCTTCATATCAACTGTCCTCAGGATTTCGGCCCCTTCCTCATCGGCTATTCAACAGTATTCCTGTTGCTCGAGAATCAGGATTTCCCTTTCAAGCGCAGCCAGCTCCTGCCAGCTGGCGAAAACCGGAGCGAATGTGGAGCCCACGTCGCCTAACTGCAGCGTCGTGTCCATATCGTGGCTAGCACGTCACGTGTCACTCCCAGTCACTTCCAGGGCATGCTCGCCCAGGCCAGCCTCCAAGCTCTGCCTCTCCCGTGCCTGCTCGCCACTCAAGTTACTTTTATCGGTCCGTGTGCCGCGCCGCTGTTCGCTCACCGATGCAAAGTCAAGTTCCTTTGACAGCTGGCGCGCTTTGGATCGCGTGGGGGCCATGTATTCCACGTCGGCAAAGAATGATTTGCCCTGATCCATCAGCAGCTGCTCTGAGCTATTTGAGAAGAGGTAGGGAAAGTACTCCGGGAGGGCGGCAGACACAGCGGCTTCTTTGTTAAGTTTCCCAAAGTCTCCTTCAATAATAACCGCTGCGATTGGTAAACAGACACTCTCCTCCTCTGCCACATGCCGTATGGAAGCGCATTCTCCCTTAAAATCAATCGAGGAGTCGAAAGACGGGTGGACAACGTCCATAGTTTCTAAAGAGTGCCGAAGTGCTCTGCAATTCTTGCTGTTTACCCTAATTTTCTGCATATATGGCTACAATAGTCGTATGTTTTTGTTAGTTTCCTGTATTGTTGCAAAAGAAATTTTCTCTTGCCAGTTCCCAGCGTTGCGCCCTTGCTCTTTGCAATTGTAGCAGGTTAAAGGCTTTTGTTTTTCAAAAGAACGCGTCGTATCGTTTCGCTGGCTAGAGAATGCTTGAGACGATCGTTAGCTCTCTGAGATGAATTATGTCCTTCCCTTACAGTTTCTTCTGTAAGGAACTTGTCTTTCCGAAACTCGCGACGCGTGATATGCTTCCGTTCGTCGGGCTTCCCGGACAACCCATCTCTCTTATGTGCTTTTTCTACGCGGACTGCCTTGCTGTGCAAGCTGCGGCGGGTGTAAAACTCTTCCGCTAACTCTGCTGCCTTGTTTATTTAACCTAGTTTAGCCAGTTTGCAGCCAGAGCCTGACATCCTCATCAAAGTAATGGTAGTGCTGCTCCTACGCGATGCATTCGACGATTTTGTCGCAGTCGTCGTAAGCCTCTTCAAGCTTCAGGCATTCCACCAGGTCGGCTTTTAGACAAAATGCGAAGTCAAAATTTGACTCCCTGCCCTTTTTTGCATACCGGATCCTCTGCCGGAAAGCTTCTGCCGACAATTAGTACTTCCGCAGTAGCGCTTCCTTCCCATCACTGTAACTCTCAAACGGCTCTTTCGATAAGCAAGTTATTACGTCTGATGCCTCCCCAGGAAGCAAGGCTAACAGATTCTGTGCCCAGAGGGATCGTTCAATGCAATTCCGTTCGCACACGTGGTCAAATTTGACGGGGTATTTGGCCATATGCTCTCCGACGACAAAGTGTGGAAGTTGATCGCGTGTTCTTGGACCGTTAGAAGTGAGACTAGGCACGGACGAGGTATTTCGGGTTTCCAACTCTTTCATTTTAAGCTCGTGCTCGCGATGTTCCTTCTCTTTCCTTCTCGCAACGTTCCTTTTCCTTCTTTTCCTCCTCGTGACGTTCATTGATATCCGCCCAGGCCTCTTCGGCTTCCTCAGCCATTACGTCCTCAGTCCTCATGACCTCAAGGATCGCATTCCTTCTTCCTGTTGAGCCCAACTCAGTGCCCAACTCCTCACAAATTTGGAGAAGTTCCTTGACCTTGTACTTCTCCATCGTTCACACTGTCCTCTTGCTGTTTACCCTTTTTGTATATACCTGCCGTACGCTACTATAACGCTGCTAGTAAGACATCCGCAAGTATTTCTCACATTGTCCTGTTTAGCCCCTCAGCATCCCCTGGTTTTCAAAACACTCTCACTAGGCTTGAAACACACAAGGTTAACACAATGCAACAACAAATCCTTCCTTAAGCTACCATAACCCGTGTCAGAGGAAGTCTGGTGTTTGAGGTAAACTTCAGGCACTCATCGCGCCGAGGTAGCCGATGCCCGTCAATGGTGTAGCTGTCATCCACTGTTGCGACTTTGAGGTTGTCCCGTACCGCTCGTCACCCGTTTCGTGACAGAGCGTTGCCAGCTCTCTAGTCGGTGGCGAAGGCTCCGAGTCAGGCGTCGGTGAGAATAACAAAAGGGACTTTATGCACTAAATACAGGTCGTTATACAAGACAAGATCGGATCGGCACTGGGGCTGAGAGATAACCGCAAACGCCACTGTTCCCGCAAGGCGACGTCCGGCGAGACTCCAACGTGTAACACATCTCAATCCACTGGAGAGCGGCACTCAGCTCATGGTGGTTCGGTGGATTCGGTTTTCCAGGCGGCGGCGTCGGGGCTTATAACGCCCCGAGAAACGATTGTCACTCAAACGGTCCAATAAAAAGCCAGCACTCGACTGTCGTTCGATAGGTCCAACCAGCCCGTCAATGGCTCTCAATATTCAATGTAGCGCCTGCCACCCGCTTCAAGTTTGCCGCGCTTGGTGACCTCCAGGGAAAGGAAATACGGCGCCGGGCTGTGTAGCACTCACTTGCGCGTTTGGACATATCGCTCACCGATGCTCCTCCACAGGACTCGACTGCCTGGCGGCGCAGCTTCTTGACTTGTCAAGGGAGGGTTAGGGTGCTGTGGCTTTCGGCGCAGCCCCCGGTTTGTCCAAAGGGAGTTCGCAGAATAATTCTGGATCTTATAGATTTGGAATCCGGGCTGGTTGTACGGGTACAACACGGCCCAGTTACTCTTGTTTTCCCCGGGATTTTCCTTAGACTGTAGCTACTTATCTACTTACCGCTAGAGTGTAGTAGACAATGGTCGAGAGGGCCTAACGGCTCTCTACCGCTGAGGCGCTGCGTGTAGAAAAATCGTGTGGGTGCGCTGCGAGCGTACTGGATTGGGGCGTAGACGCAGTTCACGACATATTCAATGTAGCGTCGCCGCTGGCGCTGAGACTGATTGCGCGACAACGCTCTTTTAATTGCGCTTTATTTCAACTGCAAATTTATGTGGACACCTTCTTGCAACGTATACATATTTGAGGCTTGAGTAATAGAACATGACGTCTTCACCTTTGCTGTCGTTGTCAAGCGAGCACGCGTTCGTTTGGCGGACACCCAGTTTTTTTTTCCGAAGTTCTGCGCAGTAAACATTTTTATGGTGTTACTTTCCCCAGCTGATATATATATATATATATATATATATATATATATATATATATATATAATGTATGTATATGTATATATATATATGTGTGTATATATATATATATATATATATATATATATATATATAAAGAGAGAGAGAGAGAGAGAGACAGAGTTCGCGACATAGTAGCCAGCAGTCATGATTTTGCTCCGTTTCACATTCTGATACAGTGATTCATTGATTGCATGATTTATTGACTGATTGGTTGATCTCTTTTTTAAGCCGGGTACGTGGACGCTTCATGTGGAGTTTTCAAGGAAGGGTCCAGTCGTTGTCTCCATGGTGGTCACGTCCCAAATCAGAGATGTCAACAATGAGCCCATAGTGGCTTTGTGCGAAGCGTCGGAGGACGAGGTCGAGCAACCAGAGGATGCAATCATATTCGTTGATTTGAGCAAAGGAAGCCATGTTGTCCTGGACGCAAACGTGACGGTGGTGGTCCGCAACACGCAGGGACTTAGTTGCCCTGCCCGACTGCGTGACGACGGCAAAGGTAAGGACATCTCGGTAATTGCTTGTTCTGTTCAGACTCGACGAAAAGCATCTGACATTTTAAACGTGGCTATGATATTATACATGTTGTTCAGTAAGCGTACAATGCCCCCAAAATTGTTATAAGGGAAAGAGGACGTATACGTAAGTGCCCATTTACGTACTTGCAGCGCCCTTAGACATTTCCGGCACTAATCCACGTGAGAACTGGACAAGTGTGATTGTACTAATCGAAATGATCAAGGAATGTAGTAGGGTTCTATCGTGCATTTAAGCTAATGTCTCGCAGACCCGGCACGTAGCTCAGGGTATGGCTTTGCGCTTCTGAGTTCGAGGTCGTAGGTTGGATCGTGGCCGCGGCGGCCGCATTTTTTTACGGACGAAGTACAATAAAAAAAAGAAATTGTGCAGGAACCCCTGTGGGATTTGCCTAAGTGTGCGTAAGTGTAGTGCCACTTGCTCAGCTCCACGCAGTCCGTTGTCATTATGAATTTTATGAAGCTTGATGCGGCCAGTACATACGTCAGCACTGTGGCGGCACGAACTGCTGCGCACGGCGGTTAAATGTGCAATGACGACACAAGCAAAGTACTGCCTGTGGCGACGCGAGCTGTGCTAATGATTGTTCGATCATTATAAGACGTTATAGCTCTTGAGCGCCTTATCCATCCGCGGCGAACCCTTACGAAGCGTGACCGCGCGGACGCTGTCTTTAAAACGGTCCGTAATGCCAACATCACTGTAAGCAAAAATTAGCCGAGATGGGAGTTTTATCGGCTTAACAGCCCCAATGCCTCCCATGCCCCAAGCATTTTCTCCGTCATAGCGGAGTGAAGACAGCATATGTCTTCATTATACTCCAATAGGTTAAGAACGGAGTATTTAAAACGACATGACCCGATTATACTCCACACGGAGTTTCAGGTCACGTGGTTGGAAGCTCCCCATGGAGTTTCTAGGGACGGGCGTGCGTGTGTCAGCGCGCGTCCGTGTGAACTTTGTGAAGCCCAGTGTCTTCGCTGGTTATTTCATATGATCATTTGCTGAGAGAACGAATTATCAGTGCACCGAGCAGCTGCAACGACAGATTCGTGTTTTGTGTGAACATGTCAAGGTTACTTGCACTCACTGCTCAAACGCGCTGGACGTCTTCCCTGTGTTGTACGCTTCAAAAATCCACGATAATATTTTCGGTGTACGAGAAAACGCCAATGCGACAAGATGTCGTGCGCCTGTGCAAGGCATGGTTTGGCTGTGTACAGCCGCTCAATCTACGAAATCGCGCCGTTTGTATATTGGGCGCAAACAAGTCGTGGTATACAACTGTCGTCAGCAGTTGACAAAATCACGGTCAAGTTGCAGCAGAAAGTGCGACTTCGCCGTCACAGCGACGTTTAGTAATCGAAACAGACGACGAAATGTGTCCTCGTTGCGTCGTCTGCAGCCGTCGCTGCCGCTTCCCTTGCAATCCTGTTGCAAAACCCAGTACCCAGTGTCCAATGCAACGCCGGCCCTGTGTCGCGGGCTGCATGCTGGGGCGCTGCTCAGGCGCGGCGTACTGGTGCGCAAAGGAGCTCTAGCGCGGGAAATACGCGGTGCCCGGAAACGTACATCTTTTTTGTTTACAGAAAGCAATAGAGAGCGTATTAGTGAAAAGAAATGCTCAGGTTAGGATTCGATCGTCCGACCTAAAGATCCCAAACCCAGTGCTTTACCACTACGGCACAATAGCAGGTGACCACGTGAGAATAATTTGCCATATTTAAGTTTGGGAGAGAGAGGTATCGCACAGGCAGTAGATGCGCTATCGCCCAGCAACTAAAGCTCACGCCTGTACCAGAGAAATAAAGTTGCTGTCCTTATTGAGTAGTATGCTCGGAAGTGTAATAACAATAATATTTGGAGTTTTACGTGCCAAAACCACTTTCTGATTATGAGGCAGGCCGTAGTGGAGGACTCCGGAAATTTTGACCACCTGGGGTTCTTTAACGTGCACCTAAATCTAAGCACACGGGTGTTTTCGCATTTCGCCCCCATCGAAATGCGGCCGCCGTGGCCGGAATTCGATCCCGCGACCTCGTGCTCAGCAGCCCAATACCATAGCCACTGAGCCACCACGGCGGGTTGCTCGGAAGTGTCACAGCATCCATTTTCACTTGCGATAGGTACTTTAACTTCGAAATAAGTCCTAAATTAACCGCCGACCCGCGACGCTGTAAGGGCTGTTACTACCGATTTCGATAGCCGATTCTTGTTCTTCTCGCATTAGATATGCAACGTTTTCTTAGTTCAATGATGCGATTCGATCGACACGTCCGTTTAGTCACATATTTTCGCCAGAGAAACGCAGGCTAGTGCTGGCAGCCTTCGGCGACAGCACGTATACTTGTGTTTATGACACGTCACATCGGCGCGCATCGCTTCTTATAATGGCACCGTAGACATGAAAAAAAAAACGGTTTATTTAGGAACATCGATACGAAAGTTGAAATATGGAGTGATTCATCCTTGTTTAGAATTGTTGATTCCTGAACCCAGACGCGCCGATAGCGTGCAGACGGACTCGGCGGATACGCCTAAGCTTCGGTGGGGACCGATCTCGGCGCGGGTAGCTAGTGAAAGCTAAATGGCATGTATTTGAGCCTCAGAACCTTCCTTTAGTACAATAGGGAAAGTGGAAGCGTACGAATGGCCTCAGCTTCGTTAACGGTGCGATAATATCAATCAGCGGTATGCTTCGAACTCGGGGTCCGTTCGAGCGCGTCTGAACAACTTCTGGATTTCATGTCCACTCCACAATACTCCACTCCACAATGGCGACAAATCCCAGTCATATGTTACGCGCAAACTACTAAAAAACGTGGCGTCCTCTGCGTCTGCGTGATTTCGTTCAAGAATTTTGCTATCTGCCCAGGCAAAGGGGAAAATGCAAAAAAACGAGAGTGATCTTTAGTGTGAAATGCGCATGTATAAACAGGGCAGCTTACGCACCTTTATTCCAAGCTGCGACACGAAATAGTGTTATGACCCCAAGATATAACCTTATTTAGGACAACGGACTAGTATGAAGCGATGAAAATGTATAAAGCACTTAATATTCAGCAGCGATCGTCTTCACGCACTGGAACCAGCGTGGCACTCAACCAGCGCAGTTTCCAGCGCGAACCAGTGAACTGCAGCCAGAACCAGTGCCTGTACAGCATAGTACAGCACAAACCAGTGCGCCCCAGCGTCATGGCAGTGGAACCAGCGTCTCGTCCAGTGGGACCCAGCGTTCTGACTGGTGTCCCAGTCAGTCCCAGCGAGCACCAGCGTTCCCAGTGCAATCCAGCGTCAAACAAATTGGCTGAAGGCTTAGCTTGGTTAAGCCTGGAAGATTGCCACAGCAATACCCTTGGCTGCGCCTTGGTTCGGCTGATGGTGTGGACATGGTTACCCTTTGTTAAACTTATGGCTATACATCATCCGACATAGCACAAGGCAGCGCGCCGACCATCGCGAGGTGCCGAGCTGTAGCTCCATTTATCCTCCTAGCGTGATGTCACACCACCGAGCGCCCTCTCTCGGTAGCGCCTCAACAGCGGCGCGCAAGGCTTCGCCTCCACCATCGATGCCGCGAGCTGGGGCACCGTTTCTCGGTCTGTGGGACGTAACACCAACGAGTGTCCTCTCTCGGTAGCACCGCAGCAGCAGCGCGCAAGGCTTCGCCTACACCATCGATGCCGCGAGGTGGGGCCCCGTCTCTCGGTCTGGCATGACGTCACACGGTCACGTGACGCGCAGCTGTGTAAGGAGGCGCCACGACCACCAATTGGCCGAAAGTGTACGAGCAGTATTGCTTTCGCAATAAAAACGTGCTGGTTGCACACTGGAAGGCACTGGAAGACGCTGGTTTTTGCAATAGGGCAAGCAATAGACTTGAGCGGCGGCGCTCTCCGTGTCGTTCGCGAAACACCTGCTTTGCGCGCGATCCGCCGTGCAACGCGTCGGAGTGGTTTGCGCGGCGATTCGTGTGGTATACGAACAAGCTCCTGCAAGCACGACGAGAATACTTCGCAGCCAAGAAGCTGCAAACAAACGTCTATGCTCAGCACTCCTTCGTTTTACACAAAACGATGTTACTAAAGGCATAAAGCCGACGCGCTTGAACCGCTGATCAGATTTTCGACGATCGCCGACTGTGTTCGCCGCTTTCGTTGTGCTATAAGTGTAGCCTGTTTTGTGGGCACAGGTTCGCCCAATAAAAGCTAGTTTTGTATTCCACCGTACTGCTTCTTTCTTCACCGTCACTACCGCGTGACAATATCAATGGTAATCATTGCAAAAAAATTGGTGAGAAAACAAAAGCAAGGTATATGTATAATGTCTGAAAAGTCAATTTATTTTAATATAAATATGGCATGTCACTTCACCAAAATAACACGCATATACAACTTCCTATTCCAGAATTTCAGGCCACTACAAGCAAAAACAAGGCTTGACCAGCTTAGTAGCCATAGCCAATAAATGGAAGACAAACAATACGACTGACATCACAGTGCTGGGTGACGCTAGGTAGCTGAAGCAGTTGATGTGTGCTTTGCATTGTAAACAAAGCAATCAGAGGAAGTGGCGAGACTGTCAAATAGATGCATACAGGCGCCCGACTCCTTGCAGTATGACTGACTAGTAAAGCGACAACCACCAGACGCCGCTGAGGTAGAGAGTAAAAAAACATTTTGGGAAAGCCTGCCGTACAGGTTTCCTCTATAGTAAAAATAGCAGATACCTTAAACCACACAAAATTAATTACCTCTTTACATCACTGCTTCTGAAATTATGACTTTCAATGTCATATTTAGTCATTCGCCAGTGCAAAGCCGATTGATTTTCTGAAATTGATTTGATTATAGAAGTAATTCGATTCTAATGGCATTAAATATTGCTGCGTTGCAACCGAATAATGTCAATGAATGCTAATGTCATTCGATTCGAATGACATCAAAATGTCCGTTGTGACAGGGGTGTAACACAACCACTTTGGAGCCTCTGGCCATGTTACCACTACCCTTTCATCTTTAGAACACTGGTTAGTTATGTTTCAGAATGATTTCATTAAATATGCTAGACATATTCCCAAGCCTGTGTTAATCAGTCACTTGTGAAGAAACTTTACATTTTTCTGTGAAGTATGGGTGAGGTTGCTGCATCAGCTCAGATTGGGTACCAGAAATTGTTTCTACCCGTAAAATGACAAAACACCATTCTACAGTTACCTTCATTGCCTTGACATTTCGCTTATTGCACAAAGTATAAATGGTGTTGCAGCTTTAGACAAACTGATTCAACATCAGCTATATATTTTGCATCAGTATTTTGCTCATGGTGAACATCTTTCTACACAAATTGTTACATCAATGTCAGCAGTAGAAGCAAAACTAAGGTAGATCATTCTTGTCGCAGATTTTTAGAAAACATTTGAATATGAAGTATATAGCAAGCGATCAGTGCAGGCAAAAAACAGGCGATGGAGGAATCAGATTTTGTGGATTCATATAAATACTTGTACGAAATAACTATGCACGGCACATCATATAATACTCCTGAATTCATGTCGAAAGATTGGAACGCATACTGTTGAGTAATATCTCATGGTGCCTTTTTAACTCTAGAAGTGAACAATGCCCCCATAAATTTTTTGTAGTTGGAACAAATGATATGAAGAAATCATATACACTACTTCAGATGAGTACACAATTGCATTTGCCTCTAACATAATGGACAGCCCTCAGCACTGAGAACACGCTAGAGATATTGACACATCATAGCAATACTCACATACTGTAACAAGTTTAGATATTTTTCTTTACAGCTCGATGTCCAGAGCTGGATTGCTATTATCTTGTAAAGTTACCACTCACGCCAATTTTCAAGGAATGAAAAGCGTGATTATTTCATCCTCATTACTTTTTTTTTATTATCAAGCAAGAACGTTTATAAAAGACCGGTCATTGAAGAAGGTAAACAAACACAAAATTCCACAATCACAAAGCAAGATCATGCAAACGCCTCGTGGGTTCTATCGCAGATGCAGATAAATCACAAAGATAATGCGGAAACACTACGTAACCGCGTTTATTCGCTCGAATGCACTGCAGCCACTTGGCTGCAAAAACATCGTACACCACCGCGCATTTCTAGCACACACCACGTAGGACACATGTACGCTCCAGAGATATGTGTTTTTTTTTCTTAGGAATGTTTGTGATTCGCACGATAAACACAGAAGGCACGGGCGACAGGAAGGAAACCCGCGCACATTGAACACACCGGCGTGAAAGCAAGTGTGGGCGACCCCGGTGTAACCTGCGCTACACGAGTGATGAACGCTCGTAGATTTGATGTTTTCCGACTGAAACAGTTACAACACGCACGGAAACATCGCACACTGCAAGCGTACATCTGATACCGTGTCAACAATTCCTGAGGCTACAGTTGATGTTGACGACAGCAGAAGGTTATTTAAAACGAAGTGACAACGCACGTAGCACGGGCCGGAGCTCATAATGTCATGAAGACTTCTGATTTGAAGTGCGGATCTCAAAGGCCAAACTTTTGCTGGCTGCATATGGCAGAAGTTGTTCAAAATCGAAAATCCGTCATAAAATCTTTTTCTACAGTGAAGTATAGCGTGCAATATACACGCTTAAATGTTTATTTTTTTGTCTCACAACTATACGTTGTTGGGCGCAACACGGCTCATGAGTGTGTACTGGTTAGTATTTAAGGCATCACGGGGGCCACACAGCCGCATAGGTCTGCAGATGACGCTCGCCCCATGTGACCAGTGCCACTCTTCATTATTGCAAACATAATTTTCTTGACTATTTTAAATGCGGCTTGCATGTGTTGACACTGTGATAGCGTAAATGTGCCACTGATATAAATTAACTGCGAACTTTCCCAACCTATTTCGTAGGGGTGAGCCCCCCCCCCCCCCCCCCCTCATCAACGCACACCATTGTACACATTACGGAGGAGCCAAAAGAAGTGCAGGGAAACCTCGAATGACCGCCATAGCGCAGTGTGTAATCTGATTGCTTGGTTGAGGTATGTATGAGGTGTATATGTTCGAAAGAGTAGGACCTCGGTATCATTCGTGAATAAGTTTAGCAACATATTACTCAACACAGCTTACAAAGTAGGCTAAGTATTTTTGCAACTTCCTGCTTATTTGTGTTCATAGCTGTTATGCACATATCGTTTTCTATATGAAACTAGATCTAGCATGTCCGGATATTAACAATTTTTTCTTGCATCAATTGCTTAGCTGCAATTTCTATTTCGTTTTGTTTGACAGAACCCAGAAGGTGGAGAGAAGTAATTAATAAAGGGCAAATCAGACATCCACCTACTCGTAGCAACTGCTACAAAAGAAACTACATGGACATGAAAACAACGCAAGCACAATGCAGCCAACCAAGTGCAACAATATTACCACTATAAAAGTAGAGTTATCTTCAATGCAGTCTTTGACACACGCTAGCAGTTGATTCTGCGGAGAGCATATTCAAAGACGTCCTGCACGTCTGCTGAAAAACGTAAGCCAACATGATCATTTCCCTCTAAAAACTGTACTACTGCGGCTGATTTCTTTAGAAGAAATGGGTCGTTCAAACCTAACATCTTGAGCTTTTTTAGCAAAATCTGGCTAACACGCTTCTCCCACGATTCCTCTTCGCTAACAATAGTGCTAAACGGAACTTCGCGCTTATGTGTCTTGGCTGTAAAAAACCCCTCAAACTGTACTTCTGCTGTTAGATATGTCCCTGGCAAACTTTCTGAGATTAAGTGCTTACAAAACACAAGGAAGTTGGCTTTTACTCACACTTCACTTTTCCCTCCGGGGTCGAAGTTCTTATTAGCCGCTACCAAACCTTTTTCATTGTAAATTCCCTTCGGTAAAATGATTAACTCACCCTGTTTGCCAGCTTGCATAAGCATCAGGTTGTTGCTCTTAAAGAGATGTCATTCAACAACCTAGTACGGTGCGAGTTCGGGGTTTTCGAAGCAACTTTTCGCAGGCAGTCAAGAACTTCAAGAAGAGAGCTGTTCCGATTATCATCCTTTCCTGAGTGACCACTTTCAAATTCATTGCAGTGATATAATGCGCAGGATCAGCTTGGACACCAAATTTCGATACTTTCTGCAGATGATGCATAATCTTCTCTGGTATATTGACGTCCCCCATGACGCTGACATTGCTTCCATCGTGCGCCATTTTCTTGTCTCCCGTAAAACAGAGAGAAAATTCAAGGTACGCCTCCAGCTACACTCCCTGAGCTGTGCAGCTAGGCCCTTCAAAGATACGAGCTTCTTAATCACGAGCCGATCAGGATGGTCCTTAAATGACAGAATACGCATCCTGTCCTTAGCGACTTATTCTGCAAAGTCTTTTCGAGTGCAACACTACCCCCCCCCCCCCGCTGGTTTCACAGGGCCGAAGAGGGCACTTACTGCATTATGGACGAATCATGTCCGGATGGAAAAGTTGAACTGTCTTGACTAGCATGTTGCATGGGCGATGTGACTGAGTTGATGGAGCAAAAGGGAGGTGCTTTAAAACCTTATTATAGGAAGGCAAGACACTTCACCTTTTGCATCAGAAAAGGACATGTCCCTAATGAAGTAAATGTCCTCTTCCGCATTGTCAGACCAGTGTGGGGGCATCTGAAAAGGTTTTGCAGAATAAGTCGCTCAGAACTGGGACAAGTTCAACTTTTTAAGGGCTGGTTCCATATTCTGTGTTTTAAGGACCATCCCGATTGGCTTGCGATTAAGACGCTCGCATCTTTGAAGCGCCTAGCCGTTACCGCTTATTGAGTGCAGGAGGAGGTGCATCTTGAATGAGTTGCTGCGGTGTTCAGGCGACAAGAACATGACGCAAGATGGAAGCAATGTCAGTGTCATGGGGACGTCCATATACCAGAGAGGATTATGCGTCATCTGCAGAAAGGATCCAAATTTAGGGTCGAAACTGATGTTCCTGCATATGATCTCACTGCATTGAATTGAAAAGTGGCCACTGAGAAAATGATTATCGGGACCCCTGCCTTCTTGAAGGTGTTGACTGCTTGCTAAAGCTTGCTCCATAAACCCCGGACACGCACTGTACTAGATTATTGAATGACATATCTTTTTTTAAGAACAACAACCCGATGCTTACGCAAGCTGACAAAGAGAGTGGGCTCGCCATTTTACCCAAGAGAATTTACAATGAAAAAGTTTGGTAGAGGCTAATAAGAACTGTGTCCCCAGAAAGAAAAGTGAAGTGCGAGTAAAAATCAAGTTCGTTGAGTTTTGTAAGCAATCATAGCTTGGAAAGTTTGCCAGGGACATATGTAACAGCAGAGGGAAGAGCATCAAGGGGGTTTCAACAGCCAAGACACATAAGCCCGAAGTATCCTTTAGCACTGCAGATAGTGAAGATGGATCTTGGCAGAAGTGTGTTAGCCAGCTTTTGCTAAAGAAGCTCAAACGCTAGCTTTGAACGACCCATTTCCTTTAAAGAAATCAGTCACAGTAGTACAGTTTTTAGAGGGAAATGATAATGTGGGTTTTGGTTTTTCGGCACACGTGGAGGACTTGTTTGATTCGGTTACGCAAGATCAACTGCTAGCGTGTGTCAAAGACTGCATTGAAGATAACAGCGACGAATCCTTCCAGAACACCGTTGGTTTGGCCGTTCATAATTTCCCATCTTTATTGCAGTTTTACCCGCCGCAGTTGCTCAGTGGCTATGGTGTTAGGCTGCTGAGCACGAGGTCGCGGGATCGAATCCCGGTCACGGCGGCCGCATTTCGATAGGGGCGAAATGCAAAAACACCCGTGTACTTAGATTTAGGTGCACGTTAAAGAACCCCAGGTGGTCAAAATTTTCGGAGTCCCCCACTACGGCGTGCCTCATAATCAGAAAGTGGTTTTGGCACGTAAAACGCCATATATTGTTATTATTATTATTGCAGTTTTATTTGAACTTGAATTTTGTTCTATTTGGCAAGCAGCTGTTTTTGCAGTGCGATGGCAGCTGCATAGGGTCTTGCGTAGCCCCTATTCTTTGTGACATCTTTCAGGCCAAGGTGGACAACACACTGGAACAGGTGTTGAATGGGTGGCCGGTTTTAAACATTTTTATGCATGCGGACAATTATTTACTGCTTTTGAATGCAGCCTGCCTTCTCCTAACCCTCTACAGCAGGCGAAGTTTTATCTATATTTAGCAAACATGGACGTGAGTTGCCTTTCATCTTTAAACTCCCAGACCTTTAATTTGAGTTTTTATACCTAGAAATCATGTTTAGTGATGAACACGTTGGCTGAGCCTCCAACCCACGGGCTAAACAGTTGCTGCCCTTTCACTCGGCACACTCCAAGACAATTGAGAGGTATATAGGTGCTACGTATGAAATTGGCTCTCCCAAAATTTTGCCCACATCAGATTAAGCCCAGCTTTCATAATCAGGTAAGCCATCTTTTAGTTGCAGGGTTCCCCATCTCGGGCTTGACTGCCGTTTCAGAAGTATTCCTTGAAAAGTTCAAGTGTGGATGTGGAAGTAAAATGGCTGGGGATCAACTGTAGGCACCTAAGACAGAGGTGGTCCCTTACATGCACATCTTTCCCACAATCTTAAGGTGGCAAGTAGGCACGGTGGGCCAATTTGTTGAATGTCCGAAATGAGCTGGGAAAGTTGTGTCCACGTATCTCTAATGCCAGAAAACGTGCATTCCAGAAGAACCACCAACCGCCGTAAGTAAAATGTTCCACCAGAGTGGTGTATTGCATCCCTATGTCACGTCGGATGTTTTACGTCGGCGAAACTGGTCGCTGAAGAAAAAAAACTGAAGAAAAAAAAGAACACTAGATGACGAATACACACATTTATGTGCGCACGTTCGCAAGTATACGTATTGTCTGGCTCGGTTGAAAGACAGGACGATTCTAGGAAAGAGCAGTGACAAGACTGCGCCCATCAGTTTAAAAGCTTTCCACATTAGAAAATTTGGTAGCAACTGCTTTAGCACCCCTTCCTTTGCTCTCTTTGATGCTGAATGTGATCTTATGGGTGCTGCTATCGGGGCTTCAGATTGCAAAGAAAAATAATTGTTTGCGTTTTGTTGTGTTTTGTTGGCGTTAGTGCGCTTGTATTCTTGGCACGCTGTCACCCTTGACATGATTTTCCCCTTCATTTCCCTTGCTTCACTCTGGCATATAGAGGGTGTCCCACATAACTTCAGCCAAGAACTTAAAAATGAAAGGTGCGTGTGAAGCAAATTGAACCGTACACATACTATTCGCAATAGCCTATACTAATTCAGACACATTTTTGTTGTCCCCATAACTCGCTAATTAATTAAGTTTAATTACTGAACATTTAGTTATTGGCTGAGGACCCCAAGTATGGCACGCAGATTTGTAGAGCACCTTCACAAACCACCGATCGCGTTCTTTCCTTTACAAAATGTGTCATATAGTCCTTTTTGCCGGGTTGCAAAAAAAAGCCCATGAAATATGAAAAAGGCCACGCGATGGAGCATAGTGTTATTGTGCTACTCTAGCGTGCGTTCCGTGAACAAAGTCGGCTGCATCGTGACTGGCGACGAGAAACTGGCAGGGCATTCTTTAGCTCATTGGCAGCGCTCCACCTACAGCATGCATTTTCGGCGTCATCCGACGGGAACCGACCTTGTTCACCGAAGGCATGCTTGAGAGGAGCACAATACCACTGCGCAAGCGCTCTTTCACGTGGCTTGTTTCATATTTCGCGGGCTTTCTTAAAGTCCAGAAAGAAGGACTTTGTGAGACGTATCGTAAAGCAAACAACTCGATCGGTAGTTTCTGAAGGGGCTCTACAAGTGTGTATGTCATACTTGGGGTCCTCAGCCAATAATGAAAGTTACCCAACTCAGCCAGGGTTGGGTAAAAAAAATTTTATTAATTATTGAGTTATGCGGTAAACAAAAAAATTGTCCGAGGTACTTTAGGCCATTGCGAATAATATGCATTCGGTTTAGTTCGCTTCCTACATGCCTTCCATTTTTATGCGTTGCATATTGCAATCACTCAGTTCAGCCCTTGGGCGCGGCTGGGCAGCCACCACTGAGGGTATGAGCCATTGTTCATTGCTGCGCGTCTCATATGTGGGTCTATTCTCTTTTAAGTTTGCTATGTTTATTATTAGGTTGCTTCTATTTTTATGCGTTGCATATTGCAATCACTAAGTTCAGCCCTTGGGCGCGGCCGGGCAGCCACCATTGACCTTTAGCGCAACCACGTGACGTGACGTCACGACAACCGGAGGAAAAGCTGAGCCCCAACTCGCGCAATATGCAACGCATTCTTTGCTTAACCAAGCAGAGCCTGGCCATTTTTTTAAATTCTTGACTCAAGTTATGTAGGACACCCTACAAGGTGTGCTGAGACATGCAAGCTGTGCTATCCTTGCCAATAAAATCAGTTGTTAGTCAGCACTGTGTGTACCTGTCTGCCATCTTCTAGTCTGTTTGTGCTGTTACCCATATGTTTCAAGATGAACCAACTCTCCCAAAAGGAAGTATTGATGACGCTACTGCTCTACTGAGGTTTTTTCTAGTAAGCGTGATTTTTTCTCTCCCATTAAAAAAATTCGTAAGCTATGCCAATTCATGCAAATCGGCATTGCAGCATTTAAGAGTCTGTGTCCAGTTACATTATTTTTCGCTTTAAATCGCATAGCTGGTAGATCAATATTGATGCTCAATCATTAAACAACGCTATTTCGTACATAGTGCTGAATTGTCTGGTTGCTTTTGCTATGGCATTTGCTCGTTGTTGCAGTGTTGCTCATCAAATGAATTTGATTTCAACAGCACCACATATCACATTCCCGTTGGCACTTGCGTAATCTTTAGAGTGATTATCAACCAACAAGCCCGATTTCAGCAGCTGTCAAGAATAATTTCTAATATTTTGGGTCCCTTTTAATGTGCTCTGTTTCATACTATGTATTTGGTCTGCACGGTGAGCAGTCTTCTATTCAAGCTTCTTGGTGCTGTTGAGGTCAGAATATCTTCAACCAGCAAGTTTAAATTATAATACTATCAGTAAAACTTCGATTACTGGGCAGATGAAAGTATTTTATCTCATTCTAAAATCATCTTTGTTGAAAACACCAGTGTCTAGAGCAAGCGTCATATGCCCAGCAACTCATAATAAGTTTTTAAGTTGGATGAGCGAGTATCTATAGCTAAGTTTACCTGTTCATATACTTTCTACATATTAGCTAGTGTTTTAGCCACACGAAACAGCCTACGTTGTGTTCGCTGAAGTCAAATTATTGGTTGATGAACCTGTTGGTTTTTGTTTTGCACTTACACTCCTGTGGTCTCTAAAGCACTGTAGTCATGGGACAGCTGAAGTATTGCAGTAGTGTCGAAGTTAGTGTGCTACACTATGCACACACATACCGATCACCGTATTCATGCAATTTCTGAGAACCAGCTTTTTTCACTAGGTGAAATTTGTAGTGTCCTTATGAGTTTGCCGGTCAGTTCATGGAACTTTTCAGGACAGAATTTACACAGGGAGGGAAGGGAGGCCATACAACATTACTGCTGCTAACAACTGTTTCTTTAGTTTCATGGAAGAATTAAAAATAACAATATCACTGGATGTGTGCGTATATTGCGCACAAGTTCTGTAAGAGGAGAGGTGTAAGTTGTGATATAAAGGCATAAAACCACGATGAGCAATGTTTACATAGAAAGAAAAGTAAATATATGCAGAATAATTTCTATCCCTTGTCATCTTGAAAGGACGCTTTTCTTTTATTGTCAATGACGGCTGGCTCAAGCATGTCTTATTTATGTGGTACGCCTCACTGATTTCTCACGTCAATTCTTCGCCGTGGGTGAAAACAGATGAACGATCTTAATTTAGCTAGAGGCCCTATCGCGGCAGTGCACGGCCAAGTTGGACGACCATACTGGTGATTTGTTTGGCACACATTTGGCACATTTAGCTATGGCCAGTCTGCCCTGTGTAAATTTGACCACATCTGAAAGGAATACAGTACACTGCCTCTCACACACACTAGACACATTTGCTTTAATCAAGCGAACCTCGTTTTCCTGCTAACCTCTCTCAGTTCACTTGTGGACTGTTGTGCATGTGTACACATATGTATGTGTGTTCAAATGTGCATTCCTAGTAGTCCACAGGTGAATTGAGAAAGGCACCCATGCTAGGGAGGCTTTCTTGTTAGATACCACCGAATTTGTCTTGTGTCCGTTAGAAGTAGTGTACTTGATCATCTGTATATTTGGTTAAATGCACATGGGGCAGGCTGGTGGGTGCCTCAACGTGCACCCAGGAGAGCACCGTATATCCCACATGACAATGCATCAACATGACTGGTGCTGTGCATCAGATTTAGATTGTTCATCTATTTTGTTCAACTCTGGTAACTGAATGGCCAACAATAACAGTGAGGAATACCACTTAAAATAATGGGCCGTGTCAGTCCGCTCTCGTTATGAATGCATGGAAAAGAGGAACACTCTCCAAATGACACCGAATAGCAATCACTCTGTGCTTTCTAATTTTATTTGTTATGCAAGTACTGTTTATCATGCTTTTGTACATTTTTACTGCAACATTTGCCCTCATTCTAAAATAACGTTTGTGCAGTTCAAGTGCACATTCAATGTAAATATTTTCTGTATTGCTTCCATAAAACTTTAATTAATTAATTTATTTATTTATTTATACAATACTGCGGACAAGCAGAAAGCAGGGTGAGCAAAAAACAAAGACGATATACAGAGAAGAACAAGATGAAAGAATTGTGTAACACGTTTTTTACAGAAATTGTTTGCTCGTAAGGTAGACGATTAAGAAAAATTTTAAATTGATTACAATACAACTATAATAATACACGAAATAGCAAGATTACACAAAAGATATACAGTTCACGGGCGCTGGGGGTATGCTTCAGTTAGTTTATTCCAGCCATCTTTTGTTTGTGGAAAAAAGAGTACCGAGACGTGTCAGTCCTTGCGAAAATAGGTGTTAGAGAATGAGGGTAGTGGTGCCCAGTGGGTCTGCTTGTCAAGGGGGATACGTTTTTTGCGGTGTCTAAGGCTATCTTAAGAATAATAAAGTTCAAAAGAAACTCTAGCCGACTTTCTTTCTTTGAATTTGCAATAGTTCAATACCGTTATCGGTTAGTAAAACAGTGGGGGAGTCAGTAGCCTTAAATTTACTGTAAATAAATCCTACTGCTTTTTTTATTCTTTCTAGGTTCTTAATGTTAATTTTTGTGTGAGGGTCCTAAACTATGGAAGCATACTCAAGTTTTGGCCTAATTAGGGAAAAGTAAGAAAGTAGTTTACCACTAGATGGAGCAGTCTTGAGTTGTTTGGTGCAGAAGGCATATTTTCCGGAAAGCGGCAGAGCAGAAGGTATTGATGTGCAAGTTCCATGATAAGTCACTCGTTAATATTAAGCCTAAATATTTATAGCATGTTACATTCAGTAAAGGTGCTGCAGCTAAATTGTAAGTGTAGTCTAAGGGGACTTGTTTGCGCGTTATGGGGTGGTAGACACACTTAGTTGCCTTAAGAAGCATTCCCCATAGTTCACACTATTTCAACACATTGCCTAAGTTAGAGTTAAGGTCATATTGGTCAATAATGCAGGTAACTTCTCTAGACAGAACACAGTCATCAGGAAAGAGACGAATCTGAACTGGGGTGTTAACGACATTGGCGATATCATGAATACATAGCAAAAAAATAGAGGGCCAAGCACGCTTCCCTGCGGAACGCCAAAAGTTACCGGAAGGCAGCCAGAGACTTCTCCCACCTGAACGTATTGGTTGCGCTTGTACAGATAGGCTGAAATCCAGGAAATGAATAATTCTGGTATGCCAATCATCCGAAGCTTAGTAATTAGTTTATCGTGTGGGACTGTATCGAATGACTTGCTGTATTCTAGGAATATTACATCAATTTGACTGCTCGTATCTAGACAAGCTGCAAAGGTGTGAACTATAGTATCCAATTGTATTGTGGTAGAAAATCCTTTTTGAAATCCGTGTTGAGTTGATAAAACTGAGTTTTCTTCTAAGAATTCGTGTAATTTGTGAGCTATTCTGTGTTCGATAAGTTTAAAACACGAAGTTGTTAAGGAGATCGGGCGATAATTTTGTACTATTAGACGGTCGCCTTTCTTGAATATAGGCACAACTCGGGCTGTCTTCCAGTCATCTGGCAATTCCGCTGATAGCAGTGAGACACGAAAAATAATAACTAAGTATTTAGAAACCGGCTCTGCAAAGCGACGAAGAAATATGTTCGGTATATTGTCGGGACCACAAGAACTTTTAAAAATTAATATATGGGGTGTTACGCTCCGGAACCACTTTCTGATTATGAGGCACACCGTAGTGGAGGACTGCGGAAATTTCAACCACCTGCGGTTCTTTAACGTGCACCTAAATCTCAGTACACGGGTGTTTTAACATTTCGCCTCCATCGAAATGCGGCTGCTGTGGCCGGTATTCGATCCCGCGACCTCGTGCTCAGCAGCCCAACAAGAAATTTTAGTCTTAGAGTCAAGCAACATAGCACGGATGCCAGGATGAGGAATGAAGTTTACATTTACAGCATGGTCCTTGTTTCTGGTGGGTAAAGAATCATTATTGGCAGAAAATACACTATGGAAATAGTCATTGAAGTGTTGACCAATGGCGGTCTGATCAGATCCCAATGAGTCAACGAAAAGAACCTGTGATATGTTTTTTTTTGCTGATATAGTTCCAAAACTTATTTGGATCATTTCTATTATGAAGTTTGGGAGTGACGTATTAAGTAGTAGTCTTTCGAAGTAAGCAGCACACTTGCAAGTTTATTTACAGTGTCGGATATAAGTTGGGGATCAGCATGCTTTTTCTTTATTCTTTTTGCTTTACGCTTGAGGTGAATGATGCTTCTCGTCATCCATGGTGGATGTTTAAGCACCTTCTTACGTTTAAACGGTGTGAAGTTTTAAATGCAGTAGAAGTACATTTGTTTAAATTGGTCCTACAAACTTCAAACATCCGTATTAATCAAATCTGTTAGACAAGTTTCTAGGTGGTCGATAATGCGTGCATCAAGGGCACGTGTATATTCTTTCACATGATGAAAGGGCGGCTTTGCAGTCTGCGAAAGCAGCACCAGGGGAATGAAAACTGAGACAAGCCAGTGATCAGATAGCCCTTGATCAATTACAACGGTGGATGTAGCGAAATCACGAGAAATAAACACCAAATCTAAAACAGAGTTAGAGGCGGCTTGATAATGAGTTGGTTCTTGAACTAATTGTATCAAATTATGTGGGGGCATTAAGTCAAACACAGCATTTGCATGATTGATATTGGTTGAAAAGGTATCATAGCGTTCCAAGTCGACTCCAGGCAGATTAATATCGCCAATCAAAAGAACTTTGTTGTACTGGTATTTAGACATATGCACCTTTAATTTCAGTAAGTATTCAAGAGGTGAGTCAGGCGGTCTATATAATGCGTATAGGATGAATGCGTGGCCCCGCAAGGTTGCTTTAATGCAGATTCATTATTGTTCCTGTACGTCCTCCAGCAAGGCAGCGTCAAATTTGTGTTGGAGAACGGCCACACCACCTCCCCTTGATTGCCTTTCCTTACGAAAAATCGTACACGAAGGCGGGAAAATGTCGTCATTATTCACTTGTTCATGTAACCTTGTCTCAGTTATTACAGTAATGTGAGGATCGTACTGCAGCAGCAAAACTTCAAGGGGCCCCATTTTATTCCAAATTCTGCGGGCGTTCAAATTAAAGAGACGAAGTTGCTTGTCGTGCGCATGCACATTACGTCACGGTTTTGACGGTTGAGTGGTGGTGCTTTTGTAGCTTGTCCTTTCAACCGCCTGTTTTGGACTTCGTCCCAGAAATACATATCCTTATCGATCTTTAGTTTGTCGTGTATCAGGTTGATTCTTTTGCCTTGTTCTACCTCGGCCTTTGCGCTCTTCCAGAGCAGACTGCGTTTTCTTAACATTGTTTTAGAATAATCATTCTTAATAATGATATTTGAGCCCTTCAGTTGGCTTGCGTTTTTCAGTATTTGTTTCTTTTCCTTGAAGCCTTGCAGGTGTACTATTACAGGCCACTTTCCCACCTGCTTACCTAGTCGATGAATACGCCCAACAGATTCGCATTTAACCTCAAGTTTGTCTTGAAAAATGCCTTTCCCAACCTTGATTTTTAGTTCCTCTTCTGAATCTACGGAGGTCTCAGGTATACCATGAATAATTAAATTAGAGCGTCTGCTAAGGTCTTCGAGGTCTGTTAGCTTTTTAGTTTGAAAAGACATCACGTGTTCAAACGATTTCAATGTGGCTTGCAATTGATCAGTATTTTCCTTCTCCACTAAGCGCTCAGACACCATATTTTCAATAGTACGCCTAAAGTCATACATCTGTTCTTTCAGTTTAGTAAAATCAGTTCTTATTTCTAATAGTTCCTTGCAAATTTATGTCTGACCTTGAAGTAGTTGCTCGGACAGTTCCTTCTGGGTAGGTCCTGGGTTTTCCTCGACATCGCCGCAAATTAGTAGTTTTAAACGACAAAGTAGTCATACGCTATTACAAAACAACGCCGTGGGCACGGCAAAACCACTAAGCCTCGACAATCACTAGGTATTGAACTAGAACTGGTACTAACCTGCAGTAAACAGAAAAGCGTTCCATTTAGCGACATGGCGGCTTTGGATCCGCTGTGCCCACAGAAGACGAAATCATACCGGTCTTCTTTTATAGCGGCGCCTAGCGATGACGTCACATTGTGGTACTTGAAATGATAGGCCAGTAGAGTTGCGCCGCCGGATGATGACAGCGTTGAAAAGGAAGGGCCTTTGTTGATCAGCTGGCTGTTAGCACAAGACGCATCAAGGGGGCGCGCGCATCCAGAAGCAGTGAAGCCAAGAAAAACCTGCAGTAAGCAGAGAAGCGTTCCGTTTAGCGACATGGTGGCATTGGATCCGCCGTTCCGATCCGCCGTACACTTAAACAATGAATTGATAGCTCTTGTGCCCTGTGGTCTCTCTTCTGCCCCTTGTTTTGTTGCACGCAAAAGTTAAACATCAACATGCAACAACTTTCTCAATTACTAGTCAGTCAGTGCTGATAAACTCAATATGTTTCTTCTTACCATTTACGTCACTTCCAGTCAGTATAGTACTACTCTGGCATTTCATAAAACATGCTAATATGTACTTCTGTATTTATAGTTTATGGGATGATAGCCTCACAGCACAAGCCAAGGTTGTAGCGATACAAGCTGTATTTTGGCTATCACTAATTGCTCACAGGGTGACCAGAGGGGTATACTAGGGCAGCTCTTCTGATTGGTTGGTGCAACCTGTACCACACAGTAACTTTCTCTTGAGCGAGTTTGTCTTTGATAAATGCCATGTTGTTGTAGTGCAACAAACTGTAAAAAGAAAGATTCTAAAGGACAGAAAGAAATGAAAGAAAGATGACACTACACTGACAACTGTTTATTAGTCACAAAACTTGCGAGAGTGTGCGCAGTACATGTGTACTGCGCACACTCTCGACATCAGGGGCAGCGAAAAGAGCAAGTGACAGGTCATCTTGTTTGCGTCAAACCCAACAATTTCGTTTCCACATCATATAAAAAACAGATATTTGACTAACACATGCTTGACAACTGATCTGAATGTGATATGCATCTAGTAGTTCCCGCGCGGTTTTATCTATACTCTAATCTAGGATTCTTACCTCAGAAAAGTGTGGCTTACCGGAGCATGATTTGCAATGCGCAGTAAGATGGGTGTTTGTGTCCTTTTTTAAATTGATTTGTTCCCTCATTCGGTCATTCACACGACCTGCAATCTACCCGACATAGGTTTTCGCATAACATAGCAGTGTCTAGTAAACCACAGCAGTGGACCACTTTTCCACATAGCTTTTCTCTCTAGTTTCAAGCATCATGTCCAGCGGCTGTTAAATGCGAGATTTCCTCATTCGGTCATCACCTACTGGCAGAAACCTCGCTGCACAAACTCAAATGTAGCAATAATCCCAAGGGGAGTGAGGGAAGTCAGCACGATTCCCGAAGAATGGCTCAAGTGGCACCTTATTACCACAGGGTGAGCCACAGCCTCAAGGCGGCGAACAGATTTGATGTACCTGTTTTCTTCCTCGAACAAACTGTCTCGACTATGTCCCCGAAGCATGGGATGTGCAGTGCAAATGTACAAAGTCAAGCAGGCAAAATACTATGTGGTAAAGTGTTCCACTGCTGTGGTTTACCAGGCACCGCTAAGTTACGAGAAAACCAACATCGGGCAGACTGGCCGTTGTGTGCACGACTGAATGAGGGAACGTGCAAACAACATTAAAACGGATATGAACGCCCATTTTTCAGCGTATTACAGGCCGTGCTGCTGTACTGTGAGCAACATTTTTCTGAGGGGAGAATCCTGGGTAAGAGTAGCGATAAAACTGCGCAGGAACTGCAAGAGGCATGTCACATTCATATAACTGGTCAAGCGTGTGTTAGTCAAACATCTGTTTTGTTATATGATGCAAAAGGAAATTGTTGAGCTTGACACAAACAACATGAGCAGTCGCTTGCTCTTTTCTTCCCCTGATGTCGAGAGTGTGCGCGATATATATACAGCAAGTTTTGTGCCTAATAAACAGTTGTGAGTGTGGCGCCGTCTTTCTTTCCTTCTTTTCTGTCCTTTAAATCTTTCATTTTCCAGATTTTTTGTGCTAGAACACCATGCCGTACAAGCTGTACCACTTTCTACGCTTCACAAAGCTGAAAGTCAACGTGGGCTGACTGAACCTGGTTATGTATTGCTTGTATAGTCTCTTTAAAGATTACATTCAAACAGCCGTAAGCCATATAATTTTGTGTGGAACCCTTACACTAATGCCACTGGAAATACTTCTTTTTGCTGCCAGCAGTTAGTGACATAAGACCAATGGCCGATTGCAAAAACGATAAAAATGCTTAAAAAATACCTGATGTGAGATTTCTGAGGTTCCCGTAAACAAAGCAAGTTAGCTGCTATAATAAGAAAGTTCGGCAGACTGGGTAGGAATATAACCTGGGTTGTGAAACAAGGACACGTCTGTGATGCCACAATATCCATGCGTTTTTGGAAGTAACCGTTGCAGATGTAAACGCAACTGAGGGTGAGCTTTGCGTCGCGCCATGAAGAACTAAGTACTTAAAGATTGGTTGTCAGTAGCTTTAAGGTGTGCCTTGTGTATGCGTCATATTGCGCATGTCACATTGCAGCCATCTGGTTCACTAAAGATGCTTTCACGTTCCCACACAACAACAGTCTTAACGTGCCTCTGCCCTTTTTTATTGCATGTACATCTAGAAAATGTATACATTGACGAAGAGTGGGACCTGCTCTAGTTCCATGGATAGGACCCCCTGTTCTGCAAAGAACTGGCGAAACTGGTGTGGAGATTTCTGGCATTCAGGATAGGAGCATCACAGGGGCTCCTTGTTTGTGCTTCCTGAATGACCGCAGTCATTGAGAAGCCAGCATTGAGCCTCAATAAATTGGACAGTATCATTGAGATTTTTTCAAATTTGTTTGTGTGATATTTGTAGCAATATGTGTATTACAGTGAAATGATTAATATTCCAGATGCATTCAATGCATATCTTTCTAGATGTGTTGCCCCTGAGGAGGAGAAATCGCGATGCTCAAAATGAGCCGTAGCCTAGCAGATATGCTGAGAGACATTAGGTAAGCGTGTAATTGTATACATGTGCACATGCACTAAGCCTCGTTAAATTGAAGTCGTGGGGACCATGCAAAATGTCAGGACTAAGCAAACGCAACCAAAATTGTTTAAAATATCTGTTTACGTTTCGGCTTCCCGCGGGAACTTTGTTCACAAAGAAACCAGCAGCAAAATAGGTAGCCTTTTTATGTGCAGCTCAAAACATGATTAAGGTACATGGCATACATGGACATAGATGTTTAGAGATTCAAAATAAAGACACGTAGAATGATTTATTTCCTTATTAATCAAGCGATATTTTTTCAAGGTAATTGTATGTGATGTAGTTGCGCAGTGTTCGGCCAGGGCATTCGATGCAAAGTTTCGTTTCTGGACATCATTCCTGTGCTGTTTAATTCTTTTTTTTGAAGTTGCCGGTTTCTCCGATGTAGACGTACCGACAGTTTGCACACCGAATGACTTACACTACGCCTCAGAATTTATCCTTTTCCGAAGGGTCTTTCACATGCCTGAGCTTGTATTCAAGTTTTGGAACGTGCAGAGCTTGCACATAATATGACCACAACGCCTGCAAGGGTATCGCTTATGCAGTGGACATATGGTAATGAAGCCCATTTGTTGGGGGGTCCAAAGTTGATGGGTATGGCGCAAGCCAGCTGGCACCCCGCTGAGTCCACGGAGTACTCAGGGTATCGGCAAGCCATCAATTCCCGCCGCACAAGTGCATTCTCTGCCATGTTGTCTTCCGCTGTTGTGCGCACATTTTTCACCCGACGAAGAAGAGAGCAGACAAGAGACCTCTTTTTGCGAAGCAGGGTGCACCATTGTGTAGTTGAGGTAGCGCCCGGTGTGAGTTAGCTTCGTAAAGACCTCGAGTAACAGGTCTGGCCTTTTACATTGCACAAGGCTGTCTAAGAATGACAGTTGGCCTTCATATTCCACTTCTATGGTGAACTTAAAGGGAAGATGAAGAGTTTCCCAGCAAAATGAGTGGAGAGCTATATGTTTTCAGCCCTCCGAATCCGAATATCGCATCGAAATTGAGCGAAAGAAAGCGCAAACAACTTTTATTTCGACGAAAAGTGCAGCAGCAGACTCGGGCAGCTCGCGCACCTCGTTTTCGCCTCTGATTGGTCGATCGCCTCGTGACGTCAACATTGGTGTTTGTCCGCACCGGCCGCTGCCGCCACACGTGAAGCACGGTGCAAGGTGGTTTGGCGCTGTGGTTTGGTGAGACGGTAATGGTAAATTTCGAGAGCTTTCGTTTGTCTGAGGAGTTCGGCATTGCACCCTACTTGTATGCGTAGCCGGCCTCTCCACGAAGCAAGATGTGCTGGTAGCAAGCAGCACTTTCGACGCGAACGAAAGCGTAATGTTAGCATCGCCTCGTGTTAGAAATGTTCTTTCGTGAGTAGGTTTTTGCAAAGCTGTATTCGGTGATCCAGTGAGTTCGTTTCCGGGCAAACCTGCATGCCTCCTCGTGGAACGTAAGGAGGGATGCGATCGTCGACATTCGTGCGCTGCCGCAAGGCTGTCGGCAACTTACATAGGTTTATATGCGGGAAAATCTTTCCAGCTCTCGTAGCATGTGTAGTGGCTTTTATCAGCGCGCCATCCGCACACGAATGGTAAACTTACCATAAAGGTGGCGAATTCCATCGGCGACGTGTGACAGCCGCTTTCTCTCTATGCGCGAGGGGGAGCGCAGCGTCCTGGCGTGCGCCAGATTTCAAACACATTAAAATTTTACACTTGCACAGCATTACGGTAGCGGCATCTTGGCTGTTTCACAATACACACGCGAATACAAAATTAACGGCGGTTTCCAACCAAACCTGCGTCAAGGGCTGGAAATGAGCATGTACTTTCCGTTCAGCGTGCTAACACAAAGGCGCTAGTAATAAATCAAAATCCAGGTTTAGGCAAGTTCCTGTATTCATAAGGTCTTCCAAGACCAGTTACCATCCGTCCACCCGCCTTTGTGCGTTCGTTGCCCCGACCTTTTCGCGCTGCGTTTAGAAAGCCTGCTAGCAGAAAGTCACACTTTCACTCATTCACGCCTTATTGATAAACTCTGGCAGTAATCGTCGTCACGGAAGTGGTTAGAGCACAGCACTGTTCTTCTTGAGCGCTTCAAATTCTTTCCATTCACAGCAGCCTCCCATTTAGCTGCAAGCTTCTTGTCTTGCGGGGAGTAATCGAACATCGGCATGGCCGCTGGTGTTCGTGCATCCGTAGGCTGCACAGAACGCCGGCATAATCGGCCCACCACTTTAATTGATGCTTCGCGCGTCAACTACCACTCGAAACAAACACAAGCAAAGAAATGCAAGCTCGAGCGCGGCAGATTATGACGGCACGCACTCAGAAACAAGTGCAGTCAGACATGGTCGCGGAGACTGCGAAGGTGCCGAACACTAGTGCTGACGTCACTACGCCGCGGTTTCCGGTCTCCGCTCGCATCGTCAGCGTCAGCAGCAGCGCGCGGGGCTCGACAGGGGGCGGAGCGACAGCGCAGATTTAACTGGTGATTACGTCGTTCCTAAGCGAAAAATCTCGCCCAAAATTTTACGTGCATCGTTTATAAGGTTCCCGCATCCGTATATGAGCGTTTTCTTGATTTACATACAATCTTCAGTTTCCCTTTAATTGCTGCTTGAATTAGTGTTTAGGTGAGCCGTGAGGAGGTGAACGTTCTGTCGTTGCAAAACACTGAAAAAGTCGAGATATCTGAAGAAGATCTTAGGTGTCTATGTAAACGAGTTAACCTTGAGTTAAACCTTGACCTCTTCACGGCTCACCTAAACAATATGCAAGCAAAATTAAGTTCACCATAGAAGTGGAACGCGAAGGCCAACTGAAATTCTTGGACACCCTTGTTCCAAGCGAAGGGCCGAACCTGTTATTCAAGATGTTTAGAAAGCAAACTAATACTGGTCGCTACCTCAACTACACATGCGCTTCGCAAAAGAGGTGTGTTGTGGGGCAAAAAATGTGGGCTTAACAACGGGAGACCGCATTGCGGACAATGCACTTGTGCGGCGGCAATTGATGGCTTGAGGATACCCTGAGTACTTCATTGAATCATTAGGGTGCCAGCTGGCTCACGCAGTACCCACCCACCCTGGGCCCCAAAAAACGGGCTTCGATACCTTACATCCATGGCATAAGCGAGACCCTTGCTCATGTGGAAGATTGGGGCAGGACGAACAAATCCTGACAGGCTCGCCAACTGTCACGAATTTCAGCACTCCAGAAATGGACAAAAACCACAATGCAAACGAATTAAATATTTTTCCAAGACGCATTTATAACCCAAAATAAATGAACAGCAAAGAAAGTGCGCAACAAATAAATCCTGTACACAAAAGAGATAATCACAACACTTGGTATATACGTAATCAAAACAAATGAGATATTAGCTGTATAATGTTCCTAGTCTGACTGGCCAAGTGACACATATTCCCCAAGAATTGAATGCTCTAACCGTCAGAGTAGCAGTCAACGCCGGCACGGTGTGGCGCAAGATGTCAGCTTGTGTAGTTCCAACACAGCGTAGACACCGACCTTCGTTGTGAGTGACAAGGTTGTAGCACCCTTACGAGACTTGCGTTGCACAGGACGCGGTCTGGACTAGTTGAGCATTGTGTTGCTGACGTGGTCAGGTGATTGTGGCACTGGACAAGGATGGTTACGGCAGCGTGGCATTGGGCCGGGGTTGCAGAGCGCAGCCATGGCGATGTAGTCAGGTCTTGGAAGCTGTTGCTGGCCAACTCTCGGATGTCCTCTCGTCTGTCCGTGGTCCGAAGCTACTACTTACCACCTCCAAAGTACAGCTACAGATTCCACTGCCTTGCTTCTCATCTATGTCAGGAATGCCTGCTCCTTGGCCTTCCTTCCCTTTTCCGTCAGTTTTTCTCTGGCACTTCACATGGCTCCTCATCTCAGGTATCCATTCGCCATTTCACTTACCGATGTCATCTGCTTCATGTTATCGCACATGCCCTGCCGGTGACTCCTGACAGTGTAAAAAGGGATAGCATGGCAGCAAACGTATCCACCTGTCAGTCAGCACTGTGCTTGTCTTTTGTTTTATCTCATCTGTTGGTACTGTTCCTTGCCAAGGTGGTTTGTATTCAACATGTGAAAAGAGTGCAGTGCAAACCGGAAAATAGATAGTACCCTGGCTTGAATGGAAGCGTACTCTGTTCACTTCACTTGCACAAATGGCCAGGAGTGTACACCTTCAGACACTGGTTTGTGGCATTGTAGGTCTTAGAGGCCGTGGAATTGGCTAACATGGCTAACAATTTTCTGCATGCTTCACTTGATTCTCGTAAACCACATGTGTTCTCAGCATTATATTCAAAGGACTGACGCAATTTTAATGTGAAATTTAACATGCCTCCCCTGTCTGCTACTAGTGCACTTTTTATTTTGTTGCTTATATGTACCTTTATTTACTTATTAGCTAAGGGGAATATCTGCAGGGTCATTGTTACAGCGACAGTGTTACCAGGAGTTTCACAATGATAACAGTCTCTATTCTTTATTTAATTATGTGCAATATATGCAGCGCCACAGAGGCTTCCACCATTTTACAGCCATGCTGTTAACGGGAGTTACAGTGTGGATGCGGCTGAATTAAATGTAAATGCAACACTGGTTCGGAGCCTTTAATTTCTTTTGAAATGTAATTATCAACAATTATAAAATAAATGTTACCTGCATATACCTTGCTTTAATAGATAGCTTCTTTGCACGGTTTCTTAATAAGTAAGTCATAATTTTTGTTTGTCGCATTTTATTATACTGGCTTTGTGTTAAAAGTCAGCAAGGACTTTGTATGGCTGCTACCGTAAAAGCAGATGCCACGATGCTGCTAGCCGGCATGCAGGCTACCACTAAACCAACGAGCCTTGACCATGCTCAAGCACAGGAGCACTTGCTGTGTGCAAGCAAGGCTGTGAGCCAGCAATTAGACCCCTTGTTCCTCTAAAGGGTGTGAGAAATCTCTTATAAGTCTTGCAAGATTGGCACACTTCTCTGAAAGATTTTTTACTTTTTATTCTTCCCAAGATGTCATGGAACGAAGCTCCCAAAAGTTGTCACCTCAACTAATCCACGTGTTCTTTTATGATGCAGTCTTCAGCACTGCCTGTTTTTTGTTTTACTTAATCGTCAGAAGTTAACCCAGACAGTCGTTCAGAAGCTCTGTAAGCCGTGCACCAGCAGAATTGTCGAGGTTGATTATGAGTAAGGAAACTTGGATAGTGTCCATCAGAAGCTCACTTGTCATTATTCTGCCACTTTTGTTGCTTTTCTTCAGACAGCTTTTTCTCTCAGTGTTATTGTGTGGGGAAATTTAAGCATGATGTATGTTCGAAGCTAAGGGCTTGATTCACCGGCTTCAAAGTTCCTAGAGTGAGTCTGTGCAAGGAATCGTGATGGGGTGCTGCTATTAAGGGTATTGTTGCGCTCACGCGCATGCGTCTGCCTACACCAAGTGCCGAAGCTCGGCGAGCCATTCAGCGAGATAAGGTGCTGTCGCGCATGATTCCTATCATGATGAGGGTTGTATCGCTCTCCCTTTGGGAAGGTGAGGCTGGTTAAAAGGTAAGCGCAGCCACGCCGTGGTTGCTTTTGTATCAACCGGCAGCAGCTACGGCGGAATAAAGTAACGTCGTTCGTCGTTCGGCGTCGTGTTCCTGTCTCGGCTTGGAGCCCTGCTCGGCCAAAACGTAACAGCTGGTGGCAGCGGTGGGATGGCGGATTCCCGGAGGCTCTGCGGCAGCAGTCGGTGAGGCTTTTGGTCTTGTACTCTGGTACGCCGAGCGTTATAATTTCTTCGCGTAAGCAGGAAATAGGAAAGGCGACTACAGGGGACTTTCATTACAGTTGCGGGCAGCTGAATAGCTTGCTAAAATAGATTTTTATCCTTAGCAGAAGAGCTCGGTGTGGAATGTAGCAAAGCTATTCGGAAACCCGAAATGGTGAAGAAAATTTTAGCTTGCGGGGCCAAAGACGATGAAATTACAGAAGTAGTGGATGAAATCCAAAAGAAACGCCGAGCCAGAGAAAGAGACGAAGAACTTAAGCACTGTCAACTGGAACAAGTAAAACAAACACTGTCAAAAAAGGCAGAACAGAGTCCTGTCACCTACGACGTGAGAGGTTTTCTTCAGCCTTTTTCCATCGGTAGTGAATTGGAGTTGTTTTTGACAAACTTTAGGCGCACGTGCACAAGAATGGGCTTTGAGCTGTTCTCCTGGCCGCAGAAACTTCTGAGTTTGTTGCCGGAGGAAGCCGCCAATATTATAGCCAGAATGAGCCCCGAAGAATCGGAGGTTTACACGAACGTAAAAGGAGCGTTGCTAGCAAAGTATAACTTGTCGCCCGAAGCTTTCCGGTTAAAGTTTTGAGAAGCAACTAAACAGCCAGACGAAAGCTACTCGGAGTTTACATACAAGCTAGCAAGCTTTTTTGGAAAACTGGCTGAAAGGCGCTGATGCGTTTGATGACAAAGTGAAAATGTTTCAGGAAATTTGCCTAGAGCAGTTCTGTTCCACGCTGCCAACTAAATTGAGGGAACGGGTGCTCGACAGGTCAGACGTGAAAACTTCACGGAAGGCTGCGGAGTATGCCGATGACTACTGCGCTAAACACCGTTTTGATAATACCGGAAAAAAGCGGGCGCGTAGCAGGGGTCTCTACAGCACAGCCGAGATTATTTTGTAAGCCAGAGAAAGCTAAGAATAAACTAAAGGAATCCTTCAATTTACGGCACATGTCATTTGAGGCGCCGAAACAAATTGTCTGCTTTAACTGCTAGAGAGCCGGACAAGTGGTCGTGGGATGCCGGGTTCCGAAAGTGTCCCCGGTCCAGTTTGTTCTCGACCCAAACGAAGACTTACTGCGCCGGTAACCTCATGACATGGAAGTTAACGGAAAGGAATGTAAAGTATTGCGCGACACAGGCGCAACGTATGACGTGGTGCACTCGTCCTTCGTAAAGGCAGGAGATTTCACGGAGGATTGCGCGTCTTTATGGCAAGCCTTGGAAAAAAGTACGTTGAGCCTACCAGTAGCCAAAGTAACTGTGAAAGGTTCATTCGGTGAAAGTGAGACCGAAGCAACCATCCCGGACGAAGTATTGCCAAGGTGTCCATATTAGTTATCAAACAGAACGGCAAAAGAGCTGCTGAAGTCCGGAGTGACGCTCGACATGAACCCTGTAATGATTGTTACTAGGTCGATGGCGAAAAAAGCGGAAACTCAACCGCAGCTTCCCCCACGCGCTATCACTCGCAGCGCTGCGGACCAACATCACGGTCTGGCCGATAACAACAGCGGCCCAAGTTTAGGCTCGCAGGAATCCGTCAACGAAGAAAGCGAACTTGAAACCAGTTGCATCCCCCCCACGAGCCGCGATTTTCAGGCGTTCTCTTCCGTTGATCAGGACACGTTGATCGAGGAACAAAAGAAAGATTCAACTCTCGCAAAAAACTCGCAACTCTCGCAATAAAGTAACGTCGTTTGTCATTCGGTCATCCTGCTCGGCCAAAACGTAACAGCATGCACTTTCACCCGTTCTTAAGGTAGGGTACAATACAATGAACATTTTATCATCCCTTATGACTCTCTCTTAGCCACCATGCTTGCCTTTCGGTAACATTGGGGAAAAAGCAAAGCTGAACTCTGCTTTATTTAGTCCACTCTGCCAGCTTGTTACTGTAAAAATGGCACTGTTAGTGCCTACGAGAACTTCCATTTTCCTAATCATTTATTTTGAAGTGCAATAAGTGTTGTCGCGTCTACTCCACTTTTTGCTCCTTTAACTCTTGCCGATGTCAATATCGATGAGAAATGATGTCCTCTTTATTCTTTGCTGTACTTTTTGTTGTACCACAGTCAAGATTTTTCAGAGGATGCACTGCTATAGCTATGTTATTTCTACAACAACTGTACTGCACCTTGTTTAGGCCCTTGTGGCTGGTTTCCATGTATTTTTGATGTACTTCATAAGGTCTTGGCTTAAACCTGCAGCTGGATGTGTTGCTTTGTATTCTTAATGTGTGGTTTGTGGTGATAACTCATGGGCAAGAAAGAATCTAAAACCAGTTGAGAGTTTGTGCTTGCGACGTCCATTTCTTCCTAGCCTCTGTGCTTATGCAATAAATTAATTGTCTGCAAGTCACTACTTTGCTTACTTTAGTTTGCATCTTCCAGCTTGCAAACCAATATATTGCGTATTTCTCAGTGTGGAAAATCAATATTGAAAATTCTTAAATCGACATACTAGCCGAGTTATGTGAAAAGGTAGTCCCATATGTTTTCTGTAAAACCTCCATGATCAATGTAAAGAAATACAATGGTACTTTGAAAAACCTCCCTCGAATGTTAAAAAGTATTCCCATAGTTCCCTGCAAATGCTCCTAGATGGATGTAAACGTATGCTTCCGCTGTTACCTACAAAAGCTCCTCGATGGATGTAAACATATACTCCCATCGTTCCCCGCAAAAGCGGATCCAAACATATACACCAATTGCTTCCTGCAAAAACTCCGTGATTGAGGTGAACATATACTCCCATAGTTCCCTACAAAAGCTCCACGATGGAGGTAAACATGTGCTCCCATAGTTCCGTGCAAAAGCTTTTTTGATGGAGGTAAACATGTACTCCCATAGTGCCCTGCAAAATCTCCGCGATGGAGGTAAACATATACTCCCATAATTACCCGCAGAAGCTCCGCGATGGAAGTAAACATATATTCCCATAAGTACATCCACAACCTCCGTTCAGCAGTGGAGTAAATCTTTTACTCCGGCTACCCGGAGTATATTAACCTCCCATCGCGGAATGCGTTAGAGGACAGGTCATTTACTCCCATATCGGATCATTTTTGCTAACAGTGAGGGAGTGCTGTCTGCGGATAGCTTGGCGCGCTGTGTTCTCGCCGCTAGGTTAGCGTCGAAGAGAGACGCGCGGGTACGTATCTTGAAAGCGATCGGCGAAACAGGCAGGGTGTGGCGTGGGCTGAGAGGTCGGCGAGTAATGTGTTCTCGACGCGTCGTTCGCGTTGAAGCGACAGGCAACACGAAGTCAGTCGCTACTGCGGGCGGTCACTTGAAAGCGATCGTCTTGCCTGGCGGACGGACGGGCGGACGGTTTTCTAGTTGGGTAAGCATATCAACGCTCACAGATTTAAAGTGAACTCATGCACTCACATTAGGCGCATCCTCAGAGCCGAAGTTGGCAAAAACAGTTTTCCCAATGAGGTGCGTATCATATTCGGATCTTTGTTGAAGCACGTAGACTAGAAAGTATAAATTTAGTGTTGATAATGTCTGGTACTTTTACCGAAAGATTTTGCTTAGGCCACTTTTCATTCTAATATCGTATCGAAAGAAAACCTCCCACGTCCTATTGATTTTTTTAGGAATTGATATCTTTTTAATCAAGAGGGCAGTATTGAATTCCTCATTGCAACAATAGAGCCTGAGTGTGGTCGGTTGTCCACGGATAAGTTTCATACCAATGTTAAGAAGGAAACATATTTTCAATAGCTCTAGCAAGCACATAGAGAACACTAGCACACTGCGTTAGATTAAATTGAGTGCTGATTTCTCCTCTGGGCATATCACTGAAAAACCGCACCTCAGGTTTGCCAAAAGCCGCTTATGCAAGTGAAGAACTATAAGAAGCGGATATTGATGAATCATTATTGCAGCACTTTTCAGCTAGCTGCTGCATTTAATTTGTTCCTTATTTCCATAATTGCTCTTGTGCGCCAGTGACGCTGCTATAAATCTGTGTCTATATAAGTGAAGGGATGAGATTAGCGTGGCTAGTTCGACTGAGTTTCAATATTCCTGTTTTATTAGCGCTAAGTTTATATGAATAACGTTATACAGAAGGAGGTCTCACGGTTCAAAACTTCAGTTGTGTCTCCGGTTTCAAGCTACATTATAATTTGTCAAAAAGGCGTTCATTGCGAATAAAAATAACCAAGAAATGTTACAAAAGTTTAACCATCGTGAAGCAGTAAAAGCTAATATGACGCATTAAACATAAGAACTGCTTATATTCAGTAACCATGGGATATGGGCCAAAAAGATGCGCGCCAAAAACATCCTGGGCTAAAAGCTGCCACAAGCAGCTTTTAGCCCCGGAGGACGTTTCTAGTGTATATTGGAAGAATTAATAAAGTTGAAGGTGAACGTGAAGATACATCGAGGTAAGGATACAGTTTACAAAGTTGAAAAAAATACTGGAAGAATTAATAAAGCTGAAGGTGAAGATACATCGAGGTAAGGATACAGTTTACAAAGTTGAAAAAATACTGGAAGAAATAATAAAGCTGAAGGTGAAGGTGAAGATACATCGAGGTAAGGATACAGTTTACAAAGTTGAAAAATAATTTCAAAGTTAACGCTCTAATCTTCGCGAAGATTTTACGTTAGATTCTATAGTACCCAAAGTTTGCATACCAGCAAAACCAAGAGTTCTTTTTTTGTAAGAGCAAAATGAGATTATGGAATGAAAATCTGGTAATTTTGGGCCTGTTGAGAATATTTCAGCCAATGACAATGTATATGTGTACTTTAAGTGGGCGATATATACCGATTCTATCGTTGTAGAAGATAATTTTAATTATTGAGAAAAGGTTTAGTGGCGAGAAGATGGAGTTACCATGAGTATTCTGAGCAGCCGAACCAATGACACGAAACGTGTTATTTTGGATGTGGTACAGACACTGTATATGTCATATTTAGACATGTATTGAGATTAAAATTTCTGTCTGGGTTACACAAGTGTTTTTAAACATAGGAAAACTAGACTGCCCTACGGCACTGACAGTGCAGATCTTTCACAAGGGTTTATTGCCGCACTGTTGTTTCATTTATATTTAATTTAATGTTCTCGAAGTCATGCTAATTTTTATGCTCTTTTTCTAAGGCTTTGTTTTATTTTACTCCAGGTTTCCACAGGGTAATATGACCATTCAATACCATTTGAGATGTTTTCGTTGTTGGACTTGTTTTTTACGCAATAACGTTGCGATAAAAAACAGACACACCTAATATATTACTGTACCAACGGTTATGCCTCATCAAGAGCATAATTCTTTTATTAGGCACACATTTTTATGCCTACTTTCCTGATGTTTGAGGTTTGGCGCATATGCTTGTTCGTTCTCCCGAGTAAGGTGTAGTTTATTATTGAGCTATTTCCAGGATCCGTTCTCTATTGTAGGACACATGGTCCATGCATAGTGTCATAGCAAAGGGGGCCTATGTCAGAGAGTGTATTTCATGACGACTTGTGTCAATTGTTGATGGTTTCTTCTCTTTGCATTCTTCTTTGGACTGCAGGTAATCGCAACAGTAAAATATGCTTGTCAGAATACAATCAGACGCATGCAAATTTATGATCAGCTTCACAAGGACTTAGCTTCTCAGATGCCCTTACGTGGCTTAGTTCTTGATAATTATTTAGGTGGGAAAAAGAATGGCGCAGAAAATACCACATTGAAGCTACTGGAAATATAGCAACGCATTCGTTCACCTTATGGCAATACTCATTTTCTTGTGCCATAGATAACTTACACTCTTCTTCGGCTTCAGAGGTCCCTGCTTCAGTTGCGCCCACAGCAACAACTGCGATAAAGTTAGAGAAAGTGCGGCGGTCCATAAAGACAGGTTATTGCCTACGTGCATGAGCATCCAAGCATACCGCCCAGAAAATGGAGAAACGCCACTTGTTAACACAACCACTTCATCTTGCAGTCTATCATTTGCATCTCTCGGACACCTTGGTGAGCTTCTATTATTATCATTTAAAGGGCAAACGATCACGGCAGAGCAGATTACCTTCGTGTTCAATCTCATCGCACCCTGCAATAACAACACGCTGGGGCAGCCTGATTGGTGTCACGGCCGCACAGAACGCAACAGCTGCTGAGGTGCAGAGGTAGCGCGCTGGCAGTTAACACGCGTCTGGAAACGCGGCGCTATAAGGTTCCACTAGTGCAGTTGGAGCAGTGGAACCTCGGTGTTTCTCAAGATGAGACGATAGTAAACCCGTTGGTGCTGTCACCACCCACTACAAGCATTTTATTGCTTTTTGTTCAGCTTTATTACTAGAATGAGAATCATGGAATGTTCAGGAGAATTTTCCCCTATGGCAACGTCGTGTTAAATGTCGACAAATAAGAGTCAATTACGTAATATGCAGTTCACCGTGAACACAGCGTGAACACAGCATTGCAATATGAGCATATGTGTATGGTATATGTAAATATAAATATTAGCCGACTGGGATTTGATCACGGTGCCGGCCTCCAGCACAGAGCTCTTGTGCTCTAAGCATTTAGCCTCAGGCGCATGGCTTATTTGGCTGATTGGTTGCAAAATTTTATTGCATAAAAGGAGATTAATATCGCAGTCTTCATGTTTGGCACCCCAGGCCTAGGCCACAGTTGACGTCTGCTGCCCGGCGAGCTCGCTCTTCTTTCGATGCTCTAGTTCCTTCGGCATTGATTACTAGACGTCGTTTTATTTCAGTAGTCACGTTGCTGGCTGTTGTCAACGTTATGAATTACAAGGTAGCGAAGGGACGCTGTATGCATTCTACTTCACTTTCTTCTTGTTCTGTTCCTTCCAGATTTGGTTTCGTAGTGTATTACTATTGTGCAGCTTGTTGTTTTTGTGCTAATTGCTGAGTCTCATGTTGGTGTCTCCTCGAACATTATCATAACCATGTTCCTAAAGTCTTCAAACTTCTGCTGTAGAAGAGCAATCCCCTTGTCTATTGTCTGCTCTAGCGCGAAGGGGCTGCATTGTGCTGCTGATTGCTAGCGCATGAGCATGAGCACGGTGCCGGCCTCCAGCACAGAGCTCTTGTGCTCTAAGCATTTACCCTCAGGCGCATGGCTTATTTGGCTGATTGGTTGCAAACTTTTATTGCATAAAAGGAGATTAATATCGCAGTCTTCATGTTTGGCACCCCAGGCCTAGGCCACAGTTGACGTCTGCTTCCCGGCGAGCTCGCTCTTCTTTCCATGCTCTACTTCCATCGGCATTGATTACTAGACGTCGCTTTATTTCAGTAGTCACGTTGCTGGCTGTTGTCAACGTTATGAATTACAAGGTAGCGAAGGCACGCTGTATGCATTCTACTTCACTTTCTTCTTGTTCTGTTCCTTCCAGATTTGGTTTCGTAGTGTATTACTATTGTGCAGCTTGTTGTTTTTGTGCTAATTGCTGAGTCTCATGTTGGTGTCTCCTCGAACATTATCATAACCATGTTCCTAAAGTCTTCAAACTTCTGCTGTAGAAGAGCAATCCCCCTGTCTATTGTCTGCTCTAGCGCGAAGGGGCTGCATTGTGCTGCTGATTGCTAGCGCAGCGAGTTCTTCTTGTAGTGGCACAAGTATCTCTGTATTCGGTAATTCTCGAGCGTCGTCATCTGTAGACGTAAGCATGAAATGGCTATCGACAAAAATGATTGGTGAAAATGATGTATGCATTCTACTTCACTTTCTTCTTGTTCTGTTCCTTCCAGATTTGGTTTCGTAGTGTATTACTATTGTGCAGCTTGTTGTTCTTGTGCTAATTGCTGAGTCTCATGTTGGTGTCTCCTCGAACATTATCATAACCATGTTCCTAAAGTCTTCAAACTTCTGCTGTAGAAGAGCAATCCCCTTGTCTATTGTCTGCTCTAGCGCGAAGGGGCTGCATTGTGCTGCTGATTGCTAGCGCATGAGCATGAGCACGGTGCCGGCCTCCAGCACAGAGCTCTTGTGCTCTATGCATTTAGCCTCAGGCGCATGGCTTATTTGGCTGATTGGTTGCAAAGTTTTATTGCATAAAAGGAGATTAATATCGCAGTCTTCATGTTTGGCACCCCAGGCCTAGGCCACAGTTGGCGTCTGCTGCCCGGCGAGCTCGCTCTTCTTTCGATGCTCTACTTCCTTCGGCATTGATTACTAGACGTCGCTTTATTTCAGTAGTCACGTTGCTGGCTGTTGTCAACGTTATGAATTACAAGGTAGCGAAGGCACGCTGTATGCATTCTACTTCACTTTCTTCTTGTTCTGTTCCTTCCAGATTTGGTTTCGTAGTGTATTACTATTGTGCACCTTGTTGTTTTTGTGCTAATTGCTGAGTCTCTTGTTGGTGTCTCCTCGAACATTATCATAACCATGTTCCTAAAGTCTTCAAACTTCTGCTCTAGAAGAGCAATCCCCTTGTCTATTGTCTGCTCTAGCGCGAAGGGGCTGCATTGTGCTGCTGATTGCTAGCGCAGCGAGTTCTTCTTGTAGTGCCACAAGTATCTCTGTATTCCGTAATTCTCGAGCGTCGTCATCTGTAGACGTAAGCATGAAATGGCTATCGACAAAAATGATTGGTGAAAATGATGTATGCATTCTACTTCACTTTCTTCTTGTTCTGTTCCTTCCAGATTTGGTTTCGTAGTGTATTACTATTGTGCAGCTTGTTGTTTTTGTGCTAATTGCTGAGTCTCATGTTGGTGTCTCCTCGAACATTATCATAACCATGTTCCTAAAGTCTTCAAACTTCTGCTGTAGAAGAGCAATCCCCTTGTCTATTGTCTGCTCTAGCGCGAAGTGGCTGCATTGTGCTGCTGATTGCTAGCGCATGAGCATGAGCACGGTGCCGGCCTCCAGCACAGAGCTCTTGTGCTCTAAGCATTTACCCTCAGGCGCATGGCTTATTTGGCTGATTGGTTGCAAACTTTTATTGCATAAAAGGAGATTAATATCGCAGTCTTCATGTTTGGCACCCCAGGCCTAGGCCACAGTTGACGTCTGCTTCCCGGCGAGCTCGCTCTTCTTTCCATGCTCTACTTCCATCGGCATTGATTACTAGACGTCGCTTTATTTCAGTAGTCACGTTGCTGGCTGTTGTCAACGTTATGAATTACAAGGTAGCGAAGGCACGCTGTATGCATTCTACTTCATTTTCTTCTTGTTCTGTTCCTTCCAGATTTGGTTTCGTAATGTATTACTATTGTGCAGCTTGTTGTTTTTGTGCTAATTGCTGAGTCTCATGTTGGTGTCTCCTCGAACATTATCATAACCATGTTCCTAAAGTCTTCAAACTTCTGCTGTAGAAGAGCAATCCCCTTGTCTATTGTCTGCTCTAGCGCGAAGGGGCTGCATTGTGCTGCTGATTGCTAGCGCAGCGAGTTCTTCTTGTAGTGGCACAAGTATCTCTGTATTCCGTAATTCTCGAGCGTCGTCATCTGTAGACGTAAGCATGAAATGGCTATCGACAAAAATGATTGGTGAAAATGATGTATGCATTCTACTTCACTTTCTTCTTGTTCTGTTCCTTCCAGATTTGGTTTCGTAGTGTATTACTATTGTGCAGCTTGTTGTTTTTGTGCTAATTGCTGAGTCTCATGTTGGTGTCTCCTCGAACATTATCATAACCATGTTCCTAAAGTCTTCAAACTTCTGCTGTAGAAGAGCAATCCCCTTGTCTATTGTCTGCTCTAGCGCGAAGTGGCTGCATTGTGCTGCTGATTGCTAGCGCATGAGCATGAGCACGGTGCCGGCCTCCAGCACAGAGCTCTTGTGCTCTAAGCATTTACCCTCAGGCGCATGGCTTATTTGGCTGATTGGTTGCAAACTTTTATTGCATAAAAGGAGATTAATATCGCAGTCTTCATGTTTGGCACCCCAGGCCTAGGCCACAGTTGACGTCTGCTTCCCGGCGAGCTCGCTCTTCTTTCCATGCTCTACTTCCATCGGCATTGATTACTAGACGTCGCTTTATTTCAGTAGTCACGTTGCTGGCTGTTGTCAACGTTATGAATTACAAGGTAGCGAAGGCACGCTGTATGCATTCTACTTCATTTTCTTCTTGTTCTGTTCCTTCCAGATTTGGTTTCGTAGTGTATTACTATTGTGCAGCTTGTTGTTTTTGTGCTAATTGCTGAGTCTCATGTTGGTGTCTCCTCGAACATTATCATAACCATGTTCCTAAAGTCTTCAAACTTCTGCTGTAGAAGAGCAATCCCCTTGTCTATTGTCTGCTCTAGCGCGAAGGGGCTGCATTGTGCTGCTGATTGCTAGCGCAGCGAGTTCTTCTTGTAGTGGCACAAGTATCTCTGTATTCGGTAATTCTCGAGCGTCGTCATCTGTAGACGTAAGCATGAAATGGCTATCGACAAAAATGATTGGTGAAAATGATGTATGCATTCTACTTCACTTTCTTCTTGTTCTGTTCCTTCCAGATTTGGTTTCGTAGTGTATTACTATTGTGCAGCTTGTTGTTCTTGTGCTAATTGCTGAGTCTCATGTTGGTGTCTCCTCGAACATTATCATAACCATGTTCCTAAAGTCTTCAAACTTCTGCTGTAGAAGAGCAATCCCCTTGTCTATTGTCTGCTCTAGCGCGAAGGGGCTGCATTGTGCTGCTGATTGCTAGCGCATGAGCATGAGCACGGTGCCGGCCTCCAGCACAGAGCTCTTGTGCTCTATGCATTTAGCCTCAGGCGCATGGCTTATTTGGCTGATTGGTTGCAAAGTTTTATTGCATAAAAGGAGATTAATATCGCAGTCTTCATGTTTGGCACCCCAGGCCTAGGCCACAGTTGGCGTCTGCTGCCCGGCGAGCTCGCTCTTCTTTCGATGCTCTACTTCCTTCGGCATTGATTACTAGACGTCGCTTTATTTCAGTAGTCACGTTGCTGGCTGTTGTCAACGTTATGAATTACAAGGTAGCGAAGGCACGCTGTATGCATTCTACTTCACTTTCTTCTTGTTCTGTTCCTTCCAGATTTGGTTTCGTAGTGTATTACTATTGTGCACCTTGTTGTTTTTGTGCTAATTGCTGAGTCTCTTGTTGGTGTCTCCTCGAACATTATCATAACCATGTTCCTAAAGTCTTCAAACTTCTGCTCTAGAAGAGCAATCCCCTTGTCTATTGTCTGCTCTAGCGCGAAGGGGCTGCATTGTGCTGCTGATTGCTAGCGCAGCGAGTTCTTCTTGTAGTGCCACAAGTATCTCTGTATTCCGTAATTCTCGAGCGTCGTCATCTGTAGACGTAAGCATGAAATGGCTATCGACAAAAATGATTGGTGAAAATGATGTATGCATTCTACTTCACTTTCTTCTTGTTCTGTTCCTTCCAGATTTGGTTTCGTAGTGTATTACTATTGTGCAGCTTGTTGTTTTTGTGCTAATTGCTGAGTCTCATGTTGGTGTCTCCTCGAACATTATCATAACCATGTTCCTAAAGTCTTCAAACTTCTGCTGTAGAAGCGCAATCCCCTTGTCTACTGTCTGCTCTAGCGCGAAGGGGCTGCATTGTGCTGCTGATTGCTAGCGCAGCGAGTTCTTCTTGTAGTGCCACAAGTATCTCTGTATTCCGTAATTCTCGAGCGTCGTCATCTGTAGACGTAAGCATGAAATGGCTATCGACAAAAATGATTGGTTGGAGGTGATATTATATGTAACCATTAGATGGCTATAGTGCATGTTTGCAATGGCACACATTACCACACCAAACAACAGCGCAGGACCCTGTTTCGAACTGAATGCCAATGAAATGGCCATTTCGGCCAAAGAGCCATCCGCTGCGCGTCGAACGCTGCCGTCTTGGTCACGCAGCAGAGAGCCATCTCTCGAGACGGCACAAAACCCGCGCCGCAGAACTAACGGACCGGTGCCGTTGAACAGCCCACTCTTTCTCAGCGCTAAAAGATGACAACCAACTGTGTGGTGCCCTCTATCTGCCTTTGAATGACGCTATTGAAAAAAAAATCACCTTGCTAGAAGTTCCAGTTTGGATGATATTGCGAACAAACAGTAGAAAGAGACCGAATGCAATATTTTTTGCAACTTGTTTGGGCAATAACTAGCGTATATAACGTGGTCCTGTACAAAGGGTTCGGGTCCAGACACGGTTATTAAGGCGAAAGCATTAAGGGTCCTGTGTCGCAGAAAATGCGGTGACTGCGCCAGGCGTCGACCGTCATATCGGCAAAATGTTATTCCGTACCACGCATAAAGAAATACGCATGCCCAGCCAGGCAGGCTCTCCATGTAGCACAAAGAATCTGCCGAACTAATCACTTTTTCATGGCAAAATGCATCTGGAAAATTTTAAAGTACGACTACCACACAACCTACAGGCATGATAGCGTAGGATTGTAAATTGGATATACGAGAAAACAATGCTGTTACGTGAAAGTCAAACACAAACCGCTTTGACGCGATAGCGTTTTCCGGCTGCCGTCAGAGGAATGTCTTAGGAGGAGTGGCGCGGCACCCTCGGTTCCCTATGCGGCTACCTTACCTTTGTACATAGCGTTCGCCGACAGCGTTTCCCGGAACACGCTACGGTTACATGAGCTGCACTTGCCGGGATGCATGAGAAATACTCAGGGATGTTTGAATACTATCGCCTGCCAATCTTAAACGCGAAGCTTAAGCGTCCTCCAGATTTTTGCAGCTAAGCTGTTTACTTCTACCTACCGACGATTTTTTCGTGGCGTTCCACAGAAAACGCCCCATAAGTGGGCCGATCCCCAAGGTAGTGCAATGGTGGGCCGACCCGCGCAGAGTAGACGCAGACGCTGAGCACTCCCCTTACGTAGGCCGATACCAAAGATAGTGCAATACCGGCCTGACCCACGGCGGAGGCGAAGCAGGCGTTAAGCACTCCCTATACGTGGGCCGATTCCGAAGATAGTGCAATGCCCAGCCGACCCGCGTTGGAGGTGAAGCAGGCGTTAAGCACTCCCTATAGGTGGGCTGATTCCGAAGATAGTGTAATACCAGCCCGATCCGGAGCGGAGATGAATCAGGCGTTAAGCACTCACCATACGTGGGCCGATCGCTAAGATAGTGCAGTGCCGGGCCGACCAGCGTCGGAGGTGCAGTTCGCCAATAAGGGGCCCACATAAACTGCTTCGCTGGTCATGCTTCACAGAGTGGAAGGACACTGAGTTTTGTCTTAATTTCTTTCTGGTTGCCAGAATAATCTTGAGTTGTTCTCGCAACGAGGTCCGGACGTTCTCTTCTGAGTGTAAGGGCCCTGTCTTCTGGCTCAAGGTCAGTTGGAGGTTGCCGATTACTGGAGATAAAAGCATTTGATGCTTAAACACGACGCCATTTTCGGGAACTGCGTACATGCCGCTCGGTCATTGCTGTCTTCCAACGAACCTCCTTGACGCCAGCGTGGGTAATTATCCACAGGCAATGTGCCGCTGTATATGCCGAAAAAGGTTCCGAAATTCTCCTATTGCTGATTGGAAATGACTCCACGTCACAAGGGTTCCTCATGGACAAGAACCTGGCGCAATACAATACTCCGCCGCGACTGCTCTGGGTATGTGCTACTTTTCATTGAACGCCTTTCACGCCCACGCTTAAGCGAACAGCTCTATGAATTTCACTGTGTATGTGCCGTTATTCAGTGAACCTCTCGCCAACTTGACATTGAGTTCATGTGACTGAGTGTGCGGTCAAACGAGAAAACTATTCTTCGGAGTGCAACTAGATGGCGCAGGTCCCCAGACAGGAACGCGAGGGCGGATATGATTGCTGCATGACGCGTTTGTCAGCTTTCACGCGCAGCAACACGCTATGTATTTCGGAAGTTCACGGTGCAGGCCTCACGGTGGTGGCACTAGACATAGCCGAGTGTTCTTATGAAAAGGCGAAATTGCAGTCGTGCTGGAGTAACACCTCGTACATAACGCTTTTGAACAGTGGTAATTACTTGTATCACTAATTAATTCATTCCTAAAATATAACTGTCGCCTTTTATTCTCAGATTGGCTTGTCCGGCGAATTTTTCGACTTTTTCTACCCCTCCTCTCCCTCGCCTTAATTCGGGACTGGTTGCAAGGCGAAGACCGTTAGTGACTTCAACCTAGAGTGGGAGGTTCACGGGGTTCAGTTCCTTGATCTCGAAGTCGTTGCTTTCGCGTCCGAGCTAAACAACTATCTCCTCGCCCCCTGGACATCTTTCCTGTCTTGAGCTTGCCCCTGTACACGTAAGCTTAGATCGAGCCACCGACAGCATACACTTGGGCTCGCATGTGTGCAAGTGCTCACTCACGGCTTCTCCTTAGTGCGGGTAGTCCGAAGCGTCCAGCGCGGGGCGCACGTCGGCACAGTGGCCTGGCTGGTAGCAGATGTAGCACACTTGGCGGGGCGGGGGGGGGAAGGGGCAAACCCAAGCCACTTGAATAGCGTACAAGTGAACAAAACAAGTGACCGTCTTTCCAAGGAAAGACGGTCACTTGTTTTGTTCACTTGTACGCTATTCAAGTGGCTTGGGTTTGCCCCTTCCCCCCCCCCGCCCCGCCAAGTGTGCTACATCTGCTACCAGCCAGGCCACTGTGCCGACGTGCGCCCCGCGCTGGACGCTTCGGACTACCCGCATACCGTCTTTCCTTGGAAACTGATGTTTGTAGTTTTCAGCTTTCCAAGCATGCGAGCTCGCACGATGACCCCGGCCTGCGGGCACACAGTTCAGTCAGAATTATTGCAGGTAACAATGCTATGCACCAGTCAGAGACAGGCTGCGTCGAATTCCGCCACCTAGGCGACCACCTCGTAGTTCATGTCGCCTAAGCGCAGTCTGCCAAAGCCTTGAATAGCGTCGGCTTGGCGTGTCAGCCACTAAGTTCTACCCGTTCCCGAGACTTATATGTAATTCTTATCATTACTCTTGGGTCCCTGTTTAGTAAAGGGGCAACCGCCTGTTGTCGAGGCTTGGGCACACTGCTCCTGTCGGTAATCGTCTTACCGAGAGTGCATGTTCTCTAGGATATGGGTGTAGCAATGTAATTTATGCACTCGTTGCGTTGGAACCCGGTCCGGGTTCCAGGATGTCGACGAGTACGTAGCTGTGAATCTTGTAAAGGGCGATGAACCTTCCGCCTGTATCTAGCATCGTGTCCTTCCTTGATACTGCCTCAATCTTCTGTACAAGAGAATTTTTCAAAAAAGATTCCCGTGGCTTCGGTAGAGGTAGCGGTTTCTGAATGATGCCCGATTTGCGGAAAACATGGTTTTTGCTCAATCTCGGTTGGTGTCCGATGTCGTGACTCAACCTAATCTTGCCTAGGCTGACCGAGTCCGAAAAGTTCCCTTCGGTGAGCTGCGGAATCCGCGTAAAGCTCAGCTAGGTGATCCCAAATGCAAAACTTCAAAGACGGAGAATACCAAATGAATGGCACTCACACTCCCTACAGCGGTCGGAACAGACTCTTTTCGGTAGTATTCATCGTTTAGTGCGATTTTGATGTCTCGGTGAGTCGTAAATCTGGTCGAGTGGATCCTCAAACACGGAGCCTACGTGAAGCGCATCCACTGCACGTGAACTGCACCCGCCGTGGTGGCGCAGTGCCTTCAACGTCGCGCTGCTATCACCGCGTGCTGTGCATTGGGTGTACGTAGTATAAATGCTGTAAGTCAAAATTATTCCGCAGTCGCTCTCATTAGCTTGTCCCGTATCATATCGCGGTTTCCACACATGAAAACACGTACTTTAATTTCACATGAAGGACGCCCGCTTCTGATGCGGAATTTAAACTTTAAAAATTTTCACAAGTACTTAAGTGACAATGTTGATATGCGTATTGCGATGGCACATGGCTTCTCTTCTGTCTCGTGCAACTCGTGCAACCTTGATATGGTACACCTGCAACACTACTGTCCGCGTTCTTCATCATGCAAACGTTATTAGATGTTTGCTAACTGCCAGGGCATTGTCTCTGCAACCCAGCACGAGTTAACTTGCGTGCAGCATCGCTCCACGAATTCGCACCCACGTACACTCTCGAATACCGTCCTTAGAGATAAAGAGCAACGCGAAACCTTGCTATCGCTGCTGGTCCTTCAGGTAAAACTGCTACTATTCTTGTTCTGTACCTGTTGCATCGCCACTAAGGTATGTGCAATACGAATCTGCAAAGCTGTAGTTTGCACGTTGACAATGTTCATGTGAGGGATTGAAGAAAAACGCATTGGTTCCACTGCAGAGGCAACAGAAGGCTGCGTGTGTCTCCTTCTCTATTGGCAGCCAAGTTGTTATTCGTAAAAATCCTGCGACCAAGCCACTCTGGAGCTCCGGCGCTGCTACCGACAGGCTATGATCTGCTACGACAGGCTGCCGACCAAACTGATTGTTTTCAGCCGTATAATAGGCGACCAGTCAGTTTGTTACCAACGTAGTCACGTGAACTCTGCAATTTGCCAGTATGAATGAGCCATTTTCAGTCTTTAGATAGCGCATAATGGTTGGGAAATGCTACATTTATGCGCCAATATATTGCATCAAATGATTCTTTTGCAAAGTCACAGGGTGAATCGAAGCCAGGGGGCAAAGGTTAGGCATGTAAATGCGCCACAAGCATCATTGGCATGCTGAGAGAATGGCCAAACTTTCAGCTCTCCCGTAAGGAATAGTACCGCAGTTTTGTGTTATATTCTCCGCAGGGAGTCTCATAAGGCCTTGAAAGTAAGCTGTTTAGTAAACCACAAATCTCCCTTCTTTACCTAACTTTCTGAACTTCGCTATCTTCCCCACACATAGAATATCGCATGACCCTAAATTGTTGGTGCGCTGGCCACTCAAGTGCCCTCGATACCAAAAGCATTACCGTGGCACCGATCGAGATCTAAAGGGCATGGATGTGGTGCGAATGTCTATGTGATTTCTCTCACAATAACGTTATAAAAGAAAACTGTGGTCGAAAATTTTTTCTTTGAGTGTCCGGAGCAGACGGGTGGTCCTGTGTTGCAAATGGTGTCGTATGATTATGATATAGTGAATTTTCTGTGAACTCTAGCCTTTTTGTTTAAAAAGTATTTGTTTCAATTTATATTCTCAACTTCGTATGGGAGATTTGTAAGAAGGGGCAAAACAAAAAGGCCTTTCAGTGCGCAGCTGGCCGTGCAATCACACACTCAATGACACAGTGACAATGGTAAGTACCAGTAAACCATTTACCAAACATGAAATCTTCGATACAAAAAAAAGCTAGAATCATCGTTTCCTAAATCCAAGGTGTGAACTGGTAGAGAACAAACGTAACGAAATATTTGAAAAATAAAGTACCACATACTTCGGAAATTTCCAGATCGGCCATTTTACGTGTTATCTGCTGAAAAAAAGTTACTTTCACATCGCTTTGGCTCATATCTACACCATTTAAGTCTGAAGAAATTGATGGAGTCAAAAGTCTGCTATATAATCCCGTTTTCAACAAGTCTTCGTACTAATTTTGCAGGTCCTGATATCATGGCAGATGATGGTACGTACAGTGGCTTCTTCACCCAGTTCACGGGCGAAGGAAGGTATGCCATCTGGGCATACATTTACGGGGACAACAAGACCAGCCATGCGTACCGTAGGCCGGGATTCCCTCCTGATGCCAAAATTTGGGACGGGGAAGGACCACTTCCTCGTGAGTTCATCTCTCGTTCATTAACGTGCAATGCGTAGTCTCTCTCGTCTTTAAATGACTAATGAGATGTTATCATATTAGTCATAATATTTCAGAAGAATTTTCAGAAGACGCTAGAATAGCGCAGCTAGCGGAAGAAAACGCGTGCCTCAAGGCGGAGATTCAGCAAATGAGGGCGGATTTTGAATTATTTCGGAAACAGCAGTTGCCGCAAAGTGCACCGACCCCACAAGGGGAGCAGTCAGTTCGCTCGGTCAAACGCAGGGCCCCTCCCCTGACGGAGGAGAGAAGCCTGGCGGAACCTGAGTCCAGTAGTATCCTATTGGGAATTAAGCAGTCGATTAGCGCTTTGCAGCTAATGGTCCAGCAACTAGCGGAAAGCAGGGTAGCGCTCGCGACAAGAGTGATGCGTATCGAAGCATAGATGGCGCCTGCAGGTGCTAAACAAATCCAAGGTATCAATCATGGCGAACAACTCAACTATAGAGCTGGTCGTGTGGCGATGGAATTGTGCTAGCTTCAAAAAGTGCAACGCTCCGCTGCTACAGTTCGTTGTCTCACAGGCGGACAAACCGCAAGTCATGATCTTACAAGGAACTTAGGGTAGCGAGGCTGCCCTGCCCGGCTACCGGGTCGCCTCGTCGAAATTCGAACAGGGTAAGCGCGGAGTGGCGATCCTCGTCGCGAACAAATGCACTTTCCAGGAATGAGATTTGAAATTAGGCAACGTGAAAGCGCAAGTAACCACGGTCGAAATCCTACCGAACAGTTGGCTGAAAAAGAGCGTATTCGTAGTGAAGGTGTACAGCCCACCCTCTGACCATAGACAGTCGTTCACATCGAAAGAAGCGCTAGAACGAAGCATTCGATCCGAAGAGAGAAACTTGCGCACTGAAATTGATGAAATGAAGAAAAGCATGGATTTCTTCCGGAAGAGCCTTGATGATACAAATGGAAAATTGATGGCAACGTTACGTGAAAATAATGAGCTGAAGAAAGAACATGAACTACTACAACATAATGTTTCTACGCTGCAGAAGCATTTGGAAGATTGCCAGTCTGGCCTCTTGCAGTCCGAGCAGTATACGCTTAATCGAAATCTTGAAATTAAAGTATTAGTCGAGAAACCAAATAACAATCTGGTTGTAGTACTAAAGAAAATTGGTGAAGTGGTTGGCGAGCTTATAGCACGCCGGGACATGGATGTTTGTCACAGATTTCGTACAAAAAAGGAAAATCAGACAAATATAATTGTTCAGTTTGAACGCTGCAACAAACGAGATGACGGTCTTCAGAAGTCGCACAAGAAAAGTCTAACAAATGCATCCCTTCGCTTGCCCACTGAATCTCCTGTATTTGCAAATGAACACCTTTGTCCCGAAGTGATGAAAATGTTAGGAAAGGCAAGTGCACGCAAACGTGAACGCAGCTAGAAATTTGTGTGGGCGAAGAGTGGCATCATTCATGTGCGTCGCAGAGACTTCACTTGTCGTTCGCATCAGGCGTGAAGGCGACCTGAGCAAGATCGCAAGCCTTTAACAAACAACTTTTGAAACATTCATACCTGAAGTAGAGATGGCATCTTCAGCCTGTGTGATTCCTCAGGAAATCATTAAGACACAAAATTAGCAGCGAAGCAAAGCTGCTAACGTTCATGCATCTGAACGCAAGGTCACTGCTGAACAAAAAGGATGAAGTCACTGTGCTAATCTAATCATGTAAAGTAAAATTTTACCTGCCCTGGTTGCTCAGTGGCTATGATGTTAGGCTGCTGAGCACAAGGTTGGGGGATCGAATCGCTGCCACGGCGGCCGCATTTCAATGCGGTGAAGTGCAAGAACACCAGTGTACTTAGATTTAGGTGCACGGTAAAGAACCCCAGGTGGTAGAAATTTCCGGAGTCGTCCACTACGGCGTGCCTCATGATCAGAAAGTGATTTTGGCTCGTAAAATTCCATAATTTTAAGGTAAAATTCGACCTATTGATGTTTACCGAAACTTAGTACAATGACGACACGGAACATTATATACCTCAAGGATACGAGTATTTCTTCGTGAACCACAAGAGAAGCAGAGGTGGTGGCGTTACAATTGTAACTTCTCTAACAGGGTATGATATTCTTAAAGAATATAGCACAGCCACAGAAAATTACGCAGTCTTATCCATAAAGAAAGAAAAGACGGTTTCTGCGGTTTCGTATCGACCCCTAATGCCAGCCACTCTGCTTTTGTTTTAGTTTTAGATAACCTTCTGTCATACGTAACTGAAAACGACTATGTGCTTACACTGGGCGGGTATTTCAACATTTACATGATGACTAATTAGCCACCTCCTGCGCAATTTGTATCTATCCTAGAGTGCAGTGTCTTCTACAGCATCATCAGAACCTGGACGCGTATAACTATCACTACGTCATCATTACTAGACACTTTCATAATAAACTCGGCTATCGATAACACGGCATCGGGTGCCATATGCTGCAAGATCAGCGATCATGTGCCTATATATCTTTTTCTAGAGCGCAAAGGCACCGCTAAAGGTTCATGCACTGAAAATACAACGTACCGCAATATATCGGCTCAAACGCTAGATAAATTCAGAGAAGCCATACGCGAAATGAACTAGAGCGATATTTTGGCCATTGAAGATTCCAATGAATCATACAATAAGTTTATGAGCTAACTCAAAACACTTTACTTCAAATCATTTCCGCTGGAACGTTTGAATCATTTCCGCTCAAAACCCGCCCTGCAAATTTTGGCATGCTTCCTGCGCCACACCGCATATCAGGTTCTGGCCCTGCAAATCACCGAGCTACTTTCATACGCTCAAGAAAAACACCACCGCATAGTCTTTCAATGGATCCCGGGACACTGTGGGCTCAACGGTAATGAGATGGCCGATGCTGCAGCAAGGCGCGCCCTCAGCAATGGCCTGCGAACTGTCGTGCCATTCTCCAGACCGGACATCACATGCCTCCTGTCGGAATTAATGAGGAGTGCGACGAGAAGATACTGGGCCCAGCCAGATGCTCGTCACGTCCGCCTTAAAAGCCTGGATCCCGATATGAAATTTCCTATTCTGCGTGGAATTGCACGCCCTCATACATGCCTAATACACAGACTGCGATTAGGCGTCGCCTTCACGCGCAAATATTTGCACATTATTGGAAGGACAGACTCCCCGGACTGTTCAGTGTGTGGCGCTGTAGAGACTGTAGAACATGTGCTCGTGGTGTGCCCTGAGTATGCGCGAGAAAGACTGACATTGGCAGATACATTGAGACATTTACACAATGGGCCACTGTCGGAGGACCTCTTGCTAGGCGCGTGGCCACAGAGTTGGCAGACGACAGAGACGATGCGTGCACTTTCACGTTTCCTAGGTGACATGGGCCTGGACTCGCGCCTGTGATACCATTTGTGTAATGTGACATTCACCTCGTTCCTCCCATTATCATCCCCCATTGTGACCCTTCCCCTCTTCCCCTCTTCCCCTTCACTTACGTAGAGTAGCACGCCAGCTGCTTCATTATCCGGCCCACCTCTCTAAATTTCTAATCATTACAATACTTCTTCTTTCCGCTTGAAAACTATCGGAGTGGAAGAAAGTCGCGCAAGCTATGGATTTTGAAAGAACTCATTAGGCAAATCAACAAAACAATAAGATTTATCAATGTTTTATCAAGTCGAAGGACTTGTCAACGTGGAAAGAATATAAATAGTTTGGGAATAAATTGAACAAACAAAAAGAAAAGGCGATAAATGACTACTACAGCCGTATACTTATCAATGATTGCATGCGCAGGAGTTACAAAGTATGGAAAAAATTAACGAAACATTAAATCGGAAGTCAGTCAATACAAGAACAGATACGTTGAACATTTATGGCAATTTGTAGATGGTACAGAACTTGCGAACCACTTTAACAATTTCTTCGTTGAAGTAGGATGCGTAGATCACGACATTCAAGATACAATGCATGTAGTTTCATTAAGAGAATCTTTATTCCTCAAGCCTACTAGCATCCCTGAGGTTATTACAACGTGTTAATCTTTGAAAAATAGCCACAGTCGAGGCGTAGATTACTTAGAAATTAGGGCAAATAAGTGCGTTACAGACTTACTTGTACTTGCAGTAATGCACATTTTTAATATATCTCTGTCAACCATAGTTTTCCCGTGTAGTATTCAGGAAGCGAGAGTAATAGTTATTCCCAAAGGAGGTGACAAAAATAATATTGGCAATTGTCGACCTTTATCTATACTTTCTGTGCTATCAAAGGGACTCGAAAAAATGTTTACTTTCGTATTGATAAATTTTCGCAAAAACGTGGCTTGCTAACCGGCTGTCAACACGGGTTTAAGAAAAAACGGTCTACGTAAACTGGTTTAAGTATACAGAAGGAGCTTATTCTAGAGAACATTGAAAAATAATTTCTGACTTTATGTTTATACTTAGACTTCAGCAAAGCCTGTGATAGAGTCAACCATACATTCCTGCTGATAAAGCTGGAAAAATATGGCTTGCGAGTAATAACACTTGAACTTATCCGATCCTATTTAGAAAGCCGACATCACTTTGTTGAAATTAATGGGAACAGATCGCAGATAAAACCTTTGACAGCGGGTGTGCCCCAAGGCAGCATCCTTGGCCCGATACTTTTCCTGTATTACATTAATGATATTGTACAAGTAAGCGATATGTGTATATTTGTCGCGTAGGCAGATGACTGCTCTGTTTTCTTTACATGTAAAGATTTAAACGAAAAAACGCCATAGCAAGCTCCGTTTGTGTAGGACTTCGAGCATGGTCTAAGGCGAACGGCCTCATCCTCAATGAAACCAAAACAAAATGCGTTGGTTTTCATTCTCCAGCAAGTTCTACTACATTGCCAGATAATATTCTTTTGGGTCCATATAAAATTAACATTACATCATCCATAAAAACCCTAGGCGTAGTATTCACAGTGCAGATGTCCTAGAATGAGCATGTTAGTCAGGTTTGCTCAAAGGTACGAAAAGTTGTTGGTGTGTTAAGTCGAAATCGAAGTGCATTACCTTTTAAGTTTAAGCGTCTCATTTATCGTGCTCCTTTCTATTCACACCTCAGTTACGGTTCACTTATATGGGGTAACCGTACAGCGCAAAATATTCCAACACTGGAAAAACTTCAAAAGAACGCGATTCGGTCGATAGCGAACGTGTGTCTTTTCGAACATACGCAAGGGCTTTTACAACAAAACAGAATAATCAGAGCTCGTGACATATATAAATTCAAAACATTACTAAGTTATAAAGTGCAATGTTGGGAAAACTCGATTCATTCCTAACACTGGCAACTTTACAACAAAATAGAAGTACATATTCAAATCATCGCCAGGCTACATGGCAGATTCTTTTCTCACGTACTAGTTATGGCTGTCACCCGCCCTGGTTGCTCAGTGGCTATGGTGTTGGGCTGCTGAGCACGAGGTCGCGGGATCGAATCCCGGCCATGGCGGCCGCATTTCGATGGGGGCGAAATGCGAAAACGCCCGCGTACTTAGATTTAGGTGCACGTTAAAGATCCCCAGGTGGTCGAAATTTCCGGAGTCCTCCACTACGGCGTGCCTCATAATCAGAAAGTGGTTTTGGCACGTAAAACCCCATAATTTATTTTAATTATGGCTGTCAACGCCTTAAACATACACAACCTTCCCTGCTTAACTATTTCAACCAACGAAATGTTCATGTGTTTTCTCTCAACAAAACTAAAATATTGGATTTATTCATAGAGGTGTGTATTATTAACTGCTCTAGCAGTTCCGCAGAACTTTTCATGTCTTCTCGTTGTCTATACGTTTAAACTGGTAACTATTATTCCTAGCATCCAGCCGCTGCAGTGATTGTGGCTGGACGACGTGGCAGTGCTTGTGTTCTAAACTGCATGCTGCAAAGGGAGTCTTCGCGTTTCTAAAATTCGAGGATGTGATGACGCCCTGGGCTACGTTGCCGGGGTGTCTATCGCGAAAGCTGCAGCCTATATGCAGATTTTCATTGTCGAGTTTTTAACATAGGTGCATATATATATTTCCAGGTATGTAAAATAATTTCTAGAAAAAGAACGTTTCCTGGTGCCAACTCGTGTTTATTGCACACTTCAATGAAATTTGTTATATATATATGTATATACACACACACACACATATATATATATAAATATATATATATATATATATATATATATATATATATATATATGTGTGTGTGTGTGTGTGTGTGTACATGTATGTATGTATGTATAGTGTTTTTGCACTCTTCTGATATGTGAGATTGAATCTGTGTTAAATACTAATATGGAAGATCAGAGATTGTAGTTGTACACTGGGAGTTATATTACGGAACTGTATTATAACTAGTTTCCATAACATGAGAGTGTCTGCACATAATTGTGTTTAAAATAGTGTTACATCCACACTTTAGGCGTCATTTTATGGCTACAGCTGCCGCAACCATGCCTGTTTGGGAGACCGGAGCTTTGTCAAGCCTAAGAAATTTCAGCTTTTTTTCCGGCTCTCCCTTTTCACCTTGGATTCAGTGGGGAAAATACAGTGATGATGATGATGTTGTTGTTGATGATGATGATGATGATGACTGTAATCATAATAATATTAATAACGAAGGCAACCTCAATGGCCAGGGGGCCCTGCTAATAGTGGCAGAAGATTTTAACGCGCGCCATGGAGTCTGGGTTTATGCAAGGCCAATGCTTAAGGGAGAGCGGCGGTTGGAAGCAGTCACTATGAGCTCGCTAAAGCTCATGACAGACTCCCGCTTTCCGACTCAACTAGGCACGTCGGTGGCGTGGGACACGACGCCCGACCTGACCTTCGTCAAGAACGTGCGAGCTTAAGGTCACCGACGGGGACGCCTTCCGCAAAATAAGGAAGGAAGACACAAGCGAATACGCGGACCAAGACAGCCTTTTTAGAAGGCTCAAAGAGGGCGTTAGCACCACGACGAGGGTTGTCCAAACTGAACCAAACGTGGAAAGGATGGACGCGAGATTGGCACACCTAAAAGAGGCAAAGAATTCCATCACGGCCATGTGGAAAACGCAAGGACTAAATCGCAGACTGCGAAAAAAAGTAGCGGCACTAAACCGGGAAATCGAAGCGCACTCGATCGAACTTTCCAAGCAACAGTGGAATGAGGTGTGCGCATCATTACACGGACAAATGAGAACCAGGCTCAAATGGAACCTCTTAAAGAAATTGCTCGACGACAGGGAATCCAAAAGCAATCAGAGATTGGCAATCGATAGGACTTTGCACAAGCAATAAGAACAGGGCAAAAGAGAGAGCGAGTTCCTAAATGAGCTGGCGGAGACGTATCTGCAACTGGGCCCGTCTGGCGACGGCGACTATCCGCAATACATCGGCAGAGGTGGAAGAACTCGACGCGCCCTTCATGGAATCGGAAGTCTGCGATGCCTTACAAGGCCTCAACGGACGCCCCGCGACGGCCGCTGACGGGGTCTCGAACAAACTGTTGAGAAACCTAGACGGAAAATCGGTCAAGAAGCTCACCAAAGAAATCAACAGAGCGTGGCGAACGGGACGAGTACCAGAGGTCTGGAAAGAGGCCTCGGTCATACTAATACCGAAACCCGGTAAACCACTTGCGGCGGAGAACATGCGGCCAATATCACTAACCTCGTGCCTAGGTAAGACGGTGGAACATGCAATACGTAACCGAGTATCGCGGTACATAGACAGAGAGGGCCTCTTCCCACAAAACATGGTGGGCTTCAGACCGGGTCTCTCTACACAGGACGGAAAGTTACTGCTCAAAAAGCATATAATTGGCGGCATGACCAGAGACACCAGGGGCATACTGGCCCTGGACCTAACGAAAGTGTTTGACACGGTGAAACACAGATTTCTAATGGAAACGATCTCGGTGAGGGGCTCGGCCGGAAAGTCCACTCTTACATAGGCTCCTTCCTTAGAGACAGGAGCGCCACGATCAAAATAGGACAGGCCACGTCCGATTGGAACACGCTGGGTGCGAGGGGATCCCCACAAGGGGTGGTGCTCTCCCCATTATTATTCAATCAAGCAATGAAAGGGCTCTCCGACCGGCTGACGCGAGTGATCATCGTCAATCACGCCCTGCACGCAAATGACATTACGGTGTGGTGCCAGGGAGAATGCGACGCAGAAGTCGAGCGGGCTCTTCAAGTGGCGCCGGACACAACGGAAGAGTACCTGAAGAAAACGGGTCTCCGTTTGTCACCCAGTAAATCGGAAGTCTTGCTCTACACACCCTCGAAACAAACCATGAGGAATTTGACGCCAATCGATCAAATACCGATCAAATTACACACGAGTGCCGGCCAGCCGATCCCCAGAACGGACACTATAAGAATTCTGGGGCTGTTATTGAGGCTAAAGGCAGCAACACGGAAACGGTCATGAGACTGACATCCAAAACGGAGAACATGCTCCGGCTGATCCTCAGGGTTACGAACCGCTAGGGAGGGATCAGCGAGAGCAATCTCGTGAGACTTTACCACGCCTTCCTCATGGGTCACGTACGTTTCCTAGCCTCGGCGCTAAAATGGACCAAGAGAGACGCGGCAAAGATACACTGATGCGCAAGAGCATCATGAGGGTACTAGGTCTTCCGATCACTCCAATCATGGAGCGCCTCGATCGGTTAGCGGTCCACAATTCACTGGCAGAAATCATCGAAGCACAGACCATGGCACAGGTCGTGCAGCTGTCCACCACGAGGGTTGGCAGACGCATCCTAGAAGAAGCAGGGAAAAATGCAGAAGCAGAGTGCAACGCACGCAATGTCGCGCTCAACGAAGCGGTCAGGGGCACTTCAAAGGTAGAACCGCTTCGGAGAAACGTCCACTCGCAGTTCAACGAGGGGCGCCGAAAAGCGAGGGCCCGAGCACTGCTGAAATCGACCGCCAACTTCCAGAGACTTGCGGCATTTGTAAACGCGGCCCAGTACGGTCGCAGCGACTGGTACGTGGCCGTCTAGATACGCTTTGATCGTATGATCATTAACGCAGCGTTGGTCAGGGGCTCAACGTCGGAGGTGGCCGAACAGGTGGCAATAGTCATGGCAATGAGAGACCCTGAACGTCCTTACGTGTACAGATATTCGCGATTGGCGTCGAGAGCATTCGCATCGGGATGGATATCACCGGAAACGGCGGCCGTTTTCGGCAGCGAGGGAGCCACATGTCATCACATCGTCAAATGGTTTCAAGCTCACACGGGGGCCGAAGTGCACCCCGACTTTCCCAACGCCAACGAGCTGGCGCACGGGCGCGCGCGAGGACTCACGCACAGCGGCGATCTTGGCGACGAAGTGGTGGGGAGGGAGGGGAGCACCGAGACCCGCTGCTCACCTTCAACGAAATAACAACCCACTATCAGCTGTCGAGGAGGACCACCTGCGATACACTAGTGGTGCAGGTCGGGGTATCTCTCCTTTGTGCCTCTCTCACTTTCTGTCGAGGAGGACCTTTCCGCTCGCCCACGCTAAACGCACTGGACCACAGTCATCTATATTCAGAATGCTTCCGACAGGGTCGTTCCCCTCGAGAGGCCGACTGAGCCTTTATTCATCAGAGGTAGAGCCGCAATGTGAGAATTGTGGCGAATTGTACTGCTCGCTAGCGCACATGCTCTGACAATGCTCCGCGTTAAGGGCCACCATGTTCAATGAAGAAGAAGACTGGGTTGACGCCCTGCGAAGCGACGACCACCAGACCCTGCTCCGGGCCGTCCAGAGGGCTCACGAAAGGGCGGAGGCTCACGGGATTCCCGTCCCAACGTTGGTGCAGCCCGCGACCCCTGTCGACCACTAAACCAAGAGTGGGTGGGGAGGGTTTCCTCAGGACTCAATAAAGTTATTTCCGCCTATTTTTATGTCCACTTCAGGGTGAAGGCCTCGCACTGCTATCTCTTATTTCCGCTGTCTCGCGCTAGCTTATTCCAATTTCTAGCTGCAAATTTATTACTTTCATTGTGTAACTTCAATGGTCCACCACTTGTACTAAAAGGTCACCCAAGTAGATTTTTTTCTCTTTATGCCAATTAGAGTATCGGCTATCGCCATTTGCTTCTGATCCACACTGCTCTCTTCCTGTCTCCTAACGTCGCAACAGATAATTTTCTTTCTATTGCTCTTTGTACTGTCTAGAACTTGTTCTCGAGCTTCTTTGTTAATGTCCAAGTTTCAGCCCTATGTTTTAGCACTGCTCGAATGCAATGATTATGTAGTTTTCTTTTCAACACTGGTAAGCTCCAAGTCAGCATTTGTAAATGGTTGCCGTAAGCACTCCAACCCATTTTGTTCTCCTGTAAATTTCCTCCTCATGATCAGGGTCCCTTGTGTATAAATGAAAAATTAACAGTACTCCTGTACAGAATCTAGAGGCTGACTGGCGACCCTGAATTCTTGTTTTCTTGCCAGGCTGTTCAACGTTATCATTGTCATCTGCATATTAATCTTCAACCCCACCCTTATACTTTCGATGTTAAGATTAGATACTCAATCGTTTGTTGTAATTCGTCCCGAGTGTTCTTGAACAGGACAATGTCATCTGCGATCCGGAAGTTGCTGATATACTAGCCGTTGATCCTAATTCCTGAGCATTCCCAGAATAATGGATTTAATACTTCTTTTAAGCATGCAGTGAATAGCACAGAAGATATTCTGTCGCCTTGCCAGACCTCTTTCTTGATACGTGTACTTTGTGATGTGTGGTGCGCGACATGTTGCGGTGATCGGGACGGTCAACAGCAGACGACACTGAGTGCACGTGCGCCAAGATGGAAGAAGGAAAACAACGACGCCGAAGAGCGTCCGGCACGAGAACGCGCGGCGCTTGAAAAACAATAAAAAGAATAAAAGCAACCAATTAGAAAAGACCATGGGGTTTAAGGCAGCCAATCCGAGAATGCCAAATCGGCCAGACCAGAAGAAAAAGCGTGGTGCGCTGCCAGACGGAGGGTACACGCAAGGAGACGCGGAGGAGATGCAGGGGAGACGCCAGGAGAGTCCCAGGAAGCGATGGCACGAGGAGGTCAACCACCGGAGCGGGCGTTGAAGACGGGCCATCGGGTTCCGGACCCGAGCCCACCAGGACTTCACCCGAACGGGGCCTCCTGCCAACCAGTTCCTGTGCGTCGCCTGTCTACCCAAGCGTTGCCGTCACCTCCTCAACGCCGGTGAGCTTCTGCGCCAGTGGGCAGGACGAGAATAGTCGGGCTACGGGCCCGAGTTCTACGCCAGCTGCCCGGCCAGAACGCCGCCCCGTCTGCCGTGCCGCCTGCTGCCCGAGGCCGGCGTTCGCGCCCGTGGGCGAGACGAGAACAGTCTGGTTTCGGGCCCGAGTTCTACGCCATCTGCCCGGCCAGAACGCCGACGCCGTCTACTCGCGCCACCAAGCCACCTGCTTTACCTAGCTTAGCCAGAGCTGGCGCGCTCCGGTCGCCCGGTCGGTCAGCTTACACCGCGACCTATGGTGAGACCGGCACCACTCCTTTCGCCAGCTTGTCGCCGCATCGCCGCGTCGAGACTATGACGCCTCCCCGCCCTCCTGGCAAGCCCGGACTCGCGCACGCGTTAACCTCATGCAAGCCCTATATGTGTTCCCTGCCGCAATGTCTGCTTGAGTGTTTATTTTAGGCATGCTTTCTATTTCCTTCTATTTACTTTATGCCTCTTTGTAGTTTGATTAAAAGTCTTTGTGTGTTTGTTCAAACGAACGGGTTTGTCCTCAATTGGGTTCTCGGAGGCTCCGCCTAAGAGAACCAACCGAACCATTGGGTACACGAACCTTTGCCCCATATTAGGGTCATCACAAATTGGGTCCGCGACAGGACAAAGCCATTCGTTTGGATCTTTTTTCTAAAGGCTAGGAACTATGGCTGCTAGCACACGATATCTGTTAGCCCTAGCCGAATGCATGAGCCTAAAAGGTGCGGAGTTGAGGGCATGGTTGAACGAGCAGGAAGCGCGGGCGCGAGAAGAGCGGGCAGCGGAGCGCGAAGCCAAGACGCAGGACCTTGGATTAGAGGAAAATAATTAGCAGTTACGGCTTAAAGTCGCGGAAGCTGAGGGCGCATATCTGGGCAAGAAACAGCTAGAAATTAGTTTGTTTGACTTAGCCACCGTCGCCCAGCGATTGGGTTTGCACGGGGCAGACTTGAAGATGTGGTTTCAAGACAGATGGGTAATAATATGCGAAAAAGCTCAGAGCACGACAGGCGAGTGGCAGAACAGGCAGCTGAGAGGGAACGCCTGGGGGAAGAGCTTCGCAGGGTGCGCGGCAAGGCACTCGCGGATGCTTGCTCTGAAGGGACGCCGTCCATTGTTGAGGATGCAGCACAGCAGTGCAGCGGTGACCCGAGGGTTCCTTCCGACATGGCCTCAGGTCTTGGCGACCAAAAAGTGTCTCACGGAGACACCTTGTAATGATGCCATTGTAGGCAAACACACTGAGGTATGGTCACAAGACAAGGAGCATATTGCTTCCATATCTCTACTAGTGCCGCGTGAGCACAGCGCAGGCGATGACTGGTTCGTGCAGGGTTCAGAGCTGCCGTGCATGGGCCTGGTTGAAAACGTTGGAACCGAGCACCTTCTACAGGCTAAAGATAGCACGTCGGAGGGTTCGCACCATGATCAAGAAGAACCTGAAAATGTCAGGGCTCCTGTGGAATCGTGTTTGGTTTCCACAAAAGTATTGAGGGGTCTTTACTGCGTCCCTGGAATCAGACAAAAACTGTTTGTGACACTATGGGCACCTTGAAGGGCTCAGGCCTGTGTACCAAATCAACACATGGCTTTGAGGATTCAGAGAGAGAAAGAAAACATTTATTCGGACCATCGAGCTGGTTGCTCTTGAGGTCGAGTGGGTGGTGTCCTCATTCCAGGACTGCACTGGCCATGGCTGCTCGACGTACTTGCTGGACGAGAGCTTCTTGTCCCGCCAGGGTATCGCCGGTCAGCTGTACCTCCCACCGCTCAAATGACGTGCTAGGAGTCTTTAGGTGTTGATGTTTGCCCTCGCACCCCCACGAGATGTGAAAGAGTGTAGGGCGTGTGTCGCCGCACCAGGGGCAGATGCCGCGATATGTATGTGGGAACATTTTACTGTATCTATGTAGGTTTGGAAATGTGTTGGTCTTGTGACGAAGAAGATCGGCAGGCTGAAAAGCCCCGTTGCCATCGCGTGGCACGTACCCAGTTCGTTCGCTGGCTGCGCCCTGCCTGCTGGTGCTGAGTTTGTCGCTGCTGCTCTACGAGCCGAATAAACCCCCTTTACAATTGGTGGAGGTGCGGGGTACAACCAGAATTCTGGAACTTCGTAATCGGACACTGCAGCCCGTCTTCATAATGCCGGAAGAAGGACCACCACAACCACAACCCGCTGCCCCGGTGACTACCGTGGTCTGCCCCGGCCCGCTGCGGCAACTCGACCCACCCATCTTCAGTGGTACAGAAGACCATGCTGTCGAAGACTGGCTCGCTGACTACGACCGGGTGAGCATCCACAACCACTGGGACGACACCAAAAAACTTAATTACGTGTCGTTTTACTTGAGCGGTCTCTCCAGCGTGTGGCACCGCAACCACGAACGTGATCTGACGACGTGGATGGCCTTCAAGACTAACTTGACAGAGGTATTCGGGCGCCCCGCAGTTCGCAAGCTTCGAGCTGAGCAACGTTTGAGTGGCCGTGCGCAACAGTGCGGGGAGACATCTACGAGCTATATAGAAGATGCTGTCGACCTCTGCAATCGCGTTGACGTCGCAATGCCTGATGCCGAGCAGATCCGCCATATCCTAAAAGGCATTGAAGACGACGCCTTCCAGATGCTGTTGGCGAAAAATCCCTCGACAGTCTCTGAACTCGTCAGTCTGTGTCAAAGCTTTGACGAACTGCGCAAACAACGCGTAGCCACCCGCCAATCTACACCTCAGGCCACTTCAATGTCGAGCTTGGGTGCTACCCCGGATAACACTTCGCTGCTGCTACAGATCAAGGAGTTCGTCCGTGAAGAGGTGGCTCGTCAGCTTTCTTTGATACCAATTGCAAACGGCCAGCCGAGTACTCCGTTGGCGCCCACTCTCCAATCTATCATCAAGGAGCAGGTAGCCGACCACATTTCGCCTTCTCTTCAACAGGCTCCAACGGCCGCTCCCCTGACGTACGCCGAAGTCTAGATGAGGCCTGCGCCACAAACCTACGGCCCCCTTCGCCCACCTTTGCGCCCACCCGTATCCCCTGCAGTCCATCCACTGTCGAACTATGCACGACCACAAGACCATTGGCGTACGGAAGACAACCGTCCGATTTGTTTTTATTGTGGCCGTGCTGGACACGTGGCACGTCACGGTCGCCTGGTTACACCGAACGTCCCGAACAATGTGCGTCCGTATGCACCACGTTTCCAACAACGCCGCAACTATTCGGACGCCTTTGAATCTCCTTCTGCCGTCGACACCGCATTCTCCGCCGCTCGCTTTCCCCCATGCACCGGCGGCGGAGCCCTATGCGCCAGGAAAAATAAATATCGCAGTTCTGGAGGCGAGAACTGCGGTGCCAGCGAAATGTATAAGGCCTCACATTTCTACGAAGAATGTTATTGAAGTCGCAATCGAAGGAACATTGACGCTAGCTCGTGTCGACACCGGCGCTGCACTTTCAGCGATAGATGCCCGTAGTTGCTGAAAGATCGGAAAAGTGACGACGCCGCTTTCTGGACTGTCTCTTCGAACTGCCAACGCGCAGCACGTCGAGCCATCCGGCGCCTGCACTGCTCGTGTCGTAATTCAGGAGGTCCTCTATATCATAGAATTCATCGTGTTGCCATCATCTTCACACGACGTCATATTAGGTTGGGACTTTCTCTCCACCATCATGCGATCATTGACTGCGCCCGCGCTGAAATCGAGCTGTTTCAGTTTTAGACCGACATTATCACTGACCATAAGGACCATTGTCGCAAAATCGCTGTTTCAGATGACACCGTTATACTTGCCTGGTCTTCCACTCTTGTCAGTATCTCTTGCGACTCTGTAGATGACGGCACAGTACTCTTCGCTCCGTCTGAACTCTTAGTTCGCCGCCGTTCACTACCACTGCCGTTCGCCGTCCTGGAGTTCAAAGCTGGTGCCTCTGTCATGTGCGTCTTCAACCCATCGGCTGAACCAATTACTCTACGCCGCCGTGAAAGCCTTGGCAGAGCAGAGCCACTCACCTCATCTTCAATATTTGACACGATGGACGACTCCACTTATCTTGCTGCTCTCGAGGCATCGCCTCCTCAGTCACTGCCGCGTTCTTTTACGCCAGCTATTGCCAGTGACCTTACGACTAAACAGCGCGACGAACTTCTTCGCTTGCTCCAAGGCTTCTCTTCGTCTTTTGACTACCAAGCAACATCACTCGGCCGCACAACGACTGTTTCGCACACTATCGACACTGGGAGCCATGCACCACTTCGACAGCGTCCCTACCGAGTATCGGCGACTGAAAGGCGCGTTATCAATGACCAGGTGAACGATATGCTCAATCGCGGTGTCATCCAGCCTTCTAGTAGTCCTTGGGCATCACCAGTCGTCCTAGTTAAAAAGAAAGACGGCACCATACGATTTTGCGTCGATTATCGAAGGCTTAATAAGATTACCCGAAAGGATGTATACCCGTTGCCACATATTGACGACGCACTTGACTGTTTGCAAGGAGCGGAGTTTTTTTCCTCCTTAGATCTCCGTTCTGGCCACTGGCAGGTGCCCATGGCTGACGCTGACTGTTCGAAAACCGCGTTTGTAACACCTTGTGGCTTGTATGAATTCACTGTAACGCATTCGGTCTGTGCAATGCACCCGCCACCTTCGAACGCATGATGGACAGCATCCTACGTGGCCTGAAGTGGCATACTTTCATCTGCTACCTCGACGACGTTGTCGTCTTTTCTCCTGACTTTCCGACCCATCTTCGGCGTTTACATCAAGTTTTGACCTGTCTCCGGAATGCTGGTCTCCAGCTTAACTTTAAAAAGTGCCGATTTGCAGCTCGAAAACTGACCATATTAGGCCACGTTGTCTCCAAGGAAGGCATTCTTCCTGATCCTGCTAAACTTGATACCGCACAGTACTGGTCCGATGAAGCTGATAGAATGAGTGAAAAATCATAGGGTTGGCTTGGCCGAGATTTGTCAATGTTTCGACGTGCTTCTGTGTGCAATCTCTTTTTAGTAGCGAAAGTGTGGTATATTATGCAAGTGTTATCAATATGTCGTTCAAGTGTGCAAAAACTGCACCGTGTTTTTGCCGTATTCATATGGGCTTCCAGTTGGGAGAGGATAAGCAGAACCAATTTGTTTCGTTCAGCTCGAAGTGGTGGGCTAGGTCTGTCGCATTTGTTTATTAGACAAATTGTGTCGCGTTTTCTTTTTTTTCGGGATCAGAGAAATGATTTTCTACGCACTGTAATTCAAGTTCGTTTGGGAAAAGCACTGCCGCAATATGTTGTAACGACTAGTGATGTGAAGGGAGGAAGTATTAGGGGATATCTGCGCCAAGTGGTTGATTCACTTCGTATGTTGCGTGTGCGGTTTTCCATGGAATATCTATGTTCTGGGACAAGAAAAACACTGTATAAAGACTTAGATGATACAATGTTGCCAATACCATTGTACAGGTCTGTAAACTGGGGAGGCCAAGGAGATGATGTACTGAAACGGGTGAAAAAAATGCCAGTTAGGCCCTCTCAAAAAACGTTTTTCTTTAAGCTACACACAAACACGCTACCCGTAAAAACATGGTTAGACGAAAAAGGAATATATGTGCCATGGACAGTAAACTGCTTACTTTGTAAAAAGCCAGAGACCATTGAACACGTTTTCATCGATTGCTGGGATCCAATATTTCATTGGGATGTCTTACAACGTACACTTAAAAAAGAACTACCGATTACACCTCTTGGTATTCGATATTTGCCAACCGATAACGAAGGAGGAGTTCCGTACGATATGTTTATGCTCCTTGGCCTCCACAGTCTGTGGAAAACGAGAATGGCAGTGCGACACTCGGATGTCGATACCCGTCCGGCGAGGATAAACTTCATCGAAAGTGTCGCGTATATTCGGGAAATATATCGTGCCCAGAGTGAGCCTCCCGAGTGGGTGGCTATTCTTGATGAACTGATCAAGCTGAAGCGATTTTAATATATAATGTTAGCCAAAGTGTGGTTGACATGTTTTAGCGTTTGAATGTGTTATTGGTTTGTGCTGCAAACAGGCAATAAAGAAAAAAAAAACTCGTGGCTGAGTGGTAGCGCCTCCGTCTCACACACCCGAGACCCTGGTTCAATTCCCACCCAGCCCATCTTGCAAGTTGTTTTTTATTCATGAAGTGCCTGCTGGGATTTATCGCTCACGGCCAACGCCGACGACGCTGACACCGACACCGACGACACCGTCTTTTCTGCGACATGAGCTCCTTAACGCTGTCGCGTTAAAAGCGTGGTGCGCTGGCAGACGGTGGGGACACGCAGAGGAGACGCAGGGGTGACGCCAGGAGAGTCCCAGGAGGCGACGGCAGGAGGAGGTCAACCACCGGAGCGGGCGTTGAAGACGGGCCGTCGGGTTCCGGACACGAGCCCACCAGGACTTCACCTGACCGGGACCTCCTGCCAACCTGTTCCTGTGCGTTGCCCGTCTACCCGAGCGTGCCCTCAGCTCCTCAACGCCGGTGAGCTTCTGCGCCAGTGGGCAGTACGAGAACAGTCGGGCTACGGGCCCGAGTTCAACGCCAGCTGCCCGGCAAGAACGCCGCCCCGTCTGCCTTGCCACCTGCTGCCCGAGGCCGGCGTTCGAGCTTCTGCGCCCGTGGGCGAGACGAGAATAGTGTGGCTTCAGGCTCGCGTTCTACGCCAGCTGCCCGTTCAGAACGCCGACGCCGTCTACTCGCGCCACCAAGCCGCCTGCTTTACCTCGCCTAGCCAGAGCTGGCGCGCTCCGGTCGCCCGGTCGGTCAGCTTACACCGCGACCTACGGTGAGACCGGCACCACTCCTTTCGCCAGCTTGTCGCCGCGTTGAGACTGTGACGCGTCCCCGCCCTCGTGGCAAGCCCGGACTCACGCACCCGTTAACCTCATGCAAGCCCTATACGTGTTCCCTGCCGCAATGTCTGCTTGAGTGTTTATTTTAGGCATACTTTCTATTTCCTTCTATTTATTTTATGCCTCTTTTTAGTTTGATTAAAAGTCTTTGTGTGTGTGTTTAAACCAATGGCTTTGTCCTCAATTGGTTTCTCGGAGGCTCCGCCTAAGAGAACCAACCAAACCATTGAGTACACGAACCTTTGCCCCATATTAGGGTCATCACACCCTTCTAGTTTTCTTGTGTAGAAACAAGGTAGCTGTCGAGCCTTCCCGTATGCCGCAATGACTGATGGTATCTCTACTGAATCAAATGCGTTTTGATAATGTGTGAAATCCATTTAGAGGTATTTTATTTCTTGCAAAAATAAAGATACGTGGTTGTTAGGACTTACATATTGAGAAATATGCTTCACAACTCCAAAACAAATCGACAGAGTTACATGATTTCTGGTTTAGTGCCTGCCCGTCGTACATGCTCTTCTTTTCCTTCATATAATTTTAGCGCTGTTTTTCTTCAAGTATGTTATTGAACGATTCGTTGAGCAACGTAGTAGCGCATGCATCGGGTCATGTCTAGCAAGGCCCTTCATCTTCAATTCAGCTTGACCTCGAAGTTTATTTACATAGTGCAAACGCTTATCGCATAATAATAAATTCACGATCTTTTGATTGTTTAAAGCAAGACTGAAATTCTTCTATAGTTATAAAGTAGTTCAAATTAGCAGATCTGTATAGGGTGCGGAGCGGCGTAACTTTTGGACATAAGTTTCCATGCAATGGCCGCTGGTAGTTTATAAACATTGTCCAGTTAACGCAAGGTGGATGCTATCAGGTATGACAGACATAGCACAACTCCTTCTATCACAATAACTGCTAAAAACACTTGCATGGTTTCTCGAAATCCGTTCCATGTCTAGAAGTTCAATATATTGGAACCGCAAGTCTTGAAACACATGAAATAATGTATGGCCGAAGCTTCTTATATCTTATAAAAAACTACGAAAATAACCAGCCCATTTCAACAACGTATTATGGAAATAGCCAATGTATACCTGCGGCACATCTGAGTGTGTTATTACTGCAGTTGTCGGCAGGTACTGCAAGAGCATTGAATGCCGCGTGCAGGGTTGGTGTCAAATGCAATCGTAAATGTTATTTCCCGGTAAATCCTCCTCCCCCCACACACCGCTAGATTGCCTTGCTTAATTTTTTTGCGGTAGTTATACTGTCGCTATGTGTTGTGCAGCGTCAGTACCAGTCGTACTAGCGCCTGACAACTACACATTCAAGGATACCCTCCTGGGAGAAAGGGAGCCGACGGCTCCGTTCCAAAGGGTCGCCTATGGCAGCTACTTCAAGGTCACCAGGGACCTGTGGCAGACTGATGTGCCTCCTGGTCAAATCAGAGACCTAAAGGCTCCGGACGGTTACGTCGAGATCGACAGAACTGCTGTTCTAAGACTGACGTGGACATGGCCTGGCGCGCGCATGACACATGGATTAGGTGCGTATTATCTGTGAGCGGCCATCTCGCACTAGGAAACAAATTAAATGAGGACACTCTACAAGACCATTATAACTAGTAATACCAGTGAGTGAAGCTCTACTTTTTAAATGTGATTAGTATTTGGACAACCGTATTGCAATATACAATACATAGTGGATGCAAGGCAATATTTAGCTGTCCAGAACGCGTACAGATTTCAGTTGCTAGTCTGTCAAGTGTCGGATTTCATTTCTCAGAGGTGTTCCTAATCATGTCTACTACGTTAGGTGATAACGATGTTAAACTCTGTAACAACGCCTTGAAAGACCAAATTCACATAGGGTCTTAGCAAACCGCCTCGCAAAAAAAAAATAAGATAGAAGTGCGAAAGCCTACTGGTAAAGTTAATTCTTTTTGTTGTTGTTCTTGTTGTTGCGTTGCGCTGATATATAATTGATAAAAATCTTTGCTTCCGTTCACTTACTGGGTGGGCTAGTATGTGCAGTGAATTAACAAAATGTAATTGTTTGCAACAAATCTTCTTCATATTTAATACCTATTGGGTTGCCAGTTCATGGAAAATAGCAATGAGAACTTGGGGCCGTTGATTTGTGATCTTGTGACATACGGTAGAAATCAGCCAGAACATTGAAACAACAATCCTTACCTTTAAGTGAGCAGCTTTAGGTAAGAATGTAGCGCTGTATGTTACAAAAGCGCAGATGTATTGTACAGACAGTATTTATTTGCGTTGTAGCCGTTGTTCGACACAAATATGAATCAGAAGCGTTTACCAATTATTTTTTACATTCAGTGCAAGCAGCCGACTAGTAAAAAAAAACGAAGAACGCACGATGACCACTGTAGACAGCAAGTGAAAAAAAGTTAAGTGAAAAAATGTTATTTAGATGAACTGTCTACTATGAACATGGCTGCCTCTAAAAAATTCAGGAAATTATTTCGCATCAGATGAACAATCTTTTATCCACGAAATATTTGTATTCAATTTACAGGTTAAACCCGCCGTGGTAGCTTAGCGGCTAAGGTATTGCTGCTACGCAAGAGGTCGCGCGTTCGAATCCAGGATACGACAGCCACATTTCGATGGGCACGAAATGCGATAACACCCTTGTATTTAGATTAGGTGCACGTTAAAGAACTCGCAGGTGGTCAAAATTTCCGTAGTCCCCAACTACGGCGTTCCTCATAATGAGGTCGTGGATTTGACATGTAAAACCCAATAATTTACTGAAGTTCATTATGAAACATATAGGCTGTGTTTATTGCACGCACTATGCGGCGTGTTGATGTTGCCAAAAAATGCAAAGTCACCACCCTAGGCTTGGAGTGGCGCCTGACACCTGCAAAAACGCCAAGAGCAAGTGGGGCTGTACTCATCCAGATACAATCCAACTAGGAAGACCCATTAAGCTTCAACAAGACACTCCCTAACCGGAACAGGAATTCGCTTACTTGGTGCAGTATTCGGCCACTCCCTCACAAATGACTGATTCCAGTCATTCCAGTCAGTACCCAGCGACTGCGGAGCACATGACCAAAGCGGCGGTCAGACTTGTAATGCAGCAGAGAGTGCTAAAAATCTCTGCACCCGGAGAGGCCGCCAATAGAAACTGACCACTGCAACGTTTAACACCTGAGACCTCTCGAGTGAAGCTAGCCTAGCAGGACTGTTTGAGTAAGTATCAGACATAGTTTTGAATATAATGGGCTTTTAGTAAGGTTAGAACTGGGGAAGCTTATACAGTGCTGGCAAATGGCCACGTCCTCTGCTTTAGAGGACTCCCAGATGAGAAGCAGTTTGGAGTAGCATTCCTAATCAATAAGGACACAGCGGACAACATTGACGAATTCTACAGCAATTATGAGAGGGCAGCAATAGTCGCAATAAAGCTAATTGGAGGTCTAGAATAAATGTAGCACAAACCTGCACTCCAACCTCTAGTCACGATGACGAAGAAGTATAATAGTTTCATGAAAATATTGACATAGCGATGCAACAAGTGCGAACTCAGTATATTGTATTCATGGGTGACATCAATGAAAAAGTGGGGGCAAAGCAGACTGGTGAAAAAGCAATTGGAAGCTACTGCGTGAACTCTAGGAACACTTCTCGGAGAGATGTTAGTAGAATTCGCGGAAAGGAAAAAGCTGCGAATAATGAACACCTTCTTCAGGAAGCGTTGAAACAAGAAGCGGACTTGGAACAGCCCTAATGGTGAGGCAGGAAATAGAACTGATTTCATACTTTCAGCTAATCACGGCATAGCAAAGGATGTAGACGTGTTAAGTAGGGTAAATTGCAGTGATAATATGTTAGTGAGGGCTAGGACTTACCTCAATTTGAAGAGAGAAAAGGTAAAATTCGTGAAGAAGGAACAGGGCAACCTAGACGCGGTAAGGGTAAAAGCAGACCAATTCAAGTTGGCACTATCAAATAAATGTGCAGCCTTAGAACAGAGAGATGAAGATGACGTAGGGGAAGTGAATGAAATCGTAACTAGGCTGGCTTCAGAAGCAGCAATTGATTTGGAAGATAAGGCCCTAAAGTAACCAGTAGGTACGTTCTCCCAAATAACAAAGGACCTAATAAAGAAACTAAAAAGAATAAGAGTGTCCAACTCTAGCGATAACATAGAATTCGTCGAATTGTCAAAGCTGATCAACACGGCTGAAAGAACGGATATTCGACATAACGTGCGGAAGTCTGAGGAAGTAGTGAAAAAAAGTGGGGCAGCCTGAACTCTTCGAGATGGAAACTTGGAATAGGGCAAACCAATGTGTATGCATTGAACGATAAGCAGTGTAAAATCATCAGCAATCTCAGGTATAGTAAAAGAAGCGGAAGAAATCTATACTGACTTCTACAATACCCAGAGTAGTCAGAATGCCTTCATTCAAAGCAGTAAGGAAGTGGATGCGAATGGTCCTCCTGTAACTAGCGATTACGTCATAAGGGCCTTGCAAGACATCAGATAGGGAAAGCGGCGGGAGAAGATGGAATACTACTACATTTATTCAAAGATGGTAGAGACATAATGCTTGGAAAACTAGCTACCGTGTATACGAACTGCCTATCGACTTCAAGTGTCCCAGAGAACTGGTAGAATGCCAACATCAAACTAATCCACAAAAAGGGTGACGTTAAGGAATTGAGAAATTACAGGCCCATTAATTTGAATTAGGAAGGAACAGCGCCAACTAAGACGAACACAAGAGGGGAGAAAGTTGGCGCTTGTCCTGTGTGGTTCTCCCCTCTTGTGTTCGTCTTAGTTGGCGCTGTTCCTTCCTAATTCAAGTATGCACCATCTAGCCCAAATGAATGTTCTCCTGAAGTACAGGCCCATTAGCTTACTTCCAATATTATATAAAATATTCACCAAGATAATGTTCAATAGAATAAGAGCAACACTGGACTTTATTCAACCTAGGAAACAGGCACGTTTCAGGAAGGGATACCCTAGAATGGATCTCATTCATGTCTTAATCAGGTAATAGAGAAATACGCAGAGTAGAATAACCCTTTCTACGTGGCTTTCATAGATTACGAAAAGGCATTTTATTCAGTAAAGATACCAGGAGTCATAGAGACATTACGTAATCAAAGTACACACGACGCTTACGTAAATGCATTCGAAAATATCTAAGGAGATTGCACATCTACCTTATTTCTCTACTAGGGAAAGTAGGAAGGTACCTATAAAGATGGGGTCAGACAAGGAGACAAAATGTCTCCTATCCTATTGACTACACGCTTGGAAGCATTATTCAAGCTAATAAACTGCGAAGACTTGGGAGTGAGATTCAATGACCAATATCTCAGCAACCTTCGGTATGCCGATGGCATCGTTCTATTCAGAAACAATTCGGACGTGTTGCAACAAATGATTAAGGACCATAAGAGAGTGTAAAAGTGGGATGGAAGAATAATATGCAGGAAACAAATATGATGAATAGCCGGACAAGAGAACAAGAGTTCAAGATCGCCAGTCAGCCTCTGGAGTCTGTGAAGGAGTACGTTTACCTAGGTCAATTATTCACAGCAAAACCTGATCATGAGAAGGAAATTCAGAGGAGAATAAAAATGGTTGCATCGCATATGTCAGCTCCTCAGTGCTAACTTAGCATTAAAATTGAAAAGGAAGGTGTAAAATCAGTGAATTTTTCCAGAGCTAACATATGGGGCAGAGACTTGGAGACTGACAAAGAAGGTTGAGAACAAGTTAAGGACCGTGCAATGAGCTATGGAACGAAGATTGCTAGGCATAACGTTGAGAGACAAAAAGAGAGCGATTAAGATGAGAGCTAACATGGATAGCTGATATTCTATTCGACATTAAGAGAAGGACATGGAGCTTGGCAGTTCATGTAATACGTAGTTTAGATAACCGTTGCACCCTTAAGGTTACAGAGTGGATGCCAAGAGAATGGAAGCGCTGCCGAGGACGCTAGAAGACTAGGTGCCGTAATGAAAATATGAGATTTGCAGGCTCTAGTTGGAATTGGTTCGCTCAGGACAAAGGGAGCTGGAGATTGCAGGGAGTGGCCTTCGTTCTGCAGTCGACAAAAAATAGGTAAATGATGATGATGATTACTCTAACTAGACCAGCTACGCCTTCTGAAAGTGCCGCCATGCAGTCCACGTATACCCAGTGGAACACGCGTCTTCAGCCAATTCGGACCATTAGAGGCTGATTGAAGCCCAGTGGTCCCAGTGGCGCACGCCCACATAAACCGCCAATATTTCAACCTTCACTACCGTCGTGATCAGAGCAGGGTTTTTTTTTTCAGAATCAGGCCACACAAGTACGGGTTCGGCCCACGTTTAGTGTGGGACAGCTAGATGGCGGGAAAAAGACAAACTGGTCTGATAATGGCAGGTATGCTTTTAGAAATAATATCGGTTAACTGTTTGCATGGTTACCGTGATAGTTCTGGCAGAAGGCTACAACAGTATCGTTCAGGCCCTTTTTAGCTTGGCTTCAGAATCAAAGCACGATCTAGGCAGTCTGCTGGCCGTGTGCTTGAGGCAAGACAATTTCCTTCACACTGAGCACGTTTGACAGGGCTGTCGTCGGTGGGTACCAGAGCTTAGTCTCGTTCTAAATTTGAACACCAGAGCTCTGAGTGCTCCGTTTCGCAGAAAATACGGTGACCGCGTCGGCTTCCACAATGGGCGATGTTGTCTATCAGAGACAATCATCCCGAACCTCAACTATAACAGGCTCTCCGTTTGGCGCATTGGCGTGACTGAACTAGTTCAATTTGTCAAAGCAAAATGCGTTCAGAAATTCGTAAAGTACGACTTACACACAACCTACAGATATGAGAGTGTCGGAGTGTAATTGGAATATACAAGAAAGATGGCACTGTTATACGGAAACAAAGACCCATTTTTGCTTGCATAAGCCACTGCCTGTAGCCACTGCCCTACGGAGGTGTGAGACACTGATATGCCCTGCACTGCCACCACAATCGGCCAACCAACGACTTTTCTCGGCTTTTCCCTACGAAGTAACCCCGGGATCCTATCCACACACAGCGGCGCTATAACAAAAACATTGCGCTGGGCATTCGATGTAATGCATGCGGGCAGGTAACAGATGGACCATTGCAGTTAGAGAAGGGAAGCCGAGGGAAGGGAAGCAATGTCGAGGACGGCACAAAAGGTACGTGGGGGGATTCCATGAGGTAGTTTGGAAGCTGTCACGTTCTGCTCTTAGAAGCGAAGCTTAAGCATTTTCGAATATTTTAAAATAATTTTGGGCTTTGTTTCGCAAGCGAAACAAGACAAAGCCATGCTAAAGACAGCGCCCGGCAAACAAAAGCAACTGATGAATTCGACGTCGTTCTAACTCCTGAATTGGGCGTATGAGGAATAAATGAAGTATTTAAACTTAGTAAAGGATATATGCAACCTTAAGATTTGGCAAGAACAGAAATATAAAACAGACGAATACGAGACGTGCCTTCAGATTCTTGCTAGCAAAACTCAATTAATTTCATTGCAAAGAAGGCTTCAACAATTTTTTTTTTACTTTCTGCACGATGGCTAGGTATTTATGTATATGGAAGTACCGTGTGTTCTCGCTAACCTTAGCCAAGCTGTTCAAAGCATGGTAAGATAGGATTTGAAGACCAACAGTGTTCGTTTATCACGCCTCTCACGACCGTACACCGTAGGTCCTAAAATGGTATCTCGCACAGCGTCTTTTTCTGATTTCTTTTCAACACCTCAGCGGACGTTAGCTGGCACAGCCGAAATATATATAATAATATTATGTTAGATAAAGGTCATTTTGCAGACTCAACCGCACCTTCCATATACACTTCGGGTAGCGTCTTTGTGAATCACTGCAGAACTCTACTCCAACAAAGGAGTTGTAAACAGAATTTAAATAAAACGGGGGCAGGGGGAAGGAGGACTAACTGTATCATGCAGAGGTTCCATCTCATTCTTGTGGCAATATGATAGCATAATCTTGCTTATAGTGTTTGCCCGAATTGTTTAACAGTGCTGTCTTGACGTGTGTAAAACCATTCTTGATAAACACTAACATTAAATTAATTAATTAAATCATGGGGCTTTATGCGCCAACATCACGATCTGATTTTTAGGCACACCGCAGAGGGCGACTCTGGAAATTTGTACCACCTAGGGTTCATTAACCGGCACCTAAATCTAAGTACACGGGTGTTTTCGCATTTCGCCCCCATCGAAATGCGGCCGCCATGGCCGGGATTAAGGCCCCAACCCACGTGCCGTACACCATAGCCACTGAGCAACCATGGCGGATTTGGTAAAAGCTCACCCCCAAAACAAATATGCTGTTTATTTCAGCTAGCAAATTTTACGTAACAATTGAGTTGCCAGTAAATCTTAGCTTCGTAACATTACCGTAGCTAAGGAATATATCAAAAGGTTTAAATAGCGGGGACAATGCCATATATATATATATATATATATATATATATATATATATATATATATATATATATATATACACATATATATATATATATGTGTGTGTGTGTGTGTGTGTGTGGGCGTGTGCGTGTGTGTGTGCATAAATATTGGGGTATCATGGCCTGTATAAACCTGTAATGAGTGTCAGCAAACAGATGCGGTGTTTGCGCCTCGCGCGTCGTCGTACCGGATGACAGCTGTCTTCTGTACCTTCAATTACAGCTGCGGGAGTGGAGATCAGAGGTGACACTAGTAGAGACAACCTTGAAAGGGACTTCGACAGCCAGGAGCTTCTGTCCAATGTCGTCAAAGGCAACCTAGACCCCCTCCCCCCCGGTTCGCAGCACGACGTGTCGATCGCACTTCCTCGCGACTGGGAAACGACCACTCCAGACGACAGTGCTTTCAAGCTGACGGCGTACGTAGCGGCGCGTGTTATCAACGCGGATGGACTAAAGGGCAAGCCATCCAGGAGCCTGCGAATAGAGTATGAATTCTCCAATATTTCCGCCAAATCGCTCACAACCAGAGCTTCCATCTCTACACCGGCAGTGTCGCACAGGAAGCCTGGAGCAGCAACCACGACCACGCCGGAAAAGCCGTACATGCTGACCGGCTCGGCAACGACCTCAACAGGCCCGACCAAAACGGAGCCAGCTCGCGAGCCGGCGGCAACAACCACAGCAGATGCGGAGAATGCCACAAAAAATGATGATCAACCTGTTATCCTTTGGATTCTGCTGGCCCTAGTTGCCGGAATCGTCATCATGTTCATCGCAATCAAACTGCTGCTCAGGGTGAAGTCGACCTCCATTGCCCAAAATCAAGGAAGCGCCACGAACACGTTAGCAACGACAACTATGTGACGCCGCGTAGTATCCGTGGCCAGAGATGGCAGAATACCGCGTGGTATTGGTGGCCAAATAAAGCATAAGCGGCTCCGACAACGCGAGGCATTGTTTGAACCTCTCGCCAGCAGGTGTACGTTTTCTTTTTTTTTTATAATTTACCTTACTGCTTCTTTATTTAAATTTCACCATTTCCTTTGAAAAAAAAATCAAATACACAGTAGTGGCAATTCTCGTTATACTCTTCTCTCCAACCCGTGAGAAGAAGTCATTGTGTTTAATTTTAGCGTACCAAGAAGTAGATGACCATTGCCGCTTCACTCAAAATGGTCACTTGACCAATCCCAACGCATCACTCCAAAACGTATCTTCTTGCACGTATACACGCAAACCCTTCAGTCACAAATTACTATAATCTGCACGGAAAATGTTAATCTACCAAGTCTTCATATTTTAGGTGTCCAGAGTGGGAAGAAAAAGTTAACCACTTTCGGACTAATATTATGCGAAATTGGTTGCATCTTTTTATGTAGACATCATGACGCAATAATAATTTTCTTTTTCGCAAGTACGCATTGGGATCAACCTTTTCACATGCTGTGATGTTTTAACAGGGGGTCCTGAGCTGCTCTGCACCAGAAAGCGTCGCATTTCTGGCAGTGTCCCTGGTTTTCGCCACACCCTTCTCGTACTTGCACCGCTACAGAAACTACGACAGGACTTGCTAATACCAGTGGTTCTTGACATCGTACCTCAAGAACTCACATCAGGTTTAGAGCAAGGACGGTAACATAAAAGGATCTATTGAAGAATGAAATTCAAAAAGCAATTCTAGATTTCAGCAGGCAAAATTCTCAAATACAAAACTAACACTTTGGGCTGCTACTGCGAGTTTGCGTCGTGCAAACGAAATTCTATTGATCTGGCCTCAAACATGCAGTCGCAGGTATCCGCGATATAACATTGAGACGTGACAGTCTTCCATCTTCACGGTCAAACAGTGTGTACGGCAATATTTGTACTACATATAATATTGCCTCCACTTGAAACCTATAAAAAACATAGTAAAAAACAAAAGTTATTTCTTGGACAGTACACTAGATGGCGCAATAAGTCCAAAAAGTGTCAGTAGTATTAAATTTCGTGTGGTGCATGTGGTTCGTCGGCGTGGTAAAGCGGTGTCTCCATATGACGACGCGGTTAAAAGCAGGGTCAAAATTATTCAGTAACATAAACCTTAGTATTTAGTAACTGTTTTTCATACTACCTCTTTACATAAAACGTGGGTTTTTAACTGTCTGTATGACTGAGGCCGCTGTAAACGAGTAACATGAACAGCTTCCTAAATCATGGAGCCGTCCGAGTCGAAACGCCTTTTCCTTCAGTAGCGTTTCGCCACTTCATATTAGATTGCGTTTATTACGTTTGTCTCGAATATTAGGCGCACATGTCTGCAGCTTGATTCCTTACGTTTTGATGAAAACGCCAAAGAATAAAGTCGCTTCTCCAAGTGGAGACACTGCGACTGAGACGGTTGGAGAGGGTGGTGCCAGTTTGAGGTCTTTACAGCAATAAGAGAGTAGTGGAGAGTAACGAAGGCACTAGATGGAGAAAAACTGGGCGGGACTCCGGGGCATATGGCCTTGTGTAGCTGCTGCACGATGGTTCATTCTGACGTCAGCGAGTGCACGAGTCAAGGTTCAACCTCCAAATGTGACGATGTGGCTGCCTACAGAGTGGAAACCGTACTGACGTGCCTCTATAAAATTCTTCAAACGTGATAATACGTACATTGTTGTGAAAAATAAATATACTCAAAACTTTACAGTGCTTAGTGTACAAATTCCACGAACGTAACACGAAACACGTTACTGCCTAATATTTTCGCACCTAAGTGGACATCGCTTGCAACGAAAAAGCCAAACCAAGCCTTTCAATACATAAGTGAAACGCATAGTTTAAAACTGTACCACAAATGTCTATATTTGAAGAATGAGTGAGTGAGTATAAACTTTATTGAATATTAATAAAATAAGGCACGACGGTACCAGAAGAGCCAACTGGCTCTCCCGACTCTCGTACGCACGCCATGCCTCCCATTGCCTATTCCTCATTAGTGGATGTTGGTGTAAAATGGGGCTGTCTATGTGCGGAGGCCTCCTAGAGCACTTTCATGTGATGTGTTTCAGTGTGGGCGTTTCTGTACACCACGGGCAATCGTTGGTGAACCTCGTGGGGTGTATTCTGTGTAGGTGGTGCAGGTTGGGGTATGTATTCGTCTGAATACGACGCCACTCCGTCTCCTGTTGGCTATTTAAACCGGAGTGAGGACGTCCAAAACGTCTCCGCTCCTGCCTTTGCTGCAGGAGGATGTCACGAGAATACAATGGAAGGTCGTCGCTAGGCCACGCCGTTGCTCGCACATTTAATCCTCGAGCAATATGGTCTGCCCTCACGTTTCCTTCCAGTCGCTCGTGTGCCAGACACCATAAGAAAGTGTGGTGACATTAACTCCTGTTAATTCCCTCACCCAGTCTGCTCTCTTCTTATCCCTTAACGTTACACATATCCTTCTTTTTTCCATCGCTGCTGGCGTCGTCGTCAATTTAAGTATAACCCTTTTCGTAAGCCTCCAGGTTTTTGTGCCGTAGGTGAGTACTGGTAAGACACAGCTATTATAGACTTTTCTCTTGAGTGATAAAGACAACCTGCTGTTCGTGATCTGAGAATGCCTGCCTAACGCATCCCAGACTATTCTTATTCAGCTGATTATTTCAGTATCATGATCCGGATCCGCGGTCACTACCTGCAATAAGTAGACATATTCCCTTAACGATTCCATTGCCTCGCTACATGTTGTAAACTGCTGTTTTCTTCCGAGACTGTTAAACATTACTTTAGTTTTCTACAAATTAATTTTAGACCCACCCTTCTGTTTGCCGCTCCAGGTATGTTTGCATGCATTGCAATTGGTCTCCTGAGTTAATTAGCAAGGCAATATCATCAGCGAATTGCAAGTTAGTCCGGTATTCTCCATTAACTCTAATCCCCAATTCTCCCCAATCCAAGTCTCTGAACACGTCCTGTAAACACGCTGTGAATTGCATTGGAGAGATCGTACCTCCCTGCCTGACGCGTTTCTTTTTTGGGATTGGCAGGCACTGGGGGCACGCGCGTGGCAGCAGACGACACCAAGTGGAGTCCGCTGCTTCCACGCTTGATGGCGGCACAAAAAGAAAGCCTAATAAAAAGTACATGAAATGCTAACGTTATCTTATTGTTGTTAAATGCACTACGCCCAAATAAATAAAGCATTTATATTATGCCGCATTTTAAAATCCTGTGCGTGCAGTGGGAAGACCGTTGTGATTCCTTGTGGCTGTGTGGTGAGTACTGTAGTACTGTATCACTGTGTAATCTCGACAAGTACGAATAACGTTGCCGTTACGAAGCTACAGAAGCTTCTGAACGAACTGTTCTGCATCCACGAAACAGGACAACATGTCACCGCATTTGGACTTTCGGTCTCGAAGAGTCGTGGTAACAGGGCCTACTGCATATGGTGCCGACACGGATGATGCATATTGCAGGGTGTGTCATATGTACCGATTCTTTAAGTTGTGTGCACGCCTTCTGGTAAAGCCGGATGTCTGTTTGGCCTTGGACACCACGTACGTCGACACATTGCTCACGAGCTCGAATACGCAGAAGTGGTGCGCATCGGCATTGACGTCGATGTAGGATGCATACACATTTCCAAGTCGCTTTGCATAGTAAGGGCGCCCTTTGTCGTTGAAGAAAGTGCATTCCAACATTTGGCGTCGCCTTACGCATGCAGAAGCCTTGTAACGAAAGCCTGGACATGAAACGTGAATCTAACAGAAAGGCCTGTTCCCGTTTGAAGTTAATGTCAGCAAGTGTCCGTGACGAGTGTCAAGTGACTCTCACGAGGCTGGGCGTTGAACAGTGTGTGGAGTGCCGCTGCTTCAGACTGGCCAGGGCCCAACCCCATTTCATGAACCATATGAAATGCCCAGTGTACTAGTTGCTATAGATTGTGGCGCCATGAGACAGCCATTCCATAGCAGCCATGAAAATTACCTGTGGAAGTAATAAAAATGCGATAGGCTTTCATTGTCATTGTAATTATATATCACATGCATCGGAGTGCGATCATTTACACCCTGTACACGCGTTTAGATAAATGCTTTATCTTCTGAAGCTACGGTACAGCACCTGGATCTTGAGTGGATCTTTTACTGCACAGGCTATAACAAAACCTCTCTACCTTTGTGTACTTCATTTTTGCCAACAGTATTTGCTCTACAAATAAGGCCAAGTTTATCTCACTGAGTTTCACTCACTAAGGGAACAGGCTTGTGCGACTTCCAATCAACAGGGGTCAAACACATGTGGTGGAGCTTTAGTGTTACAATATTCCATTGGGGGCCATTGTACATGCACCCCTAGGAAATCATTTGCTATGGCAAATACTAACGTAGTAGCATTTCTTTTTTAAATTTGTATGCCCTAATAATATTGTTAAAATATAGAAGTATGTCTGCAAATTTAATAAATTTGGAGATCCAGGCATAATTTTGAATGCATCTTGGTACATTATATTATTCCCAACGGACTCCCCAGTATCGCTGTTATTCCTCAGCATTCTCCCACAACAGGTGCGGTTCTTTCATCTTTTAAACAAACGAAAGTCCTCCCGCTTTTCAAATCTGGCGACTGAGACATTTGTCGCTACATATAGATTGATCGTCCTAGCACCTTATACAAGTAAAATGTTAGAGTACATAATTTTTAAGCATACTGTTGAATTCATTGAGTCGCACAATGCCCATGTAAGTTCTAACATGGCTTTCTGCATGGATTTAGTACAATGTCGCAGTTAACTCACGACGTCACTCATGCTTGTGTTTTCTAGCAATGCCAATCACGATTAATAGTTTGAACTTCATTTGCTTGCTTTTTTCACATTGCAAGGTGTGTGCATATTGTTCTTGTATGTATACCTGAATAAAAAATTCAGTTGCAAGTCATTGCTCCTATTGCGTTTTCACTGTGCTTCATACTTTGTGCACTGTTTCTACTCTTTCAAACACGCACTAACTCGTCCAGCTCTCAGTATGCAAGTTTAAAGTCAGTTGTTAATATGAGAATCCGATAAACATGGAAACTGTCTTTAGGACAATATCAATGATTTTACTGTTTGCAACATGCACTTTGTATATGTTGGCAGAAGAAGGTTTCAAAGAGATATCCAGAGTTTTACAGTGTGCAAGGTTCAATGGTTCCGTCGCTGCAATGAATACTGCGATGTCATAAGTGCGCACAGGTCTTGCACTGCAAGCCAGAGACTTGCTCCAGGGCTTTGTTATTCTATTAAGTGTCAGCTGCTTGCATTCATAACGTGGTTGGTAAATTGCGTACCTATTTCCCATCTAAGTTCCCTGCATTTGATGCTGCGTATTCACCGAATTATTTTCAGCACCTTCCTTTCATTGACATTAAGGCTTACATTCATTTTGTGTCAAGGTGTTTTCTAATGCACTAAGATTAAAGATTCTGACAAGTTTTCAAAGCTGACGCAATGGCAAACATATTCTCAGCCATAATAAAGTGTGCTGATTGAGACACCGGGCACCTTGTCCCACAAAACATAAAACAATTCTATTTTTTAGACAAAAGCACATCAGTTTCTTACTTGTCCAGCTACGTCTCTTGGCGCCGCTAGGTCTTTCCAAAAAGAAGGTTGCACAAGTATTTAAGTGCACCATTTAAAAGTTTACTGCTAAGACCTGTGTTTCCTTGGTTTCAGTTGCAATATTCAGAGTAGGTAGCAAAAGTGTTTAGCTTTAGTGCATCTGCTGTTGACAAAGCTAAGATGGCATGAAGGTGAAAGGGCATCCCTACAAATATCACCCCAATGTAAAGGTGTGGCTTGATAAAGGCATGTTGCGCTGGAAAGGCTAATTAAAGGTCAGCAGGATTATCTCGTAATGTGGCACGCACAATACAGCTGGGTAAATATATGCAGATTACTTTGCAATTACTCATTCGCTTCTTCCTTTCTTTCTGCAGCATAAGTCTGCATGCTATAGTGTTATTTATCTTCATAACACCATACAAAAATTGCAATTCATTCCTCCACCAAAGGCACCATCAGCCAGCTAAGCCATTCTTGACATAAAGCTTCTCAGCCTGGTGTCTACATATGTTAGCTTTGATAATGTCGTTTCTTACAAACTTATCACAGGAACTCTGGAAAGGAGGTCAAGAACGCAATATAAATCTTTGGAAACTGATTTGTCCAGCCCAGTATCATTATACGGTCCTGGCTTTCTTGATGGCAGTGTGGGACTTAAGAAGCTGCAGCTCATCATGCAAGGTGTTGAATTATATATATTTCAGAGAAGCTAGATTTGAAAAGCCATTTTATTATCCCCCACATAAAAGTCCAAAAGGCCCTACATAAAAACTATGAGATTGTAGCGGCAGCAGCATCGGCGTCGCACGAGGAATGACGTAGACGCTCGCATCTACACGAGGCTCGAGCGACTAGCACGCTCCGGCGCGGGCTAGCGTTCCGAAGGAGAATCATTAAAAAGAATGCTACGCTAAGCGACGGAGTGTTGGTTCTTCCTCTCCTGCGAGAGCCCAAATTTACCGGTCTACGAGGTCGCTCGTCGCCACAGTTTGGTGACCCGGACGTGATACTGCCGTACGCTCCTGTGGTAGAAACGACCATGGACCAGACCAACGCTACGAGAGCTCAAGGCCAGAACCCTTCCGAGGAACGCGGTGAGCCCTCCTGCTCCGCCATCGCTGTTCGCCTCCCACAGTAATGGGACCAGCATCCTTCGGCGTGGTTTCTTCAGGCCGAAGCGCAATTTCAAGTCGTTGGTATCCGCTCTCAAGCCTCGAAGTTTCATTACGCCGTCGCAGCACTCTCGCCCACCGTCATTGACGAGGTAGCAGATTTGTTGAACTCCCCATTGTCTGCCGCCGCTTATGACGACCTCAAGGCAGCACTGCTACAGCGCACAGCAGCTTCACAGCGTTCTCGCATCCAGCAGCTTCTGTCCGCTGAAGAACTCGGCGACCGACGCCCTAGTCAACTTCGCCGAATGAGCCAGCTGCTCGGAAACAACGCGAGATCCATCGACGACACGCTGTTGCGCGAACTGTATTTGCAACGACTCCCGGCTAACGTGCAGATGGTCCTGGCGACAGCCTCTACCATGGACCTTACCGGACTTGCCGCTTTGGCTGACAAAGTCATGGAAGTAGCCACCCCAACCATCGCAGCCACGGCACCGTCTCCGGGTGACAATACAACCGCTCTGCAAACTCTTCCCTGCTCTTCATCGCATCATCTGTGGAGCGGAACATCGCCGCGCGTCTCGTCGCCCAGGCAGCCGTAGTTCCAGCAGATCAAGACGCACGGACACCCGCAATGAAACCTCAACAACATCGCCTGGCGTTTGCTACTACCACCGCCGTTTTGGAAACGACGCTCGTCACTGTCGGCGTCCCTGCGCTTGGCAGGGAAACAGGCCGGCCGACCTCTAACGGCGACGAGTGGTCCGGCCCAGCACACAAGTCGCCTTTTCTACGTGACAGACAGAGTTACGGGACAACGATACTTAGTCGACACAGGTGCTGACGTCAGAATTCTCCCCGCCCAGCGCTCCGACCGAAAAGCGACTCCTGTGTCGTTTTTGCAAGCCGTCAACGGCACCAGGATTCCAGTTTTCTCGTCACGCTCCGTCACGCTGAACCTTGGCCTTCGACGAGCGTTCCGTTGGATTTTCCTGGTTGCAGACGTCCGTCATGCAGTCATTGGAGCAGATTTCTTGCATAACTACTGACTCCTTGTGGACATCCAACGACGCCGTCTCATCGACTCCGTGACCCAGCTATCCGTTCCCGACGTCCCATCATCAGGCACATCGCCCATAGCGCCTATTTCTCCCATGTTGGACGAACCTTTCGCCGCGCTCCTACGCGAGTTTCCCACTTTGACGCGCCTGCCGGACTGGACGCAACCGGTACAACATGACGTGTGCCATCACATCGTCACCTCCGGCCCACCGGTCTACTCCTACCCCGGCGTTTGTCCCCGGAAAAACTCAAGATTGCTCGCGCGGAGTTCGAACACATGCTGCAACTTGGCATCATCCGCCCCTCCTCCAGTAACTGGGCGTCACCACTTCACATGGTGCCTAAAAAGACGGGAGAGTGGCGCCCATGCGGCGATTACCGGGCACTAAACAACGTCACAGTTCCTGATCGCTACCCTCTACCGAACATTCAGGACTTCACGGTAGCGTTGCACGGTGCGACGATCTTTTCTAAGATCGATCTCGTTCGCGCCTACCATCAACTACCCGTCGCTGAAGAAGACATCCCCAAGACCGCCATCACCACACCCTTCGGTCTTTTTGAATTTCTCCGCATGCCTTTCGGTTTGCGGAACGCGGGCAAATCCTTTCAGCGTTTCATCGATTCCGTCACCCGAGGTTTGCCTTTCGTTTTTGCATACATTGACGACCTTCTCGTTGCAAGCTCTACGGCAGAAGAACATCTTCACCACTTGCGGTTATTGTTTTCACGCCTTGCCAGTAAAGGAATTGTCATCAACGCCGCCAAGAGTGAATTCGGTCAACCCAAACTCGAGTTCCTCGGTCACATCGTCGACGCTAACGGCATTCGACCAGTGCCGTCCAAGATTCGCGTCATCGAAAACATTCCCCGACCGACCATACTCACCAAGCTTCGCCAATTTCTCGGATTCGTCAACTTCTACCGCCGATTCATTCCCGAGTGCGCACGACTTATGGCACCGCTAGACGCTCTCCTGGGAAACAAACGCAAAAAAGTGCTTCAGTGGTCTGAAGAGGCCACCGACGCTTTTACAAGAGTCAAGTCTGCCCTCGCCGACGCCACGCTGCTTAGACACCCAAAGCCAGACGCACCCACTGCCATCATGACCGACGCTTCAAACACCGCCGTTGGTGCCGTTCTGCAACAATTCATCGAAAATGCGTGGCATCCACTCGCTTTTTTCTCCAAGAAACTGAAGCCTGCGCAGTCCCGCTACAGCGTTTTCGGCCGTGAATTACTCGCTGTTTACCTGGCTATCAAGCATTTTCGCCATTTCCTCGAAGGCCGTGCATTCACTGTCTTGACGGACCACAAGCCCCTTGTGCACGCAACGAATAGTTCGGCGTCCTGTTACTCGCCCCGCGAGATTCGACATCTTTCCTACATCTCCGAGTTTACAACAACGTTCCGCCACATCAAGGGCACCGACAACGTTCCATCTGACGTTCTGAGTCGTGTCAATGTCGTTTCCACGTTGACATCGGAACCTTTCATCATCGAGGCCGACCGACTCGCCAGTCAACAGCGTGACGACACTGAACTTCGTACCCTCCGGAATTCGTCAAAGTCCCTGAAATTGGAAGACATCGTTGTGACCCCAGATGGTACGACCATCGTCTACGACACTTCTAACGACGCACCCAGACCGTACATTCCGGCATCCCTTCGCAGGCGTCTATTCGAAAGCGTGCACAACCTGTCGCACCCTGGCATACGCGCGACACAGAAGCTTCTTTCCAGTCGTTTCGTTTGGCCTCGGCTAAAGGCGCAAGTTCGCGATTGGGTTCGCTGCTGTTTGTCGTGTCAACGTTCGAAGCTCCAGCGTCACCCCATTCCGCCTGCCAAGTCTTTTCTTCCACCGGATGCTCGTTTCGACACCGTACACCTGGAGCTCATCGGCTCTCTCCCACCTTCGAAAGGTTACTGCTACATACTGACATGCATCGACCGTTATACGCGGTGGCCAGAAGCTACACCTATATCTGACATCTCGGCGCCCACTGTTGCAGCAGCTTTCATGTCTACGTGGATATCAAGGTTCGGCTGCCCATCCACAATAATCACAGATCGCGGTCGACAGTTTGACTCAGCGCCCTTCAACGAGCTACTCAAACTACTCGGAACGACACGTTTTCGCACAACTGACCACCACCCGCAGTCCAATGGACTAGTTGAACGTTTTCACCGGCATCTCAAGGCCTCCCTTATGGCACATGAATCACCGGAGAAGTGGGTCCTGCATTTGCCTCTCGTCTTACTCTGCATCAGAGCCGCACTCAAGAGCGACCTAGGTTGCTCCTGTGCTGAGCTAGTCTACGGCACCCACCTACGCCTTCCGTGCGATTTCTTCGTCGCCACCCCCCAAACGCCTATGCCATCACCTGCCGACTACGTTGCCGAACTGCAAGCTTTCTTCAGCCAGATGCGCCCAGTGCCTACACATTCACAAGAAGCAAGGTCCCCGTACCTTTCTCCCGCACTCGCCTCTGCAACCCACGTTTTCGTGCGTAACTGTGCCGTGCGGAAGCCTTTGCAACCACACTACTCCGGGCCATATTTTGCTCTAGAGCGTCGTCCGACGACGTTTGTTGTCAATGTCAACGGACGATCAGACACAATTGCCCTGGAACGTCTCAAACCCGCCTACATCGAAGCACCCGCGCCATCAGGTTCATCAGTATGCGACACGGCCCTGCTGCATCCTTCGCCGCCGCCAGTGCACGTGGCACCGAGGACCAACGCCAAGACACGCCGCGTCACGTGGACTTTCCATCGTTCGTCGAACTTTCCTTCTCTCTAGGGGGGGGGGGGAGCCCTCTGTAGCGGCAGCAGCATCGGCGTCGCACGAGGAAGGACGTAGACGCTCGCGTCTGCACGAGGCTCGAGCGACTGGCACGCTCCGGCGCGGGCTAGCGTTCCGAAGGAGAATCATTAAAAAGAATGCTATGCTAAGCGACGGAGTGTTGGTTCTTGCTCTCCTGCGAGAGCCCAACTTTACCGGTCTACGAGGTCGCTCGTCGCCACAAGATCAACCTGCGTAAATCCCACGCAATGTGGGAATTGATGTTATGTGAAGTATTTTACAGGCAGTTGGCTATGCCAAGGTTAGCTGTTGCTATCGGTCGTTCCGAAATGAACACTCGTGTGAAGCTTGCGTTTTGAATCTCAAATGGAGTCGACTAACAAGGGGTGGGTGTGTGCTGCTGCTGAGACACCCGGATCTTTTCATTTGAGCCATCTGGTTCTAGCGCAGGTAGCATCAGGGTTGCATGACAAAGCTGGAATGACGACAATGCAACGAACACGATGGCATCACAAACGCAACACAACGACACATCTACTGGCACAAGCTAATATAGAACTTGAGCTACTGGGATGGCATAAAAAAATGTCAGAGTAACAGCCCCATTATTGAAATCTTTCAATACAAACTATAAAAAAAATTTTGTGCGTTGTTGCACCTATAAAACTGCATCAAAAATTGTATATTAACATCAGAAAATACACAATACAAAGTTCATGACAGCAAAAGCAATATTGTATTATTTATGGAACTTTATTTTATTGATGAGGCCATGAAAGTAGAAATGGCAGGTAATAACAATTTCCCAAAGCTCAAGGAAATGTCTCGTTTAGTCCACTTCCTTTTTGGTTGACTATAATTTGCTGGTCATTGATGATTGTAAATGTTGACATAGCTCCTGCCAGTCATGGCAAAAGCTGACTTTATTGTGATTATGGCATGCAGTTTCTGAACTCCAAGCCCAACTGCTGCTCTTCTTTTTGCATAGCTTCCTTCAGTTGCAGCAATAATATAAAGTTAATATGTGCTGGGCCGAACTACAGATATTTCTGTACTCTTGCAGGTCATCCTTTCTTTTTACTTTTTCCATTTGTGCCCAAAATGATAGAGTTGATTCAATTTCCAAGGTTGCTTTTGCATAGCTTGTAATTAAGCTTGGAAGGCAGCATTCTCCACTTTTTTTCTGTCATTGCTGGATTAAGCAACAAGCGAGAATACTACTTCAGGTGGCACAGTGGCTGCTTTATTTTGTCCTCCAATGTGATAGCAGTTGCTACGAACTTAGCCAAAACCTTTTCCAGATGCCAGCAGTCCTTTCTTAACCTTCGTCACAGATGTCTAACAATGCAATTTATTGGTAGAAAATCTGCAGATCATGCACTTCAACTTGCTCACCAGCTTCAATGCAGGCTGCTATGCATCGCTTGCCGTAGTTTGTCCAGCTAACATATTTCCCTGCCAAAAACTTTTGTGTTTGTATCAGCATCACTCTTTTCTCTGGTGTTTGGTTGAATGAAGTTCGCCAAGGGAAAAATCTGCCTAATCATCGCACTTATTCCTGAGTATACATTAACCAAAATATTAATTGAGTTGGTTTAAGCAATGTAGGTAGATGGGCGAGTTGGTTCAGCATTGGAGGCTTGTAAAAGCATGTAAGATACAAGGAAAAAGAAAGCACTAGAATCAGTAGTGCATGTGCTACGTGTGTGTTGTGCTTTCTTTTGTACTTGTATTTTAGGTGCATTTACATGCCTGAAATTGTTTAAGCATGTCGCATCATAGTTTCAATAAGTATGGCTGACTAGATTTTGTGTGTTTTGTGTGGTCTTTAGTTTTGCTGCATGGGGTTTACATCTGAGAGAGAAAGAAAGGAAGAAAGAAGGCTGGGTAGGTTAACCAGACGTGCATCCAGTTGGCTACCCTGCATGGACGTGAGGGTATGAGGGGTTAAAAGAAAAAAAAGGAGGCAAGTCCAGACAGTTCACTGGCACAAAAGACAGGTGGTGTCTGTAAGTATCTTTTCAGATTCGTTTATTTTAGAAAGTCATAAGAGCTTGTATGTACAGCTTTCTTCATTAATACGGCCAAGCATCCAGGATCCTAGCCTCTGTGAAAGGTCAAGTATCTGGTTGGTTGGGTACAGTCTACAACGGCTGACATTGGACATCAAAGACTGACAGGGGAGGTACTCAATGGAATTTTTGCAGTTACAGTGGTCACATTTAATAACGAAGGACAGTGAATTTCTAATGGCACTTGATCAAGTATGCCTCTAAATACCATGGTTAAAAAGAAGGCCCAGATGTCATAAGCAGTTCGAATAGAGCTTTCTTTCACCCCGAAAGGGAGATGGTGATGTTGCAGCAGGTGCAAACATCTTTAAAAGTGGAAGCTAGTGAGTAACAATGATTCTTGAAAATGTAGCTCGAGAGCTCACCACTTTCAAGCAAACGAGATGGTACTCAAGCAAGATGGTGGAATGTTGAATATGTGTCCTGAACCCTTTAGTGTGTATAGCTATGTAGGCCGAGATTTGGTCTCTCTGCTGATTGCAATTGCAACAATTCAACTATCAACAATCGTGAGTGTGTTTTCACACAGTAGATTCAAGAAAATGCTACCTCGAGACCATGGCTATATCACCAATTTAATCAGTTCAGAGCTAAACTTACATTACAAAATGCTAAAGCTTTCGTTAACGGCCATGCGCTCAAGAGGGATTTATTTAGAATTATTTGTCCAGCTTGCCATACATGTACCCGCCTGTTGTGTTGACTAGGACAGGGGACATTGATTTATATCTGCAGAGGCTTTGTAACAGTGAGGGATGTCCTTAGGAATTCAGTAGCCACACAACGCTCGATTTGTGGTGCAACCAAAAATATATCTCTGCTGTGCTCCACAAAGTCTAAAAGAAAATCACTTGTGAATGTGCATTTCGCACGGATATAAGTGTAAGCCAGTGTGCTTTTATCTTTTTTTTCTCACTTCCTTTCTTTAGTCCCTTGCCGTCTAACATGGAGAGTGGTTTTCTAAGCCTGGGGCTGGGGCTTCTCTAGATGCAAATAAATTTTCTCTCGAATGAAAGAGAGGAGCTAGATGTTGAAGATTTCACAGCCACTGACAGTCACCAGTACACTCTAAAAAAGTTTACACCCTTTGGGGCTTGTCTTGTACCACAGCGATAATCGTCGTATCTGCCTTACTTGCATATTTCCTTTCTTAAAAACTCGGCGCTCAATACTTTACTGTCGAGAGTGCTGTGTCAAGCTGATTACACACAAGCCGTTTGTGACTAGGATGTACTTGCCTCGCAGCATTAATGAAAGGAAATGCGGGCAAGAGAAATGACGATTATTGTTTGGGTACAGAATGCAACCAAAAGGGGGTAAACTTTTTGTTGAGTGTAGTCATAGCTTGCATAAATCCACACGTGGGCAAGGTCATGCATGCATCCCATAATGGTCGACAAATTTCCTTTAATTAGCGTCACCACAACATAGACATTTCATGGGCTCAATTGTTTAAAAGGCAGTGCAGAGAAGCATATGTCCTAACATATACATACACATTCTATACGATACGCTCTAAGCAGTTGCAGTAGCTGCGATGAACTTTTACACCACAATCTATCGGCTTCATCCCATAAAACTTGTGCTGCTGTGAAAATGTATTCGACATGTACTATACATATCCGACTGCACTGGTACAATAAACCATCCGCAAAATTAAGCCAAAAGCTGTTTAGCTTGAGTGTCGTAGTTTTAGTGTCTTCGTGCGAGGAAGATGTTTCCAACTTTCTAATTTTTTGTCAGTGAGGTTCATTATTACGTTGTACTGCATGGAAGCTGCATGTCAGAAGTACATATTCTTTACTCGTTGCTCAGTGACTAACAAATTAGTGGTTCTCGCCATGAAGTGCTGTCCATATTCACAATGTCACAGTGATCTCACAGTCCCTCAAATCAGTACTCATTCGGCTCATACTACGTGTCTTTTGGTGTGCGCTACCAATCGGTGATTCATTCTGTCTGCTGTTTGCAGTCGTCCATTAAAGCTGTATGAGCGAGTATTTAGAAACTTGGACAATGTGCAATGATTTACTCATTTTTATGTTTTATATTTACATTTTGGTTATTTTTCCCTTCTTATTTCCAATGTAATACAAGGCGTTGTGCAGGTTAATGATGTGGTACTTGTAAAATTATTAAGATAGCTCTGTTGTTTGAACACTCTAAGCATGCATGGTTTTGAATCTGCCTTTGGTTTTATGTGTAAAAGGCAGGAACTTCTTTCTGGTATAACGTTCTTGGTTGCAGCGAAGGGTGTATAAATTTAGCTGATTTTGTAATAGCTTCACGATGTTTCTGCACCGCAGTTCTTTGATAGCGCACTACCAAAACATACAAAATACACCAAAAAAATGTCTTCCACGCTACACATTACAATTTTTGACGGAGTGTTTGCAGCTGTGAAATTCAGGAGCCGTTGTGTTGTGTCAATTTACGTGTCCAACATTTAGTGGCACGTTCGCTAGTATACGAAACGAAAATGGCAGTCAGGGACTGCTCTACTTTCTTTTGACCCCATCATGTTGGCGTTTTGATGCTCTATCTTTTAGGTAGTCAGAGTTGTCAGTTGATAGTTCTGTATCTACTGTCCTCGAAAGCTTCATAGTTAGCCTTTGTGAAATATGAAACAGATTATCATATCTTCCTGGTGAAGCAGTGCACTGGCAAGGACAAGGCGGAAATACCGAAGAATTTATGACATTAGCTGCAAGGTATGATGAATAATCAGCAACTAGCCCAGCTTTCCACATTAATGAAATCGATCATTTACTTGTAGCGTGAAACAATGACGCAATAGAAATATCAGCTTTTCATATGAAAGCATGCAGTGATTCATGCATGTGTGCTTTTTCAATCCACCGATTCCACAAAGGCAGCCTTATGAGAATAAACCAAAGTTATTGTTGAAATGTTCTTTCCCATACTCACTTGAATGACTGAGATGCCCTTGTACTTAACTAGATATAGCTAATTGGTCAGTACACTTGGTCAGGCAATTGCCTGGCCAACTGAGGTACCACTTTGCCAGAAATTTATGGTGGTTTTAAATTACACCTTATTGTGCAAGGTTTTGTGTAGAGCAAGTAGAGCACCATACAATAAATTAAATGACTCACAGTCACTGTACAAGAGAATCTTCTGCCAAGAGTCAATGTTTGGACAAAGGGACTTGCCTTATTAACTGATTTCCACATAGCTCATCGCTCGCAAGGGACGAGGAGGATAAGCAGGTGCGTAAGAGCAAAATGAAGGCTATGGAAAGGGGAAGTGGAAAGATTAGTTTGCATTAGTAAAAGGGGTGTGCTAAGGGTTCTCCCAAGTGGGGTGACGAAGAGAACCCATAGAACTTCAAATGAATTATTACACACAAGTAGGCGTCAATCTACTGTGGCAACCCTTTAGGACAAAACCTTCTAATTAAGGTAAGGCTTGCACAGTCAACTCTAGGGACAGCTGAAAGTATCTCATAATCATTTCAAGTAATGTCCTCGGAATGACCAAATGTAATCCGGAGCTCGTACTGTTCCACATGTGATTTCTATTTACCATGATATAGTATTACCTGAAAACCCATCTTTCTTGATTGACAGCTCTTAAACTTGCAAAGCCTTTGCTCACTTTAACATACTCGGGCTTCTTAAGCACGATGTCAATTTTATGAGTTTTTGTACATGGATAACTGTCCTAAGACCTGTGGTGTACAAAATTTATTTATCTTCCGATGGTGCTTACTTGTTCAACATTTCCGAGTATTGTACATCATTTATATTTAACACAACAGCAGTTATAGAGGACTAAGGATGACTGTATTGACTGATGGAGCTACCCACATGAAAATATTGCACTTTTAGTACGCTTAAGAGTTCAGCATTTAAATTGTTGAAACATTCAAATATCGTCAAATACACTGGGTTACAATTATTGTATTGTGTCTGCATTAGAAAGACAAGAATGAAACTGCTGTCATGTCATGTATGGAACACCTGGCTTAAAAATTAAGTCATGAACTCAAACCCTAGCAAGAACATGGATTTAGTTTTTCTACAACAATGGTTTTTGTAGGATCATTTCTGATCACTAACTCAGCCACGCTAGCACCTATGAGTGGTATATATGACGGCTAAACTAATATTTGGTACGTTATACTTTAAGCTTGTTTTTTTAACTAGTGTATGCACTTGAACTGAATTATGGTAGTGCAGCTTTGCTAAGGTTTACTTCTTTATATATTGGATGCGCGTTTAACGGGCTCACGGCAACTCTATTTTCACTAATGTCACTATTGTGGCAATCTAAATGTACCAACAACCATCATCTTGCACTCATTTCACTCCTTCGAAGCTGAAAAAGAAACCCAAAATTAAGAATCGTGGTCAATAATAAAAATGTCTTGCCTTTAGTGTACGTATATAGTTTTGTTGGTAAAGTACTTTCTTTGAAAAACTTGAAGGAGCTAAGTAACGCTTTCTTGGTGCAAATATTGGTTTGCATAGCTTTAACTGGCACAAGAATTGTTGAAACTTCAAGCAGCATCGACTCTGTCATGAGCACTCAAGCAGTAGGCATTCCTTCTCTGGACAAAGACCTAAAGTGAGGGGGCAGGGCACAACTAAAAAATATTGCCATCCATTATGAATGCAAGGACATACTTTATGTTATGCACAACATACCGTATCTGTCAACAATAAACTTACGCACAGTCATAAAACACAGATGCGCCTGCTCGTGGATAGACATACATGGCTGCCGTATACATGACATTTAGCATGACAGCCATCTGGCTTTGCCGAGGTATGCAGTAGTGAAACAGGCATCCAAGTGTTGGCAAACTGTATGGCGAAATCTACGCAAATTAAAGGGCAGCCTATTGCTTCATGTCAAGATAACTTCATTCAGTACAATACCAGTGCAATTTATGTCTCGGTATATCTTCCCAAAATAGACCCTATTTACACATTGCACTTCTGCCCACGTTAACTCTCACACTATTGCACACAAATGTTTTCTTCTTTCCCATTGCCGAACTCCTATTTTGGTCACCACTATAAAAGTTTGACTAATTAATAACCTTTCTGCTAAGCGAAAACTGCACACATTCAGCTTATCCAAGCCGCACATCCCGATTTTCTATCAAGGAACAAGTTTTATTCCATGTATTTCAGGCTTTCAGGTTCAGTTTGCGCAGTTATGCAATGTTGGAGCTCTTTATAATGTTTTATGTTTCGTACAGTGGGGCAGTGTTATTTTAATATTGTGTTCGAAAGGAAATTCTTATTTTAACATAAAGTACTATTTTCACTCTTTTCTTGCATTCGGGTGCTTGAGTTGTTTCCCACAATTTTTCTACATTCGAGTGCGTGACTCTGTGTTTCCAAGCTGCCAAGTGCCTCCACTTCATCGTTGTGCTCTTCTTGATGCTTTCAGTATGACGCCTGTCTGTTTCAGCACACACGAAAGTGCAAAAACTCTCCTTCGACTTATCGTTCTGTTTCTGATCCTAACTGCCACACCTTATCCCAAAGAATCCTTGTCTCGTTGTTCTGCAAGCTTCATCCCCCCCCCCGCTTTGTTTTGCGTTTGCGTCTTTAGGACAAATGTTCAGCATTTCTTTAGCAGTAGTGCCAGATGGATTATCAGTCCGAGTAAAAGGAAAGCTGTCACCGTCTTCAGGGCAGACACAGCACTAATTGACGGACACAGCATAGCAGACCTGCTGACAGAGGACAGAATGTCTTTTGTGGCACAAATTCAGTTTCGCCTCTGAGTTTCTGTGCTTTTGGAGCTATGACTGTTGCTTCTACAACGCATCTATCTTATGTGAGAATATTGCACCTCAAGTAGTGTGAAATTCTTGTAGCATTCTTGATACCGAGTTTCTTAGCTTCATCAATAGGCGTCCTCAAGTCATGTGAACCAACCCAGCTCTATGGCCTGCTTATTACGATCCCTGTTGGCATAGCGAATGTGCAACGTGCTTTGTTGTCTAATTTGGTCTATCGGACCTCTAGCTTCACTTTACTGCAACAGATGTCCAATTCAAGTTATTCACAAGCCTCTTCGTCGCTTTTGTTGAAAGAAAACTAAGTTGAACTTAACAACTATTTGCGGCATAAATTTAAGTATTCTGTCACTTTTATTTGATGTCAGTGTGCAAGAATATTCCCATAATTCTCATCCACTCAATGTCCCGTATTTCAGCCTTTTCGGTCCCCAGGGCACTTGTGAGTGCACAGCCAAGGATGCTACATGATTGTTAGTAAACACCAGTGATCCTCGCAGTTCCTCCCATCTTTATTACTGCCATGGTCGTACTGGACGCTTAAAGGGCAAGGCTTCCAAATTTCAAATGGGATGACCTCAGCGTTCCAGCCTTGCAAACCTTGGAGTGCCCATCACGTTGATGGCGCAAAATGTTGGCAGGCACAGAGCTGGTGGTTTCAAGGGCTAGGCCTGCATGATGAGCCTTCCGATGAGACTTGCTATCCTAGCCTTGTGTGCTATGGATCAGTCACCGTTGTGGTGGCAAGATAAGTTTGCACTCTATGTGCCGTTCATTTCAACAGCTAGACCTTCAAAATGGATGTCACTGAAGACATGTATCGTCCCAGCCTCGCAATCTTTGCAGTTGTCATTGCAGTTGTCCTTCGCATCGATATGCAGGTCATCGGCTGCTCCAAGAGCTGGGCTGACAGGTTGTGTCATTCACCTCTGGGGGCATCCTGGCTTTGTGAACTTTAGGCCGTTGTGCTGAAGGGGAAGGTCAGACAGGAGCTGAAGCAAGCAGAAGGTGCTCCCGCCTCCCAAACCTACAGATGACGACTGCAACCACAGTACGAGTCCTGAGTATTGTGGCACAAAATGTCAAGAACCGAGACAGATGACATGGCTACCCCGATCTTGCTCCTTTAGTGGAACTCTAATGTGAACGATCACGATAGAAGAGTGATGCAATCTTCCTCTTCTGTTTGCAATAGGTACGAGTGCATTCAAGGCAAGAAAACAGGAAAATAAAGGACCTATTTGTACATATTAAGTAAGGGAGAAATCACTTCGGACCACGAAGCCCCGGGTGACAAAATTGAAGGAAATAGCTGGAACATGGAGCAAAGCCACGTAAGAAGGTCGTCCCGTGGATTGTGCTGAAGACATGCAGTCAAGACTTCACTGCACCAAGGCAACCAATCAAAACCTGGCCAACACATCGCTACAAGAGTACGGTTTGTAACTTCACGAGCCCACATAGTTCTAACACAAGGCCTGTGAGCTCCCGCTTATGTGGCCAGAACACAAGCTTCTTGATATGGTCTCCGCTTCTTTGGCCAAGTGTGGACATTATGTTAGAGATGTCTTGGACCCTTCGGTCTTGCCTGTAGTTGCTGGGGTGAGTGCACGGCTGCTTCCGTCTTCTCACCTTGCAGCAACAGTGAAATGCTTTTATAGGCTGAACAATACTTCTTTCATTCGCTTTGTTTTATGTCACTGCTTTATTTGTTGTAGTCTGCTGTTCACGCCAAAATACCATCTTACTCTTAGCTTCTAACTTAAATCTTTACGATTTACTTCCCCTTCCATGGGTGCATTAAACTTTTTTTTTTCATGTATGCGATGGCTTTATTTTCTTTTGGGTAGTATGAGGTTTTGGGCAACATACCAATTCCAAAAATAAATAACCGACATCATATCGACTGATTATTGGTAGCCATGTGGAAAGCCGGCAAATGCAGTGAATATGTAATGGCTAAAAAATCACTCCAAATAGTTAAATGGTCTGTTGAGATTTTTTGACCTGCCAAAATTACAAGAACACTGCAGTGCAAGCCATAAATTACTTAAATTTAGAACAATATACAAAATAATATTCGGTTATTCACTGTGTTAATTGTTTAATAAATAAAGACTGGCAGATTTTATTCCGCAATGATGCTGTGAACAGCCATGCAGTTCATCGTGTTCTAAAGGAGCGAAAGATGAAGTTTCGGGTATTTTTACTCAGCCAACGCGGCCCAACAGCAAAAGTATACTTTGGAATCCCTGACGTCACACTGACGCGGCTGCGTCAGGGTTTCGGCGCGAATATCAGATACTGATACTTCGAACTTCATTTTCACATTTAATAACCAAACTATTGTTTTAAAATGACTGCCTGCAGGGTTTTAAAACAATGCTTTATCAGACTAAACTGATTTATTGTTTCACTCTAATGTCCCTTTAATGATACGTGTGCACCCTCCATCTCCTGTTAGTAAAAGCACCAATACACCTCTTAATTGTACTAGCAGGCCATCAGAGCTACTTTGGACATGGCTGTGGCAATGTGAGCTCTTATTTCAACCACCTTGCAAGGATGTAGCTAATATTCTAGAAATCATAAACACTTAAAAAAACATGAACACTATAAACTTTGGCTTGATAAACAAAATGCTACTTTCTTACAGCTAGGTCCGCACTTTTCACCCCAGAACATGGGCCTTAAATCTCATCAGAAACAGCTTTGAATGGCTGCCAGTACAGCTATTACATGTGTCGGTATTTGTAGTATCACAGGAGACAGCAGGTGCGTGCCTGTGTAATTAAAGAACACGCATGTCCTGTGACAACGGCCTCTGTTCACTTTTGACATGCTTCACCGCGTAACACAGCTGTATTACGGAAAAACTGACCTGAGGAAACCGAATACGCCACATTTTTGGACCCTTGGCCAAAGTCAACCGGATTTCTTGCGCAGAAAACAATTCGCAGAATTTCTTACCATATTTTAGTATTTTATGTCTGAAATGGTAGTACTGTTTGGATTTAAAGTTCAAGAGTCGGTAATAAAATGGTTTGTTTGTGTGTAAATTGTCTATCGGGGTATCTTAAGCAAGCGCATGTATAAGCACATGTGGTGTGCGCATGTGTAATTAGGGACACACATGTCCGTGATTACGGCTGTATTACGGAAAAACTGACCTAATGAAACGAAATTATGCAATATTTTTAGACCTTTGCCGAAAGCCAACCAAATTTCTTGCGCGAAAAACAATTCTCAGAATTTCTTACTATATTGCAATGTTTTCTGTCTTCAACGGTAGTACTTTTTGCATATAAAGATAGAGTCTGTAGTACAAATGGTTTGTTTGTGTGTAAATTCTCTATCAGGGTAGCTTAAGCGCCAAGTAGAACACAAAAGCAAGATGACATAGAACACAGAAAAGCTGAAATTTGGCCTAGACAGCACAAGATAGCAAGAATTTCAGTTCTTGTGCAAATGTATTTTAACCATGAGTTGAAAAACACTGTTCACTTAATGTTGAAGATAAAAGCTATAAGGAAAAGTACACAAATCCTTAAGGAATGAAAATTCACAGGGTAGGCTCATCAGAAACTATAAGCTTTGCCTTTTAGTGAGAGTTTCACGCAAATTTATATGTGGTCTGTAATGAGAGCAAATTTTGAACGCTGATAATTCTAAAAGTTCTATCACATTGAAGTCATGTAATAAGGATCTAGCTTTATCGCTTTTTCCTCCAAGTTTGGCGTCGGCATTTGACCAAGTAGACGTAGCAGGATACAGCTGTACAATCGACAGGGAAAACGTGAACATATACAGGACAAAGGACTCCTGCCAAAGAGACTTAGCGGAAGGGCTCTGCACTTGCGTGATGGGTGTATTTAATAGCTCATGCAATTCAGAGATCTTCAAACAGTAAACGTGGCTAATACCTCGTAGCGGCAAGACTGTCACCTCTAACGCAAACGAAATAGATGAGGTCACATGCAGGTAGCGCGAGAATAGATCACGCTAGCACACTTGACCAAAGCGGCCGCGGTGTCAGCCTTCCCCGAAATCCCGTGGCACCATTGCTGGCTGACTGAAACAAACAGTGGCTACGGCAGCTACTTCTCTCTGCCTCACTCACAGCGACGACACAGCTGACCAAGCCCAGCCTTACGACAACTTGGTGACCAGGACGACTGAGCCCTGCCATGCCAGCATCAGCGCACCAACTTTACCAAGGCGACTAGTGACGTGGCCTCACACGGTTTGGCAGACATCTTGCGATTGTAGGGTGCACGGGGATTCTACATTGACGTGGTGGACATCTGGTTCATCCCGCTAAACAACCATTTCCTTCTCAACAAAGTTCCAGGCTCCGGCTCTCAGCCCCTGCTCTGACTTGTACAAGGACACGTGGGCAGCCGTCCTTGCTTACTATGTTGCCTCGAGCACTGACTCTCCTCCAGCTGGTGCTCCATCACAACAGCTCCCGCCATCTATCGTGTCATTCTGCATCTGGTCATCCCACATCACCTGCGTCCACCCGTGCCAGTCGTCAGCATGCGCCGACCCCACCGTCAAGCCTCTACTTGGTCCATGAGCTTCCTTCCAGTTCAAAGGCAGCTGCTCGACGATTCTTTCCAAGAAATACACTGGGCTAAACGCAAGTGCTTTCGGCTACTCTACAGCCCATCGCTCTTCTTCCTTACACGTTCCCACAAGCTGCCCGCTTTCCAATTGACGCAACTCACTCATTGCCGATTCAGAGGCTCAGCCACCGACTCAAGAAGCTGCAAATTTCACTCTCGCTGACACGGCGTTGCCGCAAGCACAACCTTAGTGATGCATTGAGTGACCGCTGCAACCCTGATGCTATCGGCATTCGAGATTCCACTTCAAACAGCAGCTGGCAAGCTTTCCGATGTTGTGCTCACACCTTCCGCGGATGCATGGCCCACCGAAGTTTTGCAGCAGCAACTCTGCCATCCGGTTTCTTCAGCTCGAGAATCACTTCTACGTCAGAAACATGAGTGACCAACTCTTGCGTTATCTCCACGCAAGTGCCGAGCTGCCAGACGGTCTACTTTTGGAGCTCCGACTTCTACATGCCCGTGGATATACGAGTGCCTCTGGCAGGTTGCGATTTCGCACTCTGGTATTGTTGTGGCTGCGCCTCACTCACAACCTATGCTGCCGGTGTTGCCTGGTGTATATCTCTCAGATTGCGTGAACCCGGCATTACCAATGACGACACTGTCTGCACGCTTTACCTGGGCTTTACCATTGCACTTTATTTCAATTGCATTTTGCACGAGGAGATGGGCTCTGTAGCCGCGCGAATATCGCCTCCAACACAGGCAAAGAAGATGGACTCACGCACAAGCAGAGCAAGAATAGAACATGCTAGTGCACGCGGCCTGAACGGCTGCTCCCAAAACCCCGTGACACCATGGCTGGCTGGCTTGAACAAGCCGTGGCTACCTCTTCAAGCTGCCTCTCATAAATAGGTGACCAGGACGACCGATCCTAGCCTTCCTACAATTTCTTTGCACATACACCTCTGCTCACAGTGCTTCTGTCGCACGTCAGAAAAGATTGCCTTAGCCTGCAAGTCATTATTGCATTCATGTAATTAACCATGAGGCCTTGTTAATTTGCGTTCCAGCAGAAGGGTTAAAGATTTACACAAGTCGAAAATCAAAACGGAGCGACTCCCATGCATTATGGGAACCAATGTTGTGGTAACATTTTGCTGGTAACCCAACATTGTTATGATTAACGTGGATTGTTGCTAGGCGGACCGACATGTTTGTGTAAAATGAACTATGTGTGTAACGAAACCAAAAAGACGTCAGTGACTATGATTGCGTGACACTGACGGCATGATTTCTACTCCGGCCATTTTAAGACAGCTTACAACATGCAGACTGTTGTGTTCTGCATGTGCACTGGACGAGCATATGAAAGAGAAGCATGGACTGTGAAGTTATCAGTGATTGTGTGTTATACAATCGTAAGTACCCATGGCTATGTCATGTCATGTATGTTAAAACAACGATGGCTGCATAGGTTTCTCAGCCGAAAGCATTTTTTTAAAAACCCATAAGAAATTTCTCTCAAAGAAAAGCTTCACAGATGAAAAAAAAAATTTCTCCAGGTCCTGGGATGGAACCGAGGACAGTGTGCTAAAGTCAGGTTGGTGAGAATTTTATTTTTCCTGAACCCTTCTTGATTTTGCGGGCTTTCACTGAACTGATTTGCCATCAATTGGGCTTAGGAGCAGGCAAATGGTCGATGGCCCCAACTTTAACCGCCTAAATACCTTGGGGTAGCATACAAGAGTTTATTGGCTACTAGCCTGCTTCTAAGGACATATGCAATTAAAATGAACTAAATTACCTAACACATGCAGGATTGTTCTAACAACATATACATCCATGAACTCATGCACTGCCCAAGATCATAACACGTGAAAACACAGTTCACTTTAGTGGGCCTTGCAAATAGTGCCAAGATGCACACCATGAAATTTATTTGAATTGTTTGAGTTCTTCCTAATATGGCCATTTAATGGTACACTAAAGGCAAACACGAAGTAGATGTGGTCTATTATAGTAGCATTCCATAAACCTCACAGTGCTTCTTTCGAGACAAGTAAAGACTTAGCTTACGAGAAAATGGCGTCTGAAGGTTTCGCATGCCTTGAGAGCAATTCAAATCGCCTGCTCGTGAGGACAGAGTGGTGACGTTGTGCCATCACTGCCCTTCACTTCCATTGGTGAGTAAAACAGTACCCTACAGACGGTGCTACAGTTTTCTGTGCAAACAGCGTAAGCGAGGCCATAGAGCAACCGAGCCACGACAAAACGTTGTACTCGCCGCTGTAGCTGCTCTTGATCAAGTAGCATGGACTGTTCGGGAATCCCGCAACATCACATGAACATCGAATTCTCTGTAACTTGCAGTTTGTGTGAGCTTCGTGAGCCAGAAATGCCAGCTCAGCACTATGTGACAACGAAACTACTAAAACGTGTAAGCGTGGGCGATGCTTTCAAGGGTAAACTCAATGGGTTCTTTTTTCGAAAAACCAGATAGAACTGGACGAGTAGCATTTTCTTTCGTCTTATAATGCAATGGAGTAATCTTTTCATTACTAGCAGATACGTCCTAGCGACAGAACTTTAATGAGTGCCTTCATCATCGGGCTGGTACCTAAATGTGCTGGGGCAGCCTCTGTGTCCTGCAATTACTTCGGTTTATCAATTACTGAAGCTCTGTTCGCAATAACAGTCATGCCTTCGACGTTCTTGAGCAGTAATCTATTATTTTAGCTTGATTTATTAATTGCCTTTACTGTCCTTTTAGACACTAGTCAATCTGGCCTGCATAGGACTTGCCACAGCAGAGAGGTATTGCGCTGATAGCCCCCACAGCACAACACACAAAGTGGTTAGCATGGTTCTTCATACATACTTGACTCTCAGTACTCAAGTTACAAAACACAATTGGGCTAATCACTTCGGTGCGGGAGAAACCACTGGGACACCATATCTCCCAGCCAAATTTTTCAATTTGTGGCTAATTCTGAGCGCATATGGCACGAAGTCATATCTAGTGATATCTGTGGTTTTTATGTCCGATGGTGTGTCCTAGTGAGGAACGCTTCACCTTTCAAAGAACAGATTTGGTAACAGCATGTACAACAAATTGAGTGAAGCTGGATTTCAAATGCCTGTTCATTTCATGAAATCGCATCAACAGGCCACTTGCCCCTATTGGGCAAATGGCCAATAAACAATCATACCCTATCTTAGGGCATCAAGGGGCAGCCGAAGTCAGAGCCCTCGAACAGTTGCCTGCTGATGTATTTCATGATGCCTGCAGTTAAGACGTCTGTGCTGTGGCTGTGAGTGGTAGAGGCTTATGCCAAGGGAAGGGGAGGGTGAGTGCCACAGTAGCTGACTTGGTAAGCCACCACATGCCTAATGAATGCGGTGTGGATTCAGCTCCTACCTACAGCAAACTATTTTTTCATCCACTTTCATTTCCCTTTTCCATACTATTTGTAAATTCCAAAAATGCACAATTAATTTACCCTATGCTTTCTCCGAGTTCAATACCTATTTTCTTCATCTGGCCAAACAGGTATGGCTCAGCTCCATGCGGGCTACTTCAGCTTGGAAGATAAGAACGTCCGAGGAGGCCAAAAGAAGTGACTTGGTCGGCAATTGTGAATACTGTTCAGAATCAGTTTTAAAAACACGGAAGGTTTTCCGCTAAACGCATAACAAAGACAGTCGATTTGCCATAAAGGTGCTTAGAGTAAATAATCACTAGTGCACTAAACATGACAGTTTTAGCTAAGTGTGCCCCGATTGCTGACCAGAAACGTGGAAATAAGGTTACTTGTCAATCTAGTATATGCTCCTGACAGTGCGGCTTGCAGGCGAACGCCGCAACACCTGTCACAGCAGAAGCGCAACTAGGAGACAGATGGGGGAATAGGCATCCTGCAAGACAGTGCAGTTTGCGGGCTGAACCAGGTCGGCAAACAGCATGGTATTGGCGTGTTCAATAAAAACATGAAACTTTTTAAAAGGCGGGAGCTGACACATACGCTTTCGATTCCGCGTTGTGGTACTTGTTAAGTCGTCAGTCCTTACGTCACCGGCAACTGCGCTTTCCGTGCTCGTATATTGACGTTTCTAACGGCATTGCGGACACTTATTTCATTCTTCTGCCTGTCCGTGTAGAGGCTTGGTTAAGATGTCCTCTTTGCCACATTATGGCGAGACAATTGATTAATAAAGCAAGATTAACATAAAATACATGTTTTCTTTAGATTGTTGCTCCGGGTGATCTGTGCCTCACTTGATTCTCCCTGTCCCCAATACTTCATAGGCTTCATCGCCTCTCTTGTATCATGCTGGCGGCCAGACCAGGCTCTGTTACTTCAGCGTCGAGTGAAGGTATGCGCCTGGGTGGTGCTATTTACATGGATCAGCAGCGTCTGCCTAACCAGACCCTTTAATCTGATTTGCAACTAGAGACAAGATTTACATTTAAAATAGTGTGAAGCTTTTCACCGACTTGTGATAGCACTGCAATGCATACTAATAATGCGGCAATAGTCGACCGTGAGGCAGCCCTATTACATAAATCTGGACTTATATCTACCTTAACGCGCCCCTAAATCAATTTTCCATTTCGCTTTCTTCAATGGCACTTGCGCTACCTTGGACTATCTAGTGACATAGATCCGTTCGTGACATGGCTTTCCTCAATGGCACTTGGACTATCATGGAATATCTAGTGACCTGGATGCGCTCGTGGCATGTTTTGAAAGCATTGTAAAATCATGTATAAATCGATTTGTTCCTTTGAAAACTAAGAAAAAAACGATAACTTTCCCTGCATGAACCGAGAACTGCTGCACTTATTGCGACGTACTGGCAGACTTCGCACTAAATGCTTAATCAAGCCTCAGGCATGCGTTTTGTACACTCAGGTAAAAAATGAACTGCAGGAAAAATTCCTCGGGCGAAGTTTTCTTCTATAATGTTCAGTTGCCGAAACTGTTCAAGTCTAACCCCCGTAAATTCTTGTCTTTGATATACCCTGGCTCTTCTTCTTCCACATCTTTTAAAATCAACAACAGTCTTGTTAACGATCCATTAGAGATTTCAGAAGCGTTTAATACATATTTTCAGTCAGTGTTCGCCTCGGATGACCCCAGTCTTTCAACACTTACAACTAACGATTCTTATGGAAATGATGATATCAACCTTAGCCTAGGTGTTTCGAATCTCGTACTAAACTTAAGTACTAAAAAACGAGCCGGCCCTCATGGAATTCCGTATTCCTTTTAGTACGATTCTCGCTATGGGCATCTAAATATCCGTTCATTATATGTCAGAAGTCCCTTAATAGCGGCGTTGTGCGTTCTTTACGGCAGGATTCCGTAAAGGCTAGAAAACAATAGAGCATATTCACACTATCAATCTGGTGATAGAGAAATGCGCGGAATATAACCAACCCTTATATATAGCTTTCATTGATTACGCGAAAGCGTTTGATTCAGTCGAAACCTCAGCAGTCATGGAGAATTGCGGAATCAGGGTATAGACGAGCCGTATGTAAAAATACTGAAAGATATTTATAGCGGCTCCACAACCGCCGTAGTCCTCCATAAAGAAAGCAACAAAATCCCAATAAAGAAAGGCGTCAGGCAGGGATATACGATCGCTCCAATGCAATTCACAGCGTGTTTACATCAGGTATTCAGAGACCTCGATTGGGAAGAACTGGGGATAAGAGTCAATGGAGAATACCTTAGTAGCTTGCGATTCGTTGATGATATTGCCTTGCTTAGTAACTCAAGGGACCAACTGCAATGCATGCTCACTGACCTGAAGAGGCAAAGCCGAAGGGTGGGTCTAAAAAATAATCTGCAGAAAACTAAAGTAATGTTTAACAATCTCGGAAGAGAACAGCAGTTTAGGATAGGTAGCGAGCACTGGAAGTGGTAAGGGAATACATCTACTTAGGACAGGTAGTGACCACGGATCCGGATCATGAGACTGAAATAACCAGAAGCATAAGAATGGGCTGGGGTGCGTTTGGCAGGCATTCTCAGATCATGAACAGCAGGTTGCCATAATCCCTCAAGAGAAAAGTTTATAACAGCTGGTGTCTTACCAGTACTCATGTACTGGGCATAAACCTTGTGGCTTACGAAAAGGGTTCTACGGGAATTGAGAACGACGCAACGAGCTATGGAAAGAAGAACGATAGGTGTAACGTTAAGGGATAAGAAAATAGCAGATTGGGTGAGGGAACAAACGCGAGGTAATGATATCTTAGTTGATATCAAGAAATAGAAATTGGCATGGGCAGGACATGTAATGAGGAGGGAAGATAACCGATGGTCATTAAGGGTTACCGACTGGATTCCAAGGGAAGGGAAGCGTAGCAGAGGGCGGCAGAAAGTTAGGTGGGCGCAAGAGATTAAGAAGTTTGCAGGGACAACATGGCCACAATTAGTGCATGACCGGGGCACTTGGAGAAGCATGGGAGAGGCCTTTGTCCTGCAGTAAGCGTAACCATGCTGATCATGATGATGATGACAATGTGCCTTCTTCCTGGAAAAGAGTCAGATATTAATCTGGTGACACACAGCTCTCATCTAACTATAGGCCTATTTCTTTAACCCCAACCTCTTGCAAAATACTAGAACACATTATCTATAAACATATAATAATGTTCCTTGAAGATAATACCCATTGAACAGATTTCAGCATTGCTTCATGCGAGGTTTTAGTACTGTAACCCAACTTGCGGAGTTCACTCATGACCTTTCCCATTACATCGACTTAGGTAATCAGATTGACACCATTTTCACTGACCTTATAGCAAAGCTTTCAACACTGTACTACAATCTAAATTATTTTTCAATCTAATCTAAATAACCCTCAGTTAGTGCCTTGGATTTCCAGTTTCCGTTCTTTGAGTTCCCAATTCGTACGCTATGATTCTGCGGATTCATCCGTAGTCGACGTTACCTCAGGGGTCCCACAGGGATCTGTACTTGGCCCTCTACTATTCTAATTGTTTATTAGCGAACTCCCAGACCATGTTACTTCAAAAATACGCCTCTATGCAGCTGATTGTATTATGCACAGCCCAGCTGACTCACTAGCTGATCATCAGTGCCTAAAAGATGCCTTTGTTTCATTTTGTGACTGGTGTGCTACCTGGAAAATGAGCATCATTTTTGACAAAACTGGTAGAACGTATTTTACTAACAGAAGCGCGCCCGTATGTTTTGATTATACATGCAACCGTGTACCACTAACACGAGTTTTTCAATACAAATATTTAGGCGTCATTTTTACATCCACCTTGTCACGGTCCAAATATATAATTACATTTGTAGTAAAGCGCTAAAAAACTTCGTTACATCCGCTGGACTTTGTCTGCTGCTCTGAGGGACGCTATATTTGTAGCATACACAACACTGATTCGCCCAATTTTAGAATATGCTTCCTCCGTATGGGACCCATATAAACAATGTGAATGTAATTGCATTGAATAGGTAAAGAGGAAGGCTATTCGTTTTGTTTACCGTCGCTTCGACTGAGACATTTCACCGTCAGCTGCTCTTGCGGTATTAAACCTCCAGTTTCTTTCTAGACGGCGGCACATAGAATCTCTGAAGATTTTTTATTCTTATAAGAACTATCTTTCTCACCTATCAGATCCCTCCCTTTTAACGCCTGTTTTCCCAACTTCAACTAGAGCTCATTATGCCTCTAATATCAGACTACTCCATCCACGCACTTACAATTTCAAATAGTGTTTTCCTCAGCATGATTGAAGAGTGGAATTTGTTACCTGCCGGAGTTCGTTTGTTACCCATTTCTCCATTTTTAAATGCTATTGCTGATGTAGTAGTTCCTGTACATTTTTTTTTTCTTTGTTCCTGTTTCTGCATGTCATAAGTTTTACTCGCATGTATACCCACTCCTGCCATGGCCGTAACTGGTTGCAGTAAGTACGCAAAAAAATGTGTCAGCGCATTAGCAGATCCAGCTGAATGCATAAATATTTCAGTGGCGTAAATATAATGGTCACACTTCATCGTTACCTCCATGCATTAGCTTGAGAAGCGGCTGATCACTTTTAACGCACAAAAGTAAGCAAAAATTGAGGGCTCACTAAAGCGTCGAGGCAGTGCCATGAAAGAGCGAGCTACTGGAATATCAAGCCGAGTCATGCTCACAGACGCTTCTGAATTGCTATGTCAAAGCACAAATTCATATAAGGTTTGTCAAAGTAAAAAATAATAATTTGTATGTTTCCATTGCTATGAATGTTGGCCCTCCAGCAAAAAAAGACCCCTTCTTTCACTCCATATATGTGCGCAGCAGTGTACAACATTTGTCTATGTGAAAGCGAATAATTTTGCTATTGGCTTCCAGTAACAAAACAAAATTCGTGACATTTCTGCTGCTCTAAGCAAGAGCATGCATGCAGTTTCGATATTAGCACAACACTGGCAGACCAGTCCCACCGTGCGAGTGTTGACTCAACTTGTCGTGCGAAGCAATGATAGCTTTTGCACCGATGCACCGCCTGGCTAGTGCCACATGCTTGTAGGCTGTTGTGAAGAGAGGCATCTGTTTTGTTGTGGGTTACTCTTAATGAATTGGCACACGGTTATTTTTGTACAATGTCAAATCAAAGAAAATTGAGGATATTTGTTCCCCTCAACCTGACGAATTTATTATCCAAATTTCTGCAGGTAAGGTGTGGCGTCCATGTTTTAGGACCAAAAAGGGATCACCTAGGACTATTCTAAGTGGGTACTGCAGTAACAGCAGTGAATTATTTATCACTGATGGCACAATGAGGGAGATCAGATTGACAGGCTTTTAAAAGCTGGTTTATCCTATAGGTCATGCGTGGCATGGCCGAATCGATTTATCGAAAGCTGAAGAGCAGCTCGACAAGGACTTGCTAATCAGATGTAAGCGGAACAGACAATTGTCTGTTCAAAGGTGTACAAATTGTACACCTCATGTACAAATATGTGCACAATTTTACCGACAGCTTCAAGAACATGCCTGCTACATAAAATGTCCCATTTGTTCCTTTACACACCTGTCACATTAGCCTAATTGTGCTATCGTTCCAAGAGAAAAATGTGTATGAAAAATGAGGCCCACCATTTTGTGCATTGTGCTATGGGTGGGTCATGAGGTATCTCTCAGCTGTGGCAAGCTCTACGTGGACCAAACGGCCCAATGCCTGAAAGATGATTTGCGGGAGCATTCAAACAGTTTAAATAAACCGGATGGTGCAGCGCACATTGCAAGTCCTGCTCATGTGAGCCTCGCTTTCGCACATCATGATCCTGGGAAGGAGTAGCAACAAAACATCGCATGAGCTCACGAAGGTATATTTTATCAGAAATATTGTGCGCATGTTAGTAGCACTTAAATTGCCTTAATTCCTCACAGATGCGCTTGTTTAATGGGTATTTGTAATATTACTAGACAAACTAGCACTGTCACAACATTCACCTCTTGCGTGTGCGCAAAATTTGTACACTATGTTCCATCCTTTCAATCATTAAATCAGCTGGTAGTTCGCACTTTCATGTGTCCTTCCTCTGTAAATAGACTTTCGCGCACAAAAACAATGTGCGGCAGACTTCACCAACTTGCCCAAGACGAAGTCTTAGTCAGACTCTGAAATCTCCTGAACTAAACGTAACAGCGCAAACATATAAGACGAGCCACAAAAAGAAAGACACGACACACACTGGCGCTGACTAACAACTTCTTTTTTCCTTCTATCGTCGATGCATTTATATACCTCTTCCACATAATCGCGCAGGCGCACAGAATGCATTACTGACGTCAGCCATCTTATCATATACGCAAACGTATGAAATCAAATTCTGATTGGTGCAGGGACAACGATGTGTCACTAATGCAGTTATTTCCTTGTCTTTTTATGTGATAGGCCTGTAAGGCAAGCCGCGCATGTTCATTCTTGCTTTTTCCAAGGATAATTGACCGATCAAGTCGCGCCTCACAATTGCTGCAAGAGTTTATATGCGCAACCAGGTGCGCTCCTTTATCTACATTTTTGTTTACTTTTTGCGCATGTTCCCTGAGTCGCTCATTGACGCAACGCCCTGTCTGGCCAACGTATGTCTTACCACAAGAGAGTGGAATGCCATAAACCACACCGACAGCGCACGACACGTATGAGGTATCATGCCGAGTTGGCATGCTCCTCTGTTCTCTCCGCAGGTGCGGGAACATAGCTTTGAAAGCTTGTTTGGCGCAGAAATTGCCAAAGGTACGCCATGCCTGCAAGCAACTTTCTTGAGTTGATGGGTCACCTTATGCATATAAGGTGACCCATCAACTATCACATAAAAAGACAAGGAAATAACTGCATTAGTGACACATCGTTGTCCCTGCACCAATCAGAATTTGATTTCATACTTTTGCGTATATGATAAGATGGCTGACGTCAGTAATGCATTCTGTGCGCCTGCGCGATTATGTGGAAGAGGTATATAGATGCATCGACGATAGAAGGAAAAAAGAAGTTGTTAGTCAGCGCCAGTGTGTGTCGTGTCTTTCTTTTTGTGGCTCGTCTTATATGTTTGCGCTGTTACGTTTAGTTCAGAAGTATGTACCAACTAGGCCCAAATGAAGTGTTTTTGAAATCTCCTTCAGAGATTTCCTTATTGTGATGAGAATTTCTGTCACACCACGGCAATCTGTTCGAGCAAGCCCTTCACTGATAAGATGGGAGAAAAGAAAGGTTATAGAGGCAAACATTGTCACATTGTCCCTCAGATATATTCCCAAATACAATGCCTAAAACATTTTTGTGTTGGACAAGAGGATCAGGCTAAGGCTCAAGACGTATGAGCATTCTATTGCACAGATGAAGCGATTAACCAAACAAGCCCTGCGAAGTCAAGGAAGATTCAAATATTGTAAACTAGGCATTTGCTTGAGAGTGGCATGCATGGACCTGCAAAGCCACACCGGTCATACTAGCGTGCATCTGACATCTATAATCTAATGCAGGTTCCTGCAATGAACCTACATCGTGCTTGTAAACAAGTTGTGAGGAACATTTGCGCAAACCTGGTACCTCGCATAACGCCATCAAAAAAAAGAATACTAAATAGTAGCTTAGCAGCTAGCTGGAAGAAATTTAAGAAAATTTCTTGGTCTTCAAGACAGCCAAGCTTTACAACAAAATTAAGGCAGAATAGAAAAATCAGCGGCTGGGCCACGTTCTGCAATATTTGTCTTCATAGTTTATCTTGGGGTTGCTGAACATGTTCCTTTTGAACTGTGGCAAGCAGGTGCTCAAGGAAGTCGCGATTCGCTAACCGCCAAAATCCAAGATAAACAAGGAAACAGTATGAACATGCAAGACAAGAAACAGTAGAGGTAAATGCGACATCGAGTGCTATATCAAAATTGCAACAGCTCACTTACTCAGGCAATACCTGCAACAGCAATCCTACGAAGGATGAAACAATTTTTTTTTCGCGATCACTGCACAATGCTAAGTGGCAACTGCAGCAACAAGCACTTGGAACGAGCTTAAACGTTTTCACCATAAGAGCAAAAAGTTCTGCCAAACTGAGAGCCCACATATGCCCCATTCACATCAGTAAATTAAAAAAAATAAGAGCAACAGCACTGAAAAACGTAACAGGAAATGCACAAGATCACAGTACCAACCATAAACGCGCTCCAAGGCATAAGGAAACAAGCTGCTCCAGCGTTGCGCCCAAGTGTGGCTCGAGATCGCAAGCTCGAACACCATTCGGTTCTTCTAGCGCAACTAACTAGAAGAACATTCTATCACACAACACAGTAAGAAACCGTAAAATTGTGTTTTAGCTAAGCTGAACAGCTGAAGCAGCTCCAGCAGCGCTCGCAGAACTACAAACTCGAACACGCCTACTTATTTAAACAACGTCATCATTATTGTGACGTCACTTCCGTGCGTGGCAGCAGCGTTTTAGTATGGCATTCCGCTTCTACTACGCGTGTGTCGCCAGTTACCGTGATTGGGATTGTGTTGCTTTCTTTATGGACGACTATGGTAGCTGTGGGGCCGCTATAGATGTTTTTCAGTATTCTTACATACGGGTCATCTACACTTTGATTCCGTAATGCCTCCACGACTGCTGAGGTTTCGACTGAATCAAACGCTTTCTCGTAATCAATGAAAGCTATATATATAAGGGTTGATTATATGCCACACATTTCTCTATCACCTGATTTATAGTGTGAGTATGGTGTATTGTTGAGTAGCCTTTACGAAATACTGCCTTGTCCTTTGGTTGACAGAAGTCGAATGTTTTCCTGGTTGTATTAGCGATTACCTTACTAAATACTTTGCAGACAACGGACAGTAAACTGATCTGGCTATAATTTTTCAAGTCTTTGGCGTCCTGTTTCTTATGGATTAGGATTATGTTGGCGTTCTACCAAGATTCCGGTGCGCGCGAGGTCATGAGGCGTTGCGGTTACAGTGTTGCCACTTTTTCTAGAAGAATCTGCCCACCATACTTCACTCTGGTGTTGCCTGATCCTTCACAGCTGCTTTCCCCCTTTGCATAGATCCCAAGGCTTTCTTTACCTCTTCCGGCATTTCCTGTGGAATGTCAAGTTCCTCTAGACTATCCTCCATTATCGTCGGGGGTACCACTGGCTTTGTATATATCTCTATAGAACCCCTCAGCCACTTGAACTATCTTATCCATATTAGTAATGATATTGCCTTCTTTGTCTCTTAAAGCACACGTCTGATTCTTGCCTATTCCTAGTTGCTTCTTCACTGCTCTTAGGCTTCATCCGTTCCTGATAGCATGTTCGATTCCATCCATATTAAACTTCCTTATGTCAGCTGTCTTACGCTTGGATTAACTTGGAAAGTTCTGCCAGTTCCATTCTAGCTGTAGGGCTAGATGCTTTCATACATTGGCGTTTCTTAATCAGATCTTTCGTCTCCTGCGATAGCTTACTGGTATCCTGTCTAATGAAGTTACCACCGACTACAATTGCACACTCCTTAATGATGCCCATAAGGTTGTCGTTCATTGCTTCAACACTAAGGCTCTCTTCCTGAGATAAAGCCCAATATCTGTTCTGTAGCTTGATCCGGAATTTCTCTATTTTCCCTCTTCCCGCCAACTCATTGATCGGCTTTTTATCTGCCAGTTTCTTCCGTTCCCTCCTCAAGTCTAGGTTAATTCGAGTTCTTACCATTCTATGGTCGCAGCATAGCACCTTGCCGAGCACAAGCACATCTTGCATGATGCCAGGATTCACGAAGAGTGTGAAGTCTATTTCATTTCAAGTCTCGTCAAATCTGGGAAAGCGTGTCACGTGACCTCATGTATCTTTCGCTAGCCAAAGCATGATTACCAACCATAGTTACATGGATATCAAAAGATCGGGCTTCGCGCAAAGTCTGCGATAATATGCACTTCGGGTACCTGAGACCACGTGGAAAAGTCACGTAAGATTACGTAACTTTAATCAGGCCATAGGTAATTACCAACCATGCCGACATGGATATCAAACGAGTAAGAGAATCAAAAGCTCTGCTATGGTGTACACATAGTGAACGTCAAATCACGTGGGTTAGGGTGTCACGTGACCTGATTGCCAACCATGCTGGCAAGGATGCCAACCGATCGGTCTTCGAAGAATGTCGGCAATGGTACGCACTGCGCGTACTTCAGAGCACGCGGAAAAGAGTCACGTGACATCACGTAACTTTGGCCAGACCTTGGTTAATTTCTAAGCATTCCGACAAGGACATCAAATGAACTGGAATCGACAAAGCTATGCGGTGGTGCCCACGTACCGAACCTAGAGGAGGTGGCGAAGGGTGTCACGTGACCGCACATAACTTTCACATGCCCCGTAGATGCTTCTAACCCATAATGACATGGATAGCATACGAATTCAGAAGGAGGGTTATGTTATCAGAGCTCACGGGGCTTTCTGCAGTAATATTATGGTTTAACAGACATACTTGTATGTATACTAAACGATTAGGAGTCGAACAGACACTGTGACTTATGGCACGCAGCACTGCGAAAACAGAGGTGGACGCGCGTCACGTGACTTCACGTAAATCTGCATTGAACGTGATTACTTGCTGAACCGATTTCAGTGGATATCACGGTGAGCGGAATTTACCTTGAAAATAATTTGGTAAGGATAGAAAACATGAATTGGTAATGCTTGCCATATATTATTTTGGCTTTCCTTGCACACGCACAGGACGACTAAAATATTTGCAAATTCTTGTTTGTGTAGTTGCTGTTCACAAATTAACGATGCCATCGAATTTTTGTAATGGTCTCGTTCATCCGGATGATGTATTGCATTGTGCGTAATTACTGCGCACTGAGTCAGGAGCTTAAGAGGAAGTGTTTCCAACCATCACGGGAGCATTGCGTGCTAATAAAATTTATTAAAATCTTTTTTCCTTGCACATAGTGCACAAGGCAGCCCAGCGTTTCCAGCAATGAGACAATAAGATTTATTCGATAGCGTCTTTAATATATGAAGAGCAACTACAGATGCAAGAATTTCAAATCATTTCAAGCTCACTGTTTGTGTGTGTGTGTGTGTGTGTGCGCGCGCGCGCCAGGAAAGAAAAAGAGTATGGCAAGCTTTATTGATTCATTCCTTGTATCAGTACTACATATGGCTTTCCAGGTGAATTCCTCTCCCCGTGAAATATGCATCAATCGGTTCAGCAGTTAGTCACGTCCAATGCAGCGTTACCTGATGTCACGTGAGGCGGTTTTAACCTCTGCTTTCGTGGTGTTGCGTGGCAAAAGACGCACTGGCTCTTTGGTGTCCAAGCGTTCAGTGCGCTTGTCTTTACGGTTCACTGTGTGCGGCGATGAATGGAACGGGTGCCAAGCGCCTGAGACGACGTGCCTAATCGATGCGCTCCTCAACTTGAAAAGACTAGTCCGTTGGGTGTGTGCTATGGGATTAGGCACCAGTGCAGATCCCACTCTCGTTTGTCCTACGTTTTTCCCCTCTACAACAGCGAGTGGTATCGCTGTAAATTCTGTGCGGATTGGCAAGTCGGTTAACCAGTGTGTTGACGCGACGTGACCGACACTCCCCACCTCTACTTCAGTGATGAGTTTTTCTCCGTATTTTTCTTTGTGGGCTGACCAGTGTGATGACAAGGCCCTCTACCAGGGAGAAAGAGAGAATGAGATTGCCCGGATTGTGTAGCGTATAAGGAGGTAAGCGAGATGCCACGAGCACATCGTCTCTGCTCATGCGTGCCGGAGCACGCACGCTGAACCTTCGCTCACCCTTAATGCTGCATTAAACTTTTGTTATTAGCTTTTACATCACGTCACCTTTCCTGCCAGAGCCCCAACGATGCTCAGTTTGCTTTTAACTCTAAGCAGACGCTGTTGAAGGTCACCGAAATCCTGTGCCGAAGATGTCTTGATATTTGTGAATCGCCGAATGACTGGACAAAGTCTCGTGACGGCACGTGACAACGTGACACACTTTATCGCGTAGTCTGACGTGCTTTTTGTACGTGCCATTGCAGACCGTCTTCGAAGCCAGTTCGTATAATATCAATGTCCCAAGAGGTGAAAATAAATAAAAAAATATGATTGGGAAGCACCCATAGGCCTGCGAAAGTTATGTGTGGTCACGTAATACCGTTCGCCACCTAGTCTGAGGTTCGCTACGTGGTTACCACCACATATTTTTTTTTTATTCCCGTTCGTTTGATATCGATGCCGGTATGTTTGCAAATTTACAATGTACTTGCGAAACTTACGTGACGTTACGTGACTCTTTTTCACGTGGTCTGAAGTACGCGACGTGCGTACCGTCGCACACCTTGTTCGAAGCCGGTTGGTTTGATAATCATGTCAGCACGGCTGGGAATGACCAATGAGCCTGGCGAAAGATACGTAAGGTCATGTGACACGCTTTGCCATTTGATTTGACATTCGCAACGTGCGTACCATCTCAGAGCGTTTGCGATCCTAGTTTGTTTGATAACCACGTCAGTGCGCTTGTGAATCACATGTTCGCTTTCGAGAGATACGCTAGGTCACATGACACTCTTTACTATTTGGCCTGAAGTGTCTTGCGTAGGTGCCATCACGGAGCCTCTCCGAAGACCGTCTGTTTGATATTCATTTCAGTATGGTTGCCAAAGACCCATGAAGCTGGCGAAAATTACATAATATCCCGTGATACCCTTTTAAAAGTGTTTTGACGGTTCGTACGCGTGCACCACCGCATAGCTTACGATTTTCCCGTTCGTTTGATATCCATGTCGGCATGATTGGTAATTATCTATGGTTTGCACTCTTGAAAAAAAGAGAGTCAAAAGAGGGTCACGACTACCTCGACCCTCTTTTTTCAGTCGCTGACTACCGTTTTTTTCCAAAGGTAGTCACAAAATGAAGTCGGGAATGACGCATTAAATGGATGACTCTCATGCTACTTGAAGGGAGTCAGTGAAAGGCACATATGATGTTACAGGTTGCAGCGAATGTGGATTCGTTGGTTCACTCAATCAAATAAGTGATTGACTATACCAACAAAAACAGCATGATATGTAACTACCCGAGTTCAACTCTGTAGCCGCGAAAAGTGTAATGCGTTTCATGCAGTGCTGTATTACCGCATAATCAGGATAGCAAGAAAGGCACATTGTTTTTTTTTTTTATTTTGAGTAAGAAATAATTGAAGCAGGATGGTACAAGCCAAACTCCAAAAGTAATAACACTGGTTGGTATATTTGTGCAACACACTGTACATTCATATGTATTTCGTATAGAAAGACACCTCAAGGGGGGGGGGGGGTGAGTGCAGAATATTGATTGACTATGCACAGAATGGAAAAACAAGAAAAAAATACAACACGAATATACACACAATATCAACAGAACACAAACTGTGCAGTACACCACTTAGAGTTCATGACATAAAGCTAAGCAAATATTACTATTTTTTAATGAAACAACACTAATTCACATCTGGGTACCAGTTTCCCTGCCAGATAAAGATTGAGGAACTCTGGTAACACCTCATCTTCTGGCTGCGCCGCTCAGACTACATTGCGTTTAGATACCTTAAATGCTTATCGATGTCTCCTGAATTCAACAAGTCCCATCTTGTCTAACAAGAACAGAACCTCATCCTGACACGCAAAAATACCTGCAATCTGTGCAAATTGTGGGTTGTCTGCCTTACCCGTCGTGGTTGCTTTGCGGCTAAGGTGTTGGGCTGCTGAGCACGAGGTCGCGTGATCGAATCCCGGCCACGGCTGCCGCTTTTCGATGGCGGCGAAATGCGAAAACACCCGTTTACTCAAATTTAGGTGCACATTAAGGAACCCCAGTTGGTCGAAATTTCCGGAGTCCTCCACTACAAGTGCCTCATTATCGGAAAGTGGTTTTGGCACGTAAAACCCCATAAGTCAATTTGGCCTCCCTTGGCCATTAAAAGCACATCTCGCACATGGTATGCCATTTGCGGCATAGTGACTGACTTTGCCTGCCATACGTTACCTGCAGGCAGGTGCTCCTCAATGCACGTATGTAGGTTTCAGGCCTCACATGGTGTGGCGTTGGTAGAAGACAATCTCACGGAATTCATAGCTTTGCGAAAGTTGGTGAAGCTCTGCAAGTGTTTTACATATGATTTTGAAGTTTCTCATCTTTGATGCCTTGACCCTCATACGCCAGATTTGTTTGAGTGCTCCGAAAAGAGAGATCATGCGTGGGTAGTGCACAAGGCAATGTAATTTAGGTATTATGAGGGCTTCTGGGTAGCGGGTAACGAATGAGCGGTGAAATTCTTGAATTTTCACCTCCATATAAACAAGAGACTCTGAGGGAAGCTCATCAGACACAAGCATGCCTAAAACCTCTCTGAATAGGAGGTAAACCTCTCAGCCTTCGTCTCCCTCTAGAATTTTAGAAGAAGAAGAAGAAACTTTAGTAAAGACTAGTCCGGCAGTTCTTGATGTGGTGGCCTCAGGTGACGGCTCGAAGTTCTTGGACTCGAGCGGCATCTTCGGCTTGCCGGACGGCCCAGAGCTGGTCTGCCAGCTCTGAACTTCTGATAGCCGCCTCCCAGCGGCGGCGACGCCTACGGAGAAGGTCTCCGGCGGCTCCCGCATCCGGGGCGACGTCGGGAAGAACGGTGCTCGAACCTTCTACTCTGGCAACAGCCGCGATTATGGACGCGTCGCCAACGGAGCTGCTTTGATTACCGTTGTTGCCGGTACACTCCCAGAGGATGTGTCGCAGCGTTGCTCTGCGTCCGCATGTTTTACACGCGTCTGTTGGGTACAAACGCGGATAGCAGTGGTGTAAGATAGCGGGGCTAGGGTAGGTGTGTGTCTGGAGCAAGCGTAACGTCACGGCCTCGTTCCTGTTAAGTTTGTCGTGTGGTGGCGGGAATCTGCGTCTTTCGAGTCTGTAGTGTTGGGTGAGGTCTCTGAACGTGGTTAGGCGATCGCCCCACGCCCAGTGTGTTTCTTGTTGCTGTGTTTCTGTTGTAGTGTCCCGATCCGGCAGATCCGATGCCCCGCTCTCGGGGGCGGAGGCGGCCACATAATCAGCGGCGGCTCGGCGTGTGAGACCTCGAGCCGTGGCGTGGGCCGCCTCGTTTCCCGCTAGCAGAACATCGGTGTGTGCCGGGGTCCAGAGGAGGAAGACCGTAGAATTTTGGGGTTGCGAGGGCGATGACGAGTCGCCGTCGTCAGAAATTTGGAGTATGCGGGCCGCTTCCCGCGAGACACGACTGCGCGCGAAGCCGCGGATTGCCACCTGCGAGTCGCTGATCACGATCGCAGCGTTCGGCACCGCGACGAGCGCTAGGGCTATCGCGGCTTCTTCGGCCGCTTCCGTGTGTCCCGTGGTCACCGTGGCGCTCGCGAGGCACCTACCCGAGCGGTCTACAACCGCTATCGCGTGCGCGCTTCTCCCTCCTCCATATCGCGCCGCGTCTACGTACACCGCCTCGTTGCTGTTACCAAACTTCTTCTCAAGGTCGCTTGCTCGTTTGTTGCGTCTCCCGGCGTGGTGCGTCGGATGCATGTTCTTGGGAAGCGGCGGGATGATCAGGCGGTCGCGAACAGAGGCGGGAACCGCCATCTTTTCTCCATGCTGAGTGTGGTACGCGATGCTGAGCGACTCGAGGATGCATCGACCTGCCTTTGACCTCGATAATCGTTCGTATTGCGCAATGTCGTGCGCCTCGATTAACTCGTTGAGAGAGTTGTGAACTCCGAGCTCTAGAAACTTGTCGGTGCTCGCGCGTTGAGTGGAACGCCGACCGCCCTCTTGAAAGCCTTTCGGATCATGCATTCGACTTTGTTTTAACGCGATAGCGTTAAGGAGCTCGTGTCGCAGAAAAGCCGGTGTCGTCGGCGTCGGTGTCGGCGTCGGCGGCGTTGACCGTGAGCGATAAATCACGGCAGGCGCTTCATAAATAAAAAGCAACTTCCAAGATTGGCCCGGTGGGAATCGAACCCAGGTCTCCGGAGTGTGAGACGGAGACGCTACCACTCAGCCACGAGTTCGATGCTTCCAAGCGGTGCAAACGCGCCTCTAGTGAATGCGGTGTTGCCTTCGAAACGAGCCGTGGAAAGTTATACTGCGGTGTATATCGGTAATTATGAACATGTAACGTACAGAAGTCACAATTACACGAGTTGCGAAGTGCGTTTCCGCTGCATTTCTTCTGCGCTTTCCGCACACGCAGAGCCATCTTGCGGCAAACACAGAAGACCCCCTCCTCTCAATGTACGGCGCTGCCCCGACAGGAGGCGCGCCGCGCGCGCATTGGGACCGCTGCCAGGCGCGTCGCGGGACTCCCTCTCCCCTGACGACGCTTCGCCGTGCTCCCGGTTTAGATTACTATCTATCTCTCTGCCCGTGCCGATCACGACGTTTGGCTGGCGTAGATCGTTTTTTTCGGACCCGATCCACCTCAGGTAGGGGGCAAAATACGTTATGCGGCTTATCGCGTACGCCTGCACGAGACGGATTGCGCACTCTTCACGCATACCATTGCGTCTGTTCGTGATGCGACGCAAGAGTCGGATGGTGTCATCTAGCGAACGACGAAGTATTCGCACCGTCTCTCCGTTATGGCCGTTTGCCTGCAGGTGTAACCCTAGGATTCTAATTTTCTCTACGTGCGGTACGGGAGTACCATCTGCCAATGTAATGCGTATTTTAGAATATTCCCGTTCCTGTTCGCGCAGGGTTTTACGACCTCTCCTTGTGGGTTTATACAGTAAGAGTTCGGACTTGGTAGCCGAGCACTCGAGGCCCGTTCCACGCAAGTAATTCTGAACCGCATCTACTCCTGCCTGTAGCGTTCGCTCGACGTGACCGTCACATCCCCCTCCGGGAACCCAGAGGGTGATGTCATCCGCGTAGAGACTGTGATGTAATCCTTCTATTTCTGTTAATTTCTCGGGTAGACCAAGTAGAACTAAATTAAAGAGTAATGGTGATATGACGGATCCTTGCGGCGTGCCGCACGGACCCGTCTGAAATTCCGGTGATTCCTCGTCACCGACGACGACGCATGCGCGCCTGCCCGTGAGGAAATCTCTAACGTAATTATACATTCTTTGGCCTAGTCCTAATGTTCTAATTGTTTTTAAGATCGCTTCGTGCTTAACACTGTCAAAGGCCTTTTTAATATCTAAGCCTAGAATTGCCTTAGTGGAGCTGGTAGTGTCGTCTACGATCTGGTGTTTAAATTGAAGCAATACGTCCTGTGCGGAGAGGTTGCGGCGGAATCCTAGCATGGTGTGCGGGAACGCGTCATGATCTTCGAGAAAGTCGGTCACGCGGGTGAGGACTGCGTGTTCCATGACTTTGCCGACGCAAGACGCAAGCGAAATCGGTCTTAGATTATCGAGCGTAACTTGCTTGCCAGGTTTAGGAATCATGATAACGCGGGCCCGTTTCCACGCCTCGGGAAGGGAACCCTCTCGCCAGCACTCATTGACGTAGGCCGCGAGTCGGGAGATTGACTCGTCGTCTAGGTTTCGGAGAGTCTTGTTGGTAACCCGGTCCGGGCCGGGCGCCGATCGAGTGTTGAGTTCCACCACGACTAACCGAATTTCCGATTCGCTAAATTCCGCGTCCAGTTTCTTGTTTGTGACGCCGTCGTACTCAGCGTACTGGATGCTTTCGGCTTTCTTAAAGTAACGGTCACGTATTGCGTCAAGGAAGTTATCGCCTTTATAATCTCTTAGGAGTCTACGAGTCTTGTGGCCTTGAGCGGCCCGAGTCTCCTCCGGATCTAATAGGTGTCTAAAAAGGCGCCAAGCGCTCGCCCCGGTCATCTGCCTCTCGAGGCCGTTACACGTGTCTTCCCATTGTGCCCTGCATACCTGAAGTGCGTGTTCTTCGATGTCTCTGTCTAACTGCGCTATGCGTTTGCGCAACCCCTTATTATGTCTTTGGCATTTCCATCTCTTTAGGAGGGCTCGCTTTGCTTCCCACATGTGTAGGAGCCTGCTGTCAATTATTTCGAGGTTCGCCTCGGGCGGAACGTCGCTCGTTGCTGCACCTACGTCCCTTCTGAGCGTCTCGGTCCACTCGTCTATGTCCGTAATCGGCTTATCGCCTCGCCCCGCTTCTTTTCGTTTCTTGCGGAACGTGTCCCACTTCACGAGCTTGAGCTTACGACCTTTGCCCTCAGGGTAAGTACCACGACCGCTCGGGCCCGTGCCTATCGTTATCTCGATCAGCGCATGGTCGCTCCCCAAATCTTCCTGCGTGTTTTGCCAGTGCGCTGTTGTTACATTTGAAACAAACGCAAGGTCTGGTAACGTATCGGCACTCACGCTGTTCCCTCTGCGTGTAGGATCGGCGGGATTCGCGATCAGTGCAAGCCTTTGGTCTTGCGAGTCTTCCCAAAGGTATTTGCCCTTGGGTGTTTCTCGGGTGTAGCCCCAGGCTCCGTGGGGCGCGTTAAAGTCGCCCGCAACAAGTAGAGGCTCGCCGCCGGAAGCCGCGCGCGCGGCCCGCAGTAGGTCCCCGAATCTGTGCTGCAGCGTGGGTTTACTATACACGTTAAGGACGAATAGTCCTCGGCCGCTCTTAGGGATTAATTCTACGAACACGTGAGGGATATTTACGCAGGCAAGTTCTCGCTGCGCCACAGTGACATTACGCCGAACGAGCACGGCGGCGACCGGCAACGGGCGTGGCGGGGGAGACGGCCGGCGCGGCACCATCGCCCCCGGCCCAGCGCCGCCCGCCACGCGGGGTGTAGCCCGTTTCCTTCTTTGCCTGCTCTCCGTCGCGGTCGCGTCTATGGCTTTGTAGCCAGCTAGTTTAACCGGATGGTTTGTCTCCTGTAAAAGGATCACGTCTGGTTTCGTCTCGCGGCTGCGTATGAATTGCTGGAGATTCCCCCGCTTCCTCCTGTAGCCCCGGCAGTTCCACTGCCAGATTGTGTATTGTTGTTTCCCAGTGTTAGTGTGCTTCGTTGCGTGTGTAGCCATGGTGATGCCTGTATTTAATTTAACCCGTCACTATCGAGGCGACTTGGTTGCTGCTGCGGTTGCAGCTGCGGTTGCGTCTCTACGTCTGTGAGCGTGCTTTGCTGCTGCTGATTGTGTTGTTGCTGTCTAGCGTATGGCTTGCTCATTGTTCTGATTGGTCTGCCTGCAGCTGGCAACAGCCTCGTTTCTATGTGGTCTATGCGCACCAAGTGCGCGGCGAACATTTGTGTTATTTGGTCAGAGAGCTTAGCTAGCGCGGTATTGAACATTTCGTTCATAAGAGCCGTCTGTGTTGTAAAACGTTCCTCGAGGCTCTTCTCAATATTGTCCACACGTTTCTGTAGTTTCTCATAACGGCCGCATCCCTGTTTGCTGTCGGGTCTTGCGGGATCTAGTGCGATCCTTTTCGCGGTAACTGGTCGATCATCGCGTTCATCCGCCGTCTCCCTCGAGCTGCCCTCGTTGTCCGTGTCCATCCCGGCCGGCTCAGGCCGTGATGGAGTCGGTGATCGAGGCGCTGAGGTCGGCGGCATCGTCGTTTGACGTTGCGATGGTTGCTGCGGTTGTGGAGCCTCGCCTTTCAATTTGATATTCTCCTCTCTAAGGAGCGCATTTTCGCGTTTAAGCTCTGCAATTATCAATTCTAATGGCTCTAGACGTTGTTTTAGGACTCGCTCTATCGCTCGCTCGAGCTCGTTCCCACCGCCGCTGCAAACAGCGGGCCCGCCATAGCGGCCCGCCGAAGCGCCTCCGCCGCCGGGAGAAGCGGCGACAGCCGCCCAGCTCACCTGTTGCCCAGTGCTCTTGTGAACTTGCTGCTGCCATGGCTGCTGCTGCTGACTTTGTTGGTTGATGTGGCCCACAGCTGCGGTGGCGAAAATCTAAAGTAACAGTCCGAAAAGGCACCACTTCTGTGAAGCAGTGTCGTTTAGAGGGGTATTGCCTCGTACGAAGGCTTCTGTGGGTCGTGGTGGTCTGTCAACGCTTTAGATTTAGAATGTAAACACGTTGTGGCGTGTTTGTACAATCAAATCATTGCGGCCACGATGGAATGTGCAAACTTCGTGCACTGTTCTGCAAACTCCTGTGCAAAAAACGTGCAAACGGCTGCTCTGTTCTTGCTCAAATATTGTAGAGCGATCGCATTTTGGCGTCCACTTTACACTTGGCGCAGTTAAGTGCCTTTTGTTAAGAAAAAAAAAAAATTGGAGGACGCTTAAGCTTCGCCTTCAACATCCGGCAGAGCACGGTGCAGGTAACACAGCGCAACAAGACACGGTGACTAACGCAAACCCGCCCACACAGCGCCTTTACCACGGCACGAAACCTACCAGAGCAACACGTGTGAGCGCTCAAAAAATGAGATGAACGCCGCCATTGTGGCCCAAAAGGCGTGGCCATGCAGCAAAAAAAATAAAAAAGCAGCAAAAGAAATGAGAACCTATACGTCATTTCCGCCACACTTTTCTCCTAGCGCGCGAAGGGGGTAGGGCCTCTCCTTAGTTTCCTTCCTCCGTGGCGAAAAATGTTTTGCGAACGCGCGCAGCGAAATAATCCTGACCCAGCACATGACTTACGGCTTTCGTATTTACTTCGACTTTGGATTCGCAACTATGAGAAGCGCGGCTATGGCTCTGACGGCACCTTGCAATCTACGGCGGATAACGAGTATCTAAACGCGAGTGGCATTCCTCTCTTGCTTGCGTTGCGCCTATAAAATCTGACACCGGTGGCAGCATGTCGTCCGATCCGCCTTCAACTGAACGCTCGCCGACTGATGCGGAAGGATCGGTTTGCCTCTTGTTTGCGTTGCGCCTGTGACACCTCACAGCGGTGGCAGCATGGCGTCCGATCCGCCTTCAACTGAACGCTCGCCAACTGGTGTGGAAGGAGCGGTTTGCCTCTTGCTTGCGTTGGACCTGTGAAAAGTGGCAACAGTGGCAGCATGTCGTCCCATCCGGCTTCAACTGAACGCTCGCCGACTGGTACGGAAGAAGCGGCTTGCCTCGTTTCGCAGGGGCCATCAAAGAAAATCGCGAATCTCACAGGCGCCCGGAAACTCGCCGACCTCCACGGAAGCCTGCGGACGGAAGGGTTCGTGTACTTGATGACAGGCAACGATCTTCTAATACAAGTGAGCGTAAATGTACTGCGCGTTATGGAGCGCAAAGAGGATTTGGTGATTGTTTGGTTCATATCGGCAAAGTAGCAACAGTATGCGTAGCGGAAATGTCGAGCACGATTAATAACTATTCGTTTGCAGCGCGTTGCACTGACAGATCGAGTGTTACGAAATTGCTCTGTGTCACTTCACTGTGCTGCCAACTACTAATATTTTTGTTTCGTCGCAGCCAATGCACTTGACCTTAAATTGAGAAGTGTAGCGCATACTTGCTCGTACGAACACAACGTTGCTCAACTATAATTATTGCCGTGCCGAGAAGCCGCAAGGAAACTAGCATTTTCAGGACTTCCATCTTCTGAAAACTTGCGCAGTTGGTTTAGTACTGATATTGAGGTCAGGTGTGCAATCGCTTCCCTATCTGGTAGAAGAGGGAGTAGTAACAGCTTCAGTCAATGTAATGGTGCTTTAGTTAGCATAACTGGTAGCAGTATGCCATATTCTGCAAACTTCTGCAGCGTTCAACTAATAAAATAGGCAAGGCGAGGAAAACGGACTTGTTGTTTGCCTGTCCAATCTTTGTCGTCATTTGTGCGATGCAACATTGACGCAGCAGTGAAGTTAAATTGAACCAACTGAGGAAAAAAATTGCTGGCATTTTCAGCATCAGGACTATGAAAACCTTGGGCAATCAGCAATATAGTTCTATCTTTGTGAAATCATCTGTTCTTATACACTGATGGTTGCTGACATTGCATAAATATGCTTAGCCTTGTTAGCTTAATGCGTCCTGTACTTAGCTCACATATGGGCAGCAGGATTAGTGGTGCTGGGTGGCTCTAAATAACAAACCTGTTTGGGACAGTACAGCAGCCATAAAAAAGGCTGTTTAATTAATCAATGTCTGTTCAGTGTCCACAGCTTCACTTCTCATGTGCAAAACTATTGATAAACCATCTGGGTGTGCTTTCAGATCTTCCAACGACCGGTTCCAGTGCTACGTTGACATGGGTGAAAGCACGACGGTGTGTGATGGAGCATTGATTAACTTGCTTGTCTCCCCAACCCACTGTGAAGCATCAGAGGCAACAAAAAAGCCGTATGCACCCGATCTTATTTAATCTGTACTGATGCATTAACTCTGTATAACATTAAAACCTGTCATATGCTGGAAAGCTATAATACCAGTATTTTAGCAGTACCTTAAAGAGCCCCTCACCAGGCCACATAGCTAATTTAATTATACGCTGGAAGTTGTTAGGTGCCCTCTTGGGAGCATTCTACTGCAAAAATTTTCTAATTGGCTCATAAATAGCTTAGAAATATTGCAGTTCCGGAAACCCATGATTTAAGGAGGCGAGTGTCACAGCCAAAAAGAATGCTTGGATGCCCCTTGTGAAGCCACTGGTGGCGAAAAGGCTGCATGTTGTTCCATACATGCATGAAGTGGCCCACAATTTTAACAAAGTATCCTACAGGTACAAATACCTATTATTTTCTTGGCTCCACGGAAGCCTACTGGCCTCTGCCCACGCATCTCAGACCCACTGAAGCTGACCCTTTGTGGTAGAAACCATACAAGGCCATATGTGACTTGCGCGGTCGGTATGGTGTACGAAATTCCACTTAATTGCGGCAAGGTGCATATCAGCCAGACAGGCTATTGCACCAACGATTCGGCAAGGGAACATGAGATGTCTGCCAGGAATAAGAATAATGCATATTTGCCTATGCACTGCAATTACCGCACGTGTGAGCCATATCTTTTCCATATCCGCATTCATGGTAAAAGCAAAGATTGTCTGCATGGGAATTAATGGATGCCTGCTTCATCAACATGAAATGTGACGTCTATATCAGTGATACATCTGTGGCTTGAACTGAATTGAGCGACAGTTTCTGAACTGTATGGCTGAATAGTAATGGGCAAACTTGTTTGAGTATTGCGTGCAAACATATGTGCGCACATGGCCACTTTCACCTATAAATATGAACCTGTTTGCTTTCAGTAAAGTAGTAGCAAGTGAGACTCATTCCTGTCCTAAAGCTTTTTTCTGCCCCTGGTTGCATCTTAACTTTGGGGAATAAGCTCATGGGAATTTAGTAAACAAATAAATGCAAGCCATAGGGGCAATTCCACTATGTAAAAATAGAACGTTTTTTCTCCCTAATATTTTTATGTATCTATATAGTCCTACTTCCACTTTTATAGCATACCACTGTCCTTGTTAAATATTGGAATTCCCTGCTACTAATAGATATGACAAATGAGGTGTATGTATGAAAACATAAAAACAAAAACCTGCAAAATATTTTTTTAAAATTTTGTGCAGTCTAGACAGCCCAAATATAACTGATTATATATGAAGAGCTTAAGAAGCACAGTCATGTTTGTGACTCCTCAATGCTTCCGTATAATCTTTCAAAGTCTTATCCGACCTTGACATTTGTATCTATCTCAGTACCTCAGATTTATGTAATGCTGAGGGAAAGATTGACTTCCTGCTTGAAATAATAGCCATGTTTCACAAAAAAAGATTATAAGCAAGAGCACGAAGAAGTTATCAGAAAAAATACGTTCATTGATATATTAATTCATTAGCCACCAGAAATGTGATAGGGAGCTAATAATGTTTGGATAAACACAAGCGGTCTAGTTTGTGTATATAACAACCAGAATGTTCTAGTATATCTTTGTTCTATGAAATCATCCTTGGCCTTTATGTGACCTGCTTTTGTTCTCTGTTTCTGGTCCCAAGACAATGCTAATCTGGACTTGGCACTTTATGGCCCAGTATTTGCCCTTCACAAAGCAGTACCGTTGTAGACGATGTAGCTAGCAACAAGTTTTCCTCAGAAGGAATGTTTGCAGGTGTGTCACTATGGTTGCTTATTTCACCTTGGTGGAGGAGCTTTTTGCTCATGGTACCATGTCCGTGAAGGGACCAATAATGCGCCTTCCTTGTGCACGGTACCAATGCAAAAAGGGGGAGAGGGATCATGGTGTGTTGGAAAGGAGGTATCTGTATAGGGGGTGATAAAATTCCTCTTTAAATTTCGTTTTAACAGCCCATTCATGCTGTAACGAGTCAGTTGTCTCAGTCAGTGATTTTTGCTGTTTGTACATCATTATCCTTGAAAAGTAATGGACTCCATTTGCCATGGCAAATGTGCCTATATTTATCAAGAGCCCTTCCTGTATTCTTAGCGCGTCACTAACTATATAGTAGGTAAATTTGAGCTAGTGGAGTGATAGTCTGTGATACCACACCTTTTGTTTTTCCAGCACTGGATTTTTTTGTTGATTTCAATGAATACTTCTCTTTTTAAGGCTGTCTGGTAGTGCATTTGGACATGTGGAGAATGCAGTCAAAGGACAGTACAAGGAATTGTCAACGTACACACTGCCTCCGATGCCTCTTGACGTTGCTGCACACCTCTGAAATATTACAGCCTTAGGCGTGCCTGACAATCTTCAAAAGAAAATTGAATGGATTGCCTACAATTCGTCATCTCAGACAATGTAAGTCACAACAATTACCTGGATGCATTGGTCAGCAAAATAATGAGAACTCACTCACACTCACCAAAATTTTATTCAGCCGGGTTCATCGGGCTAAGACCTACAGAAATTCGACTCAGTCGGAGTCACTGAGACTCACTTTCGAGATCAGTCTGAGTGAGTCGACTCATGCATCGGTTTGCCAACCTATGCCAGATGTAAATAAAGTTGGGATATAATGTACTTAATGAGAATTCATTCCACAGTAAATGTCTCAAATATGTTCAGTCGCGAATTTTTCCCAACCTTGTATTGCAATATGAATGGTAAGCACAATGTTAATTAGAAAGCGTATTACCCTCCATTCTCATGCGGTTATGGCATAAAACAAGTGGGAGGCGTCTATAATCAAACCAAGTTTTTGTCGTCTAATTCATGATTATAACTTAGTTACTGCGTAGTTCCCCTTGAAAACGCTCGATAGCCGAGGGGAAAAAACTGTTTTCCTAAAGCTTTGCATTGGCGCAGTGAACAATGTCCAAATTGTATAGTGCTTTTTTAAGTGTTTAGCAGTGTATATGGCATTGTTGGTTCGAAATGTTTTTATCACTGATACATCGTTGACTAGTTCTGAATTACAGTTCACTCATGACCTCGAAATTTAAATATTCAATGGCAATGTCGACATTGCAGCCCTGAGCCCATTTTCTTTATTCTGGCTAACAACACGAACCCTGACACTAGCAGCGCTACATTTTATGCGGGTATACAAATACCAAGTGAATTGGATGGAAAGAGAGTTGTGGCTAGATGGATCCGTGCAGTGCTGCGTGTTTCGTGTGAAATATGGGGGTTTGGCTACCAGGAGGGAAAGACAGTCATGGCTATATGGATTGGTGCAGCGCTGCATGCGTCATGTCAAATTTGTGGGTTCGGTTACCAGCAGCAGCATTTCTTCTAGTTCTATTCCTTTTCCTTCACAAAAACAGTCATGAAAGCTACAGAGGGGTTAACACTCAGTCATAATTTATTTCATGCTTCAATGGAGTGATATCTTCCGTGGTTTCCTTGCCATGAGTCTTGGGTTGATGAGTGGGCGAGGGTGCAAGAATGACGCGTTGAATAAAGCTTCTTTAGCTGCTGGTTACAGTTCTTATAGGTAGTGTACACGGTAAACGGTACACAAACAAGTGCCGACTGTCAACTGAGATGTTATTATTCATTGTGCTGAATTTACACAAGCAAGTGAAAGAGCTATCTGAAAAACATTAACTTCTGAAGATAGAACAAGAAAAGCAGACGAGTTGGCAAAAAAATGAACTACGCTGGAAATCGAGATACAAAGAAAAGATTGCATCAAAAATACAGGCCGTTCACGTGACTTCCAGAAAATCTTTAGCTCTTTTTCTGATAGGGCAGTCAGAAAGGCATCTGCAAGGTCAAGCGCAAGATTTGGCATGTTGACTCCACATAAAAGGTGTACGAAATTTCTCTTTCATGCGGCGCTTGCCTCTCCTGCCTTTATGCGAGGTTGTGCGAACAAGCATATAATGTGCGCAATGGCAGTGAATGTTTTTTTGGCACATCATACTAGCATGCGTGGCTGCACTCCTTGGTTTGAAAGAATGTCAGTTATTCACAAGCACAGGGATGGCCTTACCCATATCATACTTGAAGTAGCACAATTGGCATGGGAGCAGATTGCATGCATCAGTAAGCCATCCATTGCCTTATCAGAGAGAGAGCTCTAGTTTCTGGGAAGTCACACCTACGGCGAGCATTTTTTACGCAACTCTACATTTCATCATGTGCCTCTTGATGGTATGCTTTGTTGTCCTTTTTAGTAGTTATTTTTCAGACAGCTGTATCACTATTGTGTGTATTCAGCAATAAATTGCACAATTGTACAAATTGTTAGAGAGCCTACTCGTGCGCAAGGATCATCCACTTCTATACTAGACTTGGTGTTTGTTAGTAACTACTTCAGAATAGATGATTGTAAAGTTGAAGTGTCAAAAGGAATTTCTGACCATGAAACGGTACTGTGTACGCTGTTTTTGCCAAACTTGGGTCGCCAGCGCGGTCCGACGAAATATGTGCGCGCATTTAACAGAGCGAACGACGCGGCTGTTATGACGTATCTTATTCATGAATTTAATGATTTTTATGATTAGTATGCTCAGAGTATCGTTACTGTTGACGCCTTGTGGGTACAATTTAAAGAGCACGTGATGCATTGCATCACAAATTTTATTCCTTTGAAAAAGAAGGCAACATGCAAGCACAATCCGTGGATTACTCGAGAAATAATCCACATGAAACTAAAAATTAATAGGTTAAGGCAACGACCAAACTTATAACTAAAGGTAAACATAATTTCACTAACAAAACAATTAAAGAATAAAGTACTCGAAGCTAGGAAACGATTTTGTGGCACTACACTTAACAACTTCATTAAAAATTCGCCGGCCAAGTTCTGGAGGTATTTAAACAGAAAGAATGTCACTGCTAGTTCGCCTACACGTGGAAAGCAGCAAGCTGACTCATTTAACAATTACTTCCAGTTGATATTCACCGCCGATAACGGTGTTGTAGGACCATTAGCGTGCTATAGTAATGAGTCTACACAACTTTATGGCGCTCCGGTCATAAGTGTACCTGGGATTCTTTCTCTGTTGTTGAACCTTGATGAAAGAAAGAGTTGTGGTCCTGACGGAATTCCAAACTGCTTTCTTAGGCGCTATGCCGAACCAATCAGTGAATATCACTACCTCATATTTTCTAAGTCACTTCAGGACAGCTGTCTGCCCGCTGAATGGAAGGTAGCAAAAATTGTGCCCATTCACAAATCAGGCGACGTAACGACCCCGTCCAATTACCGGCCTATATCCCTCACATGTACCTGTTGTAAAATTCTTGAGCACATCTTATTAAAATTTCTTAAAGAACATACTGAGACTAAAAACATCATTCACCAAAACCAGCATGGCTTCAGAGCAGGGTTGTCCACTGTTACCCAACTGGCAGAAATCTTTCATGACCTCGCAGAGGGAATCGATCATCAAAGTCAAACTGATATAATTTTTCTTGATTATTCAAAGGCTTTTGATCGTGTGGCACATGCTAAACTGAATTTCAAACTAAACAAAATACTTGGCGATGGTCCCGTTACGAGGTGGATAGCCAGCTACTTATCAGAACGCCGACAATATGTGCAATACAATGACCATGCTTCTGATATCGTTCCGGTCATTTCTGGCGTGCCGCAGGGCTCTGTGCTAGCACCATTTTTGTTCAGTTAATACATAAACGACATAACATATCACGTTGATGTGAAGGTGTGTCTCTTTGCGGATGACTGCGTGCTCTTTAAAAAAATAAACACTCATGCAGACCAAATAAGGTTAAACACAGCTTTGGGCAACGTCATAAAGTGGTGCAATACATGGCAAATGTCAATCAATATGGAAAAAACTGTAGTGATGTCTGTCACAAATAAGAAAACAAAACTTAATTTCTCTTACGGTACCTGCAACGGCGTTCTCAGAACAGTAACTGAAAAGAAATACCTTGGTGTGATTATTTCTGATAATCTCAGCTCTAAAACCCAAGTACAAAACATTACCAAAAAAGCAATGAACAGTTTATACTTCCTTAAGCGCACCTTGCGCTTTGCGACTCCAGATACCAAGTTAGTCGCTTATAAAGTCCTTATCCGTCCAATCTTAGAATATGCAAACGTCGTCTGGTTTCCATATATGCAAAAAGATGTACGCATGCTCGAATCATTTCAACGAAAAGCTGTTCGTTTTATCTACCATAGATACCGGCGCACTGATTCTCCCACAGAGCTGCTTTCTTACGCAAGCCTAGACACCTTATCAAGCCGCGCCACGCTCCATAGACACAAGTTTCTTTATCAATTAATTCATAACGCATTTAACATGGATCCTGCTACTTACATTAGTTTTATTCGTTCTAGAGAAACACGTCACAAGCATGACTTTACGATTAATGAATACTCTTGTGCTAACAACACATATTACTTTTCCTTTTTCCCTCGAGTCATAAGAGAATGGAACGGGCTAGATAAATCTATAACTGCGCAGGATTCCTTTAAAAAGTTCGCTGAGCTCGCAGCCTCATCAGTCTTGTCAACAATCCACACCTGACGATCATGTTCAGACTGTATTGATATTGTGTTGCCCACACGGTGTGTAACTGGCGTATTACTGTACTGTACTGTATACTGTTTGTATTGTTGCCCGCTTGATGTGTAACTGGTCTATTACTGTACTGTACTGTATTCCTGTATCTTTCTCATAAATCCACTCTTGTAACAGTCCCAGTGGGACTAACAGTATGTTAAATAAAAAAATAAATAAAAACCTCCATTGGTAGTGAGTGCTTGTGTCTATGTCCTCGTTTACCTTTTGCACTGTACACTCATGATAATGGATCAACAACTACAAAATAAGCTGCCCTTGTAAATTCTTATAGGAGATGCTCCTTCAAGTTTATATTCATGGCTAATTTTCCCTTGTGTGCATGTTTTAGTAATAAGCTAATTTGAAATATTAATTAAAACTTTTTATAACATCTTCTTTGGTGAAAGTATTTTAAGAGTTTGTGAACTCTGGTCACGATTATCTGTTTATCTTGGCCATTGCAGGACAAAAGGATTAAATGTTACCCCTGTCCTGTGTCAAATCCACCTCATCAATTTTCTAACCTCGGTCTTGTCATGCACCTAATGCTTTCATCGTGCAGTTTGCTTAAATTCTCCCATCCGATGACTCACAGTTCAACTGTTTGATATTAGTTCATGGAAATGGTCGCGCTACAATGCTGTTGCATGTTGTTTTTTGTGTATTGTTTGATGTCGAAGGTTGATGCATGCTTTTTTAAACATCAGGTACCCAACTAAATCGTGCAATGTTGCTGCAAGGAGCCTCGTAAACCAGTACCCAGCACTGAGGGACACATTGCCCCGTAGCCATGTAAGAGCATTTTTTATAACTTTTTTTTCTTTTGCACTTTTAGATTTTAAGCATATCTTGGACAAGGCAGCCGCATTTCGATGGGGGCATAATGCAAAAACACCCGTGTACTAAGATTTAGGTGTACGGTAAAGAACCCCAGGTGATACGAATTTCAGGAGTGCCCCACTACGTCATGCTTCTTAATCAGATCGTGGTTTTGGCGCATAAAACCCCATAATTGTTTTCACATTAAGCATGCTGCCAAAGTCTTCCTTAGTACTTTGTAACGTTTATGGCCATCCTTCCTTGCAGCTGTTCAGGTCTGTGTGCTTGTGATTGAGTAGAGATTTGGTGGTTTTAAAGCTTTGCAGCTTAACTAAATATGAAGATATCAGCAGCACCTCTGCATCTGGCATGCATATGGCCACCTCTTGTAAAATTAATTGCATGCTCAGCTAAATATGTATTTGGTTAAATAATATGTTTTTGTACCTGTAGCCGTTTTCATGCTTTAAAGTTTTGACCAACACCAATACTGGAAGTAATTCACAGATATTGTGTTGGAAGGTGTGCTAAAATAGCTCACTTGGTACATTTTGGAACATGAAGGAAACAGTGCAAAAAGCAAGCTAAGGTTAGGGCAACTCCATGTTTCACTGTACTGTGTTTGCAGTTTCTTTCAAAACCTGAAAACTGGAAGTCATTGAACTGTTGATTAGGTATGTAAAGTCAATTGCTTTCATTTCATTCCAGTTCTCATGGTATATGTGCCGCAGAAAGAAGTACAAAAACATGCGAAAGTGAATGCCACCAGGATGCCCCGAAGTCGATGAAGAAGTGAAAGCAAGAAAGGCATGCGAAATTGACACATGCTGAAAATCTGGATTTTGAAGACGGGTGATCAGCTGCAAGTTTGCATGCATACTTCACTAGATAAACTGACTCTCCTTTCTTTGTTATGTGGCTTAGTTGAAACATTTAGTTACTTCTCTTGATGTACTTGTTCGTTTCATTTACATTTTTTCTTTAACAAAGGCAAACATGCAATCCAGCTATAGCAATAATATCTGCAATGCTGTCATCAGAGATTTTTTAGGTGATCAAAGAAGCAAAATATCATGTCGCATCGCCACCTTGAACCTAGAGTGAAATATTAGTTCAAAATGTAGTAGTAGATGCATTTATAGACTAGTAATACAGCATTTGTACTGTAATGTATATTGATATACATGCTGAGATGTAGTGAAAAGTGTGTGGCTATGCTGCTCTGACACTTCAGTTGTTTTAACCCTTTATTGATGAGTTCTGCATACAGCATACCAAAAAATTTAAATTTTTCTTGCTGATTTTTGGCATTGAGTAAGAAGTTTCTTGTTAAATGTATTGAGCCAACATTGAATAACTGGCAGCAAGTGACAATTGTCAGTTTAGAGCAGGAACACAGGATGGGAAAAAAAGACATGGGACTCGTGTTCTTTGGAAAGCACAGTCAGGGGAGACAGACCAGTGCAAGATGTGCTGTAGTTACCTCAGACACACAATGCAAAGAGCTCTCTGTACAGATTCCAAACCCAGCCATATGTCGCTTGGGGAGAAGCCCACTTCTTCCCCCATACTAATAAATGAGTTTCTACAAGACATCCTTTATTTTCGCTGATTACGGTTATTCTCAATGTCTTTTGCACATTTAGGTATAAAATAATTTGTTTTGTATTTATATGCGTGGTCATTAAAGGGTTAAACAAATAAAGTGGTTCCAATGAATGTGAATGTATAACTTTAGCGACCTTAGTCGCAATGTGTTGATCATTCCTCAATCTTTGTGAGACCACGAAAGAGGAACTAGGCAGAATTAAAATCACTCAGCAGTACCAAGAAGGAAGCTTCAGCACTTATACAGTACTGCAGAATACACATCTTCTAAGCTGTACCTATGGTGTCCTTTTTATTATGTGATCTTGGTCCCACTATGGGGAAATAACTCTGCTTTGCAAGTGCATTGCAGTACTTTAATACTTTAACAGCCTGCTGCAAAAGGGAAGTGCTATTAGAGTATTACATAAAGATCATGTGTTATGAGGCAGTCGCTAGACGTGGTATGTCACAGCACTGAGTTGCCGGCGGCCATTATAATTAGCTGTGGTATTGTTAACTTGACAGAACATAGTGAGCATTATTTGATCAATAAACAATACTACATAATTCTGGCCCTTACTTGGAACTTTGTCTCATCTCTGTAATGCGCGCAACCCGCTTTTGATGTTACTGAGATGGAGTGACTCCTTGGAAATCAGCAGGGTAGTCCTGTTAATGATGCTGTCATTCACACTTACGCAGATTGTAGTAGGCATTAGCTCAGTGCCATTGCCCCATAGAATCACAGCCTGCGTTTCATTCATGTATAATAGAAACATTCTGTAGATTTCATGTGAAAATGTGACATTGGTGGGCAGTATGCTATAGGTTCACAGCAGTGAGCCCCATTATTCGAAGACAGCTGTTGTCTCAAATTACTTACAGCAAAGTAAAGCCATGTACATTCTCACCTTAACTACTGCAGTTTAGTATGGGCCACAATGACCAAAATAAACATAAATAAGGTTCTCGTATTACAAAAGAAAATTGTTCGAATAATCGCTAATCTTGATAATACAACTACCTCCATGTGTGCTTTTGCAGCACATAACATTGTCCGCGTCAATCATTTGTATAACTTTAAGTTACAAAAAATTTATATCTCAATGGCATCTACTGCCGATTTTTATTCTACTCTGGCATCTGTGGACATGCGTCGTGCTAACATACACACAAGGCCTATAATTACACGGAATGTACCATGTTTTCGCGGTAATTATAAATTACAAATGTCTTATAACCTGCCCCATGTTCTAAACACGTATAAACATACAAAAGGGTATACCAAAGCTGAGCTACGGAAATATTTTGTTGAAATGTGATTTTATGTCTTTGATAGTAGATGCTGCATGTTTGCTTGGTTATTGCTTTTATTATTTCTGAACATATGTGTGACCGTTTCAGCGTTTCGATTTTACTGTTCAAATTTTGTGCAAAGATTGTTAGACTCTGTATGCATAAATAGTGAATGTTTTCTCTTTATTGAATGTGACTATTCTATGTGTGTCTGTTGAAGATTTCCTGCACCACTCGTGTGCTACTGCTTGTAGGGGTTTTCTGGACACAGTCAAGCTGTGCAGGCAGCTTTTCGCCAAAAACCTACCCTCCAGTTGAATCTGGAAAATGAACTTATATCCTTATACTTATTCAAATATGTTCAGCCTATTGTGTATCCACATGTGTGGGCTTGTGATATGCACTGATGGCAAGGCCATCTGTCGTTCGTTCAAAAAGAACATCTACGGATGCATTATAGCTATTCTCGGGCTCCTCTCTTCCTGCTGTAAACTGGATTCTCTGCTTATAAGAAATAAGTGTTCATTGTGATTACTATATGGGCTCTTGCTAAAGGTTACTGTGATGTGTTCATGCTCTTATTGAATAAAATGTTTACAAAGTTTACAGTTGTGCTGTTCTTTGAGATCTTAACTGGAGCAGGCAGCATTTGATGCAAACATGAAGGCAGTGCTAATGGAAACATTTAGGAGGTGAGACAACAGTCTTTTTTGACAACTTGGATGAAATTCTGGCCAAGAAGTTGCACTTTTGAAACAATATGGGATGTACTTACTATGCGGGCACCACGGCGATATTGAACTGGCGCTATTTATAATGTCCAGTTTTGCATTTATCTGGCCTTTAGGCACATTTCTTTTCTTCCATTAGAATCGATGCTGTATGATTGCTTTGATTTGGTGAGATTGTAAATTCCTCGCTTAATATCAATATTGAAATTTATTTCCTCTGTCCATGTATGCCTCCATGGCATATTGAAATAAATGAGCCCTTTGTCGTGGCAAAGGATTAAATCCTTGTTGAAATGCCTGAAATGCTAAATTACCTGATGAGTTTGGACACATTGAAGCTGTTTAGTATGCCTTGTAAACTGAAGCATAATGTTTCTCAAGGTTGGCCATTGATTCCAATTTAGCAAATCAGACTGTTGTCTTCTGTTTTTGCCAGGTATAGTCCATTGATGCATTTAAGGTAATACAGTGATAGTGGTGAAATAGTTGCTCTTGGTGTTTAACTCACTGTAGTGCTATGTGCTCAGTGTTTTTTTTAGTTGTTTATAGTATTGCAGTTTATCATAACATATGATGGTGGCTGAATAACTAGACATTTGTTGCACATGCAAACTAAAATCTATTAGGTTGTGAGCTTCCATCTTAGTGTAGAGATAGTCTATTGGCTACCCAGGCAGAGTTCACAGCAGTTGCTGCAAAGGGTCTGGTTAAGTACCAGGAGGTAGTTTCACCAACTCTTGTGTTGTTGATCATGTACACCACCATTGTCAGTCTTCAGATGACTACCCTAGGAAGGGTCATTGTTGCCATTCCAAAGGGTACCACTGACTACCAAGGGGTACTTGCATTGACCACTGAGGTAGTCACATCAACTCCGCCTTTGGGGGTAATGCATACACCTCAGTAGGTCTTGCGGGAGAGAGTCAACGGTACTGTGAGGGAGTCGCCCGCACTGTATTTCCAAGAGAGTACGTGTTACCACCCAAAAGGTAGTTTAACCAACTCTTGCCATGGTAGTCATGTACACCACCATTGTGAGTCTTCAGATGGCTATCCTCGGAAGGGTCATTGTTGCCATTCCAAAGGGTTACCGCTGACTACCAAGGGGTACTTGCATGGACCGCTGAGGTACTCGCATCAACTCCTGCTTTGGGAGTGATACATACACCTTAGTAGGTCTTGCGGAAGAGAGTCACCGATACTGTGAGGGAGTCGCCCGCACTGTATTTCCAAGAGAGTACGTGTTACCACTCAAAAGGTCATCATATGTGCGACGAGCAGATACACCGCGAAAAGAGTCGCTTGCGACTACCTTTTTTAAGAGTGTGGCTAAAGTTACGTGATCTCACGTGACTTTTTTCCACGTTGTCTGAAGTAGGCGAAGTGCGTACTATCGCAGACCTTGTTCGAATGCAGATCGTCTGATACCCATGTCAGTACGGCTGGGAAACACGCATGGGCTAGCGAATGATACGTGAGGTCACATGACACCCTTTCCCAGGTGATTTGACGTTAACTACGTGTGCACCATCGCATAGCTCTTGATTTTCCCGTTTGTTTGACGCGCATATCTCACCACTCTCTGTGAATCACGTGTGGACTTCCGAGAAATACGCAAGGTCACGCGACCTCCTTTTCTGTTGTCTAGCGTACGTGTCGTGGGTACTATCACAGAGCTCTTTGGAAGCCCGCTCGTTTGATATCCATGTCAATACGGTTGAGGATCAGGAATATGATAGCGAATCTTACGTGGGATCCTGTAACACCCTTTTCCACGTGATCTCAGTTGCTTTACTGGGTTACAATCGCATAGATTGCTCGAAAAGCTCGTTCATTTGATATTCATGTCAACGCGCCTTGTCGAAATCGAAATGATGACAGGTCACGTGATGCTCGTTTCAGCTTGTTTTTATCACCTTTAGCAATGAACATTTTGTTGCTGCATGCCGCTTTGTTTCAATGCATGTCAGCAATTCTTTCAAACTAGCGACGTTTTTCATTATGTGTTGATGGCAGTGATGTAATATCCATAACAGTGTATTTCGATGCTGTATCACGCAGGGAAGAAATTTTGTAGTCGCATGACAATGCGCTTCAAGAAAGACCTTCAGTTATGTTTGGCTGGCGCAAAATTATAAAGTTTCGTCGTTGTTTTGAACTTCTCTAACACCTCGGCTAATCTATCTTTGGATTAAATTCACTGGGGCTAGGATTAAAATACGTGGCGTGTAGAATAAATTATTTTGACTCGTTGACTGGCGCTTCCACTAAAATAGCTGGCACTGGGAATAATTTGAGGGGAAAAACTGTAGTACTATTTTAGAGAGGGCAGCGATTCGGAAAGATACATTTAAAACGAAAGGTAAGGAGGTTAACGAGACAGGCTATCGTGTTTGCACGAGTGGTTGCAATAATAACTACAAATGTAATGCAAAAGAGTAAAAGGGGTAATTTTGGCACAAGTACAGACGAACAAATACGAGGTTACGAGCTATCCGAACATACGGCTACTGATAACTGAATTACCAACCTCATAACCGATCACTCCGGTTGTCCGGTTTTCAAATTGGAATAACCAGTGGATTGAATAACCGGATAGCCGGCTCTCCCGCTAAACCGCTTTCATGCTGCACTAGTTGCAACTCAGCTACGGATATTATGTATGAACAGACAGAAAGGGCACAGAAGGAATTTTCACCCAAACGTAGCGGCAGGTGCTTATAACACATATCCTGCGCGAGCGTGAGTGGTTCTTGTTGTCGTCGCCTTGAATTTATTTGCACCTACCCAGTTATATGGGCGGCGTGACAGGAAGGAAAAGCGCTATCACCAGCACACGTGTAATAATATGCTACAAGCTACTGTCTTCTAACGATATTGCAAAGCTTCGCGGAAAGCGATTGCAGAAGAGCGTTCTCCTTATTGATCCTTTAGTATGCCTTATCTTTAAAGGGCCCCTGGAACGCATTTGATACTATTGATATAATGACCCCAATGTTTAACCACATCGTGTCTTTAGTATCACGGTCCAATAAGTTCCCGAGGTTTCGTGGCCACACACCGTGGCGCCCGCCGTAGTCTACGCTACGCAGCACGCCTCTGGTATCTCGCGAAGGATACGGATAAGGATACGAATAACTTTATTAAGTGGATTCTGAGAGCCGCCAAAGCAACAGCAACCTGTTTCGCTTTAGAAGTGGTCTTAGCCACCGAAGCTGTCTAAACTGCATGGCCTCTGTGATATATTACCGCTATGGCAAAATGTGCTGACCAGGCATATTGAGCCGCATCCGCAAAGCAGACCGATTGGGGTTCGTCCTTGATCTTCTTCGGGATCACAATCGCCTTGGTCCTGCGCCTTCCCGCATCGCGCTGAGGGTGTACATTGCGAGGTATTGGTGTAACGTAAATACTTTCTCTTTGCTCGGCAGTGATTCGATGCTTTCTCTCTTCAGCAAGTACTGGGTTACGTCCCAGGATGGTCAGAATTCTTCTCCCCGCCGAAGAGCAGGACAGTCGGTCCCGTTGCGCGGATCCCTGCGCCTCGATAATACCCTCCAATTAATTGTGTACTCCCAGTTGATATAAGCGTTCTGTACGAGCGGTCATGGGGATGCCGAGTACCCTTTTGATGCTTTATCGTATGAGGATGTCCAACGTCCGAGAGCGGCTTTCAACCCTTAGTCTTGGGCCCCTTTGTGATTGGCGTGTAAAGGAGTAGCTAAGATTTACTATGCGAGCATCTCAGTACCGTGGTTTCCAGATAAGACTCGACCTATCTAGTGCCGTCTGTAGGCCTGTTTCAGCCTCCCCTTTGCTTCCTTTGGTGCGCCAGATTGTTACGTCATCTGCATAAAGCGTGTCACTGACCCCACCTATAGCAGAGAGCTTTTCCGAAAGACCCCTCATTGCTATGTTGAAGACATGTGGAAATACCACCGCCCCTTGCGACGTGCCTCTAGGTCCGAGCCCGAATGCCTCGCTCTTGAGATCACCAATCTTGAGCGTCTCCTGCCTCCCCTTGAACAAGGAGCTTATAGCTATGAAAGGCAGCACCCAGATTGAGCTCCGGTATGAGATTCAGAATGTGAACATGAGACACATTGTGAAAAGCAAAGCCTTCTTCATATCTAAACCCAGGAAAGCATTGACATCTCTGGTTGCGTTGTCAATGACTTGGTATTTATTGATGATGATGATGATGATGATGATGATGATGACGAAGCAACATTTACTGGGCCCGAAATAAATCGGTGGTGCACGCAGGCACCAGACGGTGTGGTTCTCTAGTTACGGGAACCATATATTTCCAGCAGCTCCTGGCCCCTGTCCGTCAGTGTGAGCTGAATCGGTAGGGCGGGGCTGGACAACAAGGTCTCCCATCGCTCAAGGGGTTCGGGATTGGGGGTGTTCGTGGGAAGGGGAGGAGGGGGGGGGTCTTGAGTTCTGTGCACTCTGCCAAGACGTGCAGTAGGGTGTCCTTTTCTCTTCGGCAAGAAGGACAGAGCATATCGTATTCCGCAGGGTACATGCGGTTCATCAGTACGGGATGCGCAAGCGATCCCGCCTGCGCTCGACGCAGGATCGTCTGTTGTTGCCTGGTGAGTTTGGGGTGCGGTTCTGGCAGTCAGCACCTTTCTTCTCGGTACATCCGGGTAATGTACCGAAAGCTGGTAACCGGGTGCGGTAGCTCTTCCGGCTCGTGCTCGGCCCGGATTCACATTTCTCGGGCATGGTAGTCGGCGATGGTGTTGCCTGCTACCTACGATTGAGCCAGGACCCACATGAGCTCTGTGCCTCTTCCTGGAGGCTTGTGCTTGGCTAGAATGCCTCGGGTCGCGGAGGAGATTACCCCCGTGTGGAAGCTTCTGTAGGCTGTCTTTGAGTCGGTGACCACGGTGTCCACGCTCGGCTGTGTGAGTGCGAGGGCGATGGCCGCTTCTTCGGCAACTGCGGGGTCTGTTGTCTTCAGGGACGCGCTGACGATTAGCCTGACTTTTGAAGTAACCACCACGGCTGCACGGTCAATGTGTTTTCGGAGCGAGGCGTCCGCGTAGAGGACTCTGGTGTTCTCTTCCAGCTTACGGGCTAGGGCTTTGGCTCGCGCGGTGCGCCTCTCGTCGTCCTTGCCCGGTGTCATGTTCCGGGGAAGGGGTTTTGTCTGAATGATCGTTTTCCAGTCTTCCGGAAGGGCCGTCTTGATGGGTACTGGCTCGATCTGCCATCCTATCTTGCGTAGGACGACTCGTCCGTGTTCTGTGTGACTGAGCCGGATTCTCTGATTAGAGAGCTGGGCTTCGATGAGCTCCTCCACCGTGTTGTGGGCGCCCATGTCGAGCCGTTTTTGCGTGGACGAGTATATGGGCATGCCCAGTGCTTGCTTCGTTGCCTTACGAAGCATCGTGTTTAGGGTGTCCCTATTCGCCTTCGTCAGCTGGAGATACGGGGAGAAGTATGTAACCCGCGACACGACGAACGCGCGTACCAGGTGCATGGCATCGTGCTCTTTAAGGCCTCGGTTTCTGTTTAATACCCTTCGCATCATACCAAGTATCTGTTCGGTTGTAGTCTTGATCTTTGTCATGTCGGCCTCTGCCTTTCCGTTGCTCTGAAGTATTAGGCCGAGAAACCTAATCCGCTGTTTGGCTTTATGGTCGTTCCGGCGATCGTGATAATCACGTTCGGCGGCAGCTCCTTCTTGGTTTTTCCCGGTTGGATCATGAGCAGCTCTGATTTCTGGGGAGCGCAGCTCAGTCCGCACGACTTTGCATACTCGTGGACGGTCGTTGCCGCCCGCTGCAAGACTTCCTCCATCCAGGCATCGGATCCGGCTCGGGCCGTCCACACCGTAATATCGTCGGCATAGAACGCGTGGCCCACGCCTTCGATTTGGTTGAGTAGATCGGGCAGGGGCAGCAGGGCCAGATTGAAGAGCAGGGGCGACAAGACCGATCCCTGAGGGGTGCCCCTATCGCCGAGCTCGACAGGGTCCGACTTCTCCTCCCCTATCCTGATGGTGGCCGCTCGGTTTGACAGAAAATCTTTTATGTAGTCGAATGTCTTTCGGCCAAAACGGGTTTTGTTTTGATTCTGCACCACGCTCGCGTGGGACACGTTGTCAAACGCTCCCTTCAGGTCGAGGGCGAGTATCCCACGTGGCGCGTGCCTCGTTGCCGGCTTGACGACCAGTTCGTGGAGTTGGATCATCACATCTTGGGTGCTGAGAGGTTGCCTGAACCCATACATCGTCTCTGGCGTGTGATCCGTTCCTTCAAGGTGCTTCTGCAGCCGGCGAAGGCCATTCGCTCCATCACCTTCGCCACGCCGGATGTGAGGGAGATGGGCCGCATGTTGTATATCGTGAAGGCCTTGCCGGGCTTTGGGATGAAGCGGACCTCGGCGTCCTTCCATTCCTTCGGCAACTGCGAGCTCTCCCAGGCTTCGTTAATGTGCTCTAGGAGGCCGCGGGCCGTTGTACCGCTCATGTTACCGAGTAATTTGTAAGTTATGGCGTCCCTGCCGTGTGCACTTCTCTTGTTACTCTCATCTATCGCTGTCCACAGCTCCATCATGGTAAACGACCGGCCCAGTTTTTTGTTGTCGAGTCCTTCGTACCTCTCGGGCACCGGGTACTGGCCCTTCTCTGTCTTTAGGTACTTGGCCTTCAGGTCTTCCAGGAGCCTGCGGCCATCTGCCTTGTACGTAATCAATACTTTGGCGAGGTTGCGATTGGTCGCAGTTTTGCTACTCAGCGGGTCGATCGGATGCCTCAAGAGATGTCTTCCATGTCAACCATGTCTTCCACGTCAAGAGCTTCCCCTGTAGGCCGTCGCAGGTCTCCAGCCAATTTTCCTTACATAGTTTGGCCGCGTACACGGCGATCTGTTTGTTCAAGACTGCTATGCGCTTGAACATTATTTGAGCATTTATTGAGATTCATCGCATCCAGTGTGGACAAAGCCACGCGAAATTCTGTCTTGCTGTTTGGAAATGAATTGCTATTTTTTTCATTTATTTACTCTAAAGGCCCAGCTTGGGAATTACATAGGGGGGAGAACAATTGATATACAATATAAAATGATATACAATATACATTGTGAGTCGACCATCCTTATATGAAGTAGTACATGCTATACAACCTTTACATCACTTCTAATTCGACAACATCATACGCCAATAATTAATAAATTATACAAGCAATAATATGACATCTGAAGAAAGGCAGGAAGAAATGTTAATGTTATTAATTTACGAATGTTTCATTAAGTGCTTGTTTGAATATAATATGGTCAGTTATTTCAGCTATATTACTTGGGAGATGATTCCATTCCGAAATGGCTAAGTGCAGACACGAAAACTGCAATAGGTTAGTACGTGGAAATGGTTGTTCGACCTTAAATTCGTGAACAATTCGTGAGAATTTTCTTTTGGCTGGTGAGATGTGTGCCTGAGAGAATATATTTGGGTTATGAAAAAGCTGGTGGAAGAATGTTAGCCGAGATATCTTTCTTCTAGTCTGCAACGGGATGAGTCCTAGGCCATGTTTTATTTTGGTGATACTTGAATGTTGCGAATAGTTACCTGTAATAAATCGCGCTGCCATGTTCTGAAAAGATTCTAATTTGTTAATAAGATGCGTTTGGTGCGGGTTCCATATAAATGAGGCATACTCAATCTTTGAACGAAGTACGGTGGTATATACAAGAAGTTTAGTATCACTATTAGCCTGACGAAGCGTTCGACGAATGAAGCCAAGAGATTTGCATGCAGCGGAAACAATACAACCCACGTGATTATGCCAAGACAAAGTCGGAGAAAGATGAACACCTAGATAGTTAAATGATTTTGTAGTTTCTAGAGCCTCACCATTAAGAAAGTATGTGTGTTTCGTAATTTCACTGCAAGTAGTAAATCTCATAAGTTTAGTTTTCGAGGTATTTACGCTCATTTGCCAGTCTGAGCACCATCGTTCAATCCTGTACAAGTCATTTTGTAACTTATCACAATCACCCTCACATTTTAACGGCCGATAGACGTAAACGTATTTCCGAAATACGGTTGTGAATGACATGCTCCGCCACCTTAGCCACGCCGGACTTGAGAGAGATGGGCCGAAGATTTCCAAGGCCCAGGGGCTTTCGCGGCTTCAGACTGAGGACAACTGATGCCGACTTCCACGTTTCCGGCACTAATGTCCGCTCCCAGATCCGATTTTTCTCCTAGGTGAGGTGCTCATTAGAGTCTTCGTCCAGGTTTTTTAGAGCTTTATTAGAAATTCTTTCAGAACCAGGGGCAGACTTGCCATTTAGACTATGCAGTACCGCGCTAACTTCGCTACTGCTGAATGGCTTGTCGAGCTTTGTATTTGGCTCACCCCTGTATGCAGGGTAGTCGATTGTACTGGCATTCTCAACCCCTTGCCAGCCGATCGGCAATAACACCTTCGGTTTTCGATTGCCTCGCCTCGTGAACAATCTTTTCAATCCCTTGCATTTTCTTAGTTTTCGAGTTCATGTCATCTAAGAGGTGTTTGAGGAGGTTAAATTTACGCCCTACTCTCACTTGACTACCCACCGATATGTAAACCTCATCCCACTGCTGCTTACCTAGTAGCTCCTGACAATGCTCTTCTGCAGTTCTATTCATTTCTGCAATATTTTAGGGTGATCGCGATTGAACCTCTATCCCTTCCACCTGTCGTGGACCAATTTCTTGGCTTCCAAATGATGGCTTCCAAGAGATACGCCAGACGATCTTGCATCCTGTCGACTTCGAGGTCGGTCTGGATCGACTTGGTGGCCACCCTGACATCTTTCAGCTGATCTGACCATTGGTCCAGGATATTTATTTATTTATTCAAAAGACCCTTACAAGCCATATAGTTGGGCATAAAGTAAGGGGGGCATCCTAAACAGTAAAGGTATAAAAAGTAAAAATTTTCAACATGAACAGTGCTATAAAAAGATTACCGTGTTACACATTATTGAAGGCACAAGGAATACAAAGCAACATCTGAAGGCACACGAACACATTTTACTGTTAACAGAGCAAAAGTAATACTGTTTATAAAAATAATACACAACATGCAAAAATGCGTGATAAAATACATTAGATTGCGCACTCGTGAACAGTATTAAAAAGGAAAAGCGTGATTAGCTGAGAGCGGAACGTGCCGGGATTAGATATGTAGTCTATGTTATCAGGGAGGTCATTCCAGAGACGAATGGCACGAGGTAGTGCAGATGAATTGAATGCATTTGTTTTACCGTATATGCGCATGAAATTGAACTCATTATGTAATCTGCGTGAAAAAGAGCGGGGTATTTGCACTTGTAACCGGGTTCGTTTATTAGTGTAAATATATTTGTGGAATAAGCACAGAAGGGCCATGCTGCGGCGGAAATCTAATAGCGGCAACAGAAGGTCTAGTTTAATTTGCGTAATGCCTGAGTTTATACCGTAGCTATGGTATATGAACCGGGCTGCTCTATTTTGTACCATTTCCGTCATATTTACTAGGTAATATTGATGAGGGTATTAAATTGGGGAGGTGAATTCTAACTGTGGCAAAATGAATGTTTGGCGGGGCATTTCGCAAGTTGCGTCGTAAATAGCCAAGAGTGAACAAGTACGCACAAAGTACCGAGCGCAAGAGCAGGCGACATTGTGGCCGTCCTCAACAAACGCAAAAAAAGACAAGGGAGGCTCGTGCAGCGAATGAGAAGGGGCTCGCGCAGCGGAGATGGTTGGAACGCCGGCACGATAAGGGCCGCCGGGCCTACGGAACCCACATCTACCGGTGAGGTTCACTTGACCGGACGTCTGCCTTTGGGACAAGGAACGCTTCGGGTCGTTGTACGGCACGAGACCTCGGAGCGACTTCCTGCAGCCTCAAACCCGCATCTACGTGCGAGGTACGGGACAGCGAGCGTCCGTCATCGAGACGAGGAGCGTCTCAGGTCGTCGCCTTGCTCTAGGCCCCAGGTCGGCCGGCTGACATCTCGGACCCCGCTTCTACGCGCGAGGTTCGGGTGAATGGGCGTCCGTCATCGAAACAAGCGCCTTGGGCCGTCTTCTTCCTCGAGACTTCAGAGTGGCCTGTTCGCGTCCACGGAGCTGTTGGCCGTCCACCATTCCCTCTCCCGTGCTGCTGCGTCTGCCCTTCCACGCCGGTCATCACTCTACGAGCGAGAGTTCCAGCTCAAGGACTCCACGTCTCACCACACTCCGGACTTAACCGCAATCTCGTGAGACTAAATTTTTCCTATTTACAAATAACCTTGTATGTGTGGGTCTAGTTTTAGATATTCGTGTTTACGTGCCATCTAATATAATTGTCGTGCGTTTGCTCATGATGCGCCGTCTCCTCCACCTTCCTCACGTCACACGCTTTGCAACGTGACGATCCTAACCCATCACATATCTGGCGTCCGCGACAGGACCGCTCTTACGCTATCGAGTAGAGCAGCACATTGCATATGCGTGTCTGATGGGTGGGGATGGCGACAGACAAGCTTGCGGCAATCGGAAAAGAACTGGGGTTGACTGGCGCGGCACTGAAATAATGGGTAGACGAAGAGTGCGCACGCGAAAGGAAAGCGCGTGAAGCACGTCTGGCTGAACGCAATGCAGCAAAAGAAGCTGACGCCGAACAGCTAGCTAGATTAAAGGCAGAAAGGGAAGTGCTCGAGCTCAAGTTAATGTTGAGGGAGTTGGTTGCGACAGCGGGTAGCATGACTACTGGACAGCTTACAGAGAGTGTGCACGCAGGTGCTACCGAGGACTACCAAAGTCCACACAAGCTAATCCCAGCATTTAACGAAGAACGCGATTACTTGGATGCAAACATTCAATGATTTGAGCGCGTCGCAACGAGCCAGGGCTGATCACAAGACAAATGGGCCCTATCGCTGAGCCTCTCTTTGACAGGCGTGGCTCTAAGTGTTGTCGGCAGAATGGCACCGGATCATGCCATGGACTATGCGACAGTAAAACATGTTTTTGCAACGCTTCAGGTTCACGGAGAAAGGCTACCGAAGGAAGTTTCCGTCTGCGAAACCCGATAATTCCCAAACTGGTAGACAGTTTGCCGGTCGTCTATTGGGATATTTTGATCACTGGCAAGAAATGGCCAATGCGGACCGGACATACGATGCTCTGCGGGAGAAGATTGTCTCAGAACAGTTACTGATGACTTGCCATGAGAAACTTGCAGTCTTTTTGAGAGAGAGGAACTCTCAGGGACTTGACAAGCTAGCGGAAGCTACCGATCATTACCTGGAGGCGCAGGGGTTAGTCAACCTTGGCAAAGGTAAAAACGAGAGAGAACCTAGCAAGCCACCAGGTCAAGCTCGAACTCCTGAGCCACAAGAAGAGAACGAAAGACCACGCTGCTTTGTTTGTGGTAAACCCGGTCACAGAGCTGCTGATTGCTGGACCAATACGATGGGTCCAAATACATATACATCTGTCTGGGGAAAGTGCCACCACACCGAGCATAAGAGAGGTGACTGCCCCAAAGAACCCAATAGTACCGAGAAGGCTTCGTGCTCGATGCAGCAAGTAGGCATGTTCAAGGCGTATACCGAAGAGACATAGACCTTGCGTCGAGTTCCCGGAAGTTCGGAACGCGGGTGAACGCAAACGCATAAACAAAACGAAAAGCCTATGCCTACTGCCGAAGGTGTGCTTGAAGGACATTCCGCTACTCTCTTGCGCGATACAGGATGCGACTCTATTACTGTCAAAAGGACAGACAGAAGACAGTGACAGAAGCACATCATTTTTGTCACGCCTGATGAAGCTAAGCCGTCTTCTCTCTTTTACGCAGTTGCCAACAACTCCACATCATCCGATGGCAAATGGCCTTGTGGAGAGGTTCAACGGCACCCTTAAACAAATGATAAGACGAATGCGTCAAGAGAGCCCGAAAAAAAGGGACCGGTACTTGGCACCATTGCTCTTTGCTTATCGCGAAGTTCCTCAGCGAAGCCTGGGTTTTGCACCCTTTGACTTGTTGTAGGGCCGTTATGTCAGAGGGCCCATTGCTATATTGAAAGAATTATGGAAAGGTGATCATCTTGATGATGCCCCAAAACCCACATACGGGTATGTAGTTGAGCTACGGAAGCGTCTTGAAGACACTTGTCGTTTAGCCAAGGAGGAGCTTCAAAAAGCAAAACTTTTACGGAAGAAACACTACGACCGGAAGGCCAGACCAGGTCATTTAGCTGTTGGAGAGAAGGTTCTGCTACTGCTGCCTTCGGACAACAACAAATTGGTTCTTACGTGGAGAGGGCCGTTTACGGCACTTGAGAGGAGAAATGACGTTGATAACGTTATTGACCTCGGGACAAGGACGAAGCTATTCCATATAAATCTACTGAAAAAGTATGAGGAACGGCCACCTATATCACCGCATTACCGGAAGCGTCAACTGCTTGTCAGACGGATGACACCGAAAATGACAATCGACCATGCATACCGTTTCAAGAAAAAAAAACGTCGGCGACTGACGGGATTCTGTCGCCATCGCCCTCTCATGGTGTTTTAAACATTGTGTCTAAACATGGTGTTCTAAAAGCATGCACTTCAAACCGGTGCAACTTTATTATCGAGCAACATTTGCTGGCATGTTAGTATTGTGGATTTTTTTTTCACCCTCTATTGTGGTGTTGTCTTGTAAATGTTGTCGGTATGCCGAGTGTGCGCTGCTCGGAACTGTAGTGCTCTAGTAATTTTTATGTGTACTCATACATACCGAGTGTGCGGCGCTCAGAACTGTAGCACAGTGGCAACATGTATGCGTACTCAAACGTGCTGAATGTGCTGTGCTCGGAACTGTGGTGCAGTGGTAATACTCTTGTGGTGCGTGTGTTCTACGGTGGACCAACAGATATCAAGTACCCTCAAGTTTTTTGAAAGAAAGAACTTTCTTAAGTAGGGGGTGATTGTGAAGAAGTACTCACAAAGCACCGAGCGTAAAGCAGACGACATTGCGGCCGTCCTCAACAAGAGGAAAAGAGAAGGGAGGCTCGTGCAGCGAATGGAGGCTCGTGTGGGCCTACGGAGCCCACATCTACCGGTGAGGCTCACTTGACCAGGCATCTCTCTTCGGGACAAGGAACGCGTCGGGTCATTGTACGGCACGAAACCTGGGAGTGGCCTGCTGCAGCCTCAAACCCGCATCTACGCGCGAGGTTCGGGAGAGCGAGCGTCCGTCATCGAAACGAGGACGCCTCAGGTCGTCGCCTTACTCGAGGCCCCAGGTCAGCCGGCTGATATCTCGGAACCCGCTTGTACGCGCTAGGTTCGGGTGACCGGGCGTCTGTCATCGAAACGAGCGCCTTGGGCTGTCTTCTTGCTCGAGACTTCAGAGCGGCCTGTTCGCGGCTGCGGAACTGTGGGCCGTCCACCTTTTCCTGCCCCGTGCTGCTGCGTCTGCTCTTCCACGCTGGTCATCACTCTACGAGCGAGCGTTCCACCTCAAGGACTCTATGTCTCACCACACTCCTGACTTAACCGCAACTTCGTGAGGCTACATTTTTCCTATTTACGAACAACTTTGTATGCGTGGGTCTAGCTTAAGAAATTCTTCGTGTTTACGTGCCGTCTAATATGATTGTCGTGTGTTTGCTCATCATGCACCATCTTCCTCGCGTCACACGCTTTGCAACGTGAAGATCCTAACCCATCACACCAAGAGAAGGTGATGCCTTGGCGCATGTAGAAGTGATGTGTGGGACCCATGAAAGATTCTCTGTAAGAACAATACCAAGGTACTTATTTCATGAAGTGTGGGAAAGCATAGTGTTATTAAGATGACACGAAAATTTAGAGTTTCCACATTGTCGGCTTAAGCACATCACCTTGCACTTTGTGAAGTTTAGTGTCATGAGCCATTTGTTGCCTAGTTAGCGATAATGTTAAGATCAACTTGAAGTGCCAAGCGATCGTCAGTCGTGTGAATAGGACGGTAGATTATGCAGTCATCGGCAAAATGGCCCATGCAGGAAGTAATCTGGGTGGGTAACTCGTTAATGTGGTCGGGTCCTAGGACTGCTCATGTTCTCCCCTGATTTTGCGAAACGGTTGCCAAACTGTGAAGCTAAAATTTCTCAGCCGTTTCTTCTCCACATTATTGCTAGTGGTTAAGGTGTTGTGATCGCTACCAAGGTCCGTTTACATGTTGTTCCAGTTCGCCGAATCCGCGTTCTTGACGAAGGTGAGATATGGTGTGGAATCTTTGTTGCAGGATTTACCGAGGAGTCTACTTGGGGATGACGGGTCGGTAGTTCAAGTTAGGTTGTGACTAGCTTCACTGTGCCATAGGTAGGCACCTTTGCGGGTTTTCTAAGCGTACCCCCACGCTCCATGTGGGCATTGAAGTCCCGGTTATGATTAGTAGGGAGCTCCTTGCTTCGCTGACCACTTTCGCAAAAATTGCTGCAAAGGATAAAATCATTTTATCTGTCTTTTGAATAGCACACATACTCACGTATATAAGTACTCCAGGCACTTTGTCATAGGTATCTGGCCTCTAACAGCGAGCACGTATAACGGGAGGATGACGCCATTCAGGTACTGTGCAGCGAAGGAGAAGTTTACGACTTTACCGTTTCATACATAGAAATTTCGTACTATATTTATTACAGAGAACTGAGATGCTCGTATCTACGGGAGATGCGTAAACTTCGTCTTTTTCACTTCAAGCAACAGTTTGAGTTTGCGAACTTATCATATTCAACAAAGCCTGGCCTTAGAAGTACTTCAGTAAACATTATTGAAATTGTTCGAACGCAGGATTTGACACCATCTGGTAATTGAAACACTTCACGGCAGTTTCACGCTTCTAGAAGTGGCAAAAATAAAGCTCTGCAGTTGAGCTAGAAGAAACCAATGCACAGGAACGCTAGAATAAACTGATGCCGAAGACTCCAGTGCGCAAAGCGACCAGCTGCATATCTTAAATTTGCTGCCGAAGTACACGGTGAAACAACGACCGTACCAATGTAGGCGAAATTTCAGGACGGTCCATGCCACTGCGAGGCATTCTTTTCCTGCAGTGGAGTAGTTTGTCCCCGTTCTTGATACCGTCCTGCTGGCCTAAGCAGTCACTCTTTCATTGCGGTCCTGCCGGTGAACAAGCACTGGCTCAAGACCAACATTACTGGCATCTTTATGAAGGATCGCCGGGCGTCTTTGCCGAAGCGTGCAGCCACAGGAGGTGTATGCAGCTGTTGCCGTAGCTCGTGAAATGCCCGTTGGGTGTCTTGTCCCCGCCTCACCCACCACTAAAGGTGATATGTGTTAATGGCCGTGCGATGTGCAAAAATTTCACGTTAAACCGCCGGTAGGAGGCGCAAAGACTCAGAAAACGCCGAACGGCCTTTCTATCAGATTGGGTCGGGAAATTAGCGACGACAGCGATAATATCAGAGTCAGGTCGGACAGCATCGTGACTAACGACGTGGTAGAGCAATTGAAGTTCTTCAAGACTTATCAGGCACTTAAGACACTTATCAAGTTTCAATGTTATACCACCTGATAGTAGTGCTCCAAAGACCGTCTCAGTCCCGTTGGTGTTCCTCGAACGTGGCTGAGGAAACAGTCACGTCGTCGAGGATCACTACGCAGGTGTGCCATTTGAGGTTGAGAGTATCGCGTCTCTTAGTCGTTGAAACTTCGCTGGTACAGAAAAAAAAAACTGAAGGGAAGCACCTGAAATTTATGAAGTCCATCGAGCGTGACAAAAGATGTCTCACTGTCTCTCTCACAAACTTCAATTTGACAGTAGCCGCTTTTGAAGTCCATCGACGAAAAGTAACGGGTGTTTCGTAGCCTGACCAGTGAATAATCGAGAAAGCGGAAAAACGTGTTTCTTTCTGATCTGTTGAGTTTTGGGTAGACCACGCCGAAACGCCGGCTACTGTCCTGCTTTTTGACCAATACGACAGGCGATGATCGACGACTTTTAGATGGCCGTGTAACCCCATCCTGAAGCATCGTTTCCACTTGTGTTTATATTCCCTCATGCTTTGTCGATGCTTGACGATAAGGATTCTGCCGAATGGGTCTTGTGTCGGCTTCAGTGACAATAGGGTGCTTTGTCAGTGGCGTCTGGCTAACTCGTGACGCAGATGAGAAGCAGCTGCTAAACTGATTGGTCAGCTCAAAACGGCTGTTGCGTTCGACGGGCGATAAAGTTAGGCTCACATGAACCACAGGTGCAGGCATAGGCACAGTGGACACCGCGTGCTGCGCTGAAAAGCAGTATTGTATTCGGGCAAATTCGACGAAGTAAGCAGCAGCCGTGCCTTTAAGAATGTGTCAGCGTTCCCAGCTAAAATCCGTCAGCAGGACTTCAGCATGTCCATCGAGCTCAATAATTACGGCCCTGGGGATTAAAACGCCGTCACTCAGTACCAGTGCATTGATGTGTTGAGTGACTCCAGTCCTGGTGTGCAAGTTGCCGCAGATTACGGGCACGTGGGAACAGCTTGGCGGCAGAAGCGTCACGTCGTCGTCGGCGCCACGTAAGCGCTGTCGCTGGTGTTCCGCGGGATCGAGGTGGTCTAAGCTCGCAGAAAATCTGTCCACGTGGTCGAGGACTATAATCACTGAACCGCACCCTCTCAAGAAATCCATCCTCAATATAAGTTCCTTATATTACTCAGAAAGTCGGCCGGCTAGCTTTAGACTCATTGTCTGATAATGGAAACCAGTTGAACGTGTGATGTTTAGTGGTGCAAGCGCAAGGTATGGATAAAGATCGCCACGCTACTGTTTATGAGTTCACAATGGACTCGTCAGTTCTGTGAAGTTGATGTGACGTGGCTGTGACGTGGGAACTTGATGTTGGTGATGTGACGTGGGAATCTCCGTGTAGTAAGGCTATGGCTATGACTAATGACGTGTACTATGAGCATTAAAATACATTTCGAAAGAATGATGAAGTATACAAAACATATGAGGTGCTAAAATTGGCTAGATCACTACTGCCTCACTAGAGCCCTTGAAACACAAAGGCCTAGAGACATGTGCTACACAAAACAACTAGCATAGCGGCGTTCTGTGGAAAGAGGATGCGCTACAAATTTAATACGCTTATAACATGTAGCACAACATAATTCAAGAAAGCTAGCATTGCTTTGGCCTTAAAAAGTGGTTCATGACCGAGAAACGTAGCCGGATGAAGAGGTACACAATAGATGTATGCAAGGGGAACATTGCTACACGTGTGTGGTATTTGCTTGTTCGAACGAGGCGCGTGAGCGCCATCATTCGAGAAAATAGGAGGATGACCAAACTGGGCTGGCGCTGTGAATCTAACTGGTCAGCGCTGCAACCGCCGTTGTATATATAACCTGTGAATAGTTGCCAGTCTTACTGACTCGTCTTTCGCGTAACAATTTGTTTCTTCGTGTCTCTTTCGCCTACCCGACGTTCCAGGAAGACGAGGACGACGGTAAGCCTGTCACTACATCTTCCACAGGTTGGGGGCTTGTTACCAGTCAGGAGAAAGTTATGAGGGCTTAATGTGTGTCCTACTTCGAGTCTTGTGAATAGTACATCTGTACGTGTTTTCGTAGTTGGGATCAGAAAACTAAGTTGGGCTTAATCACGTGAAGCATATTGCTCGTTTCAGCGTCCCACAAGCGTTGCCCGAGCTTCGCAGTTTGTTTCGTCGGAAAGGCTTCATGTCTGTGGCAGGGACAGCAGCAGAACGAATACCTTGCGATGCTAATGATTTGGTGATTCTGTCGGCAATCACATTGCCTTCGATTCCTTTATGGCCAGAAACCCGGGATATCACTACCTGTACACGAGATCGATAATTGTTGCGCAAGAGTAAAGTTAAATAGAAGCATGGTTCCTTTGCTTTAGTGAAGACATTTACGTCTTACAAGGCTTAACGAGTCTGTGAATATTATTGCTTTCACAAGTTTTTTTCTTTCATTTGTTTTACGGAAGACAGTACTGCATAGGCTTCCGCTGTGAAGATAGTTGTTAGGCGGTAAAAGAGGTCTTATTTAGAAAAAGAGGGACCAACAGCAGCGTGGAATACGCCAGCATTTGACTTTCGTATGTCTGTGTACAAGTGGGAGCAGGAGTACTTCGATTGAAGCTCACGAAAAAGCACAGTGATTTGGCGCTCCGGAACAAGCTTTCTGACCTTTAGAAAGGATACACCACATTCTATCACCTCCATTCCCAGGGTGTTAATAGTTTAGCTGGAGGCATTACGCGGTGTTAGAGAATTTGGAGATCCATTTCTTGGCTAATATCTCGCACACGGAGTGAGAAAGGTAGTCTTATAAAGGGTCTATTACAAAAAAGTGTTCCACACGTCAAGTCGTTAGCCGTTTGTGTTCCACAACTATTCAAGGAACCTGACGTAAGTTCTCGTAAAATGGAGTGACCACTAACTTTCGATGGGGCTTGTTTTAAATGCGCCAGTAGCCAGGTGGATAGCCATACGGTTGACGGGATCTAGCATGTTTAGCGCACTCGGGTAGCAGAATGATATAGCACTGCGCCATAGTTCAATCGGGATCAAATTACCTTCTTGTAAAGATTCAATACACACTTCTTGTCACTACCCAATGTTGTTTCGGATATGATTTTAAGATCATTATTTAGACATTATGCTTTTAGATATCTTAAGTGTGGGATTAAAGTAAGCCTGTATACCACCTAGAAATTTGTGCTCTTAGTTCACTTAGTTCTTAGATATGAGTATGTGGACTGGGACCTGTTTCGAAAAATCCGAAATGAAACAGTCCCGCCAGACGAAACTTATGCAGATCTGCTAGATAATCTGAACAAGGCGGTTAAAGGAGCAACCAAAGAAATCATTACGGATGTTGAAGTTCCTAAAATGGACTCGAGACTTGCTCACCTTCTGGAGGCTAAACACGCCCTCTCAGCCAGGTGGAAGACCCAAAAGCTTAATCGTAGACTCAGATCGAAAATCGCGTTTCTTAACAAGGAGATTGAAACCTATTCGGCCCAGCTAGCCCGGGAGCAATGGGATGAGACGTGTACCGAAACGGACGGGCGTATGCGAAGAGGTAGCAAATGGGGCTTACTTAAAAGTCTCCTCAACGATAAACAATGTAAGGACACTCTTAGCCTTGCAACGGATAGGCTCATTAAAAAGCAAACCGCAATCGGTCTCACCGACAGGGAATTAGCCAACAACTTAGCACGTACTTATCTCCCCCTCGCCGAAGACGCGGATCGCCCAGTAGAGCGTTTGAACTACATGGGATTGTCGGCACCTGATCTAGACGAACCTTTCACCGTGTCAGAGATCAGACACGTTCTCTTCAATCTAAATGGCAGATCAGCCCCGGGACCAGATGGAATCACGAACAAACTCCTTAGGAACCTAGACGATAGGGCAATCGAGATAGTCACGGCCAAAATAAATGAGGTATGGAAAAGTGGACAGGTCCCGATAGACTGGCGTACCGCAAAAGTGGTACTCATACCCAAACCAGGAAAACCTCCACATATAAATAATCTGCGGCCTATTTCCCTTACATCATGCATCGCCAAGGTTGCGGAGCACGTGATACATAACAGGATCACTGAATATATTGAAAACAAGGAGCTATTTAGACACAATCTAATCGGCTTTAGACAGGCGCTGTCCACGCAGGACGCTATGCTTTTGCTTAAGAAAGCAATCTTAAATAACCCTACTCGCGACGTGAGAGGGATCCTCGCACTGGACCTCTCCAAGGCTTTCGACAGGGTCGCGCATAAACACATCCTGACAGAGATTTCGTCTCTCAACCTGGACCAGCGGTTTCATGATTACACCAGATCCTTCCTCGCTGATGGCAAGGCACACCTTCGACTAGGCATGGTCACGGGAGGACCCTACAAACTAGGCACCTGCGGCACCCCGCAGGGCTCAGTCCTCTCCCCACTCTTATTTAATATAGCCATGCACAAACTCTCCACTCGCCTCGCTGCAATTCCGAACGTGGGTCACGCCATTTATGCGGACGATATTACGATCTGGGCGCCGGGCGGATCGCTAGCCATGCTCGAACAGTCGTTAAAAAGCGCGTTGGAGGCTACCGAAGATTTTCTTTCAAACACAGGCCTTGAACTCTCCCCCGCTAAATCAGAGCTACTGTTATACCGCCAGTCCAGACAGGGGGTGAGAAATCTTGCGCCTCTGGAAACTCTGCCGGTAGAAATTCGAGCTAAAAATGGGCATCCCATACCGAGGAAGGACTCGGTCAAGATACTAGGTCTCCTCATTGATGCCAAGGGCTGTAACTCGACGGCCCTCAACAGGCTCACTGGACAGGCTAGCAATGTCCTAAGACTTGTAGCCCGCGTCTCAAATCGAAGAGGCGGTCTTAAAGAGGATAATTTGCTCAGAGCTTATCAGGCATTCTTCCCGAGTCATGTCACCTACATCGCGCCGTACCTTAATTGGGATAAAGCGGAAAAGGCCAAGCTCGACTCCCTAATCAGAACCGGCCTCAAGCGCGTGCTCGGCCTTCCGCAGTCCACAAGCACTGAGAAGCTGCTGGAGCTAGGACTCCATAACACCATCGATGAGCTAATAGAAGCTCACACAGCGGCTCAGATAATGAGACTTTCATCCACTAAGCCAGGCATTAAGATTTTACAAGAAGCAGGAATCCAACCCAGACATGAACCGGCGACCAAAGTTAGCTTGAGCCGGGAAACCAGAGCTCACATCATGGTTGACCCCGTCCCGCGAAACATCCACCCAGTGCATAACCAAGGCAGAAGATTCGCGAGAGCCAAGTCCATCCTTAAAAGGATCAATCAGCAGAAGCTAGATGCCCTCTTTGTCGATGCTGCCAGATATGACAGTGGGGATAAGTTCGCTGTCACGGTGGTAGACGTGGGGGGCAACCTGGTCAATGCAGCCTCTGTTTATACTAAGTTTGCCCATGTGGCGGAGGAAGCGGCGATCACTCTGGCTTTTCACAGCTCAAAAGTTCCCGCTATCATCTTCTCGGACTCGCGCACCGCGGTGAGATCGTTCTCGTCCGCCCTCATATCTGAACAGGCGTACAGTATTGTGATCAAAGCACTACAAAGGACTAGGGAGAGTACCGAAGGAGGATACCAAATCTCGTGGTTCCCAGCCCATCTAGACAACTCAATTAACCCGCTTGGATGTAATCCTAACGAGCAGGCCCACCGGAGAGCGCGCGATTTCACGCACCGCGCTGTCGCGGGTAGCCAGGCTTGGAACGAGGTCAACATCCACAAAGATCCATTAAGTACATTCCACGAAATTGTTTCTCATTATCGACTAGGCAGGAGGACATTTCCACCCCCTCACCCAAAATTGAATAAACCTCAGGCTACCACACTAAGACTCCTGCAAACCCGTACATATCCCACTCCTCGGTCTCTTCACAGGATAGATCCTGAACACTCACAGTCGTGCCCCAAATGTGGTCATGACTCATGCTCCTTTGACCACATGCTCTGGCTGTGCCGAGCCCTTAACGCCTCTCCACCAATCACGAAAGAACAATGGCAGGACTCTCTCAAGAGCAGCAACCTCAACATTCAACTCCAGGCTGTCCAGAGGGCCCACGACATTGCCGCGGGACTTGATCTCCCGGTTCCATCGTGGGCGGAGCCACCGACTTGATCTTCGGGAGCCTTCGGTTTGGCTCCCCGAGGTCTCAGTCCCTCAGGACTCAAATAAAGTTCTTGTCATGTCATGTCATGTCTTAGTTCACATGTATTTGTTGCCCATACATTTCGACAATGGTATCTGCAGCAAGCCATTTCTTCCTGGTGAATAGAACACAAAATCTTTTTTCGGGTTCACTTTGAACCAGTTTTAGTCTGCCCACATAAAAACTTTATTCAAGCACTGTTGTACTTGTCTCTCACAGACTGTTAGGCTGCAGGATTTGAAACCTATTTTAAGGTCTTCTAGTAAACGGAATGAAAAAATAGCCGCTTGTACGAACTGTCGTCATCTTAACGACAAGCAGCGTGCAACTGAGTATGCCTACCTGGGTTACCCCAGTTTCATCTATGAATGTACGCAACACTGCATTACCTATTTTTCCACGGAATGTACTGTTGTATAAGTAGCTTTCAATAAAGCTTAACATCTTAACATTTTGCGGCGGATGCCCAGCGCTAACTAGTTGCGCAGGATTCTGTTACGCGAAGTTGTTTCGTACGCCTTTTCCATATCAAGAAACAATGAAAAGGATTGTTTATGTACGAAGGCATCGCGAATGTTTGTTTCGATGGGCACGAGATGGTCGGTTGCGGATCTTCATTCTCATTAACCATACTGATGTAGATCAGGAATTTTGTTTGACTCAAGGAAGTGGAAAAGGCGACGGTCTATCATTTTTTTTAAAAGTTTGGAGATACTGCTTGTGAGGGCTATTGGCGGTAACTTACTAATGTGAGGCCTTTGCCTTGTTACAGAATCGGAAGAAAGCGCGTTTTTCCATGCAGTAGGGATGTACCCCGCAGTCCATATATCGTTGAAAAGGGCAAGTAGCGGTATTTGAGTATCACTGGAGAGGTGTTGATTCATGTCATACATGATCCTGTCAGGCCCAGGTGCAGAGCTCTGACGTGCAGTCAAGGAGGCTCTCAGCTCGGCAATGTTAAGAGGAAGGTTATAAGGTTAGTCCTCTCTGCATTTGCGGTCTATGGTCTTGCGTTCTGCTACTTGTTTGTGCTTTAGGAAAGCCTCGGAATGACGGTTCAAACTGGAACCACGCTGAAACTGTTCGCCAACAGCGCCAGCTTGGTCTTCCAAGCTGTTCGCTTCATCATTCAATAGGTGCTATGGGTGAATTTGTTGTTTCTTTAGCTTTCTCAGCCTGTCCCATATTTTAGCTTCTTGAGTATACCAATTGATGCCTGAGAAACCTATGCCAGCTTGTCCTCTTTGCCTGTAGCCGTGTCCTTCTTCCCTGGGAATTAACCTGTTAAATTTTTATTAGATGTTCGTCCGTTCGAAATTCACGTAATTTGCTCCAAGCTTTATTTTGTCTCCTACGTGCCTCTGAACAATCGGCGTTCCACCAGCGGACCCATCTTTTGAATGAAGCGCAACTTGTTGGAGGAATGAACTTTTCTGCGGCATCAATGATAAAAGCGGTAAAGAATGATGAAGCATAATCTAGATTAAAATTATTTATAAAATATCGTGACGAGTAGGTGGATTCCTTAAAAGCTTCCCTGTCGGCTGAGGCCAATTTCCAGCGTAGGACATGTGCAGGGAAACCATTTTGGGTTGCTAAGTTCAGAGGTATAGGGAAGTAATGAATTCCGATTGGATTTTTAATTACATGTCATTCCAAATTAGGGAAGATTGTAGGCGAGCGGATCGACAGGTCTATTGACTTGTATAAATTGTGGTGAAGGTAATAATAGATTGGTTCCTTTTTATGAAAGGGGCACACCCAAGTTTAAAAGGAAATTTTGAATGAGTCATCCTCGCGCGTCACATCGTGAGTCTCTCCACACCTTGTTATGAGCGCTAAAATCTCCCACGAGTATGTAAGGCTCATGAAGCTGGTCAGTGAAGTTATCAAAGTCTGGTTTTCGATACGAAGGTTCGGAGGTATATAACTCATACATACAGTGACCAACTTATTAAAAAGAATGGTCCGAACTGACACTGCCTAAAGGGGCATCTGAAGGGCGAAGTGTCGGCAAGCTACAGACTTGTCGGCTACTTTTGCTACAGCGCCGGATAAATTAGCCTCATACGGTCTTTTGGGAACTTGGCGTAATTTTGAAGAAACATTGCGTTCGTAGGCTGCAGATGTGTCGCTTGAACAAGCAGATATTTTGGATTATGTTTGTGTAGGAGTCCTCTAATATCATCAAGGTAATGAATGAGCCCTCTAGCATTCCACTGCAGTATTTGTGTCGCCATTACGCTAATGTTGTTTTGTACCGTGTGTTTAGGAGACGAAGGTTACGTCACAGACCTTTACCAGGAGCCATGATGCGAGCTTTGCCTTTCTTGGGGTGATCGCAAGAATCTCGCCACTCCTTTGGTGCTGGTGGCTCCATCTGACTGGTGTTTGTGTCCATCGCCTCTTGCGAGGCGCGGTACACGCACTCTTCCGAGCACTGTGCTTGACCTGAAGGCCTCGGCACTTTAGAAGAGACCTTTTAGGCCACCACTCCAGAGGTCAAGGGCCCTGTCTGCTGGGGGCGGGGGCACCGTCAAGGGGGCAGATGGCGTCACCGCCGGCTCACTGCGTGTGGGCCAGACAGCCGCCGGGAGCCGTCGTGCCACCGCCCCTGAGCACAACTTCGGCAAGCTGTTTGGTGGCCGCTATAACACCCGCCTGCGAGCCTCCTTCAACGTTATATTTTCTTTTACTTTGAGTGAGACGACATCGTTTTCTTTTGTCGAAGACGGGTAGGACCACGAGTGAGTGGCATGCTCGCCATCAGAGTTAACACATCTTGAAGTGTTTTGGCAGGTTTCAGAAGAGTGTTCATTGTCACTACACTTGACACAAGTCAGCCGGCCTGGACAGTTATGCAAACTCTTGCCGAACCTTTGGCACTTGAAGAATCTGAGGGGATTTGGCACAGACGGCCTAACACTAATATTGAGGTACCCAGCCTCAATGGTCTCGGGCAAAACACTTGAACGAAAAGTTTTAGGTGTTTGGTCTGAATTTCTTTTCCTTCTCGCCTAAGCCCTAATTCGTTTGACACTGTTAACCTTATGATCACGCCAGCCTCCAGTGGTTCAGCTTCAAATAGCTCTAACAAACCCGCATCGAAGACGACGCCGGAGGTCGTATTCATGCTATTTCTGATCACGCAGCTCCAGTAAGAAATCACCACTTGCCATTTTCGATACTTTGTAACCTGGTCTAAAGACTGCAGTCAGAGATTTCGAGACGACAAAGGGGAAGCTCATTCTCACCGTCTTTTCCGCTTTATCAGAGTGGTCAAGGGGCGAAATTGTGTTTTCGGTTGCGCGAAACTTGAAAGACATCGGTGCTCCCTCCCTCGTTTAAGAGGGCGATCAGGAAGTGGGGTAAACGAAGTTTCCATGAACACACTTAAAAAATTTGACAACAGTGCCGAACGCCCACCCCGGAGCCCAACGGAGGGACTCGGCAGAACTTGTATACCAGTGTGCAAGACGCCACTCGTAAGTCGTCACTATAACCAAAAATGGTGTGCCCAAGGCTGGCTGGCCACACATGGTTAAACATTGCCACCAACAAAAAAGGAACTAAACTGAAGAGAGAAGAAGACAGGAAAGGCAAACAACAGGGGAGACAGAGACGAAGATTTGAGAAGCGAGCGACAGGAAAAGGCGACTGCCCGTTTCGTTCAGGTGGTTGTCTGGAGATGCCATCCATGTGAAGCAGAGGCAAAAGATGTGTGTTGAGACAGCTGGGGAGGCCGTAAAAATCCGAACAACTGGCTCAACCCCAAGGATCCCCCTTTTCCCGGACACGGCTAAGCTGCGCGGAGCTACACGTGGGAGGCTCCAACTATCATCTTCTCTGGTAAGTGGCGTCGCAACGCACCAAACGCCTGCTGATGCAGACTTCACTGCTGGGAAAAGAGCACCACTATCAAAGACGGCTGCCACTTGGTGGCTGTCATTGTTAACGACAAGTATCGCACTGATGGGGTCGGTAATATGGGGTATTATTGGAGTCGTCGAAATCTAAACCGCCATATTTAGAAATGTACCTTAAATGTTTGACTTGATTTAAGACGATGAGAAAAATGTGAACAAGGTGAATGCAGGAGCCAACGTTTCGACAAGTGTACTTGTCTTCTTCAAGGCGACGTATGCTTTCCTCGCCACAGTATATATGGGTGGGGTTCTTCGAAAGGGGAGAGGGTGTGAGGCGGGAGGATGCGGAAACGACGGAAAATGTGTTAGCGTATTGAATTGAGAGTAAAGGAACGCTGTGTACAAGGTCAAAGTCAGGGCACCCCCGTCCCTCCCCCCCTCCCCCCCGTTCTGTCAGTGCACGCGCATTAGCCGGCGTGTCAAGGGCGTCTGACAAAAACAAAAGAAAAGGGACGGAAAAAAAAGGGGGGGGGATACGCCAAGAGCTGAAACTAAGTGTTGTTGCCTATAGCTTGAAGTTTAGCATCGCGAGTAGATACTAAAGCTTCCTTTGAAATGTTCATGCCTATTGGTTGCAATGTCTTGAACTTGTGGGTAAGGAATGATTCTCTGTATTTTCTTTCTCGTTCAGAACGGAAATTTGACTGTAAGATGTAGACTTTAAGTTCACCAAAGTTATAACCTGGTTGGTTGAAGTGCCCGGCGACGGCTTTGGGAAGCTTTTCAGCTGTGTCCGCGCGATGTTCGTTTAACCTGACCTTCATTGATTGTCCTGTTTCACCGATATATTGTTTCTTACAAAACGAACGTTCAAGCATATAAATCACATCCGAACTTGTAAAAGTGAAGCTAGATTTGACTTCATGTGTATAACTATTTCCGGTGCTTTTAATTTTAATGTCACTTTGAAGGTGCCTACAGGTTTCGCACCTAAAGCGACAACATGCTTTTATTACGGGGGAATGCTGTTGGCTGAATTTCGCCTGCGTTAACATGTCTTTAAAGTTTTTGTTTCGGCGATAGGTAACCCTGGGTACATCCGAGAACGCTTTTTACAGACGCTCGCTGCTTGATAATATTGGGTGGTATTTTCTAAGGATATTGTTTATGTTTGGGAGTGAATTAGAATATTTTGTTATAACGGCCGGTGGTCTGTCAGATTCTAATGTGGGCTGTCTCTTCGCCAATTCCGACTGTTTCTCCAATCTTGACGCGGCATCATAAGGTCTATCGAGAGCAACTTTGGGATAGTTCCTTTCTGCTAGCGTTGATTTCAGGTAATTTAATTGGTGGATATAATCGTGGTCTTCGCTGCAGATTCTTCTTATACGTTTCGTTTGTCCAACAAAACTTCCTTGCTTGCAATGTCGCGGCTGATGACTGTTGTAGTCTAAATATTGCTGGCTATCTGTAGGCTTCCGGAAAAGTGTTGTTCTCAGTTTTTCATTTCCTATGTAGACCGTCATGTCCAGGAAGTTGATCTGACTAGGAGAGTGGTGAGCAGCAGAGAGTGCAGCGGTGGCGTAGAGGTAGAACACCCGCCTCGCGTGCAAGAGGTCCGTGGTTCGAATCCCGGTGCCGGCAATTTTCCACCGGATTAAAAAAAAATTAAAAAAAATCCGCGTGTTGATAAAATTGCACAAACAGGCCTGGAGTGTGGCCTGATTCCGGTGACCAGAACCGGTAACGCACTCCCTCACCAGAGCAGGATTGGCCACCCTGGTGCAGTACTTGGCCACAACCTCCTATATGAACAACAGAATCAAACCCCGGCCCTCAGTCCCCAGCAGCTGCGAAGCAACTGACCACGGCGGCGGTCAGACCTGCGACGCTGCAGAGGGTGCTAAGAATCACTGGCTCCGGACAGGCCGCCAATGGAATATGAACCTGGCAACGTTTAACGCTAGAACGCTATCTAGTGAGGCGAGTCTAGCAGTCCTATTGGAGGAATTAGAGGGCACTAAATGGGATATAATAGGGCTTAGTGAAGTTAGGAGGCCAAAAGAAGCATATACAGTGCTAAAAAGCGGGCACGTCCTGTGCTACAGGGGCTTAGCAGAGAGAAGAGAACTAGGAGTCGGATTCCTGATTAATAAGAATATAGCTGGTAACATACAGGAATTCTATAGCATTAACGAGAGGGTGGCAAGTCTTGTTGTGAAACTTAATAAGAGGTACAAAATGAAGATTGTACAAGTCTACGCCCCTACATCCAGTCATGATGACCAGGAAGTCGAAAGCTTCTATGAAGACGTGGAATCGGCGATGGGTAGAGTGAAAACTAAATACACTATACTAATGGGCGACTTTAATGCCAAGGTAGGCAAGAAGCAGGCTGGAGACAAGGCAGTGGGGGATTATGGAATAGGCGATAGGAATAGCAGGGGAGAGTTATTAGTAGAGTTTGCGGAACAGAATAACATGAGGATAATGAATACCTTCTTCCGCAAGCGGGATAGCCGAAAGTGGACGTGGAGGAGCCCGAACGGCGAGACTAGAAATGAAATAGACTTCATACTCTGCGGTAACCCTGGCATCATACAAGATGTGGACGTGCTCAGCAAAGTGCGCTGCAGTGACCACAGGATGGTAAGAACTCGAATTAGCCTAGACCTGAGGAGGGAACGGAAGAAACTAGTACACAAGAAGCCGATTAATGAGTTGGCGGTAAGAGGGAAAATAGAAGAATTCCAGATCAAGCTACAGAACAGGTATTCAGCTTTAACTCAGGAAGAGGACCTTAGTGTTGAAACGATGAACGACAATCTTGTGGGCATCATTAAGGAGTGTGCAATGGAAGTCGGTGGTAACTCCATTAGACAGGGCACGAGCAAACTATCGCAGGAGACGAAAGATCTGATCAAGAAACGCCAATGTATGAAAGCCTCTAACACTACAGCTAGAATAGAACTGGTAGAACTTTCGAAGTTAATCAACAAGCGTAAGACAGCTGACATAAGGAAGTATAATATGGATAGAATTGAACATGCTCTTAGGAACGGAGGAAGCCTAAAAACAGTGAAGAAGAAACTAGGAATCGGCAAGAATCAGATGTATGCGTTAAGAGACAAAGCTGGCAATATCATTACTAATATGGATGAGATAGTTCAAGTGGCTGAGGAGTTCTATAGAGATTTATACAGTACCAGTGGCAACCACGACGATAATGGAAGGGAAAATAGTATAGAGGAATTCGAAGTCCCAAAGGTAACGCCGGAAGAAGTAAAGAAAGCCTTGGGAGATATGCAAAGGGGGAAGGCAGCTGGGGAGGATCAGGTAACAGCAGATTTGTTGAAGGACGGTGGACAGATTGTTCTAGAGAAACTGGCCACCCTGTATACGCAATGCCTCATGACCTCGAGCGTACCGGAATCTTGGAAAAACGCTAACATAATCCTAATTCATAAGAAAGGAGACGCCAAAGACTTGAAAAATTATAGACCGATCAGCTTACTGTCCGTTGCCTACAAACTATTTACTAAGGTAATCGCAAATAGAATCAGGAACACCTTAGACTTCTGTCAAGCAAAGGACCAGGCAGGATTCCGTAAAGGCTACTCAACAATAGATCATATTCACACTATCAATCAGGTAATAGAGAAATGTGCGGAATATAACCAACCCTTATATATAGCTTTCATTGATTACGAGAAAGCGTTTGATTCTGTCGAAACCTCAGCAGTCATGGAGGCATTACGGAATCAGGGTGTAGACGAGCCCTATGTAAAAATACTGAAAGATATCTATAGCGGCTCCACAGCCACCATAGTTCTCCATAAAGCAAGCAACAAAATCCCAATAAAGAAAGGCGTCAGGCAGGGAGATACGATCTCTCCAATGCTATTCACAGCATGTTTACAGGAGGTATTCAGAGACCTGGATTGGGAAGAATTGGGGATAAAAGTTAATGGAGAGTACCTTAGTAACTTGCGATTCGCTGATGATATTGCCTTGCTTAGTAACTCAGGGGACCAATTGCAATGCATGCTCACTGACCTGGAGAGGCAAAGCAGAAGAGTGGGTCTAAAAATTAATCTGCAGAAAACTAAAGTAATGTTTAACAGTCTCGGAAAACAACAGCAATTTACAATAGGCAGCGAGGCACTGGAAGTCGTAAGGGAATACACCTACTTGGGGCAGGTAGTTACGGCGGATCCAGATCATGAGACGGAAATAATTAGGAGAATAAGAATGGGCTGGGGTGCGTTTGGCAGGCATTCTCAGATCATGAACAGCAGGTTGCCATTATCCCTCAAGAGAAAAGTATACAACAGCTGTGTGTTACCAGTAGTCACCTACGGGGCAGAAACCTGGAGGCTTACGAAAAGAGTTCTACTCAAATTGAGGACGACGCAACGAGCTATGGAAAGAAGAATGGTAGGTGTAACGTTAAGGGATAAGAAAAGAGCAGATTGGGTAAGGGAACAAACGCGAGTTAATGACATCTTAGTTGAAATCAAGAAAAAGAAATGGGCATGGGCAGGACATGTAATGAGGAGGGAAGATAACCGATGGTCATTAAGGGTTACGGACTGGATTCCAAGGGAAGGGAAGCGTAGCAGGGGGCGGCAGAAAGTTAGGTGGGCGGATGAGATTAAGAAGTTTGCAGGGACGGCGTGGCCACAATTAGTGCATGACCGGGGTCGTTGGAGAAATATGGGAGAGGCCTTTGCCCTGCAGTGGGCGTAACCAGGCTGATGATGATGATGATGATGATGATGATGAGCAGTAAATTTAATACTCAGGTGAAACCGAATGAAATGGCTAAGTAAGTCGGTTAAGGCGTTTATGCCGTGTTCCCATATTATAAATATGTCGTCAATGTAACGAAGATAGGTGTGGGGTTCCAGTCGAAGAAATATTCACAGCAGAAATCGCAGGTTGGCCTAATGTGTCTAATAGCAACACAGCTACTGAGTCACTATCTAAATTCCTAAATCACCACCTGTCAAACATACCCACCAGCCTACCATCTGTCGTTCAAGACACGCCGCACTTCCTTCGAATTATCGATGGCATCAACGCCAACCAAATCCTTCCGACCGCGCTATTTTAGTCACTTTGGATGTTTCTGCCCTTTACACCAACATGCCCATAAGTGAAATTTTTGAAGCCGTGTCTAGATCCCTCACCATCAATCCCCAAGCACACACCCCTGAAGTTTATTTATCGCTCTTTGGATTATTTCTCACGATCAACTATTTTGAATTCTATTCTATTCACTACATGCACACTTTCGGCACTAGCATGGGTACGCCATCCGCTCCCACGTATGCGAACACTTTCATGGGAAAGCTTGAAAAAGACCTGTTAAAATCCTACTCCTTAAAACCCCACACCTATCTTCGTTACATTGACGACATATATATAATATGGAAACATGGCATAAGCGCCTTAACCAACTTAATTAGCCGTTTATATCGCTTTCACCCGAGTATTAAATTTATTGCTCACCCCTCTCCTAGTCAGATCAACTTCCTGGACGCCAAGGTCTACATAGAAAACGGAAAACTGAGAAGGACACTTTACCGGAAGCCTACAGATAGCCAGCAATATTTCGACTACAACAGTCATCACCCGTGACATTGCAAACAAGGAATTTTTGTCGGACAAGCTATGCGTATAAGAAGAAACTGAAGCGAAGACCACGATTATATCCACCACCTAAATGACCTGAAATCAACGCTAGCAGAAAGGAACTATCCCAAAGTTGCTCTCGATAGAGCTTATGATGCCGCGTCAAGATTGGAGAAACAGTCGGAATTGGCGAAAAGACAGGCTAAATTAGAATCTCACAGACCGCCGGCCTTTATAATAAAATATTCTAATGCACTCCGAAACATAAACAACATCCTGAGAAAATACCACTCAATATTATCAAGTAACGAGCGTCTGCGAAAAGCGTTCCCGAATGTACCCGGGGTTACCTACTGCCGAAACAAGAACTTTAAAGACATGTTAGTGCACGCAAAAGTCAGCCAACAGCATTCCCCGTAATAAAAGCATGTTGTCGCCCTAGGTGCAAAACCTGCAGGCACCTTCAAAGTGACATTTAAATTAAAAGCACCGCAAGTAGTTATACACATGAAGTCAAATCTAGCTTCACTTGTAAAAGTTCAGATGTGATTTATATGCTTGAATGTTCCTTTTGTAAGAAACAATATACCGGTGAAACAGAACAATCAATGAACGTCAGATTCAACGGACATCGCGCGGACAGAACTAAAAAGCTGCCCAAAGCCGTCGCTGAGCATTTCAACGAACCAGGTCATAACTTTGCTAAACATCAACTCTACATCTTACAGTCAAATTTCCGTTCTGAACGAGAAAGAAAATACAGAGAATCGTACCGTATCCATAAGTTCAAGACATTGCAACCAATAGGCATAAACGTTTCAAAGGGTGCTTTAGAAGCTATTCGCTATGCTAAATTTCAAGCTATAGGCAACAGCACTTAGTCTGATTTCTTGGCGTATCCCCCTTTTTTTTCTTTTCTTCCCTTTCTTTTTTGTCAGCCGGCGTGTCAGACGCCCTTGACACGCCGGCTAATGCGCGTGCATTGACACACCGGGGGGGGGGGGGGGGGGGGGAGGTGCCCTGGCTTTGACCTTGCACACAGCGTTCTTTTACTCTCAATTAGACACGCTAACACATTTTCCCTCACTTCGCCATCCTCCCGCCTCACACCCTCTCCCCTTTAGACGAACCCCACTTATATATACTGTGGCGAGGAGAGCATACGTCGCCTTGAAGAAGACAAGTCCACTTGTCGAAACGTTGGCTCCTGCATTCACCTTGTTCACGTTTTGCTCATCGTCTTGAGTCTCCATCTCCCGCATTCCCCGTCTTTTCTCTGACTTGATTTAGGTGACACCTACCAAAAATGACTGAAGGAAACCCACGTACACGGCAGGCGTCTTTTAGATGAATTTGAGCATAGGCTTCAAGTTAAGGTGCACTTGTGACTAAGGGGACTACAGTCGTCCATTGTCGGGTATGCAGACTCTTGGGACACTAGACAGCTTGCAACCTCATGCCCAGAGTTTACTGCCTCTAGTTCCCCGGAGTTGCTTAGGGGAGCTGCCCCTGGAGACGTCAGGAAACTCTCTACGGGCAGGTGCGGTGTCACGACCTAGAGACGGGGAACGCGATGGAGGCGTATTGTACCTTCCGGCCAGAACTTTGTAGAATTGTCGTTGTAGGTACGTGGAGTATCAAATCGACGCTAATTGAAGTTGGCAGGAAATGATGAATACCCAGTTTCGCGGTATTGGCACGCTGCAGTGAAAGAATGGTAGCCGGTGGTTAACAAAGCTCCACAAATAGGTCTTTGGAAGCGAGTGGCCGGCAGGGAATTCTCCGTAAGACTTAGGTGCAGCTATCCGTTGTCGATCCGGCATATCTGGCGGAGGCGGTAACTATCGAAGATAGGGTGTCGCGGGTGGCCGCGGTGGCTGCGTCAGAGTGGTCGACGGTGTCAGCATCATCAAAGTGGCGCGTTGTGAACGGTAAACAGCTTCCGCGTAAATAAATCACGGTGGCACCGCCGGCCAGTCGGGCGAAATAAAGGCCTGTAAATGTTCCACCCGGATGGCTTCAGTGCAAGAAGCTACCGTTGGTGCCATGGGAGCAGTCCCGAGCGGCCGGATCTCCTGTCTCACAATCTCTCGGGTGACGTTGCGCACAGATGCGCTGTGGATATCAGATGAAATTGAGGCATCAATCGATGAGTTCATGCGATTGTACTGGCTTTACCGCTGCTGTTATTCCCGTTGCTGCTACACAAGCAAAAAAGACACGCCGCAAACATGCACAGCGAGCAGCGCGGCGTCAAAGTACGAATGGAAAGGGCATGAACGCTGTCGCGGACGCTACATTGATCTCGGTGGTGCAACGCCTGGTGTGCTACAGGGGAGAGACATGTTAATACACATGCAAAGAGAAGACGCAGGGAAATTGCACAGTAGAGAGAGAGAGTGTGATTGTTCAGAGGTAGGGCCTTATTTTGTCCAGCCCTTTAGGAGCACGACTCAGCGCGTTTGGTGAAGGAGGGGGACATAAAAAGAAAGAAAAAACAGAAGAGAGAGAAGATCGAGGCGATTGTAGAGCCCGGTAGCATTAGGCATCGCTGTCAGCGGTTGCCATGCGCCTCATTAACAATATACACGGCAGCCCCCTTTCCTACATAAATGTAAGAATGTGCTGTCAGGATTGGGGGCTCAATCCTATCGCTCGTGGTCATTTGCCAAGATTGGAGTGCGACAGGAATTCGAAGGTAGCTGGCCCGTTCCGTCGTACAACTTATTTATGCTGAGGACGTCGATGAAGTGAAGAACTGCTTCTCATCGAGAACGAGGAATATATGTTTATTTACAGAAATTAAATCAGTCTAACATGACTGCTTCAAAAAGAAGAGTGTCACTCCAACATGACTGCATGAGAGAAGTGAATCAGTCTAACATGACTGCTCAAGATAAGTGTATCCAGCATTCGCACAACAACACTTTTTATACACTCGGTCCGTCGGCCATACGAGGCGGCGACTGTTCGTTTACTCATCGCCAACTTGCTGCCGCTCCGCAGAACAGTTTACGTACACAAAGGCACACACATTTCGATGCCCAACGACGGCGTTGGAGGGGTGCCGTTCCGGGAAGTTTTGGTGCCAATCGTGGGTAGCTCGTTGTCCTGCGGCTGGCCGAGGTATGGGAAGCACCAAAATACGGCTTTCCCGCGGCAGCTTGTTCATGCATATCAGATCAGGTCCGCGCTGGAGAACTCCGGAACCATTGTTCGCACACCGAACTCGTTCCGTCACAATGTGGATGAGGATGGTGGAAGGAGGCGGTTTTCAGCACAAAGGCCGCTTCTTCGAACGCCTCCACGCTGCATCGACGGTGAGTGGGGGATGCGCGTCATGTCCCCCAGTCGTAACTGGGTGGCAATCTTGCCTTGCAGCTCGCCATTCTTAACAGCCCCTCCATGGCCCGAAAAATCTCGACTGTCTAGCGCTGACAACCGCTAGGCAGGAAGAGAACGGCTGGTGGTCAGGGAGGGGATTGATGTCTTGGCTCGCAGTGACCACATGTGTATTGATGTCATCACCCCTAAACATCCAACACGGACAGGCAACTGCAAAATGAACCCCACAACACGGCTCTTCGCCGAGATGCCGCGCATTGGCTCTCACTTTAGACTCGCTAGGCTTCAAAAAAAAAACAACAACATAAGTGCAGAAACAAAAAAATGCTGCATTTCGCTTTGCCAATTTCTCAAGCAAATTCCTGCTGACAAATTCAGCAATCATGGAGGGAAATCTGCTCAATGAGAGGGTATCTTCTTCGCTTAAAAAAAATTAACACTAGTAACCCTAAAATTTAGGCGGGACCCTCAAACGCAGAATTCAAATTAGCCTGCTCAAACCATCCGCATTGCTATGCAACTTTCTCTTCTTATATCTAACGGAGAAGTTGTACTCTTGGAGGGTGAGGTTCCATCAGAGCAAGCGGCCATTTTTGTGTGACATTTGATTGAGCCACGTCAGAGGACAGTGGTCGGTCTCGAAGATGAACTTCGCTCCGTACAAGTTACACGACAACTTCTGGGCGGCCCAAACCAAACAAGCGCATTCCTTCTCTGAAGCGCTGTAGGCTTCCTCCATTACATTTAGTTTATGGCTGGCATAGAGGATAGGATGCTCCTCGTTATCGTCGCCGACCTGACTAAGTACCACGCCCATACCTCTGTCGCTTGCGTCGCATTGAACTATGAATTCCTTTGCGTAGTCTGGCGCGCGAAGAACAGGCCAAGAAACCAAAGGCGTTTTCAAACTTTGGAAAGCGTTCTCTTTGTCCTTATCCCAGTGTACGTTACTCGGTGCTCCTTTTCGGAGGGCGTCTGTTAATGGACTTCCGAATTGCGAGTAATTCGGAATGTACCGTTGATAGTACCCCGCAAGTCCCAAAAATGAACGAAGGTCCGTTTTCGTGCGCGGCTGAGAAAATTCTCCAATCGTAGCTATTTTCAGCTCAGCCGGCCGTCTCATGTCCTGACCGACAACATGGCCCAGATAAGTAACCTGCGAACAACCAAACCTACACTTTTCCGCTTTCATCGTTAAGCCGGCTTTAAACGTACGAAGACTCGCATTCTTGTCGTAATAGACTTTGGCGTTCTTTTGAGCTATTGCCATGTTCTTTCCGACTAGTTGTTGGTTTGCACTTAGCCGTTCCAGTAAATTTAGCACGTATTCAACCACTGTTGGACTCTCCCCTCTTTCCTCCCACATCTCTTTTAACATTCTCAGTGGAGAACGGAGTGTCCTCCCACACACTAGTTCTGCTGGTGAGAACCCTGTCGCTTCATGTGGAACCGTTCGCAAAGCAAACAAAGTTGCCGGCAGACAGTTCTCCCAGTCCTCCTTGTGCTCGTAACAGAGCGCACGCAAAACTCGCCTAAGCACCGAATGCCACCTCTCTACACTGTTTGACTGAGGGTGATAGACAGAACTGTGTATTAACTTTACCCCGCACTTTTGCAAGAATGTGGAAGTCAGTGCGCTCGTGAATACTGACCCTTGATCTGCCTGAATTTCGGCTGGAAACCCAACTGGTGCAAACACTGTCAAAAGCGCGTCTACTACTTCGGTGGAGGTGAGCTCTTTCAAAGGGATTGCTTCTGGAAACTTGGTAGCCGGACACAGCATGGTAAACAAGTACCTGTAGCCCGATTTTGTTTTTGGAAGAGGCCCTACCGTGTCTATTACAAGTCGTCTGAAAGGCTCTGTTATTAAGGGCACTACCTTCAGTGGAGCTTTCCATGTCTCTCCTGGTTTACCAGAACGCTGGAAGGCGTCGCATAATCTTACAAAGTTTTTTATGTCTTTGAAACAGCCAGGCTAGTAGCATTCCATAAGCAATCTTTCCTTTGATTTGTTTATGCCTAGGTGGCCGGACCACCCATTCCCATGACAGAGACTCAAAAGGTCCTCCCTATACTTAGTAGGTACGACTAACTGATCTAAAATCCTACCCTTTTGATCCCAGTAGTGCCGATAAAACAATACGCCTCTCTGATGTATCGTCACGTTGCGCCTAGCAATGCCTTCTTTAGCTGTGTCATGTAATTTAGCTAAGCTCTCACCATTCTTTTGCTCAGCTGCCAGTGACTCTCTATCCACATGTAAGAGCTGATCAAAGTGCCTTGAGGCCGGTGATAATAACGACCCTGTCTTGCTTGTGAGGGCGTCAGCTTGCGCTTCCTGCAGGCTAGAACCCTGACACTCTAGTGCTACGCTCTCATTGAGCTGGTCAGCTGGCAGGCTCTCCTCAACTGTTCTTTTGTCCCTCGGGCCTAGCTGGGATTCGGGTATTGAAGTTATCCCCTTTTCTGCTTCCGCTGGAGGAGCTTGTGCATTTTCAGTCGAAAGCGCCGCGATCTTACGAGCTTGGCCTCGGGTCAATGCCTGTACTATGCCCTCTCCCAGTTTGAGCCCTCTGTCACGCAGTAACTGATTCGAACGATTCGAAAAGATGTAAGGATACTGCAGTGACAAAAATGTGGAAACTGCAGCCTCAGTCTCTAGCTCCCCAAATGGTCCACTGATTTTGACTTTGGCCATGGGCAGACACACGCTGTGTTCTTCTACAACCTGTTTTACCCATGCTACTTCTCCGGTGAAGTCATCTACCGTCACGTAAGACGGATGGACAATGTCCAGCGTGGCGGCACTGTCTCTTAGCACTCGGCATGTTTTTCCATTAACTTGCAGGTCGTGGAAATATGGACTTAAAAGTTCCATATTCTCATCTTTTTCCTCCACATAGGAAAAAACTAGCTAGACTCCTCGCAGTTTACAGCTATATGTCCCAGTTTGTGGCATTTGTAACAGCGAATTGGTCTAAAAGATTCGAATTTTCTTTTCTGTTCTTTTTGTGCGGTTTCTCCGTTAAGTTTCTCCTCGCTCTTTTCTGCGGGCTTTTCCGCCATGTCTACAGGCGCTGATCGTCTAGTTTGCGCATCCTTTTTGAACGGAAATGGTTTCCGCGGTCCATTTCGACCATCCCAGTTTCCCTCCTCGGTGTTCCACTTTCTGCGAGTTCCGTACTCTTCGGCTAATTCAGCCGCCCTTTCCACAGTGTTTACATTACCTCTGTCTTGCACCCACAGCTTCACAGCTTGGGGGATGGTTTTGTAAAACTGCTCTAGACACATGCTTTCAATGATCATGTCTCTGCTGTCGTACGCTTCCGCGCTTTTAAGCCACTCGACTAGGTTGGCCTTTAAGCTATATGCAAACTCCGGATAGTCCTCGCTATCTTTCTTGCCTGTGCTCCTAAACCTTTGCCGAAAAGCTTCAGCTGAAAGGCGGTATTTCTTCAGGAGACTGGCCTTAACGTTTGCATAAGCATATACATCATGTGCACTCAGTCTGGCGATTACATCAGCCGCCTCACATGGCAACATAGACAGCAACCGTTGTGGCCATGTACTCGGGCTGAAGTTCATCTTTTCGCAAGTCCTTTCAAAATTGCTTAGGAACAAGCCTATGTCGGTACCGACCTCAAATGGCTTTCATAGCCTGTCCATGCGGTATGATTCTGCCTCACTTGGTCGTCCCAGAGCGCCTTCACTTCCTTGAGACAACTCCTAACGTTTGCTTTCAAGTTCAAGTTGCATTTTTCTTAACTCGCGATCTTTATCGCGTTCCTCCCTTTCTTTTCTCTCTCGTTCTTCTCTCTTTTTCAGAAGTTCAAACCCCAGTTCAACTTCTTCCTCACTCGCCTGTTGGGAAATGATATGCAATAATTCTGATTTTACATTTCCTTACGTAAATCTAAGCCCAGTTCCTTACCAACAATCAACAACTTGTCTCTCAGCAGTGTCCTTAACTCCATGACTGCTGCTTTACTGCCTTGATTGTGCTCTCTAAATCTAGCTAGGAAAACACAACCTAGCTAACACAGAACAATCTTGCTTCTCTACTGTTCTAAACAGAACAGCCACAAAATGAAGCCTAGAGAGTCAAAGCAAAAACCAAGCACTCACCCCAGATACAGCACCATGTCGCAAAGTCCATCTCACCGCTGTCAGCCAGTTGTCAGGATTGGGGGCGCAATGGCATCGCTCGTGGTCCTTTGCCAAGATTGGAGTACGACATGAATTCGAAGGTAGCTGGCCCATGCCTTCGTCCAACTTATTTACGCTAAGGACGTCGATGAAGTGAAAAACTGCTTCTCATCGAGAACGAGGAATATATGTTTATTTACAGAAATCAAATCAGTCTAACATGACTGCTTGAAAAAGAAGAGTGTCATTCCAACATGACTGCATGAGAGAAGTGAATCAGTCTAACATGTCTGCTCAAGAGAAGTGTATCCAGCATTCGCGCAACAACAGTTTTTATGCACTCGGTCCGCCGGCCATACGAGGTGGCGACTGTTCGTTTACTCATCGCCAACTTGCTGCCGCTCCGCAGAACAGTTTACGTACACAAAGGCACACACATTTCGATGCCCAACGACGGCGTTGGAGGGGTGCCGTTCCGGGAAGTTTCGGTGCCAATCGTGGGTAGCTCGTTGTCCTGCGGCTGGCCGAGGCATGGGAAGCACCAAAATACGACTTTCCCGCAGCACCTTGTTCATGCATATCAGATCAGGTCCGCGCTGCAGAACTCCAGAACCATTGTTCGCACACCGAACTCGTTCCGTCACAATGTCGATGGGGCTGGTGGAAGGAGGCGGTTTTCAGCACAAAGGCCGCTTCTTCGAACCCCTCCTAGCTGCAGCGACGGTGAGTGGGGGATGCGCGTCGTGTCCCCCAGTCGTACCTGGGTGGCAATCTTGCCTTGCAGGTCGCCATTCTTAACAGCGCCTAAAGGCGAAGCCATGGTGCCAGCCGGGAAACAGCAGCTGGGATGGCGAGAGCACTCGGAATCCGAGGTGTCTGAATCAGACATGGAGAGAAACCCTACACTCTCTTTGGAGAAGGCGGGAGCGGAAGAAAGTAGATGGTTGATCGTTTAGTTCTCGCCGCACGCTAAGCAGGCCGGGCATGAAGCCAGGCCTTTGCTGTACCTCCGGGATGCCGTCCAAGAGCATCCAATGCGGAGCCGGAGCAGGAGAGACGGCTCCTGCCTTGTGAGGCTGCGTTCAGGAAGTCATGCACAGCAACCACCACGGCGTCCAAGCACGAATCCAAATGGGGCGAACACTGTCGCGCAGGCAACGTTAATCTAGACGGTGCAACACCTGTTGGGATACTGAATACATACAAAGGAGAGACGCAGAGAACATGCACAGCAACCACCGCACCGTCAAACGACAAACGGAAAAGGCGCGAACACTGCCACGGAGGCTACATAATTCTAGACGGTGCCATGCCTGGTAGGCTACAGCGAAAGCTGATATTGCTGCACATGAAAAGGAGACACGCGTGGGAGCATGAACACCGAGAACCAGGACGTCGAAGCACGAACCAAAATTTGGGACGGCGCCTAAGCTTTGCCTTTAAGTGTGCAAGGCGAAACTAGCTACGTTGATCGGCCGAGTTGCTTTTCGCTGAGTGACAGCACCGGGCGTGACCACTGTGCTTTACAGGTACCTTAAGAAGTAACTAAATTATTTAGAATATTGTTGTGGGTCAGAGAAAGCGCCAAAACTTTTCTCACTAATATTCAGCACACGCGAAACTGTGTCACACGGCCGAGCTGCTTTTTCATAACTGCGTCACAATGCCTGACGCAGCCATTGCGCTTCAAAAGTACCCGAAAAAGTAACGAAATTAGTTGCAATTATGTTGCGAGGCATGGAAAGCGCGATAACTTGCCCCAGTAAGATACCGTACACGAGAATCTAACTGCGTCACAGAGCGGGGTGTGGTGATCTTGCCGAAATACAACCGGAATAAGTTAAAATAATGTTGAGGCTCACAGAAAGTGTCGCAAACATCTCAGTACGAGTCATACGGTCAAATTATTTGCACCAGGAGGGCCGAGCGCTTTTTCGCTAAACGGGTAGCAAGTCTCGGTTCCATGTCGTAAAAGCCTAAATTGCCTCAAAAGTGTCGCAGACTCAAAAATATTCTCACCTTGCAGTAGTTCAATATTGCAGTCTCCAAGTACAGAAGGAACGCAACAATACGCTGGGAGCCCAACAGTCTACATTCAAAAGAGACTGGTAGCCGAACAGGCGAACACACATGCTCAGCCTGCCTCGCTCGCTTCTGTGGCGTGTCTCGCGCATGAGCTATGCATCGGGTACGTCTGGAGTGGCCTTAGCTTCTTGCTCAACTTACACATTGCAACCTACTGTTCTCGCTCGGTACCGCAAAAAATAGGTCACAAAGTATAAGTTCATTTACAACAAAACTATTTAGTTTTAGCGGGAAATAAAAACAAAAAAATGTATATAGGCTCCTTTCACGTTCTTTATTTTTCGATGCTCGTGTCAGCTAACGGATTGGTGAACACTAGGCGCGTCGTGTTTTGTGTTGCCAGTTTTCGCCGAGTGTCCCCTCTCGTTGATGTTCTTTGTCTCCACCTCCAGGCGCCTTTCTTCTCCGGCGCTCGCTCACCTTGCGGCGACAAACCTTGACAGATGAGTTAGCTACGCTTGCTCGTGAAAAAAATAGGATTCAACATAGTTCGACTGAACTGATAGTGAAATGAGCGAGAAGATAGAAGAATGCCGTCCGGTCTGTTTCCGCCGTGCGCTACCACCTTGAAATTTGCTTCATGCAGCTCAGGCTTAACGATAAACCTGAGTAAGGAAGAGACACCGGAATACATTCGGCTCAAGTCAGTCAGAAATAGTCAACACTTGTGCCACCGCTTGAAGGAGACAGGGCAACGATAGCCACACGGTGTAACATTTGAGGGAGAACGCTGAGGTTTGAAGAGGGGGCACTGTTTAAGCACTCCTACCTGCGTTACTACACGGCGCTAACACAAAATTCTTGTGACAAAGCATTCCTTGAGAGACACCCTTTGTGTCTAGGCGTGTCACACAAACCATTTCAGGGTCTCTTCAACCATTCAACTAGTGCACATTTTAAAATGTTGTCTTTAGGGGCCCCTTTGAGCAGTGACGACGGCATCGGTGGTGTTAATCGTGAGTTCACCGTGAGCGAAATGAGTCTACCAATCACAGCGCGACGTCCGCTGCCTGCGTTTCTACCATCCTCGGCAGCAGCGGCCATAGTGGAAGGAAATTAAAAGGACATAGAAATCTGGACTTCATGCATAGGTTTTACCGCATGCGTTTCGCAGTAAATATTGCAGTTGCATAAGCTGCAGTTCCCGGTAAGGGTGAGGAGCAGTCAAGGACCCTTTCATGTCATCGCTTTCTACCTTTAAAGGAAAAATTTAAGCGGCTTCCAAATTTTTACCAACTCTTCTGCATTAGTTCGAAGTTTATCCGGCTTTTACTCTGCGTGGAATTCTTTCTTTGGCACTGACCTACAGTACAGAAGCGATAGTATTCCTGTTTATGGTCATGCGCTCGGTAAGAAGGTTCGCGTTATAGTAAGAATAAAAAAAATCGGGGGACACTTAGGCTAAAACATAGACATCCCCCTTATAGTAAGGAACACGATAGTATTTAAGTGCTTCTCACGCTTTCCGGCAACTGCAGTCTATGCAGGCGTAATGTTTACCGGGAAACGCTGGCGGCGAACGGTACACACGAAGGCGTTCTTTCTGGTACGAATGCGGCATCTTTTGCTAGTGTTTCGCACCCAGCCTCAGAAAATTTAGCATAGAAGGCGTGTGCTGTCGGCCTTTTGTTTCGCGACAACTGTTTATGAGATGTCATCCTGAAAATTTGGAGGAATAACCATGTAAAGACTGCAAGAGCAACTTCAGTGACAGAAGAAGAATTTATCTGCCGTATATACTCGCGGACAGCTTTCTGTAGAAACAAAAAGAAAGCTACGTGCGCAAAGCGCACTCAAGTAATACCCCCGTCAAGCCGGCAAGTTAAGTGTACTTACGGCGAGTGCACTTCTGGACCTTGAGTCACAGTTTAGGCAACGCGCTTCTTAACGGGAAAATAGAGTGTACTCCCAGTAAAAAAAAAATGGCGACAGACTAAGAGCGCGTTTTTTAAAGATGTAAATTAACAAGAGAAAGCTGCTAAAAAGCGATTGTTTGAACTAGAATTATAAATAAAAACAAACTTCATCTATTTGTCTTAACAAAATACGAAGATGTCTTTATTATAAGTGTGTTGCAAGTCAATGCTGGCCAAGACGAATGCCTAGCCAATCCAAAACAACATGGCGGCGTTCGGCGATGCGGCAGTTGATCCTGCTAGAACAGAATATGAGCGAGTTCTAGGCTATTATCTGTGCGCGAGAGCCCGGCGTCAACGGCAAGAACAACAACTTGACGATGACTTTGAAGACGCAGAAACAACTTTCAGGTACTTGGAGGATCAGCTCATGGCGAACGATTTCGCCATCCTGACCGTCCTGACCCATCGGGAATGGAGGCGCTATGTGAGAAGTGACACATGGTTTGATGACACTTTACCAAACCTAAGCGAATTTCATTTCAGACAAGCGCTACGTGTGTCTACCTCCACCTTTCGGTACATAGTGGAATCGTGCCGCCCGGTCCTTGAGCGGCAAACCACCAACATGATGACGCCGATCTCTGTGCAAAAACGTGTCGCAGTGGGGCTATACCGCTTGTGCTCTAGCGCCGAGGACAGAACGATTGCCCACCTCTTTGGAATCGGTCGCTCCACTGTGAATGTTCTACATCAAGAATTCTGTGTCGCTGTGGTGGACCTGCTTGAAGGGGAATGGTTACAAATGATACATCCCAACAAAATGAGAGCCCACATGCGTGAATTCTACGCCTTCACAGGCTTTCCGCAACCCATCGGCGCCTTGGATGGCTGCCACTTTCCTGTCTCGCCGCCGATAGAGCATGCCCCGGACTATTATAGCTACAAAGGCTGGTAGGTCCCTTCGCCTCTGGCAGACTAAATTTGTGCAATTTGTATATGTGCATTTATATGTGCCAGTTTAAAATGTTCCCTGTTGAATGCTTTCAGTATAAATATTGCTCGCAGGAGTCATCCTAATAATATTCTGTTTTACTTTATGCAGCAAATTACGGTCAACACACTTGTCTGCAGTGCTGAAGCAGTGAGCTTCAGTTCCGAGAAATTTAACTTCTAGCTTGGCTACAGTACAATCACTACAGTGCAAGTCATATGGCAGTTTGTATGCCTGTGCACCTTCAATGCTGATTGCCTGCTTAAAAATTGCAATTCTTGTAGGCAACAGGGAGTCAGTTCAGTGCTCTAGACAACTGTGGTGATGACTACTTCCATGCGTATCTTCAGAGCAATTGCTGATGAATCCACATTTGCTTTCCCACACAGGTACAGCATCATACTCCTGGCAGTAGTGGATCACAAATACCATTTTCGGTATATAAACGTTGGAAGTCCCGGAAGGTGCCATGATGCCAGTGTTTATGGCCGATCGAAGCTGCATACACTAATCGAGAATGGGACCTTCAGCTCTCCCATGGCAATGATAGAAGGCACCAGTGTTCCACCGATTATTTTGTGTGATCAGGCATTTCCCTTGTCACCGAACCTGCAAAAGCCATTTCCAAATGCTCAGCCTGGAAGCCGTGAAGCAGTGTTCAACTACAATCTTTCAAAGGCTAGGAGGATTGTCGGGAAGGGTTTCGGGAGGCTAAAGGCACGCTTTCGCTTTGTGATGAAGAGGATGGAGTGCCGGCTGAACAAGGCCAAACTGGCTATTCGAGCTGCTTGTGTACTTCACAATATCTGTGAGGCAATGAAAGACAGTGTAGAGCCCCAGTGGGAAAGTGAGGCACGTGCATTGGACTTGTATGCACAGCCATCGCGCAACACAGGAGAGTGCAGTGGGGGAGGGCAAGAGGTAAGGCACACCCTAGCAAGGTATTTTTGGAAAGAGGCCCAGCACGCGCCATGACTGAGTGCAATAGGAACCAAGCTGAAGCGAAGCAGGCATTTTTGACTGTGTCACTATGTTTTTTTTTTAAAGACAACTGCTACATCTTGCTGTTCGACTAATGTGGCAGTTTTGGTGTGACATGACTTGAAAAATAAAGCCCAACCCAAGGCACAGACAGCGGACAGTAAAAAAGGATACGAGGATGTCAACGAGAGCAGAGCTCTGTCTTTACCTGGAAAACGAACTGTAGCGCAACAGAATGGCAACACGCAGTGAGAGCGCTCGTGCAGCGTGTCTGCATTCTATTGTCTTGTTCTCCGCTGGGCTAGTTTGCTTTTCAGACCATCAACCAACAAGCTTCAAAAGCCATGTTGCCATCATCTGGCTAAAACATATTTAAAATGTACATTTGAGTTGTCACGCCAATAAAAAAAGGACTGCAAGGGCACACACCATGCTTGGCATCAATTATTTATTTATACATTTTTTGCATGATATCTAGTAGCTTGTCTTCCCGAGCTTCGCTCCTCTTCAGGATCTCTAGCCGCTCCCTCTGTATCGCCACAGTCTCTGTTCGGTGGCGCTCTAGTGAGCAGCGCAGTTGACGCTGCTCCTCCAACAATTCTGAAAGTAGTCTTGTTGGAGGAGCCAGCCCTTTTTTTTTGCAGCTGTTGCTGTAGGGGCCGCAGGTTCTTCTTCGGTGCCAGAATCCAGTGGTGAGGCTTCCACTTCATGACACTCCGAGCTTCGCTCAGAAAGCGAGTCGGTAGGTGTCTCTAGGGGCTGGCCCACTCCACCATGCACCATGCCATTGAACAGCTGAAGAAAAAATAAAAACATTGTTGTGCGCAAAAAAAAAGTACAAGCATAAACAAACATCTGCGAACAAAATCTGTGCTCATGGAGTGATGGCTTCTGCTATGCTGCTGACAATAAATGTAGCATTTGTCATTTTACTATAATGTTTTCAAACATGCATAAGAGCATGAACCAACTTGCCAAACCCTGAATTTTGAGCCAACAAAATATATGTTGCACTGAATGTGAATGCGACAGCCAGTGCATCGTACTATACCAACTCGACTGGCTGACACCTGCACCAGTTACTACCGAACGATGTTACGGTGATTACCTCCTCTGGAGAGGTGCCATCAAAGGCACTGCATCCACTTTCTTCCATTAAGGTAGAATCATTTGCTGGCAGCGCTCCAAGGAACCGGTGGAGGTCCCAGTAGAACTTCCATTCCATTCCGCCAGACCCGGTTTTTGTCCCCGTTCTGGTCAGTAGCCTGAAATAGAATTTTTCAAAATGACGCCATAGTTTGCTGCAATGTTTGCAGCAATGCACAACCGCAATACTTTCTTTGTAGTTAGGGGAAATAAAGCAGACCGAAAATGTTAATTCTGTGGCGTAACTGCTGCGACAACAAGCAATTTTTGACTCGCCGCTTTGGCTTTCGGCTGCTGAGCCACAATCTAATCCCGTCAGCTACTCCTGCTTTTATATGGCGAACTGCAAAAACGTGCGAGCGCTGTACAACGCCATTGCACGTTAGGGAACCCCAGGTGGTCAAAATTAATCCGAGACTGTTTACAATGCCTTCTTTAGTGGCCCACGTGCACCTTTGGGACAAACACAAATGCCAACAAAAGAGTCCGACATAACAAGAGACGACGAATACATGAAATAATTCAGCTACCTCGGGTAAAACAGATGTACAATGATGCTGTTAAGTAGAATATAAGTCAGCTTTTACCTGTATTTGTTGCTCATGTTCTGGATCTTCTTTTTTACTTCCTTCGTGCTTTTCACAATTCCCACAGCACGGAGCCGTTCCGAGATGGCCATATACACCTTCAGATTTCTTTTTGCACCGCGCAGGTCCGGCAACACATCTTCCCATATATTAATCAGGGCACGGGTCTCCTCGTCTGTCCATGTCGTGCGTTCTTTGCTTTGGCAGCTCTCCTCATTTTGAGCTGCCATATTTGACGCAATTAATGCACAATGTCAAAGGACAGGTGACGGCGAGCTGCCAAGACCAGTCACGCAAAGCGGCGATAAAAGATGGCGAGTTCGCTTTGTAGCTGCACAGCAAAATACCACGGAGACGGCTCAAAGGACGACCGGCATGGTCCGCACGTTTTCACAGCAACATAAACACGAACTGAATGAACATGGCGGCGCCGCAGTGCCGCATCATTCGGGCGCCGTTAGTTGCGTACATGATAAATTTGTTTCTTTATTGCGCCGTTTCGTTTCTCGCTAAACACAAATTATATTGTTCAAAGCTGTTTATTAACTGAAATAAACTTCTGTGTCCTTTTTCTATGCATTACATTTTGCGTCGTAGAAAGCGTTGGCGGCGAGGCTAGGCACTCCTTCAAACCGTTGGCGGCGAGGCTACGTTCTCGGCCAGTAAAGTGCGTTCCGTGAACGTACTCCGACTTGAGTGCACTCATCTGAGAGTACACTCCGCTGCGCCGTTAAGATTTGGGAAAGTGCACTTAAAAACAAAGTGCACTCGCCGTAAGTACACTTAACTTGCCCGCTTGACAGGGGTATTACAGTGCTTCTGAATAGAGTCCCGTGTTTTCATTCACGTTAGTTTCAGCTGGGGAAGAGAAAACAAACACCTTATTAGTAACCAGTTAATTAGGATTACTTATCAATGAGGAGCTCCTCAGGATCAAATAAAGTTCATTGTCTGTCTCTCTGTCTGCGGCGTTTCACTGGCGTAATGGGTACACATAGAACTTCCGTCCTCAGTGATCTGCCGCGTCTGGCCGCGTAATGACGGGTCGCGTGGAAAAAATGTACTAGCTAACGTGAAATTTTGTCGCTGGAAGCGAGTACAGTCTGTCTGGAACCTACCTAAGAAAGTGGAACAACCTTGCAGCATCTGGTTGTGCGCACAGGTGAGTAACAAGACACTGCTTCGCATTTTCAACATTCAATTTCTTCTGGTGCGAGGTGGACAAAACAGATTCCTGTAGTCATTTTTTTTTTCAAAGTGTAAAATCATATTAAAGTTATTGCTCTTCAAAGGCAATTCAAACAAGGCTCTTGTTATTTTGCCACGTTTCTAAAATTCCTAACACGGAGTACAGTACAAAAAAGCAATAGTTTCGGCTGTGTCTGCACGAATGATACACTGCGATGAATTCACTGCAGATTAGTACAAATGTACTTTCGGTGATACAGTTCGAATAATATCATTTGATACATAATAACATTACTGTGTTTATTACCTAGTAGCAGGCCAAAAATTTCATTGAGGCTTCACTAAGTACAGCCCGCACAAGGACATCATTGAAGGAAATGCGCACTAAAAACAGTGTTGTCTGTGTGATTTTCTGTCATGGAGCGTTTTGTGCACTGCTATTAGTCATACATGAATCACAAGCTCACCCACGCTCCCACTATAGTAATTGAGGCTTTCTTTTGCCCCCAGCCTCCAAGATGCTGCTCATACTTGATAACCGCTTAGGACCCTTGTCTTTGGACGCACAAGTCAACAGTGAATGTGTCACCACGGAGCCAGAATCCTCGCAATGTTTGTTTCTGAACACTTCAACTGGAACTGTGATTTGGACAAACATTTGTTTCACCATTGTTTGCTTGCATGTTCGTCATGGCTTCATGATTTCTCTTTTCAGGGAGAAGGACAAAAGAGAGATGATTGGTTTGCAAGCTGCCCACGCCAAGCCATAAGAAGCTCAACGGTCACCATAATAACAACAGGTCCTCTTGAACTACGCGCCTCACCATGCAATGTTTGGAAGTTTACCAAATAGAGGGCTGTGAGCGCTATTAGGAAAGCAGCAGTGTGCAGTTTTTACCGTACCGTGCGCGAATGCTAAAATTTGACATACAAGCTTACTTTATTTTAAGGACGTTTTATGACAGTCGGAGAAGTAACAAGTTTAGTGCCAACTTGTTTCTTTTCTCGTCATGTAGCAAGCTCCTACTTTGTAACGCACAAGCTCTGTCACCTGCTATTTGTAAATCAGATTGACGGGCATTGCCACGAAATATACATGCTCCCTCATAGCGCTAGTTTGCTGCATGAAACAGCAAGAAACTTTAAAGCCTTCAAAAATGTTCAGTGCAATCTTGAGGAAATGATGATTCATGTTGACTGAAACTCTAGCAGTCATTCTTCACTTTATTATTCTATATTTATTTAAAGTACGCCCAAGGCCATATGCCATTAAAGAGGTGATTGGGTGCCAAGCAGTAAGTAAAACAAACAAACGAGCAGTGAGTTCTCGTAATACAATGATTTTACTGATTATACAATGTAATCCAATGCTTTGCAAAAAAGGCTTGTTATTGCTGATGGCTATGATGCTTGAGGAAAGGGGCTTCTATTCCTGAGATGTACGGGGGAGGAAAGATTGAAAGAAAGACTTCGTGTAGCAAGAATCAATCCCTGCGTTACTGCGATGATCGATGCAGTTTGAAATGTACTTGAGGCTGCGGTATGAAGTCTTGAAGTGTGGTATGATGGAAAATTTTATGAAATAGCGAAACATGGCGACTGTGGCGATTAGCTAGGGGAATAAGTGCTGGGTAGTTTCATTAAGGATATACTCTCGGTACGGTCATAATTAGAAAGAATGAAACGAGCAGAGTTAATTGTTACTAGTTCAAGTGGAGTAATAAAACACGCAACTGAAATCCCACATTGCAGATGCATATTCAAGATTTCACCGTATTAGCGTCTTGTAAAGGTGTAATTTTAAAGCAGACAGTGCTTTGGAAAAGTTGCACTGTAAGAACCTGAGCAGGTGAATAGCATTGTCAATGATATACTCCATATTAGTCAAATTTAACTTATTTGTAATGCGTACACAAATATATCTATAGGACATGACAAAATGTAAGGGAACATTGTTAAGATGGTAAGTGATAGGATTAGAATTAGATTTGGATATTGCATTATTCATTTGTTTACTACAGGATGCTCATGTACAGTTTGCATGAAATCATTAACTAGGCTAGCCCTGCTTCTTAAGAGATAGCTAGAATAGGCAGCTTTACAAACCTGGTCTACTCCACACTTCTCAGCCATGACAAAGCAATAAAATCAATTTTTCTTTCTATTGAAACAGCAGATGACATACCTGAGGACATTGTGCTCAGGGGCACGACAACGCATAGGGAATGGCATGCTCACGATGGTTCATGTTACAGGGCGCTATCTCCTGGCCGTTCTGTTCTCGGCTTGTTCATCCAAGCCAACACTCTTTTGTCAAGGTATCGCCGCGACTGTCTGCATCACAGTGCTGGAAGCCGGTTCTAAACAAAGCTTGCCTTACCAATTGGCAACCCTGGCGTGCGACAACTACCATCTACAGTGCGCGCGGAAGCCTTAAATACCAACCATCGACAGTGCACCTTGGGCACGGCAGCGCATCGAGAATGGCACGCTCACGCTGGTTCATGTTACAGGTCAGTTACCTGAGTAATGCGGCGTATGTTAGGATAAGTAAGTACTGTTTATGTGCGGTTTCGTGCTCTGAAGACCTTCATCATGTATTTAAGCGGTGTTTGCTGTTGTATTTTAACAATCACAATGCTTTATCTGCCCTTCTGCTCATACTTTCTGGAGACGTTATACCAAATCCTGGTCCAATATCCAAAATTGAAGCTGATGCAGTTGCCCAGGCTCTATAATCCCTTCGAAAGCTTGAAAATTGTCACGCTGCTTTAATTGCAGAACTCAAGGAGACGAAACAAAAGCAAGAGGCAGCAAACGAATTCAAGCATGCTCAGTGCAAAAATCATAAAACTACAATCCGCCATTTTATCGCATTCTACAGCCGAAGCCGGGACAAATTCTGATGCTATAAGCAGTGTTTCCAAGCAATTGGCAATATGTAATGAAGCTGAAAATATCTTCAAGGTGTAATGACGCTGAAAATAGACTACGCCGCTCGAATCTCTTGTTCTTTGGAATAGATTATGATCCCAAAGATCTGGCTGAATCCGAGCAAAAAATTATATAGTTTTGCTCAGAAAAACTTGGCGTCACGACGACAGGTCAACAATCCGAGCGCGTGCACAGTTTGGGCAAACATTCCCAAGAAAAGCGCAGGCTCATCATACCGAAGGCCACTTTTTTCAAAGCAAAGAGCGTATCTTGGCTTAAGCGTCTAAACTTAAGGGATCAACATTTTCAATCTGCGAGGATTTTTCACCCGCAACGCGACGAGCGAGGCGGAAATTAATTAACTTTGCTAAGAATAAAAAGGCGTTTAAGCTGCATGTCAAACGAATGCGCTTAGACAGACGTACACCTACGATGTCGCAACTGAAAAAGTTGTCATGGTCAATAGATAGGTCCGACACAATACACATATGCGCAATCACCATAAACCAAATCAAACGCTTACTTCCTTATCATTACCGTTTTAACATCCGTAGTATTATGTCAAAGCGCGATCTTCTTTCTTGATTTCTTGACAACTGCAATTCGAATGCTCTTGCTTTTACTGAAACCTGGTTACACCCTGGAAAACCTGACAACGAAATTTTCTCCGGTAACAAAACTTACAACACTTACAGGCGCGACCATGATAAGAAAAGAGGGGGCGGTGTCATGATAGGAATTAAAAAGAATATCACATCTTTCATTGTTCAAACCCATACTAACCTCGAAATCATTTGGGTGGGCTGCTCTGTATCAACCGTGAATGTACTGCTGGGTAACTGTTACCGTGCGCCGGATTCTGATTTTTCCTTCCTAACTGCATTACATTATAGTATTAATGAGGTCGTTCGTCTCTATCAGGCAGATATAGTGTATCTATTCGGAGATTTCAACATTCCTTTAAACGATTGGATCTATTTATTCTCATCGTGTCATATGTGCACAAGTTTTATTTCCTTAACATTAGATTTTAACCTATTTCAAGTAGTTAATCAACCGACTCGTAATTCCAATCCAATTGTATCTCATTTTACCAACAGCTCCAGAAACTGTCACACATATAACTTACTTAGATGGATTCAGTGATCACCAGCTACTCCAAGTGACCATCGACATTCCGTGCGCGTCCACCGGTTTCACAACAAAGCAAATTGGAGACTGCCATAAAAGTAATTATAGTATCATCAACCTGGAACTGGACCACTTTTTATTGATGTATTGGAACCATCCTTATACAGCAGATCTATCAATGAAAATTGCGTTCTATTCAGAGATAAGTTGTCCGCAATAATTGAAAAGCACATTCCTCTTTTTTGTATAGCTAACAATAATTCCAACCCATGATTTACTAAAACTCTTCACAAAATGGGAAACAAAAAAACGCATATATGAATACGCGAAGCGCGTATAAATGACATTGACTTGGGATAAGTACAAAAGCCATCTAAAAAAATTACTGCACAGCTTTACTGGTCGCCAAGGATAAATATTTCTCAAAAGACCTACCATGAATTCTTACAAGCAGTCCCAAAAAATTCTGGAACATAGTTAACCCTAGTATTAAGTGCAGTAATATTTTATTGCAGCATAAAAATAACTCACCCGTTCCTGGCAGTCAATGTCCGACAGCATTCAACTGATTTTTCACATCCGTCTTTACAAAAGAAGATAATTCTAACATACCCTTTGTACCCGAATTCGATTTCCAATACATGGCTCCCATCACTTTAAAAGGCGTAGTCGATCTTATAAATAACCTTAAAATGTCTTCATCCTCTGGCATAGATTGCATAAATTTTAATATACTAAATACACAATACCAGTATCAAGCAAAGTTCTGCTACACCTATTTGACCAACCCCTTACAACTGGTATGCTTGCTACAGACTGGAAGATAGCAAAAGTAGTGCCTGATTTAAAAAAGGTAACAAGAGCTCTAATGAAAATTACCGCCCTATATCACTAACATGTATTTGCTGCAAAATATTAGAACACACTATGGCATACCATATTTATTCTCATCTTGAATATAATAACTTTTTTTACCCGAAACAGCATGGTTTCCGAAAGCAATTTTGTTGCGAAGCTCAACTACTAGAATTCACGTCAGACTTGCACTTTGATATGAACAGTAATAAATAAATTCACTGCATCTTTTTGGACTTCTCGAAAGCATTCGATCGTGTAGCACATAGTTGCCTGATATCAAACCTCTCTGTAATTAAACTTGCGTCACTAATCCTATCATGGATTGGTAATTTTCTTACTAATCGCGAACAGTTCGCAGTTGTAGCTAACTATTCCTCTGCCCTGTCTGACGTCACCTCCGGTGTACCTGAAAGTAGTATACTCGGACCTCTTCTCTAATTTACATTAACGACGTACCGAACCATATATCCTCCTCTGTACGATTATTTGCTGACCACTGCACCGCATACCGTTCTATTAACAGTTCCGCTGACCACGCGGCACTCCAAAATGACCATGCACATATTAGTGATTGGTGTGCTACGTGACTCGTGTCCCGAAACGTGTCGAAGTGCAAAGTGGTTTTCTTTTCCCGAAAAACCGTTAACTCTCAGTTTTCTTATCATTTGGATAGTAACATAGTTGACCACACCAAAGAATATACGTACTTAGGAATGCTCCTTACTCACAATATTTCAAGGTCTAATCACATCACCTCCATTTCAGCTAACGCCTCCAGATCCTTAGGATTTCTGCGCCGCAATTTAAGAACTGCGCCTTCACCACTAAGAAAACTAGCTTACATAACTATTGTACGGCGACAAATTTAGTACGCCTTATGTATAGTCTCCTCATCAAAAATACCTCATCGAACTGCTGGAGAGCATCCAGAATAGAGGGAGCCATTTCATTTCAAAAAATTATAGTAACCAGTCAAGTGTAACCCGAATAAAAGTCGATCTGTCATTGCAACCACTAACCACACTCTAAAAATTTTCACACCCTTATGGGTGTAATGCGGGTGTATTCATATTTTCGCCCTTGTAAACACCCTTGAAACACCCTTTTTTAACGAAAAAGGGTGTTCAACAAGAAAACACCCTTGGAACACCCCAGTCTTTCTAATTTACAGCCTAATTAGAAGGGAGTAAGTGAACAAGCTTACAGTATATGATGAATGAACATTGCCAGTTAAGGCGTTGATATTGGCTGTACATGAAACGCGCGCTACCTGCGCTTGAATCAGGTAGCTGGAATGATTAGATCGGGGCACCTAGGCAGCAGCGCACTGGCTCCGAACAGTGGTCAAAAATGAAGTTTCCCACGAATGTTGATATTGAACGGATGACACCAACGCGCAGACTTTGCATAGCCAGATATATGCAAAAGGCTTCATATGATCAATAGCAAAATATTTACAATGCTATCACTGAATACTTAAAGGTGTGTAACCCGTTAGACTGGGAATGGTTAGGAGTGAGGGCTAACGGTAAATAGCTCACCAACTTACGGTTCGTAGATGACATTGGCATACTCAGCAACACTGCAGACTATTTGCAACAAACGTTTGAGGAACATGTCGAAGAAAGTGTAAGTCTGACTGAGAGTTAGTATGCAGAAGAGAAAAGTAATGTTCCGCAGCGCGGCGAGAGAACGAATGTCATGGTCGGCAGTCAGCCTCTAGAACCTGCGCAGAAATACGTTTATTGAGCTTAATTACTCGCAGGGGCCTCTGATCAAGGAAATTAACAAAAAATTACCGACGATTACGTTACTTCCTAATGCGAAATTTGAGCGCAGCAAATAAGCTGTTTCACCTTTTCGATAGAGTGAGGCAAAGAAATCGAGCAACACATGTATGCGCTATCACAGAATTTTTTTTAAAATTTTTCACACGTATTCCTTTAACAAAGACTCCACTAACAGTTCTTGACAGTCATGAAGGAAGCTTTGTGGTCGGAGAAATAGACTGATATATGTTCGACTTGGTACACCAATGCTTGATTCTCAAAGACGAGATCTATACAAGTGCCTCGCGAGGTTGTCACAGCCGTGGGACGCGTTACGATGGCTCTCTGATTGCCACCGCACAGGGCGAACGGCAGCGGAAATTTCGGCTCGGGCGGTGCACATATACAGATCCGCCGCCACCGATCTGGCTCTCTGATTGCCACCGCACAGGGGTTGCATTGGAGGAGGAGCGAAGAAAGGAATTAAGTTCGAGCCGGCGCTTTGACAACCGGAGACTCGCAGGAAGATGGGGGAGGGGGGCGGCGTGTACACCCAGCGGCACACGATGGGGGCAGAAGCGCGCGCAGCAAGCGGACAACACGATAAAGGGAGGAGGGAAGAGATAGCAGCGACTGACTGATACCGCTGACGCCGATAGTGAGTCAACCCCAGCTGCGGAGTTGGTTTCAGGGACAACGCCGCCGATGCCGACACAAACAATATGATACCCTCGCTTCCGCAGCGCTAAGAACCAGGTCTAGCCATGGGAAGGTGGTCACGTATTCGTCGACGTGCCGGGGCCTACGTGAAATAACCGGCGCGTCGGCAACTGAAGAGCACCCTATCCGCCACACAAGAACAGGAGGGGGGGGACCCTTTCCTCCTCTTTCTGCATGGCGGCGACGGTGTTCTATGCAGTCACGTTATCTTGACTCTCTAGCGTTGTCAGCGGCATCCAGCGGTATCAGTCGGTCGCTGCTAGCGCTGGGGGGATGAAAGGGGGGCGGAGCTGGTTACGAGGCCGACGACAACGCCGAAGACGACGCGAAACCCAGGAACGGACGCCAAAGAGCTGCGCTCTAAAATAAAACATTAGCTGGAGAGCTTACGGCAGGCATTACTAAATCATGACCAGGGAGCTTACTGCTAACCATTGCTTTCTACCGTTACTAACGTATGGGGCCGAAACTTGGAAGTTACCAAAGAAGCTTGGGAAGACGTTGAGGACCGCGCAACGAACGATGGAATGAAAATTATTAGGCATGATGATAATAGACTGGAAGACAGCGATGTGGATTAGAGAGCGAACGGGAATAGCTGATATACTGGTTGACATTATGAGGAAGAAGTCGTGCTGGGCAGACATTGCAATGCGTAAGGGAGAGAACTGCTGGTCTATTGGAGTTGCAAAATGGGTGCTAAGGGAAGGAAAGCAAAGTCGAGGACGGCAGAGAATAATGTGGACGTGATGGAATCGGGAAACTTGAAAACACGTGGAACCAGTTAGCACAAGACAGGGGTATTGGAGATCGCTGGAGAAGCTTTCGTCCTGCGATGGACGTCAAAATAAGCTGATGATGATGATGATGTGACGACATCCATGCTAGCTTCGCGGCATGTCTTTCATGTGATGTCATGCATGCGTGTCATGCACGTTCTGATAGCTCGATTTCCGCCGATTGCGGGGGGGCGCTAGTAGCGGTGTAGCCAAGTGGGGCACACTGGGCACTTGTAACGCTCACTAAAAGTAAAATTTTTGCTGCTATGGCAATGGCCCCGCTCCTTCCCCCTCCACGGTCAATTGGGACCCCCCCCCCCTCACACGAAACAATTTTCTGGTTACGCCACTGTGGGGAGGGGGTGTAAGATTGCTCTAGACCCCTCCCCCTAACTTGTCAACGGAAACGGGGGAGGGGAGGGCTGCTGCCGCCGGGCCGCAAACCTTAGGCAGCCCAGTTAACGGCTGCATTTCCCTTTGGACGTGAATACTGCATTAATGCCATTACACTGTAGGATTCGTGGCGGTTCGAGGGCATGCGACAATAAAAAAAAACACATACAGCCATCAGAAAGTCTTAGCTTGAGCAGATCTTCGGGAGCTGGGCAAGACTCTCACAAAAGAAAAAAAGCTTGGCACCCCTCTTACAGGCATTGTCAACTCTGGGTCCCACCGCTGACTGTACATTTCCGGTAAAAAAAAAATCACCCATGAACTCCTCTCGGATTTGTCTAAGTGTGCGTAAGCATTGTGACTCTTCCTCATCTACACGCAGTCCATGTCGTTATCAATGTTATGAGACTTGATCCGACAAGTATAAGCGCCAGCGCTGCGGCGACACGGGCTGCTCTGGTCGGCAGCGCAAGCAAAGTACTGCAGGTGGCGGGGCCAGGCGCGCTGGTGACGTTCCGTTCGTTTTGAGCCGTTATCGCTCTTTAGCCCTCCTCATCCGCGACGAACCATTATCAACCGTTCTCCGGCGGCGGCTGGTTGTGGCACGGCCGCGCGAACCGTATCTTGAAAGCGAACTGCATTGTGGACAGAGTGTGCCCACTGCTGAAAACTACACGCGCTGTGTTCTCACCGTTTACTTCGCTTTGAAAACAGAGGCGCGCACACCTATCTTGAAAGTGATCTGCGAAAAGCGCATAGTGCGGCATAAGCTGAAAGCTTCGTGAGCGCAGTGTTCTCGCCGCTTAGGTCGCGTTGAAGCCTTGAAGCGAGAGCTAGCACGAAGGTGAATTCACTCGCTGCTGCGGGTTCTATATTGAAAGATATCGTGCGGTACGGACTGATGGACGGATGGTTTTTCTTGTTGGGGAAGTATAGAAATGCTTACGTTATAAAAAAAAATCGCAGGGTTCGCGAATTTCGCGATAAGAACCAACACCAACCTACTCCCCCACCCCCCGCTGAGCGATGCCGTCTTGATCGCCCCCTCCCAACCCCAGGAAAAGGGACACTACCTTTCTATCTCAGTTGAATAAAGGATGATGGAGCGTTAACAACGACAATAAGGGCATTTTCTAACGAGTTGTCTTATGGCCTCTGAGATTAGCGCGCGAAGCTGGCGCGCGCGAACCTGAGAGGCCATAATTGGCCGCTTAATAGCATAAAAAGACAAAGATAATGCCAAACGACACAACTAAAAATTCAAACAAAGAACTGATCTTAGCTATACTGTTTGGGGAAAAGAAATAAAAAATTAGACAGCCGCAACACACGCCACTTAAGCCACCACCGCCGGCATAACGCGGAACCAACTGTTGGCAACATTCATTCGCGCGTCATTGCTTCGTCCTCGTCGTCTCCGCAACGAGAGCCGCCATCTTCTCGCGTTTTGTATGGTTTTGTTCTCTGCAATCCGCGCACACAGCTCATCGGTGGTTGCACGTCTGCTCGGCGTCGCAATGCGGCCTGCGTAATTTTCTGGTGCTCGCGCAATCGGTGTGAAACATGTCGCATGTGAAATGTTTGATAGAAGTGCCTCACGTCCAAGTCAAGCCGCCGTACGGGTGTATGGCTGTGCGCCCCGTTCTCGGAAGCGTCGACGGGTTTCCGGCATGCGGATTTCAGGTACTGTACGTGCAAATGCGTTTCGCCCTCCTATTGAGCTCCGGAGCAAAGCGTGCAATATTTCATGTGAAAGATGCAGTGCCCGTGATCATGGTGTGAATTTGGAGCGGCAAACGAGAACTTTGGCACTTAGAGCATACCGCGGCTACTAAGTCAGCGTGGGAATTGTTTTACGTTACCGTAATATGTTGCTGTCAGTCTAATCTGCGCCTTGTGGATAGCTAGCCCATTGACGTTTGCTTGTGGCAGCGATAGGTGTATAAATGGAAGCGGTAATAATTTTCGAGAGAAGAGTTTTTTCGCTCGATGTTTGGTCGTGTTTATGGCGTTATGAAAGCTAGAAAACTAAATGGCTTGATCGTGCTTAGTTCCAACTCTAAGGGGCGTAACGTTGGCGCTGTATATGTTTGTTTTCGGTGTCACGAGTACCACTTTCATGCTTTTGTTGCATGAGAGTGGTAGCTGCTGCTTGCCGTCTCGGTAGAACACAATAAAAGCAATTTCCTCACTCATACGTATGCAATGTGAGGTAACAAAATTTCCAGCGTTTTATTCGGAGCGTAAATATCCAGTATAGTTTAGTAAGAAACTCAAATTCTGTGTTAGCTTAGTAGGCGTGAAACAAGTGAAACTCGCATTCCTTTTTGAATTGTTCGCCCAAACTGCACCGCCCCCAGATGCGTCATCGGGTAATTGACAGTAGCTTCGCTACGTGAGTTGTTTTATGCGCCTATTTTGCCCGGTTAAGTATCCTGTTCATTTATGCTGACGCTCGTTCATCTTGATTTTAAGCGGTTACTATCCCCGAGTACCGGACGATGCCAAACTTGTGAGGTGTAGCAAACGCGGGAAATTCAAAGTGGCGTGGCTGCAAGTCCCTGTTTTTACGTTTCTTGCATTCAAAGCCAACAGACACAGTATCACTGATTTATTTTCCATTTCTGCTGTACTTGATCAATCTAATGTGACAACTGCATCTGCTCTTTAATGTTCTCCATTTACTGTGTATTCAGCTTGGCTGCCACCTTCTCTTCGGAGGATGCCGCTGTGATAGCTCTTTCGTATAGCACATGCCTCTAGGCCCTTGTGTTTCAAGGGCTCCCGCGAAGCAGCAGTGCTCCAAGTAATTTTACCATTCTATATATTTTCCATTTTGCATCATTATTCCACGATGGATTTTAATGTTAATAGTATTTGTCATTAGTCATCGCCATAATGTTATAGCACGTAGATTTTACGCACTTCACATCAACAATTTTTAGGCCAGTTTACAGCCAAGTCACATCTTCCATAATACATCGTCAACATTACCACTTGTCATGGCGCTCTTTGGCCAAACCTGGCCCTTGCGCCATAAAACACCACACATCATCATCATCAGCTTGGCTGCCAGAAAATGCTTGAATTTCTTTCAGTATCCAAGTGACGAAATATTTCACTGACGGCCGTGTGTGAAACACGCAAGATGACAAAACTGATAGCAAAATGATGAGATATTTCTTTTATAGCGTTTGGACTCTACTTTTGGTGAGGATGTCGATCGACCTTGGGCCTGGCGACAGCACACCCGACATCGCCAAAGTGCAGCCTATCAGTTGAGTGCCCCCGAATGGACCATCAACATTGGAAAATGAAGCAGAGCCAGGTAGGGGCAATTTTTACTTTGGAACAGAATACTGACAGCTGCCTCTTTTTTTAAGAACTAAATAACATATTTACAAACCAATCGTTTCTCTTTGTGCAGCCTACATAGAATTGTTTTTGCTTGTTATACAGACCTTCAGAAAGCAGTTCTGAACCCTTTTTGCATGCACAAATAAATAAAGAGGAGTGCACTTTCTGAAGAAATTGATGCACTGAAATGTGCGTTCGACACACAGTGAGATGCAAAATAACCAACAACTTTAAAGCGGTAAAAAAAATTTGAAACATGTTCTAACATCATAGCCCGTCTTGGCATACGGATCTAAATATAACAGCAACGGAGGTGCATGCAGAGAAGTGTTTGTAAATGTTTGCAAGATATGTACATTGTCTAAGAAATTGTTTTTATTTACTTGGAGCTTCTTGGTGCCATGGCAGTGCAGTAAAAGCTCAAAATGATGCGCCTGCTCCTAATAAAGCACTTTTAGATTTTAAAATTAAATTATGGGCTTTTACATCCCAAAACCTAAAGTTTTGGTAACCTGGCTTTTTTAATGTACACCTGAATCTAAGTGCATAAGCGGTATTGCATTTCACCCTCATTGGAGGGCAGCTGCCATGGCCTAGATTGAAGCTGGAACCAGCATGACTGAGCAACATGGCATCATAGTAAGTGGGCTATTACACCAGGTCAAAATGAGAAGTACTGCTTAGAACTACCAACTTCTTGGCTCACAAGCACTTTGCACTAAGTTAAAGGAGTATGTAGTACTGTCAGTGGCCGTTTATGTACCAATTTCTTTTTAACCTGACTCCGTTATTAAAGTGCGAAGCTTCAATTAGTCAAAACCAGCCTAAATTACAGAACCAGTTCAAAACACGCACCATGTATAGCTGGATTTGGACATGAAAATGGAGTCAATTCATGTCGCCGAAAATGGCGGTGGCAGTCACACTATTTCATGCATTTTGCCTAAAACATAGTCAGTAATAATTAATCAATTTCTAAAATATTCTTTTCAAAAAGTTTTTTTCAAGCATGAAAGGAGGAGCCAAATGGTGTTCAGGTGCACGAGCAGTTAGTTGCACGGCACTTCTTGCATGTGTTCACTAGCTTCTTTCTAGCTTGAAAGAAAAATTTGTTGCACCTATTGAGCAGTAGAAAGCTGGATTGGGAATTTTTCAGGATGCTCTACAATTTTCGCACTCACACTTTTGCTTTGAATATAATATTTGAGCAGTTAAGTAATCGTTACTAACTAATTAACTAATTAGAAGAAATGTAAGAATTGGTTTCACTTCCTCAAAACGATGGCAAACGGCATTGCCTTGGTGCTGTCCAGCTACGTGGCACTTGTACATATTTAAAGCTTGCACATGTCATACAGACCACCTGGTAATTACAAGGCATATATAGAAGTGGCTAAGTTGTGTTAGCTAGCCATATGCAGCAAATCATGAGAAACAGCCATGTTTCTTTCACTTAAGGGCATGATAAGATTTACATGCTCGACACCTTGCATCAGTGTGTTCTAGGCCTGTTCGTAGTTTAGCTGCTACATAAACAATATTTCTCCACATGTAAGCTCATATGCATCTTTCAAGTATATTGCCCCGTGTGTCCAAAATAAACCATCCTCGCGCTTCCTTCATTATGTATACATCTGTTGCTGTGCTAAATTTTTAACATGCAACTGCACAAATTTTCATCTAGTTTACATATTTCCTCGTTGTTTGGTGGCTTTATTTCTGAACAAGTTGTTTTCGTTAAACCCTGTTGCACACAGCAGTACACAGCATTTCTGCCTAGAGTGGGAATTGTTTTTTTTTTTCAGATTGACATAAATACACCTTGCCTGGGCAATGTAAGGCATTCTACATAACACGGCCCTGCAATAATGTTTCATATTGCATTCCAGCATCATACAGAACTGTTTACTTACCAGATTAGAATATGTATAAGTGTTGGAAGTAACAGAACTGGAAGAAGCCAGCAGATAATGAGGCCAAGGAAAGCATAGAGGAACATGTTTTAAGTTTTTTATATGAAGTAGAGAAATGATGAATTCTAGGTAAGTGAAAGTGGATTAAAAGATATCCACCTCTTGGTGGAGAACGGACCCATAACCTTCACATTACGCATGTGATATACTAACCACTGTCGTACTACGGCCGTGTTCGAGCGTCGACAATCTGAGGGGCCATTGTGGACGGTTGAATGCTGCCTCGGTGGCACAGTGGTTAGTACATCGCATGCCTAATGCAAAGGCTGTAGGTTCGTTCTCCCCCCATGCCTGTTTTTTTTACCATTTTCATTTCCTTTTATCATTTCTACATTTAAATAGAAAATTACAAATAAGTTTCCACGTGCCTTCCCTGGCATCTTCCAGCTGTGATTCAGAAAAATTTTGACCCTCAGTATCCGTTCTTCTCGTTTGGAAGAACAGGAGCTTCATTTTAAAAATAATGAATTCACCTTGTTCAGCATCTCAATGTGGTCTCAAATCTTATCACAGCATGTGTATTACTAAGTGAAGTTTTTGTTAAGATGATATAGCATGGGACCTAATTAGTAGCCTTTGTGTGCAGATATATGACTAGTCTAATAAATGGGAGGATTTTAAGAAGCACTTCTAACATGGTCTGAGCATGTGTTTAAAAAA